>NC_141691.1:1993663526-1994970797 GCF_964263255.1 Lissotriton vulgaris
GTGGTAAAATGGACACCAACTATGCGACTCCACTGTACGCCACTCCACTGTATGCCACTCAAATGTACTCTATTCCACTGTACGCCATTCCACTCTATGCCACTGTACTCTAGGTCACTTCATTCTACGCCACTATACTCAGGCCCACTCTGCACCACTCCAGTGTATGCCACTCCACTGTACACTACTCCACTCTACGCTCTTACAGTGTATGCCACACCACTCTAGTGAACTCCACTTCACACCACGCCACAGTGCTTCGCTCAACAAGACTGTACTCCGCTGAATGACAGTCCACACCCTTCCACTCTACCACACTATACTCAACTCTATAGCACTTCAATTTATAACAATGTACTACTGTCAGTGCCGGGCTACAGCACTCTAGTTTAGAGTGTGGCACTGTACGACACTCTAATCCACTGTACAACACTCTACGCAACTCCTTCTATGCCTCTCCATCCCACTTTACTGCACTTGACTCTGACACACTACTAGTGAAATTACAAAGTATCGCAGAGGGTTAATATGCCTGCTACAAAGAACAGCTCTAAATTTAATGTGGATAGCTGAGTGGATTAGAGATGCAAGCCTTTACCAGCACTTTAAAATTAATGAAATGTATGTGTGAGAGGGGCTATGGAAACACATGGGCCACTTTTGCTGGGTAGTAGTGAGGGAATCTAAGTAGGAGGCCATGGGGGCGGTGTGCCATAAAATATTGTCGCACCCGGTGACTACACTACTCCACTCTACACTATTCTATGCTTCTTAACTCTATTACACTATATGCCACTCAACTCTACCACACTGTACCGCACTCTGAGCCGGATTCACAGAACTAATCTGAGAAAAAGTCCTAAACTTACTACTTTTGGTATTAATAGAAGGCATTTAGTAGTAGTAAAGTTAGGATTTTGTCTTAAGTCTGTCTTAAGTCAAACTTAAGACAAAAACCTAACTTTACTACAACTAAATGCCTTCTGTGAATACCAAACGTAGTACGTTTAGGATTTTGTCTCAGATTAGTTCTGTGAATTGGCCCCACATACTCTTTAACACTGTAATCCACTCTATGGCACTTCACTGTACTGCACTCTACAACACTTTCCAAAACTGTATGACATGCCAGATCACTCCAATGTACAACACACCAATCCACTCTATGACACTTTGCTCTACTGTATACTACACCAGGCTATGCTACTCCACACCACTCTATTCTACAACATAACACTCCACTCTATGACAATTAACTCCACTCTATCCAATGCGACTCCACTTCACTCTACTAGACTATATGATCCTATACCTCCTTGTATGCCACTGTTTGGCACTCTACTATACACCTCTCCACTCTACAGCTCCCTTCTCCCACTCTATGCAACTCCTCTCTACAAAACTGTACAACACTGTATGCCACTATGTGAGACTCTACTTTACTTTATCCCCAGACAGTCCACTGTATAACACACTACTTCACTCTACGAGACTTACCAACACGTGACCACACAGCACTCCACTGCACTCTTCGAGACCCTACTCCAGTTTTTGACACTTTACCTGACTCTACTCTATGCCATTCCACTCTTATACACTCCAAGCCAGTGTACTCTAGAAGCCACCCCACTGTATGACACTTTACTCCACTACACGCTACGCCATTCAGCTGTACTCCACACAACTCCACTGTACAACACTGTTATAGGGAATGTATGACACTCCATATAACAGGACTCCACTTGACGACACTGGACTCTACAATTTGAACCACATTTTTATTAAATCTTAGTTATGGTTAGGAAATTTTTATTTATTCTTTCTATACAAACCAAACTTAAACAACACAAACATTAGAAATTCAAAATTTATAGTTATACCTTGAATTTTTTATGTCAAACCACATTGAAATCACTATAACTTTGTTTGTACTTTCTATACAAACCAAATGTAAAGTACGCAAACATTAAAAATGTAAAAGTCACAGTTATACCTTAAATTTAAAATGTATGGACTACCTTCACATTATTAAAACGAGTTCTCCTTCGTACACACTGTTTTCATCTTGCTAACGACACAACAATAACTCGCCACTCTACCGTGCACTGCTTATACCCTTCAACATTACATCATTTATACAATCTGAAATCATAGCATTTATAACAACACTTATGACATCTCAAATCCCATAATTTCTGACAATGCACTGCATGGTAGAGTGTTGCGTTATAGTTATTGTTGTGTGGTTAGCCAGCTAAAATTAGTGTGCATGGAGGAATGCTAGTTATTATAATGTGAAGTGTTAGGCTGCTGATCTTTAAGTGGCAGATATTTGTTGGTTATACTGATTAAGCTAGAGAGGGTGTATGCTAATACTTCAGCAGTATATGCCTTTCTCTCTCTTTTTCCCTGTCAGATGTACCTGGTCAACAGATGACAAGTCCAGTTACTGCACTCTCATGATTTTAATTTGCTGTGAAGGAGTTATTCAATATTGTGGTTACCAATTGAGATTGGTAAAGTATGGAGTCATTCATAACAAACGAGAGACAAGGTTTATCTTTGAATTGAGTAAGGGTCGTAAACACAATGCACTCCAGATGGATGCTGAATTTGCGTCTGAGTATGGCAGCTGATGATGTTATTGCATACGGACTACTAATGTGAAGAAAGGATAAGCAGCTCTGGGCTGGGGCGACTAGAAAGTTGATGATCTAGGTTCCCAAGCCGCAGAGAATTTCTGGATTTTGTCTCCTATGGCTACAACTTACATTGAAGCTGGTTGTTGTCATGCCATCATTTTTGTGTATTTTAAGACCAATCTTCCTGCTACCATTCCCGACCAAGATCTAAGAAAAAATCCTCAACAGACACCTCACCTAATACCTCAATGACCACCAACTGCTTGACACCACTCAGTCTGGTTTCGGGCCCAATCACAGCATGTAAACGGCACTCATCGCTACCACAAGATGGCATCTGCATGACTCTCGACAGAGGAGACCTGTGGCCTTCATCCTCCTGGACCTCTGTGCAGCACTTGACTCAGTCTCCCACCCCATCCTCATCCAATGCCTACAGGTCATTGGAATTCAAGGGCATGCACTCCAACGGATCTGCTCCTTCCTCACAAGAAGAACCCAGTCAGTCAGCCTGACACAGTACACTTCAGACACCTCCTCCGAGGAGTTCTGCAAGGATCCTCTCTGAGCCTGACCTTCTTCCACACATACTTGATCCTTCTAGCAAGCATCATCTGCTTTCATGATATCCACGTCCTCTGCAACGCCGATGACATGTAACTCATTCTCTTCCACGCAGACAAGAAACCCAGTAACCGGATCAAGTGTAATGCCTGCATAACTGAAATTGCCCACTGGATAAAGACTATCTGTCTAAAGCTGAACACCAACAAGACTGAAAACATGATCTTCTGGAAGAGCACATCAGTGTTGGAACATCGCCCTCCTTCACAACCTCGTAATCATCAATAGCAAACTTGACTTGACTGCTAAAGTCAATGTCTTCACTGCCTCATGCTTCTATACCCTGAAGATGCGGAGCAAGATTTTCAAATGGCTCCCAATTCATACCCAGGAAGCCATCGCACATGCTGTAGTCATAACCAGGCTGGACAATGGGAACACTGTGCATGCCATGATCAACAAAAAACTCACCAGAAGACTGCATACCATTAAGAACTTGGTGGCCAAAATCACTTTGCACCGTCCATGCCACACTCACATTACGCAATACTGAAAGAAGTTCCACTGGTTCCTCATTCACAATCAAGGATAATTCAAACTCGTCACCCACACTTTCAGGGCACTGCATAACACTGGCTTAGCATACCTCCAGGGGCGGCTACTCCGCAATGGCGGAGTAGTGTCACCCCACTGACTCAGAGCCATCACCTGAAAAATAAAGCGATATACTATCATCGTTTTATTTTTCACCTCCTGGCTGAGCAAGCGTGTGTAAGGAGGGGCGGGCCATGGAAGGAGGGAAGAGGACTGGGTTGGTGCACTTCCAAGTGTGCATGTGTCTTTGTCTGGTTGTCTCAGGCTGGTCTAACACACATAAGCACTTAAGTTTCTCCAACCCAGCTGTATTGAACAACGGGGTTGGAAAAACAGCACAGACTCTCTTGTCCTGAGCGGAGCGTCAAACCAGCCCGCTCAGGCCAATCCCCGCACTGCTCTCATAGCATGAGAGCAGCACGGGGATTACATGTGGATTCTGTGATGCAACAAGGAAGAAGAACACTGAGGCACGGCTTTGGAGGCAGCAGACAGCTTCAGGTATGTTTCCCCTTTTTTTTAAATTATTATTAAACTCCTCCCCTCGGCGCTCCCCCTCCCTTTGCTCCCCCTCGCACCCTCTCCACTCGCTTCATCATTTTTTGTTTATGGCAGCCGCCACTGCGTACCTCAACAATCGCAAATGCTTTAACAAACCTTCCAGATAGCTCCGCTCATCCAGACTCCTCCTTGCACAAATCCCACGCACACAGAAAACCAGATCTTGCAGTGGAATCTTCTCTCATATATCGCTCCAAAAGCATGGACCGACTTGCCACTATACATAAGAGTTGCCTCCTCACTTCTTTACACGAGAAGCTGAGGACTTGGCATTTCGAGTAGAACCACTAGGCCCTAGGTGTGCCTAGACACACACCTACTGTGCACCAGGACACCCTCCCGGGTGATAGTGCTCTCTACAAATTTGCATAACGTAGAATAACATAGCATAACATAACAGTGTCCACCGCGCAACCACCTCTGTTTTTGGTGCAGGACACAGTCTATTTTTGATTTTGAATTTTTATTTGTGTTGCTGGGGCATTACTTCAAAGTTTTCTGAAGAATTGTGGCCCCTCCTTGATCATCTCGGAGGAGTTTGAGGAACCCACCACTAGTTGTGTGAGCTTCTGTGTATCAGTTCATTCGAGCACTTGAGCTACATATTCTTTGAAGATACTGGTGCATGTGTGAGAGGATTTTTTTCAGCATCCTTAGCACCTGGAGGAAATACCCTTGAAACAACAATGGAGCATTAGGGTGTGCAGGATTTCTGGTCTTCCAAAATATTTGACCACCTTGGCACAGGCAGATAACTTAGTATGGCTTGTGTATGGCTACTTTTAATGGTAAGAATGCACTTAAGCAACAACAACCCCTTTTTGCTGTTTAAACACCATTCTAGAAAACAGTATGCAAGTTTTCAAAGTACACCACACCTCAAACCCACACCAAACCAGGATGGTGAAGGAAATATGCGTTCTACACTCTAAAAGGGTGAGCTATTTTGTGGTGTTTGTTTAGTTATATATATTTTTTTACTAAATGTCTTGTGTGCAGGAATTGCATTTTCCTTTGCCAAGACCATACGTACCAATGTCACGAGTAGTGGATAGTACTTAATTTGTGCCAGTGGTTGCAGGTAAAGGGCACAACGCTCATTTTTGAGAATAGGGACTTATGTGTCATTCTTATACTTTGACTCCAAGCAAGCGAGAGAAAATGCAGAAAAGGGGGAAAGAATGGGGAAGAGAAAGAAAAGAAAACAGCACAAGGGTAGAAAACAGGAATAAAAAAAATGACAAGAGTGTGATAAAGTGTGCGAGGTCAATTTGGTGGCTTGCATGTTTTAATCCCCTTTAGTATTGATGTGGTTATACATGTTCTTATCTTTTATGATTAATGTGCATAATCGAATAAAGATTCTTTCAATAAAAATGAAGTGCATTACCTTTGCCAAAGTGGTAAAATATTTAATATAAAGAGACAGGGAATGTAGGAGTTAGAAGAAAGAGGCATGAGGTGGAATCAAGACTAAACTCTTCAGCCCTGATGCTTACCAACTCTGGCAGTCACCGGTGCCCATGGCCAGCTCCTAAAAATACTGGGCACGTGCATTTAAGTGTTTATTCAGCACTATTAGTGGAGGAGAATGCTGCCTTTTCCAGCCGGACTATCCCGGGTGGTGGCTCACGTCACTGCAGCTCTGTCCTGGGGCTGAACTCGGTCAGATCGACATGCGCACACATTCACGCCAGAAGAACTTCAGCACAACATGCACACGTCTCACATTTGTTTTTCCTCTTTTCAGCATTTTCTAATTTTTCAGATCCTTCAGGCTCTGTTCTTTACAAATGCTGATGACTGGTAAAAACGGGAAATCAGAGAGCTCTTTTTTCTTTTAAGAGGTAATCGTGCAAATGAAACAAGACAGCCCTCCTTCTTTACAGCAGAAAGGAAGGAAGGAAGGGAGAGGAGCGAATACAGGGGATGGAAGACAGCAAACGGGTCTGCCCTGCAGGGGTGGAAAGTGAGGAGAAAGGGGGAGGCGTGTAGGGTGCAGCACACTGGCTGCAAGGAGGGAAGGCTGTGAACTGAGTTAATTGGTGAACCTGACAACATGTTTTTATCAGCTTTGCAGTACACAACAAAATTAATTGACAGACAAGAAATGCTCCTAAATACTGCGGCTTTGTAGCACAAGCAGTGGACGCAAGGAAACAAATTTATTTTTGGGGTGAATTTATGTGGCTAGAATGGGCACAAAGGATACCCACTCGCCAGACTAGAGATTGGCTAAGATTTCCGACCGTTTTTCAAAACCCATTGAAAGACAGCTCATGTACATTTCCAAAGTTTTGGGAAAACTTTCTTGTTTGACAACATTCACGGTGCTTCCAAAAGAAATATTCAGGTGCCTGTCAAATGCCAGTTTCCTACCCTTGGAGGGCAAGCAGTGTCCATACTTGATGCTACTCTCCTCGACCTCAAAACTAATGTTGGAGCTGTAGAGAGGCATGACAATAAGTGTTGTGATTCACAAAGCTTTTGTCTGTAAGTAAGCATCCTCGTGCATAAACATGTGTAAGTCACACCTAAACTTAGATTAAGACACAATTACTCACAGAAAGTGCTTTGTGAATCAGACCTGGAAATTCAGGTGTGATCCAAATGTAGGAGACGACTAGGTCTAAACTACAAACAGAAAACAATTAGTTAATCATAGGTTTCAAATAAATAAAATTCTGAATCCATACCATGTTTTTGGAAGTCTTGTGCTTAACATCGTGAGAGTAAATCACACCCATGACAAATAAAGAGAAACTCGATCTTTCGGTGAGTTGCATTTAATGTTTAAAGTTTAAGAACAACGCAGAATTCTAAGAAGCCCATCATATTAGTTGAGCATAAGGAGTAGGTGAAATACTAAACTTTTTTTCAGAAAAAAATTATGACCATTAGCAATTTCAAAAATACTTCTGAAAGTTCTCACTTGAAAGTGTTGATTTAAAATTTGAAGTCTCTGGAACTATTTCACTTCCTGGATCATTCTATCAGATACGTTTTGGCATGTTTTTGAACTTAAGAGCATTAAAAAAGGCTTAATTGATATCCTGGACACTGTAGTAAATAAATACATTTCTGACTAATATGCATAAAACATTTTGTGAAAAATAAATGACCAGAAAGAAGTAGAATTAGGTTGAAAATAATAGAAACAAGAACAGTTCAAAAAAACTACTGACTGAACAAAAGCCTATTTTAAAATAAACAAATTGAGGACTCAGTTCAGTTAAATTCCTTTATTTGATGATTAATTAATAATTATAAAAGTACATCAACATTAAAAAGTACAAATATAAAAGTCATTTAGTAAGAACAGAGGGTTAATCAATAAGACTGCTGTAATTAGAAAAGCAACAACTTGGGGTAATGCACCGCAGACTTTAGGAAACCGCCAACGTAGAATCATATTGTTAAAAAGTAAAATTCAGGCTTACATTTATAAGTTTAAAAACAGGTATTGAAAATTGATGCTTAGATGGTTTGTAGAATTTGCAAAAGAATATAAAGTGCAATAAAGTCTGCTTGGAGGATTCACCACATGGACAGGTCGGGGTGGTAGCAGTTTCCAATTGGCCCTGGGGAAACTAAGATGACTGTATATGCTTCCAAGATTAGATCTGTTTAACAAAACCCTTTCCTAGATACACGTCGTATAGTAAGTTTTAGAGAAATTGGTCTCAAAGTTTAAATTGTCCGTAAATGTGAGAGAGTACTCAGTCAGAACTTTGGGACCATTGGGAGTTCGAGACATTAAACGGTGCCTGCATACAGTAGGACAGGTACTGAGTTGGAATGTATGTTAGACATGTTCTTACCATGTGAAATCACAAAATGCAATGAGATTGTTTTCCCTAGGGGCAAAATTGGGGCGCTCACTTGGCCCTGTCTGACCTCCCATGCTAAAGGAAAGAAATTGGACATTCTCCCCTGCGCCGTATCTTATATATATGTCACAATACTGGAGTGTAGGGTACAAAGAATGTCAATTAGATGCAGTTCCATTCCTCAGCCATTTAGAATGTACTATAGTTTGAACAATTTACTTGGTCAAAAGCACTGCTGATGTCAGATATAGATGGGCAATTTCATCACTGTGTATTTACTGATAAGCATGTGGAGGTTTAGGCATTGTCAGACATCGTCAGAGACGGTCGCTCCACCCGCCGCGTGTCTCCTCCTTGAGTTGACCCGGTCTCCCTGCTCCCACCGCTCGCCGCTGCTCCTGAAGGCGTGACCCCTGTGCCTCTACCTGCTTTTGCGCTGTTGTGCTATTTCCCCTGTGCCCTTCTCTGGTATTACTGCTGTTGTACTATCAGCCCCTGTGCCTCTCTGCTTTGTCCTCTGCCTGTTGTGGTATTTTCTGTTGTGCCTTTCTCAGCTTTCCTTCTGTGCCTGTTGTTTTCATCCCGTGTAGTGACCCTGCACTGCCGCCATTTTTCCCGCCTTTCTGCCGTCGCACCGCGCTCCCCGCTCCCTGCCGCTGCTCCCATGCGGCCCCACCCCCTTCCCTCGTAAGACCTCTTCCCTTCCCATTCGCCACCCTGCTCCCACCTCCCAGCTGCTCCTCCTTTGCTCCGCCCCCCCACTACGCCATTTATGGCGGAGTCCACGCATACGTGCAGCGTTCACGCGCAGCGGGTGCGCCAAAGGTAAGCCCGTCTGCGCCCGTCCGCGCCTTGACCGCGCCCAGCGCTAGACCCCCTGGCCCCTGCAGATGCCATTCCACCCGCCAGACGTACGACACTGCCACCCTCAGCGCACTCAACACCGGCCGATTCCCCGGCTGTCACCGAGCCACCCCAGGACGCAGTAACGGACTCTTCGCCTGCCAATCCTGCAAGTTCTCCTGCATCCGGACCTGCACCGCACCCGCCAAGACGAGCACCAGCAGCAACCACCTGAAGTGCATCCTGCTCAACACTGGCTCCGTCCACAGGAATGCCGTAGAACTCTGGAACCTCCTCGACACCACAGCTCCAGACGTCGCCTTCCTCACGGAAACATGGATGAACGCCTCCTCAGCACCCGACATCGCCATCCCGGACGGATACAAGATCACCCGGAAGGACTGCGTAAACCAGACGGGAGGAGGCATCGCCATCGTCCACAAGAAAACCATCCGCATCACGACCAACTCCGACGACACCCTCACAGCCGCCGAACACCTGCACTTCAGATCCACACCGACCCCAAGACCACCCTCAGAGGCACCCTCATCTACAGACCCCCGGGACCACGCACACAATTCAGCGAAGACATCGCCGACTTCATCAGCCCGCACGCCCTCCCCTCCGCTGACTACATCCTCCTCGGGGACCTCAACTTCCACCTGGAGAACAACAACGACCGCAACACCACCACACTGCTGGAGAACCTCGCCAACCTCGGACTCAAGCAACTGGTGACCACCCCCACCCACTACGCCGGCCACACGCTTGACCCCGTCTTCTCCTCCAGCAAGGACATCTTCTTCAGCCACGCCACCGAACTCCACTGGACTGACCACAGCTGCGTCCACTTCAGCTTCAGAAGGACCAAGCTCCACCACCACCCACAACAGGTCCCCCGCAGAAGCTGGAACAAGATCACAGCCGACCAGCTCGCCACATCCCTGAGCCAGAACCCTCCCGCCAGCTCAGCGAACCCCAACCAAGCCGCCAACAACCTCACGAGGTGGATCAGCAACTGTGCAGATGACCTCGCTCCACTGAAGACCCCCCCCCGCCAGACCCGGCACCAAGAAAGCATCCTGGTTTACCGACGAACTCAAGAGCTCCAAATAGAACTGCCGGGTCCTCAAGAAAGCCTGGCGCAAAGACCCTACTTCAGACAACATGACCACCCTCAAGCTCGCCACTCGAAAACATCACCAGATGATTCACGCCACCAAGAAAACCGCATTCAAGGAACGACTGGACAACAACGCCCACAACAGCAAGGAACTCTTCAATATCGTCAAAGAGCTCTCGAACCCGGAAACAACGACATCACTCCCTCGCAAGTTCTCTCCAACTCGCTCGCCTCGTTCTTCCACAGCAAGATCGCAGACATACACAATAGTTTCAGCACACAGCCGACGCACCCTACAACCGCACCAACGCCCCCCACCACCACCTTCTGCGCCTTGTCCCCGATCAACACCGAAGACACCATCCGCACAATGAACTCCATCCACTCCGGATCACCAACCGACCCCTGCCCTCACCACGTCTTCAACAAGGCCGACTCCATCATCGCACCCCATCTGCGGGACATCATCAACGCCTCCTTCGACACCGCCACCTTCCCAGAGAGCTGGAAGCACGCCGAACTCAGCGCCCTACTGAAGAAACCATCAGCGGATCCCACCGACCTCAGAAACTACCGCCCCATCTCGCTCCTGCCTTTTCTTGCCAAAGTCATCGAGAAGACCGTCAACAGACAGCTGGCCGCCTTCCTCGAGACGAATGGATCCCTCGACTTATCGTAGTGCGGCTTCCGGGCCAACCACAGCACCGAGACCGCCCTCATCGCAGCCACCGACGACATCCGAACCCTGCTCGACAACGGGGAAACAGCGGCCCTCATCCTCCTGGATCTCTCCGCCGCGTTCGACACGGTCTGCCACCGCACCCTAGTGCAGCACCTCAACAACATCGGTATCCAGGAGAAGGCACTGGAATGGATCATCTCCTTCCTCGCCGGAAGAACACAGAGAGTCCGCCTCCCCCCGTTCAGATCCGAGGCCACCAAAGTCATCTGCGGCGTACCACAAGGATCATCACTCAGCCCCACGCTGTTCAACATCTACATAAGCCCCCTTGCGGCCATCGCACGCCAACACAACCTCAACATCATCTCCTACGCCGACGACACCCAGCTGATTCTCTCCCTCTCCAACGACCCCGCCACCACCAGAACCAACCTACACGAAGGAATGAAAGAGTGGATGATGAACAGCTGCCTGAAATTGAATTCAGACAAGACGGAAGTCCTCATCCTGGGATCTTCGCCCTCCACCTGGGACGACTCCTGATGGCCCCCTGCCCTGGGCAGCGCACTCAAACCAACAGACCACGCACGCAACCTGGGCTTCATCCTGGACTCCTCCCTCTCCATGACCAGACAAGTCAACGCTGTCTCCTCGTCATGCTTCAACATCCTACGCATGCTACGTAAGATCTTCCGGTGGATCCCCACCGAAACCAGGAAGACGGTTACCCAGGCCCTCGTCACCAGCCGACTGGACTACGGCAACTCCCTCTACTCCGGAACCACAGCCAAACTCCAGAAAGGACTCCAGCGCATTCAGAACGCCTCAGCACGCCTCATCCTGGACATTCCTCGAAACGGCCACATCTCCGCACACCTGAGAAACCTGCACTGGCTCCTCGTGAACAAGAGAATCACGTTCCGACTCCTCACCCACGCACAGAAAGCTCTCCACAACCAAGGCCCAAGATACCTCAACGACCGCCTGACATTCTACACCCCCACCCCCAGCTTTGATCGGCCAGCCATACCCTCGCCGCCGTCCCCCGCATCTGAAGAGCCACTACGGGAGGAAGATCCTTCTACTACCTGGCGACCAAGACATGGAACTCCCTCCCCACCCACCTCCGCCTGACCCAAGACCACCTCTCCTTCAGGAAGCAACTCAAGACCTGGCTGTTCGAGCAGTAGCGGAGCCCCCTCCCCCAAGCGCCTTGAGACCCTCCGGGTGAGTAGCGCGCTATACAAATATTATGATTGATTGATTGACTGATTCCATCTTACCTAATCCTGCTGAGGACTATATAACAAATCCTGAATATGGAATATGTTTTTAATATTAGAGTGGGGAAAACAGTAAAGTGTAAAGACAGTAAGGTAAAGCAAGTGTTAAGAAGGCGATTAAGAGTTTAGAAGGAGGGCCCAAAAATAAATAAATAAAGAATGAGGGTGGAAAGGTTAAACAGTTATTTGTAAACATGGGGGAAGCAGGTGGCTTTAAGAGTGCCATTAAGAAAAAATACAAGTAGAAGAGGAAATATATATCTTGATCAGGTGGAAAGCAGTGTAAAGCTAGAAGGATGTTTTTGGATTGCAAAGGCACCTACCACAGATAAAATGTAAACAGTTTATTGCAGCCCCAGCTCAAAGCAACTCTACCAGCAGGTCAGAGCACCTGTCTTGTGAAGTTCAAGTCCTGAAGAACAATGTAATCTAAATATCTCATGAAGGAAAACAAACTGGGGTACCTTTAAAGAGGAACGTTAATAATGTACAATACTATTTGTATTTAACTATCCTTTGCCATGCAAATGCACAGAAGCTTTGCCGTTTTTAATAATCCTAGCTTGGAAAAAAAACGTAGATTCACCTTTCCTCAATCTAAAAGGTGTCTGTATCAAAACCCAATTGCCAATAGTGAAGTCCAATTTATTGACATTTATTCTGCTGTCAACATGTTCTTTTAGTTTACCTTGTTTGTACCCAACTCTTTCACTCATCTTGATAACACTCATGAAGATATCATCATTAAGTTTGCATGTAGTATTTTACCAGTTTGGTACAAATTATGACTTTGCTTCACTTTCTTTTAATAATTTAAATGGTGAAACTACTGTCAAATGAGGAGCAGCCAAATAAGCCTAGACCTTCTCCTTTAGAAAACAACCCACATAAGCTCTGCCATAATGCAGGTCCAACCCCTTCATTCAAAAAACGATTTTCCCTTTCAACAAGACAATTGGCTGAAGGACTATAAAAAGCAACTTGAAGGTGTTTAATATTGTGCAGGTACAAAATTTTACTAATTTATTTTTAAACAAAATGTATGCCATTATCAATTACAATTTCATCAGGTGATCCTTGAAGACGAAACTCACCCTCTAAAAATTAAATCACATTCTTGGTGTTAGGAGAATCCACAAAAGAAAAGTAAATCAATATGGAAAAGTAGTCTATGAAGACAATCAAATACCTACTACCATAAGAAAGAAGTTGGAAAGAACTGGGAACTGTTTTCCAATACTTATCTTAAACAACTCATGTCACAATACCAGTAGCCATGTAAGGCCGCCAAGAAATTTGACACAATTGTTTGCAAAAGGCTGAAATGCCTAAATGATCTTCATGAGCTCACGTAATTCCAGTTGTGCTTTGAATAAACAATTCCTTAAACAGGATTGATATTTACACCTTAACTCAGAAGATACATATACTCTTGTGGTTTGGATAAAAGTCTTTCCAAACGTGCCGAGACTTTGCCCGAACTATCGTCACCTAAAAGCTATATCAGAGGTTTCTGTTAGTGTACACGTCAAACGTGGGCCCCCAAATATAAGTTTTGAATTTCTCTACTGCCAGCATGCAAGCCAGAGCTTCACTCTCAATACTACTGTAATTACTTCTACCTCAATGTGTGTACTAGAAGCAAAAGCAACCATAATCTCTTTACCAGACACAAACTACCCAAAAACAGCATCTACTGTAATGGAACACTTTCCATCAGGTACATACATTCTCAAAGCCATCGTTTTTTTTTTCTTTAAAAGCATTGCTCACCTGTTATGTCGAATCAAATATGGTATCTTTTTAAAGTAAAGATCTTAAGGGTTGCACAGTCAAAGCATACAATGGACAAATCTAGCATAGTATTTGCAAAACCTAAAAATGAGTGTAGTAAATCTTTATCTGTGGGAGATGGTGCTTTTTGTATTACTTCTGGATTGCAAAAGTTAGATTTAATGCCTTCAGGCAAAATCGTGTAACCTAGATAGGCCACTTCCTGAACCAGAAGTTTACATTTCTCTGGCCTCACAGTCATTCCTCTCATCTAAATAGTGAAGAATTCACTCAAGTACTATTAAATGCTCTTCTGTATCTTTTGTAAAAATGAGGATGTCATCTTGAAAGGCCTTAACATTGTCTAAGTCACAAAACAAAATGTCCATTATTTACTGAAAGATACTGGCTGCTGATGCCAGCCCAAAATGCAACCGTAAGTACTTATAAGCACCTTAGGGAGTGATAAAGGTTGTAAGTTCTTGAGAATATTTAGTCAAAGGAATCTGATGTTAAGCTGAATGTAGGTAAATTGTAGAAATATATTTGGCCTCACCAATGTTGACAATCATTTCCTGGATGCAGGGCAATGGATGACAGTAAACTAAAATATTTTGGTTCGGTGTGCGTATGTCCACTCACAGACGTAAATCGTCTGAGTATTTTCTCTCTAAAACATCTGGAGAAACCCTCTCAGGTGAATCAATAGTCTATATGACCCAATCAGAACACAATGTATTCATTAAACACTTTAATCCTTCCTGACACTAAGTGGAATGGATGTGACCTGTGGGAGTTGCATTCTGCTTCAATTTAATACATTGCTGAAAACCATTAACCGTTCCTATTTCATTCTTAAATACGTTGGGAAATTTAGAAATCATCAGCTGAATTATATTGTCATTAGTGTCCATTGCTGCTAAAATAGGCATTTCCCATAGTACAATATGGTTTTCATGATCTGGACATAGTAGAATAACTAATTTAGCTAAATTATTCCACCAAACCAAATCCGACCTTTAATAGCAACATACATCTTTATCCAAAGGTATATCCCGAAACACTCATATAAGGGATCAGAGTAGACCAACATATCTATATCAGGTCCCCATAAGCTTAAAGATTTATATCCATTTTCGTTAAGGTAAAACAACTAGGCCTGAACTTGTAAAGGTTTGTGTCAGCCGAAACAGTAATGGATGCTTCTGGCTCCGCCATAACCATTAAAAGTCTTTCCACAATTTTTGTATTTTCATTTCGACATACATATCATGTGTGTCAAAAATTGACATAACATTACACAACTTGCCTACGTAGTCTTGAAAATGTATATTATCAATCTGTACATTGTTTTTTATTGCTGTACACACAGACTGAAAGTGGCCTATCTTTCTGCAATTATTACACTTCTTTGCCAAACCTAGACAAGAAGTGATTTTTCCAATATGATTCCAAGATCCACATCTATAGCGTTTTGTTTGCCCCCTCTTATTCCTTCCATTTTTAGTATTCACTGCACAAACAGAATTGTTGTCTGAAATGTAACCCACAGGAGATAAACGCTCTCTGTTCCTTTTACAACATCAAGTTCAAACAAAGTATGGCTCATGAAAGTCAGTACCTTTTCATGTATCTTCTTGGAGAAGCAATTAAACACGAACTGGTCTCTAATATATATTTCAATGCTAGTCTAAAATTCACAAGGTGAGCCTAATACAGGCAAAGCAGCACTAAACACTTCTACTGATTCATCGCTACCTTGTTTGTGTTTAAAGAAACTATCTTTTTAACATGACACTAGAATTCTCAGAGAATTGTCTCTGCATTCTTTCTTTTGTTTCAGCATAGATATTCCATTCATTATGTGCGTTGTTTGGTGCCGTTACTTAAGGGAGATTATCAAATGATATTTGGCCAGCAATGCTAGCTGAATAAAGAGAAGAGCCAATTTTATTGTAGATCATATCTTGATGCATCAATGGCTGTCAAGTCATTTTCAAAAATGTGCAGCCATTCTTTGCATCTGATTTCCAGTTTGCCTGCCTTTTGATGAAATGGTGGGGGTTGTATAATGTTCTGACTTGAAGTCCTGTTAGTAATCAGTGATGTCAGAGTAGTCAAATAATAAAATTGAGCCCATCTTACAAACTGTTCTACAGAAAGCGCCACTTAGAAGAGATGTGAATAAAGCTCTGAGCTAAAGTTGCAGAAGCACTCTAGAATTCACAGTACATTCCACATGTCAAGGAACACATTGAAGTTACAGTATCACAGAGTGAAGTACACATACAAATGATAATCAGTGAGCATAGATAATCAGTTAAAAAGAAATGAGAAAAACACAATTGTAGAATACATTAACTACTAACACTACATGGAAGAATATAAAAGTTTAGAGCCTTATAATTCTAACAAACATACTTGTTTTGCTCAGAAGCTCTTCATTTATCCACCAGTAATCACTCCACCCCACTCGATAGAATTAATTTCTGTGTGCAGTACACTTCTCCGCATATGCATTATCCTTAAGAGTGAATTAATGGATGTGACACAATTTTCAATTACTTCAAAATGTGTGATGGAATGTTCAAAGTGTATACCAGTTACTTAGGATCTGTGCACTGCTCTCTTGGTTCATTTATGTTTTCACACATAGATCATTTCCCACCTTGATTTTAATATTCTTTGCACCATGTACGGAATCATAGTTCTTTTTATATATTTCTTTGAACTTTTTAATACATTTCCTAACCTCATTAAGAACAGCCTTTTAATCTTCCCATCCAACCTAGACTTGTCTTGAGTTGGATACCCATCATTTAATAATGACTGTGAATGAATGTGCAGAGAAATACATGTAGAAGAACAAGAACCAGTGGGTGGTGGGGTAAGCATGTCAGCACAGTGTGTGAGAGAAGCACGTCTGGCACACCATAGTTAAGGGTTCTCCAAAGTCAGCCATGGATCCGGCCCTCCAGGACCGACTTTGGAGAGCCCTGCCCTAGTCTATGCAGCAGAACAACACTGATAGAAAAAGAAGAAAGGAAACATTTTTGTAACCTTATCTGGGGGCCATGATGGTAATGGTGGCCGGTTTATGGCCATAGCACAAGCTCCCATAGAGAAATGGGAGTATGTGACCTCACATTGTGTGGTCGCTTCATAATCATGCGGGCGGGACCACCGACAGGAGGTCGGTCGGTCCCGAATACATGACGGTGCATCGTAATGAGGCCCTGAATGTGGAAGTGGGAAGACAATATTGTATTTGAAAAACACTTGGCAAGCTTGAAGATCGTTTTTTTCACCCCACTGTGCATTCCTGTATGTAGGTTCAAGTCTGATCACAAAAAACCATGGTGTAAATAAAACGGTTGATGATTTTGTATCGGCACTGAAGAAACAAGCAATCGGTTAGTGGATTGCAATGTTACAGGGTGAACTAGGAGCAATCAAGTAATCCTGCACACAAACAGGAGCACACAAGATAGTTAAATGGGGAAGAACCTTTAAGAGATGTAATTGCATTTGACAATATGGCAGTGATTTCCAAACATCCAAGTAAATCACTTACATTTCATTTCAAATTACTTTATTTTGGCTTCAGCCTTAAAAGTGAGCAAATATGTAAAGAAATACAGATCATATATATGCATAATAAAGTCATCATGATAATCAATACACAGCCTGTACACATCCTTAACTACAGAGTCAATAAATCATTACACTAAAATTGCTAATTCAAGATTCACGCTATAAAATAGAATAAAATCATTATAATAATATGCACTCATTAAAAACCCAAAATCACTTAGCATCAATAATGGCCCTCCTTTTTGCCAACATCAAGCCCAAGGATTTTGCACCTGCACTGGCATACAAACAAGGGAGATAAATCAGTACATAATATTCTTAAAGCAATCATATGGCTCGAGGTACCCATTAACCAGCCGCGGTCCGTGCAGGTAAAAACAGGGGGTGGGGGTGCAGGTTAAAGGGGGATTTTGAGGGACGATGCTGAGGGAAAATAAATAAATATTTAATTTTCCCTCGACATTGTCCCTCGAAATCCCCCCTTACCGGGCCCCACCGCTGTTACCTGCACGGACCGCGGCTGCCAGCAAAGTACACACTGGTGTAACCCAGAAAGAGCAAAACCTAGAATACTCTGAGCACACAAACAACACATGTGGGATGGTACACCATTACAGCAACTCAGTAGGTGATCAAAAATATATTGAGGATTTCATAATATATCAGAGAATGTATATTACTACAAGGGTCTGCAGTATCTTCTGGTCTCCTGTGCCTAATCATGGAGGAGGAAACAACCAAAAACTGGTGCCTGCAAAGTGGTATCTGAGCAAAGCACAGAATGAATAATTTAATAATCAAATAAAGACTCCGGAAGCAATGCAGTGTCAAAAACATGGGAAGTGGTTGATAACCACATAAAGCAAAACATATATGTAGGGTGGGTAACTAGGAACAATGCAACCTATTGTGTAAGTACACTGGGAAGCAATCGGACTAGACAATCAAAGACACACCACATCAAAGTGGTGCACATGAACACGATCAATATGCAGGAAAGATCATATGTCACAACTTGACATCCATTGTACATAGTTAAAACACAGAAATACTGGACACAAAAGGTCCATTCTCCTAAAGAAAACAGACAGCATCTGTAACGAAGTTTGGTTATAAGTCACTGCAGGGGAGGGGGAAAACAGGGAGACCAGTTTCTCTCTCAAATTGGTTCTGGGGAATTGCTTGGCAGATATATTGGTCTACCAGGAGTATCAACAGTGGGCACATATAACTAGTTTTTGGCTGGTTGTGATTAAAAATTTTCAGCAGCGAGGGTACCAATAGGAAAAGGGCGATCACGCCTGAAACTGGGAAGGAGCATTTTTTTAAGGATGGCGCCCGCAAACTGTAATCCACTATATCTCCAGAAACTTACTTCTTAGGATAGTGGTTGAAATGGTTCTGTATTCAGGGCAATCATTCTCGGTCAGGAGACTCCCTCAATGCATCAAGATGCAGGTGGAAAACGTCTATGTTGATCTTGGGATTGAAAAAGCAGGAAAGTAAGAGAGGTCAAGGGCAGTGCAGGCTCACCTACAGGGTCTGACCATTAGGAAGCCCCTCAGGTGGAGTCATGATGGTTTGACTGCCGGATTCCATGGCTCCTCACCAGTCTTTTGAGAGCACCCTTATGTGGTGGTGCGTGTGCTCTACTGAATTAGCAAAAGCAAAACACTAAGGGCCTCATTTATGAGAAGTGACGCATCGCTGTGTGAAAGCAGCGATGCGTCACTTCTCAGTGCGCCCTCCTTGCAACATGATGGATGCGTCATATTTACTGTATGACGCATCATGTCACAAGGAGTTTACAGATACGTCAGTATTTCTGACGTATCTTTAGGCGCAAAAGTGACGCATTGCTGGAATGTGTCACAAAAGTGACGCAACTCCAGCAATGTGTCCTTTCACATGGGGCAAGCCCCATGTGAAAGGGCCTGCATCAGTCTAATGCCTGCTGTGAGGCAGTCGTAAGATATTGGCGCATTTGCACCCTAGAATTGCCACAGTGAAATCTCATAGATTTCACTGCATCACTTCTACGAGGCTTACTTGCGTGGGAACGCCCACCCTGCATACATTGTACCTGATGCAGGTATAATGTAGCATAGGGGTTTACAAAATGACGCATCTGCTTAGATAGCGTCACTTTGTAAATAGGTCGCAACAGGAGGCATGTTTTACGCCATTTGGAAAAAAAGGAGCAATAAATAAAAACATTGGGGAATATTCTCAAGAACGTGTGATAATTACCGCAAAATTAGCCTAACGCAACTCTTCACATCGCAGTCTATCGCAGGAAAATAATGCTGTGTTAACGTAGTATTCTCAACACGGCGGTACCATGCGATAGGCTCACAATAACGTGTCAAATGGCCACGTAAAAAATCAACGCGACACCGAAAAACCCAAAACACGAACGCCAAAATAGTAGTGATGAGGTCAATCACAATACAAACATCAGCGATAACCAGCGACAGGCCTGCGATTCCCACGCATCATGCGGGAAAATGCTCCATAAAAACACAGTAAAAAAACGGTGATATGACAATGTACGAGCTAAACCCGGAAACAAATGTGGGATCACACTGCTTCACCTCCCAGCAGGATCACCCCTAGGCATCATGGTCAATGCAGTTCGGCAAGTGTGTGAACTTGCAAAGTCTCTTGAGTGTTTCACCAGGTAGGTGCAGATTGGTGCTGGCCATCTCTAAACACGTGTTTCTGGATTGTTATCCGTCATCGGTAGAGATTAGGCAATACGAGGGGTGCCTCTCGCCGTCGCGGACGCTAAGGGCTTTGGACTTTTCATCAAGTTGGAGCTTGTTTGCTGACCGTACCTGGCTGGACCCTTGGGGTGATTTCTGGCAGCAGTGAGGCGGTGTTGGAGCGGGACTGCGAGTCCCATCAGCCGCAGCGGCGCTACATCGGACGCACCTGGGGATTCTTCCCGCCTCCAGCCCTTATCACGACTCGAGGCCCCCGCTTTGCGGGAGCCTCTCGCAGTCGCGGACGCTAAGGGCTTTGGACCTTTCATCAAGTTGGAGCTTGTTTGCTGACCCTACCTGGCTGGACCCTTGGGGTGATTTCTGGCAGCAGTGAGGCGGTGTTGGAGCGGGACTGCGAGTCCCATCAGCCGCAGCGGCGCTACATCGGCCGCACCTGGGGATTCTTCCCGCCCCTCACCTGTTGCTACTTAACCACGCCCAACCCGCGGTACGCGGGACATGCGCGGGCAGCGCCGGGCGAAGCCCGGGCCAAGGGCATACCCGTTGTAGCCCGTTCGAGCCCCGGGGAGACCGGACCGGGCCACCCCTCTGGGCCTGTAGCTAGTTTCACGGGACTTATCATATCCTGTGCTACATCATTCTAGACTGGGTAAAACTTGGATATATTAAATTAAGCACCATGTCAACAAGGGAGACGGGGAGCAAAGCCATGACATCATCTACCATGGTGGCAGGTACTTTGGATAACTTTCTTATCAGAGCGAACACTGTGGTAAATAACGAATTTACAGCCCAAGAAAGACAGCTTGCGGATGGGATAGAAAGTACTAGGCGATCCTCTGTGGGATTAGTTGCTAGATCCCCGGAAATATTTGACGCTTCCCTATCTCTTTTGGATAGTATCGACCAAACAATTGAGTCTGTCTTACAACAGCTAAGGACTTCCTCAAACTCACATCGAGACTCCCTTCCGATTATACCAGAGGTGGATCCTCTTCCAACATCTGACCCAGTTTTGACACGGGGAGAGTGGGGTGATCCAAACTTATCTCACTCACGGGGCCTACGTGAAGGTGCTGTATCAAAAAGAATAAGAGCTAGACAGTCTAAGGGTGCAAAAAGGGCCAAATTGGATCATGCCACTAGTATTACCAACAACATGCCGGATATAATGGAATCTTCTTCTCCAATAACTGCAACTGTTAATGAAACTGCGAGTCCAACACAGACCTCCCAATCACAGGTCCCAGGGCGGTCTGGCCCATTTATTTTTGGTGAAGGGCCATGTGGAGAGAAGGAAGAGACTATTCATTTTATCACTAAAGTTTTGAAGAAACTTCTAGACCCCATATTGGTTAGGCTTGACTGTATTGATACCAGGTTACAAGCAATAGAAACAGTGACTGGGGGTATGGAGGATCGGTTAAGAACTTTGAGTGGTATTCAAGGTGCTACCTTGATGAAGGTAGGGAGTTCCCTTCCCTCTAATCCATTGAATACCCTAAACACAAACCAGACTAACCCTCCCATTATAGCAAGTGTACCCATAGTTAACCCATCAAATCCTACCCCCACACCCCTCCCAAGGCAAACTCCTCTCGTGCCCTTAGCACGGAAATCAAAGTCACCTGTAACAACGACCTCAACGAGGCAAGAAAATACTTCCACCAACACTAAGCTAACTGCCCTGCCCAGAACGTTACCGGTCTAAAACGTTTAAATACAGTTAACCTGCCTCCAGAGGCTGCAGCTCATACTGTAATTTTGACCGGGGTTCCTGATCTCTCTAACTCTGTACCAGAATCTTTCGATTCTTTGAAAAACAAAGTCACCAGCTGGTTAAATATTCATAGGCCCTTGCCACCAAACATGAGAGCAGAAATATTGATGGTCAGGAGGGTACCCTGGGTGGGACATACCACAAAGAAAACGAAAGGTGACTGCATCTTGGTAACTTTAAGGGACTCGCAGATCCTTTCCCATATTTGTAATTGGTTAGGAGACCCAGGAAATACAAGCATCCAATTGTTACCCCTGTCCTTCTTCTATCCGCCAAGAACGCATAGTTTATATTCTGGGGTGAATAATGGCTGGACAAGGGTGGGATATGCCATTGATGGCACAAGGTACAGGCCTAAGCATTATGATATACCAATACCGGGAAACGATTTACATGCTAATAGGTACAGTTGCCTTGACCAGGTTGATTGACTCCAGCAGGATGAATGCACTTGGGGAATAGAAGGGGTGGTACCCTGTACAATCCAGAGGACAGTGGCAGATATCTCTGATACTGGTAATTGTGCCTCCGACCACTTATTCCCTGGTCGGCCAAGTACTATCAGTATAGAATCCCCTATACAATATCCCATTACTCCTCCCGGTCCACTTGTATTAAAAATCCTTTCCTGGAATATAGCGGGCCTATGTAATAAATTGGCCTGCCCTGATTGGTGGTCATTCATAGACACGAATGACATCTGTTTATTCCAGGAAACATGGGCGAGGGAGCACCAGCATCGTTTAGGATTCGCCTCATTCTCAGTAGCTGCTAAATGGGCGGGAAAAGGTCACCCGTCAGGGGGCTTAACAATCTGGGTAGCAACCCACTTGGGCTGCAGTGCTAAAATTATGGATACAGCTTCAGACGATGTTCAATGTGTAACCCTAGAGTGGCATAATGGCTTCAGACTGACAGTGGTCAATATTTATTCTAGACCTGTGAGTGTCACCTCTGAGTCTGAAACCATTGTAGAACTATCCTCTCTTCTAAGCAATATTCCTGAGGGTGACACGTTTGTGGTTGGAGGAGATTTTAACTCCCAATTTGAACCACTTGATGGTTTGTTAGATGCGGTAAACCAGGAGGAGGATGAAGTGTGGAAAATCCCCCAAGTGGCAGGCCCTCCGGTAAGAGCATGGACCCCACTAGCAATACAAATTACTTCATTGACGCTGTCCCATTCAATTAGGGCATGTAATGGCCGCACAAAGTCAGATAACCCCCCTACCCCCACCTTCTTTCAGTCAGGGAGGAAGGCACGCCTCGATTATATATTTGTGGAGTGTAGGGCTTGGAATAGAATAGTAGACTTTGGGGTCACACACAGGGTGGAGAGTGATCATAATCCTCTAATTTTAGACTTTAAAATTCCGAACATTCTTAAGGGCAACTTATTACTGCAACCTGAAATACCCAATAGGGTTACCCTAACAAATAATAGACAAATAAATTGGGATAAGTTGGCCCAAAATCCCAATGCGCTAACTAAACTGTATACCCAGGTAATCCCAATACTGGAAGATGTTGCTGCTCTTACTGAACAGCATCCTGTGAATGATTGATATGAAGGGTTGGGAAAACTGCATAATGTACTAGTAAGCACTATGTCAGTAATCCTAAATCCCCCAGGTCCGTGCCGAAGAGGGTTGGTAAGGAAGCCATCATGGTAGAACAAGGCATGCAGACGGGCGAAAAGCGAGCTACTCCTGGTACTAAAACAGAATATTGATAGGGACCTTATAAAAAGTAGGAGGCAAGTGTACCGGAACCTCATTCGCCACGCTAAGATCGAATGGGAGAATGAGAATTGGATAAAATTAACACTGGCACTTGCGGTCAAAGACGCACGAAAGTTCTGGCAAATTGTGAGCACTGGCTCAGCTGAACCAGAGCTGGCAGTAGCACCAAATATTGCAGCTGAGATCTGGGAAGACCATTTTGCTAAATTGTATGAGGGGGAGATCTCCACGCCTGATGTAGCGAGTACTTTTGTCTCTGTTACGTCGGAGCTTAGTTTTACCCTAGATGAGGTACGGGCGGCTATAGTTAAGCTTCCCGCGGGAAAAGCTCCAGGGCTGGATAAGGTCCCGGGGGACCTCTATAAACAGGAACCTGAGATCTGGGCACCCTATCTCTTAAAAATCTTTAATGCAGTTCTTGAGGGAATGGCACTTCCAAATACTTGGCTGGGAGCTGAGTTGGTCCCTATCTTCAAGAAGGGGTTGCCTTTGATCCCAGGCAACTATAGGCCAATCAGCCTAATAGACGTTTCTCAGAAACTGTTTGCAAGGCTGATTTTGGATCACCTCCTGGACTGGGTTGAGGACTCTGAAATTTTGAGGGATTATCAAGCAGGCTTTAGAAGGACGTATCCACTACTGACCAGATTTTCAGACTAAATATGCTCTTCTGGAAAACGGTTAAAGTGGAGGGCGGTTCGCTTTATACGGTGTTTGTAGATCTCCGTGTGGCCTTCAATTTGGTCCCACGAGGGAAACTCTGGAGTGTATATGGGGATTTAGGTATTCCAATCCCTCTTTTGAATATCCTAATACGTCTCCACTCTCAGAATTTCGCAAGGGTCAGGTGTGGGAGACAAGGCAATCTGTCATTTAGTTTCTCAGTTGGCAGGGGGGTAAGGCAGGGTTGCGTTTTGGTGCCGACCCTGTTCTGCCTCTACGTCATCAGAGTAATTGCCCACCTGAACATGGTCCACAACAGAGACCCCCAAAAGCTCGCTGGTTCAGGGATCTCTGCGATTATGTTCACGGATGATACCCTGTTGTTGGCAAAGACTCCGATGGGCATACAGCGAGTTTTGGATGGCTTTGTCTCATTTTGTCAAGACCGAGGACTAGAAATAAATACATCCAAAACGAAATTTATGATTTTTAATCCACCAAAAACATCCCGCCCAAACCCTGCTATAGGACTAACTCTCAATGAAAATATGACTTGGGTACAACATCAGATTAAAACCCAGTTAAAGCTCTCGCAAAAAAGCAGGGGGGATTCTTAAACTCCTAAAACAATCTACGATAAAACCAATTTCAGCCCCACTCGAAATCTATATAATGCAGGCACGGGGTACGGTGATCTATGGAGGGGAACTCTGGGGCTACAGTTGTCCCCCAGATATCACCGCTACGGAAAATAGGTTTCTTAGGCAGTTGGTATCGTTGCCCATTAGTACGCCCCTACTTCCCCTTAGGTTGGATATGGGATTGAGATCACTTAAGGAGGAATTGGGACTTAAGCCTCTAACTATTTGCAGGCGTCTTTGGGTTACCCCTGAACTTGCCAGTTATAGGCACGAGCTTGCAGAATTGTTAAAATCAGCAAATGTCTGGAATTTTTCCTGGCTAAAATACATCAGGCAAGAATTTGACAGGCTATGTTGCACCTTGCTATGGACTAACCCCGAACAAGCGTGTAGGGGTATATCCCGCAGGGAGCTAGTTAGCCTGTATCATGATCATAATTTGTCTACCAGCTTAACGAATGACCAAACGGGGACATTGACGAGTAAATTCCTGATAACAAAAGATTACTACAAATTAGAGCCTGTTTTAGATAACATCAGCCCTAATAGTCTTAGGAAGTTGTACCTTCAGTGGCGGTATGACTCCCTACCAATAAGAGCCCTCACCAGCCATTGGCACATTAATGCTCCCAGAAACTGCCCAGCGTGCACTGCGGAGGTAGAGAATGACTTACACATAGTTTTCTTCTGCCCTTCCTATCAGATTCCCAGGAAGAAGTGGATCATCCCATTTGCAAAAACCTGGGGATCAGGCAATGTTCTCAATCCTATAGAATATTAAAACCTGATTTATCCCCATTAATTGTTTTTGCGGTTACAAAATTCCTGGCTGCCATGTGGAATATTAGAAGAAAGTACACTGTAAAATGAGATCAAATGTATTCCCTTATAATGCCCAGGCGTTTCGGGGGTGTTGGGGATCAGAGGTTTATGGGCTGTTTGCCTTTTTTATATTAAGACAATGTTAATGAATGAATTTTATGGCACTCTGTATTTTAAACAATTGTAATGCTGTGTATTGAAATTTTATTGTGTATGTATTCTTTTATGACATCTTTTTGTTGAAATAAAGACGAAATGAAATTAAATGAATACGTGTGTCAGTGGTTGCTGAGCAGGCAGCCAAAATATTCTCGGTTCTCTGTAACTCTCCAGTTGCGCAGGTGCCTCTCCACAAGCTTGTCAGCTCAAATGGCTCGAATGAGCTTTTTAAACGGGAAACAAATGTGGTTTCACACTGCTTCACCTCCCAGCAGGATCGCCCCTAGGCATCATGGTCAATGCAGTTCGCCAAGTGTGTGTACTTGCAAAGTCTCTCGAGTGTTTCACCAGGTAGATGCAGATTGGTGCTGGCCACCTCTAAACACGTGTTTCTGGATTGTTATCCGTCATCAGTAGAGATTAGGCAATACGAGTGTAAGGGGTTGCTGAGCAGGCTGCCAAAATATTCTCGGTTCTCTGTAACTCTCCAGGTGCGCAGGTGCCTCTCCGCGAGCTTGTCAGCTCAAATGGCTCGAGGGAGCTTTTTAAACGGGAAACAAATGTGGGATCACACTGCTTCACCTCCAGTAGGATCGCCCCTAGGCATCATGGTCAATGCAGTTCGCCAAGTGTGTGTACTTGCAAAGTCTCTCGAGTGTTTCACCAGGTAGGTGCAGATTGGTGCTGGCCATCTCTAAACATGTGTTTCTGGATTGTTATCCGTAATCAGTAGAGATTAGGCAATGCGAGTGTAAGGGGTTGCTTAGCAGGCTGCCAAAATTTTCTCGGTTGTCCCTAACTCTCCAGACGCGCAGGTGCCTCTCCGCGAGCTCGTCAGCTCAAATGGTTCGAGGGAGCCTTTTAAACAGGAAACAAATGTGGGATCACACTGCTTCACCTCCCAGCAGGATCGCCCTTCTCTACTGGTGACGGTTAATAAACCAGAAACACGTGTCTAGAGTTCAGCACTATCCGCGCCAACCTTGGCGAAATACCCGAAAATATCGGAGCAAGCTACAAGAGACTGCATTTCCCAGAATGCCAGGGGCGAAACTTGCCTGAGAGGTCAGCGGTGTGCTCCCACATCCTCTTGTCTATTTAAAGTACTCCTGTGAGTCATTGAGCTGACGAGCTCGTGGATGAAGCACCTGCTTGCCAGTGAAACGTACCGGACCTGATATAATGTTTGGCAGCCTACTCAGCAAACCCCAAAATACAAGACTGTATTCTCTTCTGATGACGGTTAATAAACCATAAACACGTGTCTAGAGATCAGCACTATCTGTGCCAATCTTGGCGAAATACTCAAAAATATCGGAGCGAGCTACAAGAGACTACATTTCCCAGAATGCCAGGGGCGAACCTTGCCTGAGAGGTCATCGGTATGCTCCCACATCCTGTTGTCTATTTAAAGTACTCCCATGAGTCATTGAGCTGACGAGCTCGTGGATGAAGCACCTGCGTGCCAGTGAGAGGTACCCGACCTGATATAATGTTTGGCAGCCTACTCTGCAAACCCCAAAATACAAGACTGTATTCTCTACTGAATACAGTTAATAAACCAGAAACACATGTCTAGAGATCAGCACTATCTGCGCCAACCTTGGCGAAATACTCAAAAATTTCAGAGAAAGCTACAAGAGACTGCATTTCCCAGAATGCCAGGGGCGAACCTTGCCTCAGAAGTCAGCGGTGTGCTCCCACATCATGTTGTCTATATAAAGTACTCCTGTGAGTCATTGAGCTGACGGGCTCATGGATGAAGCACATGCACACCAGTGAGAGTCACCGGACCTGATAGATTTCTGAGCTGCTTTCGATTAAGTGGATCGTAGTCTACTGTGGCAAATGTTAACAGAGCTCAGAATCAAGTAGGCAGTACTATCTCTAATCCAGGAAATGCACACAAGTAATTGGGCCAGGGTCACCTTGGGAACCCAGGGAACCCTATCTAATAACATCCAGATAATGAATGGTTTGCAGCAGCACAACCACACAGCCATGATGTAGAACAAATGATCATTGTCCCTGCATCAGATAAGCATCTCCCCACAAACAGCTACAATGTACATTGACATGCAGTCTGTATGTAAACTGCGCCAATGCGGATACATACATGGAACACACTGTGAATCTCCCCTTCACATTGCAGAGAGACAATCAACACCTCCTGCACACAGACGTGCCATGTTCAAAATCAATCAAGTATGAAATCATGGACGAATGTAGAGGCAGTGACTCCCCCTTACGTACATGTTTCCCATGTCGTGGGACTTCAGTCACAGGTTGCATCCCTGCATCATAGCGGCACATATCTGACCCCAAAAGAAGCCCTGTTGTCACTTGTAGGCCACAAATGACAGCCAAAAAGGAATGATTTGGGACACATGTGAAATGCCGAAGAGTGGCATTCCGTACTAACTGTGACACACAGAACTGGCAGTTCGAATACGTGACACCCTAAACAGCCTCTCTGCACAGAGGTGACACATCCACCATCCACTAACAAATTTCAAAATTGCTAGCACTACATGTCGCACTCACACTTGTCTGAGTGATGTGCCTGTACAGATGAGTGACATGCACGCAGGGAATGAGTTTTGGAATGCATTGTTTTGCACATGCTGTGCCTGTGGTCATTTATCGTACTGTCCCATAATTGCTAATGATTATCACAATGTGATGTTAAGATGAGAACAAATTGTCAATGATGGTGTTCCTACGGGTTATTCCTGCTGCAGCTGCAGTGGGGTGTGGTCCACCTGCCTCATCTTCCTCATCATCGTCCGGTGCATCTGGCACTTGTATCCATGGGGCATTGCTGCGTACACATATTTTGTGCAACACACAACATGAAACAATCATCTTGCACACGATGTCTGGGCTATAAAGGAGCCTTCCACCTGTGATGTCCAGGCACCTGAAACGTGACTTCAACGATGCCCCTGGTGCATTTGTGGGCAAAATTGTACTGCCTCTGGGACTGTGTGTTCGGGGTTCAGAGGGGTGTCATCATCCAAGCGCAGAGTGCATATTCTTGATCATCTGTGACAGTGCAGAGAGACATGAGTCAATACTTCGGACTGCATGATGTGTTGGCAGGCTCACTGGTTCATTGGTGTGTGACATGTGTGACTTAGTGATTCCTGTATGGCATGTAATGCGTGTTGCAACTGAGCGGCATCAATGTTTATTACATAGCCTCACTGCAGCTCCTCCCTCCCTGAGTCTATTTACTATTGTGCGCAGCGCAGTTGCATCACTTGCACCCCTATGGCACACCATTGTCATGCCTGTCTGCGCATGTCCACAAGCCTGACTATGACACAGTGATGTTGTGTGCTGAAGGTGGGCGGCCACGTGTGTATGGTAAGGACAGGGCGGACACGGATGTAGAGTTCATGCCTGGCTGAACTTGACATGCATGGAGGGTAGACCTTTGGCGCATGCAGCGCTAATAGCGATACACACAACAGTTGGCATGTGTAATCCCTGACCCGAGCGGGCTTGCGCTCCTTCATTTACCCCTTTGGCCAAGACCACACTCCGGGGGCATGCTACATAGCAACATTGTCCATTGCGGGACGGGTGGCGCAGACACTATAACAGAGACAACACGCATTAGTTCCTTCCTTGGCAAGGCCTAAACTTCACCACGCCCAGAGCCACATGTTTAAGAACCACACCCCTACGCTGTACTGCCATATGCCTGTCCACTCCGTTTGCACTCACAGGGGGGGTACGACACAATTATATGTCTCAGGTCTACCCACTGCCTGAGGTGACAAGGTTGTGCCCGCTGTATACAGCATAATGTAATGTGGTACGGCCCGGGGCCCTCATGCATACATAATGACCACACAGACACACTAAGATAGTTTGTGGAACTGGCTACGGGCACTTGCGCCCGGCACCTTTTATTGCCAGTGTAACATGTCAAGTGACGCCTGTGCTGGATGGGTGTCGGGTAGTGTAAGTCACCCCTTAGGGGTTGGATGGTGCTGACAACAACTACAACAGTGATCAGACAATCAGAAGTTCAAAGTTCAAACAGCAAGGGTCCATGACTTGAGCTGCACAGAGTTAGTGGCCCCGGATGCACTGCGGCCGCACAGGCACACCACCACGGGACGGTGACTTGCAGTGCATTGAGGTAGGTGGCACGAGAGCTGAGCGGGTCCTCGTTGATGTCCAAGGAGAATGTCATGGAGTGGTATGGGGACAGTGGAAGGTGCCCTTCCAGGGCATGATGCACAGGGCAGAAGCAAGCAGAAACAGGCAAATGGAGGAGTAGAATGCTACAGACTAATTTTTACCACCATGTCAGTATCCGTTACATGATGAGGAAGACAACCCTCAGGCCATAGACTCAGACGCCACCAAAGTTCAACCAGAGGCTATCCATGCCTTCCGGGGCACAGAGTTAGTGGCACCAGAGCTGGAAGGGTATGCAGTCTGCGATGAGGCCTGTTCAATGATATGAACTCTGCCATGAAGAGATCAAGACTCAGTTCCAATTGTGTGACCCACTTGACCGCAATGTAGGCCGGAGGCAGCGGTCAGCGCTGGTCAGCTGCTGTCCAGCCAGCTCCTCGTGGATCTCTAACACACGACGTTGGAATGGCATGTGGAGAAGATATGTGGCTGACGGAGATAGTGGCACCAGAGCTGAGCGGATGTGCAGCCTGCGACAATGCCGTGTCCTGCCTGGTACGGACTGCACTGGATTGGTGTGAGGCCTGTTGGACCGTAGTGTAGGCCGAAGTCAGCAAGGACCCACCGACAAGTGTGGTTGGAATGCTATGCACAGAGTTGGTGGCACCACATCGTGGGGGGGTATAGTGATATAAACTCTGCAATGAAATATGTACTCTGCCATTGTGTAATCAAGACTCAGTTCCAAATGTGTGACCTACTTGTCCGCTGTGTCTGCCGGTGGAGTACGTCAACAAGAAAGGAGTACTGCGGGCCCTGCTCGCTGAGTCCGTGATGGTCTGAGGGGGCTGCCAAGGTCACGGGCCTCTGGCTTGGAGCTTGTACCGGCACGTAGTGGGCCCTCCGTGACACATGCCGGTGTTGTCAGGTGAGCAGTGATGCCTGGATGAGCAGGGGTGGGCAAGACTTGTTCGGGGACCAGCGGCCCTGGCTGTGGCAGGCGCACAGGATCGCACGCACCACTGCTCACAGTGTTGGCCTCGTGGCAGGGTGAGAAGCGCCGCCCTGGCAGAGACGTTGGTCATTCCAGAAGAGAACCACGCCCAGGGCTAAGTGCTTTTTATTCACACCCCTACGCTAGCCTGGCGTACGCCGGGCCAGCCCACTCCACACACGTTTACAGGGGGGATGTAACAAGCTATATTTCCATGATCGTCCCCACTGGCTGTCCACTACACTACCACCACCAGCAGTGTATGTCGATATGGATATGTGTGTGGTCTGCATACTGCAGTCTGTCCAGAACATCCAAGCCACACTTGGCATTGTGTACATTCTCATTCATGGGTCACTTGCCTTCTTCGCACATGCCTGGTTCCCACATCTCCCCACATTCTGCTAATGTGCGGCTGAGGTGCTATGCCATTGATGGCTTGTGTACATGGCTAGCCCAGTTACCACAGTAAATTGTGCTGTTGTGTCTGTTAGGTGTTATGATCAAAGAGGGGGAGAAGGAAAATCCGTGACCCCACCAAGTTCCTTGGCTTCAGTTACTTTTAATCAAGAGGAGGGGGAGGGGGGATCACTTGTCCTGTGTAACCTGGGTACAGTTCTAACTAGAATGACCCTTGTTTAAAAGACCCTCATACACGTGCAATCATGGTGGTATGGGCGGTGTATCTTGATTCTCCGCCTTCGTTTACACGTCTGTGCAGAATCACGGGGTCAGTTGGTATGCACCCTCCGCCCGGAGGAGAACACCCTAGGTTAAAACAGTAGTGATCAGTGATTTAGGTGAGGTGACAGTGCTCTACTTAAAAGCAATCCAAATATCCCGAGAGAACAATTTTAATGGTCGGGGTTGAATTGACGGTGGAGGATTCGGTTGAATACGTGTAAGGAAAATTATCAGGATTCATACATATTCATTCCTCCTGTGTGAAAAAGACGGTCGACATGTTTCAGCCTATGTCGCCCACAGGGGTCGGTACGGCTTTCTTCAGGACCAGGTGAGTTCAGTGAAAGAGGTGGCTAAGGCCTACTCTCTGTTGTCGGTCGAAATATAGACCTATAAAATAAAAGGATAGTGTTGCTAGGGTGTGGGTCATAACATTGAATTCATAAAAAGAAGATGATGTGGTATACTTGTACAAGTTAGAACTACCCTTTCAGACTCCCTGATTAAAGTGGACGAAACCACCTACTCAGTACTGGCAATACAAATTTGAGTGAGAAATTTTTAATGGCATTACGTTTGTATGGTAAGTGCCAAATTTGACATGCTCCTCCCCTTCAGTACATCGATACATGAATGGATTGGCAAAGGAGTATTTTTGTGACAGAGTTCCCTGCATATGTTCCAGGCATACGGTGCAGTTTATGAGTAGAGAATTTTTGTTAAAAAATGCAGTTATATCTTACTTTTAAAGGCTAGAACAGTCCCCTTGAGAAACATACCTTATGTTGATTTTTAAGTGACTTCCCTCGGGTACCCGGAGGCTTGGAGGAGGGGCTCCTACAGAAATGAAAGAGTTAAAGTTATGGTGCCCAGCGTTTACTTAACTCTGTCTAGCGGTTCGAGCCTTCGTCCTGGACACGCCATACCTTATTGCTCCGCTCGGAATCCTGCAGCTTGTGCTGTCTCTGCCTCTCGCGGTCCCGGATGCGGCTGTTGCCTGCAGTACCGGGTTAAATGGCCGAGTTCCGCATAGAGGTGAAAAAAAGACTAAAGAAAGTTGTTAAAAAAGCGGAATAGGTTTAAACATTCAAACGAAGTTTTTCATAAGTTTGTTTTTAGTTTGGACTACAAATTTGGACTAAAAATTTCGTTTGCAAATTGCAGGTAAAAAAAAAAAAGGATTCGTAACTTTAATCTTGACGCCGAAAAAAGGGCTTACGGGTTAGGGTCTATGTTATGTGAATTAGGGCGCTGGTTCTAGTCTTATGGTTAAAGAATATTGGTATTGAGGGTGTGGTAAAAAGAGAAATATTCTGGGTTCGCATTTTGGGCACTGGGATTAACTCTCCATTCATGAGATGTTATACATGTGGTTCTCGGTATTTCCTGAAAGAAGAACATAGAGGCATAAGTCATTTGTAGAGGCTTAGCCATGGGACACCATCGTTCAGTCCCCGTTGATCTGTCCTCAAACGGTGGACCCACCTCTGTTCTTTTTCGAACAAGATGCGTTCAGCGTTATGGTCATGTTGCAATGTCCTTGGACTGGTGGTAGGTCCCAGAGACGTGTTTGTCTGGCTCTCTGTTCCAATCGTGGTCAAGAAAATAATTAACAAACACTGGCGAATCCTCACCTCAGCAGACCTTTCATGGCCAAAACCAAGGTTCTCGAATAAACGAACACAGAACCTAAAAGATATCCTAGTGCATACTAGACCACGATTGGAACAGAGAGCCAGACAAACACGTCTCTGGGACCTACCACCAGTCCAAGGACATTTTCCATGTGGGAATTGCTCAGTATGCCCCCTAACGACACCCACAAGAGCGATACAACTGTTACCGGATCTGAAATGGTACTTGAAATCCCACACGAATTGTAATTCCAGCCACGTGATCTATATGATCACGTGCCCCTGCAACATGCAGTACATCGGTATGACATGTAGAAAAATACGGCAGAGAATCTGTGAACACAGAAGCAATGTCAAATGTCAGAAGGCAACTACCAAGATGGCCAACCATTATCTGGAGAAAGGACACACTGTGGAAGACCTAAAATGGGTCATCTTAGAAACACTGACAACCAAAGACCATAACGCTGAACGCATCTTGTTCGAAAAAGAACAGAGGTGGGTCCACCGTTTGAGGACAGATCAACGGGGACTGAACGATGGTGTCCCATGGCTAAGCCTCTACAAATGACTTATGCCTCTATGTTCTTCTTTCAGGAAATACCGAGAACCACATGTATAACATCTCATGAATGGAGAGTTAATCCCAGTGCCCAAAATGCGAACCCAGAATATTTCTCTTTTTACCACACCCTCAATACCAATATTCTTTAACCATAAGACTAGAACCAGCGCCCTAATTCACATAACATAGACCCTAACCCGTAAGCCCTTTTTTCGGCGTCAAGATTAAAGTTACGAATCCTTTTTTTTTACCTGCAATTTGCAAACGAAATTTTTAGTCCAAATTTGTAGTCCAAACTAAAAACAAACTTATGAAAAACTTCGTTTGAATGTTTAAACCTATTCCGCTTTTTTAACAACTTTCTTTAGTCTTTTTTTCACCTCTATGCGGAACTCGGCCATTTAACCCGGTACTGCAGGCAACAGCCGCATCCGGGACCGCGAGAGGCAGAGACAGCACAAGCTGCAGGATTCCGAGCGGAGCAATAAGGTATGGCGTGTCCAGGACGAAGGCTCGAACCGCTAGACAGAGTTAAGTAAACGCTGGGCACCATAACTTTAACTCTTTCATTTCTGTAGGAGCCCCTCCTCCAAGCCTCCGGGTACCCGAGGGAAGTCACTTAAAAATCAACATAAGGTATGTTTCTCAAGGGGACTGTTCTAGCCTTTAAAAGTAAGATATAACTGCATTTTTTAACAAAAATTCTCTACTCATAAACTGCACCGTATGCCTGGAACATATGCAGGGAACTCTGTCACAAAAATACTCCTTTGCCAATCCATTCATGTATCGATGTACTGAAGGGGAGGAGCATGTCAAATTTGGCACTTACCATACAAACGTAATGCCATTAAAAATTTCTCACTCAAATTTGTATTGCCAGTACTGAGTAGGTGGTTTCGTCCACTTTAATCAGGGAGTCTGAAAGGGTAGTTCTAACTTGTACAAGTATACCACATCATCTTCTTTTTATGAATTCAATGTTATGACCCACACCCTAGCAACACTATCCTTTTATTTTATAGGTCTATATTTCGACCGACAACAGAGAGTAGGCCTTAGCCACCTCTTTCACTGAACTCACCTGGTCCTGAAGAAAGCCGTACCGACCCCTGTGGGCGACATAGGCTGAAACATGTCGACCGTCTTTTTCACACAGGAGGAATGAATATGTATGAATCCTGATAATTTTCCTTACACGTATTCAACCGAATCCTCCACCGTCAATTCAACCCCGACCATTAAAATTGTTCTCTCGGGATATTTGGATTGCTTTTAAGTAGAGCACTGTCACCTCACCTAAATCACTGATCACTACTGTTTTAACCTAGGGTGTTCTCCTCCGGGCGGAGGGTGCATACCAACTGACCCCGTGATTCTGCACAGACGTGTAAACGAAGGCGGAGAATCAAGATACACCGCCCATACCACCATGATTGCACGTGTATGAGGGTCTTTTAAACAAGGGTCATTCTAGTTAGAACTGTACCCAGGTTACACAGGACAAGTGATCCCCCCTCCCCCTCCTCTTGATTAAAAGTGTCTGTTAGGTGTGCATGTTGTATGTGATTTTGTGTGCATTCCTACAGTTGTGAGTTGCATGATTGTGGAATTGAGGTGTGTGCTGTATTCATTTGGTACTTACCAACGAGCAGTGCATTTCTGTAGGTGCCAGCCTCAAAGCGCTGGTGGATGCTGGACTGTCGGAAGATGTAGGAATCATGCACACTGCCTGGGTAGTTGGTGATGACATTGGTGAAGAGTCCCCAGTGCTCCACTATTGCCTGCACATTGATGGAATGCGTGTGCTTTCTCTTGCAGAAATTGTGGGCAGTTTCGGCAGGGGGCATAAGTAGGACATGTGTGCAGTCAATTGCCCCCAACATGTGCTGGAAACCAGCTATGGCGTAGAAGACTTGCTTGGTCTCCAGCTGTTCCTGCGGGGTGTGGGGAAGTGAAGGTACTGTGGTACCAAGCTGATGATGGCATCCAGGACAAGTGTGAGGAACTTTGATAGGGCTGGCTGTGAGACTCCTCCGACTCTGGCAGTTGTTGGTTGTAAGGTACCAGAGGACAACAAGTGCAGCACAGCCGGCAGATTTGTCTGAGGTGGGATGTTGGTTGTCCACTGTGTTGGTACCATCATCCTGTGGGCAATGATGGTCAGGATGCGGAGGATGGTTGTCCTTTTGAGCCTGTAGTGGGCCATGACATTCTCTGGTGTTAATTCTGTGAGGCTGATGCATTTCCTGAAGGTCCGCTATCTTGTTCTGTGCTGCCTCTGTGGTGGTCTGGGGTGGCGGGGAGTCCGGGGGGTGGCAGTGGGTGTTGTGGCCCTTTTGGGGCTCTGAGCTGCTGATCAGTAGCTCCATGCTTATGGAAGAAGTGGGGTTGTGTCCTTTACTGTGGCCGGGTAGGACAACGTCTTATTTGAACATTAGAAAATAAAGAACCCGGTCACTGTTTAGTTCTGCCTCTTTTTTTATTTTGTGCAGAATCTCACCCTAAGGTAATTAATCCTTGGGTGATGTATGTACGTTTTTTTTGAGTAATACAAGTTACATCACTTTTTTTTGAAGATTTCTGAAAACAGTCTGGGGTTTTTTCACCGCCATACAAAAAACATAAATTATTACATTTACTAGAAATCCGATCAGTAGGTCCATGGCATCTGTTGATCTTCAGGTGTGGCTCTGGGCTGGGCTCCTTTTTATGTTGCAGGTTGTCGTCCGACTTTACACCAGGTCAGGGCAGGTGTTAATTTCCTGCTGCTAACGCACCTTATTGCCTGTTTTGTGTTCTTATCGCCGATCTGGCTGGTCATTGAGAATGTTGCGGTGTGGTGCGGCTTTTTGCACAGGAACGCCTCTTACTCTGCATCTCATTAGCGATAGTTGCCAGGGTCATCTGTGGCGATGTTTTTGGTGCCTGCTTTCGCAGGTAAATTGGTGATATGAGCTGTTAGCACCAGTTTAAGAATTAGGCGATGACTTTATCCCGACTTTGGTTGCAATAAAGTGCTGATAACTCGGCGATAAATCCATGTGAATATGCCCCATTGTCCTTTTAATGCCTGCTTTCTAGCTGCTTTAATTTTTGGCGCTAAACCTTGTCTATTCATGTAAGTAGAGAGGGTTCCACAGTACTATATCTTTCATAGATTCACATGCTTGAGTACTCCCCCCCATGACGATGGGGAAGATTCAAGCGTGTGAATCTATGAAAGATATTATTACTGGAGAACCACAGTGTACAGGTATGTAACTCGTTTTTTTGCGTCAAAAAGCATGCGTGGTTGCATGGGAAAACCCATGTACCACCAATGTAACGCCCCCTTAACGCAAAGTAATGCAAAGCTGCATTTCACGCTGCTTGCATTACTTTCCTATAAAAACCAACACTAATACAAATTAGCGTTAGTTTGTGAATCTCTAAGAAGGTTTAGCGTCGGGTTAGCATTGAAAAAGTAAAGCTAACCCAATGCTAAACCTTTGTGAATCTGTGCCCTCAACGTTTCACTGACTTGTCCTTTACTTCTCTAGTTAATGTACCCAAGGGCGGTTCCTCGGCTAGGGTGGAGGAGCGTCGCCCCACTGCTTTCTCGCAGTGCTAGAAGCAGAAACTTTTTCAGAAGTTTGCTTTGTGCATTGCTGGTTGGCGGGCTGCTCTGCTCTTTGAGCAGGGCAGGGTAGGTGTGGTTTGCCTACTTCTGAGTGCACAATGACTGTTTGGTTGGCCCTCTAGGGCCACCCAAACCAGTCACGTGCACTCTGAATTCTCCATGCAGGCTGCATTATAGCCTGCATGGAACACATGCCCACCCCATAAGTCTCTGGCTGGGTGCCGTCCCAACCAATCACAACACTGCTTGCAGCATTGTTATTCGCTTTGGGGATGGAGCCTGGAGCCTGGATGCCTGCTTCCTGTTCCTGGTCCTGTCGGAGGCAGGAGAGCAGGGAGAAGGCAGAGAAGATGCGGGACCCGGCCTCAAGATAAGTTAAAATTATTATTTTTTCATTAAATCCTCCCCTGCGACCTCCCCGTGACCCCCCTGCTACCCTCCCTCCCTGAACGACACCCTGCGCCCATGCCCCACCAGCGAGCGATGTGAGCCGCGACTGCATGTACCTTTTTAAATCGGTCCCAATTTTTTCTATTAGTAACAAGAGAACAAACCATTGATTCCCCCTTCCTATCTCCTCTCCATCCTATAGCTGCTAATTGCCCACTGTCTGAAAACTGCAAACTTTACTTTGACCAGGAACGAAAGTGTATCAATAAACAAAAAAATGTGATCACTAGAGAAGACTCTGTCAAAGGGAAGTTGTGGTACTTTACAAATATGAGAAGATAATAAAAATATAAGTATTCCTCTAGAAAAAGATATGTTGGGTGGTGCAACCAACACTCCAACAAATGCACTGCTTATAACCGTACCTATAATGTCATGGATGAGATCTCAAACTGCGTGGTACAGCCAAAAGGCCAGTCTCTGCACCTGGAGATCCATGGTCATTATTTATGGCCGTATTCAGAGGATGTCTGGAGTAAGAGTGTGCACGCCCTGCATTGAGGGTACACTAAGCAGGGAAATGTAGGTACAGGGATGCCAAGTGTAGGGAATGGCAGGTCAGACTCTGCACGAAGAGCACAGATAAGGCATGGCCATATACCCTAAGCCCATCGGCCACCACTGAAGTGGGCTCTGACCTAAGAAACCTTTCACACTCACAGCAGGACCTGTGTGAAGTGAGCTTCTTCTCCCACACCCTGCTATTTAGGGCCAAAGTTCTTTTTAGAAAAGGTAGTTTTTTTTTCATTCAGTATGAAAATGTTGACTATGGCTTTAGAACATTTAATTTAAGAACACAAATTATGCTTTTTAGAACAGTTAATTTTATAAAAATAAAAATTTTACTTTTGTATGGCTTTAAGTACCACACATCTGCTGTTTTTGAGTGCTGTAAATAACAGATATTGCTATACCCTAATTGTGGTCCTATGTTTACACACTGATGAAGATCAGAAGGCTTAGATTTTCTTCTTGCGATTCAGACTCATGTCTTCCAGAACACAGCATTGGTCAACGACAAATATTCAGCCATCTTTGAGAAAAAAATTCTGTGCATCTCATGTGTGTTGCACAGAACTTCCATCCTCCAGCATCTGGCTGTTTGAAGTAGATCACCAGTATACAGAACTGCAACTGGCATTAGTGTATGTAGTGTAACCTGATTTGACAACTTGCTTCACCACCTGTATCTGAGAGAATGAACATGGTAGTCAGAGGCAGAGTCATTACAAAATGCGGCCCTCTCACCTCACCAGACATTAATTACCATGTCATACCAAACATAAAATGACCCTCCCTCCTCCACTTCTCCTGTTCAATTCTTTTTCACACCTCTTACCGCTTCTGCTGTGTGTGGTGCAGGTTTTAAAACATGTGGAGTTGCTGTGACTGGATTTTGTTGCAGGGATTCTGCCTAGAAACAGAGTTGTGCATTGGGATCACAGGACGTCAGAATGTAGTGGCTGAGTCTTCTTACCACATCAGTACATATGACCCAAATCCGACTAGGTCACGGTGCCTCGTCTGCACTCCTAACCTTTCCAGATTAACAGGTGACTTGATAACCTAGAACACAACTCTCTTTTCCCCAAGGGAACCATGGAAATAGATCATCACCTTTTGTTTCTCACTCACGCCTGTCCTTAATAAGCAAAGGAAAGACACAAGGAAAGTTTACAATATTTATTGAAACTACCGTAGACCATTATAAAGTAGTTGTGCTGCGATTAGAAAACATGTACAAGTAAGCAAAGTAATCAACATTATTGGCAAACAGTATACAATAAAAAAGCCCTACATGGCGAATTTTACATCTGTCTAGCCCTACCCTCATACGTGAGTACAGGGATATATCAGTGATCTCTGAGATTAGCACTGGGTCCCATACCTGCTATTTGAAGTTAGGTGGTCTGCATCATAGGTGTTAACTTACGCAAGGCTAGGGTGTGCTTGTTCCAAGACCTTTTCCCTCTGCTAGAATTCTCTTCTTGTTGCCGAGGGGAAAGTCACCGTTAATACAATTAAAACTACTGTGTTCGAAAACAACAGCTGTGCCATTGTGTTGTGTCTAAAACGTTAGGAGATGTTGCTGACCGGGCTCGAGCAAAACAGTACACCATGACTGAATTCTGAGAAGAACAACTGAATAATAATAACATGTGCAGCATATTTCTAAAATAACATCTTGGCACTAAATAAATGTGTTAGGTGTGGCTGTGCAAAACAAAGGCAGCCTAAAACGTGTAATATGTGAAACCAAGGGGAAACCAAAGAGGGTCCAAAAGGTAAATTACTATACCCACTCCTTGGTCGGGAAAGTAACTTAGCGACCAACACAACAATACACCACAAAAGCACAAGCCAAGCAAATTAAATGCAATGCTAATAAGCTAATAAGCATGTCATACTACAACAAAAAAATACTAAGCATAATAAAAACATAACATGAATATTTTGAAAGCGTGGCCAAACTAAGATGAGCCAGAGCCACCCAAGATATCTTCCACAAGATCAATCTTTAGTGAATTCAGATCGGATTCTGTCTCCGCAGACGATGATTCCACCATTGCCCATTTGAAAAGCTCCAAAGAACAGACATGATGTTTGTTTTCAGCTGATGCTGAGGAAGTAGCCTTCTGCCTGCATATGTGTTATTAGAGCCTGAATTCAGTAATCCTGCTGCTGTAGCACCCCCCTCCCATGGAGGGAATGGCTCCTACCATGCATCTTTTTTTTTGTCCTCATTTGCCTTGCCCTCCTCTCAAGTAACCGCCAACCACCTAGCGTGTCGCACTTCGAGATACTCAAGATTTTAGCTATCGCCCGCTCGGTGACACAATTTATGAGGATTGGCAGTAGATGGGCCTTGAGAGATGGAGGGGGTGGATGGGAGCGGGCTTGCAATTACTCCATCTTGGTGTTTGTAACCTGTAGGACCGACAATGGAACGGAGGGGGGCCTTGGTCCCTGCAATAGAATAGGCATAATCATAGGACCGGGGGGGGGAACCCCGAACACTATCTCCACTGGACCAACAGGTCCCAAAAAGCCAAGTTACGTTTGCTGCAAGTTCTGGCCAGGTCCACCTTAGATGTTTCATACATGGACGACAACCAACTTGCGTGTGATGGCGCCGTGTTTTCCGCCCAGGCTTTACATATTTGCCTCCTGGCCAGCAAAACTGCATAAAAGAGAAAAGACCTTGCCTGACCAGTAATACTAGCGTCCAAGCCAAAGATAATTAATGGCAGTGTGATGGACAAAGATGTATTTAAGATAGAGTCTAAGGTTACTTTCACTTCCTCCCAGAAACGGGCGATGTATGGGCAGTCCTTGAACATATGCACGTCCGAGGCCTCAATGTAATTACACTTGTTGCATTTCTTGCCTGGGAGGAATTTAGACAGTCTCAGGGGTGAGAGGTAGGCTCGGTGTGTCGTGAACAGCTGGTTACGTCTCAACCATGCTGGTTTAACAATTTTGTATAGGAGGGTGAAAGATCTTATCCAAGTTTCTACACACTGGGCGCCAAACTCTTCCCCCCACAACTCATTGGGAAGAGTAAACTCCCCATCAGCCTCCTCCAACAAACTCTAGTACCACTGGGCCACCTCTTTACCCCCCCCTTGTCGTTCCATCAACTGTTGTTCCAGACTAATAATCTTCCAAAGTGGTATCCCTTTCCTACACAAGACCCTGGCCCAGCTGTCTAATTGTAAATACTTAAATCTAGAGAACCCAGGGCCCAGCTGTTCCCGTAACTGCTCCCAAGACCTCAGCGACCCTCCTGCCAACAATTCTCCCAATATTGTTATCCCTCCATCCCTCACCGGGATCGCTAGCCTGTCTTTTAGACATAGTGGGAGGCCCAGGGAGTCTCACACAGGTGCGTAGTTAGAGAAATAAGGCAAACCTAATCTTTTCCTAATCTGTACCCAGTTTATCGCCAGGGACAGAAGAATTTTTAACTTGAATTTTTTTAAAAAAATGTTGGTCCCCAAATTTAAACAGGTATCCGTCAGTTGGTAACGCAGCTCCTACCAGTATGGCTTTAAACATTGTCCCAGCAGATGCATTTGATAGTGTTTTTAAAAGCATTCTAGAATGGGACAGCTGAAAAGCCCATGCATAGTACTGCAAATCCGGCAAGGCAAGCCCCCCCCCTTTTCCCTCCTCCTCCTCAACTTCTTCCATGCCACCCTCGATGATTTAAAATTCCAAATGAAAGAATTTATCTCTCTCTGGCACTTATCTAAGGTTTTAACATCAAAGGCCAGGGGAATAGTATTGAAAATTAATGTAAATTTGGGGAGGATAGACATCTTTATCAAACTCAGCCTGCCCAGTATGGCAAGTGGGAGATTGGACCAAGATTTTAATAACTTCCTATATTCATTGTAAACTCTCTCTAAGTTGACTTGAGCAATGTCACCTACTTCTTGAGTCACCCGAATTCCCAGATAGCACATAGAGTTGGTCACATCCAGCTGTAAATTAGGGATATTCCACGCCATGATGTCAGTTTTGCTGGCGTTGATCTCATACCCCGAAATGCGACCAAACTCTTCAGCCCTCTTGATAACCGCGGGGAATGATGACTCCGGATCAGACGTTAGGATGAGAATATCATCTGCATAAAGTGCGACCCGTCTCTCCCAATCCCCAAATCTGAATGATGGAATGTTTTCATCTCCCCGTAGGAGCTGAGCAAACGGTTTGATCTACAAATTAAAGAGAAGGGAAGAGAGCGGGCAGCCCTGCCTCGTGCCCCTCATGATTTTAAAAGATTCTGTCAAGGCACCATTGATTAGCAGCCTTGCCAATGAGGCATCATACATAAGGGTGACAGCCCGACAAAAATTCTCGCCGAAGTTAAACTTCTTCAGCACTGCAGCCAAATAGGGCCAATTGACCCTATCGATGGATTTAGTCACGTTTAAGGTGAGTGTGGCCAATGGAAGAGAGAAAGTCGAAGCTATGTCTATTGCCCCCACCAGATCATACGTCAAGTCAGATAGCTGATGCCCTTTGATAAAACCCCTCTGGTCTTGGTGGACAATTTCCCCTATTACTGACCCCAATCTTGCGGACATGATGGAAGCGAAGATCTTATAGTCGCTATTCAAAAGTGATATCGGTTTGTAGGACCCACACTCAGTTGGGTCCTTCCCTGGTTTGGGGATCAGAACTATGGTCGCCTCACCCCAAGATTTTGGGGGTGCTTCCCCCTTCCTAAGGATCCCGTTAAAAAGGGCTGTCAGTGTAGGGGCGATAACATCACCCAAGGCTCGATATAACTCACCTGGCAACCCATCAGGGCCTGCCGCCTTCCCATGCTTGAGTTGCCTGACAACTTTACTAACTTCAGCCTCAGATATTTCCATCTCCAGGCATTTGCTCTATACTGTTGAGAGAGATGGTAGGGGAATCTGGTCTAACCATGTACCCCTTGCCAGCTGATCGTTCGGGGTGTCTTCCCTGTAGATCCCCTAAAATAAACTCCCTGAAAGCTGTACCTATCTCCTGGTTAGACATCCTGGCTACACTCTCACCCTCGACCATGATTTCTCTGATATAGTTTTGGGCTTGGTCTGCCTTAACCTTCCATGCCAATAACCTGCCCGCTGCCTCCCCAAACTCGAAATGGGAGATCTTACTCGCCTCCCATCTCTTAGCCACTCTTTCTTGTAGGATGTTCTCCAATTGGTTTTTCAGCTCGTCCAGCTTTTTTTGCTCGTCAGGCGACCCTATTGAGGTGCCAAGCCTCTGCTCGATCGACTCCATTTCCTGCTCCACATTCTTAATCTTCTCCCGATAAATTCTGTGCCGGTTGGAGGCTTTGTTTGTGATACATCCTCGCAAAAAAGCTTTCAGTGTCTCCCAGCCCATAGCTAGTGCTGCGGATTCTAGATTAGTATCCAGGAATGAGGTGGTCTCAATTGCCAGAAAACTGACTTCCTCTTCTTCCAATAGGATAGTACGGTCGAATGACCAGGATGGATGTTTGATCTGGGCTTCAAGTTTAAGAGTGAATAAGAGAGCTGAATGGTCAGACAGGTGGGAGGGAAGATAGTTTATCCCAGACAGGGAATTCTTAAGGCAGTAACTGAATAGCGCATAATCAATTCTTGATTTGTGCTTATATTTGAGGTTCCATGCATCTTGAAGCAGCCACAAGTTCATGGGACAACTCCGAAAATAGGTCGTTATAGGACTCATCAACAGGTTCATGTCCACAGGAAGAGTCATGTGCAGAGCCAGGCAAATATCTAGTGCCCATTCGAAGGAGTACCGCAGGCAATGAAACACGGGTTGTACGCAAGTAAACCAGGCGGGTCAGAATGGCAATGACAACTCAGTGTTCAATGCCACAAATTAGGAATAACACCAAAGGTATGTCTCCATACACACTTGAAAACAGGGAATGAATAAAGGGCAGTATTATTCCAAAGATTTTCTGGAAGGAACTGCCTAAGCCAGGGCCAATACATTTTAAAAAGTGTCCTATTCCGGCAGTTCTGGATCCATCAAAAATTCAGTGGACTAACTCGCCGAAATTTTATGGGAGATTAGTGCTTAACAAGGATTGTATTTCACTAAATGTCATTGCAACTGATAATTCGAAAGTTTCTCGGGCAGATGTTAATGCTACATCTTTTTGAAACATGAGTACTTTGAGTCTGCTTAGCCTGTTAAAATCTGTCTTCAAAATTGGAATTCAAAGCCAAAACGAGCTAATAAAACTCCTTGACTGGGAGGGAACAGCATGTTGTTACAACAGGTCACTATCTGGGAGACCGATAAAATATATGGGATCCCAGCCTTCTTTCTGCCACAGCCCTGGTTGCTTACTATAAAATAGCTTATATTTGAAAGTACAGTAATAAGGGGGAGAATTGAAGGGTCTGGTATTCCTTTTAGAAAGCAGCCAAATTCACTGCCGAAGCATTACGTGCTCTGTGAATGGCAATGTGTTTACAAACAAGTGAATGTCCGACAGAAGAGTTGCATTCCTTTCCAGTAAAGAAGACCTCTTTGTGGGCTCGTTCACAGCAATAATAACATTGGAGGGACCATAAAGCATGAATGAAGCTGCCTCTTAGAGGTTCATATCTACTCACAGGGAGATGTTCCATGCATGCTGTGAACTAAAATGTTGAAATTGGCAATGATATTACACCATGTATTAACCAAACAGCAAGAGGGGTTATCTGCTATTGTTAATGGAAGCTGTTCTAACTTCTTGAGATTTAATATTGTGTATGTGCATCTTTTTTGGCCATGTGTTGTTGTTTACTTGTCAGGTTGAAAGCCAAGAATAGCTGAGTAGAATTAAGGTAACGCCATGGCACGCAGCCATTCTTAAGGACTTGAAGTGTCCAGCTAAACCGCATGATAGATCTAAGCTGACTTTGCCCAAGGTACAATGAAGATATGCCACTATGCATGATATCAATCAGAAATGACACAATGTTATTCAGATTGTAAATGCGAGAAGACAACTATTAATACATTTATCAACAACAGCAAGCCTTTGTCCGAATTATCTTGATCAATTTGTATGAAACATGCGGCAGCTTCCATTCTTGATAATTTCCAAATGTCATTGTATGTGGCATAAATACATTGTTTTGAACACGAAAACCTAGGACCCATCAAGAAATCGATAGGTCCATGTCTGACGATAGGAGGGAAAGATGTTGTTTTACTGCAGACAGTGTGGAGTGTTCTAACCATTGTTGACATATTTTCCCCACTGAATAGGTTGTGACTATGCCTGAGTGCTGAGATTAGGAATAACAAGGGTCGGGACTGCTAGCTTTAAACCCTGGTGTGGAATTTAAAAATTGAGCATAACAACCATTTGTGTCCACTGGGAACAAAAGTCACCCATGAGGATCTGAAAGTGTGAAGTTAACTGTACCATTCTGCAACATACTATTGAGTTGTTCTTCAGTGTCATTTATAAATGATGCCAATTGTCAAATCGGGCAATTTATTTGAAAAGTTTTATATAGCGCTGGCTAGACCCGGAGGAATCAGAGTGCTTTACAAGAGGATCAGCGAGTTACAAGTTACATAGTTACATCAATTAAATCAAAGAATCATGGAGGTAGGAGGAGGGGGAGAGAAGGAAACACAACGGTGAAACGAGGAAAACAATGTCAGAGTCACAGTAATGCAGCCCACAGATGTATATACAACATGATTCCTATTAAAACCCCTTCTCATCTGGTAATCTTATACAGGAGGTTCAAACATGACCTAAGGTAAGAGAGAAGTGACATGACCAGATAACTGGAAGACACTTCCGTAAAACCACCGCCTAACAGGGAATACAATAAATACTCATTTGATAATTGCGGGTAAGCACAGTCCCCCAATTCATTACTGCAACCAGACCCCTCCCAACACTAAAATGTATCTAATCACACTTCGCCTCTACTGGTTCTGAGTCGCATTGCCGATCTTAAAAAGCTTATGGTTCAGTGAAGAGTTAAAACCTCTGTAGACAGCTACAAGAACAGTAGAGCCACCTTCGCCTGTTTAAACCCTGCTTTCATGTCTTTAATTTTAGCCAGTCCTAGACACATAGCATTCCAAAAAATCATTTGTGTTGGAATTATGCAGGCTCAAAATAAGTGTCTGTATCTGAACCTACCAGGATTTTGTACCCAAAATTGATTTCACGTCAATAGTATCCTTTCAATAGGCATAGCCTTTTACAGCTAATTGCGTGACACACAAATCTGTATATTTTAGCTTGATTTGTGTAAGCATAAATTTCTTTGGTGGTGTAGGGACAAGTTTAAAATAAAACGATTTGTTGTCTAATGTGTCATGGCCTGAAAAAATGTGAATTACTCCCTATATGTTTTTGACCCCCCCTTGCGCGGGGAGTTGGACACAGTTCCCATTGTGTGTAATTAAAAAGTGTGTGTTGAGCACTAACTCAATGTAAATAGTGATGTCCATAATGATGGTAACAGAACATTTCACAATAATTAGTAGAATTAATGTACTGATCCTCTGATTCAAAAACAGTGAAGTATTCCAGTTTAAAGAGCATGGAGTTTACAGTTTTAACATCCCAATCATCAGAATGCAACCCAGGTACAATTACATCACCCATAGAAACCCTAAACGAATAAGGAATCTGCAGTATTTCTGTATGACTGAATACATCATAAGTACTTTACCCCAAACAGTTCCATCAGTTACTGGAACAGCTGAAATGTTCACAAGGAACAAGTCTCTTTATGGCTTATGTGAAGATAGATGAGGCTTCAACACCTTGTCAACCAGTTCTGTGGCAGACCATTCTGGAAGGTAATGGGCAATAATCAGCAAGAAGAAAACATTCACAAATCCAATCCATTGGAATAGGAAAACCAAGGAAAGTGTTATCTAAACATTTATCCAGGGAGGGAACAGATAAGTGAATTTCAGTCATGAAAAGAAAACACAGGTCTGTGTAGGCGGAGTGTCTAAAATGGAGGAACTATCAAAAGAGTTGGATGAAAAATAATCTGTTCCGGCATAATAACTAGAAGCAGTTCGTTAAAAAACAGGAGCCATAGATGCAGTTAAAGAACTGGTAACATACACAAGGGGTAGATCAATAAAATTTACATCAGCTGCTGAAGATGCAGTAGTAAGTACAGTACTCACTTCTGTTGTGTTGCTGGAATTTGTAGCAGAAGCAGAAATTAATTGAAGATCATTCTGTGCCCCCCCCCCCCCAGCTTGGGAGAAATAACTTTTTTTTAGGGAGATTGTTAAGTGCTTGTTGTACCCTATATAGGTGGTAAGACCAACTACACCCTCTAACTAATACCCTAGCTGTTATGAACTGCTTTAAGTCATGGTTCATCCTATTCACTAAATAATTGCCCTTGAGCTGATACGGTGAAGAATAATGCTCCTCTACATCCAGGGATACCATAGTATCCCTGTAAGCCTGAGAGGCAAAAGCAGGGCTTTGGTACTAGTGGAATGTGCATGCATATGTTCTGATAAAGGCTTGAATATCTTTAATAACAGTGCAAGCACCAGGTGAATTTTGTGCCCAGAGGAACACTGAGCAAAAATCAACTGCAACTAGGATACATTTAAATGCTCCATCCAAAATAAGAGGACCAGAGTGGTCCAAATAAATTCAGCTGAAAGGTTTGTTGGAAATCAACAGGTGTGTATGCGGTGGACGTGCCACGGTGTAAGCTATAATTTGTTGACAAATGTCAAAAGAGAGGACATATTTTTTGCCTGTTGATATAAGCCATGCCACCAATAATGTTTCTGTATTAACAAGTGGCCGCCACTCCTGCGTGTGCAGAAGCAACACCTTCATGCACAGCTATCACTAAAGCTAGTCTGCGGTCTTGGTTGGGAATCAAACGATCAACAACCCCTGGAATCATTACAAATGGAACTTTATGTTTACTTAAATTATGCATGTCTTTAGCTGGAAAGCCCTTAGGTAAAGGAGTGCCATCTATGTTAGTATTAACGGCTGCCACTATGTCATTATCTACCCTTGTTTGAGAACGAGTTATTGCAACAACTGTTTCAGTCACAACTGCAGATTTGGCTGCTTCATCAGCCAGCGTATTCCCTACATGTGTTTCCATGCGTTGATGACTCAACGTGTGAATAAAGTGAGCCTGTGGCAACCTATCCTTCAGGTCTGCCACTTTCACCCAAAGCATTTTATGATTTATTGTGATGCCTTTAGAATCTTTGAATCCATTTTGGAGCCAATAATGTAGATTATCGTCAAAGGACTGGACACGGTAATCCGAATTGCACACTGAAAGTGTGGGGAATTTAGAATCCATATGTGTTGGCGCAAGAAGCAGAGCTTTCAACTTAGCCAACTGCGCAGTAGTATCCCCTAAGGGCTGGGTAAGTGTGTTTTGTGGTTGGAATTTTCCATCCAACATCACAAACTGCTGAATATTGGTGCTTGGTACCTATAGCAGGATGGCCTGAACCATCAGTATAAATAATATATTCATACTCGTCAAGAGGTAAAACATTGGTGGGCATTGGATGAACAGCTTATAATATAAACATTTTTGTGTATGTAAAGTTGGGTCAAACACATTTCTGCACTGGAATATAAATGCAATTCATAAGCAATCAGCAATGTCTCACCTTCGTTAAAGGTGATACAGGTGAAGCACATAGCACCCACTATTATACGGATGATTAGGTTTGTGGTATTTACACGTGTATGTAAGTGACGTGTTGCAGTAGATCAGATTGTACAGCTCTGAGTGCATCTGTCTGCTCTGATGTCCAATGTGAACTTAAAAAAATCAGGGTGAAATAATTCATAAAGTGATTTGATGCATTGTGCATAATATGGTATGTAAGTTCTACCAAAATTAAGGAATCCTAGTAAGGATTGAAGTTTCTTTAGAGTGTTTGGAGGTTGCAACCGAGCACACTTCTCCAAGAAATGCTGGGCAAGGCTTTTACCTTCTTGTGCAAGTTCATATCTCAAGAAAAGGACACTTAGAAATGTTTATTAGATTTCTTAAAGTTGAACTTTTGTAGCCAGATTGTGTATATCCCAATATTATGCAATCCACTTTGGCTAAATGAGTGCTGAGCTCATGGTCCATCAAGTAGACATCATCTACAGAGGACAATGTGTCAGGGTCAATATCTTGAAAAATTGAAACTATGACAAACAGTCCAGGACTGTTCTTATAGCCCATAAGCAAACAGGAAAAATGATGCTGAAAGCCGAGTGCAAAGAAGGCCTTCCAATCTCTGCTTTCAGGCACTAGATTTTGGCCAAAATAAAATACTGGAAATATCCATGGTTGTTCTGTGTTTCTTTATGGACTATATTATTAATAAGTGTTATACTGTGTGTATTTTGTATTGCAGATGTGCGTGTATGACTGTTTAAATGTCTGTAGTCTAAGGCTATGCAACAGGAATGATCCAATTTTAAAACAGGAAAAACTGGATTATACAGTGACACCCTGATACTTCAATTGGGAGAGTATTTCTCCAACAGGTGCTTTAGCATCCTGTTTTATAGCGTATTGTGGATGCACTTATGGGCTGGATCTTATGGGTATTATGATAAGGATGGTCAATTTTTTTTTCTCCAATTTTCATTTTATTGTTTGATTAATAAAAATCGTTACAATATTTGAACAAGATAAAAAAAAATCCACATTTTTAAAACAATAAAAAGACTAAATGTTCTGTCCCAGAAAGGGACAACTCTGGTGGTATTTCTTCCATTAAAATGTATTGTACAATTCCTTAACAAAGTTTTCAGTATTTGTCCTTTCTACCACCGTGGGCTTCCTTCCTTGGGCCACTATTTATACTGGGCGTTAGATGCCTTTATCAGTTCAATTTCTTGTATCAATTTTGTTACCTTGGGCATGAATTTGACTCCTTATCCCAGCCGGCATGATAGCAGTATAAAGTTGGGACTTCTGCAAGAGCCCATTCCGATGTGTAAGCTTGTTTGACCTCATCAGGGACAAGCGCAGAAAATGAACGCATTATTACATCCTCACCCTGTAGGGATGTCTGGACAGACTGCAGGGGCCAATCAACCTCCGCCAAAAGGATGTTGTAGGACAATGTCAAATTTTCCCCGAATATTACTCTAATGGTGCACTTTATGTCACTCTCAATTTGTGTATCCAAATTATTTAACCTGTCTGTAGGTTCAATGTGTCTGTCTGAAGTTTCAACTGTATAAAAGTTATCAGTTACTGTCGCTACCAGAAACTCCTGGAGCTTCTGGCTCACTATAGATACTTCAGTCGCGCTGTCGAGAAGAGTCTCCTCCCAGAGAGTTCTCAGAGTTTGTGGCATATTTAACGGTTATAGCCACAACATTTTTTAATGAAATTGGGGCTTAAATTGAGGAGATTTCTCCTCCGTCTTTATCTTCATGTCAGAAGAACATTGCAAGTCGCTCTTCCGTTTCACGTACTCTTCCTGTCTGCAATCAGAATGCCCCCCTCTCTCATTTTTTGTTTGTTTGAATATATTTAATTAGTTTTTCAACATTTATTTTCGGTACACACTTAGGCATTGAGCAATGGGAAATGATACACATAATTTGCATAACACCATAGCGACAATACAACATTAAAACATAATGATAATACGTGGTGAGTTATTGAACACACGTCACATTGCTCTTGGCAAAACAGATGGAATATGTGAAAAGAAATGGTGGCTTTAGAGAGTATGATGTCGCATGGCGTTAATGGCAGTGTGGTCTGGGGTACGGGGATGAGATGTGATGTGAGGCGGCATGTTCTTGTGGTCGCGCGCCTTACCCGGGTCTCTTCTGATAGTTAGCATGTGGTGTATCCCCCATTGTGAGGTCGCATCGTGAATGATCCGGATTAGACAGTCATCTGTAACTAATACTATGTTCACAACTTTATAACAGGCGTGTTGTAGGAAAACTGCCTTGACACTCGAACTCAATGAAGTGGGAAAGAATAAAAAGTAAAAGATAACGTAAAGAGAAAGGATGAGGGTGAATGGCTACCGTATTGAGAAGAGTGTCAATGTGTGTCCGTGGAGGTAAACCTCCAATTCCGGGGCAAAGGCATGGGGCGATCGAGGTCATGTGGCGGGCATGTCCATCTGGGGGGGGGTGACGGGGGGGAGAGCGGCTCGGTGGTGTCTAATAGGCACCAGGATGTCGATGCCAGGGGGGTGGGAGTTCTAAGTGGTTATCATGCCATGACTCTGCAGCGGTGCCTCATCATATAGGTGAGGGTTATGTCTTTTGCCCATCCGAACCGATGGGGCATCGATGGAGGCATGATGTTTTCCATCCCAGCCGCTGCCCAGGGCCAGCTCAGAGAGGGGCGCTATCTAAGTGATTCCCTGATCCAAGCTCGCCTGCTGGAAGGATTTCAGGGTGTCATCCCAAAGTTGTGCAATGGGGAATTTCCTCAGCCCCGCCGTTTCCACCCTGTGCAGTATGATGCTTTCCGCTCTCGCCCAGGTGTCACAAGAAGCATACCAGTGCTTGGCGTGTGGGGGTTCGCCCTTTTTCCAGCGTTTGGTGAGTAGGCGTTTGGCTGTGACGAGTTCCCGGTCCCTGAACCTGGCCGGTACCCTGTTGAGTTTGGTCCTCTTGTATAGTCCCAGAATACAAGCCTCCCTTTCGAACGCTGCCTCCGTCACCACCCCACCTTCTCTGGGGGTGCCCAGCAGTGGAAGCGCCGGGGCATAGGGCTTCACCTCACGAGTTAATTTCAAGCTACGCAGGAAACACCTACGAGCTACAGCCACGTGCAGCTGCATCGGGCAGGGAGCCCTGGTCAGGGGGTGAAACAACGTGCAGATCTGCGTATGGGTCCGGATTGTAACATACGTGGCGGTATCGCCTAGGTTCCTGCCACTCAGGCATCCCGTCACCCATTGCATCTGTGCTGCCAGGTAATACAGTTCCAGGTTGGGAACCGCAAGGCCCCCAGCCTCTGTGGGCACATAGTGCTTTGTCAATGCTACGGGGGTTTCCGGGTGTTCCAGATGAGGTTCTGGAGCGATGTTTCTAGCTCCCTGAATATCTGGGTTGGAACATATACTAGGATATTTGCATAATAGTATAATAGTCTCGGCAAGACTATTATCTTTGTCAGTGCAACACGGCTGGGCTCGTTTAGGGGGAGGGTCTTCCAAAAGGTCATCTGTGCGTGCAAGGAGGAAATAGCTCTGATTAGGTTTCCCTCCAATATGTCAGATGGGGCTCTGTAAATATGTATTCCAAGATACCTAAATGTTGTAGGGTACCAGGCAAGTCTCCCACCATTGAAGCGGATATCGCACTCCTGTGTATCTGGCCTGAAGGAGTACGCTCCAGATTTGGCCCAGTTGACTTTGAGCCCCGATATGGCCTCGAAGGTCCGAAAAGTATCAGACAGGGACTGTGGTATGCAGGTTAGGTCTCTAACATACAGGAGTAAATCATCCACATAGAGCGAGACTGCATGTTAGCCATCTGCCAGTGGGATCCCCCACTCCTCTCCCTGCGTTCTTAACAACGCTGCGAGAGGTTCCATGGCCATTGAGAAAAGCAACGGGGACAGGGGGCAACCCTGCCTAGTTCCTCTTCACACCCGGATTGTGTCAGACAACAGCCTGCCCGTGCACACCCGTACAGTCGGTTTTTGATAAAGTAATCTCACCATGTCGATGTAGTCGTACCCAAGGTCATATTTCTCCAGCGTTGCCCTGATGTAGGGCCACTCCACGAGTCCACGGAGTCCAAGGCCTTCTCGAGGTCCAAGACGAGGCACCCCGATCGGGGCCATTGGTGGGTGGCATAGGTTTGCACTCTAAACAGTCTGCGGATATTGTGGGAGGTGCTGCGTGTGGGTACAAAACCGTTCTGGTCATGGTGTACGAGAGTTGAGACTAGGGGGGCCAGACGCTGAGCCAAGGTAGAAGCAAGTATTTTGTAATCAGTATTCAACAGGGCCAACGGCCGGGTGGAGCACATGTGAGTGCCATCCCTGCCGGGTTTTAGAAGGGAGATGAGTGTGGCCTCGTTTAGCGTGGGGGGAGAGAGGAGTTTTCAACTGCAGCTGCATACATTTTTAGCAGCTCGGGAATCAGAATATCCAAGCAGGCTTTGTAGTATTCGGCAGGTAGCCCATCTATGCCTGGGTACTTGCCATTCGATAGGGCAAAGATTGCGGTGCGCAGCTCTTCGGGCGCAAGTGGCGCCCCCAGGTTCTCTTGCTGCGCGGCAGTCAGTCTAGGTAGCTGTGTGCCCGAGAGATAGTCCGCGATGTCCGTGGCGGAGACCCGTAGTTGTGAGCGATACAAAGCCCGATAGTGACCTGTGAAGGCCATGTGCATTTTGTCCTGTGTATACACCACCTCGCCCCTGTCAGTGCATATCGCAGATACAGGCGCTGAGTGATCTTCCTGCTTGATGAGCCAGGCCAGCAATTTCCCAGGCTTATCACTGAGGTGGTGCGTGCGTGCAGAGTGGGCTGCGTAATTGATGTGGCAAAGCTGTTCCAGTAATCGCGCATGTTCTGCGCGTGCTGTGAGCAATGGTCCATCCGTGCCTCCTATCGCCTCTTGTTCCCGCTGGAGTAGGTCAGTCTCTGTGTGTGTCAATTCCCCCTCTAGCTGTTTCTGTATATGCCCCTGCGTGCCCAGGCAGTGTCCCCTGATTACGACCTTGAAGGCGTATTCCTCCCTCTCTCATATGGCTTGTTTGGTGAGTCCTGATAAGAATGAATTATCAAAAATCTGATTAATTCTGGTGCATTGATTTGTGTGTAATCACACAAATTATAGCGCCTCTCAGAGTTGTCTGGTGACAGAAAACCTCTGAGAGGTTTACATTTTTGTTTATGTTTGCCAACACAAATTAGACCACCTCAGGGGTGGTACTAGCCTGGGGGTGGGCACACCTAACTGACTAGCTAATTAATTTTTCAAGTTGTCCAGGTACCAAAAGGCTCTGGAAAAAGGGGTTAAGCTTCCTCTACAAGTTTCTTATAAAGCGCCACTACTCACCCGTGAGGGTCTCAAAGTACTGAGTGGGGGGGTGGTTTTGCGGTTCAGTCGAAAAGCCAGGTCTCCTGAATTGCGGCAGCGATGGTGACTGCCTAAGGTGCAGAGGCAGGGAGTTCCAGGTCTTCGCAGCGAGGTAGGAGAAGGATCTTCCTCCAGCCGTAGTCTTGCGGATTCGTGGAATGGTGGCCAGAGCCAGTTGGGCAGAACGGAGATGTCTGGTGGGAGTGTAGAAGGAGAGGTAGAGGTTGACGCATGCAGGTCCGGTGTTGTGAAGGACTTAGTAGGAGTGCGGGAGGAGTCTGAAGGTGATTCTTTTGTTTATAGGTACCCAGTGAAGGTCTCTCAGGTGGCCTGTGATGCGGCTGTGGCATGGAGGCGTTCTGGATGCTCTGCACTTTCTTTAGCAGTTTCTGGATAGTGCCAGTGAGTAGTGCATTCCATAGTTGAGTCTGTTGCTGATGAGCGCATGGATGACCGTTTTCCTGGACTCTGTGGGATTCGACTTGAAAATCCTGCAAAAGCAGGCAGAGCATGTGGAAGCAGGAGAACGAAGCAGCATTGATTTGATGTTTCATCGAGAGTGAGGAGTCAAGGATGATGCTGAGGATTCCTGCATGGTGTGGGGGGTTCAGAGCGCTGTCGCCCACCAGGAGTTGTCCCAGGCAGAGGGGGTGGAACCCAGGATGAGGACTTCAGTATTGTCTGATTTAAGCTTGAGGCAGCTGACCTTCATCCAGGTGGCAACTGCCTTCATCCTGTTGTATAAGTTGCTCTTGGCAGCTGTGGGGTTGTCTTCGAGGGAGATAATCAGCTGGCTGTTGTCGGCGTAGGGGACAATGCTGAGTTCTTGGCTTCTGACGATGGCTGCAAGCGGGCCATGTAGATTTTATTTTTACATCTTTTTTTATTTTCCAAAACAGGCAGCAGGCAAAAGACTGAATGTCACACAGAGTTGAGCCTACAACCCACTCAGGGCCGGCCGCGTTATGAGATAACACAGTAGTAGCTTTGGGGAGTCACCCCCTCAACACTGTTGTACAATGCGTTTCGCCTACAACCCCTTGAGGCCGGCCGCATTTCGTGATATCAAGTACGGGTCGTTCAGTCGTTGCAAGAAATAGCCCAACCCTTGGGGTCGAATACAAACAGGTAACCAACATGAATGGTACAAAGGGACCAGTAAGGCCCAAACCCCTACAAGACAGTGGAGTGAGAAACAGCAGGATAGAATAGACAGGATGAATAAGTAAAGAGGGAAAAGGGAGGACAGCCGAAGAGAGTGCAGCCTGCGCCGAGAGGGGGAGCCTACAGAACATCAGGTCCAGTCCAGCGCTCCTGACGGCCAGGACCCAGCGCTCAAGGGTGCCTATGGCAGCAGTCTATCTGGAGCAGGGGGGGCCACAGTGTCCTCAAAGAGTCGCAGTGCCCGGAGCTTAGCAGGCATATGGCGCGCATGCTCAAAGGCACATAAATATAGAACCAGGGGCTGGCAAACCGATTTAAAGCGCGTGTCCCGGGTTTGCAACCTAGCTGTAAAGAGCTCCATCGTAATAACATGCCATAAACGCACAAACCAGGCTGCGATTGGAGAGGCCTCAGGCTTTTTCCAATACAGGGCTATGAGCTGCTTGGCAGCTCCCAGCATCTGAAGCGCCAGTGTCCAATCGCTCCGGGTCAGTGCCTTCAGGTCAGCAGGTTTGATATCTAGCAGGAGTGTGTTTGTGGCTTCAGGCAGAGGGAACCCCAACACCCCCCTGATGTGGCTCAGGACCTCCTTCCAGAAGAGGTTCAACGACGGGCACGCCCACCAAAGATGAATAAAATCCCCTGTTGCAGATTGGCACCTCCAGCACTTAGGTGAAGAGGTAGGAAATATCTTGCACAGGCGCTGAGGTGTGTAGTACCACTGGGTCATGATCTTTTAAGCATTCTCCTGCTGCTGGATGCTACGATACACTTTGGGGATGTCCCTCCACAGGCGACACCACTGTGCCAGGGCAATGTCCGTACCTGACACTGACTGCCAACGTTGCTGATATGGATGTGAGGGTGGCTTCTTTGGGTGTTGCAGAATCTGATAGATCCGCAAGATCAAACCCTTTACCTCAACAGGGGTGCGGGCCAGCTGCTCGAATGGGGTGAAAGCGTGCGTAGCTGCCTGATATGTTTCATATCCGGCTACCCAGTGCCTCAACTGAGCGTATTGCATCCCCGCTTCAGGAGGGATCGGAATTCCTCTTTGCAGTGGGCAAAGGATTTGAGGTAGCCCCCCTCAAACAGATCAGTGAGCACCCTGCAGTTTTCCTGCGTCCACTTGCTGAAGGCGCCGGTGCGGTGCGCCGGCGGGAAGGATGGATTTGTGTGGTGAGGGGAAGGTCGTGAGGCCCCTGCGCACTGCTATCTTATCCCAGATCTCCAGCACCGTTTTCGTGGGTACCGCCATATAAGCGCTCCGAGAGCACGCCGTCCTATGAAGCCACGCAAGGTCCCAGATGGTTCGCCCAGTCACTGGCCGATCCATATCCAGCCACCCTTTCTCGCTTTCAGTGACTCCCCACTCCACTATAAATCGGAGGTGCGCCGCCAAGTAGTAGTCCACTAAGTTAGGGCAGGCCAGCCCCCCCCTGTCACGAGGTGCCATCAGGAGCGTCTGGGAGAACCGAGGCCTCCTTCCCCCCAGATAAAATTTGTAAGGTCGCGCTGGAGGCCTCGTATGTAGTGTAGCGGAATGGACGTGGGGAGGCACTGAAATAAATATAGAATTTTGGGGAGGATAGACATCTTGATGGCATTAAGCCTGCCCAACCACGACGGTACACGCGTTTTCCACCTCCGAAGATCATCTAGCACCGAGCGCCGGCATTCCCGCCAGTTTACTTGCGTCCACTCATCCAGAGAGGGGGTCAACTGGAGGCCAAGATAACAGATGTGCCAGGTTGCCCATTGGTATGGGACAAGCTGCTTCAGAAGGGGTATTTCATCTCTCGGAATGGTGAGGTTAAGGGCCCAAAACTTATTATGATTGATCTTCAGGCCGGAGGCCCATTTGAAAAGGCCCAGCACTGAGTGCAACTCCGGGAGGGATGCTCGAGGGTCTGTGAGCGCAAGAATAAGGTCGTTCGCAAACAGCGCCACCTTGTGCTCGCGGCCACCCAGGGGGATACCATGAATTCCAGGGGTCTGTCGGATCATTTCCGCCAAGGGCTCTATCGCAAGGGCAAATAATAAAGGCGAGAGCGGGCATCCCTGCCTAGTACCCCTATAGATGGTGAACGGTGCAGTGAGTTGCCCATTGACTCGGATCCTGGCCAGCCGGGGCTAGATATGGCGCCATGATCCTAGTGATCATCTTCTGACCTAACCCCATCCGCTCGCAGGAAGGACCAGTCCACCCGGTCAAATGCCTTCTCCGCATCCACCAAAAAAAGGCAGGCCGGTATCTTCCAGTGGAGTACTTTGCCCACAAGGTGTGCAACCCTGTGCACGTTATCCGCCCCCTGCCGGTTGCGGATAAAGCCGACCTGGTCCGGGTCCACCAGGTCTGGCATTTGGGGATCTAGCCATTTCGCCAGTAGCTTGGTGTAAATTTTAAAATCGGTGTTTAGCAAGGCAATCGGGCGATATGACGCACATAGCGTAGGATCCTTTCCAGGTTTCAGAATCAAGGCTATTTCCGCCACACCCATATCGGGGGATGGCCCTACCTTGTCGGTGAAGGAATTGTACAACCTAAGAAGGTAAGGCCAAAGCTGAGTTTGGAACATGCGATAGAAGGACAGAAGGAGACCGTCCGGCCACGGGGTTTTCCCTAGCGGGAGCTTGCGCATGGCTGTTGTTATCTCCTCTTGGGATATAAGGCTCTCTAGGGACTTTGCATAGTGCGGGTGTAGCGGCGTCCCCGTATAGGCTCCCAAGACCTCCTCCACTATCTCCGGGGGCGGCGTCTCCTCCTGATACAACGCTGAGTAGTAAGCACTAAATGCCTCACACTTATCCCTCTCCGCCGTAGCCCTCGTCCCGACCGGAAGCTGGACATTCGCGATATGTGCGTTGGCCGCACGTACCCTCAGACGTCTCGCCAGTAGCCTCCCCACCTTACCCCCTCCCCCCCCTCGAAATACCTCTGCATCAATGCCAGGAGGGATTTCTCCACCCTGTTAGTACATAGAAGCCTGAGTTGTCCTCTAAGATTCTCCAGCTGCCTCCTCGACTTTAGGGAAGTATAGCCCTGGTCCTGCAGCTCTGCTTTCTTGATATCTCCCACCAATCTATCTTCCAACAAGCGAGCCTTGCGCGTCCGTGCAATCAAAAGGGAGGTGATATGACCCCCATATCGTGGCCTTTAAGGGGTCCCATACCACTGGGAAGGGTGTCTCTGGCAAATCATTACTAGCAAAGTAGGAATCAATGGCATCCTTAATGCTTTCTACATCGGCCGCATCCCGTAGAATACCCGGCGGCAGGTGCCACCTCTTTCCCGAGTAGGGCAAGTGGCCGGGTCCTAGAGGAGCAACTCGACATGAGCGTGTTCACAAAGCGAGATATCAGACATAGTGACCCCAAGTATGTCTCGGGAGAGGGCGTGGTAAATAAATAGATAATCGATACGGGAATACGAGCGGTGTGCATGAGAGTAGAACGAATATTCCCTCCGGTCAGGGGAGTGGTAGCGCCATGCGTCCAACAGTCCTAAGTCCGCTATCTGCTTACACAATGCCAAGGACATAGCCCCTGCTCCACTAAAGGAGTCATCGCTACGACCCAATTCCGGGCTCCAGAATAGGTTGAAGTCCACACCCAGAATTAACGAGGGATCCCCTTGCGGCACCTGCTCTCTTAGGAGATCTCGGAGGTAACGGTCTTGCGTCTGATTAGGGGCATATATATTACATAGGGTGTAGCTGTGCCATCCAATCTCCACATGCACTCTGAGGAAACGTCCCTCCCCACTCCGAAAGGGCTTGGTCCCCCCCGCCTGATGCCAGCTTTACACAATATTGCCACCCCGGCTGTCTTGGTATCTGCTGCAGACCAAAACTGAAGAGTGTACTTAGGATGTGCCATGCGCTTAATGTCTGCCTGCAGAAGATGCGTCTCCTGCAAGAATATGATGTCAGGGCATTGCTAAAGGAGATAATGCCACGCTTGCCTCCGCTTATTAGGGGAGTTGAGACCCTTGACATTTAGCGTTAAGATCTTCATAGGGCTAGGCAAGCTATTCGTCATGGTAGGGTCCAATCAGGGGCCACCCACGCCCTCATCCCGTGCCAGCAATGCTTTATAACCGCTAGGAGTGCCCACCAGCATAGTCCCCATAGCACTCCACAGCACAAACCACCCCCGCCAAGCGCTCGAAGAGGAAAGAAAAGAGAGAGAGAAAGAGGCCAGTGAGGAGCAGGAACAAAAGGAAGAAGAGATCAACAAGGCAAAGAGCAGCCAAACAGGCCACAAATCCTCGAACAACAATGTTGGCCAACAGGGCCATATTACACTGTCCCAAGTACAGGGCATCCTATACCCTAGGGTTTGGATACTCTCTGGGATGTCACTCCCTTAGGGACAGCTCGGGGTAGGTCTGTGGTAACCTCAAAGATCTGACATCAGGGAGCTCCCGCCACCCCCAACCCCCTTACCAGAAGCCAGGGTGTACTGTGGGGTACCATGCTGTAGATCTTCCACCGTGTGTGAGTGTACATATAGGGCCAGCAGTCAACCCGTTAGTTATTGTGCAGCTGCCCTTTTGATCATGGCATCATGGGGAGCGAGACAAGCTCCTCCCGATCTCCTTCTAGGGATCTAATGTGCGCTATAATATCTTGCTTGGCCTGAGAGGCTGACCGTTCGTCCAGAGGGGGGGTGCGACGATGGCGCTGCACAGTGGTCCAGGAAGGCTTAGCCGGCACCCATTCTTGTCTTTGTGAGCGGGATGGGCTCGCTGGCGGCGACGTTGGCAGATGAAGGAGCTGCGCCGCCTCTGTGTAAGTTTGTATCACTTTCCGTTTGGCTTCCCACTAAGAGCAAAGGGGTGGCCCCATTGGTAGGAGATGCCCAGGGCTCATAACTTCTCCGTCACAGGCTTGAAGGCCCGCCGTCTCTTCAGAGTATTAGGCGCCAGGTCCTGGAAGATTTGTATCTTGTGCCCCCTATAGTTAAGGTCCGGTTTATCACGTGCCGCTCTCCAGATAGCTTCCTTCTCTGTAAAGAAATGGACCCGTGTCAAGATGTCCGGAATAAGTCCCAGCCTCCCCGCGGGCCCGGCAACACGGTGAGCTCGGTCCAAAGCCGGCGGGGAGGCATTCTCATCACCCCATACCTCGTGGAGGAGCTGCGCCATGTACAACATAATGTCCTTCCCCTCTTCTACAATGGGAACCCCCCCCGAATGCGGAGGTTGTTCCGGCGAATTCTGTTCTCAGGTCCTCCTGCTTCACTTGCAGTTCTATAGTCTGCTCCTCCAGAACCACCAGACGCTTCCACAGCTGTTCCTGATCTTCTGTATGGGCATCGATCATCTTCTCCAGCCCATCCACTCGGTCCCCCAAGTCCGTCACCTCCCTCCGAAGATCCTTCACGCAAGTGTGGACCTCAGACCTTAGGGAGCCGATCTCCGTCTTGACCTCTGACATAACAGAGGTCATGAACGCCTGGGTGACCGGCATGGAGTCCCCAGCAGCCTGGGACGATCCCTCAGTGGTGGTTGACTGCCCGACTTTCCCCACATCGCCATGACAGTATTGTCCCTGGGGGCTGCAGCCGGGTCAGCCTTGCCCCCTCTGGAGCGCGTCATCACCAGCCTTGCTGTGTTCTGTAGGCAATTAAAAAAATGCAGCCACCTCACGCCCAACGGAAGATGTTTAGGGGCCCCACTTCCAGCTCTCCAACGCAGCGACTGCTTAGATCTTGGGGGCCCAAGACCTCTACCCCAGGACGAGATACAAAGTGGAGATCCCCAATTACCTCCTCGTCTGCTCATCAGCACATAGACGTCGCAAGGACCAGTCAGTCCCGACTCTCCAGACACAAGGCCAGGGCAGGAGGAAGGGGTCGCCCCTCAGGGTTACCAGCTGCAGGAGTCCAGTGGGCCAGCGTCAAGACTGCAGAGCAAGGCGCAGACAGCAGTCCCAATCCCCCGGGAAGAAACAGGTAAGGGCCTCAGTGGGTCAGAGGGGCCCAGGCAATGCAATAATTCACCCTTCACCCGAACTGGCCCCGGTGTCCCCCCACAACCACCCCCACGCAGACTACAGTCCCCCCAGCACTCAGGACACACTAGGTACAGGGCCCAGGGCCAGCAGCCGCAGCAGTGCAGGATTCCACCCCATCACAAATGCAAAGTAGGGTATGTACCTGCCCCTCCACCTCTCTCCCCACAGGCGCCCTCAACAGCCGACCCCCCACACCTCTTCTAGAGTCGGCTAAGCTTCTGCCCAAATGTTCACTCAGCTATGGAGAGGCGCGTGCAGGCGAAATCACCACCAGCCCCAGTCCCTGAGATGATGTCCAACGGCGCCGCTGCCCATCGCCCTCCCGCTCCGGTGTGTAGCAATGGCCCCCCATACGCCTTCCACAAACATCTCCCACAGCAGCAGGGCACTGTGGAACCGATGACCGCAGCGGGGGAGCAACTTCCCGTGTGCCAGGATATCCAGAGGCCAGCAGCAATAGGCCCCTATGGAAGTGCATACAACATGGGGGGCAGGGGCGCGCACTTCAAAGCAATCTAAGGCCATCGCCGTCCTGCTAGGCCTCCAGCTCTCGAGTCACCACGCCGCCACCAAAGGTCAAGTGAGGCTCCCCTGTCGCCAGACTCCAGCTACCCCCCGGCAGGCTCTCTCTGATCCCACCTCCCAGCTCGCACAGTAAGGAGGTCCGTGTAGCCGACCAGGACACGGACCTGCCTCAGTCACTAGGGCCCTCAAGCCCCACAGATAGTCAGGCAAGGCTACTCCTGGGTCGAAGGCAATTCCAGGCACCCCCAAGCGCCGAGGAGAGGTGCAGGGACCCACAGGCCCAATCAGGCCGCAAGGCCGCAAGGGGAGCTCCGCCAGGCAGTCCACAAAATGGCGGCCCCCGCCTCTAATCACCCGGGTCTTCCCCCATTTTCTACCGCAACAGCCACCAGAGCCAGGAGCCTGCACCCCGCAGTCTCCACCAGCCAACAGCTCAGTTCCTTATCGCCCCCCGATATTAAGGCCGAGCAGGGCAGGATGCAGGGAGGATGGTCAGTGCCCCCAGGCCGCAACTGCAAAATGGCGGACAGCGGCACCCTGCACTCTCCCCCTCCGCTTCAGATGGACCAGCCCGCAACAACAGCAGCCTGCAGGTGGGATGGTGGCCGCAGCTGGGGCTCAGGTCGATAGGGCCATCCTGGGGCCGGGGGGGAGCGCTCACCTCTCGGCGGTTGTCTTGGCGTGCCGCAGCTCCAGGTAACAAAGGCCGCTCGTCTCACCGCCAGCCGCAGCGGCCCCAGTCCAGAGCCTTCGAAAGCACCGGAACCAGCACCAGAGGCCCAGCTATGGCGATCCCGTCTCCCCACCGCAGGGCTCCAAGTCCCAAAGTCAGATCCAGATGGCCCAGTGCAGGAGGGCCACAGCTGGTGAGTGTCTAATGCGTCCCGCTCTGATCTCGTGTGCTCAGCCGGGAGTGAGACGCCTTCCGACACTTTCAGAGCCCAGAAGCGCCCAGAGTAATGCCGCTGGTTTCCCTTATCAAGAGCACCTTTCCTCAATCAGTTTTAGGTCGCAGCGGGTGCCAACTTGCGGGGTCGCCACCCCCGCCGATCTGCTCCTTCTTGCTCTCTACTGGGCGAGGGGGAGGAGGGTCGCCAGCACCGCTCGGGTCCTCCGCTCTCCAGGCCCAATCGCCGCCTCCGTACAAGCCTCAGGGCCTCCGTCAGCGCCTGTCTCTCTTCTCCGCACCTTATCGCCTCAATCGCCGCCGCTCACTCCGCCGCCAACGGGGGAGTGCACCACAGGCTCTAGCGGCTCCCCGGGTGGCAGCGATCCGCAGGTCGGGCCTCTGTGCGGGCTCCACAAAATGGCGGCTCCCGCCTCGGAGTCCCCGCCGTCTCCTCGTTGTCTGCCCCCACTGTCTCTGGAGGCTGCCAAAGGACCACACTACAGATGCCCCAGGTCACGCTGGTCAGCGTCCACCTCCAGGGATGTAGCGGTAATATCCAGCTCCGCTATAATAGCTTATGTTGGTGGCAGATGCCGGGAGCTCCCGGGAGACACGTCCTGCCACATAGCCAGTCAGACCACGCCCCCCGCCATGTAGGTTTTGAAGGAAGTGGGGATCAGGGAGGATCCTTGAGGCACTCTGCAGCTGATCTCTGTGGGTTCTGAGTTGAACGTGGAAGTCTGACTCTCTGTGTTCGACCAGTGTTCTTTGAAGCTCCCCTACCTTGGAATGCTAATCAGCTGTGGGAGGAGGTGTTATCAGCCTTTTCTCAAGTATGCTCTGCTCTGACCTCCTTAGAGCAAAGACTCTCACCCTTGGCAGTCAGACACTCTTCTCTGATGGCAAGCTGGCAGAAACCAGTCAGACAGCACACCAGGAGCTGGTAGGTTTTCAGGGAGCGCCTCTAAAGTGCCCTCTGTGTGCATGTGTTAGTAAATCCAACACTTGCCTCAGTGTGGGTTCGTTGTTACAAGATTTTTTATGCCAAACATTCCTACTTTCAGCAAAGCCATCATGTAACTGGGGAACTCATTTTCACGATTGTACAGAACATGCTTTTAAAATGGCTTCCCTGCTCACTTGCAATATCTAGTAATAAAACTAGACGTCACAGGTACATAGCTGATCATGCAGATATGTCTTCACATAAAATATAATGCACCCTGCTTTAGGGCTCAAAGGCCTACTGTAGGGGTGACTTACATATATTATATGCAGTGACACACAAGAGTGTGTTATGTCGTGTTTTCACCCAGGAGTTGCACCATGCCACGCAACCTGCACTGACAGTCTGTGTGGCATGTATGTGATCCTCTTAGTATGGCATACGATGTGCTGCAGCCCTCAGGGACGCTCTTTAGTACCCTTGCCCTAGGTACCTATATTACCATTTTCTAGGGACTTACAGGGGTGCTAAAGTCCTTAGCCAATTGTAGCACAATTATACTGTACCTTATTTTAGGAAAGGAGCACTGGCACTGAGGTCTGGTTAGCAGGCCTCGTTGCACTGTCAGGGTTGAAAATCAGCATCCAGTAGCAAAGTAAGGGGGCAAAAGGTGAGGGAGTGTTGGCAACAAGAGCCCTGTTGCCTACACTATCATTCAGCAAGACCTTTCTAAATGGAACTCATGATAATTACTGGTCAAGCGCTTTACTTTCCATTGCAAGGGCGATCAATATATAGATTGCAGGATCCCCTTTGCAGTGGCCGTAATGGAAGGCTTGAAATGCAGGGACTGAGAAGTTTATAAATCCCTCTACTGATACTGAACCAATGGTCCATGACTCATGTAACAGCACTATTTGGAAGGTTCACAGATTCTTTAGTCTCAGGATTTCCTATTTTGCCCAACAGGCCATTAATGTTCCAGGATCACACTTGGATGAATTTAGGGCCACATGCATCAAAAGAAAAACCGGTTGCAAACGGGGAGATGCTAAAAATCCTTTTGGTACCCTTGTACCCTTGAAATTGCATGTGCAATTTGCGAGGACCTATTGGGTACTCGCAAATTGTGCATGCATTTCCCTTTCATTCCTATGAGCCTGTAGGCCCATAGGAATGAATGGGAAGCTATTCCTTAATTGCGAGTCACAATTTGTGAGTCGCAATTAAGGAATGTGTAGGAATGGCTATTTTTTTAGCGATTCCTACATGCATAGGCTTTTGCGATTCCAAATTTGCGATTCCTTAATAATCGCAATTAAGGAATCGCAAAAGCCTACCTTCATGCATGTGCCCCAGAGTCACTGGGGATCCTTTATCTGGTTGTTGTTTGTCAGGTACATCAGAGCTTGCTGGTTGTGTTCTGGGGGCAGGGTCGTCAGTCGCAGTCATTTGCAGTAGTATCCGGGAAGCAGGTTTTCTGGCCGTTCTTTCCAGCTGTGATATTATCCATCCTAGGAGATGAACTTTCAGAATTCCTCAGGATGGAGTACGCTTTCATCGCCTGACTAGAGGCCTCACCTGCTGCCCTAAGGACTGCGAGTGTGTGCGGATCACCTGTATCCTTATAAGCAATTACCATTGTTCCCCATTGTTTAAAGGTGTCTCCTCATTTAGAACTTTAAGACCCAGATCGGCGGAGCCTCAGGTGATTTTGATGGTCTCATTTTGGTATCCAGGACCAGGATTAGAGAACACGATCAAGACTATGTCCTTAGTTGTAACTCCAGCCAGTGTGGGAATCAGTTGAGTGAGTTTCAGAATATTGCCTCTGTTCAGGATAGCAATGTGCCCATTTGTGGTGTAATCTGCCTGCAGGAGGGTAATGCTCCCTTCATTAGGTGCTGTGACTTGTACTTGGGGTTCAGTTTTTCTGTCAACCATGCCAGGATCAATTTTCCTGGATGAATTGTAAGAGGGGTTTGTTTCCACGAATTTCTGGAGTTATGATAGCCGGTTTCACTTTAGGCTTTGGGGCAGATTTACAAGAAATTGACACATCTGTAGAGTGTGTCAGTTTCCCTGTTCCACCATGGATGCGCCGTATTTACAATATGGTGCAGCATGGCGCAAGGATTGACTGATGCGTCGGAAATTCTGACGCATCTGTTGGCCCAAAAGTCACGCATTGCTGGAGTCATGTTGCAAGCACAACGCAACACCAGCAATGCATGTTGAGGCCTATACTTACTGTACTGCATCACTCCTTACGCCTGCTTCAAGCAGGCGTAAGGTTTTGATGCAGTGGCATCCTAGAAGTGGCGCAGTGAAATCTAGTAGATTTCACTGCATGACTTCTATGAGGCTTTCCTGCCTGGGAACGCCCACCCTGCATACATTATACCTGACGCAGGTATAATGTGATGCAGGGCTTTACGATGTGACGCATCTCCCTAGATGTGTCACATTGTAAATTTGCTGCATTGTTGACGCCGGTGCTGCGTCATAAAAGTGACGCAAAGGTAGAGCAAATGTGTCAAAGGGGTTTGTAAATCTTCCCTTTATTATTTAGAGATGTAATTATTTTGGCCGGCCTCTTTTGTCCATTTAAGCTTACCGTATTTTCCGGCGTATAAGATGACCCCCTACTTTTCTTGATAAAATGTAGGTTTCGTGCTCTACTTGCCGTATAAGACTACCCCCACTTCCAACGCAGTCCAACGCAGTCCTGCATAGCCATTTTGAGAATTTATTTTGGGCTTATTAGTGATTCTAGTCCTCCTCCGTGTGGGTGAGCAGTAAGGCTTTATCAGAGGACAGTGTTAAGCGTTTATTGTACACACTCAAAGACTGAACTCAAACCAATTGGTTGTATAAACAATATTGCTTTAGTCACGATATTTTTATTTAGAACCATATGAAAAACAGTCACTCGTAAACATAAGGCTGTTTGTCATCAAACATGTACGGTAAACATAAAACAGTGCAAGTGGATTAAACTTTTCATAACTCCAAGCGATTTTTACAGGATTTGCTGGCGTTCCCTTTAAAAGCCTTCAAAATCCTCCTCTTCGTCATCTGACATCATAAGTAAATCAATGAGATCTTGTGGTACATCTGTAAAGCAGTCATCGTATGGATCTGGTAATTCCGTATCAGATAGTGTGGTCTCGGCTTCGGCTTCCTCTTCATCTTGCCACAAGTAGTCGTCCTCCATACCATCTAATGAATTTGATATGCCACACTTCTTGAAAGACTTTATGACTGTTTCTGCATCGATATCATTCCAGGTTTTTATGACAAACTTGCACAAAACAGCCAACTGTGGAGCACGCATGTTTCGTCCTTTTGTGAATGATTTTTCGCCGCTAACCATCCACTCATTCCACTGTTCTCGAATGCGATCTTTAAATGGCTTGTTTAGGCACACATCCAGTGGCTGCAGCATCTGTTTTTATTCTTGCCAGCCTTTGCTTGGTGCTAGGAGTTAAATGAGCAATGAACATATCCCACACCAGTAGACTACCTTTTTTGAAGAAGTCCACCTGGTCGCCTGCTCCATACATTATCAAGCCATAGCTTTACCCCTTCTTCATCCATCCAGCCTTTTTCATTCACACGTACAAAACAACCAACAGGAAACTTGAGTTTCTGCATTGTTTTTCTTTTAAAAAGAAACATTGGTCTCAGTTTGGCGCCATCAGCTGTGCATGCAAGTACCAGTGTAAAACTGGACTTCTCATGTCCTGTTGTTTTAATGAAAATAGTTTTTTCACCTTTTGGATGGACAGTTTTGTTTGCAACCATATCAAAATTCATTGGAGTTTCATCCATATTTCCGATACTACTTAGCGCATAGCCATGTTCATTGCGCAGCTTAATAACGTAGCGATGGAAACTATGTATTTTGGCATCAAGATCTGCAGGTAATTTTTGTGCAATTTTCGTCTTTTGCCTCAATACCAGATTATGCCTTCCCAAGAATCTAGTACACCAGGATACAGTGGCCTTCAATCTGTTGCTGAGATCTGTGTTAGATTTGGCCCACTGAAGTGCAAACAAACATATTTTATTTCGTGTCACTACATAACCGCTTTGGCGATGCTCATTCACCATGTCAGCTACATGTTTTTTGAGTTCTGGCCAATTTGGGGTGCCTCTTCTTAATGCACACTTACCCCTTGGCATACTCCTTAATGCTTTTTCATTTGCTTTCCAGTCCCGAACCATCTTTTCTGTTACTCCATATTGTCTTGCAGCAGCACAGTTATTATGTTCCGTGGCAAAACTTACAACTTTAATTTTTTTGTTGTTTTTTTTTTTTTGTTGTGTAAGACCTTTATTAATCACAAAGCAGTTGACACAGCATGAGCCTACAACCCTGGGGCCGGCTCGCTACGTTAATATCAGTAACCAACATTGTAAATGATTGTTTCATATAAACATCTCTGCAGTGCGAGGCAGAGCCCTTCCGCATGTCTTACGTATGGCTACTAGCTGGTAAAGGAAATGAGTCTTACATTTTCTCATTTTATAACAAGAACAATAGAACAATACTCCCCAACTTAGACCGTACAGTGCAACCCTCACATGCTACACTTCAGTTGTGATGGCAGTTACAGTTCCCCCCAAATTCCCGCCGCCACCCTGCTCATGCACCTGTGGTAACCTATCCATTTGTCCAATCGATTCAATCCAGGGGTCGGACCTCCTCATCATCCTGTGGTGAGGGAAGGTATTCCTCCAAATAACCCCAAATACTTTTTGGCCTGGACTTCGCCGGTAACAGCTCCTCATAAGTTTGTAGTTTGTCCCGGCAGGTGGACATGTCATGCAACCATGTTTTCATCTTCGGCACCTTGCGACTGTGCCAGCATTGTGCCACCTGCCTCTTTGCTAACAATAATGCTATTGCACAGAACTTGCGCTTCAATGCCCTGAACTGTGGTACTATTCCCAGCAAGCAGACTTTGGGTGTACATTGCACCTCTTCCTCCAGAATGACAGACAACGTGGCAGTGACCTCCACCCAGTAACTCTCTATCTTGGCGCAGTCCCATGCCAAATGCGCAAAGTCCGCTCCCTCCCTGTTACACCTTTTGCATCTATCTTCCTCCTGTAACCCGAATCGTAGCAGTTTTGTCGGCGTGTAATAAATTTGGTGAAGGAATTTAAAATGAATAATTCTCAAATTGCCGTTGGGTGTCAGTATCTGTGTCAGGGCACAAGTGCTAGTCCATTCTTCATCTGTCAATGGTGTGTCTAGTAGTGCATCCCACCGCCCCTTTGCCTTCAACGCGTGTCCCGCTAGTTCTAATTGTGCAGCCGAATAAAGTCTAGATACCAGGTGTGATAAATCGTTAGTTGTGATCAATAATTGTAGTGGTGCAAGGCATTCTGGTTCCGAAGGGAACGTTGGGTAGTGTTCCCTCAAGGCTCTAGTGAGTCTGAAATATGTAAAGTGAAACATGGGTGTTTGGTTCTGAACATATCCCAGTTGGTCTAGGCCAACGAACGTGCCCCCTTGAAACACGTCCCCCATCCTGTCAATACCAGCTCTGCTCAGTAGGGACATTCCGACACTCTCCCTAGTGACTGACAGCTCCTGATGATGGTGTAGCAACATGGCCGGTGCATACAGTGGGGTCTTATGAGCCAGCTGCCCTAGCCTGTGCCAAGCTTTGACCGTAGTATCCACCGTGTTAATATCCCTAGCATGTAGCGGGGGACGTGTATGCGAAATTATCGCTGTACAACTTTAATTTTTTAACTGGCTTCATATCTCTTTCTTCTTGCTGCTGCTGGAGCCATGATGGGTTCTTGACTGTCAGCCATTTGCATACTGTAGTGTATGTACTGGTGCTGTACTGTATGAACCGGTACAGAGACTGGTGCTGCACTGTCTTCACCACCACATGTATATCTGCTCACCAGACTGCCTTTCCTGTTTACAACAACCAGCCAATCACTGCAAGTGATCTACTGGTACTGGTACCGGTACTTCCTGTGCACACTGCATACAAACTCTGTGCTCACACTACAGGCCCTCTCCAAGCATCTCCTTTCTTTATTAAACAGTATAGTGCATTTCAGGTGTGTATCAAAAGAAGGTACGGTACCTACCTTATGTAAGAATTCAACATAATAGCTCATTACGTCATATAAAAACCTTAAAAAGAATTTTAGTGTGTTTTGTACCGTAATTCATTAGGGATGTACCATACTGAAATAACTGCTGCAAAACTGCCATTGGGAACATTCTACAGGCACCTTTCTATGTCCATGGACTGAGGAGATCATGTGGTACTGACGCTCCTCTCCTTCCGATGAACGTGAGATTTATGGAAGAAGAGAGAGATCAGCACATGTGGAGGAGCGCGTTTCAGACGTGCAATACAGTGGGGGCCGCCATCTTAGGTGCTTCAGCGCTGCCCGTTATGTTTTCGGACGTCCTGCTGTACCATGCATCGCAAGCAGTTAGAGGCGCATGTGCAGCTGCAGTCTAGGTAGGACTCACAGCGCCATTTGTTCTGTTTGACTCTTACTTTTTGTTTGCTTTCAATACTTGCACAGCGCCACCATCGCCTACGTAACGTTCGTTGTTGTGTTTGAGTGCCCTCCATTTATTGCCAGTCAGTCACCCTCTTTAGAGCAATCTTGCAGTATTGGCCGCACTGTTACCTCTGGCTGGCGAGGGGCTGATATTGTGTTTCCTACCTCTTACGGTACTTTTTTTTTGCTTTCGATACTTGCACAGCGCCACCATCGCCTACGTAACGTTTGTTGTTGTGTTTGAGTGCCCTCCATTTATTGCCAGTCAGTCACCCTCTTTAGAGAAATCTTGCACTATTGGCCGCACTCTTGCCTCTGGCTGGCGAGGGGCTGATATTGTGTTTCCTACCTCTTACGGTACTTTTTTTTGCTTTCAATACTTGCACAGCGCCGCCATAGCCTACGTAACGTTCGTTGTTGTGTTTGAGTGCCCTCCATTTATTGCAATATTATACCGTACCTCTACTTGCACACATGTCACTTTTTCCTCCTGTAATGCACCATTCCTATTGAGAAGCGGTCTGACACCTTCGGGTGAAGTCCGCGCTATGTAAAAATGCATGAATACATACTGTAAATTTTGGCACCCGGCGTATAAGACGACCCCCGACTTTCCAGAACATTTTAAGGGGTTAAAAAGTCGTCTTATACGCCGGAAAATACGGTACATTACTAGTCCCTCTAATTGCTGTAGTAACTGTTTCGTCTTTGGCGGGTCCTTCTGACAAAGGCATTAACAGCATCATAAGTGAGGGTTCTTCTTTGGGTGTTTTGGGCACTAGATCAGGGTATTCCGTTGTGATTGACCCAGATTCTGTCCCAATTACAGGTCTCTTCACCTTGCTCTCTTTTTGTTTTGCAATTGGTCTTCTCCCTGGAGCAGGGTCACCAAGTGTTGGCTCCCTTGATTTTGCCAGAGGCCCCAGTTTGAACAATCTGGGTTGCAGTGGAGACAAATTGGGTAGGCCCTTGTCTGTTAGATGCCTTTTGCCCAAAGGTTTCCTTTAACTTGGCGAAAATTAACCTTATTGTCTCAGAGAGAGCCACCAGTTTATCCAGAACTGGCAAACAATTACATGTTTGCCTGATGTCGGGTGCATCTGCTTGTGCTCTTCTTATCATTCTGTTCAAATCAGCAATTTTCTCATTAATCCCTGATACAAACACAGCCAGAGTGTTTAGAAGGCTGATCTGGATGTCCACTTTGTTAGGTTGATAGTTCATGGCTTACACTGATAGTTGGAGAATTTTAAGCAAGGACGGCCAGCTCCCTCTGGTCACTTCTCTCACTTCCTTTGGTTTTGATGAATTGTCGGCCATTTCCAATGTTGTACATGGCCAGCATGTTTTCCTACTCTTGACTGCTTAGGTATGAGAGATCTTTTACTGGCCCAAGCGTTTAGTTAGTGGACTCTGTTCCCTCATCTTGTACAGTTTATGGGACTTGGCTCGTGTTAGTTTCTCCTATAAGGTCTGTTCTACCTGCGAACCTGCCATTTTTAGGTCTGTATTGTGAGCCCCATAGCCTCCTAACTCTGATGTTTCGTATCCCAGTTAAAACTAGTACTTGCTGTGCAGCCTCCTCCTTCTCCAGCCAACCAACCAAGTGGGACAGGCCGTTCATTCCTGACGAGGAATTGGAAGACGGAGCCTTGCTAGCTCTGTTTGGCCCCTCCTGTGGTCAATTATTGCTGAGGGTTTGGGCCCGATAGTTTCTCCCGGGTTAGAGAACTTAAGTTTGAGTTTATACTTGGTAAAGGCATTCTGGCTAGGCTTCCACTGGACCTTTTTGCTGCTTTTTCCGGAATCTCAGTTTCATTTTTGAGTTCCTTTGGGCTTCAGCTTTCGGAGCCCCTTTCATTAGCTGGCTGGTCACTAAAAAATCCTCGCCTGTGGATATGTGATCACAATGGGACTGAGCTGCAAGAGTGCGCCTGAGATGTCTCTAATTCTTGAGTATATTGATGCCCCAGCATCCCTCAGAAATGTAAACTTTGCTGTGATTCTAGGCTGTGAGGGGCTGTGTTCCAGGCTGGTCCGGAGTGTTGGTAGGGACCCCCGGTTTTGCTTGATTGCATTCTTGCAATTGGGGAACGTATTAAATGTAATAAGGGAACCCAATGGTATCCTACGGAAGAAGTAGGCTTTGCTGTAGTGAAAAACGACTTTAGGGGGTTTTCACTACCAGGACACGTAAAACTTAAAAGTACATGTCTAACTTTTCAAATACACTGCACCCTGACCTATGGGCTGTTTAGGGCCTACCTTAGGAATGAGGTGCGTTAGAAAGGAAGGTTCAGGCATGGTAAATGGCAGTAAAACTGCATTCAGCCTGCAAAGACAGGCCTGAGACATGTTTTAATAGGCTAGTTGAGCTGGTGGCACAATAAGTGCTGCAGGTCCACTAGTGGTACAAAAGGGGGTGGTGATGGACAGAGCATCTGAACCAATCAAATACTCACACCCAGTCAACAGTTCTGGGGTTAATCCATCACCGTTCTTTATCAGTCTGACCCTGTGCCTCATGGGCCCACCTGAACTGTCCACTAGTAGCATTTAATTTACAAGCCGTGGGTACTTGTAGTACCACTTTACTCGGTACTTTTAGGTAAATTAAATGTGCCAATTGGGTGTGGGTCAAATTTACCATGTAAGGGGAGTGAGCACCAGCAAATTAGCACTGGTTTCAGTGGTGAAGTGCACAGAGACCTAAAGTCAGCAAAAACGAATTCAGCCAAACAGAAGGAGTGAAAGAAGAAGCTCTAGGGGAAAACCATACAATGGATGTCAAGAGGTTGTGGTCTCACGGCTAGACTGCTGATTTTGGAGCTGGGAAACCAAGGTTTGAGCCTCGGGGTCGCGTCCACATCCTGTGATTCTGGGCAAATCACTTAATCTCCCTGTGCCTACCAAAAAAAAATTTTAAAAAATGAATGTGTCCTTGTGTAACGTAACCGGTGCTTATGTAAAGTGCTCCAATACTTTCGGGTCGAGTTCGCTCTACATAAATCTGCAAAAAAAAAGTCCAACAATCCAGGTCTTGAGTCTCTTTGTGCACCACACCCTCCAGCAACCACCACCAAATAACTTATAGCAGTGGAGTGGCAGGTGCTACTCCTGCAACCCCGGTGCACTGCTTTGACTCCCATGCTGCCTTCGTTCTGCATCTGAGACTCTTAACTTTTAAGTTTTATATTTATTATGAGATTTTGAATCTATGTCTTACAGTTTCATCAGCCCAGTTATGTCACTACTTGTCGTATCAGGATTGAAGATGTTGCTTCCCGTGATTCCATCAAGGTTCCAGTGGGGTGTGTGACTCCCCCACTGCTATGATTATGATGAAATGATGCCAGTGGCGTAAGTGCAAATGTACGGAATGCAGGGCTCTTTCACAGGGAAGTGTGTACTAATACAGGATAGTGAAAGAGGGACTAAGAGAACCAATGTATGTTCACTACAACACTGCAGGAGAGTTTATGGGTGTCAGTGTAGGGTAGTACAAAGGGGTCTAAGAGTGCTAATGTACGATAGTACAAGAGGCACGATGAGTACCTATGTGTGTCCATCAAGACACTACAAGCTGGACTAGGAGTGCCATTGTAGGCCCGGAGGGACACTACAACAGTGATGTATGACCCACAGGAGCACTGCCAGTGTAAACGCTTCAGGGCACCATAAGAGGATCTGAGAGAGCTAATATAGGGGGTTACTAAGAGGGTTGTGGAACAACAATGTAATGCCAGAAGAGCACTACAGGAGGCTGTAAGAAGGCTCATATAGTGTTGCCCAAGGTTTCTAGGAGAGGCCATGTATGGCCGAGGTGCACAGCAAGAGGACCTGGAGGGCCAGTGCACGTGCATCTTGGCATAATGAGCAGACGCTCCACCTCTTCCTACGCCTGCATCTGATATCTTCTAAGCCACACACCACAACAGTGATACTGCATTTGAACATTGTAATTGTAATTGCATTTATATAGCGCTTACTACCCCTGATGAGGTGTTGAATCGCTTTTTCAGAGAGTAGCACGCTACTCCTGAACCCAAAGAGGATCAGTGGTGAATTAGTATAGGGAGATATGAAATTAATTTGAGCTTTGAACATGTGAGTTTGTTATTTGGATTGAAAATGGATAGTGGAGGAATAGAAGAGGGAAGGGTTTGCATTTATATAATGCTTGCTACCCCTGATGAGGTGTTGAAGCGCTTTTCAGCGCGTAGCACGTAGCTACGGAACCCAAACAGAATTAGTGGGGATTTAGCATAGGAAAATATGAAATTAATTTAAGCAGTGGACATGTGAGTTCGTTAGTTGGATTGAAAAGGATAGCGGAGGGATAGAAGAGGTGGTAGAATATTTAGACAGGCAGCATATGTAGGGGCTCCTTGAGGTCTCACACAAGCCATCAGACGTCTGATGGGTCTTTCAGAGGGCACCAGAGAGTTTGGAATAGTAGTGTTCTGAAAACCTCGTCTCCACAGCATGTGTGTCATGTCAATCAGTCAAGGCAGGCAGCCGCCACAAGGGCTGAGGCATGTAATGGAAGACACTAAGACTACATCTGAAGGCCTCGGCCTCGGATGACCCAGAGACAGGCAGGGAAGGTGCAATACTGTGCTTCCTCCTGCTTGACTCAGTCGCAGCCTTGATGCCTGCCTTTGTGCCGGCGCAGTGCAGCTGAGATGTTGACATGTGTATGTGTGTCATTATCAGAGCTCTTCCCTTCACATAAAGACGAGCTTTTGACAGCTGGATCCGCGCTGCTGTGACTGCCATGTGCGAGCCAGGGAGACAGAGAACATGAGACACATCCCTGTGTGGAAGAGACAAGCCTGTGGCGGAGGTGCAGAGATGGATGGGTTCTGATCATCGCTGACAGCCGGTGTGAGGTGGAAGAATCCGGCGGCTCCCACAGCACGGAGGCATCTCTGCCCTGCGAGGACCAGCTGGGCCCACGGCGCTGCTCTGCCCACTGCATTTCAGTCCCTACCTTTCACAGATCTGTGCTCAGTCAAGAATATACAACAGTTGTCCTTATAACTATTTATTATATCTGTCCATGAATGTGGTATGGTATTGACCTTGTAATGCATCACTGCAGTTTGGTCTGGTGCGCCTGCCTCGGTTGAACCCTCCTTCCTGTTTTCGCAATTACACCGAGAGCTGCGATGACTCCGGTAACTGCGAAGATTGTGCCTTTTTTAGAGGGTGCAAAACACTTATATGCACACATTTTATGGTAGTTTAAATGTTAGGGATTTATTACTGCTCTGTTTAAAGTCTTGTTTTTGTAGAGATTTTGCATAAAAACAACCATTTAAACCAATTTTACGTTTTTGGGGGATGCCGCGTGTTGCAACGATATCGGTAGCCGTGGTCACCACAAATACTTTAACGAATGCAAAACAAATGCAGACATTCAGTAGCCTCCACCACATTCAAAACTTATAACTGAAAAATGAATTATAACCAACACACTAACACATTACTATCTCTGTCAGTGGGTGTGTGGGTCTGTCAGTATGACTGTGCTTGGGTATATGAGTCTCTCAGTTTATAACTAACTGGGTGCATAAGTCTCAGAGTGGGTCTATGAGTGGTTGTCTGAGTGACTGTATGTTTGTGTGAGTGTCTCAGTAGGTTCATGAGTGGATGTATGAGTGTCTGAGTGGATCTGTTAGAGGGTGTATGAGTGTCTCAATGGGTCTGAGAGTGAGAGCATAGTATCTGAGTGGATGAGTGAATGGTGCTAGCATGAATGTCTGAGTGGGTCTGTGACTGGGACAGTGAGTGTCTGGGTGGATCTGTGTGTGGATGCATGAGCCTTGAGTGGGTGAGTGGTGTGTGCATATCTGAGTGAGTTTGTGAGGGGGTGTGTGAGTTTCTGAGTGTATGAGTGACTGAGTACATAAGTCTTTGAGACGGTCTCTGACTGAGTGTGGGAGTGACTGTAGGGGTGTGTGAGTGTCTCAGTGGATCTGTGGGTGAGTGTATGAGTGGGTCTGTGAGAACATAAGTCAGTGTGTGAGTGAGTCTGTAAGTGGGTGCATGAGTCTGAGTAGGGTCTGTACATATGTGCATTCCTCTCCGAGTAAGTCAATAAGTGGGTGCAGAAGTACCTGAATGGGTATGTGAGTGAGTGCATGAGTATCTGAGTGGGTATGTAACTGGATGTATAAGTGTGTGAGTGGATATGTCAATGGGTGTATAAGTGTCTGAGGGAGTTTGGGAGTGAGTACATTAGTGTGTGACAGTGACCGTGAAGTGTGTACAAATGTTTATATATTTTTTACATTTCACCAATATGCGCAATGATGTTGCGATAGTCGCGTTGTCCCCAATATGGTACATGGGGGGGCGAGCTGGTGGACACAGTATCATCACGAATATCGTGTGCGATTTAAAAAATCAATTTTGGACACATAACTTGTATCACTAACACCCCCATATCTCCATCATGGGGTCAGAGTACCTCTACTGTGACCCTTTATGTTAGCTTTTTCAGAAATGTTCAGCCCCCGGGAACAGTTCCCACGCAACTGTGCTTCCATCATATCTTATTTAACAACAGCAGTAGGGGCACTGACAGACGAGATTCATAATGTAGAGCAGCAGCAAGGCTTGGGGGTTGAGACAGCATCCACGAACACCCTGCCTATTGCAACGTCATGGAATGTAATCCCTGCCGAAGACACTGACATAGCTATTGAGGAGAGTGCTGCCATACAGGTCAAGCAAAGCTCCCTGACTTTATCTCAGGATCCGCTGATTAAAGAAGGGGCAGACTTGCCAGGAATACATCTCCTCATTGGAACATGGCCCATAATAAAAAAAAGGAGGAAAAGAGGCTCAAAATTGGGGCACTGTTGGCCTTGGAATTCCTACCGTGGAGATATTTGCACCCCGCCAACACACAGGAATGCAGACGATAGCCTCACACCTCCCTAATTGTCCCACACTGTACACTGTGATTTGATTCCATGTAATTCAGAAACTAAATTGATTGAAATGAACTGTCTCCTCAGCATGTTAAGAATGGTATGATGTGTTGATGATATTTAATAAAAAGAATTACAAAAAAATTGGGTACTGTTACGGATGAACTCTCAACTCAGGAGGGGGCTGAAGGAACTCTAGCCCAGGAAGATCGGCTGTATTCCTATCTCAATACAACTGTGGGTGCCCTTATACAGTCATGTTTGGAGAACTTTTTGGGTCACTTCGGGAGGAGTTAGTAATATGTGTTAGAAGGAATAATGGAGAAATTGTCACAAATAGACGATTGACTGAGCTGGCAGACACAAGCTCCAGGGTCAAGGATATGAATGTTATGTATAATGCGCCTAATATCACCCAAAGCACACAAAGGGTGGTGTCCACAAGGGGGGAATGACATAATACCCTACACCCTGGGGCATCCAAGCCTAATAAGGAAAGAATATAGAAACCAGACAGGTGGTCACCAATCCAAATTATATGGGAGCACATCCTCTGTCAGAAACCCCATCCCAGATGGAGCCTAGTAAATCATCCATACATTAGATTCGCAACAGATGTAGGCTGCATTAGCCGCGGAGGCTTCCCCCTTGGTAGCAGTACTAACAGGGGTACCCCTTCTCAAAGATAACACAACCGAAACTACAGAAGAGCTATTCCGTAAAGCTACATTTTGGTGCAAAAAAACTGTCGGATGACTAGAGCATCTGCGCATATCGTAATGGCTTGACAGGTGTGATGGGTTGGTTGGCATTTTAAGCCAGAAGAGGGTGACTGTATCATCATCAATTTTGATCAGATTAACGTAGCAGGTTGGTTATTCCAAGAAGGCCGAAATCAAGGCCCAGGGGGTATTAAAGCACTCTCTTCTGGTTATTTCTATCCCCCAATAATGGAGAGCCAGACCAAAGATCCCAAACTTCTGATGAGACAATTTTCAGGGTTAGTTGTTGGGCTCTTCCAATCCACCTATATTTCACCCAAATTAGGCTGAGGCAATTGGAGAGAGGGCAGTTGGAAATAGAATTGAACTGACAATTCTCTCCATTGAGTCAGTTAGATATTAACGACTGACTCATAAAATCCCCCCCCCCCCCCGCCCCGGTCAAAGACAGAAAGTGCTCAATTCTAGTACTTCTACTCCACGCCTCATAATGGGGAGGAAGTTGGAACACACAAATACTCCAAGGTACTCAGCTGGAACATAGCGGATTGAAGAAATAAAACAGATGACTCAGGGTGGCTGGATGGATATATTAAGGGAGTTTGATGTGGTTGGACTTCAAGACAACTCGGGAAACTGCTAATACCCTTTGTATGGATGACTATACAACTTATTCCGAACCCGCACGGCCATCCGCAGCAGGTAGAGCAAAAGGCGGTTTAACAACCCTAATTTCTCTTTTTCTTTTTTGACTCATCTCATATGACCTCCGTAGCTATGGCACCCATTCGATATCTACCACCTCTGATGCGTGTTAGCTTGGTGTTTCCACTCTCAGCTGATGTTCTTTATGGGGGATACCCATAACATACAACCTGAGCTGCCCAGAGGAGTTAATCAGTGGGTCATTGTCCTGTCCCTACACTCAACCAGATGCTGCATCATCCAGAAGATCCCAAAACTGCCCCTTATCTGAGCTTTCCATTTACTTTTTGGTTAGCGCTCTGAAATATCTAACTAAACTCCACCAAGCATTCCAAGTGGGAGGTGTCATATGACGCCACAATTTACAAATCTCCCTCCTAGCCAGCAAAATCAGGTAAAAGATCAGTCTTTGTTATGGCCCTATCTGATCTGAAACTTCCCCCAATGCCGGAGCACAACCAAATAACATAAGAGATGGGCTGACCTCCACAATGCGACCCAGGGTTCTAGAGATAGTCTTACCCACATTTATCCAAAATTCTTGTATCTTGGGGCAGGAAACAAATACGTGGACATCATCTGCATTCTGATGGCCGCATTTCATACTGCTGGCTTCTCCGCCACCCTTTATCTTGGATAACTTGAGGGGAGACCTATAGATTCTATGGAGTGTAAAAAAGTGGTTTTTCCTGAGTGCAGCAGATTTAAACAAAACGTAAAGAGTATCCAGAGATACTTGCCATAAGGTTTCCAGCTCCTCGCTCCGCAAGTTGTTCTCCCAGATTCTGTATGGTTGATCCATCTTGCTGTCCGTATATGCCAAGAAATAGTTATACCATTGTGCCACTTCTTTTTTCCTAGTAGCTAGATCCTGTAGTTCACTTTCCATACTGCTATCATCTATGATTGGCCAGCATTGACTTTTACACCAGGAAGAGAGCTGATAGAACTTGAACCTGGACAGAGTGCAGTTAGTAATATGGTTCCAATATTCCCAAGAATGGCATTCATCACCCAGTACAAGGTCTCTCCAATATACAACCCCTGCCTCTTTCAGTGGGTGAACAAGGGAGTCCAAAAGACAGTCAGGTGTACCGGGAGAATCCCAAACTGGCACCCACTCACTATATTAGGATAGTCACAAACAATTTCGTCAGTCAGACCACAACCTAGCCGCCGAACGCAGAGTCTTTAAGCAGATTTTCTTGAAAAATTTAGGAGAGCCAAACTTGTACATGAAATCTAATCCTCTGGATTCTGGTTCTGGTAATTATCTTGTGGTTCAAATTACGCCTATTAATGTGCGGAAATTATTTATTGTTAATTTTTACAATTTATTTGGCAGAATCTCTGTGAATTAACATTTATGCAGTCTAAACTGCTTTTTAGGTTCATCAATGGAAAAGCAAACTACACCTTATTCGGTGATTATTTTAGGAGATTTTAATATACATTTGTGTACAAGGAATTTCCATGTCACTGATAATCTTGGCCCCGGAAATTGTTTTCAGATACACATTTTGAACGCATGCAACAAGGTGGGCTTTTAGAGGACACTACAGCAGAATTCGGCTTATCATACCCAAACACCATGAGAGGTAAGGTTGATATCCCGTCCTTTAAGGGATGGGACCTGAACTTAACAATTGATTATATCTTCATTACTACAGCCTTGGTATCTCTGCTGGTCAATGGTCACATTTTAGAGATCATAATCCCATACATATCTGTGAACGTGGGGGGACCGCGGTCTGGAAAAGCAGGCAAGGAGGCCGGATGTAGTGGGCAATATCGGTTCTTTTATTTAAACACAAAAGTCGGTTTTCAGGAAACAACAGGGGAAACAAAAAGTGAGGCTCCGAGGTAAGGCGTCTTGATCCTCTTCAGGGCGGGGCTGAGGTCTTGGGTCTTCGGGGAGGTCCTCAGAGGTCAGGAAGAGAAAGAAATAAGGAGCCGTTAGTCCTGTTGGGCTTGTTAAAGTACAAACCGTTACCAACACCAGGGCTCAAGTGAGGGACTCGGAAAACAACCGTGAGGGAAGGGAATCAGGAAGGAGGGATAGGGAGGAAGAAGGAAGGGTGTCCTGTGGAAACTCGTGAAGGAAATGGACTAAATCTGAGTGCTGTACAAGTGCGCAGGGTGCTATACAAGTTTTTACAGTGAAGTCAGGTCTGGTGTGACTACGGAGGAATTCTATATACAGAGCACCTAGTGTGCTATAGGAGTGGTTAGTTGGTGCTCACATGCTCCGCCGCAACTCTCCGTTGAGTTGTGGCCGCTCTTCAGCCACCTCCTGGGGACTCCACCAGTCTTCAGTCCACACGTCCGCTTCTTCGGTCGCCTGCTCGTCCTCCGCTCCGGTCCGAGTCTCCTGCCACGAGATCGCTGCTCCGACGGCGTCTCTGTCTGGGCTTCCGTCTTTTCCCTGTTCCGGTGCTGGAATCGAGGCGGAGCTTCCGGGGTCAGGGCGGAGAGCTTCCGGTAAGAGATCTCTTCTGATTGGTTCCTGTAAAAAAGAGAGGGGTGGGGGTCTGGTTGTCATGGTTGCTTCCAGGGACGCCTCGGGGTAAGTTTCGGAGAAGGGCGATCGTCCGAGGACAGGAAGTCCAGGCGGGGTGAGCGAAGGGGTCGCATCACAATATCATATTAGATGGGAGCATTAGGGTTACCCCCAAAATGGGGAAGATCATTACTGGCCCAAACTTAAAGGTAAAGGATCAAGGCCGCAGACTCAAATGGAGTAAGGTAGTCCGAGATCATTTTCTAAATGATCTATTGGAAACCATTGGGGAAGAGATTGATCTCTACCTAGATGGCACAAAAAAGGAAGCAGAAATTCTCACAGCCTACAATAGGATCTGCAAACAGTTGGCCAGAGCTCCCACACATTAAACTAGGGAATTCATAAATGGCGGAGAGAGGTGGTTTGACCATTACTGCACTGTTGCCCATCAAAAGCTACTCTCTGCATTAAAGCAAAAACCCCAAGATTAAGCTTTAATAGCCACACATAGGAAAATGTATAAGCAGGCCATATGCATACGTAAAACAGAAATCAAACATGATGCCTGGAATGATTTACTGTCTGTGGATGTTATTAAGAATAGTGTCAAGTAATGGGAAATTGTTAATAAACCATTCTTCTCTGGTTTTAGTGGCAGTACATTGGACTGTAATATAACAGAGGAGCAGTGTTTTAGCTACTTTAAACATATATATGGTGACCAGGATGAACAGGGACTCCTAGGCACATGGTCCACGGTTGAGGCTTACAGTTTGACTTTCACGGAAAAGGAGGCCCTAATACATATGACAAGTAATAAAGCTACCGGCATTTCGGCTGACCTTTTTAAGGTAAATGTGATATTATGGTCCAAAATATTATCACATGTATTATTCAATATGGTTTGTCAGTATGTTTTGCCAAGATCTTGGTCCCAGTCAACTATTGTTCCAGTTTTCAAGAAAGGGCAGAGAGGAGACCTGCGATGCTACAGGCCAGTATCGCTGATTGATTCAGCAGTTAAAGTATTTAGTAACAGTGATCCTCAGTAAGCTGACAGACTGGCTAGAAGGGTGTAATGTACTATCAAACCAGCAACATGGTTTTAGGAAAGGTAGGGGAACCACGGATCAGTGCCTCAACTTGCATTTACTAGTAGGGAAATACACTCATGCCAAGAGAGGGACACTACGCCTGGCCTTTATGGATCTGTCCTCGGCTTTCAACAGAGTAAACAGATCCAAACTATGGGTTTTATTACTTGAAATGGGCATGGATCGGAATATCGTAAACTTTCTGTCCGATCTGCACAGTGACCTTACTGCCACTGTAAGATTTGACCAAAGGGGCAACCACACACAGGGAATAAGTATCATCAGAGGAGTTAGACAGGGTTGTATTTTAGCTCCCCTATTGTTCACCTTATATATTAACCATTGAGACTCATTATTGGGTGCAGCCAGCAACGATAATCCACGATTGGGGGAGAGGCTGATACCAGTGCTTTATTCAGACAATGCCACCTTATTAGCACGAACAGCGGTTGGCCTACAGCGTCTCTTAAGTTCCTTTGCAGATTTTATGAGATTGCTGGATTTAAATGTTAATTTTTCTAAATCTCATACAATGATTATGGGTTCTAGACCCAAAAAACTTGTAACGCTTTACTGTTAAGGAAACACAATATCTAGGGTGACCACATTTCCGTACTTAGGTGTTTTATTCGATGAAAGGGGTACATGGGCACCCTAAAAGAAAGCCAAAAGAAACGCTATGGCAAGATTAACAGTAGCACAGTAGCCATTCTTGTTTTTCCGTGTAGGTTATGGGCGAAGCTGGTCCAAGCTATGTTAAATATATACAGAGCAAAATGTATTGCTATCTCTAATTACGGTTCTGGAATCTGGGGATACAAAGAGGTGAAGGATCTCGAAATAGTGGAAAATACATTTTTGAGAAACTTGCTCTCAGTCCCGCAAGCAACACCTTCCTACATTATTCACCAGGTAATGGGCATTGGTTTTGTGTCAGATTTGATCGGGATGGCTCCCTTACTTAAATGGATAATGACCTGGATTAATCCTGAATTAGAACTGAGCCGTGAGATTGTACACGATTGCCTATCCTTGGATAGAGCAAGTTGCATCCCCTGGTTAAGTTATGTTAAGAGGTTAACAATGCAATTAGGACGCCCGAGTTGTTTGATTCACCTGATAAGTTATCGAAGGAAGATTTATCTTGGGTCAAGAAATCCCACTTATATATGACCTGTACTGAATGAGAGGCTAGAGAGCTGGTGAAACCAAAGGTATGAGCCCACCTATTACTGAAAACAAACCTTGCGATAGAACCCTACTTAGATGTAGTAATAAAGCCCCACCACTGCTTCCTTTTAATACGATTTAAATTGAATTATTTGCACTTTTCATTGGCAGAGCCCCGGGAATGGAAAAAGGTGGAGGATTTGGGTCCCTGCTCCTGTGATATTTTTTCTACCCCAGACACTTTGCACTGTGTTATGTTTTGTGAGCATTATTTGCACATTCATAAGCGTTTTATAGAACCTTTTTTAAAGAGAAAAGTATTTATGCAGGTAAGGCCTGTATTGATATATTTACAGATGCTGCATAATGTTTGGGAAACTTTTAATATTGCTAGTTTCTTAGTTGCAGCGGTTAGAGAAAGGAAAAAAGGGAGACCACATGATATCATATATTTTAACTTTTTATAATTATAATGAATTGAATGTTCATCTGGTTGATTGTTATTTCCAAGATAAATTTTTGTAAGGTCCTGGAATCAGATTTGTCACTATGTCGTACAGATAATGAATGTTGTTTATGTCTTATTGTTGTTTTATAATGCATTTTTGTAGCGTACTTTTATGGTTCTAAATTAACCGAATAAAGTGATTATGACTGACTGACTGAGGTCAGACACAGCAACACAAAAAACTAACAAAAGTATATGATGCTCAGAGAAGAGTCTCAGATTTTCTCATTTATATATGGGTAAATCTAAATCACTTAAAGTAAAGTCCAAGCTAAGAGAACGTTCTAGAGCCTAAAGGATGAAATTCCATAATGGAAAAATAGAACAGAGCAGGGAAGAATTAAACAGGAAGGTGTCAGCTTTGCAGAATCTTGGTCAAGAGTCTTCTTGGGTCAGGAAAGTAAGAGTTAGGCAAAGCCGCACTCAGGAAAGAATCAAAGGAAGCATAGAGGTCCAAACCTCTCAAATCCAGGGAAAAGTGCTCTAGCATTCGACAGTAGAGACTCCAATTATTCGCACTAAAACGTTCAGGCAACATCCCTCTGATTTCATCATCAGAGGTCCATTGTCTTTCTCCTTTTTAACGTTGCAGACTACAACATTCGCAGAGTATCCGACACTGGACATGGAAACAACATCCTCTTCTCACACTCAGGTTAGGTGGTAACATTGCTGAATAGACTTTTCAGTTAACACTTTGACTTTCCATGTTCTTTCGTCAAGGTCTTCTTCTCAGGCTTTCTCTCTCTATAGCTAGTACAGTAATGTATCTATTCTCAAATTAAAAATGTGTGTGAATACCTGCAAGCATGAAAAGATAGGCCTAAAATGTTAACTAATTGTGTTAAACTAGAGTGAACATCTAGTATGCGTGTGCACATTTAAACACAATTTAATGTAAAATGTTAGTACATTTGATTCATATTACATGTGACATACAGTAAAATCGTTTGATCATCATGTGTAAGTTTGGCTAAGAACTACATTTAAAGGCAATATATGAAACCTTAATGCACACATTACATAAACGTTTATAATTTCTAGAGTAATCATATTCCACATGTGCTTTTAGAGGGTGTCTATTCAATCATCTAACCAGTAAATAGCATTTAATGCATTAAGTTACACATTATGTAATTCAAATCCAACTTTATAATGAATACATATCGACGAAGTAAGGATAGTTTATTTATATCCCATTTGATGCAGTGAAAAAAACAAGTTTGTGTAAATTCACTAGCACTACAGTAAATGCACTTTAGAAATAATGTCAAGTGCAACACTTATTTTCATATTGTTAGACCACACGATAAACATGTGCTAAGCGCTCGTTTATGTTATGAAATTGTAACACGTACAGGTGTAGCAAATGTTGTGGTGCACCAACTCCAAGTGAAAGGCTAAACTGGACCATTAAAATAACAAGTGACCGAGTGAGTTCTTAAGCAAAGGGATCCACAGCTGGTGGACTGGGAGTAGACGGAGGAGGAAGGGCGGCGACACTTCTACGCACACTCCCAGCCTTCAGAGAGGCCTGTTGGTAATCATTAGGCCCTGTCAATGTAGTTCCAGTGACAAGGCCTTCATTATGGAGGGCTTTCACATCTCCTGCCTCCTGCACGCTGGCTGCAAAGCACAACATGGGCGCTCATTAGGCAAAATCACCCTACTCAACATGCAAGGGAGGCACTGTTTGTTTCCCTTCCGTGCTGGCAGGAGCACCCAGAAGCAGATGTACGCAGAGTACACGGAATATGGGACATTAAGAGACAACACCCACGTGCATCCATCAGCCAACACGTGCGCATGCGCCTGACTGCACGCACACACACACCGACTGAATATCATCCGCACTCGCAGGGTGTGTACAACTCCCCATAAGAAACATCAAAGAAAAACAACAAACGCATCTGCATGTCACTGAATTGTTACCTGGGTACTCCTCTATTAACATTGAAACTATATCAAAAATAGAACAAGCTTTGGCAAAGCCAGGAGGTCTGGCTTGTATTTTGAGTCCTAACTAATTGCAGTTGTATAAATTCCCTGTATACAATGCACCTATGGAATAAAGGATGTGAAGTGTGATGATTCAGTGCACTTCAGAGATGTAAAATATTCACTCGTGCACTGCAAAGCAGGTGGAATGAATGTGAACATATGCATCCACTCTTATTGTACTGAAGTCACAAAAAGATAGGAGATGTTTAGGCCCCACTGTATCAGTCATTCTATTTGTGTGAATAAAAGGCCATGAAAGGAGTGCGTCAGGCACAACTGTGCCTGTTCCTGGCATAATATTGATCCTTGCGTAATAGTTGCCTTCCTTGACATATTTTGGGCATTCTTGGTCTAGTAAATAAAGGCAGCCATCGCTGACATATTGTGAGCATCAGCACATTTTAATCAGAGAGGTATGGTGTGCAAAAAAACTATGACACAACCCCCTAACATAAAGAAAGACAGCAACAGACTTGCTAAACAAGAAAACATTGCCAACCTGGGGGCTGACAGCATTTCTATTGCAGGCACTGCTGGCTACAAGCTCACCCCAGCTCAAGCCCCTCATGAGCCGGGCCCTTTTCAGTCCAGATGGATGATATGCCCAGTGCTGGACCCAGTAGTCCTGGAGCAATTTTCAGAATAGGGGTGCTGCTATCAGTGTTACATCACTGTAATCACAGGGACAGTAAAAAATCCAATAGTCACACAAAAAACAAATGTAGCAAATGAGCCACGCCCATTCAGCAGGAGAGTGATAAGGATGTAGTATGTAGCGAGTGGTGCTTTTTGGAGCACACTGTCACAAATATATTAGTAAAGCATGGTTCGGGACGCAATACCATTTACAGAAAGCACATTTTCCATTATGTGGCCACTAAATGTTCACAGACATACAGTTTTAGTGATAAAAATACATAGCACACAAACGACAATGTGTGGACTTCAGGTGCAGTGACTAATCATCATTTCCACATCTCTAAGGGGCATAGTTGCGTGCATGAAAGGGCAGGAATGCACCGCATTTAAGATCATACGGCACATTCCTGTCCTTTCTTGCCCTGGCACACTTTTGGCTGCCTAGCACCAATGCAGGCATCCTTGCACCATGGTGCAAGGGTGCCTGCGTTGTAAGCAGGGTTGCTTTTGTGTAGGAAAGAACACATTTTTGCACAAAAACAATTCTGAGAGGGATTTTCCTCTTTCTGCATGTGTTGCAGAATGCCGCACACATAGAAAAAGGAGCAAAGTAGGGGAAATATATTTCTCCTTGTTACGCTTTCCCTGGCGAGGCGTAGTAATTTGACAAATTTCCAGATCTGCTGCTAATGGTAAATCTGGGAATGTGTCAATAACGATGGGTGGATGTGTAGGAACACACATTCTCCACCTATCGACCGACTAAAGTAAGGCAGCAATTTGCGATGCCTTGCATTTTCCAGATTTATTAAACCACGCAGGGCCACGCAGGCTGGCCTTGCATAGCTTGATAAATCTGACTTTAATGTTACATCGCCCTTTCACCCCTAGTGCGGTGCAAATAGCGATGCAACACTTTGAAAAAGATGGGCCTATGTGTCTTGATTTGTTTTGAACCTATTAAAAATCTTTGCTTCCATCACACTTCAGAACCACAAAACAGTGCATTTGTGCTTCCTTAACTGCTAGTATATTTTGGAATTTTATACAATACATGTACATTTATTTAAATTTTCTTGTGTTGAAAAAAATGGCACCCTACATTCTTTCCTTTCACAACCCTCCTACTCCCGCTAGTTCATTAAACGAAGAAGCAGAAATGTGTCAAACACTTAGCCTGACGTTTGACTCCTGGCTTCGAACACACAGCAGATTTAACATGATAAAGACAAAGACTCATATTTATCATTTTTTCATGTAGCACAACGTAGCATGCCACCATGCTGCGCTGCACTGCGTGAAAGGGCAGGAATGTTCCGTATTTAACCTCTTCGAGGCTCATGACGAGCTGAGCTCGTCATGAGCCACGGCACTCTGGTGCCCATGACGAGCTCAGCTAGTCATGAGCTGTGGAACGCTCGCATGCGGGGATAATTCCCCTGCTGTGCTGAGCGTTCCATGGGAAGGGGTGTGGCCGTGACGAGCTGAGCTCGCCATGAGCACAGGAGCGCCGTGCCTCATGACAAGCTCAGCTCGTCATGAGCATGGGGGCGCTGTGCGCACCCCCCTTCCCCCCAGCACAGCGGGGGATTAACCCCAGCAGCGAAAGGGGTTAACACTATACAGCGTATTCCTGTCCTTTCTTAGCTCTGGCACGCTTTTGGCTGCCTAGCACCAACGCAGGCCCTCTTGTGTCATTTGCACGGCTGCCTGTGTCGTTGGCTAGATTGTTTTTGTGCAGGAAGGTACACCTTGGTGTTCCATGGCCTACTCCGTGTTCCCTGCAGTACTGTGCTCTATTGTCCGCCATTGTAGACAAAGTGGGTAAACTGAACCATGGTCTTGTTTTGGCAGGCAAAGTTCCAAAATATTGCTTATACGAAGAACTTTACAAATGACATATCTGATGGTATTTGGAAGGAACAACAGAATAAACAAGCTTGAGGTGAATATTACTTTGACATGCAAATGCGCTATTTGCGCAAGTGGAAAAAAGCGTTTTAAGGGACACGCTTTTTTCCAATTTTATACTGCTCAAAGGCTACCCAGTTGTATTGTAGCGCTTTACATTTGCACCGATTACACTAAACAAGTTCATGTTAATTGTGTAGGCAAGGTAGATAATGTAATTTGCCCAGAATCACAGGAAGTTGAACTAATGCTGCAACTATAACCTAGTTCCCTAGTTGACATCTCTGGCTATAACGCCACACTCCTCTCTCCTGGGAATGTTACGGAGCAGAGAGGTTGTGCTGCATTGTGTGAGGTGAGGGGGTGGGGGTTGGGATGGGCTAGGGGAGCCGTAGGCCTTAGGAGGGATGGTGTGCTAGGCGGGTGGGTTAAAGCCTTTTGACAGTGCATTGCACTAGGGGGGGGGTTGGCCGCGGATGGGAGCAGTGAGGGGTCATGCAGAAGGCCCACGTGCGGTTTGGAATCGGGTGCAGGAGCACATGGTGGTTGCGCAAAACAGTGGCAGTGAGGGGCAAGATATAAGGAGTGGGGACAAGGCCTGCCGACGTTGGATCAGGGGAGTGCTGTTTGGGTCTTAGAGTGGTTCAACAGTGCGGAGGTGGCGCGCACAGGGGTGCATACAGGCTTGGGTCGGCCGTTCTTCATTCTATGAAGACGAGCACGGTGGCACCTTGATGTGGGAGGCGCCGATGAAGCGCTTTTAGCTTGCAATGTAGCGGTTGCAAATAGGGTGCCGCCGTAATTCAACTGGGGCTGGGTATAATGTTTATGTTGCCCCAGCCATGGGTTTGCTGCGTCTTTGGCACAGGGATACCTGTGGCACTGCAGGGTAGGATGCAGCGCAGGGAGAGATGCGGGGGAGGCTGGAGACAAAACGGAGGTGCTCATCCTAGGATCTTCCCCCTCAGCCTGGGATGACTCTTGGTGGCCTTCCGCTCTGGGCGCAGCACCCACACCCACAGACCATGCACGTAACCTTGGCTTCATCCTAGACTCCTCTCTCTCGATGTCCACACAAGTCAACGCCGTCTCATCCTCCTGCTTCAACGTACTTCGCATTCTCAAAAAGATCTTCCGCTGGATCCCCCTCGAGACAAGAAAGACTGTCACCCACGCTTTGGTCACGAGTCGATTGGATTATGGTAACACACTATACGCCGGAATCTCAGCAAACCTACAGAAAAAACTCCAGCGGATCCACAAAGTGTCAGCAAGACTCATATTAGACATCCCTCGCCAAGATCACATCTCCGGACATCTAAAAGACCTCCACTGGCTACCCGTCAACAAAAGAATTACTTTCCGCCTTCTCACACACGCACACAAAGCCCTCTACAACCTAGGACCCGAATGCCTCAACACTCGACTGTCCTTCTACAAACCCACACGCCAACTAAGATCGTCCAATCAAGCCCTCGCCGCAATCCCGCACATCCGGAAATCCACCATGGGTGGCAGATCCTTCTCCTTCCTGGCTGCCAAGACCTGGAACTCTCTCCCCACCCACCTCCGCCTTACTCAGAACCACATCTCCTTCAGAAAAGAACTCAAAACCTGGCAAAAAAATCGACAAATATTGAACCCCTTCCCCCAGCGCCTTGAGACCCTCTGTGTGAGTAGTGCGCTATACAAATGCTCGAACTTGAACTTGAACTTGGGTTTGCGCGGTTGGCTGGGGAGCGGACGGTCGCGGGAGAGGGGGGGTGGAAGGGTGGCGCAAGGCTGTGGCTCCGACCCGAGGGGGAAGAGGATTCAGGGAGCCGCTGGTGTCTGTCGATGTTAGCTATATGGAGCTCCAATCTGCTTTCTACAAATGCCATCAACTATTTTTAAAAACACGAAGCGTAATTGCATCATATCTTACCAATGTAGTCGCAGCTTCCCCGTGTTCTAGACTGAACTTCAACTGTGTGAGGCACAGTGCTTCAACGAACCACGACTATTCCCATGACGTGCTGGCGTTAAATCTTAAAGCACATACGCGACACGGAAGTAGAGTGGTAATCCGTCCTTAAAGGTAGAATATCAGTGTTGTGCTCCGTGTGCGCCAAAGTGTCTATATAAAGTTGCGAACGAAAACTTGAGAAACTAAAATAAGTGAAAAAAAGAGTGAAAATAGAAAAAGAGAACCAAATCTGAAGGGAACAAGACAAGCCCAGCTTTGAAAGTAGTGCAAGCGCGTCGACTGCCGCGGCAAAAGTAAAAGCACACATGTTTCCAATTAACGCGGCGGGGCGGGCGGAGGAGCGTTGAGCAAGCAAGTAAGAGGAAAGCCAGATGGCGCCTGATTGGGTGCTGAAAGCTGGCGGCTGCATGCGCACGTAACCGCAAGCGCTAGGCCAGCAAAAGTGTGTGGTAGCACTTTTAAAAGCCCACTTACTAAATGTCTCGCAGAGCAGCGAATGCGCTAGCTCAGGCGAGACCTAAAAAGAGTTCTCTCAAGAATGGTGCAAAAGGATACAATTCATTTATTCAAAGCACTGTGAGACAGTAATGCTCTTGGGGCATATGTATTAAGCCCTTTTCACGTTCGCAAACAGGCCGATTCTCAGAATCGGCCCATCTGCGAATGGGAAAAGGCCTTTTGGGATGTATCATCCCAAAACTGTATCTCAAAATAGAGAATCGCTAAATTTGCGATTCTCTATTTTGCGATTAAATTTAACGAATCGCAAATTGCGATTCCTTAAATGCAATTAGAAAGCACCTAAATTGTGCGGCTTTGGCATAAGAAGTCGCAAATTACCACTAACTGACAGTTGGTGGTACGTTGCAAATTCTTTGAACAAAGCACTTTTTTGCTTTTTTCAAAATGCCATGTGGCACACATACATGCCCTTAGGGCATGTATGTGCGCAACATGTGCACACATACATATTTCAGGGGTGCAACAGGGTGTCCTTTTGACACCCTGGCACCCTTGAAATTGCATTCTCAATTTGTGATTCTCTAATTGCGAATCGCAAATTGAGTATGTCTTCCCACTCATTCCTATGGTCCTCCTAGCCCATAGGAATGAATGAGAAGGTATTCCTTAATTGTGATTCGCAATTTGCTAATCGCAATTAAGGAATGCCAAGGAATCGCAAAATATTTGCGAATTATTTATTACATCCCGTTTTGTGATTCTCAAAAAGCGATTCTCTAAAAATCGCTATTGAGAATCACAATGACGGTATTTGATACATATATGCCCCTTAGACAGGAAAAACTCAGGAATAGGGAGGAATCAAGAGTAGACAACTGAGAAAGACAACAGTCATCCAATCATAAGCAAGAGGCGGACCAAAGGGCACAAACTCCAAGGTATCTCATGTACTGGACACTTATGGCTGCGTGTAGCCGAGAGCAGTAGCATCTCTGATGGCTCGAGTGGGTGCCTAAAACTTGTTATACAGAATCCAGTTCAGTCCTTAGCGCCAACAGACTCCCGTAGAAGAGTGTAAGGTAATTTGCAATTCTGACGTGCATCAAATATACCGAACACAACAAAACAAGCTTGGAACCCAGAAGTAGTTGAGCCCCTGTTTTTACACACCAGCATCAAAGGAAAACCTAATTGCACAACACCAGCGATTCACGGTAGTAAATTATTTTTGTCTCGCACCGTTGCATAATAATTGCAACATAAACGTGTAAAAAATGAGGGCGCTGTAGTTTTCCACACCACTAAAGGCAAAAAATCGATACACAATGTGTTAAGATGTAATTGTCCTATTTCTCCGCACTCTACATTTTATGTTCACATCTTTCATAACCGAGGCGTCGTGCCAGCCATCGATGGGTCACGTATTTGTGCATTTTTTAGTGATGAGATATATTGGAAAGACTCTGGGAAGGGGATTATCTAGCTGGCAGGTGGCTTTAAAGATAAAATAACTAATAGCAACAACAACAACAAAAATGTAGTCTGTATCAGTTCATTCCCAACTGTAAGACAGCCAGACCAATTTAATGCAGTCCCTCATTGGGTATGTGTATATGTACAGCACATGCCATCTTGGCACTGAATAAATTCAGTAGTATTCAGTATCGACCTAGGAAGAATGAAAGTCTGAGTTGGGCTGCTGGATTTGAGCCGGTGCCCATGATGTGTAACACAGATACCTTCAGTGGATGCATTAGTCTACTGTGTCACCAGGCCACCTTATGTAAGGATAGTAAATGTGACTGCAGCTGCGGCCTGTCAGATCTTAATAACATGAGTGGCAGCTGTTTGCCCATCTCACAAAACTTTGTGCTGGTGCAAAATAACAGAAACATCCAAATCAATTTTGCTATTTCTTTTTGCTGGTTGCGAAGTAGGGAAGAGACCGTAATGTTTTTCCTTTTTTTAAACTTTTTTTGTCATTTGTTCTATACATGTTTACAGTTTCAAGATTTGTACAACAAAGGCAGTACTTTACATACTCATTGTAAACAAACTTCGATTCTGCATTTTGTAATGCACTTTGCCCTTGTTGTTTTACCCCTTGCAGCTAACGTGTTTACGGTTTGTTATACACCACTGGGCTGCCGGTACTTGTCTGTATAGGACTTATTGCATCTAGTGTTGTGGGTGTGGACTTCGCCTGGCACATGCAGTTTTACGACATCCACTCAGCCAAGTTATGCTGCCGCAGGTTTAACGTTTCACTAAAACGGCATCAAAGAGTCAAGAAACAATAATAAACTCTGAGCTTTCGAGCTCATCTGTGCAGGTGGGTGTATCGCGATATAAGCGTCCGGTGAGACTGGGTGAAGGTGACAGTGCTTAATTTGAGCCAGTGGTTTCTGGTGGTCGGCACCGGCACTCATGACAGTCTGCCACGTTTGTCTGATTTAGAGCGAGTACAACAACAGTTGTTTGCAGTGCTTTAAATGGAAAAAAATAAGTGCAGCTACTCACCCAATTGAGATGTGGGCCAGGGGGCGGGGTTAGGGGCCGACAGGGATATGGGGCGGAGCTACGGACAGTGCTAAGGGACCGGGGCAGAGGCACATGTTTAATTTGATTGAGATTTAATTTGTGTGCAGATAATACACACTGCAGACACCACTCACTCATGCAAGAACACACAGAGGGACATAGAAGCACTCATGCATGCATATAGGGAGGGTGTTAAGTTCATGTGCACCCACAAAAAACTGTGCTAAAAGCAACAATTACCTGGAGCGAGCGGATGAACGTGGAGGGCTGTCCATTAATTAAAATCATTGATAAAACCTCATGACCAAATGCAACTCTTCATTTAAGATTTAGTTGCATTGGCGCTTTATGTTAAAAATTGTTTCAAAGGCACTAAGAAAAAAGTTCACTAACATTTATTTTCTAATGTCATAAATATTTTACTTTTTAATTGAATGTAAACCCTGTCTTAATTTGTTTTCAGTGTAATAGCGCATTGGGCCTCACAAGCATTGGGAAAGTGCTATAGGAATCAAACTTGCATAACACAATATCACTAACTTTCTTGTCAATTACATTTTAAAGGAAAGGTATGTATATTATTTCTCCTTTTTATAAGTTAAGCTCTGACAAGGTACGGCTGCAGTGTGCTTATCAGTATGGATAGGGGCCAGATGCAAATTGGGCCTTTCATCTGTCTCCCACCAAGTCTTTTGCAGCTTGCACATGAGTTGAAGAGAGCTCGACTGCAGGGGGCACACGAAGAAAAGTAAAAATAAAACCAGAGCTTCCTCCACCTTCCGAAGTTGTTTAGATGGCCAACAAGGCACAATAGCCCAGCGTGCAGGTCTGCTGAATGAATCTCGTGTGTCCAGGAGGCTGCAGCAGCCCGGACTAGAGAGCCCGACGGGGGAGGGGCATTGCTCAATTAGTAGATGTTAAGGGGAGATTAGCACTCTAGTGCTTCACAAACAGATTGTCAGCTGTGTGTCAGCTTCTTCTTTTAAATGCCAACTTGCACTGAGTTGGCTTGCTGCCCCATGAGTATCGGTACTCTCTTTGGACAAAGAAGAAGTTCCGGTACTCAAGTGCAGAAAATTTTGGAGTGCCGGTACTCAGTACCGGTGAGTACCGGGCCATTTAAAGCACTGGTTGTTTGTTAATTGAATGTACCTTAAAAAGTGACTATTACCTGCCACTCATGCTAATCTCATAACTTTAGGTCCTGGAAAGTCTGAATTGTCACACTTGTAGGGTGTGATGGTTAGTAGCTGGTTTGGTACTGTCATTGGCAGCGCTGGCCTGGGCAATGGGTGGTGTAGGCTGCAGTGGCCTCCTGATGAGGTCTCTGGCACTTCATTTTTTACAAATTAAGCACTGGGTGTACTGCATTGAGGGGTACAGGAGACGGCTTCATGTTTAGTATTGAGGTCCATATTACAGTCAGCTAGGTCTTTAATGCCTATCTCTTTTAAGTGATCATCTTGGGTGGGTTATTAATCTATCTGGCTGTATATTTGCAGGCGTATTTGCAAGTGCTGTTACCTCTTCACCTTCTTCTTCCTCGCTGCTTGTCTGCCCTAGGAATTCCCAAGCATGCATTCGCTGCCTCCACTGGTCTGCTATGGGATGCTGCTGCCTCAGGCCTCTCGCCTTTTCTCTGAATAACACCTGGCCTTCAGCTATAGCCCAGTTAGAGACCTCCCTTCTCCAGCCTTCTACCCGTGGTCCTGTACTAGTCTTCCATGCCAGGGCTATCCGTCTCTTATCCACGGACACAGCCAAATCTATGAACCTGCTCCTTACCTTCCGCTTAGGTGGGCATGTGAACAGGCCCAACAACCACACTTCTATGGAATTACCTACTGTTCTCCCTACGGCGGTTCCGATCTGCATCGTCACAGTCCTCCAAAATATGCATATTACTTCGCAGTCCCAGACCATGTGTATAAAGTCCGCATCTGGGAGGGTACACCTCTGTCAATTACATGCCTCCCTCCATCTACAGTCTGCAATCTGTGAGGGGCCATGTGTATATATATATATATATATATATATATATACACATATATATATATATATACACATATATATATATATATATATATATATATATATATATATATATATATATATATATATATATATATATATATATATATATATATATATATATATATATATATATATTCCAGTACTCTATCTTAAGAATCCACTCAGCAGACAGGACTCAGATAGACAAGCGCGGACCCATTCTTTTGTGCTTTTCAATACTTATTTCAAGAAAATTCGCCACACATCAGTATGCCGCCATGACGCGTTTCGGTCCGACCTGGACCTTGATCACATGACGCGTTACTCATGGACCCATGCCATATTTAAAGAGACAGGTAACAAGTAATTGTAAACAGCTGTTGCATTGCACAATAAAACTGAAAAACAGACTATGCAACGAACACAATGCATATAGACCAGACTGCGAATGGAATATATATATACACAAATCTTGGTAGTATGTACAGTTAAAATCATGCGTATTTACAAGTAATTTCATAAATATACACTTATATCTAGATACAAAAATATACAAATAAGTCTCAGTAGAAAAATATATATATATAAATATATATCTTAATAAATAAAGACTTTTTTAAGAAATGGCTCCCAAATGATGTAAGGAGCCATCCTCATATCATCATAGATATATAACCAAATCACTGGTCATTAACTATGTATATTGTATCAAATTCCAAATGCAGTCTTAAATATGCTGGTTACATTAATATAGCCCAAGTGGGCGAACACCTTAAACTGAGCAAAAGGGTCCTGGGATATACAGATCGATGTTATCAGCTGCCTGAAATGTATAGGCGAAAAGATATAAAGTGATAACATAATTGTGAAACAGTGAAACAAAAAGAAATAGAATAAAAAACCCAGAATACTCTATTCTATTGCTAAATAACCAACAGTGTGTTACGTGAATTTAAAAAGAGTGAATACTCAAATTCATATTAAAGCGCAGATGTATATTCTCGAGAGACATAAAGAGGGGCATAATTAGAGATTCAGAAACATGTCAGAGTAGTACAGTTCATTTTCAAATCAATGTTTAAAGTATGTCAAATCAGACCACGCCCGTCAAACATGTTGAAAACAACATTAGTTCCAGAGACAGAAAAATTCAGAATATATTTTATATGCAGGTATATAAGTCCTCCGTGGTGTTAAGACCGTTTGGGACTTTGGAATTAAATTCCAAAATGTACCTGGTTTCAAGCACTCTCAAAGCACTGTCCCTGTTGCCACCCTTGCGAGATGGAGGTATACAGTCAATGGCAAAGTACTGAAGCAGAGTGTTATCGCTATCATGCTTGGCTTGGAAATGCCGTGCTACAGGATATGCCTGATCCTTGTTATTGATGGCCCTGAGGTGTTGCAGGATCCTCATGTGCACGGGTAGCTTAGTACTGCCAATGTAGCGCAATGCGCAGGGACATTCTAACACATACACGACGTATTCAGTTTTGCACGTAATACGCCGCTTCATTTTAACTGGATGAGGCAAGAATGGAGTACTGTATTCCTTCACATTTTTCGCATGTTTGCAGGCTTTACATTGGAAACATTTGAAAAAACCTTTTTGATTGGACAGCCAATTAGAGGGGGGTCTAATTTCAGGATTGCATTTATCCAGACAGTTCCCCATGGATCTAGCTTTCCGAAAAGTTATCAGAGGGGTAGGATTGTCTCTAAGCAAATCATTGCCTATGACAGGATCCTTTAACAGCAGATCCCAATGCCTCCTAAAAATCTTTCTGATGGCCGCTTGCTGTTTGTTGTAAGTTATAATGACTCGCAATTTATTATTGGAATCATTGGCCATGGCAGGGATTTTGGGGGCTAAGATGTTATCCCGACTCAAAGATTCAGTTTTCCTGATAGCTTTGTCAATGATCGCGGGTTTGTAACCCCTTTGAAGGAACCGCTCTTTACAACTTTCCTGTGCCAGTTTACATTCCTCATTGTCACTGCAGATGCGTTTGATCCGCAGCATCTCCCCATAGGGGATGCTGTTGATCAAATGTTGGGGGTGATGGGTTGAGGCATGGAGAACAGAGTTACCAGCCGTAGGCTTACGATGGAGTCTAGTGCATAAATTGTTGTTACTAACATACACTTCCACATCAAGAAAGACTACAGAAGTTTTACTCATATTCGCAGTAAATTGCAAGTTCAAAAGGTTGTCATTTAACTTTTCTATGAACTCCCTGGCTCTTTCCTCAGACCCCCTCCATAAAATGAAGAGGTCGTCAATGTACCTCAGCCATAAAGGGACATGTGCCTTCAAGATGTTTTTATATTCCCTTTTCAAGACCTGCTCCTCCCACCAGCCCATATGAAGGCAGGCGTAGCTGGGGGAGAAGCAGGCCCCCATAGCTACCCCCCTTATTTGCTGAAAAATGGTGTTGTCAAAGGAAAAGTAATTATGTTCTAAACATACTTTAACCATTTCTACCAGCATCTTATTATGGAGGGAAAAACATGCAGGCCTACGATTGAGATAATATTCAATCGCTCTAATACCATCCTTGTGACTAATGGAGGTATAGAGGGATGTAACATCCACGGTAATAAGGATAAGGTCATCAGACCAATTGTTGTCACTGATTTTTCTCAAGAAATCAGAGGTGTCTCTAACATAAGATGGAAGTTTGAGCACCCATTCTTGTAAGAAGAAATCCACATACTTGGAGGTGTTCTCAGTAAGACTACCTATATATATATATATATATATATATATATATATATATATATATATATATATCAAAACAAAACCCTTTCAGGCATAGAGTGACGCATAAATTATGCAAAAAAGAAGGAGAGAACTCTGGGTAGTTCTCAAGTTTAGGTGGAAAGCAGCCCCTGTTAGAGCACTCTCAACACCAGCGACACTCTAGATCTGCTCACCTCAAATGTCTGTTTTTCTATCAAAGTTTTTCAGCATAGGATTAGCACAGTGCTATCCACGCCGAGATAGAAAATGACAAAGTCTTTTGCAATTTATACAGCAAAGTCTTTAAGCATAGGACTAGTACAGTGCTGTCCTTGCCGAGCTGTAAAATTACAAAAGCCATTCATCACTCCAGGCACAATATTACAGCTTTGAATTAGTGAAATACCAACTCAAGCCAACCTGAAATGAGTAAGAGCAACCCCATACACAGTGTTTCGCTCTAATTAGAGCTCTTCAGAGAGGTATAGCTTTGTCCAGACACAAGAGAGCACCCAGTATTAAGTCAAAACAAAACCCTTTCAGGCAAAGAGTGACGCATAAATTATGCAAAAAAGAAGGAGAGAACTCTGGGTAGTTCTCAAATTTAGGTGGAAAGCAGCCCCTGTTAGAGCACTCTCAACACCAGCGACACTCTAGATCTGCTCACCTCAAATGGCTGTTTTTCTATCAAAGTTTTTCAGCATAGGATTAGCACAGTGCTATCCACGCCGAGATAGAAAATTACAAAGTCTTTTGCAATTTATACAGCAAAGTCTTTAAGCATAGGACTAGTACAGTGCTGTCCTTGCCGAGCTGTAAAATTACAAAAGCCATTTATCACTCCAGGCACAATATTACAGCTTTGAATTAGTGAAATACCAACTCAAGCCAACCTGAAATGAGTAAAAGCAACCCCTGACACAGTGTTTCGCTCTAATTAGAGCTCTTCAGAGAGGTATAGCTTTGTCCAGACACAAGAGAGCACCCAGTATTAAGTCAAAACAAAACCCTTTCAGGCATAGAGTGACGCATAAATTATGCAAAAAAGAAGGAGAGAACTCTGGGTAGTTCTCAAGTTTAGGTGGAAAGCAGCCCCTGTTAGAACACTCTCAACACCAGCGACACTCTAGATCTGCTCACCTCAAATGTCTGTTTTTTATCAAAGTTTTTAAGCATAAGATTAGCACAGTGCTATCCACGCCGAGATAGAAAATGACAAAGTCTTTTGCAATTTATACAGCAAAGTCTTTAAGCATAGGACTAGTACAGTGCTGTCCTTGCCGAGCTGTAAAATTACAAAAGCCATTTATCACTCCAGGCACAATATTACAGCTTTGAATTAGTGAAATACCAACTCAAGCCAACCTGAAATGAGTAAAAGCAACCCCTGACACAGTGTTTCGCTCTAATTAGAGCTCTTCAGAGAGGTATAGCTTTGTCCAGACACAAGAGAGCACCCAGTATTAAGTCAAAACAAAACCCTTTCAGGCATAGAGTGGCGCATAAATTATGCAAAATAGAAGGAGAGAACTCTGGGTAGTTCTCAAGTTTAGGTGGAAAGCAGCCCCTGTTGGAGCACTCTCAACACCAGCGACACTCTAGATCTGCCGAAGAATTCAATCAAGTAAATATGTGTTTGAAATACTAAGGTGAGCGTGGTGTGCTTCTGTGCTAATGTCCATGAGGAAGGGGCGTTATTGGCCCCGAAACGCGTCGGACTTTACAAAAAATTTAGGAGAAAGGCTTCACAGTTGATCGGGAGCCACAAACAGCCGGAGGGCTTTGGAGCGCCGTGGTGAGCCCTTCTGTCAGCGCAAGGGCACTTTGGTGATTCATTGTTTTCACGGTAGACCCGAACCGTGGGAAGGAGCTCTACTTCACAAGGCGTTCAGGATGCAGCGCGGGTGAAGACTGTGACAGGCTCACTGTCTCCTGCCTGTCAGCACGACACTCCGATGAAAATTACAACTTTGAAGCCTACCCCCATACCTACTGAAGGTTATAAAAATGACTAAAGGTACAGAGGCACCACAACCTACTGAAGGAAAATAAAACTCAGTTGTGGGACTACATTCACCAGAATCCCTGGCGATATCATCCTGAGAGCCACACCCACTTAGGGCGGACTGTCACATACACTGCCTTTTTTTCAAGTTTAATGGAGATGTATCATTGAGAGAAATATTTCATCACCACCACACCCATAAACGTATACACTCACTGAAACAACTGTTATAACATGTAGTCTTAACCTCATATACCTACTGAATGAACTATTCACACATTTTTTGGCAATCACACCCCCCCACCAAACCACATAGACATTCATTTACCCATACAAATACTCAGTTAAGAAACCAATAACAAATATAGTCTTTAACATAGCAATTAAGACAAAGCAACAAAGACTTTCACACAGTTTAGTAACTACACATTATATATAGTGAGACTCTACAAATTAGTCACGGAAACAATCAATGACACTGTTACTAAATCCACAATCCACACATTTATATTTATATATCCACTCATTCTTCAATGCAAAGTAGTGTATTTATAATACATATTTAAATATCAAAGCAAACCACATTCACTGGATGATGTCATCAGTGATGTCATCAGTGATGTCATTTGAGATGTCATCAGTGATGTCATCAGTGATGTCACTGACCATGTCATGAATGATGTAATATGTGACATCATCAGCAGTGGATTGCGGGGACGCGAGTTATAGTGAGTACAACTAACTGTAATGGGGGAATTTCAATGGTTTTGTAGGAGTAAAATGTCCAGCTAACTATAACTGGTGTGAAACCTATGTTTTTTTTAATATATCATATATATATATATATATATATATATATATATATATATATATATATATATATATATATATATATATATATATATATATATATATATATATATATATATATATATATACACATATATACCAGTATTTATAAAGCGCACAGCTACTTCCAAAGTGGTGTCCTCGAGCTGGGGGACATCAGGAAGATTAAGCAAGCTATTGCACAGTAAATGCACTGATGTCCTTAATTTTACAGTCACAACGGATCACGTCTCGGCATCATTCAGTCTGCCTTCCTTTCCTAATTCAGTCCCACCTCATGTAGTTAGGACAGTCTTTGTTGTAAAGAGGCTCAGTCTCGTATCTTCCGGGCAATCGCACGTTTCCGGGTTGCTGTGTTACTTGATCCAGCCCTCTCCCAATCCCATCCTATCTATGGTTTTGATCGGGTAATCCCATCCCACCGTGTCAAAAGCCTTCTCTAGCTATATTGAAAAAATCACCGCCTGTGGGTGCATTCCCACATCAGTATGATATAATACAGAGTATAGTCATCTAAAATTAAAGGAGGTGTTCCGAGATGGAATAAACCCATTTTGGTCTGTGTGGACTTGGGTATTCATGTGTGAGAGTAGTCTGAGTGCCAAAACTTTACTTGGGATCTTAACGTCCATGTTCAACATGGATAGGGGCCTGTATTCTGTCACTCGGGCTCTTGAATTTGTCATCTTGGGGTGAGGAATCATCAGCGTGCTTTGGATTGTTTCGGGGAGGCATCCCAGGTTCAGGGATTCTACATAGAGGGTCACCAATTGGGGAGCTACCAGTGAGTTGAGTGTCGAGTAAAATTCCACCGGGAGTCCATCCGGTCTAGGCGTTTTCCCAGTGGCCATTAAGGCTATGGCTTGGCGAATCTCCTCTAGGGTTACCGGACCCCCCCAGCTCATGGGTCAATATGACCAGTACTTTCAATTGCAAGGGCGCCAAGAAGTCCCTAATGGCCTCTTGGGCCATCCGGGCGGGCCGTATAAATATTCTCGTAGTATTTTCGGAATAAAGTGTTTATCGCTCCCGGCTCATGAACAGTTATATTTGCTCCTTTACTAACACTTATGATTTGGGTGCTCTGTATCTCTGGCTTAATCAGCCAGGCTGGCAGACAGACAGCTTTTCCCTCCTCTTCCTGGCCCCTATTGAGATAATTTTTGTATTCACATCTTCATAAGCGTTCCAGTACGTCTGTATGTTGGACTTTCGTATCTTTATAATTTGCCAACCATGCCGCACCGTGTATTGTGCATTCTCTAATTCGCACAGTTTGTCCTCGAGTATTTCTGGCTCCCTGTGAAGATCCCTTCTGACGACCACTGATTGGCGTAAACAATGTCCATGGACCACCACTTTGAAGGCCTCCCACTCTACCAGTCTCGAGGAGGCGGACTGTGTGTTGGCCGTGAAGAGGGTCTCGACACAGACCATTGACTACCTCAAGGGGGCGTTGTCTAGCAGCCCGGGGTTGAATTTCCACAGTTGGAGCAGAGGTCTCGGCTCCAGTAGACAGTAGGTCATCATTAAAGGAATGTGATCTGAAAAGGTACGACTCAAGTATTTGGTGTGTGTAATGGACTCATTGAAGTCCGGAGTGTAAGGGAAGGCATCCAGCCCTATGTGCAATTGGTGGAGCGGGAAGAAAAAGGAATATTATTTTTCTAGTACCTATTGTGTCCTTCAAGCGTCTACCAATCCCCAACGTTCCTGCCATTCCTTATAGCCTATTGCCGTGCGCTGTGTCGGGCGCTGGCAACAGGAGGTGTGACCTGTCTAGTGTTATGTGTGCAACACAATGATAATCCCCCCAGGATCAAGGCCCATTGTGCAAGTCCAGCTAGTTTGGACGAGAGTTTCTGTAAAAAAAAGCCAGCTGATCATGGTTTGGAGCATATATACTGCAGATTGTAATGTCACTGCCATACAACTTTTCTGAAAGCAGCACGTACCTCCCTTCTTTGTCAATCTGAGTGGCTATAGTCTCAAAGGGAACCCCTGATCTTACCCAAATCAAGGCTCCCCCGGCGTATGGTGAATAACCAGTTGCATATATCTGACCCCCCCACGCCTCCTCAAATTCTCTATATCACCTTGCAGAAGGTGAATTTCTTGAAGTAGGGCAATCTCTACGCATCTCCTCTTTAAATAGCTGTGGATATTGGGCCTCTTGCTCATCGTAGCCATACCCCTAATATTCCATGTTATGAACTTAATAGTGCGTGGCATATTTGTCATTTTTGGTAGTTGGGCTCATCCCTCCACACACCTCCTCCCTCCCACCCAGTCCACTCCCAATCGCTGAAACCATTCCCCATCCTGCAGAGAAAACAACTATAAACTGTGAACTGCATTCCCCAACAAGCAACTCACAATTTCCCAGGGTAGTTCCGCAACCGCCAACCGCCCAAACCTCAAATGAGTCGACAAGTTCCAATGTGGATCATGGTCTGGTGTAATACCAGTCCATTGGGGGAGTTGATAGAAGGGGGGGCAATGCCCCATCTTATGGGCTTCTGCTCAACTCTCATATTGGACCATGCAGACCTCCCAGCAGCCGGTGCGGTTCCATTCCCCCCCCGGTAGGTTTCAACGCCCATGATGTTCCTCATCCTGGGTCAGATTATCTCATCTGTGGTTACTGGGGTGACCTTCGGTGGGTCTCCACCGCTGACCCCATAGCTGTCCGAGTCTGAGTTTTCTGTTCCTTTTTCGAATGCAATTTCGCCCCCGATGTATACTTGGTGCTGTGCACTAAGTTCAATACCGCCTGGAGTGCTGCAGCTCTCTCCTTCTCAGTTTGGGAAGTGCTTGGCTTTTTTGTTTGGCTCCGTCTGGGCCTATTTCTGGGTCTTTTTCTGACCTCTCCATCATTTTGTTTCCGGGGCCACCTCCTCTCGGTCCAGCCTTCCGGTCTTGTGCTCCTCAAGCCATTCCTATGCCGTTTGAGGATCCTCACAGTTGTAGGCTTGCCCGTCCAGTATGATACCGAGTCATGCAGGGAACATCAGGGAATATTGCAGGCCCTCACTGTGTAAGGCTTTTTTCATTTCACGATATGAGTTCCTCCTTCTCTGGACCTACAAGGTGTAATCGGGGAAAATGGAGACCTTACAATTGTTGACTATGTATGGGTCATCTGTGCTTGCTTTTTGTAATAGCAGGTCTCTATCTTTGAAGTGTAACAGCTTAGCAAGTACAGGTTGTGGAGGATGTCCCGGGGTCAGCGATTGAGCCGGTAATCGATGGGCCCTCTCCAGTGTGTAGAAGGGTGACAGGCCGTCCGGCGCAACCACTGTACGGAGCCATAGTTCTAGGTAGCTTAGCATGTCTCCACCTTCTACTTTCTCGGGCAATCCCACAACCCGAATGTTATTTCTTCTGTTGTGCCCCTCCGCATCCTCTGCTCTGCCCTCGAGGGTTTCCACCCTGCTGGCCATGTCTGTTAGTTGCAGTCTCATTTTCACTTGAGTTGGTGTTAGGTCTGCTATGGTGGTTTCCATTCTCTTGGATAATTTGTGATGTTCCACTCTCAGGAGTCCCAGCCCTAAAGAGACTGTACCTATATCTTGGTGTAGCGTTGCTTTTGTGTTAGCTATGGCCTCTAGGATTTTGGCCAGTTGCTACTATACTGGATCTTCCAATGGCAGTGTTAGCGGCTTCAATTGCTGGGGACCTGAAGGGGTGACCTCATGTTTTTGGGGTGTCCCTGTTAACTTAATTCTGTATTTTCCCATGACTGCCTCTGTCTACTCGTCAAGCATGTTTGCTGAGCATATCAGTTCAAGTGCAACCATTCGCCTGTGGTGGCTTCACATCTGGGCCCCAAGGGCCTTCACCTGGTTAGTCCGAGTCTGACCTGCCCCCCTCCGTGCTTGAGGTGCTCAGAGTATGCACCTATCCACTCTGTTTACCTCATGGGGGCGATAAGCCCAGACTCTGGTGTTATATGCACAGGGTAGGGCCTCATGCTAGTCTGCTTGCAGGCCTGAGAGTTCCTTGACTCTTCTTGGGAAGGCCCCCTGAATCGCCGCCAGTTACCGCTCAGGTTGGGTGCAGCCACTCTCTTCTCCTTTAAATCCCCATTCCCTTGGTGCATAGCCCCACAAGGCCATCCCTGCCAATTCGGATCTTGGCGCTGAAAGCGCTTTTGGGGGCATCTGCAGTGATCTACGGGGGTTATCCATAGTTCTACCCATGTCTTCATGGCCTTCTGACCGCTTACCACACCATTGCTAGACGCCTCGGTTTTCAGCACTCTGCGACTCCTGCTTCTCACTGCCGGCCAAATCTGTTACCCGGAGCCGCCTCGCACTCCGGCACCACCCACCATCCGGCTCACATCTGGATTATTTTTGTTACACTCTAGGCGTGGCTCGTGGTGCACTTTTCTTTGTCAGCGGAGGGGGGACGCTCCTACGCTAGCACTTAGCATGTTGTGCCGTGGCTCTACTCCGGGCTGCAACGCAGTTCCGTGGATGGCCGGGCCAACGTTTCCCCATGTAGAACTATCACGAACCCCGCCCTCATAGTGTGCGGTGTCATCTCAGGGCCTCTGGTCTCTTTCTTGGTTACTCAGATGTCTCCGTTCTCACGAGCTGCTCCGCCGTATCCACAGTGGTCTCCAATACCACTAACCGCCTGCGGTGTCCGGCCTGTACCCTCAAGACACCAAAACAAGCAGTATAGATAGCAGGCCGACGCGGAGCTTTAGGCTCACACGTCCGCTATATTTGGCTACCAAGTCATGCCCCGTAGGGAAGAAACCATTATCAGGTCAGGTTTATTGTGAATCCTTCTCCTTCAGAGTCCTAAGAAAAATTAGGAAAAATATTGATAGGGATAGTGCCCCATTCCATTACATCCATAATCCCAATTCAGTGCTGGAATGAAACAGATAATTTAGATGTGAAAACCACACTTTATCTGCGCAGTTTTGCCTCAAAAAGCTAATAGATTTTGTGCAGAGGAAATACAAACATTCCGACTTTTGCAGATTGGCATGGGATAAAAACATGCTGTAATACCATATTTCTCATTAAATCAACTAAGGGCATCATTATGAGATTGACAGTCTGACAGCTGAAGGACCGCATGGACCCCTGCCAGCAGCCCACGAGACTGGCGGTCCAAAGACCTCTGTATTGCGAGTTGACCAAGGGGCTGGCGGTATGGAGGCAGGGATCTTGCACCGGTGGTGAGTACTTTTCCCAAATATATTGATGCCTATGTGTGCATTTCGACTGCTGTCGGATGCACACAGATGCATAATATATGTGGAAAAATACCATATACCCGTTACTGGGGTTCAGCCCATATGTGGGCATTCCTGGCAATGGGTATATGGTACGAAAAGGACTTACCTATAGAGCTGGCCATCGCTCTCTCAGAAGGCCCCTCCAGTTCATCCTCCAACTTTAAAAACGGACTCTCTGCGGTCGCCCAATGGATGACAATGAACTGTCTTCAACTCAACGGCGGAAAGACAGAGGTGATATTCCTTGGCAAAGACACCAGCCTCTGGAATGAGCACTGGTGGCCGTCATCCTTAGGCACCATCCCTCCCCCCAAAACCCTAGTAAAAAATCTAGGTGTTTGGATGGACGCCTCACTTAACTTTCGGTCACATACCAAAAAAGTTGCCGGCACCTGTATTGGCTTGCTGAGAAGCCTCAGCCACATACTAGGCTTTTTCAACGCTAAAACCCGCCAACTCATTATACAAGCCACAATCCTCTCACGTCTGGACTACGCTAATGTGCTCCTTTTGGGTGCTAACAAATGCGAGATAGCACGGCTCCAACGCGTGCAGAACTCTGCGGCTAGAACTCTGGTCTGCCTCCCCCGCAGATGCTCAGCCAGATCGACCATCAAAAAACTACACTGGCTCCCCGTTGATTCCAGAATCAAGTTTAAGACCCTCATTCTGTCCTTCAAAATCTTCAAACTCAACACCCCTCCTCTGCTTCGACCCCTTCTCACCCCCTATGCGCCGTCACGGAACCTAAGATCCTCCAACCAAAACCTCCTACGCGTCCCACGCATAAAACTCAGCCGCATGGGTGGCCGCTCCTTTAAGTTCCTCGGAGCCAAGCTGTGGAACGACCTGCCACAACACATTCGCTCCATTGACAGCCTACCGGTATTCCGGAAAGCAGTTAAAACGTTCCTATTCCCTTGCCTGTAAAACCCCCCTCCTGCCTGGCTCCCTTTACTCAGACTAGGACCCTGGGTTCTTAGCGCCGGGACGCCTCATTGCTGGGGCAGCTGTCGCGCTCTACCAAAACCGAATAGAATAGAATCACTACAAACAGGGACATAATCCTCGACGTGAAGATCCTGCTGTCAAGGGGGAGCCTGGAGAAAGGGATCCGCGTCGGAATCTGCCTGGAATTGAAAGGGGTGAGTACGCACCCCAATTCCTTCATTACCACCACCTTGAAGCAGGCGGTTATACCGCTGCAGTCTGTTTGTGAAGCAGGCAATTCATAATACGAATGGTGGTGTGGCTCCCCTGTACCGCCCTATGGTGGCTGCCTTTGCCCAATCGTAAACCCAGCAGTCTGCTGGCAGTCTTGGCGGTCCATCAGCGATCTTCGCAAAGGAGATCTAACCAACTCGTTATACTGCCGTTGGACCACTCAGGCCTCCACGCTCAGGTCACCAACACCGATTCAGCGGTTCAATGGACCACCAAACTCATAATAAGGCCCTCAGTCTTTTTATGATTCTATAATTTGGTTCTAGCCCTGTGTGCTTTCTCCACCTCCATAGAGCACCAGAAGGTAAGCAGTACAGCCGCTAGGGTATGTCTGACCTCAGACAATCCTTCAATAGGGCTTTTTGAAGATTGTGTTGAGGACCCTGGGCGAAAACCTCTTTTCATCATTACCTGTTAGCTGCGAAGGGCCTAGCCAGGTGGGAAATTGCTCTTTTGCATAATACAAAAAGAAAAAAATCGTTGAGTTGTTTACTTACAGCAGTCATCAATTGACTTAGACCTGGCTTTTACTGGAATAAACAAGCCACTTACCAATAATTGAAGAGATTCATCAGAAAGGATACTACTTGTTTCATAACATAACTCAATTAATTAATTTTCATCAATTCCGAGCATGCAATTGTATGAATTTGGAACTTCGGTTTCAATTATGAATACATTCATCTAGATAGATGCTGGCTGAGTCCATCAAAGTGGAATTTATAATAAAATATAACTAATTCAAATAACACTTACTACACTGATGTAGCACACTCTACTATTTGTCCAGTTACTAGAGCCTGATAACTAGTGTTAATTATTAATCAACTCAATGGAACTCATTTAATTGTCAGAAAAATGAAAGGCTGATCGGAGCCACCAGGATTTAAACATGTGACCTTTCGGTTATACATAGATCACTGTAGTGGAAGCATTAGTTAACAAAGCTCTCTTAGTGGCATAAAATGTTTGTAACCAGATTCCCCAGGGGATTCTAGGTAAGCATGTGTATTGTGCTACAGTAATTTTGCCTGTGACTACAAAAATATTTACCTCAGTGTTGTCAGGTTCATGATGATGTGTCTCCTCTCCTGAATGAATCAATCAAATAAGACTTGTAAATCACAACTAATCACCTGTGACAGTATCAAAGCGCTGAGGATATTGCTGTAGAGCCTCAGTCAAACAGCCAGGTCTTGAGTTCTCTCCTGAATTCCAGCAGTGAGGGTGTGGTCCGGATATGAAGAGGGAGGTTGTTCCAGGACTTGACCACGAGATAGGAGAAGGAGCAACCTCCGGTGTGGCTTCAATGTATGCGAGGGGTGTGAGCGAGGTGAAGGGAGGCAGAGCAGAGGAGTCTGGGAGGTTGGTGGAACTTCAGGCAGTGGCTGATGATATGCTGGTCCTTGGTTGTGCAGGGTTTTGTATGTGTGGATCAGTGTATTGAAGTGGTATCTCTTCTGAATAGGGAACCAGTGGAGCTTCCTGAGGTGGAAGGTGATGTGGGTCTGCTTGGGAGGCCAAGAATGAGTCTGGCCACAAAATTCTGTATAGTCTGTAGTCTCTTTAGGAGGTGCAAGGTGATTCCTGTGTAGAGTGCGTTGCCGTAGTCCAACGGGCTGGTGACTGGGGCTTGGGTGGCAGTTCGTCTGGTGTTGAGCAGAAGTCATTTGAATTTCTTGCAGAGTGAAGAATTAAGTGGAGGAGACTGCGTTGATCTGGTTTCTTATGCTGAGTTTGCTGTCCAGAATAATGCTGAGGTTGAAAGCATGTTTGGATGGCGTGTGTGAGGATTCTAGTTCGGAAGACCACTAGGAGTCGTTCCACGGGGAGGTGTTGATGCCGAAGATCGGTATTTCCAGTTTTTCATTGTTTAGTTTCAGGCAGTTGTCTTTCATCCAATCGTGATGCCCGTCATGCATCTGTGGAAGTTGGCCCTCGTCGTGGAAGGCTCTTCTGATAGCGAGAGGATGAGCTGGGTGTCAGCGGCATAGGATATGATGTTTAGTCCAAGGGTTTTGACAATGTCAGCCGGGAGGGCCATGTACGTGTTGAACAGTGTGGGGCTCAGGGGTGAGCATTGAGGGATGCCACAGATGATGCTCTTGTGTTCGGAGGTGTAGAGAGGAAGGGGTATTTTCTAAGTTCTTCCTGAATAAACTCCTCATCCGTGCCAGACCAGGTACTAATTGCACTCCGGACAGCATCTACATCATCCAAGAGGAATTACCACCACAATGCCTAAGTATAAGACAATGGTCTGAACTGCCCTAAAGGGACACAGTTAGCTCTATAATCTCTGTACAGAACATGATGGCCCCTATTTGTAAAGGTATTTTGACATACTTAAAGTAGTTCTGCTGTAGCACTCTTACATTCTTACATACCTTTGTGATTTAACCCCAAAACATCTAAAATGGGACTGCAATTGGATTATTCAGGAAATATGTATACACAGTTAACACATTTAGAAAGCACAATGACATCTTTTACTAATAGGGGGTTGGACACAGAGCCGGACTGGGAAACGAAACAGGCCCTGGCAAACTACTCGATCGCCCCCTCTGGTGGAGAGAGAGGGTGCGGCCTAGCTCTCTGCTAAGGCTGGTTTCGGATGAATTTGTTACGGGGGCGATATTTCCAGCCCCCAGTAATGAAAACAGCTCCCCAGGGGCCCAAAACCGGCCCCCCACCATGGCGACACCACTGGGAAAAATCCAGTGCCCGCTATGGCCAATCCGGCCTCGGCGGGACATTTCAGGCCGATTCGCAAAGACATGTAAAAGCACGCAAAAGAGTACTCCTGTAGGGTTAATTTCTGTAATCCTAAATGCTTGAGTGAATTGGCCCCTTAAAATTCAAAACAAAAAAGACACAAGTGCCTACAGGTCACATACATAAACGATATACGGGCAGGGTAAAGATAAAACACATACTGTAATAAAAACATACTTCTATCTAAATATTTATTCTTTTTTCAAAGAGGCGAGGCATCTAAATGATCAGCATTTCTACTTCATTTCTGTTGCTGTATTGTGGGCATGTGTACCCCCTAATTTAGACTTCTACCTAAGATGTAAACATCAAATCAAGACTCAATAAACATAATGGCCAAAATGAAATAACCTGAGAAAAAGGTCCACTTGTAATGTGGCGACACCATAAAGAAGAAACTGCAGATTAGCTTAAACTTAGAGAAAGTGGAACAGTAAAAGGCAGCAAAACATGTCAGCTGTTGAATAGAACTCTACTGCGATTATTCATATGAAGAAATGCCATAAAAAAAGAATAAATAATGAGAAAGAAGCATACATGCTCATGAACATGGTTCTTTTAAATGCCATTGGAATATTAAAATATGAGAGACTCCTACAATTTACCACAGTGAACTAGCTTAGCCATGTGGGGTACCTGGCTTTGAAGGAAGAGGGCTAGTGCCGTCACACTGTACTCCTGCTTCAACTATTTGTGAAACTTTCTGTACAAACAGAAACACAATTTACATGTGTGTTCATCTGCATTTTGGGACATGTAGAAAGCGTAGCATTCACAAAGATGTGCATGCAAATATGCACAGATTTAATTTTTAGAGGTCTGCCAGCTACGCAGTGATTAGGCACCACAGCTTATGCATATTCACTAACCTACCCACAGCAGTTATACTAATATACAGATATATATCACTCTGCCCTGCACCAGAAGGAACACCTTTCTGCACCAAAACAATAATTTGAGGCACTCTCCTCTTTTGATGTGTGCTGCACAACGCAGCACATATAGAAAGAGGGGGAAAAAGAGAATAAATACAGATATTTCTATTCGTTACGCCTCACCTGGGGAGTCGTAGCATTTTGACGCACTTCCAGGTCAACCAGTAATGGTTAATCTGGGAAATCGCCAAAATCCATGGGTGGATGCGTGGAAGTGCCACAAACGTACCAGCGGTCGGAAATATCTATAACGTTTGAACCATAACTTCACAAAAACTACTGAACAGATTTACACCAAATTACAAAAAGCACGCTGTCGGTCTCAAGATCTGGCTTTCTGCCAAATTTGGTGTAATTCCATTCAGGCATTTTGGCTGTAGCGCTGTAAAAAATCCCTAAGGAAATTTTTATGGTGAAAATGTGTTTTGGGACCTCCCACATGGCGGATCACCTCGACACTCCAGGAAGGAGCTGAGGTGGATGAACCTTTTTTTGGACTAGAGTGCACATTGATGTCTCTATGTTTGTTGGTCTTGGCGCTAGTACGTATATCCATCCCCATTGGGTGTTTGGCAGCAGGTTGGGGAGTGCCTCTTGTGAACATGCAGCGTGCAAGCATATTTAATTTGTTAACGCGTGTGAGTAAAGCAAAATCATTGCAAAATCATTGTGCTTTTGCAAAATCATTGTTTCCCAGTTTTTGGGAGATTCGAGTTTGCTCATGTTGAAATTCGAATGAAAGTATCCCTGGCCACGCGACACCCGTCCAATTGGCACACGTTTCCCAAGCACAGAACACATTGGCACAATTACCATGTATACTGCAGACGGAAATGGCGTGTGCTCAGCACGTCTGTGCGTTGTACCGCACACACAAATTTACCCAATGGTGCTGAACAAATACGGGCCCCCCTCCCCTCCGCGGCCGGTCCTCGGGCGCGCACTCATTAAGTTCACTCCTTCTCTCGCTGTCATTCCTTTTCTGCTTATCCAGGGCCGGCGACCAGTGGAGCTGCGCGCGAGGACGTCTTTCTTTAAACGCTCCCAGAGTCTGTCCTTAGCGCCGGCGCGGGCCAATTACAACCGCCGGAGTCAATGAATCGGAAAAGCTCATTAATTGCTAATCCATTGTTCATGACTCCTAATTGCTCCGGGCTGAGGAGGAGACAGCTCCGAGCCTGGGAGCTCGCGCTCAGCCGATCCTGGGAGCGAGTTCTGCGCGCGCTCAGCCGGGCCCGGGACCGCGTTCTGCGCGCGCTCAGTTCTCTTGCCTGCAGCAGAGGCTTTGGAGAGAGCATTTAGAATACCTCCACAAGCACCCTGCCATCTAGAACAAAAGAATGTCATTCTAAGTTACACAGGTGCATTAAACCGAAGGCACTCAATGTACACAACACATCAAACAGACCCAGAAACATGCATGATGATGTGACGACATTTCCTGTTCACGTAACGAGGACGTCATCAGCCTTCTGCGTGTGCATAGAGGTGTAACTTACACAATATATGGACCCAGCACTAAAAGATGCTGACCAAGGAGGATCCGAATGAGCAGAGATTGGTCATTCTACTTTGGGAAAAAGGTAAGATATTGAATACAGCATACATCAGGTACGCATGTCGTTGCCCACAGAACATATTGCATCATTTGCTACAGGCACTAACCTCAGATGCACGATTTAATCCAAAGCATGTGGGCAGTGCCTGAGGTAGAGAGAATTATGGGCACACTCACTGGCTTTCCTTAAAATATTAGCATATGGGCAGGTACAACCCAAAGCGCCTCCAACTGTGAAGAAAAACAACTGCCAAACCCACGCAAGAAAGGAAAGGGGCCATCACCATGTCATCATCTGTGTATATCTAAATAGTGGAACCCACAGTACTCCAATGTAAGAAGGACAACCAACATTCAGGAATGTGGACATTACTATAGAAGAGTGCACTGTGAAATACCTCTTACAGACGACCCACAAGCACACTCCACGCAGGTGCCCTAACAGAACTAGAAGTTGGCCATCAAAAAGGTACAATAAGTTGTATGAGCTTGATGGAGTGTTTCCTTACCAAGCGCCTGCTGCACATGGCCCTTGGCAGCGGACAGTGAGTTTCGAGGGTGCACGGGTGGGTTGTAGGGCATGGCTGATGGCCACTATCGGTGCACAGGCCAATTGCACACAGCTAAAGGCTAACCAGAGCTCGTCCGAGGGATGAGCCCAAAGCCCAAGGATGCAGCGTTCAGCCTAAAGCTAGGCACAGGACTTTCTTTCTCTGGCCACATGTAAAAAGGAATCTGAGAAATCACTGAAATGGGAAGTTATTCTCTATTTAGGCCATTGAAAATCCCCACAATGGAAATTTGCCAGTTATGGTGAACAACATAACCTTAATTCCTCAAAGCGGTGCTCATAAATGAGGTGATATATCACATCACAAATACCATAATTTGCTTCAGAGATGCTCCTATCAGAGCTTGGGTATCTGTGTTTAAAGCACACAGTCAATTTAAAGGCCAGGTCTAAATCCCAGAGCACAGTAGGATTGGACTACGATCATGCCCATTCACTTATGGGGCTTAGGAAGTTCAATGCCTGACCCGGTGAAAGATATGCCCTGCCTTTAAAGTGCCGTCAAACGTTCAGAATCAAAGTAGGAGGGCCTGTCCGAAGGCCATTGTCTTCACCCACTTACAACATTATACCTCCATGTCAACGATGGATGATAAAGGCACTCATCAACTTCAATGACAAGGACCAGGAGTTTGGGATTGACAGTAGATCAAGAACTGCGTTTCACTTAACCTGCACAGCCACGGCTGATGCGGACCAGAAACAGCATCATACTGAACGTGAACTTGTTACTGAGAAATAAGCATATCCTCCAAGAGGTTGGTGACCCTTTACAACACAGTCGTGGGTCTATTCTTATATAAGTAACTAGCATCAATCAATCAATCAATCAGTGACACTTATAAAGCGCGCTACATACCCGTGGGGTCTCAAGGCGCTCCCGTCCCGACGATGTCTGGGTATGAATTGCTGCCGGCCAGTAGTATATTGTTTTGCAGGATTTCGTTTTGATAGCATTTCTTATCTGTGACAGGCCTGTGAAACGCTCCAATTCACAGTGCACTGCTGATGCACTTAAGAGGGCGCATTCAGTAGTGTGTGAACTCGAGTTTCCCTACTTTATTTTTCATTGCAATATTATACAGCGCGAACTCGACAACATGGCATGAGCACAATTTACATTACAGAAGAGCACATTCATTTGTGGTAGGCACGGGGAGACAAAGCGATTTGCCTGGAATCACAGGATGTTGAGCTGCTGCAGAGATTCGAACGTAGCTCCCCAGCTCTAAAGTTCGCAATTCTAAAACTTGTGGCGCGAGGTGTGTACAAAAGTGTATTTCGGTGCTGGCCATCAATGAGAGAGACCTGTGCATTTTTCAAATGGGTGGTGAAAAAATATGAGTATGTTGCTGGAGATGTGGGCCGCCGTGCCACCAATGTACTTACCGGGGGAGGGTTAACACCCCTTATTCCGCAACTTTCTTTCCGCATACCATCACTCCACATACTTTCATTACGAAAGTACCATGACTCCGCAGTGCCATTATAACGCATGGCATTACATTTTATATGCTTTTACCACGCATACATTTACAACGAAATTCGTTGTAAATGCATGAATGGTAAAAGCATGTTTTTTTTAATGTTTGGGTAAGGTAAGTATGGGTATAGGGGTATATGTTTTGGGTACTGAGGTATATGTTTTGGGGTGTTTGGGTATTTTAAGGGTTCAGATATAGTTTTGGGTTACGGGGTACAGGGGTAGTTTCAGGGTTTAGGGATAGGTATGGGTTTTGGGGTACAGGGGTATTTTTAGGGTTCAGGGCTAGGTTTGGGTTTTGGGGTATAGGGGTATTTTTAGGGTTCCGGGGTAGGTTTGGGTTTTGGGGTACAGGGGTATTTTAAGGGTTCAGGGCTAGTTTTGGGTTTTGGGGTACAGGGGTATTTTTAGGGTTCAGGGCTAGGTTTGGGTTTTGGGGTACAGGGGTATTTTAGGCTCCAGTGGAAGGTTTGGGTTTTGGTGTACAGGGGTATTTTTAGCGTTCAGGGGTAGGTTTGGGTTTTGGTGTACAGGGGTATTTTAAGGGTTCAGGGCTAGGTTTGAGTTTTGGGGTACAGGGGTATTTTAGGGTTCAGGGGTAGGTTTGGGTTTCGGGGTACAGTGGTATTTTTAGGGTTCAGGGCTAGGTTTGGGTTTTGGGGTACAGGGGTATTTTTAGGGTTCAGGGGTAGGTTTGGGTTTTGAGCTACAGGGGTATTTATAGGGTTCAGGGCTAGGTTTGGGTTTTAGGGTAGAGGGGTATTTTTAGGGTTTAGGGATAGGTTTGAGTTTTGGGGTACAGGGGTATATTTAAAGGGTTAAAATGGGTTAGTGTTTAAGGGTGTTGGGGTATTTAAAGGAGTAAGGGTGGGTTATGATTATGGGGTGCAGGGGTATTTAAAGGGAGCAGGGTGGGATTAGCACATGATATGAGACATGGCATTAAGGGCGGAACGTACCACACGCCCCCAGCCTTTGTCACGCCACCAGCACACGCCCACAGCACAACGCAGACACGCCCACAAGGGACTACTTTGCTGGCAAGGTTCTTTTACCTTTTAAATGTATATGGTGGGCGTCTGCATAGCCTATGTCCTTCTGCTGCAACTGTTCTTTCCAACGCTGTATTAGGTGTTCTGATTGGTGTTGTGGTTCCTGAGATTACCCACCTCAAAGGTTTGGGCTCTCTCTTTAATATATTAGTACTAGCAGCCCGTCCCGACCTTGTCCGGGAGCATTCAGGCTTCCCCTACCCCCGCCTGCCCCGACATTGCCCAGCAGCCCGTGCCCCCGCCCGCCCCCCGCCTGCCCCGACCCCGGGCTGCCCCGGTGTAAGGTGTGTTCACCTGTCTTCGTGGTGGGGTCTACTACCAAGTAGATTCTGACAGTGAATGGGAAGACAGATGAGGTGGTGATTGTTATCCCCCCGAAACTCTGACTTTCACCTCTGTGCTCCGTAAAGACACACATGCATCTATTCATTATTAAAGCGTGTTGCAGTAACCCCAAATGGTAGCAGGAGCATCTGTGCATCCCAACATCTCGCCCCCCTCTTGGCCCGACATACTACAGCGTGTTGCAGTAACCCCAAATGGTAGCAGGAGTATCTGTGCATCTTGTGAACTTTCCTCAGCCGATCCCCGTCCCCCGCCTGGCCCGACACCCGCCTGCCCCGACATAGTCCCCGGAGGCTTACCTGATCCGCCGCTCCTCAGTTTACCGTTCCTCGCCTCTCTGCTCCTCACCGCCTGTCCGCCGCCTCTCCTCCCCCGCGCCATGTCCGCCTCTCCACTGCTCCCACCGCCGCTGGCCTCACGTCACCGCTCCTCCCCCGCGCCATGTCCGCTGCTCCTCGGACGCCTCTCCTCCCCGTGGTGACGTGAGCATGCACGTCGAGGCCGGCGCTACTTTGGGGGGGGACTACTTTAAAAAAAAATATATATATTGTAAATAACGTTTTATTTTGACATTTATATAGCCTATAACCATCTACACACCCTGACAAATTCAATGGTGTATCGGGTGTGTAGATTGGCACAGTGGTTCCCGAGTTTACCCGCCTCAAAGCCTGAAAGTTCTTACTTTATTATAGTAGTATAGATGGATAGGTTGCCTATAGAAATTGTCACAGTATCTGTTAATATACATTCCTTCAAGGCGGTGTATCTATATTAGATCTTGTCTAGAGACAATTTCTGTTTTCTCCTCAGCCTCAAGTAATAACAAGCATTTACAATGCAATAGGTCTCGCATTTGTGAGAGTTAGAGCTATTGGCATTTTAAATGACAATGTCTTTTTACCATGTGTTTTGTTTTTGGAGTGGATGTATGTGGTGTGGAATTATGTGGGTTGGATTAGAATTATTAGTCGTGGAACTGTGTGGCATGGAATGGTGTGGAATGAAATATGTGGCATGGTGCACAGTAGAATTATGTAGATAGCAATTATGTAGTATTGAGTGTACTGGAATTAAGTGGAGTGTGCGTCTTGAATGCACTTATGTGGATGGTTATTATGTGTCGTGTAGTGGCGTGTTGTGGAGAGGCATGTTGTGGAGTTTAATTATGTGGTGTGCTGTTGAATTTTGTGGCATGATGTGGAATTCTGTGGTGTGGATTGGTTGTATGTGTTGGGTAATTATGTTGTTGATTTGAATTATGCAGTTTATTGAATTATGTGGTGTGGGACTGCGTAGCATTGTGTGAAGTTATCCTGAGCAGCCTAACATAGTAGCACCCTCAGCTGCAGCACTCTGGTAACAGAGTGAGGGAACATTACCCAGAAGCTGCATAGATATGCAGCATGGTGAGAGTAATGGCTATTGGCAGTGCTGCAGGGGCAGCTTAAAGTAAGTGTAGTGCCATGGAACAACCTAAAATAACGTAGCAGCCCCTATGTGTAGCAAAGAATCTTAAATGAGTCTAGGACTGGCCACCTGGGGACCTAAAGAACCAGTCCAATGTTAAAAAAAAGGTGGCTGGAAAGGAAGGGGCAAGAGAAGGAGAGAACCAAAAGACAGGACCAAGACACGGATTAACAAAAGGGGCTGAAGATGAGTAAGCAGAGTGTTTAAAGGTGGCTGGAAATAGAAAGGTGAGACGCTAATGGACAGAGAGGGGCTAGAGGGACGGTCTGGACAGAAAGAGCAGAACAGGACTGGTACAAAGAGGAACATGAAGTGGCTCGGCAAGAGAGCTACAGGAAGTGGTTTGAGAAGAGAGTGATAGAGGGTGTGAAAGGAAATGGGTAGAAGTGACAGGAAAAGGTGTGCAGGGAATGGACATGAAGAGGCCAGGGAGAGATGAGCGGTCATCAGAAACAGGAAAGCTAGTTTGAGAGGAGCATAGGATCACTGAGAAGAAAGGAACAGGAGTTGGCAAGACTGCCCTGAGGTGGCCTGATAAAGCTAGTCTGGATCTGATTTAGGGGAATCCGTGGCGTAGGAGTTAGAGCCAACCAGATTATTTTTGAAGGATAGACAGTGTGGGAGCACAGGCAAATGGGCAGTGCCTAGGTTGAGCACTGAGGGACGGACAGAGACGGAGCAGAGTGGGACATGAGAAGATAGTGTGGTAGAACAAATCCAAATATGTGTTGCAAGAGACAGAAATCAGAAATGGAGAGGGCTGTGAAGTGGCTTAGTTTAGAAATGTGACATGACTGGGGATATGTGGCTGTGCCACGAATAGCAGACGGGCACCAGGGACAGGAAGGGCATGTAGTTTGTAATCCGAGAGGAACAGGAAAGCGACTGAGTAGAACGGAATATGATTTGAATGGACAGATGTCATATAGGTAAATATATAAAAGCGTCAGTTTGACACTGGGGGACACAAGGTTGAGGGACAAAATAACTGCAGGAGAGGGAGTGGTAGATAGGAGGGTGGGCAGCCTAGGGCCCGGTGAAACTGGGTGTAGGGACACCAGAGTCAGCTAGGCAGAATGGGTCCAGGACTAAGATGACCTGAGAGGTACAACAGTCAGCTAAGCAGAGTGGAAATGCTGGCGAAGCAAAATTAACTTTAAACAAGAAGAGTGGGCGGGGTGGCAGGAAGAGAGTGAACACGGGAGCAGAGCCGCCGGGTAGATTAAAGCTGTGCAGAGGGGAGCTGTGCACATGAGGAGGTTAAGCACTCGGCTCCTCAGGCCAACTGCAGAGTGGCAACCGCTGGCAAAGCATTAGTGTTCACTGCAGAGAAACAGGATGAAGATCTAGAGATGAGCACGGTGTAACAGTATGGACACATCAAGACTGTACTGCCCAGTTAATGCTGCTATTGTATACTTCCAAATAACTTTATGGTTGTACTTTATGTATGCAGCCTGCAGCGACGGAGTCACAACAGCAGCGCAGGCCCAGACCCCATTCTTAAGTTCTTACGGCACACAGCAATACAGACGTGGCCTGGGCAGATAACACTGGTGCCCGCTCTCAGACGGCACCAGCAGTGCCCTATGTTCGACCTAAAAAAGGCTGTCGAACAAATGAGGGGCAGAAGGTTGTGGCTTCTCTGTTCCTCCGTCCTAACAACATAAAACATGCATGCTAAAATCAAATCCCTCCGAGACATGGCAAGCGGGGGTGTCATAGGAGTGCTTCATGAGAGACCGAAAGCAGAGCCCCTTGTGTAACGGAACAGCCACTCAAGATGACGCTCCTGAGCCCCTCCCTGGGCACACAGGTTGCCCTGGTGACTTCATTCTCTTTAGCCTTGCTCTAATGTAAAAAGCGTAAAGCACATCTGCCATTCGGTGTACATTTCCCACAATGCTCTGCACCGCTGCAAGAAGGGCTATTGTGGTGTTTCCCAAGAATAAATTAAAGAGGAAACAAAGTGTAGATCAGGAGTCCAGTTTATTCGCCTCATCCATCAACAGCTTCAGGTCGTAACTGACCTGGAATTACACATACATTCCTATTCTAAGAACACAGGAAAATTCCTATTCTAAGCAAGAGGGATTAGAACATGGGAAGGAGGAAAGCAAGTAGTAAAACACAACATGACACATCTCCCATCTTTACCAAAACATGGTGAACAGAAAATAAGGAGGCAAAAAAAGATAAAAGAAACTGATAAGCAAACGGGAATTAATGACCATAACTTACACATAATCTTTCATGTACATTGGAGCACTGCGTAACCTTTGACTCCTCATGCGAAGACTGGATGGAGAGTTGTGACAAGAGCGAGAAGAATTGCTTATGCCAAACAGATTAGATGAGATATTAGAGTCAGACTGAGAAAGGTTCTTTGACTTAACCACTACAACTCGACTCTTGTTCCAAATTCTCCCATCCTGTGTCTTTACGGCATTACCAAAAACTTTAATGACCGGCCTAACATTGGTATACTTGGACCACGGCCGTCTCCCTACTGGTGCCTTTATTTTTATAAGGTCACCTACCTTTACATCATGAAATTTAACACGTTTGACTTTGTCAAAATATGCCTTCCTACAAGTTTGTTTCTCAATTTCTCTCTCTCTCCAAGCTCCCACATGATTATCCACAAACCCCTTCTTCATGTTCATCCAACCTGGACACCACATCGTGTTCGGAACTCTACCTTTAAATAGCTCAAAGGGAGATTTTCCAGTGGTCGAGTGAGGAGAGTAACGATAAGCGTCTATTCTTTCTTTTAATGCATCCTTCCAATTTAAGCCACTAGCTCTTGCGAGCTGAATGCACTCTTTCAATGTACGATTGACCCTCTCAATTGCACCATTTGTTTCAGGGTGATATAACGATGTTCTCTTGTGTATTATTCCACATTTTTTAAGATAATCTTCAAAGACACTAGAACAGAACTGAGGACCGTTATCTGACAGTAAACTATTAGGGAAACTCTCTCTCAAGAATATGTCCGATAAAAACTTTATGACAGAATTAGAAGTAATTTCACAGACTGCACGGACCTCAATCCACCGTGAATACAAATCAATTAAGACTATCAGATAGGGAGTGTCAGAAACACCCGTAAGAGGCCCTAAAATGTCAATTGCCAATTCATCCCAGGGATGATCAGGTAACTCCCTACACACCATGGGCATTTGCCTGACTTTCAGGATCTTATCACTTGCACAGCATTCCACACACTCCCTCACCATACGTTCTATTTCTAAGTCCATCCCTGGCCACCAAAACTGAGTACGAACCATCTCCTTGGTTTTTACTATCCCCAAATGACCAGAGTGCGCATGAGAGAGCAATTTTTTCCTTAAAGCGAAAGGAGGTATAAGTCTCAACCCACGAGTTAGCATGTCATCTGAAATTGAAAGTTCATGAGAAACCAGGGACCAAGGCTTGTCCAGACGCTTGTTATCTTTTAATAAGGACATTACTTTAACCAACTCCTCATCCTTCGACAATTCCTCTTTCCACTCTTCTTTACTTACAACGCCCTCTGTGACCTCACAAACATTTACATAATCATCCGCATCAATATAGTCATCTTCATCCCCCGTATCATCACTTTTAACCGATCTAGAAAAACAATCAGCAGCCTTGTTAGACACCCCGGGTAAATACTGGACTTCAAAGTCAAATTCCTGTAAAGATATGATCCATCTTCTTATCCGAGAAGAAATGGAATCTAGTCCTTTTTTACAAAATACTTCCTTCAAAGGCTTATGGTCAGATTTAACAATAAATTTAGTCCCCCAAACTAAATTCTTAAACTTTTTTAATGCCCAATATATCGCTAATGACTCCTTCTCGATTACGGAGTAGTTTAACTCTGGACCACGGAGGCACCTGGATGCACATGCAATTAAAGACTCATGGCCTTGTTTATTTTGTACCAACATCGCCCCTAATCCCTTTTCACTTGCATCAGTAAAAATGAACGTAGGTAAACCAGGAACAAATGCCTGCAAGGACGGAGCTTTCTTCAATTCCTCTTTTATTCCCTCAAATTCCTTCTTACACTCGTCTGACCAGACAAAAATGACACTTTTTCCAGTGAGCCTCCTCATATTCTTCGTCTTGTCCGCAAAATGTACAATAAACTTCCCATAAAATTCTACCATCCCTAAAAAGGACAATAACTCTTCTCTATTGATAGGTTCTGCCACCTTACTGATGGAAGTAACTAAATCCGATTTAGGAAAAACACCTTGACTCTTAATACAGTGCCCTAGGTAATTTACTTCTTCTAATCCAAATTTACACTTCTCTTTCTTAAGAGTCAAACCAGAATCAGCCAGTCTTTTCAAAACTTCACACACACGCTCATTGTGTTCCTGCAAGTTCGACCCATACACTAGAAGATCATCCTGGTAACACTTTACCCCAAGAAGACCTTTAAGTATGTGTGTCATAATCCGCTGGAAAACCGAAGCAGCTGATATCAATCCAAAGGGCATCCTTTTGAACTTAAAAGTCCCCATCGGTGTTACAAATGCAGTTAAGTCCTGACAAGAAGTGTCTAGTTCTACCTGGTGGTAGGCAGAAGCCAGATCCAGGGTAGTGAAGTATTTCGCACCCTCTAATGTGCCTACAATTTCATCTATGTTGGGTAACGGGAATCTGTCCACCACCACCTCCTTATTTAACGCTCTTAGGTCAATACACAAACGAATCTCGCCAGTAGGCTTCTTCGCAACCACAATGGGAGACAACCATTCCGTGGCTTCTACAGGCTCTATAATGTTATTTGAAACTAACTTTTCTAACTCTTCTTGTACCTTTACCTGTTCTGCTAGTGGGATCCTTCTAACCTTCGCTACTACAGGGATAGCATTTTTCTTAAGCCTGATACAATGCTTATAACCAGTCAAACATCCCAACTTGTCTTCAAAGACAGCTGGAAATTTTCCAGAAAACATGTCTGCAAGATTTTCCACCTCCTGAATTCTCACCTGAGGTGTGGCATTAGGATCAAGTGTGACTCCAAGATCACGTTGGTCACGCCAACTAATTAGAGCATCCCCAAAATTGGTAACATAAATTTTTCCAGGAATGATTTTACATCCTAATTCCATAGTGGCAGTAAAATAACCTAAAATCTTAATGGGTTTACTGCCATACCCTAGCGGTAAGATGTCGCTTTTGAACAGTTTTAAATTTTTTCCAAAGGTTTTGTGCAGAAGCTCCTCGTCAATCATAGTGATCTGGGAACAAGAATCAAATTTAAATTCAATCATGGCATCATCTACTTTAACTAAATGTGTGGGGTGTTCTAATACTCCATCACTAACTTGAAACGTAACAGTTTTCACCTGTGGTTGTGCCCATTTCTTGTACGTATTATCCCTTTTATTACCTTTTGTCCTACAACATTTTGAAAAATGACCTCTTCTCCCACATTCATTGCAAATAACTTTCAAGGCAGGACAATTTGGTGAATTAGCTAAATGTCCGGGATTAGCACACCTGAAACAAGAAAATTTGTTAGACATATTAAAATTCGGATTATATCTGTTCGTCATATTGTGATTCTTCCCACTGTCTTCTTTTCCCTCTTTCTGAACCTGACAAACTACTTCTTCTACTTTGGATTCGGTTTTCTTTTCAGGTTCTACTGTTTTCTCTTTTTCTCCTTTCAGTTCATCTACGCATTTGGTCATGTGTTCGACTTGTTATGCTATCACAAGTACTTCCTCCAGGGGTGGTTCATCCTTTAACCATAACTCTTTACGAATGCTGTCATGAGCACATTTTAAGACGAACTGATCTCTTATCCTTTCTTCTAATGTCTGTCCAAACTTACATGAAGACGCCAATTTTCTTAGAGCGGACACATAGTCTTCTACAGACTCATCTCTCTTCTGACCCCTCAAACCAAAATGGTATCTCTCCATTATTGTGCTCAATCTTGGAAGATAGTGACGATCTAATTGCTCTATTGCTATTTCATACTCGTTTAGGTTTCTCTGTTCCGCTGCTGTGAGCTCAGGCAAGTGTTCTAGTACGTCCTGTCCTTCACCACCTAGACAGTGTAACAGTAAAGAAAGCTTCCTTTCTGCACTCAGGTTTGTACCACACACTCTCGCATAATTCGCAAAAATCTTCTTCCATTTCTGCCATTTCACACTAGGTTCACCTGGACTTATCAAAAAAAATGATGGTTGTGTGACATTCTGCATATTTAGCTTCTTTCTTTTTATTTTATGTATAGTATATGGTCTTTCTTCTCTTTATCCTTTATAGTGCCCTTAATAAGCTTTTCTTTATCTTCTTCTATAAAGAAATGTCTAAATGTCACTAATAAAGATTTAGTTGTGTTAAAAAAAATGAGCTTCTCTTTGTCTATTTTTTTTTTAATTCCCAGTGGAGCAGGCTTTGTGAGATCATCCTCTTTTTTTTTTATATAAAGACACGTTCTATATTCCTTCAGAAACGTTCCTTTTCACTGTTCACGAAGACAATAAGGGTTCTTTTTTTTTTATATCGAACGTTCCTTCACTCTACGCTCTTTTAACTGTGAGCACATAGAGTTCAACAATCAGAATTCTTCTTTTCTCTAGACGCGCGTTATCCACTGCGCGCAGTGAGGCTTGAAACGCACGGTGACTTCCTTCACACGCTGCGTGCTGCGTCACTGAACCGCATGACGCCTTCCTTCAGTACGCGCTGAACTCTCTCGCGCATATAGGAACGAGCAGCGCGAGCGCCTTTAACGGCTCAATAAACAAACATCGCGCATTGTTTATGTTCCTTCTTTACGTCCCCTTATTAATTTTTTTTTTTAACCTCCCTCCGTACTCCTCACCAGATTAAGGAGTTTTCTTTCTTCGTTTTGTCGCTTCAGCCGCTGGGAAGACTTTGCTTCCTTCGAATGTAATACAGCCGCTGGGGAGGTACTTCAAGCAGAGGACAGCTGGGTGATGAGGCGATGTATTCACATTATAAATGCTTTAACCTTGAAGCTGCAATGGATATGAGCAACGGAAACATAACATGAATAGACGAAGCCGGCTACGTAGCTGTTTACACAAATTCAGTACCCAACATAGCACAAACAAGCAATTCGCCAAACGCATTTAGGATGCCCTGAAAAGTGGGTTGGGCAAAGTCGGTACTAGTATATTTATGTTCATAGTACCAAAAAAGTTTTTGTAGACTTTATATTTAGTGAGGAAAATATGTAAGAACGCAGGAGGGAGGGAAACAGGAAAAAGAAACAAGAGCCAGTAAGGTTTTCAGCTTGCACTTCTCTCTTGAAACAGCATAAGTATGTCGAGGTTATCACTACGTAGGTACTGTGAGCTTTTTGGACTAATAGAAAGAGGATGCGGATGACCTCACTGAGAGAGACTAATAAAAAAACAAGAACGTGTGCCTTTTTGCACAACACAAGATATGCAGCCCTCCATTTCACAAGGAAAAGAAACGATTTTGTTGCTTCCGTGTGAAATGGATCCAAAAATAAAGAAGAAGCGCAAGCGCGCGCCACTGCAAGCCATGTGTTTCTATTATCGCGCCCGTGTGTGGGCACGCTAATAGAAACCACGTGATGGCCTATTGGTGTCTATTATGCGCACCAAGCGCGTAATAGACGCCAATAGGCCGTGGGCGGAGCAACGCGCCCGCCTTTGGCCAATTGCGTGCAGTCTTTTATAAAAAGGCGCACGCAAAGGCCAATGAGGTAGCACAAAAGGAATCGCACATGCACGAGCGCGTGCGATTCCTAGGTCAGTGCTCACACCCCGTTTTTCGATTACAAACTGCCTCGCACTGCGAAGAACTGCTTTCGCAGTGCAACGCAGGTCGCGAGACCTAAAAAGCATTGATAAAAAATATGTACATATATACATACATAGAGAGACTTTGGACCATCCTTCTTTATTCATTCAGCCATTGGCTCATTTGAGCTACGACGACTGCTGTTTTGCGGATCACGTGATTATGCACCTAAAAATTACACTTCAGTGCCAGTGATGATGGGATAATACTTTGCCAATTACCTCTTTCTTTCCATTCTTTAGTCTTTTATTATTGATTTTAGTTGTTGTGTGGCTGAAGTTTGTGTTAAGGTTACACTAATTTAAATACCGTAGTGCCTTATCTTTACCTCAATAAGATTCATATTTCAAGCAAGATGCATTCAAAATAAAAAGGTTTCCTACAGCTGTTCAAAATGCACCTGCCAGCTAGAAAGCAGTTCTATTACTATTATGTGCGAAGCAACATTTATTTTAAATATAACATTTTTATTACAAACATATGGATGCCACATTTGAGTTGCATCATATATTCTATACCAAGGCCAGATCTATTGGACTTGCCTATGCTTATTGTCACTAGTTGCAAGCAGAGGTCAGGTCAGGCAGCCTCAGTCTCAGCTTTTAAGGGGTTCTAACCTTTATTTAGCAATCCTTCGACGTCATCTTCACGGGCCAGAGAGAGTCGCAGCAGGAGTGAATGGATATACCTACAGCTATATGTTGGCGCCCATGGTGAACTTTAAGAACCATGGGTGTGATTCACAAAGGTAAACATACACTTTGGTGTAAGTTTATTACTTTTCAGCATTCGCAAAGGTAAACTTGGACCAAAAGTCTAAGTTTACTACTCTTTGGCATTCACAAAGGTAAGTTACTACTAATAAAATTAGACTTTTGCTCTAAGTTTACCTTTGTGAATATAGAAAAGTAGTAAACTTACACAGAGGTATAAGTTTACCTTTGTGAATCGGTCCCCAGGATCTTGCGGGCAGTGCCTCATATAACCCTCCCTCCCCCATAGCTCCCTCTTGCGGATGCTGTCCTGTCCAGGTGGAGATAGGGAGGGGAAGGATGGAATAACCAAGGCGGCAACATGCAGAATATGGGTTTAGTTTTGCGAGGTTTTCGTACTTTGGCCTTTCCATATGGTGGAAAATATGAGTAGATATCTCATTCCAATGGTCAAAACATGTCATTTGGAGGAAATCCCACACAGTATTTGTCACACCCCAGGTACTGATAATTGCCAAGTGTGGAACTTGAGACCGAATTGCCTCAATACTTGTATTAAAGCTCCTATTTGTTCTGTGAAATATATCGTATGCAGATTCTTTTTGTAAGTGTCAAGCATACGCACAACATAGATTGTCTCATTTGTCATGATGCTCACAGGTATGGGACAAAGCAAAAAACATTGCAGGCTTAATAAAGCTGTGAAGTTTTTGTTAGAACTTTGCAAAAGTTGTAAACAAACACAACTTCACACACCCCTAGTTCATGGTATAATTGTGTTGTTTTAGCATGTGTAATTTAGGGGGCATACACCTTTTTGGGCCATGGGAAACTGCTATCTGTAGAAGCATGTACAGATGATGTTTCAGGCATCTTTGTATTTTGTGCAATTAGTCCTTCTTCACAGTTATCATTATATGAAAGTACTGTCAGAGCCCCTGAAGTTCTCTTGCCAGTGACCGCCGAGACCCTCATCTTGTCAAGTCACTTGGGTTGATGAGGAGAAGCTGCTGTCTGTGCCTGTCTTTCATTGGTTACTTCAAATGAAAGATTTGGGGTTTCTTGCCTTCCTCTTAGAACAACATGAATACCAATATCCACAAAGCGGTAGTCAATGTCACCCTATTACCCACAGCCCCTTGAAATGAGAAAATAAGACAAGCAGTTCATTTGTCACACCCGATAGGTGAGGGCTGCCCATCAATACACCTTTCCCTTCCAGGAATGAATCACCTGCTGTCGATTTCATGCATTTCTTAGTTAAGCTGTGTGCAAATGGGTTTTGCAAATGAGGCTACACAAGTGAATTGGTCAAATTAGCCATCCGAGGGTCATCACCATAAATCTACACATGTCCAGATATCACTCTTAGTCCAATCCATCACAGACAGTCCATCCCACCGGGTGTGTGTTGTGTATATCTGTGGATGTGAGAGACACTGACCTGTCTCCCAACGAGTATGAGATAACATTGTGTTTGGTCCTTGAAGTATTCCTAAAACAAAACTATATAATACTCACACCCAGAGTGTGAGTATACAAAACCCTATGGTAGTATGAGGGAACCGCACATTCTTTTACAACGCATGCTCTGATCAAGCAGTCACTACTCTGACTGCGACGTTACCATGCGTTACTACGCGAGTTGTTACAATGACTTGCTTTTCGGGGCACTGGACGTTAAAATAGTACAAATCACTATTACAACACCAATCTACACAACAGTAGGGAAGGTGTTGGACTTAAAAATCCAACACCAGTCCAACAACGTGCCCAATGAAGCAGGTCATTGTAACGACTTGTGGGTTAAAGTAACGCATGGTAATGTCGCAGTCTGGGTAGTGACAGCTTTGTAAAGGCTGGTCGTTGTTGAGACTGCGGGTTCAAGGATGTTTCCCAAGCGCCATATGTGCTGCTGACACCAGGTTCTTTTTTATGGATTTCATAGACATGGAATCCACATTTTCAGAGTTTCATGGTATTTTAACCCCTTCGATGCGGATGACAAAGCCAGCTCGTCATGGGCGTTACCTGCGCTGCGCGCATGACGAGCTGGCTTTGTCACGAAAGCCGCGATTTTCAAATTTCAGCGCGCAGCGGGAAAACCCGCTAGCGCGCATGCGGTTGAACCTACTATTCTCGTCTTTTCCATCACAAATTGATGAGATGTCTTTTCCCAAATCATTGCTCTTCAAGCCCACGCAGAGGTTAGTTACACGCTTGCTTACGATATCTAAGGTGTCTTTGTAGATCGCATGATGCTTCATCATGCTGTCCCTCTGCATTCATGCAAACTAAGACAATCAGCGATTGAGACGGCCTATTAAAGAGAAAAATCGAAATCGCTCTCAAAACTAGGGGTTTAATGTTATACCACCATTCTGAAGCTGTTCTCCACACCATCATCAGAAGACACACTAGATTAGTGATACTTACACTTTTGACTTCTGTGAACCCCACCAAATCACTGCTGGAAGTAGGGGACCCCAGCCCTAGCAATTTCTAGGATTTGATCCTTAAAATAACACAAAACATAAATTACCATGTATGCATCAAATAAATACACAAATTATGAAATGTATTTAAATCACAAACAAAAAATGTAAACATTTAAATATAAATTTTAATGAGGAGGATGGAGCTTTTCAAAATGTAGTTTTATTTTTAAGAGACAAGCTGCTACGCTAGACTCTACCATCTCATGTTGTTTTTTGCTAGTAATACATGTTCTTTTTTTTGTCATTGCATTCTAGTGCCTCAATTGAGCCATCAATAGTTGGTATTAAATTCTGTGTGGTGCGGTTGCACTGCCTCCATGAATGAATCATGCTAAGTGTACCAACTTAATTTTTAGCCTCCAGTTTAAAATTGCTTCACATTTACAGAACATTTAAATGTTTTCCATGTTTTGTTTTGCCTTTTTTATGTACTAATCTGCTTATAATATTTATTTTTCTAAATAGTTGTGATCCCTTGAGTAGGTTTCGCAGGTCTCCAGGTAGGAACCACCGCTTTAGAGGCCTCAGGAATATGGTATATTGTCTTCCTACCCAAGTTTGGAGATGCAGAAGATCTCACAGGTTCGTCCTCCTCCCCTTGCGTCTTCTTCCACTGAAACAGAGGCCTTCCAAAAGACTGTGTAGGCACACTTTGTGGAAATACCCTCTAGCAGGACTATAGGAGCCCCAAAGATAGCATTTGGTCCACTTCCATTTCTAGATGCAACTCTAAACGTGCATGGTTGAAATTTGAGATGCTAGAGCTTTCCCCTTACAATTTTCTTCCTGAAGTGATGGGGATTTTACTAGCGACCAGTTGATGGGCAGTGTTTGCATCTTGGCATCACAGAGCTTCAGTAGACCCAACTTTCGCAGTTTTGTTGGCTGCAAAAAGGTTTACATTGTGGACTGTCAAAGGCTACGTAACAGCTATTTCTTCTTGTATCTTCGACTGATCAAGGTCATATTGTTATAACTTTCAGTATTGGCTGGATTCCTATAACGGTTACAAAATACATTTCTGCCATTTCTTTTTCAGGTTTCCATGGGACGTGAATCTAGCTCTGATATTCTTTTTTATGGAAAATTTGTATTAGGTTGATTTTCTTTGCGCTATTAATAGAAAAAAGATTCATCAACACATGGAGATGAACTAAAAACAGGACTTCCTTCACCACCCCCGGACAACACATCCCTTTAACAACCAAATTGTGAAGCAATACAATAATTAAAGCAGACAAGCACATCTCTGTTCTATATATCAGGTTGGCATTCCAATATTCTTAATAGGTTATTCGTTCGGGATCTTCAAATGGTTGCCTTAGAACACCAGACGGACTGTCATGCAAGCACTCATCACTAGCAGACCGGACTGCGGCAACAATCTCTACGTTGGAATCACCAAACTACTTCCTTTCTTACTTGGAAGAAGGCACCCTCTTTGACCGTACCCTTGGCTTGTAGTGTTAGAACATTGCAGGTCCTCTAATCCCTCATTCCATGTATCCTTTTTTTTTAAATACTTTATTTTTCCAGTTTTTGCATAAAGAAAAAGGTTAAGCATTACAGTGCAGAGTACAGCATCGGTGATAATAAAGCACATGCATAGCCAATATACTGTAAAATGATCACAGGTAACAATAAAAATAGACGGTGCAATATGGTAGGACGTCGAGGATGTGCGGCTAGTGCAAGCAATAAGTTGATTCGCAATATAAAAGATACAAGAATCACAACAGCGATCAAGCATTACAAATAAGGACATATTGGTATCAACAATAAGCAAAAAAATTAGATCATCAATCCAACACTCCTCTCAGACCTGGCATCTAGCCAATTCCTTCGGAACAATGCCACTCGCCGCTTGAGACTCCTGTTCGGGTTGATTCTGGGCTATGTAGTCTCTGTATGGGCCCCAGATATCTACAGGTTGTGACGAGCTAGGGATCAGGGTGGAGTATTCTTCGCAGTTTACATTGCAAAATGTCAAACTCCGGAGCCATGCCTGCAAGGAAGGGGCTTTCTTGCTGCACCATAAGAGAGCTATCTCCTGCTTGGCCAGTAGGAAGCCCAGAGCCGCCAGTTTCCTGATCTTCATAGAGAAGTTGGCCACATAGCCCAACAGTGCGATCTCAGGGGTGGGTAATAGCTGCATGGACAGTATGTCTCCCAATGTGGAGCGTACGAGGGACCAGTACTGGTGTATCTTGAGGCATGTCCAGGCGGGGTGCGCAAAATCAGCAAATGGAGCCAAACATTTCAGACAGTGATGGGGCCTGTTGTGGTCAATTCCATGGAAGCGTGCGGGAGTGTGATACATTCTGCAAAGGAATTTAAAATGAAGTAACTTGTGCCTGCTATTCAGAGAACCCTCTTTGGTAGCCCTACAGCACTGTTCCCACTGGTCGTCAGTGATGGGCCTACCCAAATCCACCTCCCAGGCCGCACGCACCTTAGCGTCGGATATAGGTCTGGACGCCCCACATTGCTTATATAATTTCGAGACCAAATGTGCGCCAATAGGGTTCTGTATCAGCAGTTTCAGTGGTGGGGTTGGTTCAGGGGCCGAAGGAAGTGAAGGGAAAGGAACGCTCTTTGATCGGGCCTCCTCCGATACTGAGAAGATGCGTCCGTCAGGAAATAGATCGCCTACCTTGCGAATGTGAAATTTATCCAATGTACGCTGGACCAAGACTTCGCCAGTAATTGGAAGCAGAGAAGGGTTAGGCAGGGGCAGCTCAGGAGAATAGAGTAGCTCGAGTCCAAGCAGTCTGCGCAGCTTGACCCACGTCCAACATGTGGTGGAGATAGTTTGAATGTCTTGGGGATCCCGAGGGAATCCCTTAGGTAGGATATTAGAAAGGTGGCGTGGGAACACCAGGTCTGCCTCCGGTTTTAAATATGGGAAACGCGTGCGTCAGGGTGAAACCAGACATGCGCGTAATAACATTGTGCTATGAGGTAATTCAAATAAAAATCAGGAACCACCAAAGCCCCACCTCTCATACGGTAGGGTCAAGGTCTGCCAGCAAACCCGATGTTTTTTCTCTCCCCAGATAAGGCGCAATAACAATGTACGCAACTATGCAAAAAAAGTCTTAGTAAGAGGTATGGGGATATTAGATATAAAAACCGGGGGAGGTCTACCATTTTAATTATGGCAACTCTACCAGCCATTGACAACGGCAGCCGCAGCCACTTCGCGATTTGGGATTCAAGGGAGGTAACAGCCCTGCCGTAATTGAGTCTGATCATAGTGGTGGTATCTAGATGTACATAAGCTCCAAGATATTTAACTGCGTCACTGCCCCATTCAAGTGGGAACTCACAGGACCAGGCAGTCATGCCCGTCGTAAGCAGGAAGATAACCAACTTGTGCCAGTTAATGCTGAGCCCCAAGAATTTGCCGAACCAAACAATTTCCAATATGAAGGGTTCCAGATTCAGATGGGGCATCCTAACATATAAAATAGTATCATCCGCATAAAGCAAAAATAAGAGGGGGCCAGTGCTGAACTTAAGGCCGCGGTGCAAGTGTTTTTCCTGAAAGTGGCGCAATAAAGGGCCCATGGCCAAAATTAAAAGCAGTGGGGACAAGGGACATCCCTGTCTCGTACCACGGGATAGAGTGAAGGGGTCGGAGATGGTACCGTTGAGGCGTAATCTGGCGGTGGGTTCAGTGTACAGAAGCGCCCCCGTAGAGACCAAACATTCTGGCATACCCATACGCCTCAAAAAGGGCCACTCGAGTGAGTCGAATGCTTTTTCGGCATCCAAGAGGACGGCGGCAGCTGGCGTGGCAGGGTCGATCCGATGTAATACAGTGAATAAGGTCCGAAGATTCAGGGAAGTGGACCTATGAGGAACAAAGCCAGACTGTGCCGGTGAGATGATGGATTCCATTAATAAAGACAATCGAATTGCAATTAGCTTAGCCAATATTTGGTAATCTAAGTTTAATAATGATAACGGCCTATAGGAGCTGCATAATGTGGGGTCTTTTCCAGGTTTGGGAAGTAAAATGATGACCGCTTCTCTGAAAGTCGGAGGAAGGGTACCAACCTGAAGCGACTCTGCATAAACCTCCATCAATCGCGGCACTAAGATATCTTTGTGTGCCTTATAAAAATTGTCGGAAAAGCCGTTGAGACCAGGCGCAGAAGAGCCCCGCAGTGCATCGATGGCTTCAACTATGCTGTCCTGAGAAATGTGAACGTACAAAAAGTCCTGCATATATCGTTCCAAGTAGACCAGCGCAATTTCGGCCAAGTAGTTCCCCTGTTCACGCAGATCCCCGGTAAGTCTGGAAGTATATAACGTTTTGTAATATGAAAGGAAATAATCGCAGATTTCTGGGGTAGAGTGTAGTATACCGCCATGCGGACCTGCAATTTCCGTAATATAAGCAGAGTCACGCGGGGGCGTAGCGTGTACGCTAGCAATTTACCAGGTCTCTTACCCTCGCCATATCTATGCGCGGCGTGTTGTTTATTAAGGAATAGTAATTCACGCTCAGCCGTTTCCCTAAATTCAAGCAGAAGGGCCAGGCGCTTTGCCTCTACCACACTGGAGGCCAAGACCAATAGCTCTCGGTCCAAGGCAGCAATGTCTTTCTCAATGCAATTCAGCATGGAGTGGAGATCTCGTAGGACCCCGGCATGTTTGGCAATACAGACTCCTCTAATGTAAGCCTTAAACCCATCCCAAAGGACAGCCCAGGTGTCGACCGTCCCGGTGTTAAATTCAAAATACTCCTCAATTGCTTGTCTAACCTCCTCACTAAAAACCTGATCCAGTAGAGCGCTTCCAGGGAATCGCCACTGTCGTTCGTAACCTCCAGGCCTGGGGACATTCAATCAAAGTACGACAGGAGAATAATCTGAGAGTGTGCGGGGAAGAGTGAGTATACCAGCCAGCCAGCCAGCCACCCCCGGGCATACCAACCAATAATCTATCATGGTCCACGTGTTATGATACGCCTAGTAGTGTGTGAAGTCCGGAAGGCGTGAATTGAGTCTGTGTTTGACATCTATCAAAGAAGTGAGTACAAATGTCTTTGAGGGCTTGAGGGCACGGGGCTTGGTGTCAGGGGAAGCTGAAGTACTGTCTCTAATAATAAATTGAAATCACCCCCAAGAATCAATAGCCTGGGGTCCAGTAACAAGAGCCGAACCTGCAGCTCGTGGAAGAAGATAGGGAGTCAACATTGGGGCTATAAACCCCGACCAGTGAAATCCTGTGCCCCCCATCAATGATCCAGTGACAATCAGGGTTCGAACTTCAGCATCAATCAAGGTTTTCTGCAGTGAAAAAGGGACTCGTTTGTGTACTAAAATTGCACCCCCCTGGCATAACAACTATAATTGGTAAAATATCTATGGGAACCCCAACCCGTCGCTATAGGAGTGTGGTCAGATTTAGACAGGTGCGTCTCCTGCAGAAACACTATGTCAATGTGGTGTCTGACGATATAGTTGAGGACTTGCCTACGCTTCCTAGTATTATTTAATCATCTGACATTCCAGGACATCAAAGAAAGCCCGGAAGGACCGGGCAGACGTCCTAGCTTAACCATTGAAGAGTTAGCACCTCAATCGCACCGCAATGCATGTCTGTCACACGCCGTAAACTAGCACCTTGATCAATAATACAGAAAAAAACATTGAATCTGAGCAAATGACCCCCCCACCACCCACCACCTAGCCTCCTACTAACCCCAAAGAGGCATATCCCATTGTTACTAACCAAATGCTTTTGCAATGAAATCAATACCATTATTGTATAAGTTAAAGGCGCACGTAGCAAAAAGAACATATTATAGCAAGATATTGTGGTATTCACCATAGGGCGTGGCAACGCCACACCGGTCGAGCAATAGAAATAACGATATCATCATGTAGAAGAGAAATGTTTGCATGAATTAAACTGAGCAGAACAAAACGATAAATGCATAAAATCGGTCAACCAGTCCCGGCATGGGAGAAAAGTTCCACACTGTCCTGCGATCCCCCTGCGATGGAGAGGCGGGGTGCGGCACAACAGGTGACCCAGAATGGTCTTTCTTAAAGGTCTGGCAGAACTCCTGTGCTTCCGTCGGGGTGTCAAATATGCGAGGCCAACCATCCACATCTACCTTTAAGCTCGCCGGATACAGCATGCCGTATTTGAGGCCCAAGTTCTCCAAGGCAGCCTTGACACCATTGTATTTACGCCTCGCTTCGTGAACCATGATGGTAACGTCAGGGAAAAAAGCCAACTTGCTACCCTGCCACTTGACGTCTCCCATGTTGCGGGCTGAGCGGAGAACAGCATCTCTATCCCTGAAGTTCATGAGCCTGGCAATGATGCGTCGCTGGGTAAGGCCCGGCCGAGGCTGGGCCCCAGCGACCTATGAGCGCGTTCAACTACGAAGCCTTGTGTGAAGGTTTTCGACCGAACAGCTCAGCAAGCAGCTGCTCTACAAAGGCGTCCATACGACCAGTGGCAGTCGTCTCCGGAACGCTGATGATTCGGATATTATTTCGGCGGCTGCGAGCCTCTAAATCTTCGTTCTTGATAGCTACTTCTTTGAGGATCTTTTCCACTCTGTCCAATCGTTTCAGGGAAGCTGACGCACCATCCTCAACGTCCGAGACCCTCGCCTCCACGGCATCCAGCCTCCGGTCGTGCACCTGAATCTTAGTTCCCATGTCAGCAAATTTCTTATCCAGGTCGTCGAATCGCCCATCCAACGCCTTAAAGCCGGCTCTCATCTCGGCTAGCATGGCGTCCCAAGGGAGGCAGGGTCCCTGGTGTCGTTTGTACATCCCACCAGGCAAATCAGGAGGGACATCCGAAGCGGGACCAGCAGCCTTATCAAACTGCAGCATACGCTGTTTAGGGTCCTTCTTCCCCATCTCAAGAGGAGAGGAAAGGGGCTTGACTGTGGCCCAGAAGTTCAATAGCCGCGGCGAGTCCAGAGGGCAACAAGGCAAAGAGCGAGTACGTTGGTGTCTCACAGTAAAAGCACCACGTAACAAAGACAATACATGGCAGCCAAATTAGTGCGGCAGCTGTTACAACACCAGGCAGGAAATGGAGGGCAGATAGGCTCCCACATGTGTATGAGGGTGAGGTCACACAGGATCCGTGATATCTGCAGGGAAGATCGCCAGGGAAATCACAGAGCCCTGCTGCTGCGGAGCGTCAACCAGGCGCACAACGCCAGGTGGGATGTACAGGACCCAGGGCACAGGTGCATAGCTGGGTTCCAATGAGGCGCTGGTAATATTAGCCCCCTGGAGGAAGTTGGTGCCTCCAATGGTCACCGGTCATCAGCGGGAAGTCAGGGGCTCAGGGCAGCTTACACCCCCAGGTGCGCAGCACCAGAGGTCAAGAAGGCTTCTGCGACCCGTACACGCCCGCGCGTGTTCACCCCGGTGTAGGCCGCTACTTACTACGGCTGCTGTGCAACCAGGGGGGCTGAGGGGAAAGCCAGTGTGCCCAACGGGGACCAGCACCGCCACAGCTCCGGAGCGGAATACCGGGGCCTCCTCGCAAACCCGCCTCTCTCCCCGCCGAGACCAGTATGCTAGGCCCCGGCGCAGACACGCCCACAATGCCCGAAAGGCCCTGAGAATGCTGCGCCAGCGGGGGGGAGCCAGCAAAAGCTGCAGCAGGGGGAGCGGGGGGAGGAAAGCCTGCATAGAGGAACGTGGGGGAGCACAGGGCAGCGCAGGGTGCCCGCCAGGGCAAAGACTCACCGCCCCCGCAGACGTCGTCTCCTCTGCCAGGGAAGGCCGCAGGGCCGCGTCAGGTCTTCACGGGGGCCCGTATTGCGCCAGCCCTGGTAACCTCAGCAGCGTCTGCCATCAGGATGATCCCTACCGTCTCCGGGAGTTACAGGTGGGTGTCTGCTGACGTTTGTATGCTCCTACATCGAGCAATTAAAGGATTATTACGCCTGGCCGGCGGAGCTTCAGGCAAGCCGGCCATCTTGGTCGCCTCCGCGGCCACACCCCCTCATTCCATTTATCCTTTACTCCAAACATAAAGTAGTGATTAGGCCTAAATTGTCCTCCCTAAAGCAGTGACATAATTCCTTGCAGCTCAGGTACTTCTTTATCCTCATCCTTTCCACCCCTTCACCCTTCCAAGAACAAGGAGAGGCTGCACAGACTAGATCCCTGTTAGACGTTCAGCCAGTGTATTTACAGGGGCCAGCCATTCAGAACTGATGACAGCCAGCTTTCAGGTTTTAAACGGAGTAAACTGGGCAGAGCTGTCAGAAAACCAATTGTTATTAAATGGATCCCACTGATAGTGAGGCAGGCAATGAAGTAGTAAATAAATCCCCCATTAAATCCCACTCAACTATGGTCTTTCAAGAGGTGACTAAGGTCAGGACCACTCTGCACTTCCATACTAAACATTATTCTTCACAGAGAGACAAAGGAGAAGATGTTCAATTAGACATGGAAGTTTTGCAATCTTCATTGGTTTACATTCAGTTTCAGTTTTAATAGGGTGGTAAGGAAGTTGTTAATACTAGAATTGTACTTTTGGTACTGTTCTTTCTGATAGATAATTAAGCTCATGCACATTTCTTACCACCATCTCATCTCCCCTCTCAAAGATGAGATGACTTTGTATTTTAATGTCATTACCTCTGACCTTTGCAACTCAGGACTCTGTTAAGACACGGATGAAACGAACGGCACCTGCATCAGAGGTACCTTATATATTGTATGTATTGCATGTGTAACTTCTAGTGTAGTTGCACAGCTCCACAGACAATCTTATTGAGCACCATCTGATGCTGGTGATTTCCTATTACTAAAAAATCCAAGTCCAGCCAGGTGCTTGCTGGCAAGTTTCATCTGTGGGAGCTGTATCGTCCATCAGAAAGAATATTACTGTTATAATTGATCTATGTCTCTTTTCCTTGGCTGGGATTTCCCTGTGGCTCAGATGGTGTGACTGCTGGAATGCTTGGTAACATCGTGGAATGTTGGGTGCCTGGCCTGGGTGTAGACTGGCAGTTGATGGCAGGCAGGCTGAGTGACAGGGAGGTCACTCCTGGTGGGGTTTTACATTTCTATCTAACTTATTTTGAAGAACTTAACCTGGAGCTTAACTTAATAAACCTATCCTGTTTATACACCTGGCTCAAGGAATTTCTATTTATAACATTTTGGCAACGCTTGGAGAACCTACAACCTACAGGAGAGAGCCTATATACAAAAGAACCTACAGCGTGCACAAAAGGAAAATAATTAAGGAACCTACAACAGATAAGTCTGTATTTAAAGAACCTACAGCGTGCAGAAAAGAGAGAGAACTAAGCAACCTACAAAAGAGAAGAGTTTGTGTATTCAAAGAACCTACAGCAAAGAGGAGAATCTGCTTATAAGAGCCTAATGGAACAAAAGACATTACTTAAAATACAAGGAAACGCCTTTCCTAACCCCATCAGTGTAATTTATCATTTGGACAGCATGCTGCCCAAGGTGTTTGACCCCTACTCCCAGTATCGTGTAACCACTGTGACAATTGCATTACTGGATTGAATTGGCAGCACCTATCTATTCACAACAGACACACGGTGAGCCATTTTTTATGTGCTAACTCATGTAATGCATGTGCACTTATGCCAGAGGGTTTGAGCACCCTTTGACACCCAAGAGGAGTTTACATGGACGAGTGTCTTGTTTGAGGAAAGGGCTCCTCTGTCAGCTGTTATCAGCAATTAAACGTGCAATTTTTATTTTTCCTGTGGGGAGATCGGTGCCTGCTGCGCTGTTTGGCACCACGGAGAGAGAGCAGCGCACGGGCCATTGACTCCGTGTTTGTTCGTTTTGGCGGTGGGCAGCACAAGCGAAACACGTAATTGATTTTCTGCCATGTATTGAGCTATCCCGAATTTTATTGCACTTTGAGGAGAAAACTCGTGAGCAACTGTCATTGAGCAACTGTCATGTGGCTGTATTCTTTGCGCAACATTCAAACATTCAAATGTGCTCAGCTTGCGCTATCACGCGCTACTCACCTTTCCATGCAAGACAGCTGGGGAATCTTTTGTGACGTCTGCTCCCTAACTTGGACGTTTGAGAGCACGATGAAGCCGGTAACCACCCGGCATGGCGTCACTTGAACGCGCCACCATCTTGCGCTTGGCTTCTTCAGTGCAGTTTTACTTGCAATTTGCCAATCACGTTATCGCTGTGCCTGAGGCAGTTTATGCAGCACGTAGTCTTTCTTCGTTAGAGTTCGTTCAGCTTCGCAGTCTTCAAGATGCTATTGGAACCTCCAGCGTTTAAGCCAGTTAAATCTGTTTCAGCATACTTTCAACCAGTTTAAAACTGGGATTTACCTTCAGAGTTATCTTTATGCCGGTGGTCAAGGTACATTTTACTATTATTTGCGAGCAAAGTGACGTTCCACCACCGAACTTGACTAATACTAATGCACACTTAAAAATGTGCTAACATTCGTGCCAAGAATTTTCAATACTATTAAGGACAGGAGGTGAGGATTATGCTATTCTCAATTCCTTTACTGAAAAATACAGCAGCCAATCAGCACACAGTAAAGTAACAAACAACTACAATACCCATGATACCTGGGTAACCATAGAGTACACAACCCTATATAAAGGATCATAGAGGTCACTACTTCCTCTTTCTTTGTCCAGAACAGTCAATACAGGTAAAAAGTCAAAACAGCAAACTCAAATAATCCACGAAGGACGTCCAGAGGAGAGGTCAGCAACAGGTCGAAGCGAGGAGGCAACATCCGAAGTCCGTCAGAACAAACATATATCATCCAACAGGAGAAGACGGAACCATACTTCATTTAAGATCGGAGCCTGAAAGGAATAAACAGAGCCGTAAAATCCATACCCATAATGGAATAAACTCAGAATCCAAAATAGGGCGGGAACATTGCATAGAACATTCAAAACATGGCACAGTAGAAATGCATAGAACAATGCAATCAACAAAGAGAAAACAAGGGTGGGATAATCCTCGCCTCCTGTCCTTAATAGAATTGAAAATTCTTGGCAGGAATGTTAGCAAATTTTTTATTCTATGGCAGGACGGAGGCTCCGATTATGCTTGTTCAAAGCTTAGCCACCACTACTGAAGCAACATTCACAATTGGTTTAAAATAGAACGTCTTAAACACAGATTCAGAAGACCTATCTGAAGCCTTCATGATGTCAAGAATACTGACTCCCATGGAAAAAGCCTTGGAAGCCATAGCTCCTCATGCCGAATGGGCACCAAAGAGGGAAACATCAATGCCTGCCTCCAGCATGAGCCATCGTACCCAACGGGCAAGCGTAGCAGGAGTAACGGGCTTAAAAGGCTTCTGCAAAGCAATCAACAATTGACCTTGTAAATCATGTCGAAAAGGTGCAGTGCTTACCTCATAATCCTTGATACATTGGACCACACACAGCTGAGGGTTGTGAGGAAAAGAAGGATAAGTAACTGAAGATGTATTACATTTAGTCCGTCTTGAGATAACAAAAGTGACGCCTTCTGGGGAGAAAGTACGACATGCGAGGTCCAAGGACCGAACATCAGAAACCCGTTTGCAGGAAACCAAACACAATAACATAGTCAGTTTAGCTGAGAGCTGTTTACGGGTCAACAAAGAGTTTGAAGGCCAGGAATTCAGGAAACGCAAAACAACTGACACATCCCACAAGGCAACATATTTAGGGCAAGGAGGTTTTACCTTCCGGATGCCTCTCAGTAATTTAGATATCAAGGGATGTTCTCCAGCGGGTTTGCCATCAATAGACACATGACCCGCAGAAATAGCAGAACGAAAATTGTTAACCGTTCTATATGCGAGCCCAGACGAGGCCATGGAGGCCAGGAAATTGATAATCAAAGCGAGATCTGCTGTAGCGGGATCCACCGACCTTTGTAAGCACCAATCACACCAACGTTTCCAACTTGACGCATAACGCTTGTGTGTGTTGGGGGCCCAAGCTTCACTGATAAATTGGGAAGCGTCTCCAGATAACCCTGGGACTTTCCAGCGTCCCCCAAAATCCTCCATGCTACCAGATGGAGCTGACCCGACAGAACTAGGGGGTGTGGTTCGTGAAGAGAGTCCAGCAACACGTTCCATTTGTGAGGAAGAAGGAGCAGCGTCGAGCAGCTCATCTCCAGAAGAACTGGAAACCAAGCCTGAGCCCTCCAAAGAGGAGTGATTAGAATGAGCTCCGAGGAGAACTGTCTCACGCGGGCCAGAACCCGGGGAATCATCAGGAACGGTGGAAAAGCATAGCACAGGAGAGGAGGCCAAGGCTGGAGAAACGCTCCATGGCCAGGCCCTCCGGATCCGGACGCCAACTGTAAAACTGGGGAACCTGTGCATTGAGGCGAGAGGAAAACAAGTCGAGGTGACAACGCCCCCAAATCCTGGACAACATTCGAAAGATGCGAGGATGAAACTTCCAATCGCTGTAATCCCTCAGATGACGAGAGTTCCAATCCGCAATTCGATTGTCTCGGCCCGGCAAATACTCAGCAATAACTATGATCTGACGTTGCAGACAAAGATGCCAGAAGTCTTTCGCAATCTCCGCCAGAAGTCTGGACTTGGTACCCCCCAGTTTGTTGACATAATGCACTGCCGAGATATTGTCCATTCGGAGAAGAATGCAACAATTCGTCCGCTGAGGAGAAAGACACCGAATCGCGAAGGAGCCCGCTAGAATCTCCAAGCAATTGATGTGAAGAGACAACTCCTCCTGGGACCATCGACCTCCCGTTGCAACCGGACCGCACCGGGCTCCCCAACCCCAAAGGCTGGCATCGGATTCGATCACTACATCCGGTGTCCTCCCGAACAGCGCACGGCCGTTCCAAGACTCCATGTGGTCCAACCACCACAACATCTCCGCCCGGGCATCCTCCGTCAGAGGAACGTGATCCGAATACTGAAGACCCTTCTTCAGGTGTCTGATTTTGAGACGCTGCGGCGCACGGTAATGCAATAGGCCCGGAAAGATCACTTGAATCGAAGAGGACAGAAGACCTACTATGCGAGCCACCGATCTCAAGGAGACAGTCTGTTGAGCCAAGAGCAACTGCAAGTCCCTCTTGATGGACCTGATTTTCTGTCCGGGCAAGAGGAGTTGACAGGAGACCGAATCTATCTGAAAGCCAAGGAAGTCCATCGACTGAGACGGAACAAAATCGGACTTCTGAGGATTCACTAGAAACCCCGGAGATTGTAATAGATCTATGGACCAAGGTAAATGAGTCTGTAGAACAAGAGGGCACTGAGCCAGGATGAGAACATCGTCCAGATAAACTATTAAGCGAACCCCGCGCGCTCGCAAAGATTCCATCACCGGACGAAGAAGCTTCGTGAAGCACCACGGAGCCGATGAGAGGCCGAATGGAAGGACTGTGTACTCGTACCAGGTCCCGAGCCACTGAAACTGGAGGTAACGATGATGAGGGGCTTAAATCGGAACCGATAGATATGCATCCTTCAAATCAAGGCGAACCATCCAGTCGCCCTCCTGAAGCAGGTCTCTCAGAAGATGGATGCCCTCCATCTTGAAATGACGGTACACCACTCCCCCATTGAACTCTTGGTTGAGGACAAAACGAGCACCTCCTCCCTTTTTCTCTACGAGAAACACGTTGCTGGCGAATCCCTGCGGATAAGGTGTCATGGAGACGATGGCCCCTTTGGCCAGAAAAGAAGCGACCTCTGCGGAAATGAAGTTCTGATCTTGTTGGGAAAAAACAAGCGGAAGAGGCCGATGACGTTGCTGAGGGTGACTGTAAAATTCTATTTTGAAACCTTGCACCGTCTCCAACACCCCGGCATCGTTTGAGATTAATCGCCAATTTTGGAGAAAAAATTGAAACCTGCCCCCCAAAATCACATCTGAAGCAAGAATCAGGCTCACCTGAGGTTGAGGAATCTTGTTGTCCTCCCTGGTTGCCATTGTACACGCCTTTCTTGTATTGTCCTCTGCCTTTCCAAGAGGGGTAGAAATTGGATTTTTCGGAGGAGTAATCCTGACAACCCTTTTGGGACTTGAAACCTCTTGGAGAGTTTTGGTCCGGACCACGGCCGAACGAGCGTCCCCGTCGTCCGGCCCTGCCAAAAACTGGGCGAAAAGCCCGCCGCAGATTAGATTGGGCCTTATCCAAACCACTAAAAGTGGCCACAAACTTTGTGAGTTCTTTAAGAAAAGGGTAGCCAAACAGCAAACCCTGGGCTTGGGGCCCCGACTCGGAAGAAGCCAATTCCGTGAGCTTGGGATCCAGTTTCATCAAGATGGAGCGGCGACGCTCAGAAGAAAGAGCACAGTTGGCATTTCCCAGGATGTAAATAGCTCGTTGCGACCATCTCACTAATTCGTCTGGATCAATTAGTGCGCCGGATGCTTTGGCCCGAAAGCCCAAGTCAAGAATTTTAGATAGGGGACCCAGCAGATCCAGCAGGACCAATCTAAACCTTTCTTGGGGTCTTTAGAAAATTTCTTCATATAAGTGACCATGGTAGGGTCCACTTCAGGAGTGTCAGCAAGCTTACCTGCGAGGTCCGGACGCGGACACTCCGAGCGCAAACGCGCACACACATCCTTTTCAAAAGGTTGGAGTACATGGTTTTGGATGTAATACGCCACCTCAGGAGAGGGTAACAAGGATGAAGAATTAGGATGAATTATATCAGTTGGGTCAAAAGTAAGCAATTGGGGCGTAGAAGGAGCATCAACAAAATGTTCCTTACGTGTCTTCTTTGAAGGAGGAGGCTTTGCTGGTTCAGAAGATGAAGAAGAAGATGAAGAACCATCATCAGAATCAGAAATATGGGTAGAAATACCAGACACAGCTGTTTTTTTGGATGGAGGCGCGAAAGACAGAGTCTTTGCCAGTTTAACGAAGTCAGAATGATGAGGATTCCTGGGAGACTTCTTAGCAACCAACCCTGTTGCGCAGCGTAGTCAGATAAGTGACGTTTCAAAGGGGCAATGGCCTGAAACAAAACCTGACCCATGACATCATCCACAGAGCCAGAGGGCTTCTCTTCTTCATAATAGTATCCTTCCTCTTCGTAATAGTCTCCCATGGCGACAATAGTCCGCCAAATAAATGCCCACAGGAAGGATAAAGGTAATTTCAATAGCCAAGGCCAATTCAGGGGGAGTGGAGCCCCAAAGCAAGCCAACAAGGCAGGAAACCCTGCCAAAAAAGGTAAGTTAATAGTGGAGGGAGGGCTTGCTGAACAAAAAATAATTAGCCACTCTAGGCAGAGCCTATGCGAATTTTACAACCCCCCAACTAACTGTCAGAGGGCGTGAATGGAGACCAGACGACAGGCTAGTGGGCACGCTGAAGTACAGCTGTCAAAGTCGCTCTCTGAGGCAAAGCGTCAGCAAAGTAAAGCCGAGCCTGACCGAGCGAATGAAAACAAAGCTATCGTGCATGCGCGAACAGCCGCCTGCCGAATGGAGAGACGCGCGAGCTTCGTGCGCGTCTCTCGATCCCCTATCTCCCGCTCCACAAGTAATAACAGACGCGGACAACGCGCGCCTGCACTGGGGAGGTGTCCCACGTTCCCGAACAAACGCTGGCGCAAGAGCCGAGAAATGCGGTCAAAACACGCGCAGTTACAAAAGCGCTACAACGCGAACAATAGAAGCGTACAAAGCGGCAAAATTGCAAGTAAGAACAGCGCAAAGGCAATACAGTAATCAGTAATATGAAAAGTGCACTTAACTGGCTTAGCAGCAAAGAAAGAGGAAGTAGTTACATCTATGATCCTTTATATAGGGTTGTGTACTCTATGGTTACCCAGGTATCATGGGTATTGTAATTGTTTTTTACTTTACTGTGTGCTGATTGTCTGCTGTATTTTTCAGTAAAGGAATTGAGAATAGCATAATCGGAGCCTCCGTCCTGCCATAGAATTGTAGAGTTCGTTCTGTGGGCAAGTGTTCACTTTGGCTGATGTACTCGGGTGAGACATCGCTCACCGGTGTTTTATTCATTTTTATAGTGTACTTATTGCCATGTCATAGTACATGTAATGCTACCTTTACTCAATTTCCTACAAAAATTCTTACTTACTTTCTGAGAGTTGTGGGGTGAATATTGATATACTACTATATTTCTGGGCGTAGTTGTGGTATGTTGAGTTTTGTTGTGCCCACTTCAGTATTGATAAGTGTTGGGAGATGAGGTTGTGGCAGCTTCGTGCCCTGTTCAGTTTTTGGGAGTTTAATACCCCATTATGCATTTTTGGGGATGTGCGTTTCTCATTATGTGGAGTTTTGGGAACTTAGTGCCCCAGTTCAATTTTTAGAGGTTTTGCTCTATTACGTCGATCATAGGAACATGAGTTTCCTATTACATGTAGGTTGTGGGACAGTTTATGTCCGAGTACTGGTTCACAGGGTGGTATGTATCCTGTTAAATGTTTGGTTGTGGAGCAATAAGTGCTCCAATTTTTGGTTCACAGGGTGGTATGTACCCTGTTACATGTAGGTTGTGGGGCAATTTGTGTCCCAGTACTGGTTCACAGGGTGGTAGGTGCCCTGTTACATGTTGGTTATGGAGTGATAAGTGCTCCAATTTTGCTTCACAGTGTGGTGTGTACCCTGTTATTTGTAGGTTGTGGGGCATTCTTTGTTCCAATACTGGTCCACAAGGTGGTGTGTACCTTGTTACATGTTGATCATGGGTGTGTGTACATTTTTGTGGTTGTGTTATGTTTTTCCCAAGGGAGGGGGATGGGGCTAATTATCTGAGAATGTAATGTAAATACTTTCTTTTTTTGTTGTTCCCCTAAAGAAAGGAGATGTGTTATAATTGATCTATGTCTCTTTTCCTTGGCTGGGATTTCCCTGTGGCTCAGATGGTGTGACTGCTGGAATGCTTGGTGACATCAAGGAATGTTGGGTGCCTGACCTGGGTGTAGACTGGCAGTTGACGGCAGGCAGGCTGAGTGACAGGGAGGTCACTCCTGGTGGGGTTTTACATTTCTATCTAACTTATCTTGAAGAACTTAACCTGGAGCTTAACTTAATAAACCTATCCTGTTTATACACCTGGCTCAAGGACTTTCTATTTATAACAATTAACAATGTAAGTAACACCCTGTCCACTCTAATGAATCTCACTTCTTACTTTTTTCAACCATCTTATCTGTGCCGGACGCACCAAGCCCTCTTTTTTATATACTCTTCTTTATCTGTCTATGATTTTTGATGTATTTTTCTCCCTAACTAGCCCTTCCTCCGTCTTTCCGGCATGGTTGTATTCTGGTTTTAGTTGATTTTCATCATTATGATCATGTTTATTCTGTCTCTTGCTAAGCGTTTTCTTCCATTCCACTCCTATATGGAGTTCTCCAGGTGTCTGTCGATGATTACCCCCCCATCATATTTCCATTAATACTGCTCCCCTTTTCCCATTATTTCGTATGTTGATGTCAGCTTCTACCTATATGCCAGGGCTATACATTTTTCATCCCCTTTTCTTATTTTACCTCCATCTCTCTGACATCCATTTTAGATAGTCTTTCCATACACTGCAATTGAACACTTAAGCAGAGATTCTCTTCTTTCTGCAGCTTCCCCTCATTCCTTCCCACCATTCTCAATCGTTTTTTGTTTCTCCCATATGAGCCTTTCTCTTCAACTCACAATCTATGCTGTCCTTAACACCGCACTCCTTACCCCTCTCCAGGACCTACTTAATAGCAGCTGCAACAGGGACGTGCAGCAGGCATGCCAAAGGCGCATCAAAGGTAAGTCGCCTGCACCAACTGTGCCCAGACAGCACCCAGCACCAAGTACGAGGTACCCTAGTCCAATGACGGCCCAGCGATACTCCGCATCACTCCTTATGTTACTAGACACCGGATGCCATTACCCCAGCTGCTGCTGCTGTGCCGCACCTCACTTTACGGTGGGAGCTTTCACCTTGACCCACTGTCGGTTATCCAGTATCCACCCACTCACAGCCTCCCCACGCAAATACTAACAACGCTCTGAACATTACATGCCAAAACACACGCCACACAAGCACCAATAACACCTACGACCCCAACCTACACCACACTCCACAGCAAACCCCCACATCAACACCCACTCAAATGTAAGCTTCTCAACACACATCCACACAGCAAACACACAACAGAGATATGGGACCTGTTGTGCAGCAAGGCACTCAACATCCTCTTCTCTTCACCACAGAGACCTGGCTCAACCCCTCATTGGCTCCCGGCATTACCATGGCAATCCCAGCAGGTTACAAGATAGCTCAACAGGACCACCTTCACAAGCCAGGAGGACGACTTGCTACCATCTACAAGGAATCCATCAAATGCACAACATCCACAGAGAATGCCACCCCATTCATGGAACACCTGCACTTCAAGCTGCAAAACTCTGGAAACTTCACCCTGAATGGAACCCTCACCTACCAACCACCAAGACCATGAGTCACCTTTACCAACCTCATCACAGAGTTCATCGCTCCACACACCATCAACTCCAGAGCATACATTCTCCTCAGTGACCTCAACTTTCACCTGGAAGACCCTTGCTCCACAGCACTGCTCGAAAGCTTGAGCAACGTCGGACTCACCAAGCTAGTCTCAGAATTAACACACACAGCAGGACACGCACTGGACCCTATCTTCACCACATGCAACAGCATGAAATACCACTCCACTACGCGGCTCACATGAACCGACCACTCCATCATCCACTTCCAAATCAAAACACCTCAAGTCAACACCCCTACCAGGTTCAGCATTCCAACCTGCAGCTCGGGCAAAATCACAGAATAACACTGGGTCAGCACCCTCAGAACGGGTCATCCTAGCCCCACAGACAACCTCAACAAGTACATCAACAACGTCAACATCTTGATCAAGAACTGTTCAGACTCCCACGCACCCATAAAATGCAATAAGCATAGTAGATCAAACAAGCAGGACAGCTGGTACACAGAAGAACTCCGAGACACCAAACAAACTTTAAACAGCTAGAAAGGAAATGGAGTGCCAGCCACAACATCACTGACCGACCTACGTACAAGGCTGAACTCAGACGCTATCACCAGCAAATAAGACACCTAGGATAAAGCACCAGTGGACTTCATTGAAGGAAGCTCCAACAGCTGCCAAAAGATCTTCTTGATTGTCAAGGATTTCACCTCACCTGCAGCCACTGTCAGTAACAATACTGCTTCCCAACAACTTTGCAACAACCTATGCAACTTCTTCCACAACAAAATCGTAAACATCTACAGCACTTCACATACCAACCCAACCCCAGAGAACTCATGAGTAACCTACCCACTACCAACCAAGATGGCCACCTGACCGAAAGGACAACCCGGCCCATAAATGACATAGCAGCAATCATGCAGACCAGCCACACAGGGGCCCCACCTAACCTATGCTGTACACCACATCAACAACCAGGAAACTTACAAATCAGCACCACCCTGCCCCACATCATTAACACCTCCATCATGTCCACCACTTTCCTTGATAAATAGAAACTTGCAGAAATCAACGCCCACTCAAGAGCCCACAGCCAACCCAAATCAACTGAGTAACTTCTGACCCATCTCCCTGCTCTCCTATCCATCCAAAGTGATTGAGAAGGCCATCAAGCAAGCAAATCCCAACCCACCTTGAAAATCACCATCCCCTAGACAACACTCCTCAGGATTCAGAAAGAACCACTGAAATATAGGGGGAGGAGGGTGTTTGTGACACAATACAATCTGAGTACGTAGGACTGTAGAAACCACATTACTGATTGCTTGATGTCCAGGGCAGATTGCTAAACCATGCAAGCCTGATTGTGCAGATCATTTAAACATCAAGAGCCCATGCCTGCTACATTCCAAGCCAGAGTATGAGGGGAGACTGTTTAAGCATAGTCTGCAGTTTTTTAAGCATGGTACATGCTCTGTATACTGAACATGGGGTGAGGGCGCAGACCCCTTCATTAGGAAAGGCCTCATTTAATGATCTTCTTCTCTTACTATTTTAACATCTACATTAAAAGGTTGTTTCACTGACTAAAACAACTTCTTTCAAGAGAAGAAAATAACCTTTTTTGGGTTGAAGCCTCCCAGACAGCAGAGCTGTCTGGTTGCAAAGACATACTAGGGAGGGACATGCTAGAAGCCGACCTAAAAATGCATTCACTCATTGCTTACCATTGGCTTTGCCTATTGTCATTTACATCTGCATGCTTTCTCTTCTCTGGTTTTGGTTGTTTTAGGCTGTCCTGTTTGGGTTAGTCCATTCTGTGGAGCATTGCCTGTTTACCACCTCAGTGAGTGGCTTGTATTCTTTCACAACTGTTCGCTTTTAGGGAAATCTTTTTTTGTGAAGCACTTCATGTGAATGCATGTTTTAAAGCTATCTGTCCTTGCATGCTTGTCCTCCCCACTGCTCTCTGTATGTGTTTGGTGGATTCTGCAGTCACTTTTACCAGAAGCTGTTTTGTTTTTTTACCTCGTTTTTTTAGGCACGTTTACGCATGAAAGGGTATGTTTTGTTTAGAGGTCACTTTTCACAGGGTGTGCTTCACTAGCAGCCACACCATGCCTTCCACTGAGATGCCAGAAGATGTAATTTTGTTTTTACAACTGCTAAGGTTTGTATGTCAATTAGCCAGTGAAGAGAGCATGGTGTTATCTTTATAGCATGCAAACAAACATCCCTGGCAAATTTGATGCTTGACTTCTGTCTGCTTTCAAAGTTCCTAATGCTGGTAATAAAATGTGCTTTTCTAACACGAAATAAAGCACCTTAGCACACGTTTTTATTTCTTTGGGAAATCTACTGATACTTTGCAGTAATTAACAGTTCTGTTAACTTTGTATTGGGATGCCTTTCTGTTGGATGCTTAGGTACTATGAGAAAGCTTTCCTTTGAACTCTTGGAATGTGCTTTCCACAATGTATAACACTGTAACAAAAGCTGGACAACTCTGTTACTTTCATTTATTGTTTGGCAATTCAATATGCTGATGGTTACCCTTCTGCATTTAATACAAAAAATCGTTTAAATGCATATTGTTTTGTTTTCATGATGGAAGGTTTTTCCTAACGCACTCGTAACCTGTCTTTAGGGCTAGCCTCCCCATAACACTAAAATTACTCTCTACACCCTTTACCACTACCCACCCCTTAACCCTAAGAGTACCCTTTAACACTGCCCACGCCGACCCTACAATTACCCTTACCACCCTTCACCACAGCCCACCCCAAACCTTAAAATGACCCTTACTACCATGTACCAGTACGAACCCTTAAATGGTAAAACTACCCTTCTCACCCTTTGCCAGTACCTACCCAAAACCCTAAAATTACCCTTACCACCCTTTACCACTACCCACCCCATAACCCTAAAATTACCCTTACCACCCATTACCACTACCCACCCCTAAACCCTATAATTATCCTTACCACCCTCTACCACTACCCACGCCTAAACCCTAAAATTATCCTTACCACCCATTACCACTACCCACCCCATAACCCTAAAATTATCCTTACCACCCTCTACCACTACCCACGCCTAAACCCTAAAATTACTGTTACTGACCTGTATTGCTACCCACCCCTAAACCCTGAAATTCTTGTTACAGCCCTTTACCACCACTAACCCATACCCCCTAAATGTAGCATTACCGCTGACTATCTCTGCTCTTTCTGTTTGTTTTGTTGCCCAACAGAAAAGATTATTTTTATGTTGATCTTTCCAGACAGCACAAGTTATCTGGTTGCAAAATACATATTGTGGGTTTTCTAGAACACACAGGGGCTTCGATCCCAACTATTGTTTACCATTAGTTTATTTCCTGTCAGTCTATTTGCCCTACGTCTGATTAGATCTTTTTTTTGTTCGTTTTCTGTGTATTCCTACCATGAAGCATAGCCTTTTTAATCTTATCTTAGATTGTCCTATATATGTCCTCTGCTCACTTTTTTCATTTCGTTTGAGCACTCCATAAGAATGCATGTGATTTCCAGCTGTCTCCCTCATGTGCTTTTATCCCCCCTTGTTCTCTGCCCATGTGCTTCTCTCCCACCACCCACACTTATTTTGCTCTCTACCTCCCACACTCCAAGTTGCTCTTTTACCGTGTGCTTCTGCCCCCACACTCTGCGCTCTTCTGCACACGTGCTCTCCTGCTTGTTGATTCTCTCCACCCACTGTGTTGCTTCTACCCCACCAACTCCTGCAACTAGCTCCTCCATTCTTTTTTAAAGCACTTCGAGCTCCATTTTAAAACAGTGTTTTTGTGCTACTTTTTTCAATTTAACGATCCTTCTCGGTTTTGTAAATAAAGAGACAAAACAGTGCCTTTTGGTATTACGAGCATGTGTGTTGTACGCGTGCGCATGACTACAAAATGACGCAACATTCTCGTCTAGGTCTTTTTTTTCACACTGGTGCACAACAGCCGTGATGCAGTTCAACATGGTTAAAAACATTAACCAAGCCAATATGTCTCATCAGGGACGCAACCTATTGGTTTTGTCAATGCTTTGTTAGGTATCTCACCAGCTGTGACCGAGTCATGCTCACTTGCATGGCAGACCAATGAATCACTACAGTACTGCAGTTTTGGGTAAAGAGAATTGCTTCTTCTTTCCACTAGATAGCCCCTTTAAAAGGGGTGTCATTCAAAGTGTGCACCTAACGGTGTAATGACAGACAGCCAGATTCATCAACGTCCTGATTTGCGAGTCCTTAATAGCGATTATTAAGGAATCGCTATTAAGGACTCTCAAATCGGGATTCATGTAGAAATTGCAAAATAAATTGCGATTCCTACAGCCTCCTTATTTGCGATTAGCAAATTGCTAATCGCAAATAAGAATGCGATTTCAAGGGTGCCAGGGGTGTCCAAAGGACACCCTGTAGCACCCCTGAAATGGAAATGTAGCCTGATGTTGCGCACACACATGTCCAAAGGACATGTGTGTGTGTAACATACCACTTAGAAAAATGCACTAAAGTGCAGACTTCGCGGTAAATAGCGGCCAGAAATTGCAAATTCGCAAATTTTAAAAGGTTCATGAATAGCATTTAAGGAATCTCAAATTGTGATTCCTTAAATGCGATCGCAATTTGATAGTTCGCAATTATTTGCGAATTGTCAAATTGCGAGTTCATGAACCATTGATGAATCTCAAATGCCATTTTTGCGGGCGCAAACGGCCGAATTTTGCGATTCGCACCGTTTGCTCTCGCAAAAATGCTTGATGAATCTACCTGAGAATCTCAAAGCGTGGTTTCATTGCTAACATGTCCCTTGTTTGGAGCCTTGCAGTCTGCATGAGGGTGGCTGAAAGGGATATGCATTTTGTGGGCCTAATAACAGGCTGCAATAGATCCTGCAGGAAGCGTGAACTCAACCACCCTTCACAGACGTGTATTCTAGAAAACGACCCCCAGGTTGGACAAAGATTTCAAAACATGCTTGCTCAAGGTGGGAGCTTGCTGTGGGTTATAAAAGAGACAGAGGGGGTGGGAAGAACGCCCTGTCCCCCACTGAGGCTTTAATTCCGATGTATTCCTCTCACCTTATGCAAGTGTACGCAAGAGTCAGTACTCATATGCACATCAACATGCAGCCGCCATTTTCATTTTTTGTATTTACCCCTCCAGTTTGGCATCACTTAGGGTCATATGTATCAAGCAAATTAGCATTCGCAAATGCCGAAATTCGCAGAATGGGAGGGGGAGGAGGACTTGTTTGTGCACTTATAAGTGCGCATATCTAGTTGGCATATCTAGTTGGCCAGCTGTCTCAGGCCGGCCAAACACATAGGACTCAGATCACTTTCTTTCACCCTAGGTGGTATGCACTAGCCTTCAGTCAGTTGACGGTTCCTAGTGCGATGGTTATTGGAATCACGCATTCCGTTGCATTAAATCCCTCCCTGCACCCTTTGGACTAGCCTTACAGGACTAAGGTCACTCTCTTTGACCCTAGGTGGTAGGTCCTAGCCTTCAGTCAGTGGACGGTGCCTAGCTCGCTGGATGTGTAGTCTCTGGTGCAGACAGGCACGGCGCAGCGGTGTGCGCGAAGTGCTGACGCGCAGTTTTGGGAGAATCAACACAAGATGTTCCGAAGCAGACGCAGTGTTGCTAATATACCACTTCATCAGATTTAAAAACAAACACTTAAATGATGGCTCTTTATCGCTCGGGGCTTTAATGCTAATAGAGTTTTTGTCTCGGAATCCCATTAGGTGTCCATGTTCGCTCACCCCCTTTCCTTAAGAGTTCTATTGATCCAATTTCCTCAACGCGCCAACATGCCCAATAAAAAGAAATCAGTCAATAATGACGAATGGACGATTGGAATCATTAAACCTGTTGGCCCGTGGATTTGAATACTTTATGTGAACAGAGTTTACCTCATATGCAGCGCAGGCGAGAGGGAGAGAGGGGGGCAGGGAAGGTCTGTCCAGGTACAGCTTACCAAGGCGAAGCCATAGGGCCTTGCGGAGAGCATCTCTTTTCAATGCATCCGCCGTGGGATGGCCAAGTATGATAGAATGCGCAATATGATCGAACAGGCCTAATGAGGTCAAATGGACCTCATATATGACAAGATGCTCCTTATGAAGGAAATGACCCTATGTGATGGAATGACCATGCATAATGTGCATGTTATAGAATGGACCACACATTAAAGAATGGGCCGTGTATGAGAGAATGGACCACACATATGAACCACACATGAAAGAATGGGCCATGTATGAGAGAATGGATCACACCTGAAAGAATGGGCCATGTATGAGAGAATGGGTCACACATGAAAGAATGTGCCATGTATGAGAGAATGGACCTCATATATGACAAGATGCTCCATATGAAGGAAATGACCCTATGGGATGGAATGGACCATGCATAGTGTGCATGTTATAGAATGGACCACACATGAAAGAATGGGCCGTGTATGAGAGAATGGACCACACCAGCTTAAATGTCCTACATTTTGGACAGAATGGACTATATGGTAGGAATGGCCAAAATTGATAGCATGGGAATATATTGTACGGTGGGTCATATATGATATACGAATGATTGGGTCATATATGCTAGAACAGACCAACTATTCCTATGGGCCATGTATAACAGAAAGGCAGACTGTAATTGAGTAAAGCGTGAACAGTACACCGACCATACATTAAATGGCCCTGTTTCGTTTCGATTCCCGTCACAGAAACTTGATGCCACAGTTTAAACACACAAGAATGACTAACAACAAGAGAGGATAAAGAATGGAAAGATGAAACCATTGTCAAAGTAAAATGTCGCACTGGCTCTGAAAAGCGTCTTTTTAGGCAGATCTGTACACGGGATCAGATAAAATACACCAGGCACAGGGCAAGAGTGCCAATCGCGGAAGTGGGCGGAAGCACAATGTGAGTGGCAGTTGACCAGACCAATAGGTAAATCGGCTGACCCAATCATTTCATAGGAGTAAGGTGGTTATGCTGACAGAGCTGCGGACGAGGAACCTGCAGATTTTGGCGGTGTATCCACCAACACCGTCCTGTGAAACAGACCAGAAGTCCTGTATCCTATTGTAAAGAGTTATGTTACGAGATGTGCTTCTAGCACAACACACAAAGCGGCAACTCCCGGTACAATAGATGTGACGTCGCACGCGCCCGTCTCACCGCCGTCCCCTGACACATCAGAGATTCCCGCCGGCTCCAGGCGGGTGTTTATGTGTTTCCCGTGGAAAGGGGCGGCAAGCGACGAGGAGATCAGGAGAAGGGAATATGGAAAGTGTAGGGTTCCGTTCGACGGATGTTGCTCTCATTAATGTCAATCATGTTTAGGCCCATGGATTGCATCGTACTCCATTATTCAGTGGCTCCGCCAGCTGGAGCTCACCGCCTCTTGCACACACCCTGCGCCTGCTGGAGCGGTGGTACCCCGACTCGAGCCCGGGTGATGGGTATGGCAGTGACTAGGCAGGAGGGCCCAGCTCTCCCAGGATGTGCAGGGATCTGAAAAGAAAAGATACATCCAGCTGCTGTTAGGCAGATTCAGCCCTTCATCCTTCTGAGGTGCGTGACTTCAGTACCATTACCGATCCCCGGTAGCTTGTCTCCTTCCTGGTGAAGAATTGGCTTGGTAGTTTAGTCTGCCCTGTTCCCATGATGCACTGGGCCAGGGACAGACTGATTTGCATATAGCCAGGTTCTGAGCTGGGATGGTGCGGTGAGATAAATAACGGTGATGGATGAAGCCCTGATCTTTGGACTGGGTAGGAGTGGTCTGCTTGATTCGGACACTCTGTTCATCACCACCCCCTTTTCTGAATCGTTTTTGGCCACTATAGGTGTGGCAGGGTATACTCAGACATGAGTCCCTTTCTCACTGCACCATCAGGATTCAAGCAAGCCGGGCCGAAGACGGCTGAAATGCCAGAAACCGGTCCCCGGTAGCTTGTCTCCTTTCTGGTGAAGAATTGGCTTGGTAGTTTAGTCTGCCCTGTTCCCATGATGCACTGGGCCAGGGACAGACTGATTTGCATATAGCCAGGTTCTGAGCTGGGATGGTGCGGTGAGATAAATAACGGTGATGGATGAAGCCCTGATCTTTGGACTGGGTAGGAGTGGTCTGCTTGATTCGGACACTCTGTTCATCACCACCCCCTTTTCTGAATCGTTTTTGGCCACTATAGGTGTGGCAGGGTATACTCAGACATGAGTCCCTTTCTCACTGCACCATCAGGATTCAAGCAAGCCGGGCCGAAGACGGCTGAAATGCCAGAAACCGGTCCCCGGTAGCTTGTCTCCTTTCTGGTGAAGAATTGGCTTGGTAGTTTAGTCTGCCCTGTTCCCATGATGCACTGGGCCAGGGACAGACTGATTTGCATATAGCCAGGTTCTGAGCTGGGATGGTGCGGTGAGATAAATAACGGTGATGGATGAAGCCCTGATCTTTGGACTGGGTAGGAGTGGTCTGCTTGATTCGGACACTCTGTTCATCACCACCCCCTTTTCTGAATCGTTTTTGGCCACTATAGGTGTGGCAGGGTATACTCAGACATGAGTCCCTTTCTCACTGCACCATCAGGATTCAAGCAAGCCGGGCCGAAGACGGCTGAAATGCCAGAAACCGGTCCCCAGTAGCTTGTCTCCTTTCTGGTGAAGAATTGGCTTGGTAGTTTAGTCTGCCCTGTTCCCATGATGCACTGGGCCAGGGACAGACTGATTTGCATATAGCCAGGTTCTGAGCTGGGATGGTGCGGTGAGATAAATAACGGTGATGGATGAAGCCCTGATCTTTGGACTGGGTAGGAGTGGTCTGCTTGATTCGGACACTCTGTTCATCACCACCCCCTTTTCTGAATCGTTTTTGGCCACTATAGGTGTGGCAGGGTATACTCAGACATGAGTCCCTTTCTCACTGCACCATCAGGATTCAAGCAAGCCGGGCCGAAGACGGCTGAAATGCCAGAAACCGGTCCCCGGTAGCTTGTCTCCTTTCTGGTGAAGAATTGGCTTGGTAGTTTAGTCTGCCCTGTTCCCATGATGCACTGGGCCAGGGACAGACTGATTTGCATATAGCCAGGTTCTGAGCTGGGATGGTGCGGTGAGATAAATAACGGTGATGGATGAAGCCCTGATCTTTGGACTGGGTAGGAGTGGTCTGCTTGATTCGGACACTCTGTTCATCACCACCCCCTTTTCTGAATCGTTTTTGGCCACTATAGGTGTGGCAGGGTATACTCAGACATGAGTCCCTTTCTCACTGCACCATCAGGATTCAAGCAAGCCGGGCCGAAGACGGCTGAAATGCCAGAAACCGGTCCCCGGTAGCTTGTCTCCTTTCTGGTGAAGAATTGGCTTGGTAGTTTAGTCTGCCCTGTTCCCATGATGCACTGGGCCAGGGACAGACTGATTTGCATATAGCCAGGTTCTGAGCTGGGATGGTGCGGTGAGATAAATAACGGTGATGGATGAAGCCCTGATCTTTGGACTGGGTAGGAGTGGTCTGCTTGATTCGGACACTCTGTTCATCACCACCCCCTTTTCTGAATCGTTCAGTACCATTACATTCAGTAATAGTACCGTTTGTTATTTACAGCATCCGTGCAAAATAAAAGGCTATGTTAAGAACAAATTATCATTAGTATGGCAACTCGTTCCCCTGCACAGCCCGCCTCTCTGGTCTTCATGACGTAATCCTGGGATGGATTACGTCATGAAGGAGCGGCAAATCCTATGTGGCACTTGTCCGAGTGAAACACAAATCAAGTGAGGGACGGAGTAGTTTAATTAACCTCAGATACTAGCTACTACTTGGGCAGCATTCCAATCAATCGTTTTATGCCCTGTGTGCCCAAGGAGACAGGGACCAGACATGGAAAATCGGTCTTGCATGAATAGGGACAATGCTGGCAAACTTGCCAGTTCATGCCCTTTATAAAAGGACTCACACGCATCGTATTTCTTTCTTTATTTATAGACCAAACCATTTCGATTGGCCACGTTTACATAAAATAATGGGTGGTACATCAGGCCATGGTAGGGCAGTAACATAAATCTGGAAACATTAAGGGCTGATTCACAAATGTAAACATACACCTTTGCGTACGTTTACGATTCTTTTCTATTCACAAAGGGATTTACGAGTAGTATCTTTACGAGTGCAGAGTCTCCGCACATAGGGCCCGATTCACAAAGGTAAACTTAGAATCTTGGAGTTCACAAAGGGCATTTACGAGTACTGTCTTTATGGCTGCACTCGGGCCGGATCTTCGCCCCGAGTGCGGACGTAAAGATACTACTCGTAAATGCACTTTGTGTATTTCCAAAGTCGTAAACTTAGATGTTTGGTTTAAGTTTAGACCAAACGTCTAAGTTTACCTTTGTGAATCGGGCCCATATAATCTTAAAGATTCGTTCAGATTTATAAAGATACTGCTCGTAAATCTCTTTGTGAATATCAAACGACAGTACACTTACACAAAGGTGTACGTTTGCCTCTGTGGATCAGGCCCTAAGAGTCTGAATGTCGATTTTTTGCCCCATTTGTATGGATATCCAGGCGAAGACAACCACACATGTAAGATGAAGCGTAATACGGTACTCACTGATGAGGCCCAACAAACCGTAAAGCAGTTTGCTGCTCCATGCCTTCCTCTGCCGATGACATGTGACCTAGCAGTTTGGGCCGGTACATCAGATCTGGGACAAGCCACAACTGATTTGCAGATGGCTGATTTCTACTTGTGGTGGAACAGGAAGGCTAAAACACGATGGAAGAAATGGTAGCCCAGAGTAATTACCAGTGGCTGAGATTAAAACTGCATTGATTACATTTTGTGGAGGTGCCTATCACTAGCATAATGTGCATATACTGGGAGGAACCTCCATGGGAACATGGTGTGACCACTCAATGTTGAGATTCCAGCATCTGGAAGAGAGTCAAAGGCTTTAGGGTGGGCGACTCCTGCGACTTGGACCACTGGTCTGCAGTGGCCTCGATTAAGCGCCTTAAAAACATCTTCTCTGGGTAGACGAGGTTAGTTTAGGTGCCTCCGTGGAATCCTGCTCCAGAGGATGAATTGACAACAAACGCTGGGGCCTGGGAGGCAGTCACGTGCTGCATGATCAAAGGAGTTCACACCAAAATCAAGACCCAAGAAGAAGCTGGGATTATACCGATTTTTTTTACAGAGAATTGGACACTTTTCAATTTCCATCCTTCATGGAAATTCCTAGAAAAACAATCTAAAAAGTTATCTCTAGATGTTTAAATGCCAAAGAGCCAAGAGATACGTCACTTAAAAATGTTCAGCAATCATAGGTGCGCTTCATCGTCCATGTTTGTATTTATTTATGTTTTACCACATCACAGACATTATCCTAAACGCCAAAAAAGCACTTTACATAGAGTACAGGCCATGTTATATTTCACTTCTTAATATTTTAATTGGTCATATGTAGGACAAGTACATACTATGATATTTAGACAAGGAGATACAGTAATAGACCACATTATGAATCAGTGTTGGCTAAATTATGTGTCACAAAAAGGCAAATCATGCATCAGATAGTGTAGTAAATTCATAACTATGTGAAAAACTTCGCTGCCGCTGAACCACAGAGTTACAGTAGCCCTAGATAGGTTTCTGAGGTGTTGACAACTTCAGAAACTGCAGAGGTGGCCACCAGTTTGTTTCAAGAGTAAGTGATTTTTGAGGCAGGTATTGAAGAACATGAATAACAGCTTCTTCCTGATACTTAGTTGAATTTTCTTTCTATGTCTTTCAACAAAAGCAGAAAAGGAGCAGGTTTTGTGTTAGCTTTGTTGCATGTTTTTCAGTTGGAGATTGTAGTGCCACAAAAGCTGTGTCTATCTAAAATGTTTCGTTTCTTTTTCAGGTAGTGGGGAGTTCTTAGTTTCAGAGCTTTCGATATGGTGTCAGTGGAGTCTCTGACATGGTTTGCAAGAACTACCATCTAGCAGAAAGTCGGATCATTTTCGGTTCAAAGCATGTAGCAGTGACTGTCATCGTGAATGCAAACGCAGAAAAACCTATTCATAAACACAATTTTAGCATTTATGGAAGTTTTGCCGAAAACCTCCCTAGGTAAGTTGTCAGTGAGGAACCCCTTTGAAGGGCTTTTGTGACATACAACCATCATATGCATGCTGCCATAAAGCCATATTTGAATTCAGTGTTGGAGAAGTGCAGTATTTTACTGTACTTTATGTTCCTGAGCCAAACAACAGAGGAGGTGTCCTAGCACAGGCCGAAAAGGACTGACTTGTGCCAAATTATCAGGATATACTCATAAGGCAAATTTATATGCAGTGAACCTAATTGTAAAGCATTTGTAGTTGGCAGTTGTGCTGAAAATCAGTTTTCAATGGTAATGCACACTACTTATCTGGGAAACCACAGGCTCAAATTATGTGCTGGGCCTGGAGCAATGTTTTTTTTTTGTCAGCCTAGTAATGGCCCGCCATTACATCAAGCGCTGGCTACAACTAAGCGTATTAAGAAAGTCAGAACTGGAGGGCGATCCTTCTCCTATTTGGCAGCCAAGAAATGGAACAAACTGCCTCTGGATCTACGGCTCACATCCAACTATCTATCATGCCAGAAAAAACTAAAAACTCATCTGTTCCCTAAACATTAAGACTCATCTGTGTTCGCCCCTCATGGCAGCCTAACCAATCTATCCCCTATTAGTGCCTTGATTTCCTTTAGGATGAGTGTAGCGCTCTACAAATAAATAAATAAATAAATGTACTTGAGTCCACAGGTGACATTTAACTTACCATGCCATTGGTTTATTTTACTGTGGCATATACTCTAGCGTTACTGAACAGTTGAGTATTCACATTGTGGGTGAGTCAATGTGACCATGTTTTAGGGGTCAGAGCACGTACACTCGGACTGAATGGCATTGCCCCGGTGTGCAGAGTTCAATAAAACAACAATAACATTCAGCAAAACATGGTGGTGATCAAAAAAAGTATTTTCTCACAAGAAAACATGGATACACCAGCTTTCCCAAACAGCATCACCCAGGTGCCACATAAGCTCTGCCCATAACTGTGCAATTTGTTTTTTTTACTGCTCCTGGTGCACACATCTGTGTGCAACCTGGCGGTCACCAATTTGAATCCTGGTGTGTTGGCTCTGCTTTTTTATCCTTCCAAGGGAAAAAATGTAGGTGACTGAACAGATTTTTTTCATGATCTCCTAGCTGAAACTTGAAATGTATTTGTATGATTTGGCGAGGAACTCAATGGCTTTTGCCACTGCCTTTTTGGTGCTGTTGTGAAACCGGGCACTACTAGCAAAAGTTGAGAAAAGAGCAGAAAACAAATCGTCAGGAATTTAGTGCTCATTCCCATAAAATATATTATTCTTTCATCCTTTGTGCTGGATGGGCCCACATCCTCTCTGCAGACTATGAGAGCAGGGCCTCCAAGAGCATGGCGGAAACCTTTGTAATTAGCAAAATGTCATTATGCCAGTGGTGCCAGAAAGCGTGACTGCTCCTGCCTCTGTCACCCCAATAGGTGACCAAGAACTGGAGAACTAAAAGCAAAACGAGCCTGCAGCTGAATATTAATACCAGCTCTTTGTTGAAAAGAGCACTTCTCTCCACACTAAGCATGTGATAGAAATAGTGCAGTATTTACAGGCTGATAGGTATATCATAAACAAGGCTCCTGGTTTTATGGTATTTATTATATTAGTACTGCCGTCTGTATTCATCCATACTCATTTTCAGCTCATGTTATCAGGATTGATCCATATTTGTTTTGTGGTTTATGAAGAAATGATTTTGCAACTAGTATATATAAACATCACGTACACTCCCACCTGGATCGCTGGTGGTTTTACCACTATAAGCAGTTATCTGTAATGCAACTGTACACTTATCTTTGAAGAACGTTGTAATACTAAGACAGCAGCTATTTCAAGAAATCCTTTGCCTTTTTTAACCCAGCATGCTCTAAATGTACCGTATTTTCCGGCGTATAAGATGACTTTTTAACCCCTTCAAATGTTCTGGAAAGTCGGGGTCATCTTATACGCCGGGTGCCAAAATTTACGGTACGTATTCATGCGTTTTTACATAGCGCAGACTTCACCTGAAGGTGTCAGACCGCTTCTCAATAGGAATGGTGCATTACAGGAGGAAAAAGTGACATGTGTGCAAGTAGAGGTACGGTATAATATTGCAATAAATGGAGGGCACTCAAACACAACAACGAACGTTACGTAGGCGATGGTGGCTCTGTGCAAGTGTCGAAAGCAAACAAAAAGTACCGTAAGAGGTAGGAAATACAATATCAGCCCCTCGCCAGCCAGAGGCAACAGTGCGGCCAATACTGCAAGATTGCTCAAAAGAGGGTGACTGACTGGCAATAAATGGAGTGCACTCAAACACAACAACGAACGTTACGTAGGCGATGGTGGTGCTGTGCAAGTATCGAAAGCAAACAAAAAGTAAGAGGCAAACAGAACAAATGGCGCCGTGAGTCCTACCTAGACTGCAGCTGCACACGCGCCTCCGACCGCTTGCGATGCATGGTACTTCCACAATTAAGGCAGCAGGACGTCCGAAAACATAACGGGCAGCGCTGAAGCACCTATGATGGCGGCCCCACTGTATTGCACGTCTGACACGCGCTCCTCCACATGTGCTGATCTCTCTCTCCTTCCATAAATCTCACGTTCATCGGAAGGAGAGGAGCGTCAGTACCACATGATCTCCTCAGTCCATGGACATAGAAAGGGGACTGTAGAATGTTCCCAATGGCAGTTTTGCAGCAGTTATTTCAGTATGGTACATTCCTAATGAATTACGGTACAAAACACACTAAAATTCTTTTTAAGGTTTTTATATGACTGACTGAGCTATTATGTTGAATTCTTACATAAGGTAGGTACCGGACCTTCTTTTGATACACACCTGAAATACACTATACTGTTTAATAAAGAAAGGAGGTGCTTGGAGGGGGCCTGTAGTGTGAGCACAGAGTTTGTATGCAGTGTGCACAGGAAGTACCGGTACCAGTACCAGTAGATCACTTGCTGTGATTGGCTGGTTGTTGTAAACAGGAAAGGCAGTCTGGTAAGCAGATATACATGTGGTGGTGAAGACAGTACAGCACCAGTCTCTGTACCGGTTCATACAGTACAGCACCAGTACATAGAGTACAGTATGCAAATGGCTGACAGTCAAGAACCCATCATGGCTCCAGCAGCAGCAAGAAGAAAGAGATATGAAGCCAGTTACAAACTTAAAGTTGTAAATGCTGTCATGGAACATAATAACTGTGCTGCTGCAAGACAATATGGAGTAACAGAAAAGATGGTTCGGGCCTGGGAAGCAAATGAGAAAGCATTAAGGAGTATGCCAAGGGGTAAGTGTGCATTAAGAAGAGGCACCCCACATACTTTTGTTTGCACTTCAGTGGGCCATATCTAACCCAGATCTCAGCAACAGATTGAAGGCCACTGTATCCTGGTGTACTAGATTCTTGGGAAGGCATAATCTGGTATTGAGGCAAAAGACGAAAATAGCACAAAAATTACCTGCAGATCTTGATGCCAAAATACATAATTTCCATCGCTACGTTATTAAGCTGCGCAATGAACATGGCTATGCTCTAAGTAGTATCGGAAATATGGATGAAACTTCAATGAATTTTGATATGGTTGCAAACAAAACTGTCCATCCAAAAGGTGAAAAGACAATTTTAATAAAAACAACAGGACATGAGAAGTCCAGTTTTACAGTGGTACTAGCATGCACAGCTGATGGCGCCAAACTGAGACAAATGGTTATTTTTAAAAGAAGAACAATGCCGAAACTCAAGTTTCCTGTTGGTTGTTTTGTACATGTGAATCAAAAAGGCTGGATGGATGAAGAAGGGGTAAAGCTATGGCTTGATAATGTATGGAACAGGCGACCAGGTGGACTTTTTCAAAAACGTAGTCTACTGGTGTGGGATATGTTCAGGGCTCATTTAACTCCCAGCACCAAGCAAAGACTGGCAAGAATAAAAACAGATGCTGCAGTTATTCCTGGAGGATTGGCATTGTTGGTACAGGCACTGGATCGCATTCGAGAACAGTGGAATGAGTGGATGGTTAGCGGCGAAAAATAATTCACAAAAGGAGGAAACATGCGCGCTCCACAGTTGGATGTTTTGTGCAAGTTTGTCATAAAAGCCTGGAATGATATTGATGCAGAAACAGTCATAAAGTCTTTCAAGAAGTGTGGCATATCAAATTCATTAGATGGTATGGAGGACGACTACTTGTGGCTAAACATGAGCGGAAAATCCATTCCGCTCGCGGGTTTCGTGGATTTTCGGTAAATCCTTTGCATAAATGACTTTCACGAGCTCAATCCCTGTGCAGTCCCTGTGACCACGAGCATCTCTGATCCGTGCCTGTCCTTATACACACAAGAGGCATGTGAACTCGCATATAAGCCCCGTCCGTTTGGGCCCTCCCCACACACTAGTGGTGTGTGCACCGTCTTCGCGCCCTTTACCCACTTGATGGACAGTTCACTCGAGGGACCCCGGCGCTCTTTGGTGTGATGGCAAAGTTAATCAGACCCCCAAAAATGTGTTTTTGTCGAGGCTGGGTAGGTGTGCGCTCTCCCCATATCTATTGTTGAAAATTAGCTATGATGCTTGATGGAGGCCTTTGCATAAATGACTTTCACGAGCTCAATCCCTGTGCAGTTCCTGTGACCACGAGCTTCTCTGATCCGTGCCTGTCCTTATACACACAAGAGGCATGTGAACTCGCATATAAGCCCTGTCCGTTTGGCCCCTCCCCACACACTAGTGGTGTGCACCGTCTTCGCGCCCTTTACCCACTTGATGGACAGCTCACTCGAGGGACCCCGGCGCTCTTTGGTGTGATGGCAAAGTTAATCAGCCCCCCAAAAATGTGTGTTTTGTCGAGGCTGGGTAGGTGTGCGCTCTCCCCATATCTATTGTCGAAAATTAGCTATGATGCTTGATGGAGGCCTTTGCATAAATGACTTTCACTAGCTCAATCCCTGTGCAGTTCCTGTGACCACTAGCTTCTCTGATCCGTGCCTGTCCTTATACACACAAGAGACATGTGAACTTGCATATAAGCCCCGTCCGTTTGGCCCCTCCCCACACACTAGTGGTGTGCACCGTCTTCGCGCCCTTTACCCACTTGATGGACAGCTCACTCGAGGGACCCCCGCGCTCTTTGGTGTGATGGCAAAGTTAATCAGCCCCCCCCCAAAATGTGTGTTTTGTCGAGGCTGGGTAGGTGTGCGCTCTCCCCATATCTATTGTCGAAAAGGAGCTATGATGCTTGATGGAGGCCTTTGCATAATTGACTTCCACAAGCTCAATCCCTGTGCAGTTCCTGTGACCACGAGCTTCTCTGATCCGTGCCTGTCCTTATACACACAAGAGGCATGTGAACTCGCATATAAGCCCCGTCCATTTGGCCCCTCCCCACACACTAGTGGTGTGCACCGTCTTCACGCCCTTTACCCACTTGATGGACAGCTCACTCGAGGCACCCCGGCGCTCTTTGGTGTGATGGTAAAGTTAATCAGCCCCCCCAAAAATGTGTGTTTTGTCGAGGCTGGGTAGGTGTGCACTCTCCCCATATCTATTGTCGAAAATTAGCTATGATGCTTGATGGAGGCCTTTGCATAAATGACTTTCACTAGCTCAATCCCTGTGCAGTTTCTGTGACCACGAGCTTCTCTGATCCGTGCCTGTCCTTATACACACAAGAGGCATGTGAACTCGCATATAAGCCTCGCCCGTTTGGCCCTGCCCCTCACACTAGCGATGTGCACAGTTTTCCCGCCCGGCCATGCCCCACACAATCCGCAAAATCCGCGAATCCGCAAATTCGCGGATTTTGCAGATCGTGAATTCGCAAATTCACAAAATTCGCGAATTGCGAATTTGCAAAATTCGCCCATGCCTACTTGTGGCAAGATGAAGAGGAAGCCGAAGCCGGGACCACAATCAATCAATCAATCAATCAAGGCATTTATAGAGCGCACTACTTACCCGGAGGGTCTCAAGGCGCTTGGGGAGGGGTGCCGCTACTGCTCGAACAGCCAGGTCTTGAGTTACTTCCTGAAGGAGAGGTGGTCTTGGGTCAGGCGAAGGTCGGTCGGGAGGGTGTTCCAGGTCTTGGCGGCCAGGTAGGAGAAGGACCTTCCTCCTGTTGTCGCTCTTCGGATGCGAGGGACGGCGGCGAGGGCGTGGTTGGTCGATCGGAGGTGGCGTTTGGGAGCGTAGAAGTTGAGGCGGTTGTTGAGGTAGCTCGGGCCTTGGTCGTGTAGGGCTTTGTGTGCGTGGGTGAGGAGACGGAAGGTGATTCTCTTGTTGACGGGGAGCCAGTGCAGGTCTCTCAGATGTCCGGAGATGTGCCTGCTCCGGGGGATGTCGAGGATGAGTCTGGCTGAGGCGTTCTGGATCCGCTGGAGTCTCTTCTGGAGCTTGGCGGTGATTCCGGCATAGAGGGCGTTGCCGTAGTCCAGTCGGCTGGTGACGAGGGCCTGGGTGACCGTCTTCCTGGTCTCAGTGGGGATCCACCGGAAGATCTTCCGTAGCATGCGCAGGATGTTGAAGCACGACGAGGAAACGGCGTTGACTTGTCTGGTCATGGGGAGGGAGGAGTCCAGGATGAAGCCTAGGTTGCGTGCGTGGTCTGTCGGTTTGGGTGCGGTGCCCAGGGCGGGGGGCCACCAGGAGTCGTCCCAGGCGGAGGGCGAGGAGCCCAGGATGAGGACTTCCGTCTTGTCTGAGTTCAGTTTCAGGCGGCTGGTCGTCATCCACTCGGCTACGTCTTTCATCCCTTCGTGGAGGTTGGTTCTGGCGGCGGCGGGGTCGTTGGTCAGGGAGAGGATCAGCTGGGTGTCGTCAGCGTAGGAGATGATGTTGAGGTTGTGTTGGCGTGCGATGGCCACAAGGGGGCTCATGTAGACGTTGAAGAGGGTGGGGCTGAGCGAGGAGCCCTGAGGAACGCCGCAGATGACTTCCGTGGCTGCAGATCTGAATGGTGGTAGGCGGACTCTCTGTGTTCTTCCAGCGAGGAAGGAGATGATCCACTCCAGTGCCTTCTCCTGGATTCCGATGTTGCTGAGGCGCTGCACTAGGGTGCGGTGGCAGACAGTGTCGAACGCCGCGGAGAGGTCTAGGAGGATGAGGGCCGCTGTTTCACCATTGTCCAGCAGGGATCGGATGTCATCGGTGGCAGCGATGAGGGCGGTCTCGGTGCTGTGGTTGGCTCGGAAGCCAGACTGTGAGGGGTCGAGGGATCCATTTGTCTCGAGGAAGGCTGCCAGCTGCTTGTTGACGGTCTTCTCGATGACTTTGGCTGGGAACGGGAGGAGCGAGATGGGGCGGTAATTCTTGAGTTCGGTGGGGTCCGCTGTTGGTTTCTTTAGTAGAGTGCTGAGTTCGGCGTGCTTCCAGCTCTCAGGGAAGGTGGCGGTGTCGAAGGAGGTGTTGATGATGTCCCGCAGGTGGGGTGCGATGACAGCGTCGGCCTTGTTGAAGACGTGGTGGGGGCACGGGTCGGTCGGGGATCCGGAGTGGATAGAGTTCATCGTGCAGATGGTGTCTTCTGTGTTGATCTGGGTCCAGGCGCTGAGGGTGGTGGTGGGGGGCGTTGGTGCGGTCGTTGGGAGCGTTGTTTGTGGGCTGAAGCTGTTGTGTATGTCAGCGATCTTGTTGTGGAAGTAGGAGGCGAGGGAGTTGCAGAGGTCTTGCGACGGGGTGATGTCGTTGTTTCCGGCGTTGGGGTTGGAGAGCTCTTTCACTATGTTGAAAAGTTCCTTGCAGTTGTGTGCGTTGTTGTCCAGCCGGTCCTTGAATGCTGTTTTCTTGGTGGCGCGGATCAGTTGATGGTGCTTCCGGGTGGCGAGCTTGAGGGTGGTCATGTTGTCCGGTGTTGGCTCCCTTCTCCAGGCTTTCTCGAGGGCTCGGCAGTTCTTCTTGGAGCTATTGAGTTCGTCGGTGAACCATGGGGTCTTCTTGCTGCCGGGTCTGCTAGGCGGGGTCCTCAGTGGGGCGAGGTCGTCTGCGCAGTTGCTGATCCACTTTGTGAGGTTGTCGGCGGCCTGGCTGCGGTTCGCTGAGCTGGCGGGAGGGTGCAGGCTCAGGGAAGCGGCGAGCTGGTCTGCTGTGATCTTGTTCCAGTTTCTTCGAGCAACCTGTTGCTGGTGGTGGTGGATCGTGGATCTTCTGAAAGTGAAGTGGACGCAGCTGTGGTCCGTCCAGTGGAGTCCGGTGGCATGGCTGAAGACGATGTCCTTGCTGGATGAGAAGACAGCGTCGAGTGTGTGTCCGGCGAGGTGGGTGGGGGTGGTCACCAGCTGCTTGAGTCCGAGGTTGGCGAGGTTGTCAAGCAGGGTGGTGGTGTTGCAGTCGTTGTTGTTCTCCAGGTGGAAGTTGATGTCCCCCAGGAGGATGTAGTCAGCGGATGGGAGGGCGTGCGGGCTGATGAAGTCGGCGATGTCTTCGCTGAATTGTGTGCGTGGTCCCGGGGGTCGGTAGATGAGGGTGCCTCTGAGGGTGGTTCTGGGGTCCGTGTGGATCTGGAAGTGCAGGTGTTCGGCGGTTGTCAGGGTGTCGTCGGTGTTGGTCGTGATGCGGATGGTGTCCCTGTAGATGATGGCGATGCCTCCTCCCGTCTGGTTGCCTCGGTCTCTTCGGGTGATCTTGTAGCCCTCTGGTATGGCGATGGCGATGTCGGGCGCTGAGGAGTCGTTCATCCAGGTTTCCGTGAGGAAGGCGACGTCAGGATCTGTGGTGTCGAGGAGGTTCCAGAGTTCGATGATGTGTCTGTGGACGGAGCGGGTGTTGAGTAGGATGCACTTGAGGTGGTTGCTGCTGGTGATCGGCTTGGCGGGTGCTGGTGCGGGGCAGGTCCGGATGCAGGAGAACTTGCAGGTGTGACAGCTGAAGGGTCCGTGGGTTCGTCTCGGGGTGGCTCGGTAGCAACCCGGGATTCGGCCGGTGTTGAGTGCGTTGAGGGTGGCGGCGTCGTACGTCCGGCGGGTGGGCTGGGGTCCTCGGGGGCCAGGGGTCCTGGCACTGGGCGCGGTCCAGGCGCGGATGGGCGCAGACGGGCTTAACTTTGGCGCACCTTCGGCGCTCATTCGGTGCTCCCGCTGCGCGCGTCCGCTGCGCGGTTGCTCAGGGGGCGTCATAAGAAGGGGGACGGGAGGGCGGGTCTGCTGGGCTGGGCGAGCGACTGGGCCAATGAGCCGGTGGTGGGCGGGGCCGCAGGGGGCCAGCGGCAGGAAAAAGTGGCAAGCGGGCGGCTCAGCTGTGGCTGGGCCGCTCGGGGTGCTGGGGGGCGATGGAGTCGGTGGCGGCAGGCAGGAACAGCAGGCGAGGGAGCAAGGATCAGCAGGCGAGCAGGTGAGGGAGCAAGGGGGTGACCCGGCCTCGAGAGGCACAGTGGTCACACCATCTGAAACGGAATTACCAGATCCATACGATGACTGCTTTACAGATGTACCAAAAGATCTCATTGATTTACTTATGATGTCAGATGACGAAGAGGAGGATTTTGAAGGCTTTTAAAGGGAATGCCAGCAAATCCTGTAAAAATCCCTTGGAGTTATGAAAAGTTTAATCCACTTGCACTGTTTTATGTTTACGGTACATGTTTGATGACAAACAGCCTTATGTTTACAAGTGACTGTTTTTCATATGGTTCTAAATAAAAATATCGTGACTAAAGCAATATTGTTTATACAACCAATTGGTTTGAGTTCAGTCTTTGAGTGTGTACAATAAATGCTTAACACTGTCCTCTGATAAAGCCTTACTGCTCACCCACAAGGAGGAGGACTAGAATCACTAATAAGCCCAAAATAAATTCTCAAAATGGCTATGCAGGACTGCGTTGGACTGCGTTGGAAGTGGGGGTAATCTTATACGGCGAGTATAGCACGAAACCTACATTTTATCAAGAAAAGTAGGGGGTCGTCTTATACGCTGAGTCGTGTTATACGCCGGAAAATACGGTACCTAAATATTGGCCTTAAATCATGAAAGACAGCATGGAGAGTCACTCATAAGATGAACTTCTGTATATTTTCGTTTTTAAATATAAATATGGATAGCAAAGCACATTGGTTTCTTTATATATTTTTCTGCATATATCAGTAAAAACATAAAACTGGGAGACCAAGGGCCTGATTTAGCGTTCGAAGGACAAGCAGGGGCGTAGCTTCAGGGGGGGGGGGGGTTTGGGGTGTTACACCCCCTAATTTTCTGGTAAATAGTTTGGTACAGGCGCTTTCAGTCGGCTATGGTGAGGTGTCTGTCGGATTTCATCTGAAATTTCTACATATTCCTTGTGGTCTTCCCGGCTCCGGGCGCCCCGATTGAGATGGTTTGTTTCCTTTTTTACGCAGTCTCAAATCGGTGATATTCTGTTGAGATCCAATGTAAATCGAATTTCTTAATTTGTTGTTGCGGCCCGATTTCTCATTCTGTACAGCCGCGGTTCGCTCATGTCTCCCGTAGTGTTCTGTTAATTTCCAAAGATTGTAAGCTAGGCATATCATTTAAATCATACTTGTATTAAAGTTGTAAATACAAATTCGGCCACATGCATCAAAGTCCGTTTTTGCGATGCCTTATTTGCGAATTTTAGGGAATCGCAAATAAGAAATCGCAAAACGGGATGCATGATTGAAATTGCATAAAATTTGCGATTCAATAAAAATCGCAATTTTTACCGAATCGCAAATATTATGCGAATTCCAATTTGCGATTTCGCAATTCCCATTGATTCCTATGGGCCAAAAGGCCCATAGGAATCAATGGGAATTGCGAATTCGCAAATTGGAATTCGCAAAATGTTAATGCATTCCAAGGGTGCAGGGGGGGTCCAAAGGTCCTTCTTGGCTTAACATCACACTCTGCCACTTCTGAAACGCAGGGCTGCACTGTATTGACAACAATACGGTGCAGCCCTGCATTTTCCCCTGCGCTTGTGCTAATTTCAGCTGCCTAGCCGGATAATGATTGTCTATGTGCAGGAAGGTCTTCCTTCCTGCACATAAACAATCTTAAATGGTGATTTGTAACTTCTAAGTGTGCTGCATTGTGCAGCACACCTAGAAGTTGCGAATCGTAATTTTTTCAAATGATTGTTTATGTGCAGGAAGTGACTCTTGCACATAAAAAATACATGGGGTTTTGCGGTTTCTATGTGTGCTGTGCAACACAGCACAAATAGAAACAGTAAAAACAAGGAGAAATAAGGCACTTCTCGTTTCGCAATGTTAAGACCAAGTTTTCCCTGGTCTTAATTTTGGTACTGCCCCATATTTACACCACCCTTGTAAATATAGGGCAGCGCCGAAATTAATGGATGTTGTGGTGGAACACCCACCGCAACACCCAATGCCCTCCCCTGCTAAGTATAGCGTGAAAGGGTGAATTATTTACAAGGCGGTGTTAAGCCACCTTAAGTGGCGTAAAGCCGCCTTGTAAATAAGGCGAAGCCCTTATCACCACAGGAACGTCACAAAAAGTGACATTGCTCTGGCAATAGGGGCTTGTAAATAGCTGAAGAGGGGGCGTGGCTGCTGAAGAAAGCACCCTTTCATTGCCAGCTCAGTTTATTGCTAGATGCCGGCCTTCTGGAAGAAAGGCCATGGGTGTTGAATAGGTGATCAGCATGGCTGAAAGTGACTGGAGCAGGAGTCATGTTAACCTCTGCATGTTGCTAAATGCTCCGATAAAAGTGAGAGATGGCATGCATTTGAAGAGGTTCACGTGACTCCTGCGCCAGTCACTTACAGCCATTCTGATCACCTATTTAACACCTATGGCCTTTCTTCCAGAAGGCTGGCCTCTAGCAATACACTGAGCTGGCAATGAAAGGGTTCCTTCTTCAACAGCCACGCCCCCTCGTCAGCAGCCACGCCCCCTCTTCAGCTGTCATGTCGACGTCGCCTTGTCTGATATTACAGAGGGGGTGGTCACAGACGAATGGGTTAACGAACCCAGCATGTATCAGCCGGTGGCAAGTAGCCACTAACCAGGAATGGCTTCTGGTGTAGGTTTCAGGCCTTGCCTCGTGACAGGTGGGCGCGAGCAGCTGGGAAGGCCCTTGGATGCCACCGCCCGGGGATGCCCTCAGCTGTCACCTGACAACACGTGCTCTATTGTATGACGGGGATTGTTTTGGACAACTGCTAATTTTCTCCACCTTTCATCCCCGGAAAATCGTCGGATCCTGTTCTAAATCCACATTTCTCAATGCGTCTCCTGGGGCAGTTTTTGTATTTCCATGTGGATTCAGACACGTAACGCTTGTTTGTTTATTTATTTATTACAGGTGTGTTTCCTCGCCGTTTTTTTTTCTGGAAAAGTAATATTTCAGATTCTGCTTCTGACATTGATATCGACCCCCGAGTAGTCTTTATTTAGAGGAAAGGCCACGCGCCTCATACCAGTATGTACGGTAATCACATGTGCAAAATAAAAAACTCAGTGAAAGCGTTCGTGCGCGGCGTTGTGTTGTTTGAGGTCGATGGGATTATTTTTGTGGGGACTAATGGTAAATAAAGTGAGAAAGACCTTTTTTGCAACCGAATTTCTGAAAAGGTAGTACCTGTACCGCATGTGCTCCCCTGAACAAAATCGTTCAGGGTGGGCCTGTCGGAATGGTCTGAGCAAAAACCTTGACAGTACACGATTTTTGTTAATTGCCTAAGGGACGCAGAGTGAGCACGAGGCATGATAAAACAGTTTTGAACCTATTGGCGTCTTTAGAAGAGCACTGTGAAGGGGATGGACGGGGAGCACACGCTAGGCCATAGATAAAATATGAATTTGCTTAATATGTTTAAAATTGACTTAGTATGTATGCGAGCATACATATGTATGTTCAGATGTAGATATATACATGCAAAGTCAGATCGAACCATTTGTATAAAACAACACTACTTTGCAGTATAAGGTAGTTGGACAAATTAATGTTTGTGGCAAGATGCAGTGTCTGATCTTTCTGTGTCAACTCCTGGCGCGTGGAGCAGCTGTGGTGGTGGGGTGCAGCGGTGTAACCGAACAAAAGGTCTGGGCGCTGGTCCCACCCGCCCTCCCTTATACAGACACCACTGTTTGAACCCAATTTTACTCTTTTACTCACCAGCCCAGGTAGGACCGAGACCACAAGCCTTTAGTTGTGTGTGTAAACGTGGCAGATCATGTGTTGTTTTGTAAACTGGATGGGGGGTTGCCCCAGAGTTGAGGAGCACTGACTAAAAAGGAGCAGCCGCCCAATCTGCCTCAGTGTGAGTGAGGTATTCTTTGACCAGTCTTGCTTAGGCTAATCTGAATGGTCAGTAACTATTCGCATGAAATGATACCTACCAAATTATACAGCCAGGTTAATTTATGCGGCAAGAAAAAGCAAATTAGGAGGAATAATGTGGCCCATTCTGTGGCAGTATTATTATTGTTGTATTATGGGCATGGCCTGGCGCTCAAAGATGATAGTGGCTCACCTATGAGATCCTGCGAGCCCTCACCATTATCCTAAATTCCACCAAAATAGAAGACAGAAAGATGTCCAATCCAGCTGGAATGAATTGTGTCTGAGGCTTCCAAACTTGAACGCCAACTAGATGCCACCCAAGTGTCAGATGAAGCTGGATCGAAGGCTCAACATCTAGATTCCACGCCATAAGTAAGACGGCAGTGGCTGTGGCTCATTCATTACCCGCTCCTCAGTGGATCCAAATCTCGCTCCTCCCCTCACTAAGGAAGCGCATCTTCAGACATATATAGCGCAATCATTTCGGACAGAAACTCTATCACTATTGACTATATCATTCCAGTGGACTGTTGAGATCACCACATTATACTTTTCCATATCAACCAACCGGCCCTAGCTCAACCCCCTAAACAAGCTCCTCCCTCTTGGTCTTGGTTCACCACTGACATCAATGATGAAAGAAGACGTCTTAGAACCCTAGAAAGAATCTGGAGGAACAATTCCTCCTCCCTCCACCGTGATCAACTCAAGGCAGCACGCATAAACTACAATAAGCACATCAAGAACAAAAAGACAACTTTCTTCTGCTTCGATTTAGACAACGCAAAATCCGACCCAAAGAACTCTTTAACATCATAAGAAGCCAAACATCCAAACCAATGACATCCGATATAGTTGCTTCCAAAGAACAATGCGACAACTTTACCAGCTTTTTCAAAGAAAAAATCGCCAAGATCGATCTCTCTCTCAGCACAAATCCCTCCCCTCACACGGAGACCAAGACGTCAGCAATTAAGGTCAGCGCCCCAGTGAACCTATCTATTCACTGGTCCGCCTTCACCCCCATCCAGGAAGCAGAGACAGTCAATCTGATCGCCAATGTCAAACCTTAATCCTACTCCCTTGATCAGCTTCCCACGAGCCAGGCCAAAGACCTGAAGCTTATATTAGCCCCAATTTGGAGCAAGATCATCAACAGCTCTCTGAGCTCAGGAATGATCCCAGACTGCCTCAAAGTAGGCCAAGTCACGCTGCTACTAAAAAACCAGGGCTAGACACTGAGGACATGAACAACTTGAGACCCGTATCGGACCTACCTCTTTTATCCAAAATTCTGGAAAGAGGTGTTCTTCCACAGCTAACCCAACACTTGGAGATCATCAAGCTCCTAGACCCACACCAATCTGGATTCAGAAAGGGATACAGCACTGAAACCGCAATCCTAAATGTCATAGATGATCTACACAAGTCACTTGACTCTGACCAATGCTGCCCTCTCATTCTTCTAGACTTATCGACCGCTTTCGATACAGTTGATCACACCCTGTTCCTCAAAGCCCTTCAAGAAAGAGCAGGCATTGAAATCAAATGACAGTCCTAAACTGATTCTCCTCCTTTATACACAACCGCTCGCAAAGAATAAAAATTTTAAACTTTGAATCCGACCACCTGCCCGTCAACAGAGGAGTTCCTTCCACAAGGGTCAGTACTCTCTCCCCAACTCTTCAACATCTACATGGAACCCCTCACCACACTGCTCAGGAATTCCAACATACCCTTCCACCTCTATGCCGATGACACACAGCTTTATCGGGAAACCACCTCCTTTGACAATATTCACAGACTAAATGTCACGCTCAAAGGGGTTCAACAATGGCTCTCATTGAACCACCTTAAACGTAATCAAGAGAAAACAGAAGTTCTCCTCAACTCCAACAGAGACAAAAACCCCCAAATTGAAAAATGGCTCAAAGCCATTGATGCCCTCAAAGTCACCCTCACGGAAAAGGGCTCTGTAAAATCTCTAGGTATCACCCTAGATCCCACACTGGACATGAAAAAACACATCTCAAGATTCGCCAAAAGCGCATTTCTCAATCTGAAACTTCTATACAAAATAAAACCCTTCCTTTCCCTGAGAGACCTTCAACAGGCCACCCAGGCACTAGTGCTCTCCAGAATTGACTATGGAATCGCAGCCTTGACCGGGACAGCAAAATGTCACATAGGTCCCCTGAAAACCACCTTCAATGCCGCAGCAAGAATTATCACAGGAACTAAGAAATTTGATCACATATCTCCCACACTCAAGGAGCTTAAGTGGCTCACAACGAGCCAGCTTCCGAACAGCCTACCTTACGCACATCGCCCTTCACACAGGCAAACCAGAATACCTGGCCGCCAAACTCAAAAGGGCCGGCCAATGGAGGAATCTCAGAAGTTCCAACACGCTACTTCTCATCCCATTGAAATCTCGGAAACACAAAACCGCAACTAAATCCTTTGCGGGAAATGCACCTAAGATCTGGAACTCCACCCCCCCCCCCCCACATTAGAATGACCACCTCTTTCCCGAAATTCAAGATCCTACTCAAAGCCCTCTTCCGAGAGCACTCTTGAACTTAACAAGAAGAACACAAGGTCCTTCGGAGAAAGTTCGACACCGCACCACAACCTCGATGTGGTCGAAAAACAGTCGTCTTAGAACTATAATCGCCGGGATCTCCCACCGTACCTCGTCCTGTTTGATAGACACCCCACTCGCTATCAGCAAACAAACTCCTCTTTATCAAACCCCTCAGCCTCGACCCTCCTGTTTGACCACAAGAACTGTATGGCAATTATTTTTTTATTTTTTATTTTTTTAAATATATTTTTATTGCAGGAATCAGTAAATTTGTACAAAAATACCAGCATCATAAGTTCAATCAAAATTAGTAGAATACATCCCTCCGTTCCCTAGTAGGACGAACCATTACACAGCCATTTAGCCCACAACCTAAGGGTCGGGCGGCGATACTCGGTGGGGACTCAACAGGAAGTCGGAGCTGGTCCGGATGATCCACTATCCGTCATCTGCTTTTCTAAACCATCCTACAAAAAACCAAAAGAAACCCCCCCCTTCAAAACGCTATAAAACAAACCAAATACCCCCCCCAACCCCGCCACCAGTGCACAGTAACAGCCGTAATGGGATCTGTGAGAGGACCCATGAGGAAAGCAACTGACATGTAAAGTGCAATCGTCTATCGGGACTCGAGGCGAGCTGCATCTGCGCCCTCGGAATCGCTGGGAGCGCCATAATCCCTGAGGGCCTGCACTAATATCTCCCATTCTAGCGCCGCCTCCTGCGCCTTATCATTGTGTTGTCTCCTAGCTAACTGGTACCGCAGCGTGCTTTCTCCCGCCGCCCATTTCAAGAGTTCGCTGTGCCATCGGGCCCCCGTTGGACCAACCCGTGCCTTCCAATTCCTGGTCACCTCTCGCTTAGCAAGGAGAAGCCCCAGATCAATGAATTTACTGGTGATTTTATTTTTGGGGGTATGCGGGAACCAGTGCAGGAGCCCCACTGCCGCATCAACCGATAAGGATCTCCCCGTTACCTCCTCCAGGGTATTCCCCACTTCCAGCCAGTAGGAGGACAGCCCCGTGCAGGACCACAACATATGGAGAAGGTCTGCATCAGGCGCCTGGCACCTGGGGCAGTCCGCGGAGTCCGTGGCAAAATATTGTCGGATCTTCGCCGGGGTCAAATATGCCCTATGGAGTACGTAGTAGTGGACCAATTGAAAGCGGGCGTGGCGCGTGCCCTTCCAGGCCCGCCTCATGAGTTGGGACCAGGTCGTCTCCGGGATCTCCTTCCCTATGTCCCCCTCCCAACGGGTTCTTAAGGTAGTAAGGGGGGCCAACCCCTCATTGAGCAGTCTGCCGTATAGGCACGTGACCGCCTTAACAGTGCCCGCGGACATCATAACGTACTGGCACACCGGAGAAGTAGGAGGTTCCTCCTGCCCGTGCTTCCAGTGCGCCTGAATCGCTCGGACCAGGGCCGAGTGCAGAAGAAAATCACCGCGAGGAACCTCGAAGCGATCAATGAGCTCCTGAAAGGGCAAAAGCGCCTCGTCCTCGTAAAGGTCACCCACCAACTGTAGGCCCGCATCCTCCCAATCGGCTAATCGTGACCAATCACCACCATGAGGCAGAGCCGTCAGCATGCCCAGGGGTATTTCGGGTGCATACGGTATCCGCAACTGGCCCCGGGCGTGGGCCCGGTTCCAACACAAGCGAATGGTCTTCTCTTCAAGTGTCAAGTCCTGTAAGGCCAAACGCTGTCGCAGCGCTATGAAGGAGAGAACATGCCTAGCTATCCCCGTGCCCCTCCTATCCTCTGGGCCTCGGAATTCCCTGGCGACATCCTGGGTGAAAGTCTGCAGCTGCGCTGCCAAGTAATACTTTTCAAAGTCCGGCACCGCCAGCCCACCCTCATCTTTCGGCCTCGTCAGGGTCTTGAGGGCCACTCTTCGGCGGCCCGAACCCCAGAGGAATCCGACCACCATTGACCGTAACAGTCGAAATGTGGCTGGTGGGATCCAAATCGGCAGCGCCCGGAAATAATATAGCAACCTGGGAAGCGCCACCATTTTAAGCAAAGCGATCCGTCCAGCTACCGAGAGCGGTAGGGTAGCCCAGAAGTCCATGCTACCACGCAGCGCGCGAGTGCTGCGAGCTATGTTTCCATCCAGGAGGTCTGACGGTTCATGGTAGACGTATACCCCCAGGTACTTAAAGCAGTCAGGTTCCCACCTAATATCTCTACTGATATCAGGGCTAGGTGTACCCTTACGAACCGGGAAAAGACAGGTCTTAGCCCAGTTCACCCGAAGGCCCGAGACCTCCCCAAACGCCGTGAGCGCCGACGCAGCCCCATTCAGGGCAGCAACCGGGTCCTCAAGGAAGAGCAACAGGTCATCAGCGTACAGCGAGACATAATGTGGGCCCGAAGGTGTCCATAAGCCATTATAGTGGGCTCCCGACCGGAGTAGCAGCGCCAGAGGTTCCACCGCTAGCGCGAAGAGAAGCGGGGACAATGAACAACCCTGTCTCGTGCCTTTCTCCACCGGATATTGCGAGGAGATCAGCGGGCCTGCCCGTACCCTGGCCGACGCCGAGGTATATAGTACCGTGGTCCATCTGATGAAACCCTCACCGAGGCCGAACCATAGCAATACTGTGCGCAGGTAGTCCCATTCCAGGCTGTCAAAAGCCTTCTCCAAATCTACCGAGAGGACCACCGGGCACGGGGCGTCCACGAGCGGTTCTCCCAGTAAGCGGAACAGCCTACGGATGTCCATGGTCGTGTTTCGCTTGGGGATGAATCCAGCCTGGTCCTCATGCACCAGAGAGCCCATGTGACCCAGCAATCTCGATGCCAAGATGCTGCTCAGTATTTTATAATCGACCGTCAACATTGATAAAGGACGGTAGGACGCCGGATCAGACGAGTCCCTTCCCGGCTCGAGGAGGGGGACCACTAAGGCCTCGCACATCGAGCCGGGGAGCCGACCAAGCCGCTTCGCCTCTCTGTAAACGATCAGCAACCTCGGTGCTTGGAGATCAGCATAAGCGGCATAAAATTCAACCGGAAGGCCGTCCAGACCCGGGGTCTTATTCCTCGCCATCTTCTTAATGGCGCTACGTATCTCCCCCAGTTCAATGTCGGAACCCAGGGCTTTCGCTACGTCAGGTTCCACCATTGGGAGTTCCAGGGGTCGCAGGTAGTCATCAAGCCGGTCGGGGTCCCTGGCAGAGCGACTGCGGTACAAGCGTTCATAGTAGTGCAGGTAACAGCTCAGAATCTCAGGCTGGGTGTGCACTTCGGTCCCAATCGCCGTGCGCATGGACGTCGTCAGAGAGGTCTGGCGCGTAGGATTAGCTAGCCACGCCAGCAATGCGCTCGATCTATCCCCCTCTGCAAGGGACCTAACAGTATAGGCCTTATAGTCGAAACAGCGCAGCCGTTCGACCTCTGCCGCTACCGCCTCCTTCGCCGCTGCCGTGCGTTCCTGGAGTTCCAGGCGTCCGGGGCGGCGGAGTTCCAACTCACGGAGTTTCCGATCTGCCATTTCTAAATCATCAAGGATGATTCGCCTCATACCCACCTTCTTGGAAATACAGAAGCCCCTGATCACCACCTTAAAAGCGTCCCATTCTAGCGCCCTCAAACCTGCAGTGCCCCCGTTGGACGAGAAGTATTCCGAGATCTTGTCTTCTAGGTCTGCTTTGAATACAATGTCCTCTAAGAGTTCGGGACGCAACTTCCAGGTGGGCACCGCAGGCACTCCCGGAAACCAGCGAAGGTCCAGCAGGAGAGGATTATGATCTGAGATGGTCCTGGTTAAATATTCAGATCGGACCGCCGCTGAAACCAAGTCTGTCGAGCCCAGAAACCCGTCCAAACGGACGTGTAACTCGTGCAAGCCTGAGAAGTAGGAATAGTCCCTAGTGTCGGGGTGCTGCGCCCTCCAGATATCCGTCAGACCCCAGTGCGTCTGCCAATCCCTCCTACCCTTAGCCACACGGCGAACCGGAGAGTCAGGGAGGGGGGGATGTGAGCGGTCATTCTCCACATCTACTACTGAGTTGAAATCCCCGCCAAGCAGGAGGGGCCCGGAAAAGAAGTGGGCTAATGAGCCCGATAACCTGGAAAGGAAGGCAAGCTGGTCCACATTGGGTGCATAAACACAGCAAACGTTTAGGTCCCTCCCCCCCAGAGTGCCCGAAATGGCCACATATCGACCCTCCGGATCCACCACTGAATTCGTAACCTGAAAAGGAACCCCAGCTCTGATCCAAATTAGCGCCCCCCTGGCATACGCGGAGTACGAAGTGTAAAAGACCTGCCCCCTCCACCTACGCTGTAGCGCCGCCCCTTCCGCCTTGTTAAGGTGGGTTTCCTGCAGCAGCGCCATTTGCACCCCTCTACGCACTAAATAAGCGTGGACTTTGTGACGTCTAGACATAGTGTGAAGCCCCCGTACATTCCAAGTAATGCATTTCACATTAGCAACATCAGCCATTGTCCCATATTGTTCGTGCAAAGTCTCTCCATCCGGGCCCCAACAAAAAAGGAGCAACAATCAACCCAGCACTGGTGGCGGCCATTTTCCCAAAACAAAACATAACAACCCGGGTTCGACCCAAACCCTTGCCCACCCTCCCCAGAACAGGACCCAAATAGTACCATCTAGACCCCATCCAAACCATACCCCCAGCAAACCCTCAGTCCCCGACTAATCCTGCAGTCGCCACCACAGGGAGGCCTTAAGGGCCAGGTGCGGGCTGGGCGTTGGCAATGGGCCCTCGATGCCCGGGCTACCGAGACTAAAGTGAGCCCAAAACAGTAAGAGGAAACCCTCAAGGCACAGGCAGGGCACCCCACCTCCACTCCCCCGGGGATTATGAGCAATCGCCTACCCCCACCACGCCCGCTGCGGGCCCCCACCCAAATGGACGCAGCTCACCCCATCAACCCTGTCCATCCAGAAGTTCCTCAACCGAGTTCGGAGTGATCACCGGGGTATGGACACTGTCGGTCACCGATTCCTCCGAGTCCGTTGGTACCCCCTCGTCGCCAAGGTCCGCTTCCTCTTCTATGGTACCATCCCGTGAGCCAGACAGCGCAAATAACACCTCCAGCACTCCCTTCCGCTCCGTCGACGTCTCCGCGGTCGAAGGTCCGCCTGACCGGCCACGGCGACTACGAATCCTTTTAGACCGCCGTCGCTGTCCAGGCTCCACTGCTAGTTGAGATGAGGAGCCAAAGCCATCCTTCCCGGCTCTATAAAGTTCTAGCCAGTTACAGACATCCTCCGGGGAATCAAAGAACTGAGTCTTGTCATCGACAATTATGCGGAGCCTTGCAGGAAACAGGAGCGAGTATTAGATGCCCACGCTCCGGAGCTCGCGCTTGACCGCCAGGAATGAGAACCGCCTGCGCTGGGTCTCATAGGTGTAGTCCGGGAAGATATTTACCTGGCTGTTCGCCACCTTGAAGGGGCCATTATGTCTGGCGGCATTAAGGATGAGATCTCTGTCCCGAAAGTGCAGTAATCGTGCCACCACCGGTCGTGGGGCACGGCCCTGTTGCGGCGGCCTCGCTGGGACTCTGTGTGCTCGCTCCAGGGTGTAGAAGGAGGATAGACCCTCCGGAGCCACCGTGTTCCGTAGCCAGGCTTCCAAGTAGGCCACCATGTCGCCATCTTCGATCTTCTCCGGCAGGCCCACTACTCGAATGTTATTTCGCCTGTTGCGACCTTCCGCGTCTTCCGCTCGCCGCTCCAGGGCATCAATCCGGGATAGGGCATCCTTCATTGTCGCGGCTAGGGTTCTCTGTGCTGGCTCCAAGGTTTTTATCGAGCCCTCCACTTCCTTGACCCTATCCGAGAGCTTGCCGTGGTCCGCTCTAAGGAGGCCCAGACTCGTCGCCACCTGGGCAATGTCCTGCTGGAGGGCCGAGCGTGTGGTCGCGATCGCCTCCAGGACCCGGTCAAATTGTTGCTGCAATGGCGCTCGACCAGAACTCTCCGGGTCCCCACGTTCTTCTTTGTCCTGGGCCTCCGAGTCTGAGGCGGCTGGGGTGGTCCCCTTGGTTTCCCCATGGCGCAGGAGTCACACGGTGGAGAGCCAGTCAGAGGCGCCATCAAGTGCGGGTGTCGGCTATGTCTCTCTCGACTAGTGGCCTTCGGGTCGAGGGCGGGCGATCTCCGTCTCCAGGGCCTGTTGGACCTCCACAGCTTCGGGCCGCGCCACCACCGCGTCGTCGGAGGGCACTGAGGAGGAGGCGGGGACAATCGGCGCCAGGTCGGGCAGGCCCGTTTGGCCGATGAGGATCTGGAACGAGGGTCTCCAACACCACCGGAGACTTTGTGGCGCCAAGGCGCCGTGCTGCCCATGGAAGTCAGTCACTCGGGGGGATGCAGCCAGGCGCGGCTCAGGGGGTCGGCACCGCAATCAGGGCCGCCAGGCGTCCGTGAGTCGAGGTCCACTATCGTGTGGGCATCCGATCATCCAGGAGCGATCACCGTATTCAAAGTCCGATCAGAACGACATCCAAACCATCACATCACAGGGAGATGAAAAGGTGGAGGGTGCGCTGTAGATAACGACGCTCCTCCAGACTAAAGGTCCCAACCAAGGGGACAAAGAGGTCCGGGCGCCATGGTGGGCCACACTCCGCGGGACCACAAACTTCGACTTTCCGTCGGATCAACTCATGTTCGAGTTACACCAGGTGCCTCGGCAGCTCCCAATCAGTCTGAACGACGGTTTGCGGGGGTTAGGGTGCCCCCCGGCCTCCGATCTGCAGGATAATCACGGGCTCAGTCCCGGAGCCGAGCTCTCAGGCGACCATCGCCATCGGCGTCCAAGCCACGCCCCCCAACTGTATGGCAATTATGTATATAATGTATATAATACTCTTAAGTTTATAAGTTGTGGATTCTGTCTATGGGGATAAGACTCATAATTGTACTTGCTGTGAAGCGCTCTGATACCCTCGGGTCCAGCTAGCGCTATACAAAACTTCTAAATAAAATAATAAATAAACTGCACAACAAAAAGACAGACACTGATAACCCTCTGCTCATACAACACTGAAATGTGGAACAGTTTTACCTACTGGTGGTCCAATTAATTACATTGGACACACTGGTTCACTGGTGGAGTCCTGCGGGTGGGCGCAGCTCAACATCTCTGGTACTGCTCTCTCGCCCACTAGGGTCTACCTGCAGGTGCGTCACCGGAACAGCGACTGTCTCTGTCTGACTGAAGTGTGGTCTGTTTGGCTCCATTGCAATAATGACTTTAGTGAGTTTTGCAAAAATTCCTTTGTTTGTTGCTATGTTCTTACTCTACCAGGTCCTTGCAGCCAGCACCACCAATCCCCCTACAATGCACTGGGCGTGAAGGGGCGGACAGGAAGATTACTGCTCTAAAGTGTACCAGTTCGCTGCATGGCATGCCTTTTCATAGCCGGCCCATTTGAGGGATACAGTCTAAAGGCCCGATGCACAAAGGGACTTCTGTGGAGTAAAGTTATGAGTGTAACGTCTGCGCTCTCGTGGAAGTGTCTCTACACTAGCGCACCCGCGTACAAAGATTCCAGCATGAGTAAGACTCCGCTACGAGTGTGGAGACTCCGCACTTGTAAGTTTACTACAGGTAAGTCCCTTTGCGAATCTGTCCTGAAGGGCCTTATTATGAGTTTGGCAGTCTGACAGCGGTGAGCCATCCACCGTATTACGAGTTGGGAGTGTTGCCTGTACAGAGACCTCCGGCACCTTCAGCACACTGCCGACTGCCAAGGTCGCAGTCCGGAGGAAGGCAGCATCCATTGGGCAGGACATAGGTGCAACACTGCTGTCCGTATTACGAGTTGGCTTTCCCATGAGCCGACCGTGGCGGTCAAACTGTCGCCTAAAGGTTGGCAGAGACCCAGGATTTGGGGTGCATATCCTCATCCTGTTTCCGAACGCTCCACCTACTTCGAAACACATTCAGATAGCTCTCCACAAAATCCAGAATGACGGTCATCCGCGCACTCATCACAAATAGACTTGACTACAACAACGCACTCTATGCTGGCATCACACAGAAACAGCTCATGAAACTACAGAACATCCAAAACGCCACAGCCAGACTGGTCCTGGACATCCCCCACCACAGCCACATGACACAAACCTCTGACAACTCCACTGGCTCCCTATCAACAACAGTATCACATTCAAGCTCCTCACACATGCCCATAAGTCTCTCCACAAGGCAGGACCAGAATATCTGAACCACTGTCTCACGTTCCACACACCTGCCAGAGAACTCTACTCTACCCAATTCCCCTGGCCTCTATCCCACGGATCCAGAAGACCAGAACCAGTCTGATTCCGGCAATGGATAGGTGGTATTTTTCAACAAAAATCATGCATATGTGTGCATCTGACACATATGCAGTTGGAAATGTACACACATGCATCAATATATATTGAAATACATTGTCCACCGCCTCAAGACCGCTGCTGCAAAACACTGCTGGCCCCTCAACAAACTCGTAATACAGTGATCGGACAGCAAAAGGTGTAGCTGTCTCCTAGCAGACGCAGATATGGTCCTTCAGCAGTCACACCGCCAAACTCATAATAAGGACTTAGTCTCCATTACTCAAGTGCAGCTACCACCAGCGCTCTATGCCCGAGCCTAGCTTGCTGCCATTTGTCTACACTGAGGCTGCCTTCCTTCAGGATTATTTTAGAGCAGGCTCACATGACCTTCTTCTCCACATTCACATTTTGAGCACAACTTGTTATCAATCTGGGAACTAACCCACCCAGCATCAGCTCTTACACTCCCACAGCTGCAGACTTTCGTATTTCCTCTTATTTCTACAGTGCTGTGCTTATCCTTTCAGGTGAAAAGAGTCTAATGGTGAAGACCACGCAAGGGCCACCATGGACCCCCAACTTCTCACATTTGTTTCTGATGTGAACATTACCCGAGTTCTCTTCTCTCGCCTTGGGTGGCGGTACTGTCCTCCAACCACTTTTGCTGTCATGGCCCATTACAAAAAATAAGGCTGCAGACTATACTTCCCTAAACCACTTTCTCCACCAATAAGAGAATAGGGCAGGGATGAAGGAGCACAAACACCACAAAGATAAGGATACAAAAACCCACCTGTAATGAACTAAAGAGGCCAACCTCCCATTTTAGAATTCCCAGTTAAGGACAAACCTGGAATTAAACACAACGGTTGAGCTATACTGAAAGAATTTGACACAGTATACAACACTGCATAATGCACCAAGATGAACATGGATCTGTTACACGTTGAAATACCTAGAATCAGGAAAGACCTAAAGGATCTCAATGTAAGGATCACTGTTCTGGAATCCAGAATCAGTAACACTGAATACATAAATAACTTGCAAAACTGACAAAAAGATCACAGTTCTTCAGTGTGGGATCACCAACCTCGAAGAGCACAACAGGAGGAGTAATCTTAGAATTGTTGGCCTACCGGAAAATCCTGAACAGTCTGCTCAGTCAGCAATTTTCTGAAATTGGCAAACTTGAAATGAATAAACCCATTGTTAAGAGGGAGATACTGGAAACTATCACGGCCGTTTCCTATGCCAAATCCCCTGACCCAGATAGCTTTTGATCTCAATCTATAAAATGTTTTGTGACACATTGATTGACCCCTTAGAAGCAACCCTCAAACATTTCACCCTCACTGGTGAGGTTACCAGAACAGCTGTGAGGAAACCACTGTGGTTATTCGGAAAGTAGGTAAAGTGCTTCTTGCACCAAAGAAATACAAGCCCATGTTGTGAATTAACGTGGTAGTGAAAATATACATTAAAGTGCTAGCTAGTTGGCTGTAAAAAATAATTACAAAACAAATCAATAAATCTCAGATTGGCTTTGTTAAGGAGAGACTCACTAGTGATAACACCTGCACTTTCTGCCATATTATAGAAAAATACTGTCTGGCCAATCACCTTTGGCAGCCATTGCCTTAGACCCAGAGAAGGCCTTTGATATGGTTGCTTGGCCTTATCTCGGGCAGTTCTTCAGAAACACAACTTAGGTGACCAATTCCTTGGCCTTCTATGCCAAACCAACAGCAAGTGTCAGAATAAATGGTGAACTCTCTTTTTGTGGTAGTGGGCAAATACTGTTAAGCATTTGTTGTACTCAGATAGACCAATTTTGTATAAAAATAACAAGACTCTTTATATTTGTTTTGAGAAGCAAGACTTCAAATCGGAGATATATTTTGAAAAGTTTTAAAATACATCAATAAATACCTTGTTGTATGTGGTAGTCGGAATAAAAGGCAATGCAGTTCAAGGTATGCAGTAGTTTCAGTATCTAGGCACACGTCAGCTGATACTGTCAAACATTTACCATCGCGGTTAGCGGAGGAAGCCTGGGAGGCACATAGCTTGAATGGAGTTCAGTAGACTGACAACACAGTTACTGTTGTGGTAGCTGGCAGCAGGTCACTGTAGTTCTATGGATGCACTGCCAGCCTAGCAGTGGCGGTTGCTGAGATAAAGGTGTAGTCTTTGATAGTGGAGTACCGCCGACGCAGTTACCCTCACAGTCACTGGAAGGAGGACTCTGCTGGCATCGGTCGGGCCATAGGTGGATTGCAGGGCAGACCGTCACGGAGGAGCGGCAGTCATGCCAAAGTTGCTGCTTCCGCTGTCGGGGCCACCAGCAGGAGGGTACGGGCTCTCAGGAGCAGGGCTGTTCCCAGCGTCGGTCGCTGTGCTGAGAAGATCCTGAAGGGGGGAAGAGGTGATCACCTCCACCCAGAGCAGGCATTGTCTCTGGATCCGGAGAGCACTGTCTCTATACCCCAGGGCCTATAAACATGTCTGGTGATGGCAGGTTGGCTAGAACTAGACAGGGACAGCTCCATTGGTCAGTAGGTTTCAGGGGACCCTCTAGCGAGGTTTTCTGAGTGAATTTAATAATACATCAAATCGTGGAATCAGCAAGGCTTTATTGAGATAAGATGTTTGGTACTAAACATCTTAGAAATTAGTAAAGCCATCATGGAGCTAGGAAATTCGTTCTGACAAGTAGCTAGCCCATGCACTCTATATGGTTTCACTGTTCACTTATAACACCCAGAATGGATTGGACTTTGTGGGGGCATATCTGCTCATGCATATATGCCCTACCATAGGATATAGTGCACCCTGCCTTAGGGTGGAAGGCCTGCCATAGGAGTATCTTACCTATATCGTATGTATGGGTGGCAGGGCTGTGTGCCATGTCAAATCTTTGGTTTGTTCTGCACCTGGACATGCAGCCTGCTATAGCAACACTGGCTGATCCTGGTGAGGGTTCCCTAGGGGACCTTCTTCTGTTCCCATGCCCTGGGTACCAGGGATACCATTTACAGGGGTTCATAGGGGAAACGGGAGTTGTGACAATCGTGGTACAGTTTTTGGGAAAGAAGATCTGGAACTATCAGCCTTCAATGTGAGCTACGTTGACTTTTCTAACTAGCCTCATTGCAATGTTACTTATTATCTACAATTGTGATTAACTCATTTGATTGTTAGCCTTCTGTGTATCTACACACATGTTTTTATTCTAGAAAGAAGGTGCTTTTTCCGATTACAAATCGTATTCTAATCATGATCAGTGCACTTATACTGAAATGATTAACATGTCTCTAAGGAAGACTCACATATTTTGTACGATCATGATCCTGTGTTATTATTTTTTCATAGTTTATCCTGGTTGCTATCCCCGTGGTGCTTTTTCGCCATCCTCATGGAGGCTCGCCTCCCCTATTTTTCAGCATAGCTCCTTCACTCACTTCCTGCACACATCGAGGTTACCGCGCCAGTTAATCGGTCACGCCCTACTCCGGCTCTTTTACTCACTTCCGGTAGATACCGTGGTTTTTAGGTTACCGTTCCAGCCTTTTTTCAATCACGCCCCTTTTTACATCGGACATCGGCTCCATGCTCGGTCTCCCAATATCCGAGGCGAGACGAGCGCTGTCAGGACCCGGCACCCCGAGGTAACTTTCTTCCCGCCATGTCACGTTCTGCTGGCACCAGACTGTGGCCTCGCACAATCGCTGACCCTCGCACTCCCTTCTCTTACAGGCCTCTACTGAACACGGACTTACCTGCTCGTGTTCCGTTTTCGCAATTGAAATATGCCCTACCCGCGGCCTTCTTTTAACCCGTGCACCGGGTCGGAATTATCACCGTTCCTACGGTGAGTTCCGAAAACACCAGTAGCGTTGAAACTTTTCTTTGCATTGTTTGCCCATAACAATCCATGTGTATTACCCGTACACTCATGACGGCTACCCGCCCCTTATCTCTCATGTTCCAGATTTATGCACCCGCTGCCTTTCTTTAACCAGTGGAGAAGTGTGGCTCAGGGGTTAGAGGCGGCAGACCCGGAAGCTGAGATCGGCCCTGGACCAGGGTTCAATTCCCCGCCTCGGCGGGTCTTGGGCTCAAAAATTCCACGGACTTGATAATTCTCGCTCCGGTGCCTTCTCAACTCACGGGTTCACACTCTGCGACTCTGGGCAATAGCTTGCTTAATCTCCACAACGGCCCCTCGCGGCGGGATGCCTGGCTTTCACCTTGTGGATACCCTGCCGGGGTTATCTCACAGGGGAATACCAGGACGGGTTCCCTAAGCAAGCGCCGGGAAACCCTTTGTGGGTAGCTGTGCGCTATATAAGCTCAAATACATTTACATTTACATTTACCCGAACATCGGGTCGGAATTATCACCGGTACAACAGTGAGTTCTGAAACACCAGTAGTTTTGAAACTTTTCCAAACAATTGTTTGCCCATTAGCAATCCACATGTGTCACCTGTACACTCATGACGGCTCACTGCCCCTTATCTTTCCGTTGTAGATTTACGCACCACGCCTTAAACAGGTAAAACGTCTTGACATTGACGTCTTCACTCTCACTCTCACTTCACTCTCTTCACTTTGGCGTGCATGATTTGAATCACTTTTTCCTTCGCCGCGCCCTTTTACATTAGTTTGTACACGTATTTGCTCTGCACCGACCAGGATCATGTTTTAGTTAGCCTGCATTAACCACATGCAGTATTCTGTTATCGCATGATGCATGACAAATGTGCACTCCATCGTTCGCCGTTTCTAATAATTATAATTTTGAGATACCAATCTTGATTCTAAATATGTTACTTACAAGATGTGTTGACTAAACCTTGTTTAAACCTTTTGTAACTATCAGGTCAACAATTAAGATGTCCAATCCAGTATGTTTGATCTCAAATTGTTACTTTTCATTTCACTCTTGATAACATAAGGAAATATTTGAATATTGCTTTCACTAGTCTCTTAACATGCTGCATTTAGTTGTGTGACGCTTTGAATTTTCATTTGCCTTGAAACAACAAAATAAGAATGACTTTACGCTGACCTTTTGGTAAAATAACTACATTTATCGTCTTTTAGTATCAGACCTTTTTAAATTATTATAAAAAGTCGCTTATATTCCTTGAGATATAAGCATTGTCCTCTAACATAGAATGTACCCGAATCTAGGTTTTTATCCATGATTTGTTTTGTTTTTTCTTCCCATGATCTTCACTGTGTGCAGTTAGGTGGCACATTTGTGTTGCAACCACTTCACGCCATCACCACAAAATGTTTTATTTTAGGGAAACTAGGGTTTGCACTATTAATCAGGGTTTCTTGTATGATCACCCTTCTGTGTATGTCAGGGCACAAAATGCACATGTATATATTGTGACTTTATATATATATTTTTTGCACTTATTTAATTGTATCATTGACAGCCCTGAAGAGTCACAGGCATTGACCTGGTGACGAAACACGTGTTGGCTGGCGTTGTTTTTTCCTTCTAAAGAATACCATCTACATAAACAACTTACATTGAACTACCGGTGTCGACTTTCTTATGAATAATTTCGCTGTATCTATACTGTTTAATCTATACGTGTGCCCAGTACCTGTTCTGTATGAGAATGCTATTTTAATTATCTCTGAGGCAGCTGAAAAAGCAAATACAGCAATACTAGACCTCATACAGAGGTTCTATAGTTCCTCAGTATTCTGTCTAAACAAGTATAAAACTGAAGTTTTACCTCTAAACGCCCTCCGTCTTCCTAATTGATTTAAACACACTGGACCACATTGGCAATCCAAACACATTAAATAGCTGGGATTATGTTTCACTAATGATTTGCGGGAGTCTGCCAGACTTAGCTAATCCTGGTCACCTAAATTGCTACCCTGATAGGGTAGATCCGAATCCTTAAAAATTATGATCACACCAATAATTACTTTTGCGTCAAGTATGATCCTAGTCAGACTTTCAAAGAACTTTTTGCATCTATCAATAAACTCACTTCCACCTTTATGTGGAGTTAGGAAAAAGCTACAATAGAATAATAAAAAACTGCACAGAGATTATAGTAGGTGGGAGGGGAGGGGGTGCACAGTCCCACACTGGTTCAACTATCAAATTGCTTTTCTCTCCACACAGGGAAGCCAGTGGGTCTGGACAAAGATGTAAACCAACCATGTTGGACACAGACTTAACAAAAACTTGCCTCACTATTACAAATGACCTCGCACCTAACAATGAACACTATAAACACACTACTCTCTAAACAAATTATCCTGGATGCGGTCAGAGATATTCGTTAGTACACAGAAAGCTGACCAATCAACTACCAAACTTCTCCTTGGTGTAACTATGGAGGAGTAAAAAAAAAAACTGCCATAGACGCAACTCCTCAATGAGAAATATCCTGGATGAGGAAAGGTATTTCCCTCGCAAATGGGCTACTCTCACCCACTGGCCCCATATCTTTTTCTCAACTTTAAAGTACATTTTCTGTTCCCAAGTGGGCCTTCTATAATTTATGAAAATCGAAGGGGAAATCTCTTAAAATGGTAATCTGAAACATTGCTTAGGTCCAGGTTGTCTCAAAACGTATAGTCTTATAGAGAAGAAACCCAGAGAAGGTGTGGATGTGGTTACTAATGCATAGGAAGACCTAGATGCACATTTTAATCCAATAGTTTGTGTTGCAGTAGACAGATATAAGTTCTTCCAACGCAAACAGGGCAAAAATGAGAGAGTAGATGCGTATGTTTCTGCACTAAGAGGGTTAGCCTTAACGTGCAGATTTGGGAATTTACAAGAAAAATTGTTACGTGATCAGATAATTATGCACACAAGCAATCCCACTATACAAGCCAAATTTTGGGATAACAGTGAATCACCGTTAAAGGAAGTGGCAGCTTTAGTCAGAAAAGCAGAGCGTACTGGGAGATGTGCTAAAACCGTACTTGATTAACCAAATTAACTAAAATTACTGAGTAAGTCGGGAGACAATAGATATAAGAAAGCTGAAAGTAAAGTTAAACATAACCCTGAATGCAACCAGGAAAAGAAAAAGTTAAATGAAAAGAAAGAATCCTGGGAAAATTCTGGAGGAAAACAGGGTTTAAGAAACTGTTACCGGTGTTATGAGCATTTGGCTAATTTCCAGAAATGCCCAGTAAAATATTTCAGAAATGTGCATATTTTGGTATGATTGGGCATTTCGCCAAAATGTGTTGGAGGAAGAATTGCAATTCAGGTATGAAAGTAAAATGTGTGCGGTGTGAAGAAGATAGAACTAATGTAGAATCTGAGGAGTCAGATTCATCAGATGTGAATTATGTATTTGGTATATACAGTACGATATTTTAGATTTCAACCTTGTTAAGGTGAAGAAACCCATGTGTAATGTGAACATAGATGGTGTTCAGCTGGAGATTTTAGCTGACTTTTCAGGCAGGGTAGGCAAAGTAGGCAAAGTAAATGACTTCCAACACAAAAAGTAACTAAAAGAAAATGCATCACCATGCATACACAAGGTAAGGCATTTACCAATCTCAATCAGAGATGAAGTGAAGCATGAACTAGAGAGGATGGTTGCAGATGGCATAATAGAACCTGTGGAATCGGCTGAGTGGGTGTCAACTTTGGTTGTCATTGAACGCCCCACTTGTAAGGTCAAATTAGGCATTGGCCTGAGAGATCTAAATAAGAATATATTAATAGACCAATATCCATTGCCAAGTATAAATGAAATGTTTGCAGCCATCAAAGATATGTGTTAGTTCACCACCATTGATTTAAAATCCGCATACCACCAAGTACCAAGACATCCAGACAGCAAAAAACTCACTTAATTTATAACACCTTTTGGTTGTCTCTGCTTTACTAGGGCACCCTTCGGTTTAGCTTCTGCCGCTGCCCTATTTCAAAGAACAATGACTAGAATTCTTCATGGGGTGGATGGTGTAAAAATCTTCCAAGATGATATCCTTATAATAGGAAGTAAAAAGGAAGAATATAATAGTAGAGTCTGTCAAGTCTTGGAAATTCCTGGAGAAAAAGGCTTATCTGTAGAATTTAACAAATGCAAGTTTGCACAAAATGAAGTTGTATATTTAGGACATAGAATCAGCAAACACGGGTTAAAACCAAAACAAGGCCTCATCAATACCATAGTTAATGCACCCAGTCCCACAAGTAAAGATGACTTGAGAGCATTCCTGGGATTGCCAGAATATTATTCTAAATGCATACAAGAAAATTCAGAGACAACTTACAAGATTCGGCAACTACTTAAAAACAAATGCACATTCGAATGGTCTAAAACATGTCAAGATGCCTTTACGAACATAAAAAAGGGAAATCAGTGAGGCACCATTTAAAAAAAGTTTTGATCCTTCTGCACAGATCATCCTGACCACTGGCGCAAGTAACAAAGGTTTAGGTGCAGTATTATCACAACGAGACAGAGATGGCAAGGAATGGGTCATCATGCTTCATGTTCACTTATGAAGGCTGAGGAGAGATATTCATTCATCGACCGTGAGGCATCAGCATGAACTTGGGCCATTAATCATTTTCGGAAATAAGTCTGGTGATTCCACATCATCCTTCGTACTGACCATAAGCCCCTTGTTAAAATTGTATCAACTGCAGGTCTAGTTAATGCATCTCCTAGAATAAGCAAAATGTCTGTGAAACTACTTGACTACAATTATGACATCGAATTCTGGCCTGGTGTTAAGAATAGAGTTTCAGATTTTCTAAGCAGATTGCTATTACCCCATCATGAGTGTGATGGGCAATTTATGGAGGAATCTGAAAAAGTTCAGTCAGTTTTCAGTGAAGGTTTGGAAAGGGTTACACTCACAGAGTGGAAAGAAGAGCTAGCCAAAGACCAGTCACTAATGAAAATATGTAAATTTACATGTGGACAGTGGCCTGAAAAAAAGAGTCTCAAAAATAGTGAAAGGAATTTTTGGGAAATCAGACATGAGCTGAGTGTTGAAGGCTTACTATTTAGATTAGGTAAAATAATACCACCAGTGACTTTACATGAAAGAATTCTTCGATTATGCCATGAGGGACACCTGGGCATTTTCCAAAACCAAACAGAGTTAAATTCAATTACTGGAGGCCAGGCTTAGACAAAGATATTGAACGTTTAGTTAGGGAATTTGTGGCTTGTAATGAGTCGAACAATAGTCTAAAAACGTTCAGAATACCCTTATGTCCATTTGAGGCGCCTGGCATAACTTGGGAAAAGGTTGGCCCAGACATTGTGGGACCAGTTGAGGGCCAGATTGGCAACTATAAATACATACTGGTGCTCATTGACCATTTCTCTAAATGACCCAAAATCAAAATAGTTCAGAATGCTGATTGTACAGCTGTCATAACCTTTCTTGACAAGATTTTCAGGAGAGACGGTCTCCAAAAATCCATGCTAACTGACAATGTATCACAGCTCACATCCACAGCTTTCAAAACATTCCTATTTCGCAACTGCATTAAGCACAAAACAATGTCACTTTATCACCCTGAACTTCAACAGGGTGATCAAGGGTTGCATACAATTGTAAAAAAACAACAATATGCAACAAGAGAATGATATTCATAAATTAATATGGGAATACAGTATTACTTGAAGTTAGCGAAAGATGCAATGTTAACTTAATAACACTGTTCCCGGCTGGCATTACCTAGGAGACCAGCACTTAACGCTCCGTTATGCTGCAACACACACCGACGACTTTGAACACTGCGCCAGGACAGTACATGAGAGAAGTTCACACGCGGTAAGATCACGGCAGCATGGGTCTCAGAACCTACGCTATCTATGTATGCCTATGCCACACGTTGTTATTGTTTGATATCGCCTCACGGTGCAAGCCATCACTTTTTGCCCCTTCTCGATAAGTCATCAGTCCACTCGTACACACACGAGTATGTGTTCGCATCAGCACTTTTAAAATAACGTTGTTCATTTTTGCCGTTTCACGATGATTTACTTACTCTCGTACACACGAGCATGTGTTTCACTTTTTGCCGGTTTTCACAATAGCCATCAGTCCACACGTGCATACACGAGCATGTGTTTTTATCAGCACTTTTTAACTAATGTTGTTCCCTTTTACCGTTTCTCGATGATTTACTTATTTAATCGCGTATACACGAGCATGTGCTTTCATCAGTACCCTTTAACGTACATCATTTACCTTACCATTTCTGCTACCGTGTTCGTACCAGTATTGTTTCAATCTAGTTGAACAACTTTATTATACCACTTCTTTGTGAACATTGGTTAAACCACAGTCCGAATAGGCACTTTTTTGATTAGACACAACACGAGCACAAACTGGCACATGTCTTTAGTAGCACTACTGAATTCACCTTCATCTTTACTATTTATTTTGTACACTGCGGTGCATGCTTGCATTTTTTCCACGAGTCACCACCGGAGCAAAAGTCTGACACTCCCAAGTTTTGTACTAGTTTGTGGGAGTCTAGCCATATGTGGTTACTATATAGCATCCTCTTTCTTTATTTTCAGATTTAACATATCTTCCCTGAAGAAGGGTGCAGTCCCAAAATGCATAGGGATGTATATTTCGGAATATTAACAATGTACATGAAGGAAATGTAATCCGAGCAAAGAAAGAAAGATATGAGTAAATCACAAACATTGTGAAGTAACAATGAAATTGATACAATAAAAGATGAACATTTGGATTAGAATAAGATAGAAAAAGTCTTAATGTCTTCATTTCTACAAGCGGATTTAAATTTGTAAACTATCGGGAGACTACGTCTCCAAGGAGTGCCAGCCGGGAACAGTGTTATTAAGTTAACATTGCATCTTTCGCTAATTTCAAGTCAACTCCCCAGGGTCAGAGGGAGCTACCCACTGGCACTCAAAAACGCAATTAAACTGAAGCAACACACCGGTAAAAAGTAACCCACAGAAGAATATAGTGTGCCACACACTACAATACAGGATTACTCCCAGTGCTGTCACTGGTAACATTTCTTTTGTCATGATGAGAGGCAGACATGCCACGAGCAAAGATCTAAGTTGGATATCTGTTTCCAGACAAGTGGAATGGTCACCTGAATCTGTTAGGAAGAAAATTGCCTTAACTCAAGAATGTTACAAAGAATGGTACAACACGAAACATGGTACAAAAAGTGTGCCCAACAAATGTAGTGATTTTGTCAAGGTCTGTCTGGAAAGGAAGACAAGGAAGGGTGAGAGCATATTCTTGTGTCCTTTACAAATAAGTGAAATCTACTACAATTCTGTCAAACTAAGGGACGGTAAGGTCTGGCACATGAATAGGATAGCAAAATGTACAGACAGAACTAATCCCACAAGACTAAATGAAAATTGTGAAACCAATAAGGATGCGTGGTTAGACTTTGTTTTTGGTGAGACAGAACCTGTCATCATGTTGACTGAGACTGAAAATGTAAATAATTACAACAATGCTGATGTACTTGAATACACTTTCCAAAAGGACACAGCGTCAAATCTCAGGTTTGACCACGGATGTGACTCCTCATCCAATATGTTGTCGAGTAATTCCAAAAGCCGACCTATTGTCACAGGCAGTTTTGGTAGGCCCATTGTCAAACCCAAAACATAGAATGACTTTGTAATATATTATTTCCATCTTCTCCTCTTTATTCATCACTCAATTGTAAAGGAGGAAGATGTGGTGTATCTCCGTCATATGGCACCCTTCCCGATTGTATTGTGACGCACCACATTCCATCCCTTTCCATTAGTATTTCCTTTCCACCCCATCCCCGTATTCCACACCTGACAGCTACTCTTGACCGTTTGGTCATTGATCACTTAGCCAGCACTTCTATAGGACGTGCCTGGGGCTTTAGGAATAAACTTCCTATTTTACACTATCAGCGTCTTTGTTTATTTCTACACCAGTGCTTGATAGCACAGATATAGTTGAATATATTTGGTTGAAAGTGGCATAGAAGGAGGTCATATTACTATACTCGAAGAAAACCTTAATGGGACTCGATTTTACATCCAGCACAAGCCAAAGGGAATATAGGAGATTAATAATGGATGTACAAAGAGACATTCTAGAACACAAACTCAGCCTACAAAGCCACCCTCCAGTACCACGTTGTGGTATTCTCCTCTTCATATATTTGTAACTTACATTCAGCCATTGTAATGTGTTTCTGTGCTATTCTTTCTAATATTGTAATATGACATCATACTGTCGGAATCTTGCTAGCATCAAGCTTCACTATAGATTGTATGTATTTGATTTACTGACAGTTAGACTTGAGCTTTGCTGTAGGTGTTGTTTGCAGGCTGGGGTGTTAAGTCCTACTTGAATAAAATATATTATATCCTTAATACCATTGTCTCTGGAGGATCTTTACAATGGCGACGAGCTGAGGATAACCCATCTTGGACTTTTATTTCACACCTCAACGCTACCACCTCTCAAGAGAAGACATTTAGACAACATGTTCTTATTTCATCCTGACATTTTATAAGAAGAAAACCGGAATCAACTATCCTTTGGAACTTTTGGTACCATATTTTATGCATTTTGCGTTTAAAAACTGTGTAACTTGTGACTGATTCCAAGGATTAAGATTACTGCTTCATTGTGTGCGCTTCACTTTAGAGGATTCGATTACCGCTTCATTACGTGCACTTCACTTTAAAGGATTCATACTTAATTGTATCCCAATGTTTCACGCTTCTTACTGAACTCTGCATAAAAGAGATTTTTTTTCTTATTCAACTCTTTATGTTAGACAATGTCTACGTCTCATCTATTTTGATTGTGACTTTTGTGCTGAATTTGGCCAATTGCTGATGCGTGCGGTATTTTGTCCCTGTTTCTTTTTGCGTGACTTGCCAACTTTCTGTACCTCATTTTGACCTACATAACGAGTGACCTGTATTTGATTCAATGCGCTGTGAAGTGGCCATTGGTGCCTACATTTCTCCCACTCCCCCTTACCTTCAAAAGATGTCCCGTGGCTCTCGTTCTAAGTGCACTGCTCGTGTTCTTTGATGTGCATGCTACACTACGCAATTCTTACATGAGACTTGGAGAAAAACACGCATGTCATTTCCTCTTCGTTCTCAACACAATTGCAACTAGACTGTTAACTTGCATAAAGAGTTTCCCTCATTTCCTGTTATTTTGCTACAAGACTGCTAACCATTCCATTTCTTTTGTTCAACTTCCAGCCCTCTTTTAACTTAGAACTTGGAACGTTTGACTGCTGTGTTAAGAACCAACCTGGATAAAGGTTCTTCATTGAAGATTCTATTCATAATACATACATTCCAAGTTATCTTTTCTTCGTGGGAAATTCTCTTTTGGAACTTTATTCATAAAGACCTATTGTTTCAAGCATAAAAGTGTTCCAATCAGCGTGGGAAACATTCCTTTATTTCTTTAATTGGATATTTCATCTCAGTGATAAGCAAACTGTTTTAAGTTTTTATTTTTTTTGCTTATCAAATTCATCTCAGTGACAAGCACACAATTTTTTATTCATTGTTGTTCTTCTTTGTTCTTCGTTTATATATTGGGAGAGACACTTCATACTACTCTCTTTCTTTACAGGTATATAATTGCTCCACATTCATAATGCAAAACTTTCCTCCTCCTCCATTATTCCTGATTAGTCCAGGTGAACCTAATATTCTCTGGAAAAAGCAGAAAAATGTCTTCACACACTATTCTCGTGTATGTGGAGTCTCTTTGGGTGCAGAAAGAAAGATGTCTCTTCTTCTTCACTGTTTAGGTCCTGAGAGACAAGAGATTTTTCAACATCTTCCAGATATTCCAACAGCTGGAGCTAATAATTTAAATGATTATGAAATATGTTTAAAAAAGTTAGATTTACATTGTCTACCCAAAGTATCTACTGTGCTAGAAAGACATAATTTTGGTAAACCTATGCAAAGACTAGGAGAGAGTGTGGAGGACCATATTACTATCTTGAGGAAACTTCCCTCAACTTGCAATTTTTATGGAAATTACGAGGAGAGGTTGAGAGATCAATTCATGTTAGGATGTTCTCTAGACAAAGTCAAAGAAGCTTGCTGGGAGAAAGATAATCCATCCCTATCTGAAGTGATTACAATTGCCGAATCCTGTGAACACACGAATGCATGTGTTGCAGAACATAAAAAAGGAAATGATGAGGTTCCCAAGGAAGACAAAAAAGAAACTGTATATGACTCTAAAAGCAAACAAAATGATGTGACGAATTCCCATCTTCACAAGTCTGACACTAATAAATTTGCATTTAATAAAAATAACTATAGCAAGAGTACTATTAATTCTGGCAAACTTCAAGTTACATGTTACCGATGTGGAGAACATGGGCATGTAGCCAGTTTTAAGGGTTGTATTGGATGGAAGGCAACATGTAAGAAATGTAGAAAGAAGGGACATGTGTCTAAATGTTGTCGCTCTGGTATTGAAAAAAAGAAAGTTCAAGAAGTTGTTTGTGATGAAGATCATGAAGATGAATAAATAATACTCAGAGTCTCTGAAGGTGAAAAGAGTGGTCCCTTTGAAATAGTTCACATCGATGGTACTCCTGTTAGAATGTTGTTTGATTCTGGGGCAAAAATTACTCTTGTTCCTAAAGATGTATATGATAAATATTTGAAAGATAAAGTTGTACTGTATAAACCTGATATCAAAGCGAAAGGGTATGGTGGAGAACCGATTACACTTTCAGGTTATTTTAATTTCAAAAATCGTGTCACCCTTGGGAAAGTTTATGTGTCTGAGTGAGGTGGTTCGTTAGTTAGTTGGTTGCATCAAAGAGATCAAGGAGTTATACTGGATCCAAATGAAACTCCTTCAGTTATGTTAAAAATCTATGATTATAGTGACAAATGTGCACCAGTGTGTCAAGTTGAGTTATATGGTTCCAGTTCCATTTCCTCTTTTGAGAAAGTATTTCCCTTGGTCTTTAATGAGAGGCTCGGATGCTTGAATGGATACTCACATAACATAATCTTTAAAAAGGGGGCAGTTCCTGTTATCAGCAAGGTAAGAGGAGTTCCCATTAAGGTGAAAGAAAACATGAAAGTAGAATTAGACAAACCTTTGAGTGCTGGAGGTATTGCTGAAGTTGAAGCTTCAGAATGGTTGTCACCAGTCGTGATGGCACTTAAAAGCAATGGAGAATCCAGACTTTGTGCAGAGGACTAAACAAGTGTGTGGTGGTGGTGGTTGACCATTATCCCATTCCCAACATATCAGAGGGAGCCAATTTCTTCTCCTCTCTGGATTTGGCTTCAGCATACCACCAAGTAAAGTTGCACCTAAACTCACAAGATTTGCCTTTTGATTTGATATCTGCTGCTGCTGTATTTCAAAGGAAGAAGGAACACGTCCTTGGTAATGTCAGAGGCATAAAAAGGTATCAAGACGACATACTTGTCTTTGGTCGTAACAAAGAAGAACATGGCGAAAGGGTGAGAGAAGTCCTAAAAATCTTGGAAGGCAATAATTTTCAGTTGAAAGCAAAAAAATGCAAATTTTGTCTTACTGGGATTGATTATTTGGGTCATAAGGTACCTTCTTCAGGCATAGAACCCAAGAAGGAACTGGTTGACCCAATTCACAACATGGCAAGTCCGAGTAGTAAAGATCATGTTGTTAAATTTTTGGGAATGACAGAATATTATGCGAAATTCACACCTAAGTTTGCTCACAGAACACAGAACATAGGACTCCTACTAAAAAAGGGAATACGTTTTGAATGGAATGCTGAATGTGAAAAATAATTCATTTTAGTTCAACAGATATTGTCCAAAGCTTCCTATTTAAGCAGTTTTGAACCGGGTCATGATATTGTCATTATGACTGATGCCAGTTCTGCAGGTTTAGGTGCTGTCATGCAGCAAAATAATCAAGGAGTTGAAAGAATCATTTTGTTCTTATCTAGGACACTTGGAGGATCTGAGCGTAATTATTCTGTAGTGGAAAAGGAAGCTTTAGGCATCTTTTGGGCGATAAGGAAACTATGAAAGTTCTTGTGGGGATGCAAATTCACTGTCAAAACTGACCACAAAATGTTGAGAAGTTGTTTGGTCTAGACAGTATTTCCTCAAGGATAAGAAAATGGGTTGTGGCTCTTCAAGAGTTTGACTTTTCTGTTGTGTATGTTCCTGGGTCGAAAAACAATTTGCCTGATTACTGCTCTCACTTGGTAGACATCAATATATCCAAGAGTGAGGCAGTTGAAGATGAAAGTGATGAGTTAGATGAGTACGCTGTGTGCTTAGTCAATGAGAGTGTGATAAAAAGGGCTGTGTGGGAAGATGAACTTGCTAAATATTCTATACTACAATCTGTTCTTAAAGGAATTTCTGCAGGAAATTGGGCCAAACACGCAAAAGTACATGATGATCTCAGTGGTTTCTTTCGAGTACGAGAGGAACTAGCTTGTCATAATGGTATTTTGTTAAGAGGTACGAAATTAATACCTCCAACCTCATTAAGATCACAACTGTTAGATTTTGCTCATGATGGACATCCTGGAATCTCCAAAAACCAAAGAGATTCTCAGACAAACCTACTGGGGGCCTGGGATGGACACAAGGTTGAGAGAGTTGTTCGAGAATGCGGTGAATGCAGCAGGTGTGATAAAACTTTGAAACCGCGTGTCCAACCGATAACCTTAAGATTACCTCCCAAAGAAGTTTGGGATGAGGTAATTATTGATATTTTAGGCCCCATAAAACACACTAGTGTGGATAAGTACCTCATTGTGCTTCTTGATGTTTACTCTAGGTGGCCTGAGGTTATGATTACAAACTCAGTAGAAACAAAAAATATCATTACATTTCTTAAAGTTTTTGAAAGAGAAGGTTTTCCTTCAAAACTACTCTCTGACAATGGTGTTCAATTGACCTCAAAAGAAATTATTACATTTTTGGATGACAAGGGCATTGTACACAAAAGGTCCTCTCTCTCTCACCCAGAGACAAATGGGACAGTTGAGAGATTTAATTGAGTACTCAAAGAAACCATTCAAAGAGCTTTGTCTAATCACAGGTGTTGGTATTCTGAAGTGGAAAACAATGTTAAAAGCTATAGATTGACTCCTCATTCAACCAAAATTAGGACTCCTTTTGAGCTATTTCGCAAACGAAAACCTTCCACAATATTATGTCCTTCCTGGATATTCAAAGAATCTTCTAATTCCATGTTTGAGGAGGGTGACAAAGTACGCATTGAAAAAGAAGTTAAGACAATGTACATGAATAAGGAAATTTAACTCAAGAAAAGCTGTTAAAAAACAGTTGTGAGGGTTGGTGACTTAGTTAGGATTCGTCATCCCCGTAGGGGTCATGTCCTTGCTGGATCTAAGTTTTCACAACCAATTAAAGTAATTAAAGTATTCAAGAATGCAATTAGAAGTGAAGACCATAGAGTCTGGAATTTAAACAAGGTTGCCAAACTTCTTCAATTTCCTTCTGATGCTTCTGCAAAAAGTGATAACTTGCTCAAAGAGAAAGGTTGTAGAAAAAAGTACCAGGCCACATGTCAAACCAAAATATTTGGATGAACATTAAAAATGTTTTTTTTGGGAGTTAATTTGTTGTTATCGGAAGGGAGATGTGTGGCATTCTCCTCTTCATATATTTGTAACTTACATTCAGCCATTGTAATGTGTTTCTGTGCTATTCTTTCTAATATTGTAATATGACATCATACTGTTGGAATCTTGCTAGCATCAAGCTTCACTATAGAATGTATGTATTTGATTTACTGACAATTAGACTTGAGCTTTGCTGTGGGTGTTGTTAGCAGGCTGGGGTGTTAAGTTCAACTTGAATACAATATATTATATCCTTAATACCATTGTCTCTGGAGGATCTTTACACGCGTCTTCCTCTGTATACTGAAGTGGTCTTAAACCATATGTTAACTGGTCTTTCTTTGGATATCACTTCTTCAGTACATTAATCACCATGTCATTCCACTGATCTCATTCTTCTGTTGAGCAAGCACCAGTTAACACCACCTCTGCAATGTATCACAGGAGTGTGCACAGATGAGAAGTTAGCTGAGTTGTAACTTGGTGTTTTTTATTTTTATTTCTCAAGCTATGTCACTTCACTAAACTTGTCGAGTTTAAAAAAGGACATCTCTGGCGACCCTTTACAACGTGGGAAATGATTCCAGCTGCTGCGCAGGGAGCCTTTTGACAGATCCTGTCAAGGTTCAGAGCTCCCTTGTCGCAGTGTACCATGTTTCCTGAAAGGTGAATAAAGTTATGACAAATTCTAAAATCATTGATCTACAAGGCAAGGTGTTCACAGCAAAATCAAAGAGATGTCACTCAACACAAGTTAAGGCACCATAGAGTTGTTGGCACATGTTTGTTAATTGCCATTTGTTACAGTGGTGATGTGTAGTTGTTTTGTGTTATTATTTTGTATTATCACAATGTGACTTTGATGTGTTGTGGTGTTTTTTGTGCTTTTGAGTCACATTTTTGCAATGCATTCTGTTGTATTCAGTTATGTTGTGTCTTGCTATACTTTAAATACATTGTTATGTTGCTTTCTTTATGTTATTGCTTTATGTTCAGTTTAATTTAGAAATGTTAAAAATACTGCTACATTTAAAGTCAAAAGCAGCACACGCCTTTAATGCAAACAGCTATTTAAGAGACCAACCAACTTAAAACTACGACAGAGACCTGGTCTTAAATTAGCAACTTCAGTGCTTTATATGTGATACAGCCCTAGTTCTATGGGTCTTCACAGATTCACAGACATTTTAGCAACTTTTGTGAAGGGAACGTTTTTTCCTTCAAGACACCCTTGTGAATAATGTGACTTTCTTGACAGTTTGTCAGTCTGTACTCAAATAAACCTTCAAAAGGATTTGGTAGAAGATATAATTCAAAGAAAACAGTTACCACCTTATTCCGAATTATGGGCAAAGCGTAAAATCGGGAACACATGGATTTTGCTCAAAACCAGAGTATTGAATAGAGGTGTGTGACGTACCAGGGAAAATTGTGTATGTTTAAGCAAAATTGTCCAAAATGTTGTTTGCTACGATCTTGAGAATACATTTCTTACTACAGAATAGTAAGTAGATAGATAATCATTGCATTCAACATGTCAATTACAATAAGTACAAAATATAAAATAAAAATATAAAATCATTACATAAAACAAGTTTACTTAAAAACATTGATCCCAAAATGATAACAACTGTATCCCTAAATCATAATAAAGCATGATCTAATGAATCCCACAAATTTGATTGTGATGGTAGGCATTTGCAACAAGGTGTAAGCAAGATCTTTAAGATTTGGATCCTGAACAATATGTTGGAGGTAAAGCATACTCTGATGCATCGGTGGCGGAGTAACATCAACATAATGGTCCACTTTCCAAATTTAGATACATTCAGCCTTTTGGTTCAATAACTCAGAGACTATGCTGTCTTCACATGAAAAAAAACCCTGCCACGGCCCTGTTTTACGAGGGCTGTCAGCAGCAGACCCATTTAAGCTAGGCGGCAGAATTAGAGTACCATTTTCATTGCCAGTCATCAGCAGGAAATCCCTGGCTATAAGGGGCAGTGAAAACTGCTAAATGCTCTCTACGCCACAAGAGTAATTTACTCCATCACCCTGGTGGAGAAATGGGCCATTTACCAGCTTATAAATCCGGCCCTTAGTTTTCACTGAAAAACAGCACTTAATTGTCTTCTCAACTGATATTTGTTTCTTAGAGCTGAGCAGATTTGGACAAATAATGTGGGCTATGGTTTTATTTGTGTAGCCACAGAGCCTCAATCCATTTAAGGCTGTTGGCCGAAGCTTTAATGAACCCTTAAACTGACCAAACAGGATATACAGTCTTCTTAATCTAAGATATTCTTTTTTGCATGCAGCTCCAGATTGGAATGAAGGTAGTGTTGCCTTATTATTGATAAGGAATCAATTAGTAGTTCTGAGTGTTTCCATTTGGGCAGAGTTGATAAATTCTTCATACAATTTTTCTACTTCAGTGTTTTCCTATTAGTTCTTTAACTCAAGTCATTCCAACCAACAAATCATGCTGCGAAACATGTTCAGCAATCACTTTTTCAATAGCAGATAAACTTAAGTCCAGATTGTTGCCCCTTTTTCTTTTAATTCACCCACTTTAATATGTCTGTTTTGGGTCAGCTACAATCACAAACATAAATTAGCATTGCAGCAGTACGAAGAGAAGTCAAAGATTTCAAATATAATTCAAGCCTAAATTTACAATGAAGTGTAGTTCTATATAGGTTTAGTAGGGATCTTTATGTTCTGCATATAGATTTTATCCAAATCTATGATCCTTTTATTATTAATCAGTAATCATGGAAAGAACTTAGAGTTTTATTAAGTAATTGGAGACCAAATAGCTCAGACACCATAAATATTTGAAAATCTTTTGACTGAATTTGGAATTATGATTGATTTCTGTTTTCTTGTCATAATATGATGAAGCCAAGACAGCTTGTTGTCAATCGTTATTCCAAAGTAGTCCTATTTATTCACTTTGTCTATGCATTTATCAATTACTTGACAAGATGAATTCTTGAAGGTTTTACCTAAAGACATTACTATTGTTTTTGCAAGCTTCACAGGTAGGCTATTCTCAAGATTTATATGTGTGGAATTTTATCATTTGATATTGTAGGCATTTTGCAGATAATGAAAAGATAAACACATTTCCACCAATATCTTCATGTAAAGCAATTATAAAATGTAAAAGCAAATGTTCAGTTCCCCATTTTGATAGTTTACCTCACAATCGGCCAAGGATAACTATGTCAAAGACTGTGCTATAATCGATAAAGCAGACATCAGAAGAGATGTTTTCCCTAGTTACTATATTAATAATGTAAGAGCTCTACTGTAATTATAGTAGAACAGCCTGTTTGAAATCCTGTTTGGTATAATTTTTTTTTTTTTTTGAAAACCTTTATTGTGCATAGTAAGCGTACAAATACGGGCCTACAACCATACAGGCCGGCCTCGAAAGCAATCAGTAGCACAAAAAGTAAGAATAGATCATCCCAGCGGTCCCAATGAAAACCCAAACGATAAGTGTCCAAGACGCGACTCAAATAAAGCGGGACCGAGGGCACAGGAGAAATTAGGTTAAGTTTTTTAAAGTTTTGTAGAAAAGAAGGATCAGATGCATTCAATCCACCGAAAATAAATGGCAGGCAACGAACCTGCGAGGTAACAGCAATTCGAGGAAAAGAAATTAAAAGCAGCGAAGGTTAATGTTCATCAGGATAATTGCACAACGAAACAGTACATGTTGGCCATCGCCCGCCCACGGACTCAGTGCACCCAAATCCACTATAGTGACAGTATCAACAGCGGAGAGAATAGGTATCACTACCCCGAAGCACCTGAGTGACCCAAAGGAAAGAGAAAGAGAAAGAACCAAGAGAGAACGAAAGAAGTAAGGCCCATAGAAACTGAAACTTAAACAAAATCCCTACCCCCAACCCCCCGCCCTGCACGTATGCGGAGGCTACGGCCTACCCCCCCCTAGCAACGTGCCTGTCGCCCACGAACCAAACCCGAAATTTAGAACAGAAAAGGGAAAGAAGAGGAGAAAAAGAAAAAACGTGATACACAGAAGATATAAAGCAAGAAACAAAGAAGAGAAAAAGGAAAAAGAAGAATTACACTTGTAAAATAGAGAGTAAGAAAAGACTAATCTAATCTAAAACTCTCATAAAAAGAGAAAAAAGGAAGGGAAAGTGGGGAGGAGCCCACCAAATACCATGTCTCCCGAACTCCGCCAGCCGTAAAACATCTCCCTCCCCATACACAATAGCAAGGTTAGATCTATTTATTACCGGAGGAGGGCCAAAGCCAATGTCTCCGAAACTCCCCAGCCAACATTGCACTCTTCCACCCCGTACATGAAGAATCACAGTAAGCTTAAATCACAAATCGGGATGGGAAGGGATATCACTGTAGTACGTGCAGAGGAAGCGCCAAAGTCCGAGACCCCACCAGATAGTCCAACACAGTTCAGAACATAGAGACTCCTAGCCCTGGCCCGATCGTAAACGCCCGCCCAACCATGGTTCCCGGCCAGAGCCCACCGCAGATAGAACAAAGGAGCAAGATGGCCACCCTCGGCAGAATCAAGTTATCAAAGGGCAAAATGGATTCCGCCAAGCACATTCAGTCTCACTGTCCCGAGGGAGTACCAAATTCAGGGCAGACAGGCATCGCAGAGTAAGATACAAAAGTAACGGAGCCTGCGGGTAACAAATCTGCAGGAGAGCCAGTTGCTGCACTGACGGCTCCGTAAACAATGGTTGCACTGCCCCGGTTGAAGTCTTGGTATCCAGCAAGGAGGGAAACAGTGTAGCGTCGCCAAAAGAAACATCCCCCATGTGCTCGGGCGGTAACATTGTAGCACAGTTGGAGCCCAATGAAGGCAGATCAGTACTGCGTGGGGAAGAAGTCGGTGGTATAAGCGCCACTGACAGTATCACATCGTCAAGCCTCCTGCCCAGCAAACAGGAGCTTTCACACCACGCAGCCCTCAGGTCGGCAAGCGCTAGCATAACAGAGCCGCGGGTCGGCTCAGGCGATGGTTTCACTTTGTCCACAGTGTAGTGTGCGGCTCGCCCTCCGGCACACTGATCAGAAGCCCGCCCGGCGGCACATTTATGGGTCATAGCATAGCCTACCCTCGCCTCAGCAGCGCCATCCATTTCCGTCCCTCCGCCTGGAAATCACGGGGCTGAGTCGGCAAGGTCCGCAAAACGAAACAGGGTCTCAGGTCACTGGTACAGTTCAGGGCAGCCGGGAACGAAGGAACAGCAGGACGAGACTCCCTCGGTCAACCCAGGGCGGGGACGAGTCAGAGGCAGGCACCGCCAGCTGGCCATACACCAATGCGGGGAAGGCGCGGCGTGTCTCACCTGAGCATCCTCCACAGCAGATCGGCGGGGTAAATTCCAAGCAGCAAAAAGAAAGCCCCGTGAGAGGGGCCGATGGTTACAGGCACTTGTGTGCTGCGAGGCAGGTCGTCAGCATCGCCCCATCTCGATCGGGTCACGGAGCTCCAGCAGGCGCCATCTTAGCGGGTCAGCCCGGGTCTCAGCTCAATGTCCAGGAGCGGCCGCCGAAGCAGCTCGGCGATATCTCCAGTTGGAAGGCTGGCAGGGCCCTCGGAAAAACGGCAACAGCCTCCGCTCACTTTCGCCGTTCCCCCGCAGCCGCTCAATAACAGGATGGATGGCAGAATTTATCTGCGGGAGACAAAGGCTCGCGGAGCTGGGAGACTACACGTCTGTCTCCTCCGCCATCTTGGCTCCTCGAACCTGTTTGGTATAATTTAATAAGATATTGTCACACTCTCATGCAGAGAATGTATTCAATAAATATTTGGTAAATATCCTTCCTTCGCATTCAAGAAGAGCTATTAGGCAATAGTTTTTTTGGGTCCCTTTTTAAGCCTTTCTTATGAATTTAGTGTATGATTGAGCCTTATCATGATGGCGGAATCAGCACAGATTTTAACATGTTTGAGAATAATTGGAATAAGAGTGACCTCCATACTATAGGGTCACATTTTACTGCGGTTAATAGGTATGCCACTTGGGCCTCCAGCTCGTGAAAATCTGCACTTTTTTAACAATTTGATTATTTTTATTTTGCGTTATGCAAAGTGTAGTATAAGAATAAGGCACTATCTGATTAAGGGAGTTACAATGATGGAATAAAGATCCTTAATGTGCGCATCCCATATTTCCTTTGTGGAAAATAATAATTGGTGTTTTATATGCATTGGTTCCATGTCCGACCATGGACCAGAATAGTTTGTAGTTACTTGATTTAATTGGTCCAATTAAATTAATCCATGTTTCTTCTTGATATTTAATCTTTATTTCCATTATAGTTTGTCTGCATTGATATTGGCATGTTTAATATAACTGTCTTACTGTACTAAGTGAAAATATGTTTTAGAAGATGTTGTAATAAATGCTGATGCTGTCTTTGTGCACTGATAATTGGCAAGTTAATATTATTGGGGCAACAAGTGTGTCTTCTAAGGTCATACGTATTATCTGATTTAGTGGAAATAAATGTGAAGATCAAGTTCAATAGAAAGTCCCAATCGGACACTCTTGTGTGTGATGTGTGATCATTATAATTAACATTTTCTTTTGTAGATGCTATAAACTCTTGTTTATTCATTTGTAAAAATATATGCTCAAGATCCCCAATCCATCTAATATTCCTACATTTCAATACAATTATAAGATTTTCATTGGGAGGAAAACGTGCCTTACATTGATCATAGTTAACATACATTAATATTTGCTTTGCGATAGGATCCCTCTCTTGCCTGGGGATGATTGAGAAGTTTTGCACAAGTAGAGAGTCTTGATTTGTTTTGATTCTATTAACATTTTTGTTTCTATCACATTTCTAGAACTACAAAAAAAAGAGCAATGGGCGTGATCTGTTCTTTTCTGGATATTGAGATATTTTGAAATAGGTGTACAGTTAATTTACAGGTATTTATGTTTTGTTGTATTTTAAAAACATTTGAGAACCTACAGCCTTTTCTTTACACTCTATGTACAGAGAAAGATCTTGGCTTTGTTCATATTACAAAATCCTTTACTTTTTAGTCAGATAAAGAAAAGTAAACACCAAGCTCCCTTTCAAAAGAATTAGCAGGAGTTTTTCAGAAGTCATTGCCTGACATTTGATCACTGACTTTGAGCACATAGCTAATTTGATAAGATAAAAATAGCATTTAAAGGCCTCTTTCTTACTCATTCATGTGTCAACTCCAGTATGGGTATTTGGGTGCAGCAGCACCACCAGGTGTCAGGCTTCAGCCCCGTACCTCACATGCGGCCCGGAACTACATTTCACAAGATGCCTATGCATAGACAGGAAATGATATAATCTGTCTTGGTGCGCGATCGGATGCGCGTAATTCTTCCTGTTTCCCGCCTTCGTTGGAGTGTCGAAGGGATTTCCTGGTGTTGCTGTACGATTACGGAGCCTTCGCCTTGCGGTGACAGTTGAGCCTGCGGAGTCCGTGAGTAATTACGGAGCGGTGCAGCTCAATTCACCGTTCCCTGGTCTATTTGCCGTTTTCTGCTAGCGGGCGGACGCCGCTTGGCAGAACATTGTTCCTTACAGCGGGTTACTGCGGGCTGCGGCCGCGTAACACCGTGTGTAAGGGTTTTCATTTTGGTTTGGTTTTGGACATTACAGCGGGTTACTGCGTGTTATGGAAACAGCGTAACGCCGTCTGGTCACTGTGTTTCTGAATTTCAGTTCGTGGACATTACAGCGGGTTACAGCGTGCAGCCGCAGCGTAAAACCGTCTGTAGATTGGGAATAGAGCAAGCAGGAGTTATGTGCGGAGCTTGGCGGTGGTCGCAACCGCAAGTTACCCTATAGGAGAATTTTCCCTTTGATTGTTTCCTTTTGCCATGGCTGTGTGATAAACAGCGTTTAGAATTTACTTTGTTATTCGAACAACTATTGTCCTAGGTAGGGGATTCTAGTGTCTACTTCCAAGAAAGGCTTTTCATCATTCACTGGCTGGGTGACAACTAACCCTGTCAGTTCTACTTCCGATTTTCTATATTTCCTTGGAGGTGTCTCAGTCCTGTGAAGCTCATAGGAGTTCGTAGCAGGGTAGGGGTACTGAGAAAACACATGAGTGATAATCTGTTTCTCAAATGAATATTCACTAATGCTTGGTTTTGCTTTCCTCATCAGACGTTGTTACAGGGTGTCATATGGTGTGCAGTTAAATACATATGCAGAGGACAAAACATGTATTTTTAGTCTCAGGTGAATTAGCGAGAATTGATGAGTGTAGAGTGTTGACATTATCTTATTTTTGTGTTCATGTCTTTTCAGAGCCTTTGTCCCTGCTGACCCCTCCCCTACCTGGTGTCCCTCGCTTGACAACTTGAAGACCCTGGGGGGTAACCCCATGTCAGGGTACTTGGTGATGTCAGGAGATGGTCCTTTATTCTACTGCAGCTGAATCCTGCGAAGTTATACCTGACACCAGGAGCCTGTCTTCCAGCGCCCATATGCATAAAAAAGCCCCACATTGCATTTACCAGCCTAACATTTTGACTTGACTGATTGTTATTAAATGTTATGATGCTTAGTAAAGAAAAACAAATTTGCAATTGGCGAAAGACAACAAGGAAACTTTTCAAAAGAGACAAAGTGCGAATTCTAGAACTTAGCTAAACTTTGCAACACCCCCACCAGTTTCTCGATTGCACCTAAAGTGACATTTTTGTAAGCTCAGACCTGTCATACTAAAAAAACAATATTTTAAAACCTAAATGTCAAGCCAGTGATACAAGCAGATGAGCAGCAGATCAGCTCCTTCCCCTGTGCTACAGTATACCATGAACCCCCCACCTGATAAATGTTGTAAGGTTTGAACTGCTGTTATTTATCACAAAACGTACTGCACATATCAGAATTTATCGACTTATTTGTAATAAGTGACTTTATGTTTGAACTAGACCTACTGCTAGGCTGCCACCTTGAACTTTTTGCAAACTGTTAAAATGCCTCCAAAGAGCATTGTGAAAACTAAGGAGTTAGGTCCGTACAAGGAGTGGGGGAGGCTGGACCCTATTTATAAATTGACAAAACACAACTTGCCAACACCCACCTATTTCTTTAGAAAGAAGCCAATCATTTATGAGCAATAGGACAAACACAGTTTCTTTATATTTTACCTGGTATATTTATTTATACCCATCAACTTCAGTATTTCTATTATTTTATACTTTTTTATCAAAGAAGGAAAAAATACATTCACCTGTTCACAATAAATCTGTACAATACTATCTACAAAACACTTAATATATACAATTCAATTATACAATTGACAAACATTCTACATGTAATACAAAACACAAACAAAAATTAATTCAAGATACTGTTATACAAAATGATCAAATCATACAGAAAAAGAAAAAGAAGAGACAAAGTCAATGAAGGAAGGAGTAATAGCTTATTGTTTGAAACGTTTAGTGTTACAAATAACTCCCTCCAATGTGCCGACGCGTTTCTAGTCCAAAGAACTCAATTTCTGGACTGTCATCAGGGCTCTGTCACTTATCTGTATTAACGTGCAGAAAAACAATAAAGTTTTATTATTTCGCTGCACTCATTTTTTCTATAAAAGAAATTCGGTCGCAACACCAATTCATCACACTGGGTAATACCGGCCGATTTCTAAATCCTGGCCACACTTGGTATTCTCCAGGACTGAAACTTCTATACTGTTGTGTTATCTTTAAGTGGAGGACGGTCCCAACCTACAAGAAGGGAGGGATTTGAAGGCTTAGATTTCATTTCTAAAAATACATGAAACACCCATTGACCATTGACACATTAACTTTTTAAAAACACACTTACGCTTTGTTGAAAAGCCTGTGGTTGAAAGCAGCCGATCTATTGCTGCTGTAAGACCGCCAGTGATCGTTGTTTGGCGCCAGCGCCAGCGCGCTGAAACCGGAGGCCACGCCCCCTTTCGAGGCCACGCCCCTCACTCCTCACCGGAAGTAGCATAAATCATGTACATGGCCAGGACGCGCAGCGGACGAGCGCAGCGGGCGCGACGATTGCGCGCCTAAGGCAAGCCCGTCTGCGCCCGTCCGTGCACGACCGGGCCCAGGGCCAGAACCTATGCCAGACGGGCACACCAAGAGGGTGAGTTACTCGAGACGTGACTTACTTAGTCTCAGACCTACTAAAAACATACACTGTACCTATGTTTATGACTCAGGTGGAAATTTCACAAAGTGTGCCATCTGCCCCCCGGTCAAACTACAACTGACTCAAGGGCCATTTACACACTCTGGCCTTAAACTGGCAGGACTGAACTGTAGGTCGCTCCCCATGCACGCCCTGCTCATTAACCATCTGCTTGTTGACCATGAGCTAGACATCCTGTTTTTAACAGAAACGTGGCTTACTCGGATGTGGTCATGGCTCTGCCCCCGGGCTTCCTCATCCAATCCCAGGTACGCCCCTGTGGCAGAGGAGGCGGACTGGCAATTCTGCATAGAGACCATTTCCCGTGAAGAATTAGCGATGCTCACATCAAGGACTCAGAGAGCTGCCATTTCACCATCCGTCTATCTCCGATAACCTCGTTGACAGGCATTCTGGTGTATCGCCCCCCGGCCATTTTGGCCCCTTTGCCAGCGCCCTACTAGATTCCATATCAGCTCTTGCCCACTCCACTCCCAACTTCACTGTGCTAGGGGACCTCAATATCCATTTTGACGATCCCCTAGACACAGGGGCTGCTGACCTGACACGAGATCTAGCTGCCTACGGTCTCCAACTAGCAAATACCGGGGCTACCCATATCAAGGGTCATTTGCTAGACCCAGTCTTCACAAATGTTCGCACCCTCCAGGCCAAACCCGCATGCCCCCTCCCTTGGACTGACCATTTTCTGGTCCCCCTCTCCTTACCAGGAGAATTCAGGAAGCTTCCTAAGCCCACCACGTATACCCGGGATAGGGCATGGTCCAGACTCTCTATCAAGGACTGGGCCAATGCTCTAGAATCAACGACCCCCGACCCTACCGGAAACCCGGTTATAGCTGACAGTAACTTTAGGAAGTGGATTTCTGACTCACTTGATTCTATCATTCCTATTAAAACTCGCTAAGATAAGAGCGGAAAGTAAGGCTCAGCCCCCTGGTTCAACTTAGAACTTAGAGCCCTTCGCAAGGAATGTAAAAAAGTTGAGCGATTGTGGAGGAAGGATTGGCTTCACTCCAATAAAGACGCATACCGGAGGACCGTGAGAGCATATAAAGCTGCTCTGAAAACCTCTAAAGCCTCCTACTATGACGACAGGATAAAAAATGCCACTAATTCCGCGAGAGAATCTTATCTCATCGCCAAAGAACTCCTAAAGATTCCTGAACCCCTATCATTGTCCAGGGCCACTCCAGACAGGAGTAAAGAACTAGCTAAATTCTTTGACTATAAAATCACCAACATCCTGGACTCACTTCCACAGCCTAGTCAGCAAATGTGCTGGGACACGGTAGCACCTGACACTGGTTCAGTAAGCACCCCTGGCCCGCAGCTTAATGCCTTTAGAGCGGTTACATCGGATGAAGTCGAAAAGACCCTGGCCAAAATGAAAAGTGGCTCCCCCCTAGATCCCGCACCCATGAGGTTTCTCAAAGCAGCCGCTTCGGTGATTGTTCCCCCAGTTATGGAGCTGATCAATGCCTCTCTGTTCCAAGGCATCGTCCCTCCTAGCTGGAAGGGAGCGGTAGTCAAAGCCCTGCTTAGAAAACCCCAACTGGACTCTTCCGACCTAGCCAATTATAGACCAATTTCGCTCCTTCCTGGCATCAGCAAAATTGCCGAAAAACTGGTCAACGCTCAGTTGTCCCAGTTTTTGGAATCGAATAATCTGCTGCGTCGGTCCCAAATGGGGTTTCGCCCTGGACAGGGCACGGACACCACCCTCCTCGCCGTCATCGAGGAGGCAAGGTGCATTTTGGATTCGGGGGGATCAGTGGCAGTGATCCTCCTGGACCTTAGTGCAGCCTTTGACACGGTGAACCACCGTGTCCTGCTCCATCGGCTGGCTAGGGCGGGACTCGGGGGCACAGCGCTGGCCTGGTTAGAGTCTTTCCTCTCGGGCCGCTCATTTCAGGTCTGGGATGGCTGCTCCCGTTCTGACTCTCTTCCTCTGATAAATGGGGTTCCCCAGGGCTCTTCACTGAGCCCCACCCTTTTTAATGCCTACATGGCCCCTTTGGAAGATGTAGTTGCCCCCTTTGAAATCAAGATTGTGAGTTACGCGGACGACACGCAACTGGTCGTCTCGCTCTCACATCTAGACCAGCGACCAGATAGTCTTCTGCACTGCCTCCAGAAGATCCACCACTGGATGTGCGAATCTTCGCTCAAGCTCAATGGGTCCAAAACAGAGGTTATGCTGATGGGCAAGAAATGGACAACAATTCCACCATCTGTTTGGCCCGACTCCATGGGTGAGGTGCCCACCCCCAGAGAAGAAATTAAGAGTCTGGGGGTCTGGCTTGAACCTGACCTATCCATGAAAACCCAGGCTACCAAAACAGCCGGTACCTGCTTTGGACTCATGCGGTCAGTCCGCAAGATCCTTCCCCTACTCCCCCCTCTCTCCAGGAAATTACTAATTCAAGGACTGGTTCTTGCACGACTGGATTACAGCAATGCTGTCTATTTAGGAGCCCCCGAATCCACCTTGGGTAAGCTGCAACGAACCCAAAATGCAGCTGCCCGGATGCTGTTTGGCCTCCCTTCCAGATCTTCCGCAAGACCTGCCCTCAAAGCACTCCACTGGTTGCCAGTACTAGAGAGGATCGAGTTCAAGGCTATGTGCATCGCCCACAAGCTCCTAAATGGAAAAGGCCCCTCTATCCTAGGAGAAATGGTTACCCCGTACAAAGCCCCGAGATCCCTGTGATCGGACAGTGAGCGACTGGCGAATGTCCCCAAGTTTAGGAGGGCACGCACCGGAGGCCGTCGCTTCTCAGTAAAGGCAGCCTCCCGCTGGAACTTGCTCCCCGCAGTTTGCGATTGGAACCCTGCTACCTCCGCTTTCGCAAGCAACTCAAAACGCTACTTTTCCCTAAATAAATAGTTTCGCTCCCCTCACTCCCCTCTTAGCCAACCTTACAGGTTTATAGCGCGGGGATGCCTTCGGGTCACCAGACGCTCTACAAATCCTTAAATAAATAAAATAAATAAAAAATTGAAGGTGGAGATAACAGCAATGTCCTACCTTTCTCATCAACGGATTAAATTCAATTGCGGCTGTCGATCGACTTTTATGTCCACTTTTTAAGAAGTAATCTGCCAATATTAAGTGAACTTGTTAGAGCCCATCAATTAATATAGTCGCCTTTAAATCATGCCAAACTGCATCGTGAACCAGCTTACCTTCATTCAAACGATATGTGGAGTTTTTTGTTTATCTTAGTTCTGCCATTTAATTCGGGGCATCTGCCGCGCAGCGCACGCCGCGCTTCTGTTTAGAAACAACTGCTGGCACGTTCAACACTCCCAAGTCCTCTGTAGCGGTATCTAAAATTACAACAAATGCTACTGTTTGGAGGTTCTTAACGCTAGAGTGCAACTCCCAGTTTGTCAGCTTAAAAGCTCTGCCACATACCTGAATCACTACAGCCTCTCCGGGACGAATTCACTCAATACTGATGTGACGGGGCCATTTTGGATTATCCTTATACATGCATCTTGGTTGCCCCATGGGTTTATGGGACCTGTAGTTTCTTAATCATAACCAAATCTGTTTGCTATATTCAGGCAGCTTGGATAAGGCTCAAACAGGAGGCAAAATCAGCTTAAACAGGAGGGCGGACCAGCTTGCTAATCTTTAGTATCACTTTATTGGTCAGAACAGGGACACAATTGGCCATTCAAGCAATTAGATTTTAAACCCGCTTCATAATTACTGTTGTGATATTTCGGACAAGTTGTTAAGTCCAGTCACTGTGCTGTTAAATTTAAGGATGAGGTACGCTTCTTTCTGCAACAAAAGTCTCTCCATATCTATTAAACATTTTGTCTGACTGATGGAAAAAAGAATAGACCATTTAAAGTCGTTCTCACTGTGGCCTTTCTCAATAAAATGTTCGACCATGGGAGCTGTTATTACTTTTTTCTTTATTCGTGACCTGTGCTGACAGATTCTCAAATTGACTTGTTGGTTTGTTTTACCAATGTAAATTTTACTGTACGGGCATATTATCACATACACCACGTTTTTTGTCGTACATGTTGTAAATCCTGAATGTTTCCACTTTATGCCCAGATGCTGGAACTCATTTCCTTCTATCGTACTTGGGCAGGCAACGCAGTTGTCACACCTATGATGCCCTTCAAGTGGCTTCATATTCCACTGACTCCGTAGATCGTTTTTAACCTTGGGAGCAACGATATCTGCTCTAACAATTTGCTGCCCTATGCTTTGATTTTTCTTGTAGGCGAAAATCGGTCGCGGGAATGGACACTCAAGTCCCTCTAGAAGGTGCCAATTCTTGAGAACCGCTTGTCTCAATTTCTGTGTATCTGGGCCAAAAGTGGTCACACATACTAACTTGTCAAGTTTTTTCTTTGGTTTCTTTTCCAACAAGTGTTCACGAGGAATAAACCTGGCTCTTTTTCGAGAATGTTTAAGAAGTTTCTTCGGATAACCCCTCTGTGTCATTTCTCTACACAATGTATCCGAATAGTTGTCGTAATCACTGAGCTCCGAACAATTCCTCCTTATTCGGAGAAGTTGCCCAAACGGCAAGTTAGCCTTTAGATTCCTAGGGTGGGCACTTCTGTGGTGTAAAATTGTGTTTTTATCTGTTGCCTTTTCATATAGAGACGCTTTTAGCTCTCCATCAGTGGCTATCATAGTGACATCTAAGAATGTCATCTGTGTCGTACTGGATTCAATTGAGAATGAAATGTCAGCGTGTCTTGCATTCAACCAGCCGTGAAATGGCTGGTTGAATGGGGCATAAGGACATCCCAGAAGAATTGATTGTTGAAGTTAGCTGAGGTGGCCCTAAGAAAGACTTATTTTAGATTCAACGATCAATTCTTTATGCAAGTGAAGGGGACTGCCATGGGATGTCCTTATGACCCAGAGATGGCAGTCCTCTTCATGGCACAATATGAAGAGAGTTTTGTGGAAACAAATAATCCTTTCAGGCACCATATCAGCCAGTGGTGGCGTTATATAGATGACATCTGGCTCCTGTGGTAGTGGAGCCAGGTGGAACTGTTGGCGTTTCACGGCTGGTTGAATGCAAGACATGCTGAAATTTCATTCTCAATTGAATCCAGTACGACACATATGACATTCTTAAATGTCACTACGATAGCCACTGATGGAGAGCTAAAAGTGTCTCTATATAAAAAGGCAACAGATAAAAACACAATTTTACACCACAGAAGTGCCCACCCTAGGAATCTAAAGGCTAACTTGCCGTTTGGGCAACTTCTCTGAATAAGGAGGAATTGTTCGGAGCTCAGTGATTACGACAACTATTCGGATACATTCTGTAGAGAAATGGCACAGAGGGGTTATCCGAAGAAACTTCTTAAACATTCTCGAAAAAGAGCAAGGTTTATTCCTCGTGAACACTTTTTGGAAAAGAAACCAAAGAAAAAACTTGACAAGTTAGTATGTGTTACCACTTTTGGCCCAGATACACACAAATTGAGACAAGCGGTTCTCAAAAATTGGCACCTTCTAGAGGGACTTGAGTGTCCATTCCCGCGACCGATTTTCGCCTACTCGAAAAATCAAAGCATAGGGCAGCAAATTGTTAGAGCAGATATTGTTGCTCCCAAGGTTAAAAACGATCTACGGAGTCAGTGGAAGATGAAGCCACTTGAAGGGCACCATAGGTGTGGCAACTGCGTTGCCTTTCCAAGTAAGATAGAAGGAAATGAGTTCCAGCATCTGGGCATAAAGTGGAAACATTCAGGATTTACAACATATAAGACAAAAAACGTGGTGTATGTGATAATATGCCCGTGCAGTAAAATTTACATTGGTAAAACAAACCAACAAATCAATTTGAGAATCTGTCAGCACAGGTCACGAATAAAGAAAAAAGTAATAACAGCTCCCATGGTTGAACATTTTATTGAGAAAGGCCACAGTGAGAATGACTTTAAATGATCTATTCTTTTTTCCATCAATCAGACAAAATGTTTAATAGATATGGAGAGACTTTTGTTGCAGAAAGAAGCGTACCTCATCCTTAAATTTAACAGCACAGTGACTGGACTTAACAACTTGTCCGAAATATCACGACTGTAATTATGAAGCGGGTTTAAAATCTAATTGCTTGAATGGCCAATTGTGTCCCTGTTCTGACCAATAATGTGATACTAAAGATTAGCAAGCTGGTCCTCCCTCCTGTTTAAGCTGATTTTGCCTCCTGTTTGAGCCTTATCCAAGCTGCCTGAATATAGCAACAGCTTTGGTTATGATTAAGAAACTACAGGTCCCATAAACCCATGGGGCAACCAAGATGCATGTATAAGGATAATCCAAAATGGCCCCGTCACATCAGTATTGAGAGAATTCGTCCCGGAGAGGCTGTAGTGATTCAGGTATGTGGCAGAGCTTTTAAGCTGACAAACTGGGAGTTGCACTCTAGCGTTAAGAACCTCCAAACAGTAGCATTTGTTGTAATTTTAGACACTGCTACGGAGGACTGGGGAGTGTTGAACGTGCCAGTAATTGTTTCTAAACGGAAGCGCGGCGTGCGCTGCGCGGCAGACGCCCCGAATCAAATGGCAGAACTAAGATAAACAAAAAACTCCACGTATCGTTTGAATGAAGGTACGTTGGTTCACGATGCAGTATGGCATGATTTAAAGGCGACTATATTAATTGATGGGCTCTAACAAGTTCACTTAATGTTGGCAGATTACTTCTTAAAAAGTGGACATAAAAGTTGATCGACAGCCGCAATTGAATTTAATCCGTTGATGAGAAAGGTAGGACATTGCTGTTATCTCCACCTTCAATGGGTGTTTCATGTATTTTTAGAAATGAAATCTAAGCCTTCAAATCCCTCCCTTCTTGTAGGTTGGGACCGTCCTCTACTTAAAGATAGCACAACAGTATAGAAGTTTCAGTCCTGGAGAATACCAAGTGTGGCCAGGATTTAGAAATCGACAGGTATTACCCAGTGTGATGAATTAGTGTAGCGACCTAATTTCTTTTATAAAAAAAAATGAGTGCAGCGAAATAATAAAACTTTATTGTTTTTCTGCTTGTTAATACAGATAAGTGACAGAGCCCTGATGACAGTCCAGAAATTGAGTTCTTTGGACTAGAAACGCGTCGGCACATTGGAGGGAGTTATTTGTAACACTAAACGTTTCAAACAATAAGCTATTACTCCTTCCTTCATTGACTTTGTCTCTTCTTTTTCTTTTTCTGTATGATTTGATCATTTTGTATAACAGTATCTTGAATCAATTTTTGTTTGTGTTTTGTATTACATGTAGAATGTTTGTCAATTGTATAATCGAATTGTATATATTAAGTGTTTTGTAGATAGTATTGTACAGATTTATTGTGAACAGGTGAATGTATTTTTTCCTTCTTTGATAAAGAAGTATAAAATAATAGAAATACTGAAGTTGATGGGTATAAATAAACATACCAGGTCAAATATAAAGAAACTGTGTTTTTCCTATTGCTCAAAAATGATTGGCTTCTTTCTAAAGAAATAGGTGGGTGTTGGCAAGTTGTGTTTTGTCAATCCAAGGAGCATTGGGCATGGATCAAGGCACTGCCCCTTGCCTGCTGGGCAAAGCTATGCACAGCATGAACATTAGGTATGGGAACTGGATACATGGATGGTCTGGGCACAACAGTACAGTGGGTATTATAAATATGGTAGAGGGCATGGGTCCTGACACTGCTCTAGGGTCAGTACCTGCCGAGTGCAACTACCCAAGAAGGTACTATGGGCATGGGTACTGGGTACCGTTCTCGATCTGCTGTCTAGAGGCCACATCCTGTGCCTGGTGTCCACTCCGGGTACCGAACCATTATTGGCAAAATCAGCATTAACTAGGTCTTGGATCCTAACCATAACTTCACTTTTTGTTTTTTAAAGGAATACGTATTACATATATAACATGTGTCAATATGGTTGTTTCACATACAATGGTTCCAAACCATGTGCTTATTGGGAATGGAAACATAAAGATGAGTTATGTTTTGACCATAACTTGTTAAAACTTTCATTAGACTTTGCCACATTTGTAACAGCCATCTGAGGTTCACAATGAACTAACTACACATGTGAAGTTTGACAAAGACTGATCAGGGATTTCAGGGTGTAAAAGGTTCCAAGTCTTTTTTTAGTACTATTTTAACATGAGCTTCCTTGTGAGATTCCTGATTACAATAACTTAAGGCACAATTTCCCCTAAACTGTTTACATTTAATTTCAATAATATTAACATGAATATATCATTCTCTTGGATCATTTTGGGATTGAAAATGGTGGAGTTTGCCTCAGCCGTTTGAGAAAGAACACTGTTATGCTTTATAATGTAGATTTATATGGTATAATGCTCACATAGCGATGTGTTAAGTTGTAAATGTAAAATGCTCGTTTGAGCATTCTGTGATGAGTGTTCCAGATCTCGCCAGTTGCTGCAGAGGTCTGGAACAATCACCAGGCATCACCATGTGCTGTCTGCAATATTGAGAATGAGAAGTAAAGAAGACTTTGTTAAATCAGCTTGGCTCTGCAGCTGGTCGAGCTCGTGACATCATAACATGAATTGGCGACAAGGATGGGATTCAGGAGATGGGAGACCCTGGCGAGCAGAATCAAGTAGGGCTGACAACAGCACCTCTCACAGCGTCTTCAACGGCAGCAGTGATTGGGACAAGTAATGTACACAGCGGTGACACTTGTGCAGCGGTGTTGGAGCAGCAATGTTGTGTTAGCTGGGCCTGGGACTTCATTTGGCCCGATTTTTTGGGGGGAGTTTAGTTTTGGCCTGCATAGCCACGTGGCCCATTACATATTTGAACCAGGCACATGCGGTTCTCCCAGCACAACCTGATTCTGCTGTGGCTTTGTTCTGCACGCGCTGCCGCTGGCTTTCCCTGAGTTACCTGAACTTACTGTGGTTTTGTTCTGCATGCGCTCAGTAGCACCACAGCTCACAGGAGCAACATGCCACAAGCCAACATGCACTCTTCAGGCCTTCCTGCGCTACAGACTACTAGTTTAGCTAGCGCAGCTGAATTCATACTTCAGGACTCGTTTTCATAGAATCCTCTTTACTACAAATGGCATGCAAACATGCAGGATCAATTCCCCGCAGCATTGTTAAAACATTGAGAGACAATTGAATTTAATTCTTACCGGCATTATCTGTTTATATCGCCTTGATTTCCCTGCAGGTGCTTCACCATGAGATTGACGACTCTAGTCAAGGTTTCTAGAAATTTAGATATCATATGATTGGCTCACTTATAAGCCTCCTGATTGGTCAGTCTTTGAGAGTTTCGGAATCGTATGTTCCCAACACAGTTGAACCCTTTGAGTACTCACATGTCTGCTACCTGCAACAAGCTGCTTAGAAACTAATTTTTATAGATATTTATATTTTTATTTTTAACACTAAGCATGTACACAGGTCATTGAAAATGCAAATACTCCCACATTCTTTTTGGCAGAACCAGGGATACACAAGTTTAAGTGAAAACAATGGTTTAAAAACGTTGACAGTTATTTAATTGCTATTGATTGATCAAAATGTGTTCCTACAAGGAAGCTGGCATTTACTTTATAACTGTTTAAGAGCTGAAGGCCAAATTATTTTTGCTCATTTGCTGCTTGCCATTCAGTCGCCTGAGATGGAATGGGATGTTTATACAGAAGCTACTAATAAAATCCACAACCATTTTAAAGATGATACCAGCATAAATGTGGAGCGGCATAGATTTTTCATATTTCAGCAACTCCAACATAAATCAGTTGACAACTTTCGGGCTGAATTGAGTGTGTTAGGTTCCACCTGCGATTTTGATGGAAAGAGTGATAATTACTTTAGGAATCAAATTGTGGTTAATTTCATGATAAATGCATCCAAGAAAAATTGCTGTGCTCCTGTAACCCCAATCTATAAGAGACTTTGGAAATTGCTAGCAGAGTGAATTATCGGTGATGGCCTCAAAAGAATTAAACAAAACTAGAAACCTGACCGAAGGAGAACAGGTTAACGTCGTATTCTCTAAAACTTGTTGCGTGTTTATCTAGGTTCCTGATCGATACTGTGACCTTATGCCCCTATTCGGCTATAAATCCATTTATTCCCTATATTGGCATAACCGTTCAAGTGCGATTTTCTGAAAAGTCATCTCTGGCCTCACACGAACAGAGCCACATTCCAGCATAGTTCTCTCTGCCACTTCCTTTGCGACCAATTAGTGCAATGACAGAGCAGTAGTCACTATCTGATATTCCTAGATAACACTCCGAGTTCTTCAACAAGATAAAAACTTAGCAAACCTGGAAATCCCCGCTTGCTATGTTTTGATTAGTAATGGAACTCTAATGAGCAACTGATAACTATCACTTCCTAGTGACATCTTTAATTGACGTCTTATGTCCAGCAAACTTGCGTCAAACCCGGCACCTGTCAGGTATAAATATTACCAACGTTGCCTTAAGCAATCCCCGGTTAGGAGCTGTTGTGAGCTGCGAGCTACTGATGCTGGCTGCCTGCATGACCCTGTGTTGGTAAATCTAGCACTCTGTCGCTGCAGCCTGCTATCCTGTGGTGGTGAAGCTGCTGATACCATTATCGCCGCTAAAGCGCGACCTATGGTGCAGTACGCTTAAGGAGCTGAACAGCCGTCCCTCTGCGAAGACATCCAGCAGATTCCAGCTGCCCGCGGACGCTGTCCCCCCTCCTTCCTCGACGCGCTGAAGAGAAGCCGCTGCCTTTCTCGTGCAGAGAAATCCAGTCCCGGCGCTTCCGGTTTACCCTCGCGGGTGACTGGGATATCGAGAGAGACCCCTGAAGGAGATACCAATCCTCCATCATTCTATTCAGAGGTATGGTGTTGACTAAACCCTTAGACGAGAATTCTTGAAACAAACCTTGGCAAAACCAACTTAACTTAAGCTACTTACTTACTCCCCTTTTCACGTGTTAGGCTTAGGTCAGGCACACTGGGGTAGGCTTAGTTAGAAGCACCAGTTGAGTATGTTAGCCTAATGTATATATGACTGTATATATGTTTTATTACTTTAAACCATTGTATGGCTAAGAAACCATATCAATGCTTTTACAGTTCTATTTCGCAATACTTATCTTACTGTACGTACTTTTTATAATAACAATTATTGCAATTGTGGCAATACATTTCTCTTGTACGAGAAGAAAGACTGTGCAATAAATGTTAACCTTTTATTGACAAACGCCCGTCTCTCTCTTCTCTACATCTCGTGAAAGTAAACTGCACTAGACTGACTGAGTGAAATACAGGTCTATTGTTTCACACGACCCTAGAGATTGACTCTTGATCTGAGGAGCAAAGTTGTCATGTTGCACGGTTGTTGGAAAACTGAATCCCTTCTTGTCTGTGCCAAGGAAGCTGATCACTTCCTATGCAGAGAAGAAAGTTTCCAGTGACCTCTGAGCTAGTTGGTAACACAACCCAATTAAGTTTAGCATAGTCAGTGGAGGCCTGGAATATCCGCAGTTCCACGTCGATACTACTGTTTATGTTATTCCAATGCGCAGGGCCTAGTGGGAAACTAGGAACTACACTACAAACTAGGCTCAACGCTGGAGGTTCAAAAGACAACAAAAGATTGAGAAGATGGCTACGAACTCAAACTCTTCCTATTTCAGATGTGGTTCAAACTCATGTTTGCAAATGCTAGGCTGCCCAGCCATTGGGGAAATATGTTTAAAGTGCAGAAAGTTCAAGCATTTTGCCGGAGTGTGTAAGAACTCGCAAAAGGTGGCATTCATTAGCAAGGAAATTTCTTCTAAAGGACAAGTCGAGGAAATAGAACAGTTTGATAGTAAAGTAGTTTTGCCTCTCAAAATGCATGAAATCCAACATAATGATTTCAGGGGTGGTGATCCTGTTTGTAATGTGGGAGTTGGTAATGTTAAGTTTGAAGTCACTGTGGACTCTGGTTCTCCTATCACCAGCATTACTGACAAATTGTTCTGGAAAGAATGAGGTGCTGTTCAATTAAGTCCGCCGGATATACGTACAGTGATGTTTGGTGGGCATACCATTGACATGATGGGTTATTTTCCTGAAACGATCACATTTAAGGACAAGCCAATCATCACGAAGGTATATGTGGCTAAAAAAGGGTACAATATCCTTGGTTGAAAGGACCAGGGGGCATTTGTTATGATTTCGAGACCGGGTACGAAGTACCCCCTCTCATTAATTGCCATACCTGACCTTTTCAGTATTCCCCACTCATTGGATGATCTGTTGGGTAGGCATACTCTGTTGATTGCAGACCATGTAGGGTTGGTCAAAGGGTTCAAACACAAAATAGTATTGAAAGATGGAGCTGTAGCAATAGTCCACAAAGTCAGGCATGTTCCATTGAGTGATCGAAGTCAGTTGAAAGAGCATATTGACAATTTATGTTCAGAAGGAGTCATAGAGTAGGTGGATTCTTCTCAATGGATATCGCCAATCGTTGTAACCAAGAAGACGCATGGGGAAATTAGACTAAGTGTTGCCTTAAGTCTCTAAATAACATTTTGGATTGTTTTCCATGTCCCAAAATTAAGGAAATGTTAGTTCAGCTGGGAGGATGCCAAGGTGTGTACCACCTTACATCTTAAAGTAGCATATCACCAGGTTGGATTAAGTGAGGAGTCCAAGTCCTTGACTGCGTACAATATTCCTTTTGGTGATTATAGATTCTTACGCTTGCGGTTTGGCTTGCCCTCTGCAGCGTTAGTCTTTCAAAAGCTAATGTTCAAACTCTTTGGGAAGTGTAAGCAATTGATGGCGTACCAAAATGACATGCTAGTGCTCAACAATGATGTAGAGTCATCTAAAAGTGTTAAGTGAAGTGTTGAGTGTATAACAAGAGCATGGGACTACTGTGAAGAGGGAGAAGTGCTGATTTGTAGTACCAGAAGTGAAATATTTGGGACATCTACTGTCAGGGGCAGGCATCAAACCTAAAAGCGATTTGGAGAATGCCATCAAAGCAAGCCCTGAACCTGTAAAGAGAGAGCACCTAAGGTCCTTTTTGGGGATGTGCGAGTATTATCCCCGATTTATAGGCAACTTTGCCCTTCAAACTGATCCCCTCAGAAAATTGTTGTGCGAAGGTGAGAAATATGAGTGGAATGCCAGGGAACATGAGGTATGTGAAATTTTGAAGGAGTTGATTGAACAAGCCCTTGCCATAATGCTTTCAGAGACAATGTAGAATCAGTTGTGACTGTAGATGCCAGTGGCATAGGCCGGGGTGCAGTTCTCACACAGATGGTAGCTGGTAAAGAGAACAAAGTAGCATTTGCATCGAGGTGTCTGTCGTCAGCAGAACGTAACTACAGCACTATAGAATGAGAAGTGTTGGCATATGCTTGAGCCACCAAACATTTCTCAACCTACTTGTGGGGAAGGAAGTTTTCACTTCTAACTGACCACAAGCCCCAAGTGTATTTGTAATTCGAAAGGAACTTAATTCAAGCCAGCCCTAGACTAGTCAGATCGCTGGTGAGAATGTATGAATTACATTTTGAAGTAAAACATATTCCCTGGGCAAAGTATTCCAGAGCTGAATTCCTTTCCAGCTGTCCAGTAGACATTGACAATAAGGACTTAAACAATAAATATGTTGAATGCATTATGGTAAGGATTGACGGTTTAATAATTGCAGGGGGTTTAATTACTCTTCAGGAGTGGAATTTTTATTCAGAGTGGGATGAGTGTTAGATAGCACATAGGAAGTATATCACCAATGGTTGGCCTTAAGAGAGGAATGTTATTGGTGTGTTCAAATACTATTTCAAGATCAAAGAAGAACTGTCTGTGGAGGGGAGTTTAGTTTTGCAGGAAGTTTGTTGGTTCCTCCAGCAGAGTTGAGGGTGAGATTGGTGAATTTGGGCCACCAAGGCCATGTAGGAATTACGGGCACCAGAAAGAGGGTGCAGATGTATTATTCGTGGCCCGGGTTCGACAACGGGATCAAGGTAATACTGGGAAACCACATTAAGTGTAGCGAGGCTGATAAGTCATTACATGTTTCAAAACCCCATTGTGCCCTATTGAGCTTCCCAAGGAATTGTGGAAAAAACTTGGTATTGACTTTATTGGACCAATATATAGCTTGCCAGCAAACATGAGGCACACCTTGCTGGTGGTCAATTATTTTTCCAGATGGGTGGAGTGCAGGTTTCTGAGGGAGCCTAACACTCAACCAGTCATTGAGTTTATTTCCGGTTTGTTCAGACGAGAAGGAATACCCTAGGAGTTAGCTACTGAAAATGGGGTGGAGTTCAAGTCTCATTTCATGCAGATGTTCTTGAGTTAATTTGGCTTCAAAAATTTGTCGGTGGGGTTGTATAGTCTCCATGGCAACAGAACGGTAGAAAGGGTGAACAGAATGTTGAAGGAAAGTATTCAGATTGCTGTGTCTTCTGGGGATGATGAAATGAATGCCGTTCAAGAGAGGTTTAGCGGCTATTCCAATACACCACATTCTTCTACTGATGTGTCCGCGTTTGTACTGATGAGGGCTAGGCATTCCTCGTCTAAATTATCACCCAGCTGGTTTTTACGTAAAACAGCTGTCGACAGGAGGTTGCCTAATTTGAGTGAGATGTGTTGCAGAGTGAAAGAAGTCAGGGAAAAAAGTAAAGAAAAATATGACCTTAATGTATGTGACAGATTTGCAGTTTTGAGTGGCAGGTGTGGTGGATATTAAAAGGCCCCTACGTCAAAGAAGAAACAATTTTTGTAACCATGCAGCTGATGAAAGTATCTAAGAATCCAATTTTGGTGGAAAATGGGAAGTGGTGGAGCAAAAGAAGTGCTGCAGTGGTCAGAAAAAAAGGATGAGTCGCATTCACAAGTGGTTGGTGAGGCCTCCGTCAAAAGTGTAACGTTGCATGAGGGTTGGTGGCTGAAGTATGAGTTTGAGATGTACAACCCGGTTTCTGTTAAAGTCCTAAGCCCGGTGCGACCTGAAGGTGTTTGCCTGGTTATGGTGCTCTTTCAACTAGAAGTATGGACATGCCTGTTGTTCAAGGTTAAAGTGGGGACAACATTAATTATAATCTTCCTAACGCAAATGATGAGCTGGTCAGTTCTTCAGAGGGAAGAGGCAGAAGGGCACACTACATCCAAGGTATGTGTACAAAATTACATCTCATTTTTGTATGTTTACCAACCAGTCTAGGAATTTGCAGGCCCTTGATTTGGCCTGATAACATCTCACATTTGTGTTTTTATTTTTGTTTTGAATTTTGATTGGGTTTGGGTTTGTTATTTAGTATGTTTTGTTAACTAGTAGGTTTTTGTTGGGTTTAGTCATGTTTTGATAAGGTGAAAGATGAATTATGTTTTATACTGTAGATTTATATGGTAGAATGCTCACAAAGAGATGTGTTATGTTGTAGAGTGTAGAATGCTCTTTTGAGCGTTCTGTGGTGAGTGTTCCAGATCTTGGCAGTTGCTTCAGGGGTCTAGAACAGTCATATCGAGAAAAAAAAAGACTCTCTTAAATCAGCTTAGTTCGGCTGCTGCTTTGTCCGAACACAAACACTTTGAAGTTGATAAAAATGTAGCTATAATTTGGCAGTGGTTGAAAGAACAAAGACATATTCCTGATCTAAAAAAATAATAAATGCAACACTTAACAAAACCATTACCAAACCAAGTTGGATGAATCACAAAGATATGTTTCGTGCAGATCCATCTGAATGGGTGGAAATGAAGTGGGGTGTAAATTAATGTATTTGCTCTCTGCTACGGTAGAAATTGCTGAACCAAATTATTCCATACCTGCAAAGAAACTAAAGCCAGATGTGCTAAATGCTGGTCACAAAAAACTAATCACAATTTGAAACCATTATTTTTGCAACCACAATTTAATTTCTCAGACTAACCTATTTATTAATTGGCCAGCTTGTAAAATTCCTTAAAACTTTGTGATTTCCTTTCAATAAAGGATTTTTTTAAGGGAGTCCATTTCCTTTAAAAGAAATGTTTACTTAAAAAAAGCTAGGTTGAGAGTTGGTCCCCTAGACAACAAGGGACCCCTTCCCTTTTGTGAATCGCTTACCACCCCATCTGCAAGATAGTCTACAAAGGAAAACTCACAGAAGCATTCCAAGTGAGGAATGGAGTCTGCCACGGTTGTTTGCTCTCGCCTTTTCTTGTCCTGCTTGCCATAGACTGGATCATGAAGACATCCAGAGCAAGGAAAAGAAATGGGATACAGTGAACACCTTGCATGCAGGTCGGTGACCTGGACTTTGCAGATGACCTGGCCCTACTCTGCCATACCCATCTGCATACGCAAGAGAAGACCAACAATATGGCAGCCACAAAGGCATATTTTGGCTTCAACAGCTACAAGGGAAAAACCAAGATCCTGAAGGTTAACACAGCCGAAACAACAGCAGTCACTATTACAGGCAATGCACTGGAAGAGGTTGAGGCCTTCACCTACCCGGGCTGTGTCATAGGCAAGCAGGGTGGTACAGACGCCAATATCAAGGCAATAATCTGCAAAACAAAGGCTGCCTTCATCTAAAGAAGTTCTGAAGGTCCAAGGACCTAACACTGCAAACCAGGATCAGATTTTTTTAACGCCATCAACTGTGACCACTACCAACAAAGTGCAGATCTTCATCAACCCCCGAAAGTTTTTGGGGAGGAAAATCCTCCAAATACATTAGCCAAACACCATCAGCAACAACAACCTATGGCAGCAGACTTTCGAAATCCCTGCTCATAAAGAAATCATGAAAAGACACTGTGTTTGGATTAGTCACACCCTCCGCAAGCCTGTATTATTTATTTATTTTTTAAACTTGTAGAGCGCAACGAATGCCCTTGGTAACTCCTGACCTAAAAGCCTCATGGGAAGAGGAAAAGAGGAAGGCCAGGAAACACGTGGTGCTGAGCCTCGAGGTTGACCTCAAGGAGATCGGTTACATCTGGAATCCGACTGAAAGAAAAGCCCAGGAGAGAGATGGCTGAATAGTCCTGGTTGATGGTCTATACTCCGTGAGGGGTAGTAGGCAAAGGTAAGTAAGTTACAACTCCATCTCGGGAGTTGGTAAGTCTTCAGTGCAATTGTAATAGCATTTATAAACCACTGATATTTTTTTCTGAATAGGAAACAGGAGTGGGCACCCTATTTAATGGCCCCTTCTATTTGCAATTCAGTATGGCACAATCTGTCAGGGTGAAGTCACAAGCAAACCCCAAAGCAACCCATACTTAAACCTCTGGTAGCTTTGCACAAAAGCAGTCATGCGTAATTAGAGGTAATGTGTAAAGTATTTATGCAGCACTTTAAACAGTTATAAAGTAAAAACACAATACAATAAACATTCCACACCAATTTAGAAAAACAGAGCAAAATGTACTTGATGATTTGGCACCAAAATGACAAAACTCCAATCAGTAGAACCGGAGATATGCAATTTTAAAGATTTCAGGTAAGTAAAGTGCCTAGAAGCACAAAGCCCCACTCGCAGGTTATCTGGTCATATCAGAACAGGTGAAAGTCACATGTTGAGGCTGACCGCGATGGAGCACGGGCCAGATACAGGGACCAGGTTAGCCCCACTGAAAGAATTACATTCAAAAGTGCAGCATGAAGAGTTCCATTCATGGTGGAGGGGGCCGCGAGGAGCAGGGAGAGCTTCGCAGATTGTTGTTGATTACTGCGAAGAGAAGGTCGAGTGTCACGGACGGTCCTTGCTGCAAATTTGCATCGGCGATCACCGCAGGCTGTCGATGCTGTGGCGCGAAGTGCAGATCTCATGCTGCCGGGCATCGGTGGCGGACACTGTGGTGTGAAGAGTCGATTTCACTGGAACTTCGCCTTGCTGGCAGGATGAGCTTGATATGAACGGGAGCGACCTAACCCTGACTCCTGGCAGGTTGCTTCACTACCCGCGCAGCTCCACCGGATCGCGTCAGTGCTCCCAGCCAGCCTCTGCCGCTGTTGCCAGGGTTCGAGGCCCGCTGTAGGACCTGCTCCCCATTAGGTCTCTTTTATTTCTGCTTTTGCTCTGTCCTATTGCTTCTCGTAATTTTTGCTGTTCTCGTCATCTGCTCTCTTTCATTTCTCCTTTTGCTCTGTGCTATTGCTTCTCGTTATCTCTGCTGTACTCGTCATCTGGTCTCCTTCATATCTACTTTTGCTCTGTGCCATTGCTTCTCGCTATTTTTCTGTAATCGTCATTTGGACTCATTACCGTCGCCGGCTCCCACCACTGCTCCCCTGGCGGCCCCGTCCCCCTCACTCTCCATTGGCCTCCCCGCTCCCGCCTCCCAGCTGCTCCTCCCTCCCACCCACCCCATATATGGCGGCCGCTGTGAACCGAAGGCGAGCCTAAGGCAAGCCCGTCTGCGCCCATCCGCGCCTGGACCGCGCACAGCGCCAGAACCCCTGGCCCCCGCATAGCCCAACTCCGCTACGATGCCAGCACCCTCCACTCACTCAACCCCGGACAAGAACACACATGCTACCGAGCTACCCTGAAGCACACCCACGGACCCTTCACCTGCAGGACCTGCCGCTTCACCAGCATCCGGCCCACCAAACCACCAACAAAAAGAAGCCAACTACCTCAGATGCATCCTCCTCAACACCCGCTCCACCCGCAAACACGCCGTCGAACTCTGGGACCTCCTCAACTCTACCTCCCCAGACGTCGCCTTCCTGACAGAGACCTGGCTGAACCCCTCCTCGGCACCTGACATCGCCATAGCCATCCCGGAAGGCTACAAGATCGCCCGCAAGGACCGCACCAACGGCATTGGAGGAGGAATCGCCATCATCCACAGGAACACCCTCAGAGGCTGACCCAACACCAACAACACCCTAAACACCACCGAACACATGCATTTCCAGATTCACACCAACGCAAACACCACCCTCAGAGGAACCCTCGTCTACAGACCCCCCGGACCACAACCACAGTTCAGCGACTCCATCGCTGACCTCATCAGCACACACGCCCTCACCTCCACGGACTATATCGTCCTCGGGTACCTGAACTTCCACCTCGAGAACAACAACGACACCAACTCCACCACCCTGATCGAAAACCTAGCCAACCTCAGACTCAGACAGCTCGTGACAACACCCACACACGCCGCCGGCCACATGCTTGACCCCATCTTCACAGCAAGCCCCCATGTCATCTTCACCCACACCACGAACCACCACTGCATCCACTTCACCTTCAGGAAGCCCACAACGCACCACCGTACCTAGCAGACTCCTCTATGCCGCTGGAGCAAGGTCATAGAAGACCAGTTAACAACCACCCTCGCCCAGAGCCTACCCGCCGAGCCCACCGACCCAGACACCGCCGCCCGCATCTTCAGACAATGGATCAACTGCGCTGACACCCTTGCCCCGCTCAAGGCACCCTCCAACAGCCATACCAGCAAGAAGTCTACCTGGTTCACCGAAGACCTCCAAGCCTCCAAACGAACATGCCAAAAACTGGAGAAGAACTGGCTCCGCAACGTACTCCGGACAGCCGCGCAGCCCACAAGAACGCCACTCGCAGACACCATCAACTCATCAGAACTGCCAAGAGGGCTTCATTCAAAGACCGCCTAGATAACAACGCACACAACAGCAAAAAGCTCTTCAACATCGTGAAGGAGCTCTCCAACCCCAGCTCCAACAACAATGACATCCCGCCGTCACACAACCTATGCGACTCACTGGCCACCTTCTTCCACCGTCAGATCGCCGACATCCACGACAGCTTCAACACCGCGACACCCCCAACACCTACCGCCCCCACGTCCACCTCCCCCACCAACTGCCTGCTCTCCTGGACCAAGATCAGCGACAAAGACACCAGCAAGATCATGAACACCATCCACTTTGGATCACCGCTAGACCCATGCCCTCACCACATCTTCAACAAACATCAGCCATCGCACCTCAAATCCTCCGGAAAATAATCAACATCTCCTTCAAGACAGCAACCTTCCCAGAAAGCTGGAAGCACGCCAAAAATCAACGCCTTACTCAATTCAATTCAATTCAAAAGACCTTTATTCGAACTTCATAAAAGTACAACAATAAAAACACAGTTTAGATTCCTTGCGATTCAAAATACAATATTCATAATGGTTAAAAATATATTGCAGGCGGAGCCGGACCGGCGACCAAGATGGCCGCTCGGGTTCCCGGCTCCGCCGACCTTCTTCCCCCGCCGCCCGATCCAGTCGACTGTCCCGAGCAGATACGGTGCTCCCGTACGTTGGAAGGGGTACTGTGATGCAGCGTTTGACGTTGGGGAATTTCTGAGCCCCGGGGACGGAGATACGGACCCCCGCACGTTGCGGCCTGCACAATACCTGAAGCCGGGACCCCACGTGATGCTGCTGCCGGCCGCAAGTTGAACAACGGACAAGCAGACCCTGAAGGTGCCGGCCAACCGTCATGGATGCCAGCCCGCCCCCCCCCCCGAAAGTGTATTTCCAGCGCGTGATCATTAGAGCCTGGTAACAGTGGAATGAGCCGACCCTCTACGCCGATCGCTCTCCCTCCCCGAACATAGCTCGACGGCAACGGGAACCTGGAAGTTGCTCTTTGTTTCCCTAATGGTACTTTGTTGGACCCGTGTATATCTGTCTACATCCCACGCTCCATTTGACCGGAGCCGGTTGATGTAAAACGTTGCTGTGGCACTTTTTGGGTTGAGGGGGCTTGTATGTTCCCTTCAGTGACGAGTGAGGATGGCACCCGTGTTGTGCACTAATGTGGAGGTCTTGGTGGACTACGCTCTTCTTTCTGGCGGGGGCCGGCGGCTTTGCTGCTCGTCTGAGCTGCGCTCATGTGGTGAATTCCTTTTTGAAATGGCGCCTTGATGGGTCTTATCTGATCATGGCGGTGGCAGTGCGAACCGAAGACCGGGGTGAAGAGATCGGATACCCCCTGGGTGCTGGAGCGTCACAATCTGGACAAGCGTGCTACGGGGAGGATCCCGATTGCCTTTGGATCGGTCAGATAACCCGAGACCGGTATCAGCTCTGGGAAACACTGTTTGTGTGGCACATAATGCAGTTCCCCGTGAAGACGCTGCTGTCGGGTGTGGAGGTGACTCTATTGTGGCTGAGAGGCGAGTATGCTTATTTGAGAGACTCCCTGGTAGTTCTAAGTGGACCGACGCAGGGATACCTGGTTCCGTGGGTGAAGGTGGACGGCTGCCGAGTGCGTCGCACCATGGGACATCGTAATAACTCTGGTTTCTCCTGGACTGGCTTGCGTGCTCCATCTGGTACTTTGCTTGCCCTACCCTGCACTACACTGACTGTGTAATTTTTTTATTAGAGCCGGGTGGGTCTGTGGGAGTCGATGGCACTCGGGTCTCCATTGTTGCTTCACGGGGGGATTTACATCTTTACTGTGTGATTTGAGGAGCTGAGCGGCGACTACTATCCTGATTATGTTGGTGTTTCCGATGCTTTGGTTATAATGCCGGTGTAATTGAAATGCCATGTGGCGGTGGGGGCTGGGGGGGGTCGGGGAACCCGCAATGGGAACCCTCATATTTCTTCTTTCTCCTATCGTGGGGCTCTAGTTAACCTCTTTCCTTTCCCCCCTTTTTTTCTGCTACTTTAGTGTAGATTATTGTCTCTTTCTCCTTTCTCTTTCTCTCTCTTCTATATTTCGGGTTTTAGATACTGGGCGACAGGCACGCTGCTAGGGTGGTAGGCCATAGCCATATGCAGGGGTGCAGGGTGGGGGGATGGGGGAGGGGTGTTATTGTTTTTCTTCTTTCCTTTTTGTTTCTGTGGCCTTCTTCTATTTTTGTTACTCTTGGCTCGTCTTCACTTTCCTCTTTTCTTCTCCTTTTCCCGGGATCTGCGTGGAGTTACCTCTCCGCATGTTTTTCCTATTTCGGATAATGAGGGTGGAATTTTTTCTAATGCTTTGCTTACTGCGGTCTGGAACTGTCTCGGTGGGAGAAATGCATTGCTTATTGATTATCCTGATTATGTACTTCAGCGCTAATATCTTGCCTACAGTAATCCTGACCGTGAATATCCTGCCTAACGAATATACCCTGATTTGTTCTGGTTTAATTGTACTGCATCAGATCCTGTTCTTTCCTTAATTTGAAAGTAAAAAAGGAACCTTCTTTAATCCTGTTACCATTATGGTACGAACGTTCTCCTGTGTTACAACAGAGTATTTGAGGAGCGGACTCCTGTATTGCTATGGCTTACTTGTTTTGATGTGACCGCTTCTGTCTTGATGGCTGACCGTGATGGTTTAATTGCTTAATTGCTCATGACTGTAACTGACTTAAGTAACAATAAAGGTTTACCCAAAAAAAAAATATATATATATATTGCAACTCTAATAAGTCTATTATCAGGGGTTTTCCATCATTTTACGTGCGCGTGTTATCAATCTCAAAAAAGTGCTAGTGCGAAAGGTTAATTTGTCTGTGTCCAGGGACAGCAACATTAAATAAGACTCCCCCAGTGACAGGGGTCTTTGTTTTCTAAAATATGGTGTTAAGAACCAGTTAATATACTTTAAATAAAATTTACAGAAAAATAGGAAGTGTAAATCATTCTGTGTGCTGGTACCATCACACGGACATGGGTTGTATTGTGTTGCATGGTGAAAACCCAAGGGAAAACCCAATAAAAACTTCACAGAGCACGCCCTAAGGCGAAATAACAGTGATCTTTCCCAGTTGGTCATGGGTAAAGTGAGGTAGGATGGAAGTGGTTGCCTACACAATTTGTTCCCCATGTATGTCACAACAGTAGATTTGAGTGTTTCCCTTCCCATTCGTTCTGAATTATAAAGTGCATAAAGTGCTTGTTTGACCTCAATTTTGTCTTTGGGCTCGATCCTGGATTGATATGAAAAAAGATCTCCTCTGTCCACGGCGCGCAGGGTTTTTGAGACTCCCGCGAGCCAGGGGATTGCTAAGCCATGGTCACATTTGAGACAATCTTTTATAATATCTTGTGTTAAAGTGACTGGATTATTCCTCCAGATCCTAATCCAGAATAGAGCTGGTCTGGCTCTAATAAAATCACATACATAGGGGAGGTTTAGTTCTTTGTGACAAATGAATTCAGAGGATGAGATTGGGGCGCCCAGTATTTTCCTGCAAAAGCGTCTTTCTTCTCGCTGAATGCTGGAACTTTTCCCCAATCCCCAAACCTCAGCCCCATATGTAGCTACTGGTATGCACTGTAATCTAAAAAATGTATATAGCTCTAGTGGCGCCTATTTTCTTTGGGCGGGACAGACTCAGAATGGAATTGGTTGCTTTCGAGAACTTGCCCATGGCGTGGGCCAAATGCCCACTCCATGAGCCGTTCGCAGCGAAAACCAACCCTAAGTAAGGAAATGTGGTTACAGATTCTAATTTATCTGTCCCTATGTGTATAGTATTAAGCTTTCGTTTTCCAGGCCCACATGGCATAATAAAAGATTTTTTTAAATTAACACGCAGATCAAGGTTCTCCATATATTGAACAAAAGTTTTGACAAGTAGATGGAGGGCGATTGGGGTGCGGCCCATGAGGACCGCATCGTCTGCGTGTAATAGGACTGGTAGTGGTTGCCCCTGGATTATTGGTACATCTCTAGTCACTTTTTTTAGAGCTTTGGCTAGACCATTGATATAGATAATGCACAGCAGGGGTGCTAAAACGCACCCCTGTCTTACCCCCCTGCCAATTTTAATGGGTCCAGAGACTTCTCCACCCATCCCAATCCTAACTTGTGCCTTAAGGTCCGTATGGAGATAGGCTAAGAAATTAACGAGAGCCTCATCCAGTCCATAGTTCAAGAGGATGGCCCAAAGTTTAGATCTATTGACTAGATCGAAGGCGGATGAAAGATCCATGAATGCAAGGTAGATAGGGGACGATTTGGCAACGTTATACTTGTCAATTATCAACTTTAGGTTCAGACATTGCTCCACCATACCCACCTTGCTCCTGAATCCCATCTGACACGGGTCCAATTGATCTGTATCTTCAGTCCATTCTACCACCCTATTATAGAGGACTCGCCCCAGGATTTTTAAGGTGTTATCCAAAAGAGAAATCGAGCGATAGTTGACTAGGTCCAATCTCTCACTCTTTTTAAAAATTGGGACTATGGTACTGGTTGCCCAAGTATTGGGCATGAGTACTGTTGGCAAACTATTAAAAACATTAAGAAGAATTGGTGCCCATAGGTCCGGACTATGCTTAATAACATTATGGGGAGTCCATCGGGACCAGGAGCCTTGTTGCCAAGGCTCTCAATGATGGCTACTTCTACCTCAGCCCTGTGTAGGCCACAGGGCTGTCCAGAGGCGAAGCTAGTTGTTTCCACAGGTGGTGCCGCATATATTTTAGAGAAATGGACCTCCCATACACTGCTGGTAACACTACAGCTAATTGGGGTTAGTTGTTTGCCCATGTCTCGCATTTTTCTGACAGCTGACCAGAAGGTTTGCGAAAATTTGCGCTTCCGACCAGCGACTCCCACTGTTCTGCCAGTAATGCAACCTTCCTTTCAGCTGTCTTGAGTTTATAATATTTCCTAGCTGCCTGTACCTCTACTGAGCACCTTGGCTTAGTTGCTAATGCCCTACGAAGTTCCCTGTTTGCTAATGAGCAGGCGAAATCAAACCATCTTGGCTCTTTCCCTTTCTTTGGCAGAGGAACTGACAAAGAAGTTTTTATGGCTAGGCATAATTTACCAAAGTCAGCGATTATCCTGTGGCCGTTCCCGTCTGTTAATAAACAGGAGTTGATTAACTGGGGGTATTCCTTTTTCACACTTTCTAGTATGGCCCCACTATCGACTCCCCTCCATTTTAATCGCAGACCGTCACCCGAGGGTGTAATGTCTTTTGCACCATTTAAATTAGCATATACCGGGTTGGGGCAAAGTAACCGTGAGGGGGTTATGATCCCCAAACAAAGTTTCTATCACTGTGGATTTAATTACACGATCAATTAGGTGGGAGGACATAAAAATAAAATCAATGGTTGAGAAGCAGTCCCTGCCTCTGAACGTAGGGGCGCAAAGCGTGCTGGAAGTATGCATAGCATTACTGAGAATGTGCTCAGTTAACAAGTTGTCTAATTCAATACCCCTTCGTTCGGCTTGGTCTAAATGATTTTTATCCTTATGCCAGCAATGCTTTGTGATTTTTGCATTGAAATCCTCCCCGATTAGTATCCCTATCTCCTCCTCTATTTCTGAATTTGATTCCAAATTTCGTAAAATCTTAGAGAGTGCTAAAAAATTCTTATTGGGTACGGAATAAAAATCATTATTATAAAAATTAATTAAATAAATCTGGGTCTTTCGCTTAAGTTCGAGAACCTGTATATTCGAGTTCCCTCCTGATAAATCTCTAATTGTACCACCAGCTAATATTTTAATCCCTATAAATAATCCACACACTGCGCGTCCAAAGTCAGGCTTAGGTGCTGTCACACTGAAACAATGATAGCCCTCTATATGTAAATTCCCCACGGCCCATGTCTCCTGAAACATAATAATGTCTTTGTCATCCAGCAGCTGGATCCATTGAGGGTCAGACAATCTTGGTTCTAACCCAGCAACGTTCCAGCTGAGGATTGACAGGTCAGAATGGCTAGGAGGGCTAACTGGCTTACTCCTATCACTCCTATTTGTGTAGGAGTTACAACCTCATGTGTGACTATAGGTGTGGCAGTGTGATCGTGCACTACTATTCCCGGAATTGTGTTGGCTTGTGTTAGAAATGAATGTCCCCTTTCATCGTTAGTTACCACTTCACATTCAGTGTTACTTTCCCTGTTCCCCAGTCAATCCTGATCTTCTAGGTTTGAAAAAGCACATTCAAACCGATTATAAGTTGGGATGTTATATGTATACCTCAACTCATTCTGGGGCATAATTCGGTTTTGATTAGCCCTTAAATAGGGCCTCTCCCCTAGGTTATGCTGGGGCAAAGTTGGAAAGTATGGATGTGGCATAGGATGTGCTGGAAATATGGTCTGATGACAGGGCAGAGGACCATTCCTAAGGTTAAAATTTCGGTCCCGTAAGAGCAGTGGGGATTTATTCTTAATACCAAAATTTGGGTCCTGGTGATGCACTGAGGGATTATTCCCAAAATTAAAATTAGAATCTATTAGATGCCTGTAAAAGTAGCCCAGGGGGAGCAGAGTGGTATTGAATTCCCTGGGGGAGGGCGGTGGGGCGTTGGTGAGGGTGTTTTGGGCCCATTGTGGGGACCTAAAGTTTATAATTATACAGTCACCTTCGAACTTTTTTCTCAACGGGCCCACCCACCCCACTCTTTGGGTGTGAATAATTTCCCTTGCTCCTTGCATTGGGAAGTTGCAGTTACCAGATAACCAGTGGAGAATTCTATTTTTGAGGGTTATATCACTCTCCACCTGGTCCTTCCTCAGTTTGGGCACGTTAACTAGGACCAGCACATAGGCCCCACATTCGGGGGGGTAGGCTGATGCGAGCTGGTAGCTGCCTCATGTTAGTTGCCGTAGTTTGATCCAGGTTGGCTATTGGGGGATTTTGAGCATCATTATTAGTTTGTCTAGTTGGGGCCTTTTTACTTTTGTCAGCGGTAGGGTCCGTACCTTTTGGGCTAACTACTTTGGTTGTATTAGAGTTAGGAGCCCGTTTTGCTGGGGGACGAGCATTTGTCAAATTTCTACTTGTACTAGGTTTTGGTGTTGGCAGGGGGGCTTTGTTATGGTCATCTGTATTCGTACTAACCCCATTGTCTTTGTGCTTAGTTCCACTAATTATCCCCAAATTCGATTTATTTATTACATTATACCCTGTGCCCAATTTTATTACATGCTCGTCTAACGCTCTCAGCCTTTTATCCATATTTACAATTTGTTGGTTAATTGGCCCTAAAAGGGTGGATTGCAGAGTCTCCATCCTCCCCCAAAATCCTTTGTTCCCCGTCACTGCACTGGTCTCAATAGTTTGAATATCCATCTCATTGCATTGGCCATCCCTCTTATCCCCTCTCTGCTCAGCAGATGCAGGAGCCCTCCGTCGTTGCTTACGAATGTCTGACATATTATCGACAGACAGAATATCTACATACAAAAATATCAACACTAAAATATCGGCAGCAAAAATATCGGAGTTATATCTTCATAAAGGTAAGTACAAAAATATCGGGGAAAAAATATCGTTGTACAAAAATATCGAAATTAAATATATCGTTTTTTTTAATGTATTAATAATAATGTAAAAATAAATTAAAAATACATATAATTTTACTATTATTACATTAAAACATATATAAAAATTAATAACTAATACATATACATTTTAAATTAATTAAAAAGTGTACATCTAAATTAATATATATACTTACTACACATATTGCAACAGTAGTAAAAGCGTTGGATAGCGTAGGGGTTTACATTACTATTCCCACTTAAGAGGGTGCAACAGTAGGGAAAGCGTTGGATAGCGTAGGGGTACAAATTACTATTCCTACTCCAGAGGGTGCAACAGTAGGGAAAGCGTTGGATAGCGTAGGGGTACAAATTACTATTCCTACTCCAGAGGGTGCAACAGTAGGGAAAAGGTTGGATAGCGTAGGGGTAAAAATTACTATTCCCACTCCAGAGGGTGCAACAGTAGGGAAAGCGTTGGATAGCGTAGGGGTAAAAATTACTATTCCCACTCCAGAGGGTGCAACAGTAGGGAAAGCGTTGGATAGCGCAGGGGTAAAAATTACTATTCCTACTCCAGAGGGTGCAACAGTAGGGAAAAGGTTGGATAGCGTAGGGGTAAGAATTACTATTCCTACTCCAGAGGGTGCAACAGTAGGGAAAAGGTTGGATAGCGTTGGGGTAAAAATTACTATTCCCACACCAGAGGGTGCAACAGTAGGGAAAGCGTTGGATAGTGTAGAAATAAAAATTACTAATTAATTTAATTAAATAATTAATATTATTTAATTACTAATTATTTATTAATTAACAATTTTAAAAAATTACATATATTTGTACATAAACTCTAATTATTTTAATTAACTAATTAATATTAATAAATTAATTAATTTTTAATTACCAATAACAAATATTTCTATTTCTTTGCACATTAACTCTAATTAATGTAATTAACTAATTAATATAAATTACTTACCAATTAATTATTAATTAACAATAACAAAAATAAACTATATTAGCACATTAACTCTAATTAATGTAATTAACTAATTATTATTAATTAATTACCAATTAATTATTATTTAAAAATATTTTATAATATTTATTAATTAATTAATTATTATTAAATTACTTCCCACCCTATTCCCCTATAAACCCACAACCCACTCTGATACTAAAACGCAAAATGTAAACAAAATTACTAATTTTCAAACATACATTTAATAACATATTTAACAAACATATAAACAACATAATAAAATACAAAACACTAAACATAATTTCGATATTTTTAAATTTCGATATTAGTAACATACATACCATAAAAACGATATTCTGTCTGTCAATATTCTGGACATCGATATTTAAATTTCGATATTTTGTCTCCCTACCGTTGTTTACGCCCACCCTTGCCTCTTAGTTTGTTTGCTGATTGCTCAGTGTCTATGTTTTTCAATTTTCTCTTAGCTTTTTGCCCTCTGGTTCGCACCGGTATACTGATACTTTCGTCCCTGTCAGTATTTGACATTTCAAAGTCCGGGCACGGTCCTGTGCCCTCTAGGTGAACCGGGTCATGAACTAAAGGTAGAGAAGAATCTTGGCTTATATTTGTATTAGACCTGAGCATAGTGGGGGTTGACGAGAGCCTACTACCTGCTGGAAATTTTTCCAGGGGGGCCGTATCCACAGTTATATAGTTCTCATTAGAGTCTGCACCTGGGAGCCCTGCATAAGATGCAGCAAGTAGGGAATCCAGTGAATTATCCTGATTCACAAGTTGGGGCAGGCTCGATGGGAGCGAAAGGCACCTTTCCGTGTTCTGGATGGCTGTTGCAACAACACCGATAGTTTTCTGGAGCATTTTATCTATCGCGGTCAAGCTTGGCAGTGGGGTGGTAGAGGTTGTTACGGCCATTTTCTGTTTGTCTTTTGGCCTAGGCACTGCCGTTGTTCTTTTCCCCATGGTGTATATTTAGTCAAAGTACGCTATGCAACTCAACAGTTAGCTCTCTTCCAACAGTGTATTTTGTTCTACAAATTAGACATAACTTGTCACTATCCACTAACCTGGTGCGCCTGTAACAGTCCAAATGGTCCGTAGGGATATCACCTGCGAAGGGGGATGGCCCAGCCCAGCCTCGTTCTGCCCCGGACTGCCACAGACTGCCCCGCCCTTGTCCCGGGACGCTCCCGCGACGCGGGGGAAGAGGCAGTCTTTAAAGCGCCTCCTGGCGCGTTTCAGGCGGTGGCGGCTTCCGGCCGCGTTGCAGGCTGGTTCCTGTAGTCCTTAGCGCAAGGGCCCTCCCCCACACAGCGGCCTCGGGATGGTGGCAGTAATTAGCGGCGGTGGGAGGAGAGCAGGAGAGTAGGGAAGCGCAGCCCAGGTGAGCCCAGAGTGGAGAAAGGGCACGAGCTCCAAGCAAGAAGCCCCTCGTCATGCAGATAGAGGTCAGCAAGGTCTGCCAACAATGCAAACACGATCCCACGCCTTACTCAAGAAACCCAAGGCAGACCCCAAGGACCTCAAAAACTTCTGACCCATCTCCTTGCTTCTGTTCCCGGCGAAGGTCACCGAGAAAATCGTCAACAAACAACTGACCCGTTACCTCGAGGAAAACAGCATCCTAGACCCGTCCCAGTCCGGGTTCCGCAGCAATCACAGTACCGAAACCGCCCTCATTGCTGCCACCGATGACATCAGGACCCTGCTTGACAACGGAGAAACAGCGGCCCTCCTCCTCCTGGACCTGTCAGCCGCCTTCGACACGGTCTGCCACCACACACTACGGACACGCCTCCACGACGCCGGGATCCAAGAGTATGAAAAACAGTCAAGGGTTTGACTCAAAACTCAGCAAGGCTGAGCCAATAATAACTTGAAAAACAACACACCTGCCTATGCTGAGCAGCTTTCCTTGAAACAATACTTTGATAATTGTACATGAACAATAAACATGAACAATGGCTTTTGAAATTGCAACGTTTCTTTTAATTCTTTTGCAGACTATTTTGCTTTTTAGTCTTTTGCTTGATTTTTCTGGCATGAGAATACAAAAAATTGTGTAGGAAAAAACTATACATTTACATACAAACGAGAAAAAACACACTTTGGTATGTACATAATTCACTCAAACTAGCATTCAACACATTCTTGGCCATCCAGACATACAAAAAACATTCATACAGGTCCCATCATCACAATACAGTTTGTAATAATGCAAGAATAATAACAGTTGTAAATTTCAAACGAAAGTGAAACTTTTTTCAGTTCTTTAGAAGGAATAATAATTCATCACTCGAATGACACAACCATAACAACAATGATGATATGGGACCGGGTCAGGTCCCAGTCCGGGTTCCGCAGCAATCACAGTACCGAAACCGCCCTCATTGCTGCCACCGATGACATCAGGACCCTGCTTGACAACGGAGAAACAGCGGCCCTCCTCCTCCTGGACCTGTCAGCCGCCTTCGACACGGTCTGCCACCACACACTACGGACACGCCTCCACGACGCCGGGATCCAAGAGTAGGCCCTGGACTGGACCCACCTCCTTCCTCTCCTGTGGAACTCAGAGCGTCCGCCTCCCCCCCTTCCGCTCAAATGCCACCGAGATCATCTGCGGCGTACCCCAGGGCTCTTCCCTGAGCCCGACGTTGTTCAACATTTACATGGCAGCCCTCGCCCACGTCACCAGACAGCAAAACCTCAACATCATCTCCTACACCGACGACACCCAGCTGATCCTCTCCCTCACCAAAGACCCTCACACCGCAAAGACCAACCTCCACGAAGGAATGAAGGCTGTCGCCGAATGGATGAAGAACAGCTGGCTGAAACTGAACTCAGACAAGAGGGAGGTACTCATCCTCGGACCCACCCCTTCGGCCTGGGACGACTCCTGGTGGCCGACCGCACTGGGAACAGCTCCAACACCCACCGACCACGCATGCAACCTAGGGATCATCCTCGACTTCACCCTCTCCATGACTAAGCAGGTCAACACCGTGTCCTCATCAGGCTTCAACACCCTCTGCATGCTCCGCAGGATCTTCAAACGGCTCCCCATTGAAACTAGAAAAACAGTCACCCAGGCCCTCGTCACCAGCAGATTGGACTACGAAAACGCCCTCTACGCAGGAACATCGGCCAAACTCCTGAGACGACTGCAACGCATCCAGAATGCCTCGGCACGTCTGATCCTCGACATCCCCCGCCACAGCCACATCACACCCCACCTGAGAGACATGCACTGGCTCCCCGTCAACAAGAGGATAACTTTTAGGCTCCTCATCCACGCACACAATGCTCTCCACAACACAGGCCAAGCATACCTCAACAGACGACTCAACTTCTACACCCCCTCTCGCCATCTCTGCTTCGCCAGCACAGCCCTCGCCACAGTCCCCCGCATCCAAAGAACGACTGCCGGCGGCAGATCCTTCTCTCACCTCGCCGCCAAGACCTGGAACACCCTCCCCACCAACCTACGGCAGACCCACGACCTACTGGCCTTCAGAAGACTCCTCAAGACCTGGCTCTTCGATCAGTAGCAGCACCCTCCACCCCCCCCCCAGCGCCTTGAGACCCTCACAGGTATGTAGTGCGCTTTAGAAATGCCCTGATTGATTGATTGAATGGGCCTTTTTGCAATCAACAAGAGCCCAAAACTTCAGGATTTCATTTTTTGAGGAGAGAGCGCAATTAATTCCACACCAAGAGTCCAGGAACTGAGGAGCACCTCTTGGTGATCAGCAACACAATCCAGCAGAGGCCAGCAGGGCTCAAGCAGGCCCAGTTGCAGGACCAGGCAGCTGGTCAGCTGGGCTATTGCCAGCATGTTATGTCCCTGTGGCTCAGGACAGGAGCTCAGTCAGCTGAGCGTTGGAGTCACTTCAGCCAGTGATGTAGGTTGCAAGTCCAGTCTTCCTTCTTAGCAAGTAGGGCAGCAGAAAAGCAGGGCAGCAAAGTAGAAGTCCTTCTGGCAGTAAAGCAAAATAGCAGTCCTTCTTCTATAGTATCCACAGGCGCAGAGGTATAGTAAAGAGTTGGGTCTGAGAATCCAATATTTATACATAGTGCCCACTTTGAAGTAGGATATGATTCTGGAGGTGCTTCAAATTTCTTACCTCTCTGCCCTGGCCACAGTCTGTCTGGAGTCACAAACATAGGGGCTCATTACGATCGCGGTTTTCCCGCATCCTCCGAGGATGCGGGAAAACCGCTGCGGACCCACCAAAGACCCACCGCCGCATTAGGATGGCTGGTGGGTCTTGGTTTCAGTCCGCCGCTTTTCCGCCGCGGTCAGCTTACAACCGCGCGGAAAAGCTCTAATATGGTGGCGTGTCTCTCAGACACCGCCAGACATATTAGGATGGCTTCTAAAACAGGCTTTTCCGCAGCGGATTCTCCGCCGTGGAAAAGCATACGGATCTTCACTTCGGTGGCCCGTTGCGGGCCCCCTGGTGGAAGGTTGGGTGAGAGGTGCACATGGAGGGTACCTATGGTACCCCCCTGCATTTACATGCAGAAAGCGGCAGGCACCGCGCGGTGCATGCTGATTTCTGCATGTAAATGCAATGCATGCCTTTTTAATATTGCGGCAGGTGCAGCTTGAAGCCGCACCCGCCGCAATGTTAAATATAGATGATGTGACCGCCAGGGTGGCGGTCACATCCTAATTGCAAAGGAGGGAACGCTGCAGCACATGCGAACGTTCCCTCCTACTCAGGGCTCGCGGACGGATGCAAGTCCGTCCGCGATCGTAATGAGCCCCTAAGTGTCAAACCCTTTGTGAGTATTTTGAGCAGAGCTTTTGTGATGTGCAAGTGTGGTAGGTGACAGCTCCTCCCCAGGAGCAAGCAGTGCATGTAAGAGCGGTGGGCGGGTTGGGGAGATTCGGCAGACGACGATGTGGGAAAATTAATAATTTATTTAATTATCCCTCGGCGTCTGTCGAGTCCCCCCACCCAGCCCAGCCGCTCTACCCTGCATGGCCCGATCCTGCTCCTCCCCCTCGTCAGAGATGGCCTATCATGACAACACAAATTTTCCTTTGTCTTACTGTCTGGGAGCAATACACAAAGACCAACTGCCAGCTACATGAAGTAATGTGATCCAAGAGCAGGCTGCAGGCACCAGATGGTTAGGGCAAGAAAATTACAACTTTCTAAAAGTGGCATTTTCAGAATTGTCACTTAAAGTCTGACTTTACCATTAAAGAGTGTTTTAAACTATAATTCTTCAGACACCAGACTTGACGTTCCTATTTGCTCCTAACTGAACATTATCACTTATTAAAAGTAATACGTTAATCCAATGCTATCCTATGTGAGAAGCAGCTTCGTAGTAATGAAAAATGAGTTTAAGGGTTTTTCACTACCAGGACAGGCAAAAATAAAATTTACATGTTCAACTTATTAAATACACTGCACCCTGTCCTATGTAGGACCCACACTAGGGGTCACTTATGTGTATTAACCGCTTCCATGCTGGTGTCGGAACCACTCCGTCACCAGCCACGGGTGGGCTGTGCTAATGACGGAGTGGTTCTGTCACGGCCCAGCCGCCGCGCCTGCGCAGCACTAATTTCACGCCTGCGCGGTGCGTTTTAATGGGCAGGCGGGGCCATTACGGAACCACTCCGTCATTAGCACAGCCCACCCGTGGCTGGTGATAGAGTGGTTCCGTCACCAGCATGGCGGCGCCGTGAGGCCCCTCCTCCCCCCAGGAATTAGCGCCGCGGCCAAGGGGTTAAGAAGTAAGGTTTAGGCATGGCAAAAGGTTTATTTTTCCAGGTCCAATTGGCTGTTTAAAACTGCACACACAGGCTGCAATGGCGCCATGAGACATGTTTAAAAGGCTACTTAAGTGAGTGGCACAATCAGTGCTGCAAGCCCGCTAATAGCATTTAATTTACAGGCTCTGGGTACATGTAGTACCACTTTACTAGGGACTTACAAGTAAACTAAATGTGCCAATTGGGTTTAAGCCTATACTGCTGTGTTTACAATACAGATCATAAGCACTTTAGCACTGGTTAATGGTGGTAAAGGGCGCAGAGTTCTAAAAAGCCAATGAAAATCGGTATAGAAAAAAGGAGGGTGAAGGCTAAAGGTTTGGGGATGACCCTGCAGAAAGTGGCAAGTCTAACACTATTGATAGCTCAGGAATGTGATTTCATTTTAGACTATGTGCATGCCTTTTTGAGGTTGTATTATAGTACTTTGTTAGTGCCATCCCTCCTAGACCACACATTCCTCAAACCAACACAAATGTTTTCTTATAGTATTCACTCTGTAATTGAAATTTCCCTGTCACCTAAACCACGTAAGGAATTATTGTAAAAAACCTATGCTACTACAATATGCAGTGAAACGTGCAAATGTATGAAAAAAAATTAAATGGTTTCTACATTTTGAAAATGAATGAAAGGTAGCAGTGAAGTTAAGGTTACTCAACTCATTCAGCTAGTATCAAAATAGCATTGAATTTCAAAAGTAAAAAGTGCCTGTATACTAAAGCAATAGTATATTTAAAAAATGAAGTGGCCCTACAGTATTATGGAATGAATTGATTACAATTTCACACAAGCCATGCTCCAAACCATCATGGAGTTGGGCACAAGGTTACTCTATGGCTTCAGGCAACTGACAAGGCAACTATCTAGAATAGGAGTAAAATTAAGCCTAGCAATGCCCTCAGCTTTTGAGGAAAGGCCTCTTTCAAGTATATGAAGAAGAACCCCTTGTTTGACATCCTTCTCCTCCTCCATTCTTTCAGATCCTCACTGCTGTCCTCCTGGGCTGGCTCTCTATGCATGACCCAAGACATCCCTCTGGGCAAATGCGGACACTACAGGAATGGCCTGGAGGAAGAAGTCCTGGATGTGCTGACTGCGAAAGTCATAGACACGCTGCTTGTTGCCTTCTTTTCCAGGGGCGTGAAGTCCCACTCATATGCTACTGCCTCTGGTAAGCTACCAGCAAGTGGTGTGGTAGCTCTGCTGCCTATGTCCAGTGAGGGACAGCTGGATTGACTGTAGCAAGTAGATAGTTCTGCTGTCTGGAAATTTTGAGAGATAACTCTGCTGTCAGATGTACACAATCAGCTGAGCAAGGGATGGCTCTGAAAATGTTGTGTCATGTGTGTTCTTCTTCCTGAACGGTTGTAGTTCATTCCCGGTCCTCTTCTGAGAATACAGCTCAGGATTGCAGGAGCGGGAGACTATTCCTACCCCTTTTCACTAATATCTGTCTGAAGAGCTAAAGATTGCTGAGAAAGTGAATTGGGAGAACTATAGTGTTTGGGCTTCAGGGAGAATAGGGGCACCAGGGTGTGAGACACCGGCCTTCATCAGGGTGTTAAAAGACAGCACCCTTCTGCTCTGGGGCTGAGGCTGCCACGCATCTGACTCTAGGCTGCTTGTGTGGATGTTATGTTATATTATGTTAAAATCGATTTCTAAAGCGCGCAGCCAGCTACTCAAAAGATTGTCCCGGCGCTTAAGACAGAGGAAGGCCCAGAGCAAGCGGAGACAAGTAAGAGAGAAAAGAAGACCAGATAGAAAACGTAAATATTAGTCTGTACATTGGAACAGCCAGGTTTTCAGTTGTTTCCGGAAAGCAAGCAGGTTAGTGACTTGTCTAAGTGGGAGAGGCAACTTATTCCACAGTCCAGCCACTTGCACTTGAAAGGAGGGACCGCCTTTGTGGGCTCTAAGATGTTTAGGGGTGAGCATAAGATGTTGATGGGCAAATCTGAGAGATCTACCAGGTACATAAAAAGAAACTCTTCTAGAGATATATTGTGCTCCTATACCATGCAGGGCCTTATAAGCAAGGACCAGAGCTATAAAGTGGATTCTGCTGCGTACCGGTATCCAATGCAGGTTCTTAAGATGGCGAGAGATCCAGTCTCTAGGCCCTAGGCTCAAGACAGCCCTGGCTGCTGCGTTCTGCACCACCTGCAGTTTATTAAGTAGGAACTCCGGAAGGCCCAGATAGAGGACGTTGGCATAGTCCAGCCTTGAGATAATAAGGGCCTGAATAACCATTTTTCTGTGTTTGATCTGTAGTAGAAATAAAAACCTCCGGAGCATCTTCAGAAGACCGAAACAAGTTCCGATTGGCGACTGAATCTGAGGTGCCATGGAGAGGGCATCATCCATTTTTACACCCACGTTTTTTACAGTCCTAACCGCGGACTGGGGAGGCGACATGTCTTGGGGCCACCATTGTTTCCAGACATCTAGCGGGGAGGGAGCCAAGAAAATGATTTCAGATTTGTCTGTATTACACTTCAGATGATCATGTTTAAACCAGGCAAAAGTTTCTTTTAGGCACTTATTGATCTTCTCCCCATTAAATTCCTCGTCCTTTCTGCAGGTGAACAGCAATTGAGTGTCACCGGCATATGATATTATTGTGACCTCATTATCTTCCGCCAATGATGCTAGTGGGGCCATGTATAGGTTAAATCTACCCTCTAAAAAGGAAGTAAACCACTTCAACACCGTGCCCTCAAGCCCACACTCCCTCAGTCTCTGCAGAAGGTGGCCATGGGGCACGGTGTCAAATGCCGCGGATAGGTCCAAAAGGACCAAAACCGCTTTGCCACCTACGTCCAAGGTCTCTTTGATGGATTCAGATACCTCCAATAATGCCGTCTCAGTACTGAGATTCTGCCTGAAACCGGACTGGCTAGGATGAAACAGATTATTAACCTCTGCAAAATTGTTGATCACTGTGTGGATGTATTTTTCAACAGTTTTCGCAAAAAAAGACAGAAGAGATATAGGTCTAAAGTTAGTAAAGACCATAGGATCTGCTGTAGGTTTTCTAATAATGGAATTATTTTCGCACACTTCCATCTGGCTGGGACCCGTCCACTAAGAATAGAAGTGTTCAACACACGATTAACAGTAGGGTTCAAAATCTCTGCCATAGAAGCCAAAAATTTGGCAGAACAAAGATCTACAGGCGAACCTGATTTTAAACCCTTCATTATTGCTAGAGATGTCTCTAAAGGCATAGGCGGAAAGATGGAGAGGGAGCGCCCATCTTCCTGGCACTGGGGGACAGCCCGTAAAGAAATCTACACATCTGACAAGTCTAAATCATTGACCTAAGCTTGTATAGACACTATCTTAGTATAAAAGAAATTGGCTAGGTTCCCAATCCACTCATCCGAGGGAGAGGCAGGCCTAATTGCAGCCTTAGATGCTCCGCTGCTCCAGCACATCAGCACATGGCTAGGTTGTGCATGGGTTGGGGTGGTAGAAAAGGCTGAGAGTGCAGAAAGTTACTGGCCTCACTCCAGAATTTTTTAGCAAAACAGATTGCAGTATCAGCATGCTGCCAGCCTCAAGTACTGGAGCCCCAAACACACGTGTGCAGCAGGCACGGCCCGTGCAGGGTGTTATACCGGGGCGGTGACGTCAGGAAGGGGAGGGTCAGGGGGGGGGTTGTAAAGTGCGGGATATGGACCATTACAGGTAAGTACCGGAAAAAAAAAAATTGTTGCCCACGCTGCATCACATTTGGTGATGCAGCGTGGGCAACGAAATTCGTTTTTTTTTCCCAGTACTTACCTGTAATGGTCCATATCCCGCACTTTACAACCCCCCACCCTGACCCTCCCCTTCCTGACATCACCGCCCTGGTATAACGCCCTGCACGGGCCGTGCCTGGTGTGCAGTTATATATATATATATATATATATATATATATATATATATATATATATATATATATATTCAAAACACAAGAGTTACCTCATTTGGAAAAGCCCACATGCAGGTAGGTGCAATCTTCGTTTTTATTTTGCAGTTTAGCAGCACAGTGATAAAGAAACAAAGTCCAATTCAAATGACAGCCTGACGCGTTTCATGTTCGAAGACCATTTCCTCAGAGGCTTTTGAAAAAACACTGCGTGAAGCACACAAATTTGAAACCTGAACACCTGCCAAGTGGGCATTGGCTCTCCCTGAGCCTGCTGGTACTCGTAGTCCTGATAAAATTACTCCAGTGAGCTGCTTCACAACAGTGAACATAGTTCAAAAAAGTGAAAACTCCAAGTTGGTTTGGAAATAATTCCTTAGTCTCTGTGCCTTACTTTCCCTGTGCAAACACGAACCATCTGCCACTGTTCAGTTTATAACTGCAGTAAACCCACTTCCAGGTGGTGGGGGGGCTTCTCCTCGACCGAGGCCGGCCGAAATGTATTCAAAACACAAGAGTTACCTCGTTTGGAAAAGCCCACATGCAGGTAGGTGCAATCTTCGTTTTTATTTTGCAGTTTAGCAGCACAGTGATAAAGAAACAAAGTCCAATTCCAATTTTCAAAAGCCTCTGAGGAAATGCTCTTCGAGCATGAAACGCGTCAGGCTGTCATTTGAATTGGACTTTGTTTCTTTATCACTGTGCTGCTAAACTGCAAAATAAAAACGAAGATTGCACCTACCTGCATGTGGGCTTTTCCAAATGAGGTAACTCTTGTGTTTTGAATAAAATTCGGCCGGCCTCGGTCGAGAAGAAGCCCCCCCACCACCTGGAAGTGGGTTTACTGCAGTTATAAACTGAACAGTGGCAGATGGTTCGTGTTTGCACAGGGAAAGTAAAGCACACAGACTAAGGAATTATTTCCAAACCCACTTGGAGTTTTCACTTTTTTGAACTATGTCCACTGTTGTGAAGCAGCTCACTGGAGTAATTTTATCAGGACTACGAGCACCAGCAGGCTCAGGGAGAGCCAATGCCCACTTGGCAGGTGTTCAGGTTTCAAATTTGTGTGCTTCACGCAGTGTTTTTTCAAAAGCCTCTGAGGAAATGCTCTTCGAGCATGAAACGCGTCAGGCTGTCATTTGAATTGGACTTTGTTTCTTTATCACTGTGCTGCTAAACTGCAAAATAAAAACGAAGATTGCACCTACCTGCATGTGGGCTTTTCCAAATGAGGTAACTCTTGTGTTTTGAATACATTTCGGCCGGCCTCGGTCGAGGAGAAGCCCCCCCACCACCTGGAAGTGGGTTTACTGCAGTTATAAACTGAACAGTGGCAGATGGTTCGTGTTTGCACAGGGAAAGTAAGGCACAGAGACTAAGGAATTATTTCCAAACCCACTTGGAGTTTTCACTTTTTTGAACTATGTGCACTGTTGTGAAGCAGCACACTGGAGTAATTTTATCAGGACTACGAGCACCAGCAGGCTCAGGGAGAGCCAACGCCCACTTGGCAGGTGTTCAGGTTTCAAATTTGTGTGCTTCACGCAGTGTTTTTTCAAAAGCCTCTGAGGAAATGCTCTTCGAGCATGAAACGCGTCAGGCTGTCATTTGAATTGGACTTTGTTTCTTTATCACTGTGCTGCTAAACTGCAAAATAAAAACGAAGATTGCACCTACCTGCATGTGGGCTTTTCCAAATGAGGTAACTCTTGTGTTTTGAATATATATATATATATATATATATATCTTCCACCAGGTGCCCCAGGTTTCAGAAACGCCACTCCAACGAAGGATGATTTCACCAACCTTTATTTCACTGAATCGTGAAAACAGCCCGACTGGTTTCTGTCCCTTACGCATTTCGCTGAGTATGCAGCTTAATCATAGGGGGAGGGGGAATGACAAAGTTCCGGCAAGCTCCACCTCATTTTCCCTTAATTGCATTCACTCTCCAATGAGTTGTATGCCGGGAGTTGGAGTCCAATTATGCCCTTCCAATAATGTCCGAAGATTTTTTCAACGTTATTACACCCCAATTGGAGCTTGCCGGAACTTTGTCATTCCCCCTCCCCCTATGATTAAGCTGCATGCGCAGCAAAACGCGTGAGGGACAGAAACCAGTCGGGCTGTTTTCATGATTCGGTGAAATAAAGGTTGGTGGAATCATCCTTTGTTGGAGTGGCGTTTCTGAAACCTGGGGCACCTGGTGGAGGAAGAATATATATATATATATATATATATATATATATATATATATATATATATTAGTGCGTCCATAAAGGGCGAATTGTAAAATTAGGCTTGACAAACGGTAAACATTTAATTAAAGAAATGTATTTACAACGAGTATGAAACACTTTCAAAATGGCGGGCGCTAAGTCTTTGGCGCGCCAGTCCCCTCTCTATCTCAATGTAACATACAATGATGTCTTTTTAAATGGTGCCTTGATTATTTGCCGCTTTGCCACTGACCAAGGAGGTTTCTCCGAAACGCGTTTGTCTTATCTCTGATTAAAAAAGCAGTTTTCAATCACCCCGGGAGTGTTGCCTTTTCTTCCTACCGAGGTGGGAGGTTTCCAGGAGCCATAATATTTGCGCGAAGCACCAACGCGCGGCAGCACCCGCCTGAAAGAGTGACTCGATAACGGTGCGAGTGGAGCAAAAATATATATATATTACCTGTTCCCTAGTCTTTCCTTAGTAACCAGTATTCCCCAAGTCATGGTTTGGTCTTCCAGGTGACCTAGTCCATGAAGCACCTGGTGAAATAAGAGCACCTCGAACCTTTGACCAGGGAAAGTGAAGGGATGGTTTTCAATTCACTGACAAGAGCAAAGAGGAACTGCCCTGGGCCGGATTCATTCATGGAGGCATAGGCCTGGGGGCCAAAATATCAGGTGAAGACATGTTTGGGCTTAACGGGGTGGGAGGAGGGGGATTCACAGAACAGCAATGATTAGGAGGAGGGGTTTTCGTTGGTATTAAGGAGGGATTTTATATTATGTATTGTTATGCAGCAGAATTATCTTGTTATTTCAAAGAACAATGGTCCTTAGATTATAAAATGGTATGAACCAATTTAATTATAGACCACAATGAGTACTATAAATTTGAATCCAATGTTCAGCCAGACAAGGAATATTTATTTGATTAATAAGCAAAGATATAAAAAATAGAACACACAGGAATAAGAGGGGCACACTCCTGTAACCGGTGTGAAAGAAAGGGATGATCCCGTTTGTATAGGGGCAAGGGATCGAAACTTCGACTTTTCAAATACAGTGCCTCAAATTATACCATTGTGTTAATATATTGCTGTCACTGTCACTGAGCTTGCAGTACTATTTATTAAGATGCAAGCCACGTTCTGCTCCAAAGGTTATTGCCTGAAAATCTAAATTGTTCTTTACCTTTTCTCTCAACTTTCCTTTCTTTCACACTGGGTACAGGAGTGTGCCCCTCTTATTCCTGTGTGTTCTATTTTTTATATCTTTGCACCTTAATCAAATAAATATTCCATGTCCGGCTGGACATTGGATTCAAATGTATAGTACTCATTGTGGTCTATAATTAAATTTGTTTATACCATTTTATAAACTAAGGACCATTGTTCTTTGAAATAACTAATTACCCATGGTCTGCAGTGATCCTACTGGGTTCCCTTGTTTTGTTTAAACTAGCAGAATTATCTTGTGGCACATAATCTTGGATGTATGACGTTACAACGCATACTTTTACAACGCATACCTTTACAACGCATTTTTTACAATGCAACATCCATTAAAACGCATTCCATTACAACGCATGCCATTACAACGAATTTTTAAAAACTACCTTTAAGACGCATTCCATTACAACGCATACTACCTTTACAACGCATACCATTACAACGCATACCATTACATTGCATGTATGGTAAGTATTGGATAGTGTAGGGGTAAAATTTACTATTCTAACTCCAGGGGGGTGCAACAGTAGGGTAAGTGTTGGATAGTGTAGGGGTAAAAATTACTATTCTAACTCCAGGGGGTGCAACAGTAGGGTAAGTGTTGGATAGTGTAGGGGTAAAAATTACTATTCTAACTCCAGGGAGTGCAACAGTAGGGTAAGTGTTGGATAGTGTAAGGGTACTATGCGCTGTGATGGTATGCGTTGTAATGGTATGCGTTGTAATGACTGCGTTGTAATGACATGCGTTGTAGTGGTATGCTTTGTAGTGTCATGCATTGTAGTTGTTGCGTTGTAATGGCATGCGTTGTAATGGATGTTGCATTGTAAAAGTTTCCTTGTAATGGTAGTGTGTTGTAAAAGTTGCGTTGTAAAGGTTGTTTCCCCATGATCTTACATAATGTTGTGGGATGGCAAAAAAGTGGTATGCTCTGTGAAGTGACTTTGATGTTATGCTGTGGGATGGGATTGTATGGTTATGGTATGGTTGTAAGTTATGCCACTCCATTATGTTTATTTTCCGTGCTATGATGTGTTTTGTGGTGGTACAGATTGTTTTGTAATGACATTGTGTGGTATGTATATGACATACCATATATGTGTATGTTACGCCATGGTACTGTGTGGTATGTTATGCTATGGTGAAGTGGAAATATTGAGCTGTGATTTTATGTTGTTTTAATAAATGTGCCAATATCCTGAGCTCTGACTGTGGATGGTGACTGAAAACCTACTGATTTTGCTGATTAATATATGCTGATTATGTACTGGGCCTAAAGCACTATGATTTGTGTTGCTTCATATAATATGCTGCACTCTGATCCTTTACGGAGCAAAAGACCCTATATGTTCTGATACTAAATATAATATTCGGAGCTCTAGCCCTTAAGCGAGACTGAGGCCTACAGGGTATAATCTTTTGAGCTCTGGCCCTGTGCAGAGCCTGCAGTTCCTTAAGCTTTACTGCAGGGAGGATTAGTCAAAGCTCTAATTGTTACCCTGAGGTACTATGAGGTCCGCTGATCCTGTATGCTATTTGCAACATTCTGTACTCTGATTCTGGACAGAGCTATGGGCCTTATCGGTTCTTCCACAGTATTAATGTTCCCGAGATCAGATCCTAGACTGACCTACAGTCCTGTGGGGTCTTCAACTGTATATAAGATTGGGGGCTCTTATTTGGACACGCCCTGAAGTGCTATGGATTCTGCTGATGTGTATAATGTTGTGACCTCAGATCATGAACAGAAAGCTTTATGTGATATTATGAGCTCCAATCCAGGACCTGAGAGTTTTACTAGTTTTATGTAATATCCTGAGCAGTCATCATGTAGAATCTGCTGCAGGTTCCTCTACGGTATAAAATATTCTTTGCTCGAATCATTGACAGAGTCTGGTGCATTATGGGGTTTTGTACTTAATATAATATTCTGTGTTCTGACCTGACCAGGACTGCTCCTGGACCCGGTGGATAGGGCAGATCGTGGGTGTAACATAATGCTGAAAACCTCTTGCACACCTAGGAGCTAAGCCTTATGCGTGATCCGCCGGGTACTGATGATGCCTGGGGAATTTACTGAATAGGATAGATCCAGGTTGCATCAGGTACTTTTTCATTAAAATTAATTTGCCAGTGAGTAATTCTTGTACTATTATCAGTAAGTGTAGATAGTTCTTTCTCCAGGTCCTGAGGAATCGCTAGTATAGTCAACTGGAAGCGAGAAACATGTTGACCAACATGTTAACCAACAATTTTTAACAAAGGGCACTCCACCACGAGACATAACACTCTGATGAGGGCCTTGTTCACTGTTTTTAACTAGGATAGGAGACCCCCAGAATAAATTAATTCATGCTAGGTACTCCCAATCCTATTTTAAATTCATCACTACACATCTACACGGTTCTGGTCCCACACCCGCACTTCACCTTACGGCTGTTGGAAAAAGATCTCTGATAAAGTGCCCCTTTTGAGGGAGCCCGTTGGGTATTGCACCTCCGACCCAACGAGGAGCAGCCCATATGATGAAGCATGACACCTGAAAGGGTGTGTGAGGGCATTACAATCCAATACATGGATTCCCAACTATAAACCCAAAAGGGCGTAGTGGGATGCAGCCTCTTGCTGAACTTGTGTCTCTAACATGTGAGGAACGGCATAAACAATCTTTTTGGACATTCTGACCTGACCAGAGTCTACTGTCCTGTGAATTCTCCTAATGTTTCTAGTAGTCTACGGTCTGATTCCAGATGAAACCTGCAGCCTTATGGGTTCCGCTGTGTTTATAACATTCTGAGCTTTGATTCTGGACAGGGCTTGAAGCAATGTGGGTTCTGCTGCAATGTGTTGTATTCAGAGCTCTGATCCTGGACAGACACTGAGGTTCTACTGTTTCTGCTGCTGTTTATAGTCTAAGCTCTAATCCTGTACAGGACCTGAGGCCCTGTGGGTTCTGCTATGTATATTACAGTCTGAGCTCTAATCCTGTAGAGAACCTGAGGCCCTGTTGGTCCTGCTACTGTGTATTACAGTCTGAGATCTGATCCTGTACAGAACCTGAGGCCCTGTGGGTCCTGCTACTGTATATTACAGTCTGAGCTCTAATCCTGTACAGAACGTGAGGCACTGTGGGTCCTACTACTGTATATTAGTCTGAGATCCGATCCTGTCTCGAACCTGAGGCCCTGTGGGTTCTGCTATGTGTATTACAGCCTGAGATCTGATCCTGTACAGACCCTGAGGCCCTGCTACTGTATATTAGTCTGAGATCCGATCCTGTACAGAACCTGAGGCCCTGTGGGTTCTGCTACTGTATATTACAGTCTGAGATCTGATCCTGTCTCGAACCTGAGGCCCTGTGGGTCCTGCTACTGTATATTCGTCTGAGATCCGATCCTGTATAGAACCTGAGGCCCTGTGGGTTCTGCTATGTATATTAGTCTGAGATCTGATCCTGTGCAGAACCTGAGACCCTGTGGGTTCTGCTATGTATATTACAGGCTGAGATCTAATTCTGTCCCGAACGTGAGGCCCTGTGGGTTCTGCTACTGTATATTAGTGTGAGATCTGATCCTGTGCTGAACCTGAGGCCCTGTGGGTTCTGCTATGTATATTACAGGTTGAGATCTAATTCTGTCCCGAACGTGAGGCCCTGTGGGTTCTACCAAAAATTGAAAAGGAGGGAAGAGGAAAAAGTAGAATCCATTCGTTTCCCCTATATAAGTCACTGGTAATCAAAAGAGAATGGACACTGGTATCCGCAAAAAACCAATAGTTTTTTTATCGAAAACCCTCATAGACTTCCTGGGAAATGTCAAAGCGGTATATCTTTTCTCCGCCCCAACAGGAGTCTTGGCATAGTCATTGGGTCTCCGATTGACGTGCAAGATGCCTGCCTCACCCGAGGCTACTTCTGATATTTGCAGAAGTGTCCAGAGATGAAAAAAGGGAAGTTAAAAAAGTAATGGCTAGATCAAAAAAATGAAAAACTTTAATGAGTGCAAAGAAATAGCCACTCTTAATAAAAAACAATAGTGATATACGAGTAGCTGGGTTATGGGGCTACTATATCATTCCAGAGGTGTCGACATGTTTCAGCTCTCGGGGCCCACAGGGGTCAGGGGAGCTTTCGTCAGGACAATAACAAACACAAAACAAAATATGATCGCTATATCTAACGTACACACCTTATGTGTGAGTTACATTATTAATACGCTGGAATTTCCAAGCTTGTTCCATCCACAATCGGACTTCAGCGGGGAGTCAGGGTCGCGGCTGGAATTTGTACCATGCGGCGTGTCTCTAGCGCCTTGTGCTGACTCTGCCCCCTGTGGGTTCTACTACTGTATATTAGTGTGAGATCTGATCCTGTGCAGAACCTGAGACCCTGTGGGTTCTGCTTTGTATATTACAGTCTAAGATCTGATCCTGTATAGAACGTAAGGCCCTGTGGGTTCTGCTATGTGCATTACAGCCTGAGATCTGATCCTGTACAGACCCTGAGGCCCTGTGGGTCCTGCTACTGTATATTAGTCCGAGAATCGATCCTGTGCAGAACCTGAGGCCCTGTGGGTTCTGCTACTGTATATTACAGTCTGAGATCTGATCCTGTCTCGAACCTGAGGCCCTGTGGGTCCTGCTACTGTATATTAGTCTGAGATCCGTTCCTGTACAGAACCTGAGGCCCTGTGGGTTCTGCTATGTATATTAGTCTGAGATCTGATCCTGTGCAGAACCTGAGACCCTGTGGGTTCTGCTATGTATATTACAGGCTGAGATCTAATTCTGTCCCGAACGTGAGGCCCTGTGGGTTCTGCTACTGTATATTAGTGTGAGATCTGATCCTGTGCTGAACCTGAGGCCCTGTGGGTTCTGTTACTGTATATTAGTCTGAGATCGGATCCTGTCTCGAACCTGAGGCCCTGTGGGTTCTGCTATGTATATTACAGGCTGAGATCTGATCCTGTCTCGAACCTGAGGCCCTGTGGGATCTGCTACTGTATATTAGTCCGAGATCCGATCCTGTACAGAACCTGAGGCCCTGTTGGTTCTTTTACTGTATATTAGTCTGAGATTGGATCCTGTACAGAACCTGAGGCCCTGTGGGTTCTGCTATGTATATTAGTCTGAGATCTGATCCTGTGCAGAACCTGAGACCCTGTGGGTTCTGCTATGTATATTACAGGCTGAGATCTAATTCTGTCCCGAACCTGAGGCCCTGTGGGTTCTGCTACTGCATATTAGTGTGAGATCGGATCCTGTCTCGAACCTGGGGCCCTGTGGGTTCAGCTATGTATATTACAGTCTGTGATCTGATCTTGTATAGATCCTGAGGCCCTGTGGGTTCTGCTACTGTATTAGTCTGAGATATGATACTATACAGAACCGGAGTTCTGCTATGTATATTACAGTCTGAGATTGGATACTGTCCCAAACCTGAGGCCCTGTGGGTTCTGCTACTGTCTTATTACTCTGAGATATGATCATTTACAGAACCGGAGGCCCGTGGGTTCTGCTATGTATATTACAGTCTGAGATCTAATCCTGTACAGAACCTGAGGCCTTGTGGGTTCTGCTATTTATATTACAGTCTGTGATCTGATCTTGTATAGATCCTGAGCCCCTTTGGGTTCTGCTACTGTATTATTAGTCTGAGATATGATACTGTACAGAACCTGAGTTCTGCTATGTATATTACAGTCTGAGATCTGATCCTGTATAGAACCTGAGGCCCTGTGGCTTCTGCTTCTGTATATATATATATATATATATATATATATATATATATATATATATATATATATATATTACAGTCGAAGCTTTGATCCTGTATTGAGCCTGGGACCCTTCTCGGTCATGTTACTGTATTTTACTGTCTGAGCTCGGAGTCTGTACAGATCGTCTTTCCTGTACGTTTTGCCGCTGTGTGTAGGAGTATGAACTCTGATCCTAGACAGATCATTGAATATAATATTCTGAGCTCTGATCCTAGACATACCGTGAGGCCATATGGATTCTGCTGCTGTATTTATTAGTCAGTGCTCTGATCCCCTACTCAGATATTTCCCTCACTGAAGATTGTCCCGGCCTGGGCGACTCTACAAATAACATCAGGCGACAAACCGCTGTTCTATGCCAGACACATCTGCGCATTTGAAATGCAGCTGAAATTTCTTTTTCAATAAAATCCAATTCCATCTGCCGCGAAATGTGTGCCCATTCGATCGGCGGCCCGACTCCGGGCTGACCCGGTAATTGATTGTAATTTGGGAAGGTGTTCATGAAGTGCGCGAGTCAATCGGCCGCCAGCTCCCCAGGCCGGCTCTTCATTATGAGCTGAGTGGAGTTATTGCTGGCTATCGCGTTTCCGCCTCCCTCAGGGCCTTCCTCCCGGCCTGGCCGGGCGCGGTGCCTGCTGGGATGTCACCCCGGCATCTAGCCAATCATCGGGCCTTGTCCACCGTGCTCCTTCCAGACCGCGCGCGCCCTGTGCAATGCCTATGTTCACACTGTAGAAATCCAAGTGTGTGTGCGCGCGCGTGAGAGGTGGGGTTAAAGGCATATACTTTGGGATCGGTTGTATATGGAGGACAAAGAGTTGGAGGCCACGGTATGTGTGAAGTAGAGGTAGTGTGGGATGCAGGCTCATGCTTTATTTCACACATTGGAGGTTTTTTTTCATTTTTTATTGATCAAGCATACATCTTTACCATTAAAATGCTAATCCACGGCTTCAGCAATAGCCGATTAAACAGAACCCAAGATCTGTGTCACCTGTTAGATCAAAGAATATTCATCTTTATTATTAATTAAAGTTTATGTTTAATAGCAAAGGGCCAGATGTACTAACAGATTAGTCACCAATTATTGTCACACATTGTGAGCGGGCGTTTTGAGACTATTCTTTTTTTGGTAATTTATCCTATGAACTAATTAATAGGTTGCATCACTAGATTTCCAGTCACGGGGCTGCAGAACGACCTGCCTAGTAAATATTAATTTGACATGTCACTTTTTGCAACCTCCTTTGGTTTGCTACAAAAACAAGCATGCAAGAAATAATGGTCCGCCATCTCTGTGTTTATATCCCCAAAAAAAGATTTTTTTTTAAAAAAAGGCTTGCCTACATAAAGAAACTTATAAGTAAAAAATTCCAATATGGTAGCATATTGGGGGAAGTAAGAAATGCTCCTCTGCACCACTGCCTGCCCCTCCTGAAGTCGCCTGACACGATTTTCAAATGAGAAGCTGTCCATTTGTGACTCCTTAAAGAAGTCTGTAACTGTTCAATGGACTGCAATTGCAATAAAAATCCATTGCTTCATACTATTTCTAATCGGAATTAGAAGGGTACCACTCCTTTCACTACCCTTCCTGACAGTGATTTGGGATGGGTTAGAAATGCTTTTTCGCAAAATGGGGTTTGTATACAGCAAAAAGCCATTTTGCTGTTGCAAACCCAGTGATTTTATGAATCCAAGGGTTTGCAGCTGCAAAATGGTATTGCACTTCAGGCCCTAATTCTATAGCAGGACCGGAGGCTTCTGATTATGCTTTCTCTATTTCTGTACTGCAAACACAGCAGCCAATTAGAGTAAAACTACAACAATAAAACACATCAATACCCATAAGGCTTTGAACCACGCCTCCTTTGTCATAGCCTATCACTGCATTATCAAGTATACAAAGTAGAGAGACACTAATCGGTCTTCCTCTCTCTTTGCTGCTCCGCAGCCCAGATAAGTGCCTCTCTACTCTGTATACTTGCACTAGTAGTAGCTTATGTGCTTTGTGTTGTTTATTTCATACATGTATTGCATTTTTAATATTTGATGCGAGATATTGCTGAGGTTTCTACCTTGTGGGGTTAATGTGCACTGCTTCGCGTTTTGCTGTCTGCGCGCTTCCCCCGCTTTCAGTCTCGGAGCGCGGCCTGCCGGTGGAGCCCGCTCCGCTTCTCAGCTGTTCTTTTCCTTTGTTCAGCGCGTGTTGCACTGTAGGTCTTCGTGCCTCCGCCCCATCTGGCAGCTCTGCCTGCCTGCTCGCGGTCCGCAATCCAGAGGAGTTTGGCCCCCACCTCTGGAGGGAGCGCACGTTGGAGCCTTCGCAGGCTTGCAGCGTGCGTCTCCCGGGCTTGCGCGTGTGTCTACGCGCGCAGCCCGAAATAGTGCCTCTTCCGACGCTTTGCCCCGGGCTGAACAGGGGACACCTCGCAGCAAGCCAGGAGCCAAATTGGGCTTTTTTATGATATAAAAGCAGAGTTTTGAGCAGACGATCTTCTGGCTTGGGCTGACTATTAACCCCTGCTCTTGATGGAGCAAGGATTCGCACGTAAAGCGCTTTGCTCCAGTGCAAGAACCTCGCCTAATGTATAATCCTATTAAAATAGTTGTTCGTCATTTATTATACGTTTTCCCATACACGCGGGTGTCCCCAGGATGCTTGCTCGTATGTCTTTTCCATATTAACGAAGCTTGCACTAAAGAATCGGCTGCTTCGCTGAAATTCAGTCTGCGCATGCGTCGGTCATACCCATGTGATGTGACGCACTCGCATTTTGGAGGGATTGTATTGCTCATGCGCACTGATGCAAAAATGGCCGCTTGTCTCTCACCACGCTTTCTGCTTGCTACCGCCGCTTCAGTCTATCTTATCTTTTCGCACTAAACAGTAACGCTATAGTTATTATAAAATAAGGGATGTTTAGAATTCCATCATGGTATACAGTGTGATCGTTTTATATATGATTTTAATTTGTTTTCGCTTACTTTTCATGTACCGTGTCTCTGGGGGCTGGGAGTGCTTGAGCTACGCCATTTTTGAAGCTCCTCTGAATATTTCCATGTGACCTGGGAGAAACTCAACCGCGCAGAAGCTGAAATCAGCCAGCTGGCTCCTGAAGCACAATGCGCCTGAGAAATACCCTGGGAAGACAGAATCTTACCTTGGACTATGCAACTCTGTTGCTACCTATCGTGAACTCTACAGTAATGCTGTAATTCTATGCATGGGAACGTGAACCCAAGGGGCGGGTAGAAAATTTTAATATTTGAGAAGAAAAAGTTGAATTCTAGGAGGTGGTAATGACCGCACCACCTCTCCTGACCAATCATAATGTGGGAAACTGTCACTTGCAACATTAGTGGGTGGTCTGAGGGACCCCAAAATAGTATAATTGCCCTAGTTTAGCTTAGGAAAATTGTCCGACTTGTCCGAGTAGCAGACCTGTCACTGACCCTACGATCTCAATAGGTGCTCAATCTGAGAGTGCTGCGGAGCACTCTGTCCATACTTTCCACAAACTCCTAAGGGGTGGAAATAATCCTAAGTGCTGGCGAAGCACTTTGCTGGGGAAATTCGAAAACCCAATCGGGGTTGCTGGCGGATTACTTGCAGGAGAGGGGTAACGCAGGCGTTGCTGTCCGAAGCTGTAGGTGTTGGTCGTACCCTGGGAGGCCCAGTCTTGACCCAAACCTGAGGGGTATCCTGTCCTGAACTGTCCGTGGGCTGTACCTGCTCGCATTCTGGCATTCCTTTTCTGAGGGTCCCTATCCCCGTCTTCCCATCTGACCCGTGGCCAGGGTTAGTCTTCAATCTGAATTAGGTAAATATCAGTCTGTGGGTTTGCATATCTCTCTCTCTCTCTCTCTCTCTCTCTCTCTCTCTCTCTCTCTCTCTCTCTATTCTTCTATTAAAGCACTCTCGCCAGTGATACTGCTCTATCACCTTTAAAAGCAAATTATATGTGATTGTTTAGTAGGATTGTTCCACTTCTCTCCCCACCTTTAGAAAATTGCCAAACTGTTATATTTTAATAGTATGTTCCCGTTTTTCCCTTCCTTTAGTTGATTGCAGTGAATTTAGCAAGAATAGTTTAAACCACTTAGGATAAGTACACATTTTAGGTCCCAATCATAAACCCATGTCCTAGTATAAAATTGCAGTGACTAGTTCTGTTCTAAATTCCTACCTTTAGTCTTCCCATATATTCTAATGGTTATAATATTAGTGCAAAGTTACTTATTGGTGTTAATTTTGATGTTTGATATATTATTCTGCATATCGCTTATTGTCTTGGCATCTTCCCTTTGAACTCATATATAAAGTTTTAAACTTCATCAGGTGTCTGTGGTCATTTTACAGAAATTGTGGATAAGTATGTACTGAAATATAAAGAGTATTTTTCCTAGGTTCCCTGTCTACTATTTTCCCTGTTAGCTCCAGATCTATCATATGTATTTGTGCCTGGGGTAAGTCAGGTACATGGTAAGCAGAGGTGTAACCCAAGCCTTAATTGCTCATAGAAGCGTGCAACAGAAACCATCACCCAGTTTACCCCAAATGTCAATGGTGTATTAAATCTTGTGCACGCCAGGGCCCAGTGCGTGTAAGTAATTGGTGAACTCGGTGACCCGGGTGAACTGCGCGCTCTATCAGTAATTTTCTGGTAACCAGAGGATGGTTTGGACTAGTTAGATTAGATAGACAGGGTAAGTGATAAACAAACCGTGAAAATAAAATGTGCTGCTGATTTTCTACTGTATTGGTTCAAATAATTTGAAATGTTTTAAGGATTTATATGTAAATGTATATGATTTTGCATTGCTGCTATAGATATTACATGTTGAATTAACCCAGAATTGTTTGTAAGTGTTCAGTGTAGTCCGAATCCCCGGGGAAGTATTTGGCTAACGGTGAGCAGAATCCGGTTAGCTGTTGAAGTCACTAGGTTTGAGTCATTAGTGCAGGGTTAGGAATAACTGGAAGCACTAATTAGGACCTTTTGTTGCATCTGAATAAATGATAGCTACGAGTCCGGTATAAAACTTTCATTGCGATATCACCTAGTAAGGGTCGCATACGGAAGGAGTAGTAGGGTCTCCGAGGCTTGACTGGTAAGTAAAATAGTTCACTGGTGAAACCCCGGCTCAGTACATATCCCTGACGAAAGTGGATGAGTCGGAAGAATAACGGGTTCTATATTACTCGCGTGTGAGGTTAGGCAAAGAAGTCTATCCAGAGTGAATGAGAAGTAGACAGAAGTGGTTTACTTGCAGTGAAAGGAAGTTTTTCTGTCTCTTTAGAACACTCAGACATAGTGGCAGACGTTGTGTGTTAGTAACTAAGTTTTACATTCGCACTTTAGGAAAAGTTAAAAGTTTCCGTTACCTTGTGAAGGAGGGAGTCGGTCGGAAGACTGCCCTGACGTCACTCCGTGCCGCGCTGGTATTGGTCAAAACAGCGGGTGTGTAGTGAAGCTGAATTTGTGAAGGAGGGGTGAGTGCCAAAGAGTGAGACTCTGTCTTGCGAAAAGGCCGCGCACCCATTGGTTAAAGATTTTTGTATTCTCTGATCTGATTGGGTAGTGCGAAATAAAAGTCGCGCTAGCATTGGAAGCACAAAGGTAAACAAAATTAATCAGGCCGAGTTAGAAGAGAGTCTGGAAAATTATATGTGGTATCCAGATTTTATACCAAATCCAAAGTACCTAGGATTTCATAAGGATCAGATATTGCGAGGTAGACCGCACATGATGTATGGAATAAAAAGGAAACTGTCATTTACTGACAAAATAAAGAATTTTTTCAAAACCGACAAGCCCATTAGAACGAGGGAAGGTGTGCTCATTCCCCCGCCAAATACCCCTGCCTCTTTCATGATGTTTGACAAAGGGTATCATACCTGTGTATGGTTGGAAAATTGGGCAAAGTATACTGCTGAGGACGGAGTTTTAGCATTCCCTGTTGAAGGTACATTTAATGGTCGGGTTCTGTTTAACTTAAGGACCCGCATGAATGAATTACACCCCAGACCTAGATTGACCCAGTACGAAGCCCTGGAAGAATGGGAGATTGAGGCCCTAGAAAGGGATAGACCCAGGATGGATAAGGGATTAAGTAAATGGTATCCAAGGCTTCCAACGCAAACCAAAGAGCAGAAAATGAAACAGTGGAGGCAAACCATGATGACAGAAGGATTGTTTCCTATGATGGGGGTATTAGAAGAGAGGAAAGGAAAATGTAAAGAAAAGACCCATCATTTAATGCCCGTGGGGGACTCAGAGGATGAGCACCTAGAAGACCTGTTAACGAAAAACCCTCCTCCCTATGTTGCAGAGTCAGAACCTGTGCATTCTCCAAACCCTTTTTCAAAATATCCCAGATGTAGGAGGGATAGTGATACAGATGGAACGGGTACAGACAGTAAAGTCAGTGACGGGGATGGGTTTTGCAGACCTAAATCCACGGTCCCAAATTATCAGCCGTTCGGGGAAGGACCACCCCGATTGGTCACTCCGACTGCTCCAAGTATTTATCCTCCCTTAGTACCTCAGGTATTGCACGACAATTCTGCAGAAAAGGCTCTACGAGAAAAAGAAAAGGAAGCCCTGGCTAGACAGCGAGAGGATTTAGTTCGAACCATTGCCCAGATACATCCCCATCCTGATTCCCTGACTATTCCAGTAACTATTGGTCCAGCTATTCCACTGTATAGAGATAACCTGGCTAGTCCCCGTCCTCCTGTTATCTCCCCAATAATGCCTACGCCTAGTATCCCACCCTCGAGAAAGGAAGTATACATAGATGAGGATCAAGAGAGTGAGTGTGAATCAGTGGTTCTGATGGATTTGCCTATTAGGGAACCTAGGACTAGCATGTCGGGGACAAGAAGTCAGAGTAGGCCAAAAGAGGTGTTGATTGAAGGTGCATCTGGGGTTAGGAGTGCCACAGTAGTATCCCCAGAAGAATTAGACAGATGGACCAAAGAGCTGGAGAAAGATACCACTCCCCAACCCAAAGCGTTAGAAATATATAAATTAAGAATAGAAATAGAAGAGATGATGGCTGGAAATGTGGGGGTGGAACGCCTGAGCTCCTTCAGTGAAGAAGAATTGCTGTTCATCAGTAAAAATCTTACCCGAAACGCTAGATTGCTCCTCGAAAGGTTAATGGACACTGCCACAGAAATGGGAATAGATGTCAGTCGCTCCAAAATTCTTCAGAAACCCTACAGAGTAGATTTTGCAGACAAAGACTTAGAAAGTCTGAATGTGATGGGAAAACAGATCCAGATAAAAGAATTATTAAAGCTTTTGCAGAAATGGGGGTATGTGGGAAAATGGAGAACCCGGTGGGCAAAGAAAAAGGAAGACAGTAGAGCGAAATCACAAGCGTCAGAATATATGCTGAAAGAAGTAACTCCAGCAGAAAAATTGTGTCCCATGAGAGAGGTCCCGGGAGGGAAATATGTCCATGTCCCTTGGTCCCGACAGGATATTGTGTCGTTTACAAATGACTTCCCGAAATTACGGGAGAAGCCTGTTGATTGGTACAGGCAGGTAGAACGCTTCATAAAAGTTCAGAAATGTCTGCTGAAAGACCTGGATGGGTTTTTCGACATTGTGGTCCCTGTAGATCTGTGGACCGACTGTAAAATTGAAATTGATTGGCCCAGTGAGGAATTTCCCAGAGATGAGAAAACAGGAGCGCCTGCACCTGAAGTAATGAGGAAGTATGAGCAAGTCATACAATATCTCAAGAAAAAGGTTCCCGCAAAAGAAACAGATTGGACCCGAATAGATAGAACCACCCAAGAACGGGATGAAACTGTTCACTCCTATTATGAAAGGTTACTGCAAGTGTTTAAAACATACAGCGGTATCGATAATGTGGACATGAAAGACATGACACATTTCAGTTACAGATTTGTACTAGGATTAAGGCCCGAAATCTCCCAATGGATTAGAGACAATAAAATCAGTTGGCAGGGAAAACCAATAGATGATGTCCTGAAATACGCAAAATACTGCGAAGATGAAATCGAAAACAAAAGGAAGGCTCTCAAGGAGAAAGTAATGTGGGCACAGGTGAAGTTGGCTGAACAACAAGAACAGCAGTTAAGTAACTTGAATTCTAATAAGAACTCACAGAATACCACTGGTGGGGGAGGAGGAAAGCCCCGGGCTAAAATGAGTCGGGAAGAGGCTATGAAAAAATTCCCTTGCCACGGGTGCGGCCAGATAGGGCATTGGAGAGACGAGTGTCCACACCTGCAGGCCGGTAATGCCCCTGTAAATGGTTTAAACCCACAGGTGCAGAAAGAGGGGACGAGGAAGAACCAGCAACAGGTAAAACTACCTCCAGTACCTCGCGCTCCTAGACAAAACTTTAAGAATCAGGGACAGCAGAATGAGAGGGCGGAAGTATGGGAAGTCGAGAATGAAAGAAATGCAGTCATTCCACAGTATTTGTTAAATGATACCTTCCTCTGTGAAAATCAAGATTGACGGGGCCTGAGAGGGGAGGATGAGGAGTGCGTGCTTGGCGCCTCCTTACCGGTAGACCAGACTGGACCATACATTGAAGGAAAGGTTGAGGGAAAAGACGTCACCTTTCTGTTGGACACTGGTGCTACCAGATCTACTGTAAGAACAGTGGATGTTCCTAACCTACCCCTCTCGGGAGAAGCGATCCAAGTAGTGGGCGTCTCAAATCAAATAATAAGTACCCCAGTAACTGAACCAATGGAAATCTCCATAGGTAATTTCAAGGAAATGCACAGATTTGTGGTCTGTGATTCTAGTCCTGTGAACCTGCTAGGACGTGATTTGTTGTGCAAGATGCATTGTACCATCTATTGCACACCAAAAGGCGTCGAAATTCAGACCCCCGATGAAGATGGCCTGTACAAATTGATGTTGGTCAGACAAGATGCAGATATCAAACCGTTAACAGTTGAGGATTTACCTGAAGAACTCCAGTTAAGAGTAGTTCCAGAAGTGTGGGATTTCACAGGAAAAGATGTAGGCTTGATGGCGAATGTAGACCCAGTTAAAATAACGATAAAAACGAATGCTGTATACCCCAAAACCAGACAGTACAAAATGAGTGCAGAAGTGAAAGCAGGAGTAGCGACTAAAATTACCAGGCTGCTCGAAGCAGAAATAATAGAGGAAGTGATGAGCAGCCCCTGTAATTCGCCTATCATTGGGATCAAAAAGCCTAGTGGAAAGTACCGGGTAGTGCAAGATTTGCGCAAGGTAAACCAGATTGTTGTGCCTTGCTGTCCTATTGTGCCCAACCCTGCAGTGATACTATATCAGATTCCCTGGAATGCAGAATGGTTCACTGTCATCGATCTGTGCCATGCATTCTTTTCCATCCCGTTGCATCCAGAAAGCAAGTTCCTTTTCAGTTTTGAATTTGACAGCCATATCTATGTCTGGAATCTTGTCCCCCAGGGGTACACCGAAAGTCCATCGATTTTCAACCAGATACTAAAGAAGTGCCTTGAAACTCTGGTGCTGCCAAGAGAATCTGTTCTGGTGCAGTACATAGATGACCTCTTGGTGGCATCTAGAACCCAGACAGACTGTGTCACCGACACCATTGCCTTGCTGAATCACCTAGGAAAGGGAGGACATAAAGTGTCGCCTGACAAATTGCAATTTTGTAAGAACTCAGTGAAGTATCTGGGGCACCAGATAGAAAAAGGAATCAGGAAAGTTACTACAGAAAGAATCAAAATAATTAAAGCCAGGGAACTGCCCAGAACTCAGAAAGAAGTGAGAATGTTCTTAGGGGTTGTGGGTTACTGCAGACAATGGATTGTAGGATTTGCCGCGCTAGCAAGACCCCTGATAAAAATGACCAAGAAAGGAGTAGAAGACCCCGTCAGCTGGGACAATGAAAGCATGAACGCTTGGGTAACATCGAGAAACTGTCTATGTACCGCTCCTGCATTGGGTATGCCTGACTACTCTAAGTCTTTTGAGCTTTTCTGTGACACAAGAGAGAATTGTGCTCTTTCAGTCCTGACCCAGGAGCACGGATTAATTAGGAGACCGGTGGCCTATTTTTCAACCACCCTAGATCCGGTGGCTGCTGGATTACCGGAGTGCCTGAAAGCAGTTGCTGCTACTTGCGTCAGTCTGGAACAGAGTGAGAACATTGTCATGGGACACCACGTCACTGTATATGTTCCTCATTCTGTTGTGATTCTGCTGACTAGAACTAAGACCCAGTACCTCACACCTAGTCGGCTGACTAGGTATGAAAGAATCTTGATTGGTGCTGAAAACGTAACCATCTCCCGGTGCAATGTCCTAAACCCAGCGACACTGTTACCTATCCCTCTGGATGTAGAAATTGAGGAGGGAGGGGAACATAATTGCATCGATTTAACTGAGTTCAGTACAAAGCCCCGTCCGGACATCCGTGAAATAGCGTTACTTGATGGGGATAAGACAATGTTCGTGGATGGCTCGTGTTTAAGACATGAGAGTGGGAGCCTGAGTGCTGCCTATGCTGTGGTTACGTTGACAGAAACCATAGAAGCATCTTACCTGAGCGAGGTGAAATCTGCACAAGTGGCAGAGCTCATCGCGTTAACTAGAGCATGTAAGAGGGGTAAGAACAAGAGAATAACTGTTTACACAGACAGCCAGTATTGTTTCGGGGTTGTTCATGACTTCGGCCAATTATGGCTGCAAAGAGAATTCATGACTTCCTCAGGCACACCTATCAGAAACGGAAAGGTGGTGCATAACTTACTGGAAGCTATCCAATTGCCCAAAGAATTGGCTGTGGTCAAGTGCGCGGCTCACAGATCTGGAAACGATGATGTGACTGCCGGTAATAGGTACGCTGACCAAATTGCCCAGTTCTGTGCCCGATACCATATGTCACTCCAAATTGCGTTGTGGGGTGGAACCAGCTGCCAACTTATGTTGTTTGAGAATGTGTCAACGTGGGAAGAATTAAAGGATTTGCAACAGGCAACAGACAGGCAAGAAAAAGGCAGGTGGGCAGCAAATGGATGCAAATTGAGAGATGATGGTGTGGTGGTAAATTCGACTGGGGTGCCTGTACTGCCTGATAGCTTGATCGACCCCATGATCAGAATGATACATGAACCAACACATATGGGAAGAGACGCAATGTGTTGAGTGTTTGACAAGGTGTTCTGTAATTCAAAGTTCAGGAACCAGGCGGAAAGGCTTTGCCAGAGGTGCCTAGTGTGTCAGCAGTTCAATGCAGGGAAAAGGACTGTGGTAGGACAAAGTACGGTTGGAAAGGCAGTAGGTCCTTTTGTCAGAATGCAGGCAGACTTTGTAACCATGCCTAGGTGCAAAGGGTATAGATACATCTTAGTCATAGTTTGCCTATTCTCCCGGTGGGTGGAAGCTTATCCCGCTAAGAAAAATGATGCCCTAACTACTGCAAAATTGTTGCTCAGGGAGTTGATACCTAGGTACGGCATTCCCGAGACAATCGAAACGGACCAAGGTGGGCATTTTGCCAACGATGTCCTGGAAGAGCTCTGTAAAGCATTCCAAATGAAGCAAAGACTGCATTGTGCCTACCGTCCAGAGGCTTCTGGGGTAGTGGAACAAATAAATGGCACCCTGAAATCCAGATTGGCCAAAATGTGTGATTCCACAAAAATGAACTGGATAGAGGCTTTACCCCTTGTGCTGATGAGTTTGAGAAGTATCCCGAACAGAAAAACTGGCCTGAGTCCCCATGAAGTGTTGATGGGAAGAGTGATGCGACAGGCATGGGTACCCGGACACAAACTGCTAAGCATTTCTGATGATATGGTACTAGAATACTGCAAGCAGCTGGGTGACCAAGTGCGTTCTCTCTCTCAGCAGATTGGAGAGACAGAAGACGAGTGGCCAAAGACTCCAGTACACAAACTGCAACCAGGAGATTGGGTGGCATTAAAGAAACACACCCGGAGCAGTTGCCTGAAACCAAGGTGGGGAAAGCCACGACAAGTGATCCTCGTCACTACAACTGCTGTAAAGTGTGCGGGCGTACCGAAGTGGATCCACGCCAGCCACACAAAGCGGGTAACTGGAGAAAACGTGACTGAAGCTGAAGGCAGCGCAGCTGAAGAAGCTCCCGAGGAGGAGAGTCCGGAGCTAGCTGACATCGAACTGCCGAGCACAAGTCGAGACGTTGAGAGGTTCCCTGCCGACGACCAGGTTCATGATCCAATACGAACCAGGAAATATTCCTACTTAGACAGTGAGTGGGATAGTCCAGGTGAGCTAGAAATAGACGAAGAAGATCAGGTCAACGAGAATCACATCACACCTGATCAGGAAGTAGGCCAAGTAGAGTCAGATAAAGACACCGAAACTCCTCCTGAAACTCCAGAGACTGGAGAGGGACAGATAGTAATTAGAGCTGACGTTCATGCAGAAGAAGACGAAGAGATTGAAGAGCATGAACAGGAACAGATAGAAATAGATCAACGTGCTCAGACAACCGAAGTAAAGCCAAAGAAAAATAAAAAGCAAGTACGATTTGAATCTGAGCAAGGTCAGACTAGGGACCAGGCAGAAGACATAGATGAAAGACCTGGAACAAGTCAGACAGGTAGGGAAACAGAAGTGCCACAACCAAAAGTAAAGAGAGTACACGAAGAAGGCCAAGTTTCCTCTACCACTGGGAGGCACGGAGGCAGAAGTGCACCCCGATACGTCAAAAGACTGAGACTCAGACTAAAGACAGTCGAAGAGAAACTGAAAGACCGAAAAAGGGCTGAAAGTGAAAGAAAGGCAGCCCAAGGAAAATCGCTAAGAAAAAGCGACAGACTAAAGAAACAGAACCGACTGTATCGGAGCCCTGAGTGGACTTACTTTGTGTTGGAGGAAATAGACGAACCACACCACAGTGGCAACAGTGACGAAGAGTCCATCGCTGATCGGAGTTCTGACGAAGACCCTCCTTGAGAGAGCCCCGAAGTGAGCCTTTGGTGCCAAGAAACGAAGAGGGGTAGCAAAAGCCACCTGTAAGCTAAAAATGTCTGATCCGAATGTCTCTGGAAGGTCCCGATGTGGGTGTCTTAAAACTTGCTGTAAAATATGCTTGTGTAGTATAGCAATGCTAATAATAATGTGGATAGGACTAACAGTTTTTCTACCTTTTATGATAAGTTGAAATCCTAATTTGTCCCCTACTGAACCAGAAGCAGTAGACGTAGGGGCTGTACAGACTGTAGAAACACCACGAAACTTAGAAAGACGCGACAAACAAGTAGGCTTGACACACACACGACCTAATTTAGAAGCATCAGATGAGGATGGACTACACTTTCACAAAATGAGAAACAGGACACATTTGAATGTTTTTGCTAACTTGTTAGTGCATTACGTAGAAGCCATGGAAATAGAGGACTGTTATGTCTGCATGAAGCTACCTACCTCAGTGGCTGAAGGCGTGACATATCACCATCTACCTTTAACATATGGAATTTCCTGCAGTATTTTAGCTAGCTTGTTTTATAGGAGCACTTTACAGTACTATTATTCAAATGCTGACGTGGTATTTTCTGAACTTCCTATTAGAGGACACCTGAACCTTGTACATACCAAAAGTGACGTGACCCGTTATATGGGAGAATATTTTCTGACTATAGGCAACATAGATTTAGATGAAGCAAGACAAGATAATCTGACCTGTTCTCTGCAAGAGCAGGAAAAGATGTTCATAAAAATGGCAGACAGAAGGAGAGAAAAGTTTCAAAAGAAAGCAAATGACGAAAAGGATAGAGTCCCTAGGTGGGCTGAGCACATGGATAACACCTCGCAAGGCGAAGCTAATCCTGCCTTGTTACTGGATTTTGAACGAAAAGGGAAACTTTGTATCCATAGGGAAAAGACAGAGTACTATAACAATGTATTCATCGGTTCCAGCGAGTGTGAACATAATTACAAAGTAATTGGAGGTTGGGGTTTCAAAAATGGGTCAGAACCTGTGTTTCCCGGAATATATTATATATGTGGGAACAAGGCTTATTTCAAATTGCCGGATCACTGGTATGGAAGCTGCTACTTTGGCATTGTTTTCCCGAAAATATACCATGTGAATAATGCTGCTGGAAGCGATGAAGAAACTAATGGCTTAGTGCGTAGTAAACGTGACAGTGTAGGTGAAATTATAGGTGATATTTTTAGTGCACTGATACCTGGAATGGGGGTAGTTCTGAACACGCATAGAATCTGCAAATTGTCTACAGTAGTGGACCGACTATCAACGGACACTGCTGCTGGATTCCTGATGGTCAATACTGAAATGGTTGCGATCAGATCAATGGTTTTACAAAACCGTCTTGCCCTTGACACCCTATTAGCAAAAGAGGGCGGAGTCTGTAGAATGCTGAAGGCGCAACATTGTTGCACTTACATTCCTGATAAAAGTATCGAATTAAAACAATATGTGAAGAACATAACTAATTTGGAAAAAGAACTCAAACCATTGAAGGTTGACAGTGCCTGGACGAGACTGACTGGAGGTCTCTCCTCTATAGGTAGTTGGTTTTCTAACCTAGGTAGAAATATTTTGTGGAAAATACTGATGCCAATAGTTGTGATAGGTGTGGTCGTATTGATTATCTTTATCTGTTGCAAATGCCAAAAATGCAAAAAGAAGTCTCTAGAACCTAAGAGGGGGGTGAAGAGAAATATTGATGAACTAGAATTAGAGGAATTAAGAAATGAAGTCTACAAGAAGGTGAAAAATCACCACTCTCATAGAGAAGCTGAAAGAAAACTCAACAATAAATTTGTTGAAATTCAAATGAGTGATGTGGATGAATGAGAAGTTGGCATCTGTTTCCTTTATGTGGTGATGATAGTAAATATCATCAAAGAGGGGATTGATGGAGCAAGGATTCGCACGTAAAGCGCTTTGCTCCAGTGCAAGAACCTCGCCTAATGTATAATCCTATTAAAATAGTTGTTCGTCATTTATTATACGTTTTCCCATACACGCGGGTGTCCCCAGGATGCTTGCTCGTATGTCTTTTCCATATTAACGAAGCTTGCACTAAAGAATCGGCTGCTTCGCTGAAATTCAGTCTGCGCATGTGTCGGTCATACCCATGTGATGTGACGCACTCGCATTTTGGAGGGATTGTATTGCTCATGCGCACTGATGCAAAAATGGCCGCTTGTCTCTCACCACGCTTTCTGCTTGCTACCGCCGCTTCAGTCTATCTTATCTTTTCGCACTAAACAGTAACGCTATAGTTATTATAAAATAAGGGATGTTTAGAATTCCATCATGGTATACAGTGTGATCGTTTTATATATGATTTTAATTTGTTTTCGCTTACTTTTCATGTACCGTGTCTCTGGGGGCTGGGAGTGCTTGAGCTACGCCATTTTTGAAGCTCCTCTGAATATTTCCATGTGACCTGGGAGAAACTCAACCGCGCAGAAGCTGAAATCAGCCAGCTGGCTCCTGAAGCACAATGCGCCTGAGAAATACCCTGGGAAGACAGAATCTTACCTTGGACTATGCAACTCTGTTGCTACCTATCGTGAACTCTACAGTAATGCTGTAATTCTATGCATGGGAACGTGAACCCAAGGGGCGGGTAGAAAATTTTAATATTTGAGAAGAAAAAGTTGAATTCTAGGAGGTGGTAATGACCGCACCACCTCTCCTGACCAATCATAATGTGGGAAACTGTCACTTGCAATATTAGTGGGTGGTCTGAGGGACCCCAAAATAGTATAATTGCCCTAGTTTAGCTTAGGAAAATTGTCCGACTTGTCCGAGTAGCAGACCTGTCACTGACCCTACGATCTCAATAGGTGCTCAATCTGAGAGTGCTGCGGAGCACTCTGTCCATACTTTCCACAAACTCCTAAGGGGTGGAAATAATCCTAAGTGCTGGCGAAGCACTTTGCTGGGGAAATTCGAAAACCCAATCGGGGTTGCTGGCGGATTACTTGCAGGAGAGGGGTAACGCAGGCGTTGCTGTCCGAAGCTGTAGGTGTTGGTCGTACCCTGGGAGGCCCAGTCTTGACCCAAACCTGAGGGGTATCCTGTCCTGAACTGTCCGTGGGCTGTACCTGCTCGCATTCTGGCATTCCTTTTCTGAGGGTCCCTATCCCCGTCTTCCCATCTGACCCGTGGCCAGGGTTAGTCTTCAATCTGAATTAGGTAAATATCAGTCTGTGGGTTTGCATATCTCTCTCTCTCTCTCTCTCTCTCTCTCTCTCTCTCTCTCTCTATTCTTCTATTAAAGCACTCTCGCCAGTGATACTGCTCTATCACCTTTAAAAGCAAATTATATGTGATTGTTTAGTAGGATTGTTCCACTTCTCTCCCCACCTTTAGAAAATTGCCAAACTGTTATATTTTAATAGTATGTTCCCGTTTTTCCCTTCCTTTAGTTGATTGCAGTGAATTTAGCAAGAATAGTTTAAAACACTTAGGATAAGTACACATTTTAGGTCCCAATCATAAACCCATGTCCTAGTATAAAATTGCAGTGACTAGTTCTGTTCTAAATTCCTACCTTTAGTCTTCCCATATATTCTAATGGTTATAATATTAGTGCAAAGTTACTTATTGGTGTTGATTTTGATGTTTGATATATTATTCTGCATATCGCTTATTGTCTTGGCATCTTCCCTTTGAACTCATATATAAAGTTTTAAACTTCATCAGGTGTCTGTGGTCATTTTACAGAAATTGTGGATAAGTATGTACTGAAATATAAAGAGTATTTTTCCTAGGTTCCCTGTCTACTATTTTCCCTGTTAGCTCCAGATCTATCATATGTATTTGTGCCTGGGGTAAGTCAGGTACATGGTAAGCAGAGGTGTAACCCAAGCCTTAATTGCTCATAGAAGCGTGCAACAGAAACCATCACCCAGTTCACCCCAAATGTCAATGGTGTATTAAATCTTGTGCACGCCAGGGCCCAGTGCGTGTAAGTAATTGGTGAACTCGGTGACCCGGGTGAACTGCGCGCTCTATCACTCTACCTAGGCTCTTCTGAGCCATAATTTTTGTCACCCCTGTCTGATTGCCTGCAGACAGGGGTTTAGTTTCTCCATTAGTCCTAGAGTGGGACTACATCAACAGTGAGTGACTTTGGTACTGTAGTTTAGGCTCCTGCGCCCGGCACTACTCCCAACCAACTCCCTGCTGGGCTGAGAATTAAGCTTCCCTCTGGGGATTTACGATTGGAGATTTATTTTCCTTTGGAGGATGGCAGAATTTGATTGCTATCAGGAGGAGGTTGCTGCGTGCGACGAGCAGGGCAACGATGAGTATTATGAAGAAGAATCCATGGAGGCCATTATTGATAAGAAGCTTGACGCCAAGTTAGATAAGGCCCTGTCTTCCACCCTGTTACCCTTAGCTAAGAAGTTAGAACTGCTTGTCCCTGCTGGCTCCAAGGTCCCTCCCCGTCTAGCTCTGATCAGGCCCCAACTCCCACAGCGCGTGAGTCCACTGGGTACCCCTGGCCACATGTCCACTCCTATGCTAAACTTTACAAGTCCAAAGAAAGCGCCAAAGATGCCGCTCCTTCCCTTCCCCTTCCACAGTCCTCGCCTATTCCAGTTGTAGATACCACTACTGATACTAGTACTGATACAGATTCCTCCCAGGCTTCCAGACCGCGCAAATGCGCAAAGAAGCGTAAGCATGCTTCTTCCCCTGTTACCCCTGCCCCCTTCATGTTTGACACCTCGGACATTGTTCACCCTAGATCTTCTGACTGGGTTCCTCCCCCCGCAGTGGCGGAATACTTACAGATCCACCTGAGGAAAGGTGTTGACAAAGAAGTCAAGGCTCGTCTAAAGTCAGAATGTCCCCGTCCAGACTTAGCCCACAAGGTGGCTCTCACACCCGACATCGATACCTCGATGACCACCTTTCTTAAGAAATATAAAAAGGACCCCAAGAAGGGGATCGGTCACGCCCTTCGGGCATGCCAGGATAAGGTCCTCGACCTTTCAGGCCCCTTGGCAAAGATTCTTGAATTAGCCCTCCAAGATCAGGAGACAGGTGACGTCATCCATCCCGAGGTCCTGGCTGGTTGGGCACAAAGAGCTATCTGCATATTAGGGAACTCAAACTGCGCCCTGGCTTCGGAACGACGGAAATCCGTCTTGCTCAGGATCGATCCACAACTGGTTGAGTTGGCATCATCGGAACCAGGGCCCCTGGCTGAGGGTCATAGAGGAACTGACATCCTCATGGCACTAATTAATGCACGTTCTGCTTGTAAACATTGTCAGGAAATAGCGGACTTAATTACTGATCACAATCTATATGTTCTGTTCATAACAGAGACTTGGATGGACGATGCTTCTGACCCCGATCTAGTAATCGCCGTGCCGCAGGGCTATAAGGCTTACCGACAGGGTAGACAACGGAAAAAGGGAGGAGGATTAGCAATTATAGCTCGAGAAAGGTTCTCAGTTAAAACATCCCCTATTCCAATTATTACATGTGAAGCCATGCAGTTTGCCATCAAGCTTACCCCCCTTATCAGTTTCAATGGAATACTGTTATACCGACCACCGGGTGCAAGGGCGGCGTTTCTAGCCGACATGAGTACCTTAATGGAATCATTAATTACTGAAGAGTCGTTCACTATAATGGGGGACATGAACTTCCATCTGGAACAAAAAGATGATAGGGACACCCGGGCACTTATTACCGATATGGCCACATGGGGGCTTAGACAAATGATCACAGATGCCACCCATCAAGCCGGACATACTTTAGATTGCATTTTCTCTAATATGAAGAGACTACACATATCCAACATCCAACCGATGTCTTGGACCGACCACTACGCTGTATTCAGTAGACTCAATATTAGAGAAAAACTGAAGAATGCGAGCAACAACTCGACCCCACGATCTGTTAAAGTCTGGAAAAACATAAACCAGACTGAATTAAAAAATCATCTGGATAGTACTTGCCCGTTGCCGTCTATGGATTCAAAAACTGCAACCCAACAATATCATGATTGGATTGCCCACGCCACTAATATGTTAGTACCAACCAAGACTTTATCAAGTAACAGAAATACCCCAAACGCGCCATGGTACACAGAGGAATTAAGGAGACAAAAACAGCAGAATAGAAACAGGGAAAGGCAGTGGCGAAAAAATTACAACACTGAGGACAAGGCAAAGTACAAAGAGTCTTTGAGTGTTTATAAAACCATGATAACTGAAGCAAAAAAAACTTTTTTCTCAGCTCAAATTGAAAATGCCAAAAATTCAAGTAGGCAACTGTATGATATCACCAGATCCTTGTCAGGCAATGCCCCATATCTAATCCCGCCTCCTTCCCAATATCTCTGCGATGAATTGGCAAAATTCTTCTTCTCAAAAGTGAACGATATTTATCAGGCTTTCTCCTCGCGGCCCACAATATCAGCCCCATCGGCTCCCCCTATGGACAACGCCTTGACAAATTTTAACCCACTCACTACAGACCAAATAAAGGCTTTGGTCTCCACCATCAAATCTGGATCGTCATTAGACCCTTGCCCTCTATCAGTACTCTCTCCGGTGATGGATACTCTCATCCCTGTCATTACCGCAGTCTGCAACTCGATACTAGCCTCTGGAATCTACCCGGATTCCTTAAAGAATACGCTGGTGAAGCCCCTGCTGAAGAAAGAAACCCTTGATAAATCAGATTTAAAGAACTATAGGCCCATTGCAAGTCTTCCATTCCTAGCCAAGGTGACAGAAAAGGCCATGAATCACCAGCTAGTTGAACAACTAGAGAAACACTCTCTCCTGGATGATTCGCAATTCGGCTTTCGAAAATATCACGGCACGGAAACTGCCTTAATTAAAGCCGCCGATGAGATTAGGACCATCAGAGACCAGGGAGCAACGGCAATCTTAGTAATGCTGGATTTGTCTGCGGCTTTCGACACGGTCGACCATAAGATCAAAGAATGCCATTCTCCTTACTGCAAGGGATCTTATTGCATCCTTTTTGGCTGACAGATCCCAGGCAGTCACCTTGGGTCCATATCAATCAGTCGAGATGTCGCTTCCGTGTGGGGTCCCACAAGGCTCATCCCTAAGTCCGACACTATTTAACATATACGTGTCGGACCTTGCCAATGTCATCAGAGCATACGGGATGAGCATAACCTCATACGCCGATGACACTCAACTGGTTTTAGCCATTAAAAACAATGGACCAGAGGTGGCAGAGCGCTTCCAATGTGGGATGCTAGCAATTGGAGAATGGATGGCAGCGAACTGCCTTAAGCTGAACTCCGGAAAAACGGAGGTGCTTATTTTTGGACCTCTTTCTCCTGACTGGTCAGTAACCTGGTGGCCTGCAGCTCTGGGTAACCCCCCCAGGCCTGCCTCTAAGGTTAGGAATCTGGGTATAATCTTCGATGCTGACCTCAACTTTCTAGCTCATGCAAACAAGGTAGCGGCAACTGCCCACCACAAGCTAAGGCTGATCAGAAAAATTCTCCCATTTTTACCGGATTATGCAGCCAAAGCCCTGGTTACCTCCCTAGTGCTATCGTCCCTAGACTAATGTAATGGACTGTTTTTAAATGCTCAGATAAGGGTTATCACCAAGCTTCAGACCATCCAGAATGACGCTGCACGTCTGCTCTCTGGGACACCCAAGTTCACTTCCATAGCAAACACCATCAGGAAATATCATTGGCTGACCATCTGTAATCGAATTAAATTTAAATCTTTGTGCATTGTATATAAAACATTGAACGACTCAGGACCTCAGTATTTTAAGGGCCAGTTCAGATTCTATAAACCAACCAGACTGCTCCGATTGGCCAATCTAAATTTACTAGCCACCCCACGATCAAAAACTGTCTCTTGGGGGGACTGTCGCTTTTCAGTTGCTGCATCTAAGCTGTGGAATTCTCTACCCCAGCACATTAGGATGTGCCCTTCCTTGCTACAGTTCCGTAAGGGCCTGAAGACGTGGCTGTTCGATCAATAACGGTTAGCACTTGGTGAGCTCTCGGGAGGATCTAGGGAACAATCTAGCGCCAAGACGCCTATGGGTAATCGTGCGCTTAACAAATGTCAAAAATAAATAAATAAATAAATAAATTGTTTGGAGACAAATTTGTTAAAGATATCGCCAAATTTGTAAGCACGTTTGCTTCCCTTGACAAATCTCAGGCTTCCTTGAAAAGAGTGCCACATCAGGTCTCTGGTAGGGCCGGGTGTGGCAGAGGACGCTCGACCGGCCGCTACTCAAACACAAGTCCTCAGAGAGGTTACTCCCCCAGACGTGGCAGAGGTTACACCCAAGAACCCGATCAGGCTGGCTTCCACCCGTCCAGATCACGCGGTTTCAGAGGCTGCTTCAACCGGGGTGTCAATCGGGGTTATAAGAATTTCGACAATCAATCCTCTGGTAAGTCCTGTGTGTCCATTGATTCCCCTAGGGGGCAGATTGTTACATTTTGTGGTAAACTGGACGAATCTCACTTCGGATGTTTGGGTCCTTTAGACCGTACAGGGCTACCAGATAGAACTTTTGCAGTGTCCCCGTAAGGTTTGTCCCCCTCGCCCTCTCCTTTTTTCCCATCTAGAACAGAGTTTTATAGACTCAGAACTAGAAGAGCTTTTGGCCTAAAAGGCTATTGCTGTGGGAGCCTTCATCCCCGAAGGATTTTGCAGCAACGTCTTTTTGGTTCAGAAGAAAGGCGGCGGACAACGCCTAGTATTGAACTTAAGAGATTTCAATCCCTACGTTGTTTATCGACACTTCAAGATGGAGGGATCTCCTGTTAGAGGAGGAATGGATGGTCCGACTGGACTTGAAGGACGCTTACCTTACTGTTCCCGTTTTCCCCTCACATCAGAAATTCTTGCAATTTCCTTGGAAAGGGAGGTGGTTCCGGTATCGGACTCTTCCATTTGGCCTTTCCTCAGCCCCTTGGGTATTCACCAAGCTCCACCCCCATCTCCGGGAGATGGGGGTGCGCCTCATTGTGTACTTAGACGACATGTTAATTCTGGCGCAGGATCGGAATCTCCTCCTCACACACTTGGAGTGGACAATGTCCCTGTTACAGAATCTAGGGTTTGTCGTCAACACCAAGAAATCTGTGATGATACTGAGTCAGCAAATGGAATTTCTGGGATTCCTGATGGACTCGGTTTCTGCACAGCTCCTCCTCCAGTGAGCAAGATCAGGTCTATCAAGAGGGAGATCAGATCCACGTTGTCCAAAGAAATGATTTAATTGAGGGTTCTAGCAAGAATTGTAGGTCTTCTTGCCTCTTCGATACAAACCATTTTTCCGGGTCCCTTGCATTACAGGGCCCTTCAGAGACTCATCTCATTCCCTTATCCCCGGAAGCTCGAGAAGAGCTTCAGTGGTGGTTGGAACACATGACGGCCTGGAATGGGTGAGCAATTTTCAGCGCCGCCCCGGACGTGGTTGTCGAATCCGACGCCAGCCAATGGGGTTGGGGTGCTCGCTGTGGAAAATTTACCACAGGAGGACGGTGGTCAGCAGAAGAATTAAAGTTGCACATAAACTGCCTAGAGTTGTTGGCAGGGTACTTTGCCATCAGATCTATCTCCCCCATGAAGAGCAATTGTTGCATCCTGCTGCGAATGGACAATGTCTCAGCGGTGAGATACATCATCGCCTAGGGGGGACAAAGTCCCGCATGCTAGTCCACATAGTGAAGGAGTTCTGGCATTTCTGCCTGGATCGTAAGATCTCAGTGGTGGCAGAATATCTCCCGGGGAAGCTCAATCAGGTAGCAGATTGGAATTACAGGTTCCTCCGAGACTACTGCGATTGGAGACTTCATCCCTCGCTTTTTGCTCAGATCATGGATATGCGAGGCCCTTGCCAGATAGACCTGTTTGCCTTTCACCTCAATGCCCAACTTCCCCTGTTCTTCAGTTGGAGACCGGATCCGATGGCGATGGGAATGGATGCGTTCCTTCAACTTTGGGGGCAGCAGAGGAATTATGCATTTCCTCTGTTTGCTCTGATACCAAGAGTGGCGGCCTTTGTCCGTCGGCTTCATTAGTGTTGGTGACGCAGTTTTGGACAACTCAGTTGTGGTTATCCACACTGCTGGAGTTATCTGTGGATCTGCCATTCCCGCCTCCTGTGTTCCCGACTCTCCTCCAGGACCCAATGGGGCCAGGCCATCCACTGGTCCTTCAGAATCAGTTAGTACTGATGGTGTGGACGCTCTGAGGAGACATGAGAGCATTGCAGGACTTTAACAGGCGGCTGCCAGCTTTATGCACCAAGCATGGGCTCCTTCCACCCGAAAAAAGATATTCAGTTTCATGGAAGAGATGGGTGGGTTGGTACTTTCAAAGACAGGTGGATCCAGTGGAATCAAATGTAACTGAGATTTTTAATTTCCTGTCGGAATGTGCAGAGTCAGGCCTTGCATACAGATTGGTTAATAATTTCAGGTCTGCCATCTCCTCTGGGCACGATCAAATTGATGGTAAGCCTGTGGGGGTGCATCCCCTGGTTTGTAAGTTACTTAAGGGTGTCCGAGTGGCTATCCCTCCTCGGCCTAGGTATTCCACTTTATGGGACGTTTCTAAGGTTCTCTCCCTGTTGGAATCCTGGCCGGATAATGTTGACTTATCTTTAAAACAGATTTCTGCCAAACTTACCATGTTGCTTTGTCTCATTTCATGTTGAAGAGTGTCTGACGTTAGGGCTTTAGACCTGGCTGGTAGGATGTTTTCTCCTCATGGTGTCTCTTTTGTGATCACACGACGGACTAAGACCATGTTTCGTTCAGTGGAGTATCTTTCCTTTCCTCATAATAACAAGTTATGTGTTTTACAGTGTTTGAAGTGTTATGAAGAACGTACTTTTGCACACAGGTCTGATCCTTTGGGTCAGTTGCTAATTTCGGTCCAGAAACCATTCAAACCAGTTTCTGCTGCCAGCTTAGCTAGGGTAACCATTAATGAAAAATGGGGTAACCCAAAGGATAAGGACCTGGGTATAATGCGGTTAGGGTAAACAATGGTCCAGAACCTATTTCTTTAAGAAAGCCGAGTAGATCAGCACATATTCAAACATTTTCAAATTCAGGGGCGTTTCTCATATATCCACCCCAAATCATAGATAAACTTACTTACTTAGAGTAAAAAGAAGAAAATATCACTACAGCACCAATATATCAAAAAGGGGAAAACAATGTTTTATTCATTGTCTCTAATCATAAAACTGATATTTTTTACAGTTTTATCAATGCTTTCAAATGAGAGGTTGCCCAAAAGGAGCGTGCACAAAAAGAGGTGATCAAAAAGGGAGTGCAGTGAATCAAGAAAGAAGAGGAAAATTCAAAGAGATAAACAAGATAATTTCATTAATTTTCTATAATTACGGTTTTACAATTTCCGTAATGCAACAACGTGGCCCACATAGAATTTTATTATCAACTAATCTCTAAATCATACAAACACAACAGTCATATCGATTGTGTGCACTTTTGGCAGAGGTTGGGTCCAAGGTGAGATTAGTATCCTCGACGTTTCGACTCGACTTAGGGTCAACCGGTGAGTTAGACCTGGACCGTGCGAGTCTTCATCAGGACATTAATAGTTGGGCAACCAAGGGTTGGAGATGACCCTATGAAATATAAAAAGGGGAAGTTACCCCGCTGTAGTGATATGTTAACAAAGAGTTAAAACCACTAAGGGTTAATCGCTTACCCAAAGATGTAAGGCTACACTGCGTATGCCTCGTATTCAATCAAGACCGGATCCTGCAAGACATAACGATGCAGGATATGGACTAATGGTATTAATACACCCCATGCGTTTGCACAATCATGTCGGTGTACGCGAGATATTACCTTATTTCTTTAGAAATGATGGTGAATCAATCATCCATTGGAATTCCTTTATTCAATGTAGTCATATTTAGAATAGACTCCTTATTCCGTCTTAGTTATGGCAGGTCAATTCTAAAACAAGGGGGGGGGGATTATAATAACCCAATATTCTCATACAAATGCCAAATATAATGGCTATCACTAATTTTGAGGGTATTACCTTAAAATCTGTAGTCTCAGTTTTCACCGCTCCTGTCCTCCAGGGATCAGGTAACTGCTACAAGGGGGGAAAAAACGAGGTCTCTTTCAGTCAATGGTTCAATGAAGTTACAGCCTCCCTCATAACGTTTTCGATTCAGTTTGTTGTTAAAACGAACGGAATCTCTTACCTTCCTGCCATGTGTGCCGGTCTTGATGCTTCCCAAGTGTTCGCCGCTGTACTCCGCGGTGCAGCGTCAGTCACATTGAACCATTGACTGAAAGAGACCTCGTGTTTTCCCCCCATTATCCTACAGTGAAACAGCCCTGCTGGCACGCCCTGTTTCTTATAAAAATAGCTCCTCACTTGTAGATATTTAAAAAAATTACTTCCTGGTATCTTGAATTTGGTTTGAATATCCTGAAACAGTAGGAACACCCCTTTTCCGTCCAGCAAGTCCCCTAATTTCTTGATCCCCTTGCCATCCCAATCCTTCATAACTGCATCCCTGAAGATCTCTGCAGGAAAAGCTTTGTTTGTATACAGCCTCAGATGTCTATAACACCTCCCAATTCCTAGCTTTTTCCCAACGGCCTTCCAGATTTTATATATAGCACTTAGTGTCTTGAACCTAGTGTGTTTAAAGTAGGCATAATCCACTGTATTTACTAAGGCATTCTCTGCCTCCTTGCCCAAAACCGCTTCATAAACGTTCACGCAGCCCAATCTCTCGCCATTCTGGCTACTACCTCCTAATAACCCTTGAGAGTATTGGAGAGCTACTGCCCAATAGTACAGCCTAAAATCAGGTGCCCCCCATCCCTCCCTCGGTAGTGTCAAAAATCGATATGCTCTACGAGTCTTCCCCTGTGCCCATATTAGCCTGTTCAATATTGCTTCTATTCTATTGAACCATGTGCCATCAAAGTATAAGGGAATCGCTCTGAAAATATATAAACATTTTGGAAAAGTAACCATTTTAATCATATTGATACGCCCCATTAATGCCAAGTGTAAGTTATTAATTCTCTCCATATTTCTTTTGACCTTCCCTAGGAGTGGCTCCATATTAATCTCTATTAATCTATCCAGATCCGCTGACACCCTAATCCCCAAATACATTGCTTCTGAAACTACCCTCGTATCCTGGAATGTTGTGAACCTATTCTGCACTACCTGTGTCTTTCCTCTGTTTATAAGATACCCTGAAATCACCCCGAAATTCCTTGCTTCTTGCTTTATTTCGACCAATGCCCCCCCCGGTGCTGGTGTTGTGATGGCTACATCGTCCGCATAAGCGAATAATTTATATTCCTGCTCATGCAGCCTAACTGGGGGAATCCTACGGTTGTAAGCAAGCCTTCTTAGCAACGGGTCCAGATATATGGCAAACAGTAAAGACGAGGCTGGGCATCCCTGCCTAGTCCCCGCCTGATCTGTACTGCCTTCGTATAGGATTTATTAATTCTTATCCTGGCCTATGGGTGTTTATATAATGCCTGAATTGCATTTATGTAGCCGTTGCCTATACCAGCCCATTCCAAGGCTTTCCACAGGTAGTCCCAGGAGACCCTGTCAAAGGCCTTCTCAGCGTCCAGAAAAATAGCAGCGACAGGGTCTCCTGCAACCTCGGCTGCATCTAAGATGGTAATCATCTGTCTTGTATGTTGGGTAGTCCCTTTGCCTGGGATAAAGCCATGTTGTGCCGGGGACACCAACCCCTAGATGACCTTACTCAGCCTTTTTGCCAATCATTTAGAAAATATTTTTGCATCTGCATTCAGCAGCGTTATTGGCCTGTATGAACCTGGCTCTGTTGGAGGTTTATCCTTTTTTAATATCACAATTATATCCGCATGGCCCAGGACTGTGGGACTACCCTACCCCCCTGTGCCATGCAGCAGATTGCCCACATGTCCGTCCCTAACACATCCCAAAATGTCCTATAGAATTCCACTGGAATTTGATCTTGACCTGTTGCCTTACCAGAGAGGAGACTGAATGTCGCCTCTCTTACCTCCTGGATCGTTAACGGAAGGTCTAGCTTTCCCCTCTCTTCCTTACTTAGCCCTACCTGCGGTACCTGTGACAAGTATTCTGTAATCCCTGTCTCTGCATTATTTGGGTCCTGCTCGTATAGTGTTTCGTAAAACCTCCTGAACACTTCCTGTACCTCCTCCTGATTATAGTCCCTGTACTGTCCTTGATTTCTTTTATTTCCCCTGCTGCTAATGTTTGCCTAGTCCTAATTGCCAACAAATGGCCCACCCTCTCATTAAATTCATAGCATTTTTCTTTTTTTGCTAGGAAGTTCCCTGCTGCCTTTTGCGCCAGACTTACGCCTGCCTCTGCCTTCTGTACCTCCAGGTCCAACAGAATCTGTTCAATAGGTTCTTGCCTACTTATCGCTGCCACTAGACCCTCCTCTCAGTGCACCAACCTTCTAATCCACTCTTCCATCCTCTCCTTTTCCTTCTTGCTCCTTAGCATAGTATAGCTTAGTGTCTCTCCCCTCACTCCAGCTTTAAAAGCGTCCCACACCATATCCCCTGAAGCCGAGTACCTGTTCATGTCCCAAAATTGTGTTATCCATTCCTGCATCCTTATAACATACTCCTTCTCCTTCAGCAGCCCCCGTTCAAATGTCCATGCATTAGTCATCCTGTCCCTATTTTTAGCCAATGTCATACTTAAAACCAACGGGTTGTGATCCGACACTATCCTGGGAAGCCGTGCTATTACGGCCCCGCACACCAGTGAACTAGAGATGAAAAAGTAATCCAACCTAGCGACCGTTTTATGTGGAGCTGAGTAATAAGTGCTGCCTGTACCTATTGGGTCTTTCTCTGCCCACATATCCACCAGAGCGTTATGCCGGACCAAATTCTGTACTGCTTTGTATGTCTTTTTAAAGAAATAGGTTCTGGACCATTGTTTACCCTTACCGCCAGCTTAGCTAGGTCAGTTAGATGGGTGATGTCAGAGGCAGGTATTGACATCTCTGTTTATGGTGCCCACTCTGCCAGAGGAGCTATGGCCTCCAAAGCATACCTGTTAGGATCCCATATGGAAGACATCCTCAAAGCAGCTGACTGGTCTTTTGATTTGATGTTTAAAGTGTTTTATTATAAACCTATTCCTCATGTTTCTGATGCTGTGATTGATGAGCTTTGAACCAGCATAATCAGAAGCTTCCAGTCCTGCTATAGAATACAAAATTTACTAGCTATTGCAACAAGAATTTTAGATTCTATTAAGGACAAGGAGGCGAGGATTGTCCCACCCGTTGGGACAGTTTATGCAACTGTGAAGTTGTTTGATGTTATATTGTTCTAACAACTTTTTATGCCCACCCGATGAGAAATGATGTTGTGGGTTTCCTTTCTCAACCTTATTTTCTGTTTTAGGAAATTATTCCTACAAGAGTTGATTGACTACTTTGGATGGAGCTACTTGCCTTCCTGACAGAAGCGGATGTCTTCGTTTGCTGTGAATTATTCTCCGTTGAGAATTCTTAAGGAACTGTTCATCTCTCCGTTGAGAGTTTAAGACTTTGATGTTGTTCTTATTGGACTGAGTTCACGCAAAGAAAAGAGGAAGACAGATTAGTGTCTCTCTACTTTGTATACTTGATAATGCAGTGATTGGCTGGACAAAGGAGGCGTGGTTCAAAGCCTCATGGGTATTGCTGTTTTTTATTGTTATAGTTTTACTCTAATTGGCTGCTGTGTTTGCAGTAAAGAAATAGACAAAGCATAATCCTCACCTCCATGTCCTTAACAGAATCTAAAATTCTTGTCGCAATAGCTAGAAAATTTTGTATTCCTTTATAAAACCTAATTCAATATAAATAGTTCCTAAGAAATGTATTTCTATATTTTAAATTTAAATATTGTGGTCAGGCTACTGTGTCCTTTCGACTTGTGTAAGTTAATTGCGTTTTACTCGTGAGTATAAACACTATTGTATGTGCATTATTACTGCTTGTTTACATAGTGACTAGTCAATATCTATTATTAGTCTTTGCGCTAATTACAAGAACAGGGTTAAATTCTGATCTGTGGGCGAGCATTTGTTTGCACAAGGATCAGAAATACGAGTTGTTTGACTACTATCACACCTTTGCAGTTTTCTTCTAAGGAGGTTCAAACGTACTGAAATTTAACAAGGTAAAATGCCAGTAAATAAGAAAAAACTGGAAACACATTGGTGTTTTAAAAAATCGATTCTGTATGTTATGCCTCTTTTGAAAGTTAGAAACTCCAATAGGAGGTATTTACCACAAGGTAAATTCTTCACCACAAGCTAATGGTGTTTACCACATGTGGAGAAAAAAATAACTCACACTATTTTTCCTAACTTGTCAATAGGGCCCAAGTTACTGACGTTCTTGTGGAAAATTAATACGGTTTGGTGAACATTATCTGCGCCATCTTCCCTTTGCCCCGATGCCACACTCTTTGTAGCACCCCCCACGCACTGATCACTCCCGCTTTCACATGTCTTGCGCGTAAGCGGCAGCCATTTTGAGCACCATGGCCCCTCTGCCCCTCGCTGATAGCCAGCGCGTCTCTCACCCTCTCCTAGCCCCGCAGGCATCCCTCGCATGCTGACAACCTCCTCGCTCTCATACGCCACGGGTCATAAAACCCCTCTTCAGCGCAGCTCTGCCTCGGAATCCCATCCTGTTCCCAGCGCGACACCTCCCTTCATCCCTTTCATGGTCCCAAGTCCTTTGAGGTAAACCCCCTTTTCCTGTGTGCCCGTTTGTCTCCCCTGTTCCCAGGCCGCCACCTGGCCCAGCGGACACTGTTTATTACCCCCGTACAGTAGGAAGCTTCCCCCTATCAAAGGACCCTCGAGTCGATCGAACACCCTTCACCCCATGAGATCCGATCAACTCCACACATTCCGTGAATCGGCGGAATGTCCAGCTGTGCGATAAGCATCACCTGTTGTGACCGGGGTGGGGATTTCAACTGTAAACGTGTGGGAACGGGCTTGAATCGGGGATTCCTAAGACGCCTTTCCGTACATCAAAGTATTGACAAATATGTGTTTCATGTAATAAAGCAATAAATCTGAGTATAAGAGGCCAGGCCTCAGAGATGCGGTTAGAGCACCTTGTGACGATACTTGCTGTCTGAATTGATGTGTTCTCCTCCGGAGAGAATAAACCCTCGTTTCCTGCCTTTCAGTCTCCAGCGCCTGCTTCTTCATTTGCTAATATTTTGTGGGTAATAGAGGCGACACCGCCGGGCAACACAAAAGGGACTTTGGTCACTGGTTGTCGAAGCACCCTTTTTTACAATTGGCATCCCAAACGTGGGGCCCATCAGCGACTCGTGGATCCAGTGGGAGAGGTCCTGACGACAGAGTGAACGACTGCAACGATCGGAAGGTACCCTGTCCGATAGACCCTCGTCTGACAGCCGATCATCCGAACTTCACTGGTTCCGAACAGACCTCTCTCGAGTGATCTACGGTCCTGACTGGGAACCATCAGGAGTGCCGCGAGGATTACGAAGAAAAGAGGACGATCGGGCGCTGGATTCGGAAGACAAGAAACTGTCCATGCGGTCCGGGTAAGGTCGTGTAGACACGACAAATTAAGAAATTGTTTGATTGATCGAAAAAATACTAGTATTACTCTTTGGTAATTTATTTGGAGTTTCGCTGTCGGCAAACGGAGAAACAACCGGCTCTCCCTTTGCAAACAGTGAAGGATAGGTAACGCACCCGTCGTGCCTATCTTTCTCCCCCACTGATCAATTGCCCCTCCCCATTGATTAACTGTTACGGATTGTTTTCTGGAGATTCTCTGTCTGCAAACAGGAAAGAATAGGTCCCCTCTTTGCAGATAGTGAAAGGGTAGGTAACGCAGACCTTTGCTGGCCTACTTATTCTCCCCATTGACCATTTCATTGACCATTTTATTGACCCAAACATTGAATTGCCCGATATTTGTTCATGAGGTATTCACTGCCTGCAAACAACGTAGAATAGAAATATTCTGTCTAGTCTTTGCACCCAGTGATAAGATAGGTAGTGCTGACTATTGTCCCCATTGTGACCCGTCATGCCTGTCTTCTCCCCACTGATCGATAGCTGGTTCAGCCCGGACCGTGTATTAGAGGTGGACCAAACCTGCTCCACTGGAAGGCACCCCTAATAAAGAAATGTTCACAAAGTATGGATTAATTACCATAGCCTATAGTAAGCTATGGCACAAGTATACCAAAGCAAATCAAGAGAAACAGTGGCCACTGGTAGGATCCTTCGATCTTATTTATTTATTTATTTATTTTATTTTATTTATTTGATTTGTATAGCGCGTTATAGCCACCGGGGCCTCTAAGTGCTGACAAATTAGAAATGTTAGAAATAGCCCTTCGTAGTAGCAAGACAACGCCTATTATGCTCGACAGTCTCGGTATGTGGCACAAAGAAGCAGTGCAACGAAAGGAAAGAGACGAAGTCATAGTAGGTAAAGAAACGCGACAGACGACCTTCCAAGCGTCTGGTAGGCAAAAGGAAGGGGCAGCAATGACACAGTTCCAAGGATTAGACATAAAAAGGGAACAGTATAAAGGGACGTACCGACAGAACAACCCCGAGACACAGCGACCCGAAAGTAACCCCCCGACACTACGCACAGGACGAACAGACTTAAAGCAAAACCAATGCGCTTTTTGTAAAAGACTCGGGCACTGGAAAGCCCAATGCCCGACTCTACGGTACATAGGTAAGAGCGGAGGGCCGACAGAAATAACAGGCCGACAGAAAGGGAAAAGGCGCGAGACAAAGACGAATCAGACTAACACGGACAAGACAGATAGAACTACAACATTTGATTATGCCCGATGGCATAGATTTCGTCAGACCAATTTCAACAACATGTTTGAGTTCTGGGACTGATTACTCTCTGCCCCCCCACTCTGAAAAACAAAAGCAATTACAGGCCTGCGTAGACAACGCCCCACTGGAAAAAGGACTCAAGGAAGCCGAATCTCTGTTATATAATTTAAGATTTAATTACGGTAAAGATAACACACGACCAACGATGAATAGAAAAACTAGGTAAACATTTTTTCAAGTAAAACTGTACTAATAGGAGCAATACAAAACATGTTACGCTCACCCCGGAAGTCCCCAAAATGTAACAGGTCAACGTTCCCGCCCATCCGGAAGGTGAAACACACAGCACGTGTGGGGCGGGCCTGCCGACAGCCATAGACCAAAGAGGTCGCCGGCGAGGATGTACAGGAGGCTCCACGGGCCCGGCATGAAATGGTCCTCCCATTCTCTCCTTCCTGGGGCGGCGTCCCCCGGGCCACAAGTAGGGAGGGGGCGGATGCAGATGACCCCCTCCCTCGTATCTCCTGGTCCGGCCATTGCAAAATTCCTCCGCTGAACTGGTGCAGGGGGACTGGGAGGGAGAGGCGACGCGGACGAACCTCTCCCACCTCCACAGGTAGGAGGTTTCCCAGCCCCGGCCCGGCGCCGAAATCCTCCAGCCGGGCGACGAAGATACTTGTGCAACACAGAACGTACAATGTCCGACGGATCTATTTGCATAGCACAGAACATACAATGTCCGACGGACCTATTTCCGTAGCACAGAACATACAATGTCCGGCGGGCATAATTGCGCAGCACCGGACATACAATGGTCCTCCTCCAGAGTACTTGCAGAGTCAGGGGTGTAGGGTGGTCATCATGTGCACCCCTGATTCAAAGGGACGGCGTGGGGTGCACTGGGAGAAGGAGGCGATGTGAACGAGCCTCCCTCACCTCCCTCGGTGGAGGCGCCGCCGCTGCACCCTAACGCCCTGAGCCAAATGTCCTGCTTCAACGGCACGGTGTTCCATTTTTTTTCGCCCCAAAGAAGTCTCTTCCACTCTTGGAGACGCTGCAGGGTCTCAAAATGGCGTCTGGGCCCCTGGAAGGCGGGTCTAGGCCGTTGGAATAACTTTGTCCGTTATTGCAACTCGGGCGCTTGCCCGCCTGGGCACGAGCCCCCACCTCCGACAACATCCCCACAGCTTTGAAGATTCTACCAGAGTCCCAGAAGCCCTCGGCCCCTACAGGCTTCCGGTGGGGAACAACTGCCTTGATCACAAATGAAACGACCACAACATAGCCACAAGATGGTGGTGCTCTCGTGTCAGCACTAGCTTCAGTCTGAACCATCCAGGAACATCGTGGGCTAACGAATTCGAGTAAGTTCCGGCTGAACCTCAACGTGACCTGGTAGGGAAGATTCTACCTCCCTCCCCTTTTGATTGACGGTCCACATTACCAGCCCCTCTGTTAGCACAGGTTTTTGAACTGCCGAAAGGGATTCTGGTGCAACCAACTCGGCATCGCCCAAAATGGCACCGGTATCAATAGGAACTTACGGACACCTCGTGGTGTTCTTCGACTAACAAGACTTGATGTTCTGAGTTATGTATGTGAACCTTTGTACACTTGGCGAAAAAGGGAGGAGGGTTCACTTGGCGAACATTTGAAAGGATCCCGTTAAAATGTTGATTTCAATGTACGATTTATTATATTTATTGAAACCGATACATAACGTAGCTTGTGGCGCACGCCCACGGCATACATCTAGGAAATGTGATTGCAATTAGTCTGACGGTGTTTCAATCCATGAAGTAAATACCCTCTGGTCCCTCAATTATTAATAGATGTTTTTTTAGTTTCTTGCAAATAACTAAGTAGACGTTTTTCAATGTTTTCAAATGCTGCAAATAGCCCCCCCCCCTACTGTATGTGCTCCAGCCATCACCGTGTCCGACCGAATACGATTGCATTCACATATTTACTTACTGAACCATTATGCAAATAAAGGTTTTCCAAACTATGAACAGGTATTGCGTACATTTGTAAATGTGGGAATCGGCGGGAGGGCTATTCTGTGCGCAACCGTTTTGCTCTCTTTTCAAGGTTATTACAAAATGGTTGTTCGGCCCTGGATTGATGATCGAATCTAAGGTATGATACGCTGCCTCCAAATATGCGACTAAGCTCAGGAACTACGCATGAAAAAGGACCTCGATTACTGAGAATGGGTAAAGTAAAGCGGTGTGAATGATAGAATGTTATAAAGGTATGGTGCTCGAAGGTACTAAGGGACAGGGTTGACCGAAGAACTGATATGCCTTAGAACAACACAGCTTTGGGAATGATTTAAGGATCCCGATGACTAAATACATCTACAAAACCAGGTACCTCACGCTAGGCGCCTCTGATTTCTCTTTTTAGCGTTTCCCTACACACGATCTATAATGCCACCCTCGAACCCCCCATGAACAGCCTATCACACTGCCCGCTTCCTTGACTTCAGAAACCAAGACCCTAGGGATTATATCCCGAGGGGATAAATACGGGTATGTGGTAAGTAACTAACTTTCGTGCCCGTACATTTGATATGCTCGAATGTTGTCCCCCCCTCCCTTTCTTCCTTATTCTCCCCCTACAGGTTACATTGGAATCACGACTAGGGTATAGTAAAGATCTGGAGCCACGCCATGTCCAATACCTGAAGCGGACCTACGCTGCAAGATGGCACCTAAAGACGCCCAGCTCAATGCATGTCCTTATGTACCCGGTCTAATGCTCTTCCGTCCCAAACTGCATGCTTCCTGCATTCTAACACGAACCCAAAAATGTCTCATGTTGGGTAATGCACTGAATAGTCTAAATAGTACATGGCCACTCTCCATGTCACCCGTGTACTAGTTAGCCTATTGTTGATCTCTCTCTCCCTTTCTATCTCTCTCTCTCTCTCTCTCTCTCTCCTCCACTCTTTCACTCTTTCTAGCGAATGGCACTTAATTGGCGAACCACTACCCCTGGTGCACCACCTGATTGGCTCCAAATACCACAGGTATTTGCACAAATTTGTCTTAAATAAAAATTGCATCGATACCACGTTACTACCTCTCCTTTTCTGCTAAATATTGATGAAACCTAGATTGTCCGAAAGGAAAGGGACAGGTAGGACGACTAAGGTTCTCTAATCCGACCCATTTTGAGGGAACTACTTGTCAGTGGCATCCATGATAAAGTATCTCTGGTAAACGCGACCTTCCCTGTCCCGAAGTTATCTCAACGCCCAAACAGTAAAGGTGATCGAGACATCCCCGTTTTCCCAGAATGCCCCCAGTTTTGTATCAACTGCCCGGGACGAGAGTTTAAAAATGTCCCTTGCCCCAGTTCGCTATATTCCTAGTTATTTTCCATTAGACCCCGCTCGCCCCAAGGATGGGTTGAACAGTCATCGCAAGTCCAAGTTTTTAACAAAGTAGCCAGGTTGTAAGAAACTATGTAGAATTTAGAATAATGTTTGCGAAGTTAGAATTAAGTCAAAAATGAAAAGAACTTGTTGCAAGTAAACCTGTTGAAGGTAAAATGTTTAGCCGAAAGATAGGATGCATTGATATAATGAAAAATCGTTTAGCCTATGTTCATTCCTCAGAAAGATATCTATCAGACCATGGTGAATAGCACGTGGCACCCTTTTTTTCTGTAAAATACAAAACTCCAAAGAAGTAGTAACGAAGGAAAGCTGTAGGGAACCCAGCAAACCTCTCACTCTATTATTTATACGTTGGCTGCAAAACCTCAATGTAACGGATGCTTACCCAGTTGCTTAGTGTTGGGAGAGAAATAGATTTATGTGATTACCTTCCGCTGCAAATTCTCTAAAGACTGTCTTTTCAAACTCATTTAAAGGAACTACTGTCGGAGGAGAAAGAGACCGGATGTGGGAGCACGCGGCCTGATGGCAGATCGTGGAACATCAGCAACATTGGCCAAGGCGAGACCGCGGCAGTAAGGAGTCGCAGGACGAGGCACTGTTTCTGACAGCACGAAAGGAAAGGGCTGACCTAAGGCCCCTGCTTTGCGATCGACATGTGCCGAAAAGTCCCCGCTCTCTGAACCTGGTTATGGACCCGCCTGTCTAAATTTCCCCCCCCCCTCTCCCCCCCCTGGTCTGTTCCCGATCTGGCCCTGCTCCATCCCCTCCTCCTCCGACCTGCCATAAGGACTATTCACACACACCCCTCCCTCCACCTGAACTTTCAAAATCCTCTAAATCCTACTGTGCCATCCGGAGAAGGGTATTTCCTGCGTCAAAAGGGAGGGAGCTCCGACTAAGTAGACCACGAACTGTGTTAAATCTCAGAACGGTGACCTAAACTCCACCAAGGGTCGCCCCAAAGAGAAGATAAAGGAAGTATGTGGTTCTGCCCGGTACCGAGCACCTTGAAGATGATGGAAGCAACAGGAAATACCCACCACAGAAACCCAAGAACAGACAGACTCTACAACTCAAAGACAATTGCACCCTTCACCACAATCCTTTTCTGTCTCCTTCTAATGACCACACTCTGGATTATGGAAGAAAATGCACCTGCTTCAAAATCGTAACGCATTTCTCCCACGAGGTCTGACGAAACAAAACAAAGACACTCTCCTGCCCGCCGACCTCCAACGGCTCAACTCACATGGACATCCCTACTAAAGAACGAATTGTAATACAGGTGCTCAACAGTACCAACATGAAGACGACAAAGAATGCTGAGAACTCACTAATAATGGTCCACGACCATAAGACACTCAGAACCCTGATTATTGTTTTTACTATGTCTCATTTCTCTCCCAACCACCATTGAATTGACTATGCTCCAACCGAGTACAAAAAGAACTTACTTACGTGGTAACCTATCAGTTCCTATTCCGAATGACTATAAGCATCTATGATCTATACCCAACGCTCTCACTACATAATTTTTGTCTGGTCTTGCATTACTATGACTTCCCTACAACGAGCTTAACGATGAGCCCGCCACTAAGATGAAAAGATTTTAAAATGCGATGTTTATGTACAGTTCCTTCGCCTGGGTTTTTACTTCCTTATTTATGACCACCGCAGTAGACATAGATAGGAAATAGGCCATCAAGATGTCTTAGAAAATGTTAAAGGGAGGACTGTGGAAAATTAATACGGTTTGGTGAACATTATATGCGCCATCTTCCCTTTGCCCTGATGCCACACTCTTTGTAGCACCCCCCACGCACTGATCACTCCCGCTTTCACATGTCTTGCGCGTAAGCGGCAGCCATTTTGAGCACCATGGCCCCTCTGCCCCTCGCTGATAGCCAGCGCGTCTCTCACCCTCTCCTAGCCCCGCAGGCATCCCTCGCATGCTGACAACCTCCTCGCTCTCATACGCCACGGGTCATAAAACCCCTCTTCAGCGCAGCTCTGCCTCGGAATCCCATCCTGTTCCCAGCGCGACACCTCCCTTCATCCCTTTCATGGTCCCAAGTCCTTTGAGGTAAACCCCCTTTTCCTGTGTGCCCGTTTGTCTCCCCTGTTCCCAGGCCGCCACCTGGCCCTGCGGACACTGTTTATTACCCCCCGTACAGTAGGAAGCTTCCCCCTATCAAAGGACCCTCGAGTCGATTGAACACCCTTCACCCCATGAGATCCGATCAACTCCACACATTCCGTGAATCGGCGGAATGTCCAGCTGCGCGATAAGCATCACCTGTTGTGACCGGGGTGGGGATTTCAACTGTAAAAAAGTGGGAACGGGCTTGAAGCGGGGATTCCTAAGACGCCTTTCCGTACATCAAAGTATTGACAAATATGTGTTTCATGTAATAAAGCAATAAATCTGAGTATAAGAGGCCAGGCCTCAGAGATGCGGTTAGAGCACCTCGTGACGATACTTGCTGTCTGAATTGATGTGTTCTCCTCCGGAGAGAATAAACCCTCGTTTCCTGGCTTTCAGTCTCCAGCTCCTGCTTCTTCATTTGCTAATATTTTGTGGGTAATAGAGGCGACACCGCCGGGCAACACAAAAGGGACTTTGGTCACTGGTTGTCGAAGCACCCTTTTTTACATTCTTGGAACAAGTCACACACAAACAGACAAGTGCAGGGAGGGATGCCTTTTATTGTAATTATTATAATAGAGGTCTACAATGTCTTTATCATTAGCCATCTCTATTTACAATGGAATATTGTTCATAAATTCTTTTTTTTTTTAAACATATTTTATTGTCTGAACTCACATATATTGCATAGCCCCAACATCCGGAGTCTACTGCAACCATTAGTGGAGCAACAATAACATCAGCAGACTTTTACATGAAACAAAAACACCCCACCCTCCCCCAATACCACCCCCCATTGCGCTGCTGCCAATGCTTAAGTGCAATAAAGTATCTACAACAGGACATGCCAAGTCCATCAAGACACTACACGGAGTTGCCAAAAGTCCAACTGTCAAAGTGTCCTCAGGCGGAGGGTCCAAGTCCAGCCCACGGTAATCAGCCCACCTCGTACAGATTTTAAAGTGCTTACGGGGGCACCCCCTGGCCATGAATACAGTTTGCTCTAGTCCCCTGCAAAAGTCCATGCCATTCCTCCAGTGGCGGGGCTTGGGGCGCCTTCCAAGCTTTGGCAATGTCCAGTTTGGCTTGTACCTGTTACTCCCCACCCCTTTCATGACATGAAGCAAAGCCAATTGTGGATCGCGAGGAAGATCCCAGGCCAACACCTCAGATAAGCAACAAAACACGTTGTTGGACCTGCGATGGGCAAGCCCAGCACAAAGGGGGTAGCTTGGCTCAAGTGTCACGGCAAGTGAAGGCTATTGTGTTAAGCCGGCTTTGACCCAATAATATCTCCTTGTACAACCACCAAAAAGAAGGAAACCACACCACTGTTGTAGAAAAATACGATTCCTTTATGTAAAAATTCTCTGTTATGAATGGGGATCAATTAGGAAAGCACATTTACATTTCTTTTGGCCACAATTTGATGGGTTTCGATTTTGGAATAAATACAATAAATAAGCTCAGGATTACCTATCATCAATAAATAGAATAAATATCAGGAATAAATATCTTCAATAAATAGAATAAATATCGGGAATAAATATCTTCAATAAATAGAATAAATATCACTTTCTGTTTAGCAGAATAAATACTGGTTCAGTTAAATAAACAACCACAGGTTCATTCTGGTATCGCTGCCACCAATTAAATACTTCAGGAACACTACATTTGCAAATACATTTCAGGTTGGAAAGATAACTCTTACAGTTTATGACGATTTCACCAATAATGTACACAGGCTTCTCTGGGCACAAAAAGAGTGTTGGGACTCTTTAAGAACCACACGGGGGTTATGCGCGTGAATCTAAAAGGCAAGGAAAGACAGTGAACACTTCATTTACACTCGGCTGCCACCGGGTTGAGATCTCTGTTTGCCGGTGGGGTCTAAGCGCGCCTAGGGCTTTACTACTGCTAGCACTCAGGCGGCACCAGTTCAAAGTCTTTAGACTGACGAACGGGGCTGCCGAAGAGGTCACACAATATTCGCGCTCAGTCAAATAAATGCCGGTTCACAGTTCCTTTATATCACCGCTTCCCACCTGAAGAAACGGGCCCACCTCACATCGGCTGCAATCGGAAAGCGATTCAGTCGGGGTCAGCACTTCTCTCGCCAGCGACGGGTTCTCAGGGGCTCCACGGACCTCCCTCCGACTTCCTCAAACAGGGATGGTTCCCGCCCACAGCTACAGCCGCCGATTCACTGGGGAGGGGCAGAGACAGTAGTCCCGCCCAACGAAGGCCAGCCTTTCCCCGCCCCGGCGCACCACCTCACCTCAGTCTGCGCAGGAAGCACTCTTCGCCGGTGGGGCTCGGAGACGTCCGAGCTCCTCGCTGGAGGCGCCTGTCACAAAGGGGGCACAGAAGACGCTCGCGGCGAACTTGCTCTCGCCTCGCGACCCGAGTCTGTCGTAATTCACCACCGGGGGGGGCGGGGGCACACAAACACGGCCACAGTCTCTTGGGGGTGACGAGGCACTCGCTGGGCAGGCGCTGTAGGCGCGAGGTCACCGCACACACAGCTGACTGGAACGCCAGTCAGGATCCACGCCAGTGACCCTTGCTGCTCTACTGCCCGCGCTACCAGCCACCTCAGGGGTCAACAGGGCAGGTGTCAATCTGGTGTCAAGTCTGGAATCTCTTTCTTCACCTAGATCTGGAACATCATTATCCTATCTAGTCTTCTGGTCATCTAAAATGGCCACCAGGGACTGGACCTTATATAGCCAGTGCCCTGAGGTGCTGGCTCGTGCCAGTAGGTTCTAGAACCTTCTTTGGGCTAGGCCAATGACATGGCAATTCCGAGAGGTATTTGGGACCCTAACAGCCACCATACTGGGGTTCTAGAGCAGCCATTTTGTGTACCTGAGGGAAATAAGGAAATTCCTGTCAGGAATGCGCGCCAAGTAAAAGGGCGCCAAAACCTTGAAAGGTCAAGGTTCCTGGAGGCTCCAAGGGGAGTCACTCACATGAGGAAAAAGGATGGCCACCATTTTGAGGCCTTTCATACAGGTTGCCAATCCAAGTCTATAATGTCACAGGTTTCGCTAGGTGCCTTGTAAATAGGTGCCAAAATCCTTGTGAACAACTGGGCGTCAATGAACATCTAGCCCCATGAAACAGCACACAAAAGTCCTGGTAGACAAAGAAAAGCGACACATTTTGGGAGGTACAGGGGAACAAAAGAAATCATAGTGGTGAGGGGACTCTCAGAAGCAGACGGGTCTAACACGCGTCCCCCCCAGCTGAAAGTGGGGAGAGCTACCAACCCCTTGGGAGTTCTCAACACTAAGGCGGAAATACCTGGAGAGACCGTCTGCATTGGCATGGTCAACTCCGGGTCGGTGTTCCACCCGAAAGTCCATTCCCTGAAGGGAGATAGACCACCTCAACAGTTTGGGGTTTTCCCCCTTCATCAGCATGAGCCAGCGAAGGGGTCGGTGGTCTGTCTGAACAAGGAAGTGTGAACCAAACAAGTATGGTCGCAGCTTCTTCAGTGCTCAGACCACCGCAAAGGCTTCCCGCTCAATGGTACTCCACCTCTGTTCCCGGGGAAGCAGTCTCCGTGACAGAAAGACCACGGGTTGATCCAGACCCTCTTAATTGAGTTGCGATAACACCGCCCCAATGCCAATGTCGGATGCATCTGTCTGGACAATGAATTCCTTCGTGAAGTCTGGAGCCTTCAAGACGGGAGCGTTACACAATGCTTGTTTCAGAGTGTCGAAGGATCGCTGACAAGCCTCCGTCCAGATGACTCTCCTGGGTTGCTTCTTGGCCGTGAGTTCAGTAAGGGGTGCCACGATAGTGCCATACCCCTTCACGAACCGTCTGTAGTAACCTGTGAGGCCCAGGAAGGCTCGGACCTCAGTCTGGGTCCTGGGGGGTTTCCAGGCCATGATTGCCTCAATCTTCGCCTGAAGGGGCTGCACCTTTCCCCTGCCCACCAAGTGACCTAAGTACACTACCGACCCCTGTCCAATCTGACATTTGCTGGCCTTGATCATCAAGCCAGCCCTTTACAGGGCTTGGAGAATGGCTTGCAAGTGCTGCAAGTGATCCTCCCAACCGCTACTGAAGACAGCTATGTCATCCAAGTAGGCAGCAGAGAAGGACTCCATCCCGGTGAGGATCGTGTTCACCAACCGCTGAAAAGTGGCAGGAGCGTTCTTGAGCCCAAAGGGCATGACGCAGAACTTGTAGTGTCCATCAGGTGTGGAGAAGGCTGACCTTTCCTTGGCTCCATCAGTCATGGGAATCTGCCAGTACCCTGCAGTGAGGTCAATGGTACTGAGATATTGGGCAGCTCCCAACCGATCAATCAGTTCATCCGCCCGAGGGATCGGATGAGCATCCGTTTTGGTTACCGAATAGGGTCCTCGGTAATCCACACAGAATCGCAATTCTGGTGTGGCGCCAGGTGGAGCAGCTTTGGGCACCAAAACCACCGGGCTAGACCAAGGGCTACTTGAAGGTTCGATGACTCCTAGCTCCAGCATCTTAGCTACTTCACTTCGAATGCTGGCCTTCACCTTGTCAGACAGCCGGTAAGACTTGGACTTCACAGGTGGGCTGTCTCCTGTGTCCACATCATGGGTACATAGGTGGGTCTTACCCGGGACAAGGGAGAACAGAGGACCGAATGACCCCAAGACCTGACGACATTCCTCCTGCTGCTCAGGAGTCAGGGATGGCGAGAGTTTCACTCCCTCCACCGACCCATCCTTTTCTTGAGACGCAAAAAGGTCAGGGAGAGGCTCGGCGTCCTCTTCCTCTGATCCGTCAGTCACCATAACCAACATGACTTCGGGCCTCTCGTAGTGGGGCTTGAGGCGGTTGGCATGTAACACCCGATGTGGGTGCCGAGGGGTCTTCACGTCCACCAAGTAGGTAGCCTTGCCCATCTTCTCCAACACCTCACAGGGGCCTGTCCAATGGTCCTGGAGGGCACTCAGCTCTCCAGTCTCCATCACCCACACCTTCTGACCAGGCTCCAGCTCCACCGGGTGAGCATTGTGGTCATACCACGCTTTCATCACATTCTGGCTGGCTTCCAAGTTGTCAGAAGCTTGCTTCCACAACTTAGCCATTTGGCTCCGGAAGGCCAGCATGTAACTCACCACGTCCCAGGGAACTTTCCGAGGAGACTTTTCCCAGGAGTCCCTCACCAGGCTGAGAGGTCCACATACAGGGTGCCCGTACAAAAGCTCAAAGGGGCTAAAGCCCACTCCCTTCTGCGGCACTTTCCTGTAAGAAAAGAGCAAACAGGGTAGGAGAACGTCCCATTTCCTCCGCAGGCTTTCAGGTAGACTTCTGATCATACCCTTCAAGGTTTTGTTGAACCTTTCCACAAGGCCAATGGCCTGTGGGTGATAAGGAGTGGTAAACCGGTAGGTCTCTCCACACTCCTTCCACATTGCCCGCATGTACGCTGACATGAAGTTGGTCCCCCTGTCAGACACAACTTCTTTGGGGAATCCCACTCTGGTAAAGATCCCCATCAGGGCCTTCGCCACTACCGGTGCAGTAATGGTTCTCAGAGGTATTGCCTCCGGATACCTTGTGGCATGATCCACCAGTACCAGGATAAACCTGTGACCGGATGATGTCGGTGGATCTAGGGGCCCAGCAATGTCGATGCCCACCCTTTCAAAGGGGGTGCCAACAATGGGAAGTGGTTCCAGGGGAGCCTTCAGCTTCATCCCTGTTTTCCCACTGGCTTGGCATGACACACACGACCGACAATATGTGTCGGACGCCACCCTCATTCGAGGCCAATAAAAGTGGGGGACAAGCCGTGGAAAGGTCTTGTCCTGTCCCAGGTGTCCTGCCAAGGGAATCTCGTGAGCCAACTAATAGGAAGGCTCGGTAACACTGTGGGACTACCAGGGCCCGTGACAGTCCGTGCACTGGCGCCCTGGGCTCACTGTAGAGGAGACCATCCTCCCAGTAAACACGATAGTTCCCAGACTCGTTACCTGCTGCCTGGGCTTCAGCCTGTTGCCTCAGACCCTCGAGGGTGGGACATTCCCTCTGTCCCTTGCTCAGTTCCTCCCTGGATGGTCCCCCCTCCACTCGCCACTCAGCAGGGATAGGTAGATCCTCCAACGGAACCATGTCCTCCTCCGCGGACTCCGGGTCCATCTACTCCGATGGCCTATCCGTCTCACAGGGCACGGACATCGAGGCAGACTCCTCCTGTCCTCGATATGCTCCCTCATCGGCAGCTGGGTGGGCCATTGTTCCAGGCTCCAACCCATGCGACTTCTCCTCCCGAGCAGCCGCCGACCTGGTACTCACACAGGCCCAATCAGGTGTACCCAGCATCTCAGAATGAGTCCGGTATTCTACCTCCTTCCAAGCATTGTGCTCCATATCATTGCCCAGCAGACAATCGACTGGCACGGCGGGGCTTACGGCAACTCGAAGTGAACCTGCAACCCCTCCCCACTCAAAGGGAACCTCAGCCACCGGATAGTGGCTCATTCTGCCGTCAGCCATCGCGGCTGGATGAAGTACGCATGGAATCACCTGCTCTGAGGACACCAGATGACTCCTGACTATAGTCATACTGGCTCCGGTATCTTTCAGAGCTTCCCCTCTATGGCCATTGATGGTGACCCATTGCCCATACTTGGTAGTATTTGGGGGCACCTGGATCTTTGGAACCATCTCCCGATCACCCAGGGACACTAAGGTGACACCCGCCCACTCCCTCCCCTTAACTAAGGGCATCTCCTCCCCGAGCACTACACTAGCAACTCCCGGGGCCTTTCCTCCAGTGGGAGGGGGTGGTCTCTTTGGGCATTTCGCGTCTCCCTTATAATGTCCAACACCACCGCACTCAAAGCAATGGACAACCCTTGGCGGCTGACTCTGGCCAGGATTAGGGTTCTTTTGCGGGCTAGCCTTAGAGTTGGAGAAGAAACTTTTCCCCTTAAAGTTATTTTGGGGGCCTTTGGAGAACTCCTGTTTCTTATTATCTCCCCCCTCTTTCTCCTGGGGAGCGCCCTGTCCGGACTTCTGAGAATCTCCTCCCGTCCCCTTCGTGGACATTCGGGTACTTACCCAAATGTTCGCCTCCTCAGCAAGCTTACGGGGGCAAGTAAGTTTGCTGTCTACCGGGTGCTGCCTCAGCTCGGGAAGACACTTCTCGAGTAGATGTTCCTTAAGTATGAGATTGTACAACCCTCGATAGTCTTCCACCTCACTACCTTGGACCCACCCATCCAGGGCTTTCTTGGCATAATCCAGGAAGTCAACCCAATTCTGTGAGCTCAGTTTGTGGCTGCCCCTAAACCTCTGCCGGTATTTCTCGGGGGTCAACCCAAACTTTCTGATGAGCGCCACCTTCATGGCGGGGTAGTCTACCTGATCCTCCCGATCTAGGGCCAATAGGGCATCCCTACCTGTGGGAGGCATGTAGCGATACAATCCACCACCCCAATGCTTCTCATGGATCCCATGGGCTCTTAAGGAGACCTCATAGGCTGCCAGCCACTTAACTATGTCATCTCCAGCGATATAACTGGCGACCACGTCCTTGGGTAAGTGAGGCCTGAGCTCCCTGGCAAATTCCTTAGACTCAACACCCTCCGGAGTGATGTTATGGGCCCTGAGGTCGAGCTCTCGTAGCTTGAGCTCGTGTTACATCCTCTTCCCTTCCATCTCCAGCTTGGCTAACACCCACCTCAATTGTCTTTCCTCTCTTCTGTCAGCTAACTCGGTCTCTGACAACCCTCCTGTTGATGCACTGCTGCCCTCCCGTGAGGCTACCTTGGGGCTGATTATCATATCACCCACCCCCAGGGGACATTCAGCAGTCCTCTCAATGACAGTACCCCTGTCTGACTCCTCCTCCTCTACCGTTCCCTCCGGATGCGCTTCCACCCAGGCTCACAGACTAATACGGAGCTCCTCTCTTTTGGCCCCTCGCCTAACGAACATTCCCCTTTCCTGACAGAACTCCTTGAGCTGCGCCACAGTATAGGTCTCCAGCTTTGACATATCGAATTCCATCTTGTCAGTGAAAAGTGTGGACAACCACCTTGAAGTAGGTTACAAGGATAGGAACTCTGAGGGTCCCCTCCACCCACCTCCAGAAGAGAATTTGGAAAAAGCAAAATATTGAATTGGAGGGCCGCTGGGAGAAAACTCTGGGTGTGTACCTGTGGCGCACACTTAATTATTATTGGGTCCGAAACAAGCACGGCTCGTAATCCCACCCGCTGAGCACCAATTTTATGTTGGACCTGCGATGGGCAAGCCCAGCACAAAGGGGGTAGCTTGGCTCAAGTGTCACGGCAAGTGAAGGCTATCGTGTTAAGCCGGCTTTGACCCAATAATATCTCCTTGTACAACCACCAAAAAGAAGGACACCACACCACTGTTGTAGAAAAATACGATTCCTTTATGTAAAAATTCTCTGTTATGAATGGGGATCAATTAGGAAAGCACATTTACATTTCTTTTGGCCACAATTTGCTGGGTTTCGATTTTGGAATAAATACAATAAATAAGCTCAGGATTACCTATCATCAATAAATAGAATAAATATCAGGAATAAATATCTTCAATAAATAGAATAAATATCGGGAATAAATATCTTCAACAAATAGAATAAATATCACTTTCTGTTTAGCAGAATAAATACTGGTTCAGTTAAATAAACAACCACAGGTTCATTCTGGTATCGCTGCCACCAATTAAATACTTCAGGAACACTACATTTGCAAATACATTTCAGGTTGGAAAGATAACTCTGACGATTTCACCAATAATGTACACAGGCTTCTCTGGGCACAAAAGGAGTGTTGGGACTCTTTAAGAACCACACAGGGGTTATGCGCGTGAATCTAAAAGGCAAGGAAAGACAGTGAACACTTCATTTACACTCGGCTGCCACCGGGTTGAGATCTCTGTTTGCCGGTGGGGTCTAAGCGCGCCTAGGGCTTTACCACTGCTAGCACTCAGGCGGCACCAGTTCAAAGTCTTTAGACTGACGAACGGGGCTGCCGAAGAGGTCACACAATCTTCGTGCTCAGTCAAATAAATGCCGGTTCACAGTTCCTTTATATCACCGCTTCCCACCTGAAGAAACGGGCCCACCTCACATCGGCTGCAATCGGCAAGCGATTCAGTCGGGGTCAGCACTTCTCTCGCCAGCGACGGGTTCTCAGGGGCTCCACGGACCTCCCTCCAACTTCCTCAAACAGGGATGGTTCCCGCCCACAGCTACAGCCGCCGATTCACTGGGGAGGGGCAGAGACAGTAGTCCCGCCCAACGAAGGCCGGCCTTTCCCCGCCCCGGCGCACCACCTCACCTCAGTCTGCGCAGGAAGCAATTCGCAGGTGGGGCTCGGAGATGTCCGAGCTCCTCGCTGGAGGCGCCTGTCACAAAGGGGGCACAGAAGACGCTCGCGGTCGCGGCGAACTTGCTCTCGCCTCGCGACCCGAGTCTGTCATAATTCACCACCGGCGGGGGGTGGGAGGCACACAAACACGGCCACAGTCTCTTGGGGGTGACGAGGCACTCACTGGGCAGGCGCTGTAGACGCGAGGTCACCGCACACACAGCTGACTGGAACGCCAGTCAGGATCCACGCCAGTGACCCTTGCTGCTCTACTGCCCGCGCTACCAGCCACCTCAGGGGTCAACAGGGCAGGAGTCAATCTGGTGTCAAGTCTGGAATCTCTTTCTTCACCTAGATCTGGAACATCATTATCCTATCTAGTCTTCTGGACATCTAAAATGGCCGCCAGGGACTGGCCCTTATATAGCCAGTGCCCTGAGGTGCTGGCCCGTCCCAGTAGGTTCTAGAACCTTCTTTGAGCTAGGCCAATGACATGGCAATTCCGAGAGGTGTTTGGGACCCTAACAGCCACTATACTGGGGTTCTAGAGCAGCCATTGTGTGTACCTAAGGGAAATAAGGAAATTCCTGTCAGGAATGCGCGCCAAGTAAAAGGGCGCCAAAACCTTGAAAGGTCAAGGTTCATGGAGGCTCCAAGGGGAGTCACTCACATGAGGAAAAAGGATGGCCACCATTTTGAGGCCTTTCATACAGGTTGCCAATCCCAGTCTATAATGTCACAGGTTTCGCCAGGTGCCTTGTAAATAGGTGCCAAAATCCTTGTGAACAACTGGGCGTCAAGGAACATCTAGCCCCATGAAACAGCACACAAAAGTCCTGGTAGACAAAGGAAAGCGACAAATTTTGGGAGGTACAGGGGAACAAAAGAAATCATAGTGGTGAGGGGACTCTCAGAAGCAGACGGGTCTAACACACGTCATTCCAGAATCTATGTAGCGTTGAGCACCTCCATGTGGTGTGTAGAAGTGTGCCCACCTCCGAACCGTACCGGAGACAGTCGGGGGAGCCCACCATGCCCACCCTCCACAGGCACTGTCGGGTAAAGTAAGTGCGATGTAGGTACTTAAATTGTATCAGTCGCAGGCGAGTGGAAATTGCTGCTCCCCTCGGGCTCGCCAGGGCTTCAGCCCAATCCTCGTCCTCCAAGTCCCCTACATCCTGCTCCCACGCGGACTTAAGTCTGTGTAAGTCGGAGGAACATTGGGGGACTAGTGTCTGATATATGCGTGAGATTTTCTTATCTGGCAATTCCCCCATGAACAGTTTGGCCTCTAACGGACTAAATTCGGGAAGTTGCTCCAGGTCAGTCAAGTAGGTGTCAGAGCATGTCGAAACTGGAGGTATTTAAAAAACTGGGAGCGGTGCATTCCAAATTAATCTTGTAGGTTCTGAAAAGACTTCAGGGAGCAGCCCGACATCACATCGCCTAGAGTGGAGATTCCTATCGCATCCCACCCCCGGAAGCACAGCAACACGTCCATTTGGGGCAGGCGACCATTTCGCCAGAGAGGGGTTTCCTGAGTGAGCACGTTCCACCATTCCATTCTGCGCATCGCTTGCCTCCAGCCGTAGAAAACTACCTGCGTGGCCGAGGGAAGGCACCTCCGAAGCGGTGCCGAGTACAGCAGCAAATGCACAGACGCCGAGCCCATAAAAAACCGCTCTACCGCGTAGGCCGGATCAGCCCTATCACCGTACCACCAGTCGTTTAAGACCAACAGATGTGCTGCTTGGTAACACGAGAGAACGTCCGATGTGGCTAACCCCCTGTATATGAAGATAAAAAGCATGTCCGCAGCGCCACGCGCGTGAGCCCCCCCTCCCACAGAAACCCACTCAGCGCCGAGTTGATTTGTTGGAACCAGCGGGGCGCAATCCGATGTGGATGATTTTGAAGTTGGTACACTAGGCGAGGGAGCGCCACCATCTTAAAGATAGCTGGCCTGCCATACATAGTCAATGGCATTAGGGACCACACCTTCATGTCCTCGCACGTGCGATCCCATACCGGGGTGAGGTTGCGATCTCGGGAGGCGGCCGCCTCCTCTGACAGGTACACCCCTAAGTATTTCACCCCTCCCGACGCTAACTGAAGGCCCAACGCCCACTCTCCCACCCGCTACTGACGGCCAAGTATCTACAAGGTTGACTTGCCCGGATTCATATAGAGTCCAGAGGTTTCGCCAAAGATCTGTAAAATGCGCAACAGCCGCGGCCCGAGCGATCTAAGTCGGTGAGGAAAAATAAGACATCATCAGCGTATAACGCAATTTTATCAGCCAGGCCCTCTGACCACGGAAAGCCTTTAAGTTGGGCGTCAATGCGCACCCACGCCGCAAGGGGCTCCATGGCGAGCGCAAATAAGTAAGGGGAGAGGGGACAGCCTTGCCGCGTCCCCCGCTGAACCAAAAAGGGACGAGAGACCGCGCCCCCAACGTGCACCGAAGCCGTAAGATCAGTGTATAACAGCTGTATATACGCCAGGAAGCACGGGCCGAAGTTGAGGCGTCGCAATAAAGCAAACAAGTATGTACAGCTCAGGTTGTTGAAAGCTCGGCCCTTGTCCGCTAAATACAGTGCTGCCTGCTCCCCCAAGCTCCTCCAGGCCGATATCGCAACCTGGGCCCGCCGAATATTGTGGCGAGTAGCCCTCTGAGGCATAAAACCGGCCTGGTCCGGGTGGACCAGGTCTGTAATGTGGGACTTGAGCCTAGTGGCCATACCCTTAGCCAGGACCTTAGCTTCTGTATTGAGCAGTGAAATCGGGCGGTAAGGCGCATGACTCCCCGGAGGTCTCCCCGGCTTCAGAAAGACCACCACCTCAGCGTGTCCCCAATCCGGAGGAAGCACACCGCCCTCGCACGCCTCCTCCATGACCGGACGGAGGCACGGGTCCAGTTGTATGTGGAACCGCCGGAAAAATTTGCATGGGAAGCTGTTGGGGCCCGGTGCATAACCGGGATTCAGCTCACCCAGGGCCGTGCCCAATTCATCGTCTGACAGGGGCCTGTCCAGGAGTTCCCGCACTTCGTCCGAGACCGCGCGCGGGGGGGAGGTCATCAATGAAACGCTGGATTACATCAGCCACCAAGCATTCCTGAGGTGCATACAGGCCCTCATAGTACACAGCGAAACTCTCCGCAATTGCTGGGGGCTCAAGTATGAGCACCCCCCCAGGGTTCAAGATTTGAGGCAGTGGTTGGGCATGTAAAGTACCCTGACACAGACGGTGTAGCATCTTGCATGATTTGTCCCCCCACTGGTACACACGACTACGAGTGGCCAGCCTGGCCTGCCGCTCCTCCTCCATCAAGACTGCGGTATACTGCTGTTGAGCCAAGACTAACTGCCGTCTGGCTGGTCCACCGTCCATCTTCCGACTTCTGCGCTCCAACGCCTCCAGATTCGCCTAACGCTGCACTAAGTCCCTCCGCCGCTTCCTACGGGCCGCTGCGCACCAGGAAATATCTACGCCCCGCAAGGTGGGCTTCAGGGCCTCCAAAGGGTAGTCAGGGAGTCTATGGAGCCCACATTAGAAGTCAGATTGTGATCTATTTCTTTGGTCATATGCTCCCTGTAGTCGTCCTGCAGCAGGTGCCAAGCGGACATGCGCCACCGAAACGGTTGTCTGGCCAGGCCTACGCTAAATGTGATGACTACCAGTGAGTGATCAGACAGGGCTCTTGGCAGAATATCTGCCGTCAGTATTTTATAGGCCAAACCCCCAGGAACGAAAATGTAGTCCAGTCTGGAGAATGAGTCGTGCACCGTGGAAAAATATGTGTATTCCCTACTTGAACCATGTTTGTATCTCCAGGCGTCCGTCCAGTCAAGGCCAGTAACCATGGCATGTAGTTTGGTGATGAGTCCGCCCACCCCACCTCCCTGATCAGCCGCCCCACTCCGCCACCTATCGCTACCCAGTTCCATTACATCGATCCAATCCCCCCCAACAATGGAGAGGGTATCAGGCATGGCACCCCAAAGGGACATGAGCTTCTCCACCAATGGCCACTGTAGTGGTGGCGGGGCATATACACAACCAAGGGTCACTCAGTCCCCCCCTACCCTGCCCTGCACAAAAACATACCTGCCCTGCGTGTCAGTCCAGAGTTTATCATGTACATAGGAAACTCTATGATGTATAAGGATGGTGACCCCTCTAGAGCCTCTCGTGAATCCCGAGTGGTACACATGGGTGAACCCAGATCGCTGGAGACAAAGTGCCTTCGTGCCAAGTAAATGGGTCTCTTGCAGTAATAAGACGTCCACCCCAGCCCTCTTAGCACACTGAAAGACAGCCCCCCATTTCACCTTGTTCAACATCCCCCGTGCATTCCAGCTTAATATGCGCAAAGAGCCAGAGCCTACCCACCCTCCTTCCTCAGCAGTGGACATAAGACAATATCATTATGAAAACTACGGCTGTCCCTGTGGCTCAGCATGCGGAATACATGGCAAACATAAAGCAGCGAAACATGCGCAAACAGTCCCCCCAACCCCCCACCCCGTACCTCCCAAACATGGAAGCACCTGTCGCGGTCGGATCGTAGCCTAGTCCCCACTGGGGAAACAAGAACCACCCCTCCAATGGATCCCCAAGTGACAACCCATAGTAACGGGGCTATCACTCCCCCCAACCCCCTCCGGCCGGGTCAGGCTCCCAGCCCTAAAAGACTGCGCACCTAGGCATCCATAAGTATCATAAATACAGTTCTATACGAGAGTCCCAGGCTTTCATGCCGCTTCTGATTGCTGTTTCAGTGCCGGATCACCCCGGCGAGACGCCGAGCCAGAGCGTGATTTGTGACCAGATTTTGATCTCCTGCGGTGGCGCCGCTGACTCCTGAGACCCTACCGGGCCACTCCACTCGAGGAAGAATCTGATTCTCCACCCTGGGCCATGTTTACTCAGATTTTCACTGTTTCATCCGTCCATTGGAATACTTCCTCTAGGATATCAAAGAACAGCGTGCGGGATTTATAGATTACTCGCAACCGTGCCGGGTAGAGTAAAGCATACTGGAGCTTGAGGCCACGAAGGCGGGCCTTGGCTGCAAGAAAAGATTGGCGCTGCTGCTGCACCAACCTTGTGTAGTCCGGGAAGATGTGTGTGGTTGCATTGTTATATGTGAGGCAGGCCTTTACCCTCGCCTGCCGCAGAATGGTGTCGCAATCAGAATAATTTAGGAATTTGGCGATGGTCGGACGCGGGCGGGCCCCAGCCGGGGGCTTCTGCATGAGAGCCCGGTGGGCCCGCTCAACCACAAAGCAGCGGGATAGAGTGTCCGCGGGAAGTTAGCCCTCCAACCACTGGGCCAAAAAGCACTCCACGTTGTCTCCCTCACAGCCCCCTGGGAATCCCACGAAACGAAGGTTGTTCCGCCGAGCCCGCCCTTCCGCGTCCTCAACCCTTTTGTATTTTTTCATAGCAGCGACCTTCTTTTTCAACACGGACACGTCATCTTCCACCTCTGATATGCGAGTCTCTGCGCCGGTGATTCGCTCCACCGCATTCCTCAGGTCCTGGCGGAGTAAAGTTACATCAGACCCCACGGCCCCAATCTTGGCGTCCAGCATGTCCCTTGACTGTGTTATGGCCGCCAACAACGCTGCGTTATCGGGTGCCGAGCTCTGCGATACCCCGGCGCCCCACCTCCGTGAATTCGTCGAGTGTCCCTTGTTTTCTGTGGCCGCCGCCAGAGCAATCCCGTGTCATCTTGGCAGTGCAAGACGTTCCGGGCGGTAGGACTTCTCTCGCCAATGCCCTTCACTGCTAGCGAGTCAGATGTCGGCAAGGCCAACAAGTTAGTCAATGGGCCGTCTTCTACCAGCTGCAGGCCGCTCAGACTCGGTGTGCGCAGTCACAGGAACTGACCCCCAGGCTCCACAGTGCTGGACAACCAAAGCGGACTATAGACCAGGACTCCGGGCCTCTCGGGCAAGAGAGCGAAGCCAGCCGGCTCCAGCAGCAGCCCCAATGGGCCCCCAGCACTGGCACCACTCCACAGGTCCCAGGATTTTACCAGTCTCCCACCGGGCCCCGATCTAGCCCCCGAGCTCCCCAGCTACTATTCCGGCGGGTCGACGCGGGAGGGAGAGGGGAAGAGGGGAGGGCTGACGCACCCCACCGCTCCTTGCAGGCCCACTCCACTCACTGTGGTGCAGAAATCGCAGCAGGTCCCACCGGGCCACCACCACCAGTTCGGCCAGCCCCCGGGAGGGCCACCAACACTACTCCACAGCTATGGGGCACAGTCCATCAATCAATGTCGCCACGGGCTCCCTCCTCACTCCGGGCCCACTCAAGGGTAAGTGGACGTCTCAAGATGGCGGCTGCTCCCACCAGGCCGCCCCAAAGCCGGGCCGTTCGCAGCCCTACTTGGAGTTGTCCCGCACTCCGCACCTCTCCCGCGGCGACCCTGCACCTGTACATGGCAGAGTTCCAGGCGCGCTCAGCTCCTCACTTGTCAGAGCGAGCCGCGCCCCGTCTGCGTCCGCCTCCCCACCACGCGGCCGCCGCCGGCCAGATGCTCCCCGCCGGGCCGCGTGGAAATCGAGGCCCCCGGCTTCAGTACTAGTCGGACCCCGCAGGCCGCTCCACACCGCCGGAGCGCTGCGTGTCTTCCGGGGCCGCAATGTCGCCGCCAACGCCACCGGACTATGCCTTCAGGCCAGATGACCTCTCAGGAGAATATAATGCCCTTGAGGATGCTGAGGGCCAGGATAACACCACAGGATAGAAGGTGGCTGGTCGGAGCTCTCGCTCTACACGACCGCCATTGTTGCCGGCTAAGCCACGCCCGTTCATAAATTCTTTTAATAATTTATCCCATTCCAGTGAGATTATTTCCTCATGTGTTTGTGAGTCTGGTGTCAGCTTTTATTTTTCTACCTTCAGTTTCTGCTATCCATTATTTCCCATTGCTGGTTCCCTGGAATATTTCAAATTCATAGGTATTAATCTTTTGGTTAGTAACATCGCTAAATCTATTAATCAACACAGTGTTTTGTTTTCTTGGACCGTGACAGAAGGCAAGGTTGGCATAACTCAGATTTAAGAAAATGAGCTTTGCTCAAAATTGCAATCAATATATTTGCAATCTTGGCAAAATTATGTTATTTCAGGACTGTTCCATATCATGTAATAAAAAAATCTACATGCGTGTTTCCACACCTTGGGGTAGAGGTGGGCACTGTTGGATATATATATATATTTTGAGATGCGATTGGGAGTAAGAAATGTTCAGTGCAAATATCTGTAATACTTCAAATGCAGAGGGCTCAGTCTCTGTTAATCGATGATGGGGAGAGGGTGTTTGCTTATGGCCGTAACTGCCCACTATGGAACTGGGGAATCAGGTTTGAGTCCGCTGTTGGCTCAACATCTTGTGATTCTGGGCACATCACCTAAGCTCCCCATGCCTTAAAAATGAATCTGTCCTTGTGTAATGTAACTGATGTACAGAGCTTCAATGCCCTTGATCCAAGTCGCACTATATCAAAACTGCAACAAAAAACCCCAAAGAAAAACAATCGAGCACCTATTGATCTTTTAAGAAAGCCATAAGTGAGAAATTGACCCGACGCGACAGCCTGTGATTGCACAAGGTCCTCAGATGTCAGCACTGTACCCAGCTCAAACATGCTCCCTATCCCAGACTAATTGCTTGCTTCTTGTGGATACTTCAGCGATAAATGTGGGGGCACTGGAGCTAGTCACTTTGGGTGACAGTATCTCTCCCTCTGTGGATCGATTATACAGCTATTCCTTCATTATTATTGTCTCTGAAGCTGGAAATTCACACATCCAACTGAAGACACGCTGAAGTTGAGCCACTAGTTAATATAGCCTTATAGCCCGCCGTAGAGGGCTATACCGGCTATTAAAGGCCCTCTCCAGCATTTAACAAGGGAGAGGGACTTTAATAGCGGTATAGCCCAGCTATAAAGGGCTATAAGGCTATTAGAACATTCTGCCACTAGAGGGTGGAATGTTCTAACAAAAAAGAACAAAGCCTTATGGGAGTATGAGGGGATTGGAATCCCCTCAGACTCCCTGAAGCCTTTGTTCACATCCAGAGCTGTGAACAAAGAAACATTGGAATGTTGGAGCTCCAGACTTATACCAGCCATTATAAGCCCAGAGCACTCCATGGTTTTCAATGGAGCTCCCAACATTCCAATGTTCTAATAACGTTTATATTCCATGCCTCTAAGGCCCTATCTACTAATAGTGGCAGACAGGACTTTATGCCATAAAATTACACCTCCTTGAGGCAGCGGCAAAGTAGTTTTTTGTTCGTCAAACTTTACCAAGTTTGGATGTATGCTGCTTTGTACAGCACACGTACAAAGTGGGAAAAGTTTTAAAGAATTACAGAGCAGATTAGTTGGTACTGGAAGAGTACCCTTACATTACAAACCTTCTATACATCACGAACACACCTTTGCACTAAGGTGCAAAGGGAAGAGCAGCAGTGAATGGGGAGACAGCAGCAGCACCATAACTAAGTACAACAGGCAATGTCCTTAGATCTCCCTCTCACACAATGCAGAAACTTAGGTAGTAGTACTGCATTGCGTGAGACATTAGTAACTGTGCCTCTTCCTCTCTGTGCCAACAAGACAGCTCTCACTTGGGGCCTTATTATGAGCAATAATTAAACAACAGGGGGTGGTGATGGACAGAGTTTCTGAATTAAGCAGAATACTCTCACCCAGTCAAGAGATCAGGGCTTAATCCAACACCGTTTTTCAGCTCACTGCACCAGACTGCCGAAGACGGCTGTAATGCCAGAAACCGGTCGCCGGAAGCTTGTTTCCTTCCCAGTGAAAGAATTGGCTTGGTAGTTTGGTCTGCCCTGTTTCCATGATGCACTGGGCCAGGGACAGACTAATTTGCATATAGCCAGGTTCTGAGCTGGGATGGTGCAGTGAGCTAAAAACGGTGTTGGATCAAGCCCTGATCTTTTGACTGGGTGAGAGTATTCTGCTTAATTCAGAAACTCTGTCCATCACCACCCCCTGTTGTTTAATTATTTTGTCCACCATAAGCGTGGAAGGGTATACTCAGACGTGAGTCCCTTGCTCATTGCACCATCAGGATTCAAGCAAGCCGGGCCGAAGACGGCTGTAATGCCAGAAACCGGTCCCCGGAAGCTTGTTTCCTTCCCAGTGAAATAATTGGCTTGGTAGTTTGGTCTGCCCTGTTCCCATGATGCACTGGGCCAGGGACAGACTAATTTGCATATAGCCAGGTTCTGAGCTGGGATGGTGCAGTGAGCTAAAAAACGGTGTTGGATCAAGCCCTAATCTTTTGACTGGGTGAGAGTATTCTGCTTAATTCAGAAACTCTGTCCATCACCACCCCCTGTTGTTTAATTATTATGAGCAAGGCGGGACCGCCATACTCACAGTGATGGTCCGACCACCCCCACCTATGTGGGCCTGCCCACAGCATTCTGAGTGTGGCGGTTGACTGCCATCTCCACCGGGATCCAGGATTCCGCAGCAGTGATGCAGCAGTCTGGAGCAGTAATACGCTGGTTGTGCCGCTGAGCATATTATGAGTTGCATGTCCACCGCCCATTTCATGTCGGTAAGCCCGCCGTGATAAAAAAAAGGGTGGCGTAGAGGCAAGCAAGGTGGCCCTAACAGGGCCCTCTGCCACTCCTGGACCTGGGGATTCATGCAGGGGGGCACATGTTGATCCCTCCTGGAATTGCACCCATGTTCCTGCATGGTGTGGCATGCACAACATGGTGCATGCCACACCATGGAGGAACGTGCAGCCGGCGCTCTAATGGCGGCGGTCTGCATGTTAGGCTGTCCTATGAGCCTAACAGGCCTCTGCCGTGAGAGTGAGACCGCCACAGCACTACCTGTTCTCCATGGATTACACTCATGATCGAGTGGGCGGGTGCACTACCAGCTTAGAAGTCCTCCTGTCAGTGCGGCGGTGGCAGGCCGACAGGAGGACTGCCAACCCCGTTTTAAGGCCCCTGGTATAAAAAACATGCACCCCTAGTTACCTGAATGTGTTATGTTCCCATTGCATTTCTCTAGCACGGAGTGCCAGCACTGGTTCCTCACTTACTTTTAAAAAAGGTAATATCTAGTTTACTTTCAGGCCCGATTTTAAACTTAATTTTTGAAGCATAATGATTGTTTGTTGCTGGCCCGAGATTATATCATCCATACTGATATAATAAAGAGAGAGCCCAAACCTTTGAGGCGGGTAATCTCAGGAACCAAAGAACCAATCACAACACCCAATACAGCGTTGGAAAGGGCAGTTGCAGCAGAAGGACATAGGCTACGCAGGCGCCCACCATATACATTTAAAAGGTAAAAGAATTGTGCCAGCAAAGTAGTCCCTTGTGGGCGTGTCTGCGTTGTGCTGTGGGCATGTGCTGGGGGCGTGACAAACGCTGGGGGCGTGTGGTACGTTCCACCCTTCATGCCATGTCTCATATCGTGTGCTAATCCCACCCTGCTCCCTTTAAATACCTCTGCACCCCATAATCATAACCAACCCTACTCCTTAAAATACCCCAACACCCTTAAACACTAACCCATCTTAACCCTGTACCCCAAAACCCAAACCTATCCCTAAACCCTAAAAATACCCTTCTACCCCAAAACCCAAACCTAGCCCTGAACCCTATAAATACCCCTGTACCTCAAAACCCACACCTACCCCTGAACCCTAAAAATACCCGTGTACCCCAAAATCCAAACCTACCCCTGAACCCTAAAAATACCACTGTACCCCAAAACCCAAACCTACCCCTGAACCCTAAAATGCCCCTGTACCCCAAAACCCAAACCTAGCCCTGAACCATAAACACACCCCTGTACCCCAAAACCCAAACCTAACCCAAACCTAGCCCTGTACCCCAAAACCCAAAACTACCCCTGGACCCTAAAAATACCCCTATACCCCAAAACCCAAACCTAGCCCTGAACCCTAAAAATACCCCTGTACTAGTGGAGAAGTGTGGCTCAACGGTTAGAAGCGGCAGACCCGGGGGCTGAGGTGGCCCGGGACCAATTCCCGGCGCGGCCGGGTGCAGGATCAATGTCAGCGGCCTGATAAATCTCGCCTCGGTGCCACTCTAACCATGGGGTCCCACGCTGAAACTCTGGGCAATAGCTTGCTTAATCTCCACTCCGGCCCCACCACCGCCGGGGATGCCTGGCTTCACCGTGGGGATGCCCAGTAAAGGGACCATCTCACAGGGAAAGCCAGGACGGGTTCCCCAGTGGTACAGCACTGGGACGCTCCAGGGTAACCATGTGCTCTATAAATCCAACATTCATTCATTCATTCATTCATTCATTCATTCATTCATACTCCAAAACCCATGCCTATCCCTCAACCCTAAAACTACCCCTGTACCCCATAGCCCAAAACTATATCTGAACCCCTAAAATATCCAAACACCCCAAAACATATAACTCAGTACCCCAAAACATATACCCCTATACCCATACTTACCTTATCCAAACATAAAAAAAATATATGCTTTTACCATTCATGCATTTACAATGAATTTCGTTGTAAATGTATGCGTGGTAAAAGCATATAAAATGTAATGCCATGCGTTATAATGGCATTGCGAAGTCATGGTACTTTCGTAATGAAAGTATGCGGAGTGATGGTATGGGGAAAGAAAGTTGCAGAATAATGGGTGTTTACCCTTCCCCGGTACGTACATTGGTGGCACGGCGGCCCACATCTCCAGCAACATACTCATATTTTTTCACCAGCCATTTGAAAAATGCACAGGTCTCTCTCATTGATGGCCCGCACCGACATACACTTTTAGACACACCTCCCACCACAAGTACTAGAATTGCGAACTTTAGAGCTGGGGAGCTACGTTCGAATCTCGGCATCAGCTCAACATCCTGTGATTCCAGGCAAACCGCTTTGTCTCCCCGTGCCTACCACAAATGAATGTGTTCTTCTGTAATGTAAACTGTGCTCATGCCATGTTGTCGAGTTCGCGCTATATAATATTGCAAGGAAAAATAAAGTAGGGAAACACGAGTTCACACACTACTGAACGCTCACTCTTAAGTGCATCAGCAGTGCACTGTGAATCGGAGCATTTCACAGGCCTGTCACAGATAAGAAATGCTATCAAAACGAAATCCTAAAAAACAATATACTACTGGCCGTCAGCAATTCCTACCCGGTCAACGTCGGGACGGGCTGCTAGTTGAAATATACAAGTATGCATATTCCAATTGTATTGAATAATAAAGATGACAAGGGACTTCACTGACCGATGTACCTCGCCACCTTGAGAGTATGAGGTTTCACTTAACCAGTTCATACCGTCATGGTTGGTCTATAGATCATGTGCGGTCCAAACCCTAGCTCTGTAATCCAGCAAACAAAACTGCCATCTCTTTGTATCGAATACCTTTCTGATGTCTATTGACATTACTATCAGCAAAAAGGCCCAGTTAGGTTGAGCAAGCAATACATGTAAAAGTTACTAAATATTTGGTGCCGTGCTGTGCCCAGGTGTGACTATTTTGGTAGGGTTCGAATCAGAATCTCAGTTCAGGGGCAAATTGAAGACATGGCTGTTCTCCAGCTACTAGCCTCTATGGTCACTGCCGCTGTAGTCCGCAGCGCCGGGACACCACCGTTGGGGGTAGCCGTGCGCTCAATAAATTTCATAAATAAATAATAAATAAATAGGGTGCACTAATAATGGGTTGACATTTATTACATGATTAGTTAATATTTTACTTGGAATTGTATAGTCTGTATTGAGCAAAGTCAATGGCCTATCTGATTTGTTTACACAATGGGTCCTGTCTAGGCCTCAAAAGTGCCTGCTTATTGGTCTGTGGAAGAACACTTTGCTCTCTTTCAACCTCATACAGTGCTCTCGGCCAGAGTGCAAGGTTATGCATATTCAGAGTACAACCCATCCTTGTCCTAGGTCTTTCCGTGTGCTAGTGCAATAGCTGCATTTTTTATCTTCAGGTGTTAAGGGGGTTTCAAGATCCTCTCTCATTTCAGGACAAAAATGAGAGATGCATATGTCTCAAGTATTCATGTAAGGCTCCCATCTCAGTGCCAGTTACTGCTTTGTACAAGTGAGAATAAGAGTTAGTAGATAGTTTTTTAACGTCTGCTTATTCAATATTTTGTCAGGTGCTGGAAAAGGAATCACTTACTCGTTTCTTGTTTTAGAAGCCAGAAGAAGGGCTTTGACTTTCTATAGCTATGTTGTCATCTAGGAAGTGAGCAACCATCTTGCCTTGGGATCAGAAGCTAAGAAGAATGTGCAAGAAAGCCATCTTAGATTTGTATAATGATTTCACCTACTGTAAGTGAATGGAGAAAAGCATGATAGAACACATAGTTCCAGATTTAAGTCTAATTGTAATTTTCTTTCGCTTAATTTCAGGACTGGATTGGTGTTACTGTGGTAATCAGCCCCTCCATAGCAGGTTTAATGTGGAAAGTTGGTTCAAAAACCCCTTCTGCCTAGTAAGAACCAGGAAAGGAGTGCTTACAGAGGGTTGCGTGGGCTATGCGAGAGACCATCGGAACAGAAAACTTGTAGGTGCCACTAGAAGAATTAAAAGTCTACCTAGGCAAACTGGCTCCAAAACATTGATTTGACACCGCCTCCAACCGCGCCCTAGCCACCCTACTCCATGACGCCGGCATCTGCGGCAAGGCCCTCAACTGGATAAGTTCCTTCCTCACTGGCAGAACTCAGCAGGTTAGACGCCCTCCCTACCTCTTGGAACAGACGGAGACAAACTGCGGAGTGCCCGAGGGCTCCTCCCTCAGCCCCACCCTCTTTAATGTCTACATGGCGCCTGCGCAACCATTGTCAGGAAACATGGGTACAACATTGTCTTTAACGATGAAAACACCCAGCTGATCCTCTCCCTCACCAACAAACCCAACATCACCAAACACAACTTCCGAGAAGGGATGAAAGCCGTCACCACCTTGATGAAGGAGAGTTGCCTGAAACTCAACTCAGAAAAGACAGAAGTCCTCATCCATGGCTCTACCCCCTCCCCAAGGAATGACTCTTGGTGGCCATCTGCCTTCGTAAATCTGCCCACTGCAACGGACCAGACTTGAAAACTCTGCATCATACAAGACTCATCGCTCACAATGAACCGCCAAATCAACGCCGTATCCTCGACCAGCTTCAACACCCTCCGCATGCGCCGAAAGACTTTCAGATGGATCTTAACCAAATCCAGAAAAACCATCACACACGCACTTATCAGCAGTAGACTGGACTATGGCAACGCTCTTTACGCCGGAATCAATAATAAACTCCTTCACAAACTACAAACTCTCCAGAACACCGCAGCCAGACTGATCCCCCGTCGCAGTCACGGATACTTTTACAACGCCTACCTTTACAACACAATTTTTACACTGCAACATCCATTACAACGCATACCATTACAACGCATGCCATTACAACAAATTCTTTGAAACTACCTTTACAACGCATTCCACTACAACGCATACTACATTTACAACGAATACCATTACAATGCATAACATTACATTGCATGTAAGGTAAGTATTGGATAGTGTAGGGGTAAAAATTACTACTTCTAACTCCAGGGGGTGCAACAGTAGGGTAAGTGTTGGATAGTGTAAGGGTACTATGTGTTGTAATGCTGTGGGTTGTAATGGTATGCGTTGTAATGACTGCGTTGTAATGGCATGCGTCGTAGTGGTGTGCGTTGTAGTGTCATGCGTTGTAATGGTTGCGTTGTAAATGCATGCGTTGTAATGGATGTTACGTTGTAAAAGTTTTGTTGTAATGGTACTGTGGTATAAAAGTTGCATTGTAAACGTTGTTTCCCCGCAGTCACATCACCCAATACTTGCGCGATCTCCACTGGCTTCCAGCCGAAAAAATAATAACCTTGAAACTCCTCACCCACGCATACAAGGCCCTTCACAAAACCGGACGCATTGCCTCTCCCTCCATGCACAAAAGAAGGCACCAGCGATCAGCCCAGCTCTCTCTGGCCACCGTCCCTCGTATCAGCAAGACTAGAAAGGGAGGAAAGTCCTTTGCCTATCTCGTAGCCAAAGCCAGGAACACCCATCCACCTCCGACACTCCCCCACATTACCTCAGGTCAGGAAGGATCTTCATTCCTGGTTCTTTGGATGACCCCAGCACACTATGGAGCCGCCTCTCTCCCCCTCCAGTGCCTTAAGACCCTCACAGGTGAGTGGTTGCGCTTTACCAACCCTGATTGATTGATTCATTGAATTTGCCATCCTGTCCATTCTTACACTAGACATCACAGTATATCCCCCCACCTAGACCCCTAGTTTATCAGAATGTCCTAGAAAAACGTTGCCTGTCAGCATAAGTACATGAACCGAAGACTCATCTTACAATGATCATTTCCTGGGTAGGTATCCTTTCCAGTCATTAAGGAAGTGGAGACAACCTCTAAATAGTCAAGGATCACACATTTCTTGATCTTCATTCTCTGTGTATACTTGAAACAAAATTGGAGGTGGCTGAATGAATTGGCATTGGATTGGATCCGAAATGTATGGTTATAGCTGGGAAATGTATAAAAAAAACTGGATGACCTTTGCAGGTGGAAGATAATTTCAACCGCAATGTCACAGAATTAATATTTTGGGTAAGAGCTGGCATGAAACAAGTAATAACCAGGCCTTATCCCCTGCAGTGTATTCTGGTGTATTAGATCAGTGTAGATAAGTAGTGTTTTTAATTCTTTTCATAGAGTGTTTCAGACTTTCCATAATCGTTTGTCTTTGAGTCTGTAGATTATCCAGAAATCCTTTGGATCACAGGTATTTTATGGAGCAGAAAGAAAAACGATTCCCTTTTATTGCATGTAATAAAAGGGAATTGTTTAAATGTCACTGTGCATTATTGTACAAACACTCAGCTATGGCTAGATATAAAACCCAGTTATCTTCTGTGGAATTACAATAACATTATATATACTGCTCAGAAACTGATAAACTCTCACAGCATATCATTAATCTGTGGATAAAATTCAGAGGAAAGCCCTTGATTAATGCTAAATGCTTTACAGACCGGTTTCCACAAATGTGTAATAAGTGGTGGAGCAGCGTAATTTTGGCTCCACCCTAACACATCACAAATACGCGAATTATAAAATGTGCACTTAACACCGGTTTTCTATGGGTCTAACAATATTAATGTAAAGTATTGCAATTGACATCACTATTAAAGTGTTTTCACTGTAGAATTAGAGAATTCAAGTATACTGTGTGCCTTAATTCATTAAATGACATTTACTGTTTAGATGATGGAGTTGAACCATCCTCACACTATTAAAATGTATTTACTTTAGAAACAACAATGGATTTATGTAACGTGAGCACTAACGTCTCCTATTTGCATTTAAATGTAGTTCTTGGTTACATTTAAGTTATTTTACCTTTATAAACCGGAACATGAATCTAATGTACTGACAGTTTTATTTGTTTTGTGTTTGAATGTGCACATGATATTAAATATGCACCATTGTTTTAAAACACTAATTTGCATTACTAGGCCTTTATTTCGTTCTGCATGAAATGCTGTTTTCCATTTTTGTGTGCATGTCTTTTCCTTGTAAGTACATTCATATGGCTGAATAGTTTTAGAATAGATACAACACTGTACTAGTGACATTGACCAGGAACATGGAGAGCTGGAGCGTCAACTGAAAGTTTCCATTTATTAATGATGCAAAGTTTCATAGGTGACAATGAACAATGCAGTTCCTATGTCTGGCATGGAAGAAAATATTGATAATTCAGCTTACAACGTGAGAATGGAAAGGACAATGGAGCCACTGATGATGGGAACAAAGGGGTGTTACTTGGGAGATTCTGATACAAATAACTGGAGTTCACACTGTCCAAGATTAAGCCCGTTGGACTTTGAGAGGGTTAGACCTCTATGCTTATTCCCTTTGAATCTTGCAGAGTGTAGGTTAGGCTAACACTCATTTCCATGACCCAAGAAGACTCTTGACCGAGCTTCTGACATGCTAACACCTTCCAATACCTTCCCGCACTTTCCTATTTTTCTGTATTTCATTGATTTATGAGATCCTGTAGGTTTTAAAACCATCCTCCTTAGTTTGGACATTATTTGGATGAATTTAGACTACCCCACGTATAAAAGATGGAATCAGAAACAGCACCACATTCTGTTATTAATCTTTTATATTGCTGTGACTGAACTTCTTGTCTGCTTCCTATTGGTATGCCTACACTTCTTTAGAGGTTAGGTTTTTCAATTGTTATTCTGTAGTTTTACAGCATGGTACTAAGATTTGTTTACGTTAACCTCATTGCTAACTTGTAATAAACCTTCTTAACTATAGTCACTGATTCTTGGTCATCATTGTGTAGCCAAATGGGGGGCACTGTTAGTTAAACTAAATTGAGTTTCTGAAATGCTAACTCCCTTTACCTCTCAGTTGACCAAGAAAAGGTCCATATGATCACAAATGGTAAGGCCCAGCGCTGCAGCCACTTGGTAGCCTGTATGATGGTTCATCAGTGAAGTGAGGGAGTTATGGTGTCCCATTTACAAATTGCTCAAGCCCAGTCCAAAACCCCTAAAGCCCATGGTTCACTAAATAGGATTGATCAGGTTTCAGTGGTTCGGAAACGAGTTGTAGTAGTGGAGGTGTGAGTATTAATAGGGTTGCACATTGCAATTGCTTATGTTTAGCTTGCTGTATTTTTCAGTGATTTTGTGGTGTTCTGCAGAGATGTTGTAAGTTGTGTGAATGTGGCGATTAATGCCGAGAATTTGTAGCGATTATCGAATCTGACGTGGCCTGAAATCCAGGGATAAATTGTAAGTTATCAGTGAAGACACTAGGGCCTCGATTACAAGTCTGGCGGTCCACAGACCGCCAGACTCGCGGTGGTGCAGTGTTGGCGGTCTCCCAACTGCAGAATTATGATTTGGGTGGTCGGTTCGCCACAGCCCTGCCGCAGCCACCAGGCAACTGCCATTCCCTGGCAGTGTTGCTTCAGTCAGGAGGCCGCAGTATGCTTGGTGAGACCGCCACAGTCCTGCAAAGCATAATATGAGTTTCCTCTCCGCAGGTGGGTGTCACGGAGGTTCCTCCTCTATAAACCCTGTGCTGGGGAGGAAGCAGAGGGGACCCTGCAGGGCCCCCTGTGCCTCCTATGCATGGGAATGCCCACAGGGGAAAATGTGCCCCCCTGGGTGCATGCACCCCAGTTCCTGCACGGAATGGCCTTTTCAGTAGGAACTGTTTTTGGCGTTCCCATTGCGGTGCCCATTTTTAGAGGCACCGCTGTAGAAATCTCAAAAGCCAGCTCACTAGACAGGAGGAAACTCTTCATCTAACGGGTGGTCTGACCACATCTTTGGAGATGTGGTGGCAGGGCAGACCCGGCAGCGCACCGCCACAGTCATAATCGGGCCCTAGATGTGGTTGTCCGCTGTGATGTGGTGCTTGTCGTAAGACGTAGTCAACAGCGCTATTGAGATATGGACTTTATCTTTGCGTGATTGAGAGACATGGTTAGTAACTCAGTGCACAGGGAGGAACTGTATCAACCTGGGTGAGACCCCGCTGGTTGAGGCTTCATTTGAAGTGAATGTCAGGGTAGGTCGGAAAGTGTCACTACGGATCGTTTTCTGGTGTATGAAAATTCTTTACAAGAGCAGACAAAGTTAATTGTTGAAGTTGATTGCATTTGTTTGGTGCGTAAATTGCTGAGAGAACGCATTTTTGAGACTTGTAAAGGAGGGTGAGCTGCTACAAAGAGTAAGATTAATGTCACAGAGTGCTACACTGGTATTGGTTGGTTGGTGTAGAGCCAAGCTGGTATTGGCGTCATAGAGAGCCGCACTGGTATTGCTGGTGAGGTGAAGAATCATTTGCTGGATTAAACAAAAAGTCATTTGTGAATTTTGCATATACTTGATCGAAAATGAAATTCTTTAAAGTATTACAAAATCTAATGTGAGAGATATGACTGTACCTGTTAGAAAGGGGGAAGAGGCACCACCCAAAGGTACGCTAGGTCATCATATGGCAATAGACGTGGGCTTCCATACAAGTATTTGGCTTGAACAAAGGCATAAGATCACTAAGAAAGATGGCCTTTGATGTTTCCCCCTTATGGCACATTAAATTTGAGAATCATTGAAAATTTAAAGAGGACGTTGCATGACATGAAACAGCCTCCAAGACCTACACTATATAAAGCACTTAATGCCTGGGAACACACAGCCCACTTTAGCAGAGAGAAAGATTTCATGAAAGGGTCAGGAAAACCATAAGCGTAATATAGTTTTGGATGTTTGACTGCACCCCTAGGGTAAAACTGGTTACGTTTCTCTAGTGAAGACACTTCTTTGGGTAAGGGACGTGTGGATTTATTGGATGAGTCCTATCCTTGTCCCCGTTGGGGTCAGGAGAGGATCTCTTCCATGACAGATACTTCTTTATTTTTGAAGTATGGGGGAGGTGGGAGTGTGAATGGGGATTGTTTTAATGTTTTTTTTGTAAGGTAATGCACAGACCCTGCGCTCACTCACTCATAGCTTCATATGCAACAGCCCGATATAAGCCCACATTAACAGCGTGATATTGCTACATCTACAGTAAACTTATATGGCATTGATTGCGTTGATGGCGTTGGCCCCCCTCCCCCTACGGCCCCGGGCCCTACTTCGTCTTTCACGGCCTGCTGAAGCTGTTGGAGCTGAGCCGCTGATGGGGGCGGAGGGAAATCTGCGTTTACGTAGTCCGGTGCGGGCTCTTCTAGATAGGAGGAAATAAAAGCCTCTGATGCTGTCGGCTTCTTTCTTCGTACTCTAAAGGGTACAGGTGGTGGCGTACGCGACCTACGGGGTGTTTCTGAGGGGGTCACTCTAGCTAGTTCTTCTGAGAGGACGGGATAAATACCAGCAACGACGTCATTTCTTTCTCTATCGGCCTGTTCTGCCTTGACCCGTTCCCCCTCCTCCCGCAGTTCTTTTTCTTCGGCTTTTTCCGCTGCTTGTTTACTTCTCTCTGCTTGGTGGAATTCTTTCTCTGCTCTCCTATGTAACTCTTTGCGCCATAACTCAATGGCATCTTTCTGTGAGGGTCTTGATTTCCTTTTCCATAGCGCTTCCTCTACTCTCATAATACATTCAAAATCCCACGTTCCTGAGGCAGGCCATCTATACTTCTCCTCTAAATCCTTCGTGTAATCTACCCACAAGTCTAAAAACAATATGGCATCTAGCCCGTGCTTATTATACATGTAATGACCAGGTGTGTCTCTAGGCGGGATGTTAACTGAATCTTCGAGTATGCCTTTCCTAGTCCCTATCTGACGTAATTTCGAAAACAGTGGCATGTTGAAACCAACGTAATGAAAACACAATACACACAAAATAGACAAATCATTCACACTAAACCACTAAAACACTAAACAGATACAGTCTAACTGATACATGGAGAAAAACATGAACTTGAAAACAGTTAACTTTATGCACTGGAATACAGTACAACCATACCGGTCTCATAAAGAGACACGTCTTTACCGTGTCCACCGAAATGGACCCGTCTTTACCGTGTCTGTGTGAACGAGACACGTCTTTACCGAGCTCAAATAAATGAACCCGTCTTGAACTTTATGCGTTCCCAATAGCGGTACTCACCGGGAAGCAGAACTTGAAGGCCTCGGAAACTTGATACTGCGCATGCGCCTCGGAACAGGTGGGCCTTTGGAAACCTCGGGCCTTGCTCTCTCACGGCTTGGGCTCTGGTTGGTATGATCCACGATCCTCACCGCCTCGTGTGGATGCCTGGTCGCAGTCCGTCTCCTCCGTGGGCCTGAGGGAGTAAGCAGGAAGTCCCGCTGGCGTGTACACTTTGAAGTCCGTCACGGCTGTAGAAGGGGGCAAGGGCTGGACCTACATCGCCAGCGCGTGGGGAAGGGGATTTGTCCCTGTTCGGGCGCCAGATTTATGTGGTAAATAAAGTATTACCCTGTCATAATTTCTATACTTAAACAAAGGGTCATGCATATAATGAGAGGCAGAGTCCGTGGTGTCCGATTCAAAAGGGCTTTATTTCAGTAACTCGAGTTAAGGGAGAATCGGGTTCCATCACCACTAAGGTTCAGGAAGGGTCTTCTAAACTTTATTCACAGAGTACAATATTTATACATTAAATTGCATAGAGAAGGAGGAGCGCTCCAGGCAGAGCAAGAGAAAGAGAGAGATAAGACCATGTGGGCGTGCGAGAGGGCGTACATGTGGGGGTTGACTTGAAGAGTCATAGGTGAGTCATAGGTGGGTGGATACATGGAGGGGGTCGCATGGCCAGCGGGAACCTTTGCCCTACTTGTGTGCGCAACTTGGTCATGACGTGCAACTAACGTGTAACTGGGGGAAGCTGGGGGGAGCTGACTGTCGATCTAGTAGAGAAGCCTTCAGTGTCAGGAAGACCTGCACGTCTGGTATTATCTGATATCTTAGGTCCGGGGATGTATTATCTGAAGCAAAGGTCGCTCAAGCAAAGGCTGCTCATCACCAAGAGCCAGTGTCGGCATATATTTCTTCGTTCATTGCGTGGGGGCCGTGGGCTTTCTATGGATGCGAGCTCTGAAAATCACTTAAACGGAGACAGAAAGGCTAGGCCCTATCTCTGCAGACGGGTTCTGTTTGCCTTCTTCACCAGGCAGGAATGTGATTCTGTAGAGCAAGCAGATAACTGTTTTGCAAAATACTGTCTTGGCACCCCGGGCTGGGCCCCTTTCGGCTTAGCCAAAAGTATGCGAGAGGTCAGGGATACGTAGCTGCAGCCCTCAGAGTATCTGGAGGCCTGAAAACCTTAATTCGGAGACTGGCTCAGGCTGAGCCACAAAATGGGTTCATCTCGATTTTAAACGTGCACAATGCAAACACATGAGCAACATAGGCCTCAGTGCAGAATTAACGTTTCTTTTATGAAAGACTTGGTAACTGACATCCTAATGTGGGACGGAAATGCAGAGGCATTATTATTGCAGGCCATAGAGGGAAAATGCATGGGTGACATGCACATACACTAAACGTGGGGTACACGCAGGGGACACATTGGCCATGTAAAATTTCATTTTCCTCATTCCCTCCTTGTCCCCTACTTTACCCTTCAGGACATATCTATATTCATGAGACCGTATATCTGATCATACAGCATCATTTGTTCATCTTTGATCTTTTGTATACGTGGATGGGGAACACAGGCAGTGGCACACAGGCCGCAAATCGCCGGGCCACACTGCAGACAGAGACAGCAGCCGAATACCATAAGCAGTATCATTCCTAGAAATGACAACACTTTCCATCCCCATGCCGATATTACACCCCAGAGCCAACTGGACCAAGTCCATGTGCCTGGGTCTTGGTGTATATCATGAGCAATTTTGTGGAGTCTTGTTATTGCTGCGTATACAGATGGCGCGTTATTTGGAATAAACACGCAACAACTGGAGCCGATCACTCTACAAGCCCCGCCCCTATCTGCCAGGATGACGTCAAGAACAAGGCGGTTTTGAAGAACAACTAATCTCATGGCAGACTGCTCCTGGGTCAAGTTAGCCAGAGCAGATGCAGTCTCATTCACTACTGCTTCTAGAGTTCTTGTTAACCTGCGTATGAGTTTACTGTTTTGGACGGGACCTATGAAGAAAAAGAATCCTCTATTGAAATCTGTATATTGCTCCCAAGCTGTCTCAGTCTGATCAATCACTGGGGAATCGGTCTCTCTCCGGTGTCTAACATGCTCTAGTCGTGAATCTCGATGATAATGGGATGGGGCTAGAAAGACGGGTGGCAATAGGAACGCTATATAGCATGTTCCACCCCAGTCTAAGGGCAGATGTACATAGGCTGTCTGACCGCAAATGAAATAGGAATGGCGAGAAGCTTTGAAAGAAGACTTTCCTTTATCATTAAACTCGACAACAGCATTACACTCGCTGTGTCCCATATGTACTGATCCTTTCTTTCTAACGCACAAATCACCTTTTACTGGTAGGACTGAAATAGTCGGTGGACCTGCATTTTGCTTGGGCTGAACATTCAGAATCATAAAACTAAGGGAAGCATTTCCTTGCTCGTACTCTTCATTTTCTAGATCGGTTCCCTTCCTTTGGGGAAGTCCGTCTTCGTCTGGAAAACATGCCTCATTCATTACTTTATTCAAATTTCCCCATATCCAGTCATCCTGGTAAACTATGGACTTTCTGTCTAGTGATGTCATTAAAGCAAACCATGCTCCGCACGAACCATTGTGGGAGAACGGAAAAGGGAAGAAGGGCAGTATTCCCTTCGTCTTTTGAAAAGGGGGAAGTTGGCCACATACCCAGCAATCTGTTGCATTGCTGGTCTGATGAGAACGGTGCAACATTCAAATAAAAGTATTGTTGCGCAGGGCTAATCGATATGACAGTTCATGGGGTGGCAGATCACTAAATGTATGCTCTACGGTGTCATTAATGGAAATGTGTATATGAGAGGCAATAGGAGGAAAGAAAACATGTAGTATTAAGCTGATACATATTATAGTGATGCACAGAAGAGACATAAAAATCAGAGTTACTATACATCTACTGCGTAATATCTTGCAGTATTTTTCTTTCATTTTGCTCTTTTTACTATTCTGGTCCGCGATCCTACTCATGTCAGAAAACCTGTCTAACCGATTCACCACCTAGTGGACTTAAACAATTAAACGCTGTCTGACTTTCTAGATCGTAACTTGGACCTATACTCTTGCTGCGGAGTCTTTTCTAGCAAAGGGGGCTCAAAGTCTGTACTGTCTTTTGTCTTTATCAAAGTTCCAGAATCTCCAAAGTACTTTTTACAATGGTGGGCATGAAGCCATCCTTTTCTTCCTTCGACCTTGATCGCTGTCCTCGTGGTCAGTAATACTAATTTCGGTGTCTTCCAGCGCGGCTCAAGGGGGCTTGATCGATCAAAATTCCGCACGAAAACGAAATCTCCAGGGATTATGGCATGCTCCTTGACCTGGGTGTTGTCAGGGAAGGCGGACGCAACCTGTGAATGACAAGAGAGTAGTGCAGACATCAAGGAAGCCAGGTAATCTGTCAGCATGTTACTGTCAACATCAGTTATTTTCTTAGGCATAGGCGTACCCCACATATTCGGTGGTCTACCGAAAACCACTTCATAAGGAGATAGGCCTGTTCTGGAATGGGCTACCATACGCATGTAAAAGAGGGCAACCGGCAAGGCTACCATCCAATCCACGCCTTTTTCTGCACAGATCTTTGCTAACTTCGTCTTTATTGTCTGATTATGGCGTTCTACAAGTCCTGCTGCTTCAGGGTGTCGTACACAATGAAACTTCCACTGATATCCTAACAGAAGGGACACTTGTTTCATTAATTCAGAAGAAAAAGGCTGACCATTGTCTGAGTACACGACATGGGGCAATCCGTATCTAGGGAAGAATTCACGCACCAATTGCCTGGCGGTTGTCACAGCAGTATAATCTGGGACTGGATACGCTTCTGTCCATCTAGATAGTGCACACACAACTACCAGGACATACTTGTAACCTCTACATCTGTCCATCTGGATATAATCCATCTGGAGGACCTCAAAAGGATGGTCAGGAGGATGAAATCCGCCTTGTTCCACCGGGATGCCTTTGCCTGGATTGAACTGGCAACAGATCATACAGGTACGTACTTTCTGTTTCGCTGCTGCACGCAGGTGCTTGTTAAACCAGATATTCTGTAAGCTGTCTAGCATTGCCTTCTCCCCCAAGTGTGCTGGAATATGTGTTGTGTTTATGATCACTTGTACCATGGAATCTGGGAGAAACCATGTAGCTTTGCCTTTTGTCATCCAACCTTGGTCAGTCTGGACCCCTCCTTGTTCAGTCCATTTCTTTATTTAATCTGAAGTGGCATGTGTCTGAATGTCGAGTACATCTTGTGAAGGATCCCTGACTGTCATACTTTTTGTCAGTAATGGTATCTCTGTCTTTGTCGTGTCTGTTGGTGTCTGGGCTGTAAGTTTAGCAGTTCGGTCTGCCAGGTCATTACCCTGGGAAATGGTGTCTGTAACTTTGGTGTGTGCTTTGCATTTCAGGATTGCTATGGCTGTAGGTAAATGTATTGCTTCTAACAGAGCCTGAATAAGCGGGCCGTGCTGAATTTTAGCCCCATGAGAGGTCAAGAAACCTCTCTCCCTCCACAGGACTCCGAAATCATGAACTACGCCGAATGCATATTGTGAATCTGTATAAATGTTCACTTTCAAGTTCCTAGCTGTTATGCAGGCTTGTGTCAGAGCGATGAGCTCTGCTGCTTGTGCTGACAATGTGTCTATTCTTTGTGTCTCTATGACTTCAGTAGCGGTGGTCACGGCATATGCTGCCACTAACTCTCCTGTGCTTGTTCTCATGCATGATCCATCTACATAGAGTGTCAGGTCAGGGTCTGACAGTGCAACATCTGTCAGGTCTTGTCTTGGTTTCGTCACTGTATTCATTACTTCCACACAGTCATGTGGTGCGGTGTCTACTGTACTTGAGGGCAAAAGTGTAGCAGGGTTAAGAATATTACATCGTCTGATCGCTATGTGTGGCTGAAATAACGTCAGTTCATATCCTGTCAGTCTCGCTACAGTCAAGTGTTGTGTCTGTGTCCTGTTCAAGAGAACTTCCACTGCGTGTGGTACTTGTACTGTCAGGGGGTGTCCCAGCACTATCGAGTCACTTTGTCTTATGGCTAGGGCTGTTGCTGCAACTGATTTCAGGCACGCAGGCAGAGCCTGGGCCACTGGATCCAGTGTACTAGAAAAATAAGCACACGGCTTGTGTTTTCCTGCTTGATCTTGTGTAAGGACAGATAATGCTGTTCCATCTCGTTCAGTTACGAAAAGCATAAAGGGTTTGCTGTAACAAGGAGTCGCTAAAACTGGCGCTTGACATAAGGCTCTTTTTAATTCTTCAAATGCCAAGGTATGTTCTTGTGTCCAAGGGAGGACAGTGGAAGACGCTGCCTCCTGTGTTGTCAACTGTATGAGTGGTTTGGCTAGATAGGCATACTGGGGAATCCACTGCCTACAGTATGAAATGAGGCCAATGAAGGCTGTACTTCCTTTTGTGTCTTGGGCTGTGAAAGGTTAGCAATTAACTGAATGCGTTCTTGTGTCAGCTGTCTACCCCTCTTGGACAGCAAGTGTCCAAGGTACACCACTTGCTGTGCACAGAATTGCAACTTCGAAGGGGACACTTTGTGCCCCTTGTCTGCCTGAAAGTGTAAAACCATCAGTGATGCATTTTCGCAGTCTGGTTCTGATCGTGCTGTGATTAGGATGTCGTCTACGTACTGGAGCAGTGCAGTGTTGGAAGGCATGTTAACACTGTCCAGCTGTCTTTTTAATGCTTGACTGTAAATGCTAGGACTCTCTGTAAAACCTTGGGGAGCTCTCGTAAATTTAAAGCTGCGTCCATTTAAACTGAATCCGAAAAGATACTGGCTATCTGGATGAATTGGAACACTAAAAAAAGCATTCTTCAAGTCAATGACTGTAAAGAACGTTGCCTCAAAATCAATAGCAGTCAGTAATGAAGAAATGTCTGGGACCACTGGGTATTGCGGAACTACACATTTGTTCAATTCTCGAAGGTCAACAACTAGTCTGTAAACTGGTGGTGCATTAGGGTCTGTTCGTTTAAATATAGGGATGACAGGTGAGTTACATACATTCGAGTCAGTCTCCACTACCACCCCTTGTGCAATGAGTTCGTCAACAATTTTCAATAAGGCTACCACGGCATCAGGTGGTAACTTGTATTGTCGTATACGTGGTAGTACTACTCCTGCTTTGAGCGTGACACGGTGTGGTGTTATGTTCATGTAACCTACGTCAGTCGGACCTTGTGCCCATAGGTGCTGTGGTACATTCTGGAGTCTGTGATCAAAATCTTTCAACACATAATGTCCCTTAAAATCACATAAGAACAGTTGCACTCCTTCCGGAGAACAACAGATAACTGCTCCTAGTTCTTTTAATGTCTTTATACCAAGCAAGTTTTCTGGACATGACTTAGTAAGTAGCAAGTCTGTGGTACGTGACAGTGGACCAACTCCTAGGGAGACTGGTTTCGATACTTCATTAACAATAGGCTTTCCTGAAAATCCCAGGGAAACATTCTGTGAGCCCGAGAGGGGTGCCCCTGGAACCTCGTCATGACTGATGGTAGTTCTGCTCGCCCCTGTGTCAATCAGAAATTTTCTGTCCTGTCCCAATACACGACTATGTACATAGGGACCCTCTTGATCTACAGGAACCTCAATAAGGGGCAAGCCAACTTCCCTCTCAAGGCTGTTTCATGAGAACTGTTGGTATTCTGGATAGTCTGACTGTGTGTACTGATACATTTGCTGTGTGGCATGAACAGGTGGTGGTGGGGGTAGAAAATTCGCTACTGTCTGTTGTGTGTTCTGTGGGGTGCTATTTTGCCTAGGAGGGTGTGGTCGTTCTTTAGTATTGCCTGTAGCTATGTTGTGTTTCAGGACAGCACAATCCTTTACAAAGTGACCAGGTTGTTTGCAATAAATACAGTTCCCTTTAACAGGTATCGTGCCATTTTTGTTCGTATTTGCCGGCACCGTTTGGGCAACCAGCACCTTCATTTTTGTCTCTTTCATGCGTTTCTTTTCCTGATCCTGCTCTTCTCTAATTCTGTTCTGGTGATATTGTAGCATTTGCAACATTTGTGAAGGGCTATTTGCTTGCCAAGTACTCTCAACCTTCAGTACTCTATTCTTGATCTGGGGTAAGGAATTCTCTACTAATTCTCACGAAAAGATGAGGATATGATTCACTACCGGGCTTAAGGCCACTATTAATAGAAAAGCATTTCTCGAATCTAGAATAGAAATCACTCGTGTCCTCGTCTTGTTTCTGTTTACAGGCTGAAATAGCATCCCAGTCTTCCTTTTTAGTAATCAATAGTCTCGGCAAAACCTGTATCAGGAGTTCAGGTAGTGCTTTAGCTTTGTCCCCAAGACGAACCCCCGGGAGCCTGGCTTTATCCTCTGTTTCCAATTCTGCCCAACTTAACTTTTTCTCTCCCACCTCCCAGTCTTTTTCCTTAAGCTTTTCGTAAATACCTGCAGGCAACAGTACTTTCAATAGTTTCAGAATGTCAGCGTATGTATAATCTCCGATGCGGAGAATGTCTTTTAATTCTCAGTGAAACCTCCCCGGGTCTTTATCATGACAGGGCAGCATCTTTTTCATTTCCAGTATTTCTAATTTCGTTAAGAGGGTGTAAACATACACACGTTGAAGCTCATTTTGAGCATTTCTGACGGGATGTACCTCTCGTAGGGGGTTCTGTCTGTCCATGTATAGGTGCTTTCTGTCGTGGTGTGGGGCGGGAAGCATGCATGTGGTCAGAGAATTCAAGTACTTATGTCGTTGATCCAGGATGACGTTAATTAAATCAGTACCTAGGCCTGTCCATCTTTCTAGAAGTATGTCGTCCAGTAATTTATACAATGGACCGGGATCAGAATATTGACTCTCATACAACGTTATTAAATGTTGAACCATGTAAATACCAGCCAAACGCTGTTCGTTCGGCGGAAGGCTCAAGAAAGTCTGGGCCACTATATCATTGCTATATATGTTGGAATTGGACACCCACTGGGTGGCTGACCGGGCCAACTCCATTTCGTGTGGAGTGTGAGATCGCTCGCTCTCTATGCATCGTTTCAGTGCTTTTTCAGTAGCTTGGAATAGATTTTCAAGGGAATATCTTTCTTTTATAGCCTGTCCCTGTTTACGGTAGTCGAGGCACTTGGGCCTGTCAAACTGTCGTGCTTTGCCTACATAATTCATTTTGTCCTTCGCCTCGTTTTCCACTTCTAACTCTTCCGTTGATGACTCACTCTTCTCGTCAGACCATACTCTGTGTATTGCTAATATTTCTTTTCGTATTTTCTTGTACATGCTATCTGTCTGTCCCTGTTTATCATGCCGACCGGCATCTATGTTATCACTCCATTCTATCAAACCATGCTCTACATCCCCTTCTCCTTGGTCTTGTTCCCTGATCAGGCAGTTAATCATAAAACGGAGAATGTAGTTCTTAACCTCCACCTTTCTGTGGTCCATGGCCTGTTCTATACACTCGGGTCCCTCCCCCGTCCTAATGAAACGGTATATTTATGTGACCAAATAGTCGACGGCTTTTCTTAATCTTAGTGAAATCACGAGCATTGAACCCTTTCCTGGTACTGGATCGTATATACAGCGTGATATTGCTACATCTACAGTAAACTTATATGGCGTTGATGGCGTTGGCGGTGGCCCCCCTCCCCCTACGGCCCCGGGCCCTACTTCGTCTTTCACCGCCTGCTGAAGCTGTTGGAGCTGAGCCGCTGATGGGGGCGGAGGGAAATCTGCGTTTACGTAGTCCGGTGCGGGCTCTTCTAGATAGGAGGAAATAAAAGCCTCTGATGCTGTCGGCTTCTTTCTTCGTACTCTAAAGGGTACAGGTGGTGGCGTACGCGACCTACGGGGTGTTTCTGAGGGGGTCACTCTAGCTAGTTGTTCTGAGAGGACGGGATAAATACCAGCAACGACGGCATTTCTTTCTCTATCGGCCTGTTCTGCCTTGACCCGTTCCCCCTCCTTCCGCAGTTCTTTTTCTTTGGCTTTTTCCGCTGCTTGTTTACTTCTCTCTGCTTGGTGGAATTCTTTCTCTGCTCTCCTATGTGACTCTTTGCGCCATAACTCAATGGCATCTTTCTGTGAGGGTCTTGATTTCCTTTTCCATAGCTCTTCCTCTATTCTCATAATACATTCAGAATCCCACGTTCCTGAGGCAGGCCATCTATACTTCTCCTCTAAATCCTTTGTGTAATCTACCCACAAGTCTAAAAACAATATGGCATCTAGCCCGTGCTTATTATACATGTAATGACCAGGTGTGTCTCTAGGCGGGATGTTAACTGACTCTTCGAGTATGCCTTTCCTAGTCCCTATCTGACGAAATTTCGAAAACAGTGGCATGTTGAAACCAACGTAATGAAAACACAATACACACAAAATAGACAAATCATTCACACTAAAACACTAAAACACTAAACAGATACAGTCTAACTGATACATGGAGAAAAACATGAACTTGAAAACAGTTAACTTTATGCACTGGAATACAGTACAACCATACCGGTCTCATAAAGAGACACGTCTTTACTGTGTCCACCGAAATGGACCCGTCTTTACCGTGTCTGTGTGAACGAGACACGTCTTTACCGAGCTCAAATAAATGAACCCGTCTTGAACTTTATGCCTTTCCCAATAGCGGTACTCACCGGGAAGCAGAACTTAAAGGCCTCGGAAACTTGATACTGCGCATGCGCCTCGGAACAGGTGGGCCTTCGGAAACCTCGGACCTTGCTCTCTCACGGCTTGGGCTCTGGTTGGGATGATCCGCGATCCTCACCGCCTCGTGTGGATGCCTGGTCGCAGTCCGTCTCCTCCGTGGGCCTGAGGGAGTAAGCAGGAAGTCCCGCTGGCGTGTACACTTTGAAGTCCGTCACGGCTGTAGAAGGGGGCAAGGGCTGGACCTACATCGCCGGCGCGTGGGGAAGGGGATTTGTCCCTGTTCGGGCGCCAGATTTATGTGGTAAATAAAGTATTACCCTGTCATAATTTCTATACTTAAACAAAGGGTCATGCATATAATGAGAGGCAGAGTCCGTGGTGTCCGATTCAAAAGGGCTTTATTTCAGTAACTCGAGTTAAGGGAGAATCGGGTTCCATCACTACTAAGGTTCAGGAAGGGTCTTCTAAACTTTATTCACAGAGTACAATATTTATACATTAAATTGCATAGAGAAGGAGGAGCTCTCCAGGCAGAGCAAGAGAAATAGAGAGATAAGAGCATGTGGGCGTGCAAGAGGGTGTACATGTGGGTGTTCACTTGAGGAGTCATAGGTGAGTCATAGGTGGGTGGATGCATGGAGGGGGTGGCATGGCCAGCGGGAACCTTTGCCCTACTTGTGTGCGCAACTTGGTCATGACGTGCAACTAACGTGTAACTGGGGGAAGCTGGGGGGAGCTGACTGTCGATCTAGTAGAGAAGCCTTCAGTGTCAGGACAACCTGCACGTCTGGTATTATCTGATATCTTAGGTCCGGGGATGTATTATCTGAAGCAAAGGTCGCTCAAGCAAAGGCTGCTCATCACCAAGAGCCAGTGTGGGCATATATTTCTTCGTTCATTGCGTGGGGGCCGTGGGCTTTCTATGGATGCGAGCTCTGCAAATCACTTAAACGGAGACAGAAAGGCTAGGCCCTATCTCTGCAGACGGGTTCTGTTTACCTTCTTCACCAGGCAGGAATGTGATTCTGTAGAGCAAGCAGATAACTGTTTTGCAAAATACTGTCTTGGCACCCCGGGCTGGGCCCCTTTCGGCTTAGCCAAAAGTATGCGAGAGGTCAGTGATACATAGCTGCAGCCCTCAGAGTATCTGGAGGCCTGAAAACCTTAATTCGGAGACTGGCTCAGGCTGAGCCACAAAATGGGTTCATCTCGATTTTAAACGTGCACAATGCAAACACATGGGCAACATAGGCCTCAGTGCAGAATTAACGTTTCTTTTATGAAAGACTTGGTAACTGACATCCTAATGTGGGACGGAAATGCAGAGGTATTATTATTGCAGGCCATAGAGGGAAAATGCATGGGTGACATGCACATACACTAAATGTGGGGTACACGCAGGGGACACATTGGCCATGTAAAATTTCATTTTCCTCAGGGGGAAAGTCCTTTGCCTATCTCGTAGCCAAAGCCTGGAACACACATCCACCTCCGACACTCCCCCACATTGCCTCAGGTCAGGAAGGATCTTAATTCCTGGCTCTTTGGATAACCCCAGCACACTATGGAGCCGCCTTTCGCCCCCTCCAGTGCCTTGAGACCCTCACAGGTGAGTGGTTGTGCTTTACCAACCCTGATTGATTGATTCATTGAATTTGCCATCCTGTCCATTCTTACACTAGACATTACAGTATATCCCTCCACCTAGACCCCTAGTTTATCAGAATGTCCTAGAAAAACGTTGCCTGTCAGCATAAGTACATGAACCGAATGATCATTTCCTGGGTAGGTATCCTTTCCAGTCATTAAGGAAGTGGAGACAACCAATAGTCAAGGATCACACATTTCTTGATCTTCATTCTCTGTGTATACTTGAAACAAAATTGGAGGTGGCTGAATGAATTGGCATTGGATTGGATCCAAAATGTATGGGTATAGCTGGGAAATGTATCAAAAAAACTGGATGACCTTTGCAGGTGGAAGATAATTTCAACCGCAATGTCACAGAATTAATATTTTGGGTAAGAGCTGGCATGAAACAAGTAATAACCAGGCTTTATCCCCTGCAGTGTATTCTGGTGTATTAGTTCTGTGTAGATAAGTAGTATGTTTAATTCTTTTCATAGAGCGTTTCAGACTTTCCATAATCATTTGTCTTTGAGTCTGTAGATTATCCAGAAATCCTTTGGATCACAGGTATTTTATGGAGCAGAAAGAAAAGCTCTGGGGTTGAAACGATTCCCTTTTATTGCATGTAATAAAAGGGGATCGTCTAAATGTCACTATGCATTATTGTACAAACACTCAGCTATGGCTAGATATAAAACCCAGTTATCTTCTGTGGAATTACAATAACATTATATATACTGCTCAGAAACTGATAAACTCTCACAGTATATCATTAATCTGTGGATGAAATTCAGAGGAAAGCCCTTGATTAATGCTAAGTGCTTTACAGACTTGTTTCCAAAAATGTGTAATAAGTGGTGGAGCAGCGTAATTTTGGCTCCACCCTAACACATCACAAATACGCGAATTATAAAATGTGCACTTTACACCTGTTTTCTATGTGGTCTAACAATATTAATGTAAAGTGTTGCAATTGACATCACTATTAAAGTGTATTCACTGTAGAACTAGAGAATTCACGTATACTGTGTGCCCTAATTCATTAAATGACATTTACTGTTCAGATGATGGAGTTAAACCATCCTCACACTATTAAAATTTATTTATTTTATTTTTTTTAATATCTTTATTCGGCAAATTATCACCATAAAAGAATACATATACATATACATTTCAAAATACCAATAAAAGATTATAAAATACAATAAAAGCATGGACACCTCATTCATTAGTTTGCTGGTAGTAAATTCGTCCTCAGCTTGTGGAACCTCCCGGATGCAGTTTCAGTAAGCGGGAACGTGTCATCCATGCGCTTCCCAAAAATTTAGCCACCCCGCAAATCATACTGGCAGATGAAGAATCTGTAGAGAGGACACGTAGTGCCTGGCTATGGCACCTCAGCCCTAATTCCCTACAGACAGGTTTCAGCCAGAATTTCCGCGCCCCTTTGTAGGCTGGGCAGGCGAAAAGCAAGTGAGCCACCGATTCCTTTGGAGCCGCACAGCCAGGGCATGCACGCAAGCGGGCATCTGTATTCGACCATCTCACCGTAAAGTCATGTACCGGGAGCGTCCCATATCGCAATTTTAGGTACAGCGCTCGATCCAACGGTTTAGTTATTAAATCGAGAAAGGGTTCCAATTTTCTCACACACTTAATTGACAAAAATTGGTCAGTATGTGAGCCCACATTCGTGAGCCTCGTAGCGTTGCTCTGTACCCAGTCCCAGTATAGTTTTTTAATAACATCTTTGGGTGGCGGTGATTGCGACTCCCATGCCTCTCTTAGACCCAAGTTGAAAGCCAGTTCTTTCAGTTTATTTAGCCATCCTATTTTTTTACATGTGTCCAGTAAAAGTAGTTCGTCCAGCCCTTCTGCATACTTTGCGAGCTCCTCAGTTCTTCTTAGGCGGGACCAGAAAAGCAACGGGCGTAGCCTCACCAAGTCCTTTAATGTTTTTCTGCCCTGATCTAATCTTAGTGGGATCATGGGGGTGGAAGCGGGAAGAGCTACCACTTTCCTAAAAAAATTGTTTTCCGCTATCATCAAATCTGAAACCCCCTCAAACCCCCAAAGTTCGGAGCCATAAAGTGCTGCAGGAAGAATCTGTCCCTCATAGATGGTCATAGCTGGGGAGACCGGTTTACTAGTTGATTCACGGAGCTCCTTCAGCGTCACCCCGGATACTCTACGATGACTTAGTAACATTTTGGAAAGATGATCCTTCCAGGTCATGCGGCTGTTTATCCGGACGCCAAGATAGTCAAAAGATTCGACCAGCTCAAGGGGAGCGTTATTGAGCACAAAATTATTTTAAAATCTTTTTGAGGGTGCAAAAGCCATCAGTTTGGTTTTCGATGTGTTGATGGTTAAGCCTCGTGTGGTGCAGAAGGAGCTAAACCGATTCAAGAGTTTTTGTAGGCCCACCGGGGATTTGGAAATTAATAGGGTGTCATCAGCGAAGAGAAGTGTGGGGATTCTCTCCCCCGCCAGGGATGGGGCGTCCGACTCCTCCCCCTTCAGATGGTCCACCACTCCGTTAACGAATAGGGAGAAGAGGGTCGGAGCCATGACACAGCCCTGACGTACTCCTCTCCGCACTGGGATCCTGTCTGTTAGTTGTCCCTGGGATCCCCATCTAACCCTCGCATAGTTCCCCTCATGCAGCTTTACGATTAGGCTCAGAAGACCACTGGGAAAACCCATCTCTCCAAGTATTTCCCAAAGTTTTGTACGAGGGACCAGGTCGAATGCAGTTTTGAGATCTATGAAGGCCATGTACAAACTGCCTTTCATGATGTTAACCGCCTTCCAATAGATGGCAAAAAAACGAAAGACCTGGTCCATCGTGCCTACCTTCCTTCTGAACCCCGCTTGCAAGTGGGAGAGGATACTAGCCTCCTCTATCCAGTCGCCTACTCTTGAGATGATGACCCTGCCGACCACTTTCTGGATTATGTCTATCAGACTGATGGGTCTGTAGTTCGCAGGGTCATCTCTAGCCCCCTTCTTATACACAGTAACTACCTCGGCCCCTTTCCAGGAGTCTGGTACCTGGTGTCCCCTCGTGATCAGATTCATTATTATAGCAATTAGTTTGGCCCAGGCCTCTGGCTCCGCCATCAACAGATCTCCAGGGATCCCATCCTGTCCGGCGGCTTTCTTAGGGGTTAGGTGTCTAATCGCCATCACTACCTCTGCGGTTGAAAATAAAAGGACATTATCCTCTATGGGGTCCCCTTCACCCAGGCTATTCACCCCAGGTCTAGTTGTTTCCTCCAAATCTCCATATAGGGATGAAAAATGAGTAAACCATTGCTGGCTAGTTATATGATCAGCCAATGGTTGCGATTTTCTCTGCCTTGTTCTATTAACCAAATCCCAAAAAAGGTTCGGGTTCCTACTGCTCACAGCCTTGGAAAGATCCTGCCAATGCTGTTCCTCCCACTCCCGTTTGGCCAATGATAATGCTTTCAGATAATCCTTCCTGGCCGCTCTAACCAGTAAAGGGTCCCCTGAAAGCAGAGCTTTTGTCAGTTTTTTCCTTTTGCTCTTACAATGATCAGTATACCATGGTTTACTAAGAGTAGAGGGTATAGCGGGAGCCCTATTACTTTTCCCCTTCGAGATAAAAAATTGGCCAACTTGATCTATTGTGGCTTTATAGGCAGAGTCAAGGGAGGGGTGTTGGGGACTGTCGGTCCGATTTTCACCAACCCAGGCCTCTAAGTTAGAAGACAAACCCTCAACCATCGCTTTAATAATTCCTATATCGCCCTCATTAAGGTTAGCCTTATCCCATTTCAGTCTCCGGTTATTGTTATATGGGATAACTTCTTTAGTTGTTTTTAAGGTGACAATCGCTCGTCTATCATTCAGAACACCCCAATTGAACTTGCAACACAGGGGATTGTGGTCACTATCCTGGCTTGGGACGACCTCCATATCAATAAGTTCCGGCCAGAATCCAACATCCATTAGGATGTAATCGATTCGGGACGGCCCTGATAGTCTATTAAAGGTCAATGCCCCTGACTGATCAGATATAGTCCTGCCATTAAGGGCTCTTAATTTGTGGTCCCTTGTCAGTGCATTAATTTGTATGGCCCTAGGTGACCACTTCCTAATAGGGGGCAGGGAAAGAGTTGGGATGGACCATTTTGAATCCTCCTCTTCAATTCCTAAGGGGTCATCTCCGAGAAGGGGTTCAAATGTACAATTAAAATCACCCCCCACTAGGATTTTAGCTGAGCCGGAGCAATTGGCTAAGGCCGAGTCCAGGGCTGTTAAGGTAAAAGAGGGAGAGTCACCCAGTGTCCCTCTCGCATAGACATTAAAAAGGTCAAGCCTGACGACATCCTCCCGTCCTCTTGCCGAAAGGTGGAGTATATCATTACACTCCACATTATGGCTTGTGACCACCCAGTTCAGATCTATTTTTATCCAAACTATGAGACCACCCGATGGTCTACCCTTTCCCTTGCTTATAGCGGGCACAGAGTGGGTGGTATACCCCGATTTATGTAGAGGAACTAGACTCCATGTTTCCTGAAACAGGCAAACGTCAAACTGCTCAATGAGTGTGTGCCACTCCGGGATTTCTAGCTTCCTCTTTAGCCCAGCAATATTCCAAGAAAGGAGGTTTATTACCCGCCGTCCTCTGGGCATAGAAGTGTAACCCACCTCGGTCATACTCTCGTTAACTACCCTGGTCATAGGACTCCCCCCCTCCTGGGCCAATGAAATGGGGGTTGCAAAGCAGCCAACCATACTCGTCAAGGGCCCAGCTAGCCTAGAATCCTCAATAATGTCATTGGTGGTGGCCATATGGGCTGTGGATAGACTAACTTCTTCTGTATCTATACTACCACAAAGTAGACGAGGGTCCTCAACCCCAGGAAGTTCATTTTCATTTTCCCCCCTCCCATACCCCCAACTTCAATCGCAGTCTTCCAGCCCTGACAGCTGGGAAAACCGATTATAAGTATCCAACGGGGTAAAGGGTCTCAGGTGGTTCATACTAGAGCCCTGGTTCAACATATGTCTATGGGGAACCATGGACCAGGCGGAGTGTAAATCAGGCACCCTGGTAAACTGATGCCCATACTGGGGATGATTATTAATATAGGGTAGTGTGAAGGGCGGCCTATAAGGCTGTGGTCTGTTTGAATATTTAGAGGTAGTAACTTCTGACCTGGGGTAGAAGTATGTTAAAGCCCGTGGGGTAATGCAGGTTTCCCCGTTCCCAGGTGGCCAGTTTAGGATATAGTCAACTGCCCGAGGGTCTCTAAAATTGACCACCACTAGGTCCCCCTCTATATCTTTAGTTCTACACCCCAGCCAGTTGATCCGTCTAACATGAACTATGTCCCCATCTATGTTAGGTGCTATCGGCCTGTGCAACCGCAACCAATGGATAATTTTGTTCTTGAGATCAACATATCCCTCCTTCTTATTTTCTGTTAACTGAGGGACCCCCGTTAAAATCACCACGTAGGGCACCGCTTCCGGAGGAATCTCTACTTGTGGGACCCTTTTATGAGGTATTCTGCTATTTCCACCATCCCCGTGTGCGTTCTGGTTGTTGCTCGTCGAGGCCTTTAAGGTTGATTTGGTGGGGGCCGCACCCAATTCAGTGGCTGGTGCTTTTAGTTGTTTAGGCGGCGGTGTGTTGTGTGTTGGGGGCACAGCTCTACCCTGTGGCTGGCAAGTTTGCTTAATCAGAGCAGGGGCAGAAGAGATTTTAGATTTCCTTTGTGGTGTGGTAGGAGGGGGCCCTGTCAAGGGTGTGGAATGCACCGCCACACTTCCTTTATTTTTGGTAATGGTAGACATACTAGTTATGGCGGCTTCCAATATGGTTAATCTAATTTCCACCTTTTTAATAGACTCATTGATAGGTAGAAGGAGAGATCTCAACAAAAATTCCAAGTTCCCTGTCACTGTTGGGGGAAGTGGTGGTGTAGTAATGGTTGGGGTGGCTCTATCGTTGTTATCAGGAGCCTCATCTTGTGTGGTTGCTAAAGATGGACAATGTACCGGTAGAACCACTACCTGTGGTGTATGATCCTGCTCTACTACTGGAGGAATCTCAGTTGTAATCGGGGTTTTTGTCCCTTTACCGAAGTCAGTGTGCGATGTTTTGGCTTTACCTGATATCACCCTTTGTTTCTTCCTTTTTTTACTAGGGGGAGGGCGGTGGGTCTGGGCTACAGGAAAAAACTTAACTTTCTGCTTCCTAGATTTAGATGTGTCAGTCACACGACTACAGCTAGGAGTGGGTGAAACAATTATAATATTATCCGAGGGCAAACAAGGAGTGGCTACAAAGTCACGAAACAGTAGAGGGACTCCGTCTTGACTTACGTTATCCTCACTTAGGACATTCGAATCTCCCTCCCGGTTCAATTCAAGTAGACTATCAGAGAGGGGTTTATGTTTCATATTCTCAACTGAGCGACGCCGCTCTGCCCTGCGCTCTGCTAGGATAGAATCCTTCTCTCCCTCACTCCTCTTAGGAAAGTAATTCTCCAGAGAACCATTACGTAGTCGGGATTTTTTACCCGGGGTTTCTTCTTCTGTTGCCATATCCAACTTGTACTGAAACAATGTCCTCCGGACTACAGAAGTAAGAGGTCAGGCCCAGCCCGGCCTCCTGCGGCCCCGGACGGCCACAGACGGTCCCGCCCTTGTCCCGGGCTTCTCCCGGCGCCCTCCCGCGCGCTCCCGCGCTGCGGGAAAGGCTGCTCCTTTTAAAGATGTACACAGGTGATCTAGGGGGCGTGGCCGGCAGGGAGAGGAGCCCAGCTGACACGGGCGCGCGGGGACTCCTGGAACTTAGAGTCCACCCGCTCTACCCTCGCAGCCCTGCCGGTGTCCCAACAAGCCCCAGGCAAATTCCCCACAGCTGCTAAGTCCGCGAAGCGGGACCCGCGCAGCGGGTCCGGCGAGCAGCAGCGGCTTAGCAGGCAGGATGCAGCAAACGGAGGTCCGTGGCGTGGCGAGAGTCCAGGTCAGTTTCCCGCTGTTCTGAGGGCTGAAGATGGTTAAGTGCTGCTGTGTTGGGGGCGCGGCCGGCAGGGAGAGGAGCCCAGCTGACACGGGCGCGCGGGGACTCCTGGAACTTAGAGTCCACCCGCTCTACCCTCGCAGCCCTGCCGGTGTCCCAACAAGCCCCAGGCAAATTCCCCACAGCTGCTAAGTCCGCGAAGCGGGACCCGCGCAGAGGGTCCGGCGAGCAGCAGCGGCTTAGCAGGCAATTTATTTACTTTAGAAACAACTATGGATTTATGTAGCGTGAACACTAACGTTTCCTATTGGTATTTAAATGTAGTTCTTGGTTACATTGAAGTTATTTTACCTTTATAAACCGGAACATGAATCTAATGTACTGACAGTTTTATTTGTTTTGTGTTTGAATGTGCACATGATATTAAATATGCACCATTGTTTTAAAACTCTAATTTTCATTACTAGGCATTTATTTCGTTCTGCATGAAATGTTGTTTTCCATTTTTGTGTGCATGTCTTTTCCTTGTAAGTACATTCATATGGCTGAATAGTTTTAGAATAGATACAACACTGTACTAGTGACAGAGAGAGAGCTAGAGAAGAAGACATTGACAAGGAACATGGAGAACTGAAAGTTTCCATTTATTAATGATGCAACGTTTCATAGGTGACAATGGACAATGCAGTTCCCATGTCTGGCATGGAAGAAAATGTTGATAATTCAGCTTACAACGTGAGAATGGAAAGGTCAATGGAGCCACTGATGATGGGAACAAAGGGGTGTTACTTGGGAGATTCTGATACAAATAACTGGAGTTCACACTGTCCAAGGTTAAGCCACTTTTCCGTTGGACTTTGAGAGGGTTAGACCTCTATGCTTATTCCCTTTCACTCTTGCAGAGTGTAGGTTAGGCTAACACTCATTTCCATGACCCAAGAAGACTCTTGACCGAGCTTCTGACATGCTAACACCTTCCAATACCTTCCCGCACTTTCCTATTTTTATGTATTTCATTGATTTATGAGATCCTGTAGGTTTTAAAACCATCCTCCTTAGTTTGGACCTTATTTGGATGAATTTAGACTACCCCATGTATAAAAGATGGAATCAGAATCAGCATCACATTCTGTTATTAATCTTTTATATTGTTGTGACTGAACTTCTTGTCTGCTTCCTATTGGTATGCCTACACTTCTTTAGAGGTTGGGTTTTTCAATAGTTATTCTGTAGTTTTACAGCATGGTACTAAGATTTGTTTACTTTAACCTCATTGCTAACTTGTAATAAACCTTCTTAACTATAGTCACTGATTCTTGGTCATTGTTGTGTAGCCAAATGGGTGGCACTGTTAGTTAAACTAAATTGAGTTTCTCAAATACCAACTCCCTTTACCTCTCAGTTGACAAAGAAAAGGTCCATATGATCACAAATGGTAAGGCCCAGCGCTGCAGCCACTTGGTAGCCTGTATGATGATTCATCAGTGAAGTGAGGGAGTTAGGGTGTCTCATTTAGAAATTGCTCAAGCCCAGTCCAAATCCCCTAAAGCCCATGGTTCACTAAATAGGATTGATCGGGTTCCAGTGGTTCGGAAACGAGTTGTAGTCGTGGAGGTGTGAATATTAATAGGGTTGCACATTGCAATTGCTTATGTTTAGCTTGCTGTATTTTGCAGTGATTTTGTGGTGTTCTGCAGAGATGTTGTAAGTTGTGTGAATGTGGCGATTAATGCCGAGAATTTGTAGCGATTATCGAATCTGACGTGGCCTAAGATCCAGGGATAAATTGTAAGTTATCAGTGAAGACACTAGGGCCTCGATTACAAGTCTGGCGGTCCACAGACCGCCAGACTCCCGATGGTGCAGTGTTGGCAGTCTCCCGACCACAGAATTATGATTTGGGTGGTCGGCTCGCCACAGCCCTGCCGCGGCCACCAGGCAACTGCCATTCCCTGGCAGTGTTGCTGCAGTCAGGAGGCCGCAGTATGCTTGGTGGGGCCGCTGCAGTCCTGCAAAGCATAATATGAGTTTCCCCTCCGCAGGTGGGTGTCACGGAGGTTCCTCCTCTATAAACACTGTGGTGGGGAGGAAGCATGTGCATGGGAATTCACACAGGAGCAAAGGTGCCCCCCTCGGTGCATGCACCCCATTTCCTGCACGGCATGGACTTTTCAGTAGGAACTGTTTTTGGCGTTCCCATTGCGGTGCCCATTTTTAGAGGCACCGCTGTGGGAATTTCAAAAGCCAGCTCACTAGACAGGAGGAAACTCTTAATCTAACGGGCGGTCTGACCACACCTTTGGCGATGTGGCGGCAGGGTGGACCCGGCAGCGCACCGCCACAGTCATAACCGGGCCCTAGATGTAGTTGTCCGCTGTGTTGTGGTGCTTGTTGTAAGACGTAGTCGACAGCGCTATTGAGATATGGACTTTATCTTTGCGTGATTGAGAGACATGGTTAGTAACTCAGTGCACAGGGAGGAACTGTATCAACCTGGGTGAGACCCCGCTGGTTGAAGTGAATGTCAGGGTAGGTCAGAAAGTGTCGCTACGGATCATTTCCTGTGTGTATGAAAATTTCTTTATAATAGCAGACAAAGTTAATTGTTGAAGTTGAATGCATTCGTTTGGTGCGTAAATTGCTGAGAGAACGCATTTTTGAGACTTGTAAAGGAGGGTGAGCTGCTACAAAGAGTGGGATTAATGTCACAGAGTGCTGCACTGGTATTGGTTGGTTGGTGTAGAGCCACGCTGGCATTGGCGTCATAGAGAGGTGAGTATTGCTGGTGAGGTGAAGAATCATTTCGTGGTTTAAACAAAAAGTCATTTGTGAATTTTGCATATACTTGATCGAAAATAAAATTCTTTAAAGTATTACAAAATCTAATGTGGGAGATATCACTGTACCTGTTAAAAAGGAGAAAGAGGCACCACCCAAAGGTACGTTAGGTCATCATATGGCAATAGGCGTGGGCTGCCATACAAGTATTTGGCTTGAACAATGGCATACGATCACTGAGAAAGATAGCCTTTGATGTTTCCCCCTTATGGCACATTTAATTTGAGAATCATTGAAAATTTAAGGAGGACGTTGCATGACATGAAAGAGCCTCCAAGACCTACACTATATAAAGCACTTAATGCCTGGGAACACACAGCCCACTTTAGACAGAGAGAAAGATTTCATGAAAAGGTCAGGAAAGCCATAAGCGTAATGTAGTTTTGGATGTTTGACTGCACCCCTAGAACTGGTTATGTTTCGTTTCTCTAGTGAAGACACTTCGTTGGGTAAGGGACGTGTGGATTTATTGGATGAGTCCTATCCTTGTCCCCGTTGGGGTCAGGAGAGGATCTCTTCCATGACAGATACTTCTTTATTTTTGAAGTATGGGGGAGGTGGGAGTGTGAATGGGGATTGTTTTAATGTTTTTTTTGTAAGGTAATGCACAGACCCTGCGCTCACTCACTCATAGCTTCATATGCAACAGCCCGATATAAGCCCACATTAACAGCAGATGAATGACACGGCCCCATAGACTCCACTGGGCTTCTCTGTGTTCTAATATGGAATGTTCAGGAACTTCTGGATAATATCAAGCAAGGTGAGGTGCTGAAGCAAGCCAAAAGACCACAAGCAGACATTCTCCTTATACAGGAGATGCATCTCTTGGGATCCAAAGTCCTGAGCTTGGCCGGATATGGATATACACTGAGTTTGTGAGGGGATCACGAGGTTCCAGTATTCCCATTCGCAGCAGAGTGCCCTTTAAGTCCACCAGGGTGTGGGTTGATTACCACGCTTGATATGTGCTAGGTACTGGTACACTGTGGGGAGAGTTTATCACACTTGACAGTGTATTTGCACCCCCCACCATTGGGGCAGTCCTTTGTTGACCACATAATTGGTTTATAGAGAGAACTGCCAGGTGGTCTCTCAGTGTTACGGAGCAATTGGAATGATATAATACAGCCTGAGACTGACTGATCGCACAAGAGGGGAGGCGACATGGGAAATCAGGGGTCCAGGTTGGGGTTTCTGGTTTCTGCGCTGGGCTGGAGTGATACATTCCGACTGAAGTAGGATACACATATTACTCAACTGTTCATCGCTCCTTCTCTTGGCTCAATTACTTGTTGGTACCTGCTGGATTCAAACACAGAGTATATGAAGTTAACATACTGCCTAGAGGGGTATACGGCCACTCCCCAGTGGCTCTTTAGCTTCATGTGGGTCCGGAGCGCCCGCCTTTTCGATGGCACCTATCGCCTTGGCATCTTTGGAACCCTGCATATAAAGTGCTCATATACCAGTCTATTACAGAATATGTCTCCCTTAATACAGAGATGACATCCTCCAAGTCAATACTATGGGAGGCCATGAAACCAACACTCCGGGGGGGGGGGGGAATAAATCAGCGTTTGTGTGGGTGAGCTTAGGCGTAGATCCCTCACATTGACGAAACTTGAGGTACAAATGCAAACACTTGAAGAAAGTAGCCATGAGAGGGGCAGTAGGGTGACATGGAGGCAACTATGCTAGACACAACAGGTATACCACCAACTGCTCCTAGACAATGCCAAACAAGCATGGCAGGCATCACAAAGCTGCATATATCAACAGGGAAACAAAGCAAGTAGGATGCTGCATCGGCTTTGCCAGGCCACGTACTCGGACTCCCCCGTACCAGTTATACAGGATGTACAAAGAGAGGTGCTGTCGGGCCCTAAGGTGGTGACACAGAGCTTTGCTGAGAACTTTAGGTAGCTGTACGCCAGAAGAGATGCAGTAGAAATAGAACAAATCATTGACTTTATTGAGGCTCTGCCTCCCAGTTCTTTGACAGATGCCACCCGCACACAGATGGATAAGCTGATGACTGAGGAGGAGCTGTCTGCGGCCCTGGAAGAGTTACGGGCTGGAAAGGCCCTGGGGCCCAATGGCTTCCCTATTGACTTTCTTAAATCATATATACCCCAACTGGGGAAACTTTTGTTGGGGGCGATGCATACAGGGCTTGCGGAATCAGGACTTCCACTAGACTGGAGGCACGCTGAAATTGTCGTACTCCTTAAGCCGGATCGTCCTCTAGACGTACACTCATCCTACAGTCTGACCTCTCTCCTCCATGTCGAGGTAAAGCTTCTTGCTAAGACCTTGGCCAGTAGGCTGATAGAATATACAACTGACTTAGTTCACCCCGATCAGGCTGGCTTTAGGCCTCACCATGCTACACGCCATAATATCAGACAAGTTCACAATAACCCGGCCCTGGCAGCCTGATTAGGGTGGCCGGCAGCAGTACTCTTAGCTGGCATTGATAAAGCCTCTGATTGCATTAGTTGGAGATACCTCTATGCGCTACTTAAGCACATTAATCTAGGACCCAAGTTCCTTTCATACATCTGACTATTATACACTGAACTAGCTGTTGCAGTTGGAGTATCTGGTGCGGTCTCTGCTCCTTTTCAGATATGCCAGGGTACCAGAAAGGGATGCCCACTCTCTCCCCTGCTGTTTGCCCTGGCCATGGAGATGTAAGCAGCTTGTGTCATCAATGGCTCGATCACTAAATGTGGCGGAAAAGTATCATCAGAAATTATGAATTATGAAATCGAAAACATCTCCTAAAGATAAGTAGTGGGTCAAGATTGACCGAACAACGCAAGAGTCCAAAGAAACGATACATGCCTATTATGAGAGACTGTTGCAGGCATCACGCAGTATAGTGGGACAGAGACAATTGAGACTAAAGCCATGGGACATTTTGTGTACAGGTTTGTTCATGGATTAAAACCTGAAATTAGGTCAATTATTCAGCGGCATGTTTTTTGCTGCAAGAGTAAGCACATTGATGACATTTTGAGATATTCCGAATACTGTAGTGACGAATTGGAAATGAATTGGAATTGGAAATGAACGGGGGCCTTTGTGGTACTACCTGCCTTCCCACTGGCTTGACAGGTGACACAGGAGCGACAAAACTCCTTAGTGTCTTCAGACATATAGGGCCAATGAAAGTGAAGGACAATCCTGTCCCAAGTCTTGTTTTGGCCCAGGTGCCCAGGTGACCTGCTAAGGGAATATCACGGGCTACTGTTAAAAGGAAGCCGCTAAACTTCAGAGGTATACCCAACCTCCTGGCTGTATCAGGCTTGGGGTCTCTACTCTGAGTATAGGAGTCCATCATCCCAATAGATCCTATGGGTACCACTAGCATTCCCAGAAGCCCCAGCAGCAGCCTGCTGTCTGAGGGGTTCAAGAGAGGGACAGCTCAGCTGCTCCTGGCTCAGATCTGCCCTGGAAGGGCCGCTTGTCCCCAAGAACTCAAACTGATCAGGCTCAAGCTCATCTGGGGCAGTTCCTTCTTCAGGACTAAGATCATCTCCCTAAAGAACTGATCTGTATTCTGAGTCGGGGGGAAGACTCTGCCTTAACCCTACTACTCCTCCTCTTGGAAGGCACCTGGTCCATTCTTTCAGAATCCAGGGTCTGTTCAGTTTTAGACATTTTGGCCTGTGATCTGGTCATAGCAAACACATGTGCAGGGATTCCTAACATTTCTGCAAGGGCCCTAAGCTCCACGTCAGCCCAAGCTGAAGTCTCTAAATAATTGCCAAGCAAGCATTCAACATGGAAGTCTGCACTTACCACAACTTTCTTAAGGCCAGTTACCCCTCCCCAGGAGAAATTAACAACTGCCAGGGCATGGTCAGTCCTGACATTGATAGCATTGTTCACTTGGTACATTTCACCAAGTATGATCTGCTCAGAAGCCACAAGGTCTTGTGTCACCATTGCGACACTTGCCCCTGTGTCCCTGAATGCCATAGCCTCTTTTCCATTAATCAAAGGCTGCTTTCTGTATTTCCACAGATTACTGGGACTGACAAATGAGAACATATCCGTGCCTCCATCACAGATCAGTACACCCTGAGTTGGCACTCTGACTAGGCCAGAGTCCATCCCAGAACCCAGGGTTAACCCTACTACACCCTTATTCTGAGTACCACCACTTGGAGCTGAACTAGGGGGAACAGTTGCCTTAGGGGCAATGGTGGCTGGAGTTGAGTCTTTGGACTTATTCCAATCCCTAGTCCAATGGGTTTTCTGTTTACAGATTTTACACCATGGTTTCTTTTGGCCTTTTACTTTGGTTGATTGGGACCCCTACCCCCCCCCCCCGATGCAGATTTTTGGGGACCTTGAGAAGACTTCTGGTCTTTACCCTTTATCCTACCCTTGTCAGGAGCTCTTTGAATCTTGCTTCTTTGGGTCACCACCTTGGTTCTGAACCTTGTGCTTCACCTTGGTTCTGACCCATTTGTCTGCCTTCTTTCCCAATTCTTGGGGAGAGGTCAGGTCAGAGTCTACCAGGTACTGATGCAACAGCTTATTATGACAATTATTAAGTATTTGCTCCCTCATAATTTAGTTGTACAATCCTTTGAAATAACACACCTTAATGCCAAGTAACCAGCCCTCTAGAGCCTTAGTGGCACAATCAACAAAGTCAACCCAGTCCTGAGTCTGTGCCTTTTGGGCATCTCTGAACTGTATCCTGTAGTGTTCAGTGGTTAGGCTAAAACCTTCAATCAGAGCACTCTTTAGGTCCTTGTATTTATCAGCATCCTCCTCTCTAACAGTGAGGAGCTTATCTCTACCTTTGCCTGCAAAGGAGAGCTACAAGATTGCTGCCCGCTGCTCCTGGGGGACCCTCTGAACTTTACAGGCCCTTTCCAGCGCAGTAATCCATTTGTGAATGTCATCCCCACTTTAGTAGGGAGGGACAATCTTGCTTAGGTTCCTATGGACTTGAGATCTTTCTCTACCTCTAGGGAAGTTGCTGCCACCCTGGGGCTCTACCCCCAGCTTTTTTCTAGTTCTCTGAAGCTCTAGGGCCTCTCTTTCTAAGGCTATATCCTCCCTTCTGATTCTAAGCTGAGCTTCCTCATACCCGAGCAGCCTTTCTTTCCTCTCATGGGAGGATTCCCTCATGTGAGAAGAAACCGAGGTCCCTACAGATCTGTCAGAATGGATAGACTCCTGAGAAGGAGAGCTTGACCTCTAGGCACACCTTCAACTCTCCCAGGTGGGGCAAAGAGAGGGACCTCTTGGCCATCTTCCCCATTTCCAGAAGGAGTTGTCTCTTCCAGGTTAAGATCATTGTCATCTTCCTGATCAGCTACAGAGGTCAGGTCTTGGGTATGTTCACCCCTGGGCCTTTGCTCTTCTGCTGCCCAGCCTACACTGCCTACCCCTTCAGACCCTGAGGTCCTTCTGAGATCATCCAACAGCAGTACCTCAATGATGTGTTGGGTGTTTGCACTTTTTCCAGTCTTCAATCACCTAGTGGAACACAATGCTCTCAATTCCAAGAATGGGAGTTTGTCATACTTAGATACCAGTAGCCTACTGACATCTGGAAGGGACCCAATGGTTCCTGGCCTTGAAGACATCATTAGTGAGGTATGATGTATGCACCTACCTACTCTAGTGTGGCCTACTAAACTCTATTGAGTTGTAGAAAGGGTGTGCTAAGCCCTTGACACACAACTCCAAGTTCAGTAGAACTTACTGTAGTTTAAGCTTGAATTATATGTACCTCGGGTACCTTTAGTGGTTTTCAGTCAGTAACTCACTTGAGATTATCTGGTAAAACAATGGCAAGCTTGAATCCCAACCGCTGCACACCAATGTGAGAAGTTGGCCTGGCATTTGCTGTCCGCTAGTTATAGTGGGCACCTTGCACCAGTCCAAACAACCCCTTAGAGGTGATAGGTTAAAGACAACCTTATTTGAATGCTATCCTAGTAGTAGCTATGGAGAGCAGCCTTCAGGCTAAGTCTTGAAGGAATGTAAAGCAGCTTGTTTTACCAGTCTATAATCTTGTGAATGGCTAAAAGAAAGGAGAACCACACCAGGTATTTATACAAAATATATGTATTTATTCTAAACATACCCGACTAGCCTCTTTATGAGGTTAGAGGTCAAAGCACATATGTTACACATTAATGTGTCACATTAAATTAGCACAATATACGTTAGGGCCTAGGGGCGAACCATACCATATTATTATGAAAGTGGTATAAGAACCACAACTTGACTAGACACAAGGCCTAGAGCCTGTTGAATCGCTGGGACCACAAGGAACCACCCATGGTAGTGACACAGGGGACCCGCGGGGGACGCGTGCAGTGTGAGACCACAGCCAGAAGACGCCGTTAGCTTCTATGGGGAAAGTCGCAGTTGGAAATTTAAAGATTAAGGACACTTAGGAGAGGACTTTGAGCAAACCCCTGTAGACTTAAGGGGTTCTAGGGCCAACACCCACGGGAGCACCAGAGTACTTGAGTTACCTCACCCAGGGAAGCTCGGTGCATAGGTGTCTTTTGGTGTCTGGAATCATCGGTGATTTCAATGGCGATCTGCTGCAAAGCGCTGTTGCCATCAAGAAGAAAAGTGTCTGGTGTGATCCAAGCCTGGATCGAAGATGGGAGGAACCTGAAAGCAGAGGGGACAGAGTCTGGGTCACTTGCCAGTGACCAGGGGCACGATAGAAGAATGCCCACCGATGTCGGGTGTTTCAGGTGCGAAGAGGTGAAGCTTAACTCTGTAGCCATGAGGACCAGGAGGCGTCGACGACGACCAGGAGATGGATTCAAGCTGTTCCACGAAGGATGTCGCACAAGTTACTTACCTTCGGTAACAATAGATCTGTAAGAAACAGTAGTTAGGGTTAGATTACTTACCTTAGAATATCTCCAGGCGTCAGGCTGGATCCGGAAAGTTTTTGTTAGCAGTACCCTTGCGCGTCGGTAGGCGTCGTCTGCGGCTACGCGTCGGCGTCGTGATCGCCAGGATGACGTCGTTGGAGTACTTAGACGCCGCCCTTGCACGCTGACGTCAGTTCTGTACATAGCTTTCCGTGCCAGGAATGCAGAGCCATGCAAGAAACCGACACTGGAGCCATGAAACTAGGGCCCTGAAAGGTATGACCTTAACCCTAGATATCGGTTCGCAGAACGGGGAGGATGGGTGGGGCGGTAAGGAATCTAACACTAACTACTGTTTCTTACAGATATATCGTTACCAAAAGTAAGTAACTTGTGCATCTGAAAGAAACAGATTAGTGTTAGATTCCTTATCTTAGAATATATACTCCTGCAGTATCAACCCCGGTGGTGGGTCTGCGAACCAAGATCACACCAGAAAGTCCTGGAGAAAGGAACGGCCGAAAAAGCCATCTCTCCGGACTTGGCTGTCCAGGCAGTAGTGCCTAGCAAACATTCAAGTTCAAGTTCAAGTTCTGGCATTTATAAATCGTACTACTCACCCAGAGGGTCTCAAGGCGCTAGGGGAAGGGGTTCATTATTTGTCGAAAAGCCAGGTTTTAAGTTATTTTCTGAAGGAGATGTGGTTCTGAGTAAGGCGGAGGTGAGTGGGGAGTGAGTTCCATGTCTTGGCAGCCAGGTAGGAGAAGGATCTGCCACCCATGGTGGATTTCCGGATGCGCGGGACTGTGGCGAGGGCATGATTAGACGATCTAAGTTGACGGGTGGGTTTGTAGAAGGACAGTCGAGTGTTGAGGCATTCGGGTCCTAGATTGTAGAGGGCTTTGTGTGCGTGGGTAAGAAGGCGGAAAGTAATTATTTTGTTAACGGGAAGCCAGTGGAGGTCTTTTAGATGTCTGGTGATGTGATCTTGGCGCGGGATGTCTAATATGAGTCTCCCTGACGCGTTTTGGATGCGCTGGAGTTTTTTCTGTAATTTTGCTGTGATTCCGGCGTAAAGTGTGTTACCGTAATCCAGTCGACTCGTGACCAGTGCGTGGGTGACAGTCTTTCTTGTCTCGAGGGGGATCCAGCGGAAGATCTTTTTGAGAATGCGAAGTACGTTGAAGCAGGAAGAAGAGACGGCGTTGACTTGTTTGGACATCGAGAGAGAGGAGTCTAGGATGAAGCCAAGGTTACGTGCATGGTCTGTGGGTGTGGGTGCTGCGCCCAGTGCGGAAGGCCACCAGGAGTCGTCCCAAGCTGAGGGGGAAGAACCTAGGATGAGTACCTCCGTTTTGTCTGAGTTGAGTTTTAGGCGGCTATGTTTCATCCATTCGGCTACTTCTTTCATGCCTTCGTGAAGGTTGGTTTCGGCGGTGTTGGGGTCTTTGGTGAGGGAGAGGATTAACTGGGTGTCGTCGGCGTACGAGATGATGTTGAGGTTGTGTTGACGCGCGATGGAGGCGAGAGGACTCATGTATACGTTGAAGAGGGTGGGACTGAGTGAGGATCCTTGAGGTACGCCGCAGATGACTTCGGTGGCCTCTGAATAGAATGGGGGAAGTCGGACTCTTTGAGTTCTCCCAGTGAGGAATGAGATGATCCAGTCCAAGGCTTTTCCTTGTATGCCGATGTTGCTGAGTCGATGTATAAGGGTGCTGTGGCAGACTGTGTCGCAAGCGGCGGAAAGGTCAAGTAGGATGAGGGCCACTGTTTCTCCGTTGTCCAGGAGTGCTCGGATGTCGTCGGTCGCTGCAATGAGGGCGGTTTCGGTGCTGTGTTTGGCTCGAAATCCAGATTGAGATGGATCAAGGGAGTTGTTGGATTTAAGGAAGGTGGCGAGCTGGCTGTTGACGGCTTTCTCGATGACTTTGGCCGGGAATGGGAGGAGGGATATGGGTCGGTAGTTTTTAAGTTCAGAGGGGTCTGCTGTGGGTTTCTTCAGAAGGGCGCTGAGTTCGGCGTGTTTCCAGCTTTCTGGAAAGGTGGCAGAGTTGAACGAGCAGTTGATGACATCACGGAGATGGGGGGCGATGATGGAGTCAGCTTTGTTGAAGATGTGGTGGGGGCAAGGGTCAGTGGGCGAGTCAGAGTGGATTGAGTTCATGAGGGGAATGGTGTCTTCAGTGGTAATTGGGTTCCAGGCGCTGAGGATGTTAGTTGGCGGAGTCACGGAGTAACGGCGGTTACCACGTCCGCGTTGAGGCTGGTTCGGTGGCCTGTGGCCACAAAAGGGGAAAAAGCAGAAGCGCACTGTCTGCTTTGTCGTCAAAAAGGTGACGGCCATCAAAGGGCATGTCCATGAGCGTGGCTTGAGCATCGCCTGAGAAATTGGCGGACCTCAGCCAGGCGTGGCGATGAACCGCCACCGTCGTGGGAATCGCCCTTCCCAGCGAGTCCGTGGTATCCAGTCCACACCTGATGGAATAATGCGCCACATCCCGCCCCTCCGCAAGGGCTTAGGCGCGCCGGGCTCAGGCCTCCACCGGGCATTGGGGCAGCACGTCCACAACCGTGTCCCACAAAGAGTGGGTATAACCGCCCAAAAGGCAAGCAGTGTTGATAGACCGCAACCCCAAACTCATTGAGGAGAACAGTTTCTTCCCAAACTGATCAAACCTTTTGGATTCCCTATCCGGGGGAGGGGTGGGGAAGGCGGTCTGGGACGTAGATGTATGAATCACCAGGCTCTCGGTGGTGGAGTGCATGGACAGAAAGCTAGGGTCGCCCGGAGCCAGGGGGTGGCGTCGGGCCACGTTCCGATTCACAGGGGGCTCTGTGGAGGGCTTGGAGTAGGTGCCCATCAGAACGTCTGTGAGGGCCTCATGGAACGGCAGTAGAGGCTCTGAGGAGCTTACTGGCGGCTGAAGCACCTCAGTGAGGAGGTTAGTCCTCACAGCAGCAACAGGGAGCTCAAGAGCCAAGGCCTTGGCTGCCCTGCTCAACACCACACCATATGTAGCACCCTCCTCCGTAGCCACAGAGGGAGGAGAGATGAATCCAGTGTCGGGTGATGTGTCCAAAACACTGGCCTCCACTAGCTCATCTGCCCAGGCCTGGCTCAACTGGCATTGCTGTGCCAGAGGGTCCTCAGACCCCTCCCAGTCCTCCCCTTCATCCGTGTCCTGGTAAACAGGCTGGAATGACGGAGCCGGGTCGTTAGTGAAGGCCTCACCCATCGACGCCGGAGACCGCGCCGAGCGGCACCGTTCCAATGCCGGACCCGGACCAAGGCTGAAACTGGGGCTGACGTCCTCCGAGGACGGTGCCGGGAGCGACACCATTGGGGTTGGCACCAGCGGAGGAGTCGTAAGGTCAACTCGCGTCGACCGAGATCCAGGCACGGATCCCACGGGGGCCGGCGGCGTCGGGACCGAAGTCGACGACTGCGCCGGGACCAAGGCACCTGACGGCGCCGAGCCGCCGGCCCGCCAAGGCCCCCAGTCAGGTCTGCGGGGCCCAAAGGCACGCCGGCAGGCCTCAACGGAGGGTAGTGAGTCCTCATGACAATGAGGAAATCACGAATCTCCTCTGGCATCGCTCGCAGGCCAGGGACCGAAGGGTATGGGGCTGGAGGTGGCGCCTGCGGCTCCGAGCGAGCCGCGCGGGCGGTGTCGCCCGAACCCTCGGCCGCTTAGCACGATCGGCGAAGGGAGTCTGAAGAGCGATGTTACCTCTTCGACTTCTTCTTTGAATGCCTCGACTTACCTGAGGACTTGAAGCCCGACGAGAGATGGTGATGACTCGCCGAGCCACGACTGTGGCTCCGCGACCGGTCCCTCGACATCCTTCTCGACCGGGACCTCGAGCGGCGCAGAGCAGACTGCCGGATCTCGAGTAGCTTGCAGGACTGCTCCCGCCTAGCTTTCGAGGTCAAGGCCCGGCAGTCAGGGCACGACTTGTCGTCGCGGTCAGCCCCGAGGCAGTAGAGACACCGATGGTAGGGGTCAGTCACCGACATCAGGCGATGACAGGCGTCGCACGGCTGGAAGCCAGGCATCCCTACGGCACCAGGAGTCAAAGTCGACTCGAAAAAGAGATCCAAAATAGACCAAAAAGTTAGTCAAAAAATTACTAGAGTACTGCTCTTCCCGGATTTGCGCTAGCTGGCGCGGAAAAACGAAGAACTGACATCAGCGCGCGAGGGCGGCGTCTAAGTACTCGGACGATGTCATCCTGGCAATCACGACGCCGACGACGGATGTGGAGCCGCAGACGGCGCCTACCGACGTGCAAGGGTACTGCTGACGAAAACTTTCCGGATCCAGCCTGGCACCCGGGGATATTTGAAGGTAAGGAATCTAACACTAACCTGTTTATTTCAGATGAGTGCTGCGGTGTCGGTGCCCGGATTGGACCCAACAAGCCTTGGCAACTACAACCCACTCAAGAAGAGAAAAGATGCTTCGGTTCGGACCAGCAAGGTCCAGAGACTCACCAAGTGGTGGAGAGTCAGCGCACGTCTGGAGCAACCAGGGAAACCCAAGGAAAGTCAAAGTGCCTTCTCAGGGACCCACCAGTCAACAGACCAGGGATTGCGAAGGTACCTCGAGCGAAAACCACAAAGGGCCGACTCATGGAACACTCGTGGAGTGTAGGCCATCAATCTTTGGTGAGAAGCTAATGCACTTACAAATGTGCAGGGTGTCCAGGGGTTCCGGTTCCACGGTACCTACGAGGGCTACGCGTCTCAGCTTTGCTGGGGATTCGGTTCAGCCTCTGGGAAGTCTGAAAACCCACCTCCTGTATTGCAAATACTTCGGAGTCCGGGGGAGCTTCAGAGATGCAAACCGGCAGATGCGTCTTTGGTGCCTGCCAAGCAGGGGAGTAACTCCTTTACTCCAAGGGAGATTCTTCAGTCATCTAGATCGTCGTAGTTCAAGGATTTCTGTAGCAGAGTTTCGTCCAGGTGTAATCTAAAGTCCTGTAGTCAGAGGTTCCTTCTTTATACCCAAGGAAGGAGTTGGACTAACTCTGAGGACCCACCTGTGGGAGGCTTTAGAAACAGGGGTGACTAAACCCATTTCCTTTGTCCAGTTTCGCACCAGAGAAGGGGCTGGTAGCCCCGGCAACCGGTTTAAACTGGGCTATGCACAGGGACACCAAATGTGCCCCTAGTGCTGACTTTAAAGCACTTTCAGAGTGCACCCACCCAGCCCCAATACACTAAAGCCTGTCTGGGAGGTGGTGGCACCTCCCTGTGACAGGAAACCTATTGTCCAGGCCTCCTCTGCCGGAGTTTCGTCCAGCAGCAAAAGGCCAGACTCGCGTCTGTGGCTGTGGCATCCATTTTGTGATGCCAGGGTTCTTTTAAACTGGTACCGGGTACCGGTGTGTACATGTCTCTCCTTCTAGAAGGATGGGATCATACCCCTGCCGCCAGGACTGGCGGGCGGTATGATTCCAAAGTGTTTGACACCAAACACAATATGTTTCCTTGCAGCCATTCCAAAGTTAGCATTTACCGCGAGGTTATAATACACTTAAGAGTATATGGTCTGGCTGCATCACAGAACAACCCAGAGAATAGTTTCCGAAGGCTGCAGAGGGGCCCAGCTCATGCATGGACACCCTCTCACACACCCCCAGCACCCTGCCTTCAGGATTGATAAGGCCTGCCACCACCTTACCCAGGCTGCAGTAGCAGTCCTGTGGTGTCATTTTGGAAGGCTTCCCAGGGGTGGCATAATACATGCTGCAGCCCCTGGTAGGCCTCTGTGGTACCTATGCCCTAGGTACCTAAGGTACCATATACTAGGGACTCATAAGGGTACCCCAGTAACCAAACTGGAGTGTACCTAAAGTACGTGGAATCAATTTGAAGAGGATGCAGCTAGGCTTGGGTCCTGGATAGCAGGGTCCCAGCCAGATTAAAGTCGAAAAACACTGAAACATCAGCAAAAAGTGGGGCTAACCCTAAGAGCAGATCCTACTCTCCTACGGAAGGCATAAGCGAAATGGCTAATATCAAATAAATTAGGTGGGGAGCAAACAGAAAACCTGGAAGAAAACCTCATTCCGGCGTCAAAGGACTATAGGGCAAGCATCACCTCTTTAGGGTGTCCCTTCAGTTAGAGAACATTTTCACATTAAACACGAATAAAGCCAAAATGTCCCTGCTCTAATTAACACTAGAGTAACAAGACGTGTCATTTGTTTATGATCTTGTTTTACCATTGTCATTCATTGGAATATGTGATTTACTAATTCTTTTTTTATTTTGCAAGAAGACAAGACATATGTTTAAGACTGCGAGTTGAAAGCTCACAATAGACATGTTTAATACGGTAAACAGATATAATACCGATTCCAAAATATCGTTTGGACAAAATATCGAGTAAAAAATATAGACTAGCCAAAATATCGACCAGACATAATATAGACTACACAAATATCGAGTAATATCGATATTAATAGCCAAAATATCGAATCAAAAATATAGACTAGACATAATATCGACTAGATAGAATATAGACAAAAAAAAATCGAAAATAAGGTAGTTATTAATAATTTTTAATAATTGTGTAATATAAATCTGTAGCGGGTTGTGGGTTTATAGGGGAATAGGGTGGGAAGTAATTTAATTATATTTAATTAATTATGTAAATTATTAATAATTGTTAATTAATTATTAATTGGTAAATAATTAAAATATAATTGGTAATAAATAATAAATAATTAATAATTAATTTTTAGTAAATTATTTTCTGTAGCGGGTTGTGGGTTTATAGGGGAATAGGGTGGGAAGTAATTTTATTATAATTAATTAATTATGTAAATTAATAATAATTGTTAATTCATTATTAATAGGTAATTAATTAATATATAATTGGTAAATAATTATAAATATTTAATTGATAAATAATTAGTATTTAGTCAATTATTTTCTGTAGCGGGTTGTGGGTTTATAGGGGGATAGGGTGGGAAGTAATTTAATAATAATTAATTAATTATGTTAATTAATAATAATTGTTAAATAATTATTAATTGGTAATTAATTAAAAAATGTAATTGGTAATTAATTATAAATATTTAATTGATAAATAATTAATATTTAGTAAATTATTTTCTGTAGTGGGTTGTGAGTTTATAGGGGGATAGGGTGGCAAGTTATTTAATAATAATTAATTAATTATGTAAATTAATTAAAATTGTTAATTGTTAATTAATTGTCATTTTAACCCCTACGCTATCCAGCGCTTTCCCTACTGTTGCACCCACTGGAGTGGGAATAGTAATTTTAACCCCTACGCTATCCAACGCTTTCCCTACTGTTGCACCCACTGGAGTGGGAATAGTAATTTTTACCCCTACGCTATCCAACGCTTTCCCTACTGTTGCACCCGCTGGTGTGGGAATAGTAATTTTAACCCTTACGCTATCCAATGTTTTCCCTACTGTTGCACTCACTGGAGTGGGAATAGTAATTTTAACCCCAACGCTATCCAACGCTTTCCCTACTGTTGCACCCACTGGAGTGGGAATAGTAATTTTTACCCCTACGCTATCCAACGCTTTCCCTACTGTTGCACTCACTGGAGTGGGAATAGTAATTTTTACCCCTACGCTATCCAACGCTTTCCCTACTGTTGCACCCACTGGAGTGGGAATAGTAATTTTAATCCCTCCGCTTTCCAATGTTTTCCCTACTGTTGCACTCTTTGGAGTGGGAATAGTAATTTTTACCTCTACGCTATCCAGCGCTTTCCCTACTGTTACACTCAGTGGAGTGGGAATAGTAATTTTAACCCCTCCGCTATCCAATGTTTTACCTACTGTTGCACTCTTTGGAGTGGGAATTGTAATTTTTACCTCTACGCTATCCAGCGCTTTCCCTACTGTTGCACCCACTGGAGTGGGAATAGTATTTTTTACCCCTAAGCTATCCAACGCTTTCCCTACTGTTGCACCCACTGGAGTGGGAATAGTAATTTTTACCCCTACGCTATCCAACGTTTTCCCTACTGTTGCACCCACTGGAGTGGGAATAGTAATTTTTACCCCTACGCTATCCACCGTTTTTCTGCTGTTGAATTCACTATAGTTGTTACAATAAATTTTAAACAATTTGCTATGCTACGGTAAAAATATTATATATGTTTAGTTAATAATATGTATTTATATATATATATATATTTATTAATTAATTTTTTTTGTTGTAATTTACATTAATTATTTATTAATATTACATGTATTTAATCATTTTAACTAAGTTTATATTAAATATATTTATTTTTATATTAGTTTTAACTTAATTTAAAGACATATAAAAAAAACGATATTTTGACAGTCTATATTATTTACAGTCGATATTTTAGAGTCGATATTTTTGTACTTACCTGTATAAAGATAGAAACTCGATATTTTGTCCCTCGATATTTTCTCATCGATATTTTTGCAAGTCGATATTAATGGGCTCGATATTATTTCAGTGATCCGTTTAATACGTAGGTTTGTTGAGAGATTATACTTTGAGACACTATATCAGGTGCTTGAAATATATAATTATATGCCACAATGTGAGCTTAGATTGAACCACAGACATAGAACTATGAGTTAATAAACTTACATTGTGATCAATATTGTTGGTGGAATATGTTTGAATCTATGCTATTTTTTCCTTCCTGCAGCATAAATATATACCTCCAGATGAAGGAAAATGATGTCCGAAATGCACTGAGGATTTGACTAAGGAATTAATGATTAAGAAGTCAATGAATGAATTAAAATGATGTCTCAAGAACAAGCATTATCAAAAATTTAATAAATGGCATATCTAAGCTAAAGAACGTGGAATAATGTCTTCTGATGTACCAATGCGTTCAACAATTGAACCCCGGTCAGGGACTTAAACGAGTGCCAGGGGGACACTGTACCCTGTCCGTGACTGTGCATCAGTGGGCCTGCTGTAATTAAAACATATGTATTACACTCAGGGAGAAAGAGTAATAATTGAACACACGAAAATAAAAACTCACAATGGTTAATACTCCCAGCTTTTTACTGCAGAATACATATCAGGAAAACTCCAATCTGAGTCCCTAGATAAGTGCCATACCCATAGTCAACATCAGAACAAGCTATCATCTCAGAATCCTGTATAACATAGGAAGAAGTTCAAGCAACCATCAAGACGTTAAAAGTAAAGAAAGTCCTAGGACTAGATGGCTACAAAATGGGTATGGGGAGGGTAAGTTCTATAAGGTCTTTCCGGAAACATTGTCTCCCACATTGCTAAAAGTATTGAACCTGTTCACGCCAACCCAAGTGCTTATGGTATTGGCCAGGCGCGCAACACCCATTGGGCTCACCAGGCTTCAGAACCCCCCGCACCCCCCCCCCCGTCGTGTGTGTCAGTCCGGGTTGCGACAGCATCGCGGGCTGGCAACGTCTAATTGCAGCAGCACCCGAGTACTTCACAGGTCTTTAAAAGACCGTGTACTTGTAAATGTGGCTTGTGTTGTTTTTTCACCCCTTCTTACAGCCACTCTGGTTATGGCTGGAAGAATTAGACCCTCCCACTCCCCCCTAAAAAAATATTTTTCAGCCCCCCCCCCCCCGAAATGTGGCTCTAGTTGCCCACCTGCTATTGGCCTATAGCATTTCTCAATGTGGACATTAAGATCTACACAAAGTCTTGGATATAAGACTGGAGATTATACTGCCGAATTAGTTAGGTTTATAAAGCATCATCAAACACATGATAACAACAGAAGTGTGGTCCACCTGGTCGGGAGCGCAATAAAAAGAAACAATACCAGCGGTGTTCATCACCTTAGATGGAGAAAAAGCTTTTGACCGGGTGGACCGTGGACCTCTGCTTCCTGGCAAGTGGGGAGGGGAGGGTTTGGCTCAATTTTCACAGCGATGACCCAGCAGGGTATATGTACAATTATGTTTTTGTGCTGTATTAATAATTACAACTTTGATTATACAAAACAGAAAACTAAAGCTCCATTGCCATGTCAGTATTGCTCTATTGCCATTTCTTTGTATCATACACACTCCTATGTTTTTCTATGTTATCCATTGTCTGGTCACATGAGCACTGAGCACAGGTATTCCTAATATGGAATATTTTCATGGTTATGAACTGATAAAAAATGAAAATGTTTGCTATAATTTATGTGCATTTGTGATTGAGTCTGTGGGTGAAATACTTCTATTTCAATGTTGTTACATAATTGATTACTCCCTTAGGTACCATTATCTATTTCCTGTAGTTCCAGGTGAATAAAGGGCTGCCACTGTCACAAACGTCTATAGCAGGGCATCAGGCACCCACATCAAGGATAACGCTTAATGGGGGAACCTGCTTTCTGGCTTGGGAAGGGGACACACCAGGAAAGCTCCCTATTCCCACTATTACTTGCCTTTAGCACCAAGCCTTTGGCAGGTTGAATAAGGAAAGGTTGAGGGATAAAGGGCCTCCGACTTGGGCTGGATATCCATAAGGCAATGTTGTTTGCTGTCAACGTGCATTTGAATCTAACAGGTCAGGCTATGTCCTACTATAGGTTACAGACAAAATTGGAGGATTTCAAGAAGGTCTCCGGCTTCAAAATAAATGCATCCAAAGCAGGAAATTATGAACCAGAGGTCGACGTGACTAAGGGCCATATATGTTTCCAATGGTCCTCAGGGGACATCACTTACTTGGAGGTTCATGAGTACATCAGATGTGGCAGACAAGTACATGGTTGATATGATACAGCTTTTATCAGAGATCTGTTAGGACCTTTAGGAATGGGAGGCCCTAACAGTTTTGCGGGTAAGCAGGATCAATGCCATTAAAATTAAAGCATTTCCAAGGATATTGTACCTATTCCCTGCCCGACCTAAAACAGTACCAGACAGCTTCTCCAAGTTAAAGAGCATGATATTCTTGGAAGGGAGGTAGTCTGAGAGTTTCATATAAGGTACTATGCCTGCCCGGGGAAAAGGTGGATTAGCCTTTTCAGACATCCACACATACTACAGCTGCACAGCTGACAATTAATGTTTTGTGTTTGTTTAAATAATAGTTTCCGAGAGAGGCCTTAGGCCTGCAAAAAGATGGCGTTTCGAGACCTGTCCAGAAAGGAGCCTTGCACAGAAGTGGAAACTTTTACCACGTCGACAATTTTGTCAGAAAAATACAGTTTAATAAGTTGTGCTAAATGTGCTCCTGCAGAGAAGGATTGATTCAAGGACAGGAAGCGGCAAGATTGCCAAGGCAAGGAAGTCAGGAACTGTAGCTCGAGTGAAATGTTACATTTTCGAGGAAGAGAAATGACACGAAGGCAAAGGACAATAGGGCTAAAGAAGAGCCCGTTCTTGGTTTGAAAACGGTGATGACACAATATGGTTCCACATAAGATAGCCAATGAGAACTCTGATGGCAAAGAAAAAGGAACACTGTTGGGAAGATTAGCTAGTTAGAAAGGTATAAAACCTGGCCCATGGGGAGGAGGGAATCTCTTCTTGTTTCCTGATTCCTGAAGGGCGTGACGTGCTGTTAGACTCTTTGGCGCACGTAGGGACAGCAGTCTTAAAGGTTATTCTTTTTAGGTGAAGTGAGTTTTAGACAGGGTGTTAGTATTTAGGGAATGGAAACTTTATTTTGCTTTAATTCATGCTGATTGATTTGCCTTTAAAGTGTCAGTCTAATAAATCTTTTCCTTAATAAAATGTTGCTTTCATTTTGCTAATAAATAAAGATTCTTAATTAAAATGCTCTTTCTTTGAATAATAAAGCTAAAAAAATTAGATTTGAAATGACAAGCTGGTCTTGTTTATTCATGGTCTAGTTACCATCGGTTAATCCATTCGCCTTAGTGACTTAATTAAATGACACATGTTTAAATCCATGGTAAGAAATGATAAACTGCAGTTGCATATACATTTGTAAATAGTTTGTGTATTGATCTGATTAGTTAGGTCACATAATTCAGACGCTCAAAAATTGTATTGTTAGTTTATGGGCCTTAGTAAGTAATTCATGATTAATGGTGAGTATTGTAGAGAGAAGTAGCGTTGGTGAGACAGTTTTTCATTAGGAGTGCTGGATCAGAAGCAATACAGATATAAGATTCTAGTATGTATCTGATTGATTGATCTAATAAAACTCAATAAAATATTTTAAAATATTTTCGTCATTTACAAAAACATTGTCTCATTGGACTTAGTAGGAGAAAATCTACTCCCAAAGGAGTAAAACTTTTGTAAATTATGTTTAAAACATTATATTTGTGTCAGAGGATATTTTGGTTGTTGATATTCAGACATACACCCTTTTCTAATGCATGCACTGTTAGCCCTAGCAACATCGCAGCACAGATGGGGCTCCGACTTTCACTTCAAGGAGTAGCATATTTGAAATTGCAATTTCCACAAACGTTTGCCAATTATGTTACTTTAGCAAATTACAATTTTGGATTAAGCGCCACAAATTCTGCCAATACGCATCATTTTAAGATTGTACGATTGCAAAATCCTTTTGTACATCTGACTCGTTACAACTTAATGCATGAGTGACATTGAAACCGCTTACACCAGGGTGCTAGAGAACCGCTGGCCAGTCTTCCATTGGGCCTTCTTGTTAAGAAAAAAACAATAGTAATCAGTGAGCGTTGGCTTCCCATTTGCATAGAAAGAGAATGTGCCTTACAGGTTTCCATCCAAAATGGAACTCTTGGCATTAAGAAATACATCATAAATATTCAGTTATGTTTACCTCTCATAGTTTCTTCATGGAGGGTGAAGTAAGGCATTTATGGCATGTGATCCTCTTGATGCCAATGGAGGTGAACAATCGTAGTTGTGAAGTGTCTTTATGCTACGCATGACACCTGCCAGTACCTGTTTTTTTATGCCAACATACAACAGGGCTTCATTTGAGCTGGTGGTCCACTGGCACTTATTTTTGGGGACCAGCACTTAATTTTCTGCACCAGACATTTACTGATAGCAAAAGAGAGAAAAACACACAAAGGGAAAAGACGGAGGACGAGAAAGGCAGAAACAACATTACAAAGGGAGAAAGGAGGAACCTGCAAGAGAGAGATAAAGGGGTAGGGAGTATCTGGTAGTGGATTACAGAGGCATAAAGTGGTATTCAGCATGCTGTCATTTAATCGCACAAACTACGGGCTTCTGAGCAGAGCTTTGAGCCCTGGTATTCTTTTACAAATTAAGCACTGAATTGCATTCTTGGACTTGTGGTTTTACTTTTTCTTTAAAAAAATATATGTTTATAAATCTGACCAGATAAAGAGCCATTGGCTTAATACCAGGACTGGCTGAACATATCAGATAAGGCATTAGGCCACGTGTATAAGATGAGGCAACTTTTCGTAAAGAGGGGAACTTCTGCAGGGCGTGTGACGGTGAGTGTTTGTGGTAAGGTTCTAAGATATTAGGAGAGTGCTAATGATTCCAAGACGGGCGAAACCCTCCAAATGAAAGTTTGTTGAGAAGTGTAGTCACAGTTCATGGATCTATAAGCAACCAACAGATGGGAGTTGGAGCACTATTGAAAGCGTATGCTTAGCTATCATCTTCATCTACCCTTGTTGTAATTCTGAGCATGAAAGTTGCCATTGACTTGAAATCCATAATATTAAGGACAATTATAGAAAAGACTTTTAAGCTATACATTTCACCCTATCTGTTATTCCTTTTCATTATCAACGATATCAGTTAACATAACTAAAATCATGTTCATATTATATCTGAGGAGATAATTTCTATGTATCAAAACACGGATTTCGCTTATAATGCAATCGCAAAATTGAAAACACAGAAAAAGCGAGATTGACAAGTTCCCGCCAAAATTTTGCGGGAACGCACGCACATTGCCTGTGTACTGGGAAATACAGCCATGACGTACTTCGTTCCGTCGTTGCAACGGGTGTCTTTGAGGTGCTCAACACGCATTCTGAGGCCTCCGGACAGCAGAGCTCTCACGAGGCCATATGGAGCAGGCGCGTGGCTGCCATCGGATACGCAGGTGGGCGCCTGTGCGTGCGTAAACAGGAAACCGCTGAGACGCACCTTCAGTCCACGAAGATGCAGGCTGCTGAGGAAAGACGGTTTAAGGTCCACTAATTTTTGCACGGAACTGCTCCCCATCAGCGTTTCGTCTAGAGTAATCAAACTGTTTACCTCATAACCATTTCTTGCTTCACCAACTTTTTTTTTTTTTTTTGTAACAGTGGGACTATGGGTGATTTATGACAGGTCGGAGGTTGCAGACTTCATGCATTTACCTTTCTGTTGTTTTTTGTGTATAAATATCTTTTGATGCTGAACGAACATATTTAGGGAGAGGTAAAGGCGGCTTTGGTTTTAGCGGTCAGCTTTGTAGTGGAGAAGTGTGGCTCAGGGGTTAGAGGCGGCAGACCCGGAAAGCTGAGATCGGCCCTGGACCAGGGTTCAATTCCCCGCCTCGGCGGGTCTTGGGCTAAAAATTCCACGGACTCGATAATTCTCGCTCCGGTGCCTTCTCGACTCACGGGTTCACACTCTGCGACTCTGGGCAATAGCTTGCTTAATCTCCACAAAGGCCCCTCGCGGCGGGATGCCTGGCTTTCACCTTGTGGATACCCTGCCGGGGCTATCTCACAGGGGAATACCAGGACGGGTTCCCTAAGCAAGCGCCGGGAAACCCACTGCGGGTAGCTGTGCGCTATAAGCTCAAATACATTTACATTTACATTTTAGCCACCTATGGGTTTCCAGTTAAATCTATTCAAGGTGAGGATTGCTTCAAGCGGCAGCAAGAGAGGTCATGAGGAGAAAGGTGAGCAGGAGAGAGGCAAAAACATTTCATACATAGAGCCTCATTACCTCCTTGTCCAGTCTCCCGGTCCCATTCCTTGCAAGTGAGCAGCTAGTCTGCTCCACAGAAACCTTTAGCCTAGCTGAGCTGTTTGGACTTCCCCCAAGATGGCGTCACTATCACGTGACAATAAAGGGGGAAGCGCAGCATTGGAACATCCTGTTCTTTTTTTTCTGCACTACGTGCCTGATTGCCTGGCTGTGCTGGACGGGGTTGCCTCGATGTGGTAAGTTCCCTGTTGTGTCTTGTTTTTGCTGTTTTCGGCGGCCTGCTTTAGCGGCCGCCTGTTGTTTCTAGCTGCCTATTCTCTCCCGCGCTACCTCATTTGTGCTGACGGCGGTCTATTGCCTTATGTTACGCGGTTCGCGTTAGCGGCCGTCTCCGCTTGTACACGCTCACCTGTGTTGATGGGCCTGCTTCAGCGGCCGTTCCTTGGTGTTCTCCGGTCCCGCTGCGCCCTGCATTAGCGGGCGGGGGTTTCTGGTGTTGGTGATGCGGCGCACTTGTGTTTTCCTGTGCGTTTGGAGGCGAATTTGGCAGCTGGCTTGGCTTTTTATGCCGGCCCCCTTTTTCCTGCTCCCACGGGAGTTCGGGTCCTCGGGACTTCGTGGCCTATATATGGGGTCCTTCCTGGCTGGTTTTTAGGGCTCGCCTGCTGATGCGCTTGCGCATAGCTGGCGAAGCTCTATAGTGGCTTATCTAGAGTTTAACCACTGGCGATTCCACTGGCGATTCCATGCAGTGCATGTGCTTTTTAACTCATTGCGCAAGCGCAATGAGTTAAAATGCGCGTGCACAGCATCAAATCGTCAGCTTGGTGCCGCCAGCAGCTCTTCCCGCTCCGCCCCCTGCTGCATCAAAGGCTTTGCGCTCTGCCTCAGCCCAGCCATTCTCCTCCCCTAATTGCCCCCTGCTGCATCAAAGGCTTTTTCACGGCGGGCCGGCCGTGCTTTCAGTTTTACGGCCGCCAGGCCGTGCCTCTCGTTTCTGCCGCGCTGCGCCAAAGCTTGTTTACCACATATGCATTAAGCGAGGCATTATTGCAAGTGGATGGTTTGCCACACAAAGGCATCCGATCTGCCAACACTGCGAGAGTTTGATACATTTCTATGAGCAGCCTAGTTTGCATTCATCTGTGGTTTGTAAAAACCTAAGTGAACGAGCTGCACCATTTCACAAAAATGCACTTTTGATCTAAAAGCTTTAGTGCACTTCACTTCTGAATGTATGGCATGTCTGCTAAACTATCTCTGTGCTGTAACCTTTTATTCAGCTTTATATGCCCAACCTTTTTGTACTCCCATGTATCGATTCCTGCCTACTTTAGCCCCTTGCTACTGCCCCATTGGCACCCCATCCTCTAGTATCGATATTGATTGCATGTGTGACTGTTGTGTCTGCACTTCGACTCCGCACAGGCCACTGCATACCCAGCGGTGCGGGGGCAGCTCCAGGGGGGGGGCCTCAGCACAGTACTCTGCTCTGAGTGCTCCGGATAAAATTCGGAGCAGGGGCCCTCCGTGTACATTGGGCGGGGGGGGCTTAAACTTTCCTTACGCAACTGGTCTGACGACTTTGTTGTGTTACTGCTTTATTGAAAATATGCTGGACTTATTTTTTATTAACACATTTGGTTTTTAAAATGGCAAGCACACCCATAATTAATTAACCCACATAGTTTGAGGCTTTCGCGGTATGGCCCCAACAATAGGACATTGCATTACAATACTGTTCAGTGTGGCGTGACGCATGGCCATTGGAGCGGAGAAAAGTAAACACGCCTGCCACATAAATAAAAGTGCATAGTTTTACAAAGAAATGCAAAACTGCTGCACAAAAAGTCACTTGTTTGCAAGACCAGCAACATGTTTTCCTTCTAGCTCGTTGTGTTCACAGAACCATTATCCTAGTTACCAAAATGAATGTCTTTACCATTTCGTTTCATGGCAACGCTTTATTGGATAGGAAATAGCCCACTGGGGAGGGCTCGGGGTTCCTTTGATCCATCTGCCCCTCCTTATGGCATCCACAACAGATCTCGATTGTTCGAACCAGCTCGTTTCCATTCAGTGCGGTAATGTGGTTATCCACCCAGGGACTTAGTCACAACTGCAAGATGGCTCGGAGGCGTTGAGAAACCTTTCTTTGTAATACCCCCACGTAGAGTAGAATTGTCAGAAATCTACTTATTTTTGTATCTGCTGTGCTACTTTCACGCGAAAGGGATCTTTTTTTCTGATTGTGATGGCCACATTGAGAAATTAATTCAAGAGAGCTTATTTGTATTTTGGGCCGTCAATAATTGATAATACATTCTTAGACTTTGCTTGCCTATGGGTGCTATTAATTCGTAATTTCAATATCAAAATTGGTTTGCTTGGATTGACATTCTGAAGGCTAGTACTGATAAAAGCTTTTTTAAAGGATTTAAAGGAACAGCTTGCCGTCCGTCACTGGCCCCCACTCTCATATTGTTTGTTGCTGTGAACACCATGTAATGAAGTACAGTCCCAGGGGAATTGAAAAGGTACTATATTTACAGGATTCCCACAGACTTTTACTACTTCGCCCTGCCAGGGCTGCAGCTGCTCGGCATGGTGTGCCCGTGCAGACTCAACCCACCATACCCCAAGCTCAGGCTTTTCAAGCTAGTTTGCAGGAGGAACTCGCTTCTTGGTCTCCCTCTCCCCATCTCCCCCTCTGCCTGCTCTCCTCTCTCTCTCCCTCCCTCTCTCCCTCCCCTCTCTCTCCCCTCCCTCCTTCGCTCTCGTCCTCCCCCTCTCTTCTTCCCCTCCCTCTCTCCCTCTACCCTCTCTCCTTTTCCCTCTCTCCCTTTACCTCACTTCCCTCTCTCCCTTTCCCTCTCTTCACTCTCCTCTCTCCCCGTCTCCGTCTCTCTCTCCTCTCTCCCCCTCTCTCTCTCTTCTCTCCCCCTCTCTCTCCTCTCTCCCTCTCTTTACCCTCTCCCTCTGCCTGCTCTCCTTTTTCTCCCTCTCCCTATCTCCCCCTCTGCCTGCTCTCCTCTCTCTTTCCCTCTTTCCCTCCCCTCTCTCTCCCCTCCATCCTTCGCTCTCGTCCTCCCCCTTTCTTCTTCCCCTCCCTCTCTCCCTCTACCCTCTCTCCTTTTCTCTCTCTCCCTTTCCCTCACTTCCCTCTCACTCTCTCCCTTTCCCTCTCTTCCCTCTCCTCTCTCCCCGTCTCCGTCTCTCTCTCCTCTCTCCCCCCTCTCTCTCCTCTCTCCCCCTCTCTCTCCTCTCTCCCTCTCTTTACCCTCCCCCTCTACCTGCTCTCCTTTTTCTCCCTCTCCCCATCTCCCCCTCTGCCTGCTCTCTTCTCTCTTTCCCTCTCTCCCTCCCCTCTCTCTCCCCTCCGTCCTTCGCTCTCGTACTCCTCCTCTCTTCTTCCCCTCCCTCTCTCCCTCTACCCTCTCTCCTTTTCCCTCTCTCCCTTTCCCTCACTTCCCTCTCTCCCTTTCCCTCTCTTCCCTCTCCTCTCTCCCCGTCTCCGTCTCTCTCTCCCCCTCTCTCTCCCCCTCTCTCTCTCCTCTCTCCCCCTCTCTCTCCTCTCTCCATCTCTTTACCCTCTCCCTCTCCCTGCTCTCCTTTTTTTCCCTCTCCCCATCTCCCACTCAGCACCACCACAGCACCACTCTGCACACCACAGCACCACTCAGCACCACCACAGCATCACTCAGCAACACCACAGCATCACTCAGCACCACCCCAGCATCACTCAGCACCACTCACCATCACCACATCATCACTCAGCATCACCCCAGCACCACTCAGCACCACCACAGCATCACCACATCATCACTCAGCACTACCCCAGCATCACTAAGCACCACCACATTATCATTCAGCACCACCACATTATCACTCAGCACCACCACATTATCACTCAGCGCCACCACAGCATCGCTCAGCGCCACCCCAGCATCACTCAGCGCCACCCCAGCATCACTCAGCAGCACCACAGCATCACTCAGCACCACCACAGCATCACTCAGCGCAACCACAGCATCACTCAGCGCAACCACAGCATCACTCAGCGCAACCACAGCATCACTCAGCGAAACCACAGCATCACTCAGCACCACCCCAGCATCACTCAGCACCACTCACCATCACCACATCATCACTCAGCATCACCCCAGCACCACTCAGCACCACCACAGCATCACCACATCATCACTCAGCACTACCCCAGCATCACTCAGCACCACCACATTATCATTCAGCACCACCACATTATCACTCAGCACCACCACATTATCACTCAGCGCCACGACAGCATCGCTCAGCGAAACCCCAGCATCACTCAGCGCCACCCCAGCATCACTCAGCACCACCACAGCATCACTCAGCACCACCACAGCATCACTCAGCGCAACCACAGCATCACTCAGCGCAACCACAGCATCACTCAGCGTAACCACAGCATCACTCAGCGAAACCACAGCATCACCTCTCCCCATCTCCCCCTCTGCCTGCTATCCTCTCTCTTCCCCTCTCTCCCTCCCCTCTCTCTCCCCTCTCTCTCCCCTCCGTCCTTCGCTCTCGTCCTCCTCCTCTCTTCTTCCCCTCCCTCTCTCCCTCTACCCTCTCTCCTTTTCCCTCTCTCCCTTTCCCTTTCCCTCACTTCCCTCTCTCCCTTTCCCTCTCTTCCCTCTCCTCTCTCCCCGTCTCCGTCTCTCTCTCCCCCTCTCTCTCCCCCTCTCTCTCTCCTCTCTCCCCCTCTCTCTCCTCTCTCCATCTCTTTACCCTCTCCCTCTCCCTGCTCTCCTTTTTTTCCCTCTCCCCATCTCCCACTCAGCACCACCACAGCACCACTCAGCACCACCACAGCACCACTCAGCACCACCACAGCATCCCTCAGCACCACCACAGCATCACTCAGCACCACCACAGCACCACTCAGCGCCACCACAGAACCACCACAGCACCACTCTGCAGCACCACTCAGCACCACCACAGCATCACTCAGCAACACCACAGCATCACTCAGCACCACCCCAGCATCACTCAGCACCACTCACCATCACTCAGCACCACCACAGCATCACTCAGCACCACCACAGCATCACTCAGCACAACCACAGCATCACTCAGCGCAACCACAGCATCACTCAGCGCAACCACAGCATCACTCAGCGAAACCACAGCATCACCCAGCACCACCCCAGCATCACTCAGCACCACTCACCATCACCACATCATCACTCAGCATCACCCCAGCGCCACTCAGCACCACCACAGCACCACTCAGCATCACCACATCATCACTCAGCGCTACCCCAGCATCACTCAGCACCACCACATTATCACTCAGCACCACCACATTATCACTCAGAGCCACCCCAGCATCACTCAGCGCCACCCCAGCATCACTCAGCAGCACCACAGCATCACTCAGCGTAACCAGAGCATCACTCAGCGCAACCACAGCATCACTCAGCGCAACCACAGCATCACTCAGCGAAACCACAGCATCACTCAGCACCACCACAACATCACTCAGCACCACCACAGCATCACTGGTTCAAATATGTTCTTTCAATGTTTCAAGCTGTTTTCAAGCTTTCAAGCTTTATTACAAATCACAAAAAGATGTTAATATTTCACTTCTGTTCTTGGATTTTCGTCACAATAAAAAACACTTAACATAATCTTCCCAAAAGTTATTTACAAAAGTTTAAGCTATTGCCATTACAAATTAAATACATTATTTAAGTATTAATTATTTAAACAAATTAAAAGCAATTGTTATTTGTAATATCAATACATCTAAGTCCCGTAAATATAAAACATGTTGCATTACAAATGCTATAGGTGTCACATTTGCGAAAGTTATAACTATTGGCATTGTAAATGACAAAGCTATTAATTTAGCTATTTTAAAAAATAACACATAAATAATAAAAAATTCATTTATAAGACCAATAGCTCAAACTTTCCTAATGCGAGCCCTATTGCATTTCCAATGCTTGTTATCCTTGCTTATGCCTGTTTTTGGTGATTTTTGGACTCGGCTTGTTGCAGACATGGCTTCTGATGCTTCTTCCTCTGCTGCCCCTCTTGATGCCCCACGCCTGATTATTAATGAGGCTGTGGCTGCTGCTTTCCTCACTAGGGACGCGGCTGGGCCTCCTCCCAAGGTGCCTCGTGGTTCGTTGGATCCGCAGGCTGCTCCTGAGGATGAGTTTGGTCCTGATGAGGATGAGGGTGTGCGTGGTCGCTTTGTTCAGGGTGCTGAGCTCTCTTAACTGTTCACCCATGTGCGGTCCAATTTGGGATTCTCTCCTCCTACTGCTGATGTTTTGGAGGATGACTTTTTACGCAGTATGTCCAGCCTGCTCCTGACTCTTTTCCTTTGCACGGGGCAGTGCGCAAAGTGCTGTCTCACGAATGGAAAGAGGTGGACAAGTCTGCTTTTCCTCGTTTCCTGTCCAAGCGTTATCCTCTGGAGGGTTTTGCTGCTGAGTTCCCTCAGGCTGTGAAAGTTGACAATTTGATGGCTGGCCTTTCCTCTCAAGGTTTGGTCATTTCAGATGACGCCCTTCCAGCGGACGCTGTGGATAAGCGTGTTGAAGGGGCGGTGAAGCGTTCCTATGCTGCTTCTAATTTTTCTGTCCATGCGACTACCTATTTTAACTACATGGTTCAGTCACTCCTTAAGGATTTCCAGTCCCTGTCCGTTCTGCTGCAAGACGGCGAGGATGCCACGCCTCTTTTGTCTTTGATGGAGTTACAGGTGCGTTACCTGTCGGATCTTTCCTTCGACAATTTGGGGGCGGCAGCGGCTGCTTCTGGTGCTTCCATCACTGCCCGTTGTCATATTTGGATGCGTACATGGAAGGTGGAGTCTTCCCAGAAATCGGTCCTCCTTAATTTGCCCTTTGAAGGTTCCAAAGTGTTCGGTCCTCAGCTGGAGGATATGGTCAAGCAATCGGCGAACAACCGCAAGCTGGTGGCTCCGGTCCGCCCTCCTTCTCGGGGGTGTGGGTTTGGATACTGTCGCGCTTTTGGGCCTCCTGCTCGAGGCGCTTCTCAGCCCTTTCGAGGCAGGGGTCGTGGCCGGGGGGCCCCTGGAAGTGCCAAGCCCCGGGCCACTGACAGTGTTGCCACCTCTGCTTCCTCCTCTTCCCAATAACTATCTGCCTTTGCCAGTTGGTGGTCGCCTCCAATCCTTCCGCTCCCAGTGGTTGTTAGTTCCGGATGCCTGGGCAGTTCGGACTGTGTCAGAGGTTTGCCGGATAGAGTTTTCATCTCCTCCTCCTCCGGGTTTTGTTCGGACTCCCCTGCCCCGTCTTCCTCTGCGAAGGGAGGCTTTGTTGGCGGGTGTGCAGCTTCTGTTAGAGAAAAAGGCTATTGGGGAGGTTCCTCTGGTCTCCAAGAAAGATACTTCGGATCTCCATCCAGTTTTGGATCTGAAGCGGGTTAATCGCTTCGTTCTCCATCGCCCAATCAAGATGGTGACTCTACAGTCCATCCTGCCTCTGGTGCTTCCGGGAGGCTTCCTGTCGTCCCTGGATCTGATGGATGCGTATCTGCAGTTCCTCATCAACCACAGGAAGTCCTGCCTGGTGCCCTCCCAGTCCCTGAAGTTCCTGGGGGCTCTCTTCCGCATGGACCTGGGCATGGTGTTCCTCTCCCAGGAGCGCCAACTGACTTTGTTTCATCACCTTTCTTGGCTTCTGTCCCAGTCCCGGGTGTCTGCCCGTCTCTGGTTAGGGAGTCACAGGGAGATGGCGTCCACTTTACATATCCTTCCTTGGGCCAGGCTGCATCTGTACCCCCTGTTGCATCATGTCCTGTCGCACTGGGATCCTGCCTCCTTGGACTACGAGACTCTGATCCCTGTCACTCAGGGGATTCGGTCGGATCTACCGTGGTGGTTGTCCCCTCAGTCTCTTTCCCAAGGGTTTGATCTCCTTCCTACTCAGTCTGTGGTCGTCTTGTCCACGGATGCCAGTGCTTTGGGTTGGGGTGCCGTTCTGGGTGCCTCCAAGGCTCAGGGTCGGTGGTCCCATTTCGAGTCCCTCCAGTCCTCGAACTGGAAGGAGTTGAGGGCGGTTTGGTTTGCTCTTCTTTGGTTTGCTCCTCTCCTTCGGGGTCGGGCGGTCTCGGTGCAGACCGACAATCAGGTGGTTTGTGCTTCTGTGAATCACCAGGGGGCATGTGTCATGCTCTGTTTCTCCTGTCCCGGCAGATCGGCCTTTGGGCCGAGTCGAGTCTCTTGTCTCTGACGGCGGTCTATCTTACGGGGAAGGAGAATGGGCCTGCGGATTCTTTGAGCAGGGTGTTCCCCTCCTTGGTGTCCCTGTGTCTGTCCCCGGATCTGTTCGATCTGATTGTCCTCAGGTTCCGCCTTCCTTGGCTGGATCTTTTTGCCTCGGAGGATTCCGCCCTTCTTCCTCTGTTTTGCAGCATCATTCCCTCTCGGTTGGCGTGGGCCACCGATGCTTTCTCGATTCCGTGGTCGGAGGATCTGCTGTTTGCCTTCCCTCCGTTTGCCTTAATTCCGAGGGTCCTCCGGAAGATTCGGTTGGATCGAGCAGAGGTTCTCCTGGTGGTTCCGGAGTGGTCTCTGCAGTCTTGGTTTCCCCTTCTGCTGACCCTTTCTGTTTGCCCTCGTTATAATTTTCCCCTGTCTCCATATCCCATGCGGGCTCCTCTTCTCGGGATTGCCTCCCTGCACCGCCTCCGGCTGGGGGTTTGGCACTTGAGAGGTTGAGTTTGCTGGGTCTTGGTTGCTCGGTGGAGGTTGCCCACTGTCTCCAGCTTTCTCGGCGTCCTTCGACCTTGAAGTCCTATGCCCGTCACTGGAAGAATTTCTCCTCCTGCTGTCTTGGGAGGGGTCTCTCTTCTGCCTCCTGTGAGTGGGTGAGGGTGTTGGACTTCTTGCGGGATGGCTTCGTCTTGGGACTTGCGGTTTCTTCCCTGCGGGCGCAATGGGCTGCCATTCTTGCTTTTCTGGGTTCCTCTGTTTCCTCTGTCTCCCCGTTGGTGGCTCGCCTTCTGAGGAGTATCTTGATTCAGCGTCCTGTCTCTCGTTCTCCTGTGCCTCCTTGGGATCTTCCCTTGGTTCTGCGGGCTTTGACGGGTCCTCCTTTCGAGCCTTTGGACTCCGTAGCCCTGAAATTCCTTTCTGCCAAGGTTGTTTTCCTGGTGGCCGTTACTTCTGGGCGGAGGGTTGGTGAGATTGGGGCTCTGATGGCTTCTCACCCCGAGTCAGTTCTTTCTTCCTACGGTGTTGTCTTCTTTTCACTGTCAGGAGGATATTGTTCTCCCGGTGTTTTTTCCGGCTCCTGCTTCTCCTGAGGAGGTGCTCCTCCATTCGTTGGATGTGCTGAGGGCTCTCCGCATCTACTTGGAGCGTACGGCTGGTTTCCGTAAGGTTGATTCCTTGTTTGTCACCTATGGCCACTCGGGGTTGGGGCTTCGGCCTTCTTTGTCCACCTTGTCTCGTTGGGTCAGGGGCTCTGTGGTTTCTGCTTACGATTCTGCCCACTGTCCTCTGCCTTCTTCTGTTCATGGTCGGTCCACTAGGAGCGTTTCGTCCTCCTGGACCATGTTCAAGGGGGCCTCCTTGAGGGACATTTGTAAAGCTGCCATATGGGCTTCTCCCCATACTTTTGTTTCCCATTATCGTCTTCAGTTGGGGATGGCGGCCTCTGCTGCCTTTGGGGCTCATGTCCTGTCTGCGGTACTTGGTTTGTGACGCCCTGTTACTCACCGGTAATATCCATTACTCCGAGTCCTGGTCTCCCCGTCCCATTCCTGAGGAATTCCCTCCGTTCCTGGTTTGGGTTTTCTTTGGGTGATTGTCTGTTTTCGTTCTGGGTTTTCTTTGGTATTCTCAGGATGTTCTGATGCTGCACTTCCCCCTTCATTGTCACGTGATAGTGACGCCATCTTGGGGGAAGTGCAAACAGCTCAGCTAGGCTAAAGGTTTCTGTGGAGCAGACTAACTGCTCACTTGTAAGGAATGGGACGGTGAGACCAGGACTCAGAGTAATGGATATTACTGGTGAGTAACTGGGCATTCAGAGTTGGGTGGCATCTGAAAAATTTGCAATCCGGAAGAGAGTCTCCACCTCCTTTCCCCACCCACTGAATTTCCTCCACCATACTGTGAGGGAAGTGTCAGTCGATTTTCTTGTGTAATTTATAAGTGGCTCATTCCCTCTTAGTAATTTAAGAGCACGGTGGGCCCTATGTCCAAAAACATTTTTGCTGCTGTTTATCACCATAAAAACATATTTTAATACATTCAAACTCCTTTTTAGGAGTCAGTAAATAACTACCAAATCCTAAAATGGGGTTTAATCTCCCGAAAGAAACACAATTTGGAATGGAAATGTTGCAGGTGGTCCTTCCATACGGCTATTCTTGATGAGATATATATAATGTTTCTTGATCGAAATCCAGCCACAAAACAATAGGAAATTTACCGACTTCCGAGTTGGGGTGGTAATGCATTTTCAAAAGGGCAAGGGTCCCTCTGGGAGAACTTCCCCTTTGTGAATGGAATAAAAAAAAGTTTATTAGGGAGTAAGTAAACAGTGGTCAAAGAGTTTACTGCCAACACTCCTCCAACATTTTTTTTAAAGTAAACGTTACTTTTTTAAACCCTCCCATGCTGATGACGGCCGGGAGCCGTCATGGCACACAGTGCTCGTGTGCTGAAGACGGCTCCCGGCCGTCATGACCACACCTGCGATCGGAATGTGCCGCACAGGCGCAGAATCGCGGCCGCGCCCAAGGGATTAAAATGCAACCCTATTTTTTTTAAGGAAAACATGTTTCATTAAAAAAAGTTTACTATATTTAAATGTGATCAAAGACATAGTGGTCTGTTGACCCCAGCTGACTACCATCCCTGTGGTGGCATCCAATCGGAATTAGTTTCAATTTGCGACATACCTCATTAAAATACATGAGGTCGGTTAGATTGCTACCCACTTCGAATGGGAATTTTGGCATAACTTAATATAGTTAGTTAGCAAAACCGGAAACTTACTGCAAAAATACTGTTCTCTATTTGCACACCCAGAATTGTTTGAGGACAGTGTTTTGTATACGTGTGTGAGTAACAGACCCTTAAAAATGAGAGGAGTTGCAGCCCAGCCAGTGATGATGGACCCAGTTCAATATTCTTCCTTATAGTTCCCGGTTACACACAATTCAGTTGAAACAAGAGAGACCAGTTCTATGTACAGGCTCTTTTTAAAGCTTAGTGTCATTAGACTCTGCCCTCAGACTAGGGTTCAAGGCTTTCCTTAGTTTGGGACCTTGAACTCCGGTGCCCTGCATCCACTTTTGGTAAGATTAACAAATCTGTGTGTAATTACGTACATCTTGGTATTTTTAACTTTTTCCCAATAGGCGTTGTGGATGTTGCAGAGAACTTTCAACTTGATAATAATATCTACTGACAGCAGCGTTTGTGGGGCCAGGGCTGAATATTATAAGTTAAGGTCGTAACTTGATTATTTTTTGGGAGGGGAGAAAATCAGTATGATACTGTGCCTTTTAAAGTAACCAAAAGCCTATGAGATTCCTAATAGCTGGGTGGGATTTGAAGGTCACTTTAGAAAGCAGCCCTGAGGTTGTCCCTCAAAGCATTTTTTAATGATAATGCTTTTAACCCATATTGGCTGGTAACAGTTACTAATGCACTGGAATTAAAGACCACTTTAGTATAAGGGGTGTTGAGGGTCCTTAGAAATTATTTTGAAAACTGTTTGGATAATGGGTATTTTAAAGCATATGAGCCAAAACCATTGGTCAAAACAGGATTATATTTAAATTGAACTTTACTGAAAGTTGGTGGGCTTTGGTAATTCCTAATAGGATTTTCTAAACATTTGTTAAAGATTGTTCATTTTTATTTACAATGCTTCAGTTACATCAGTCAAAACCAGAAAAGATATACTAGTTAACTTACTTACTGTGCTATAGAAAACAGAACACCACCAAATGCATGAATGCGGATATCCAATACTGTGCAGACATGTTACATAACTATTACAAGTACAGATATTCTTGTGCCAAACTGTTTTTAAGGTGTCTTCACTTGTTTTATATATTTATGCTTATGTTTACTTCTTTGTAATCTTCTACGAAAGGTAGATTTTGAAGAAAGCACCTGTTTAAAACATTTTTACAAATTGAAATCTCCAAGAGGTCCATTGACACACTGTGGTTAGACACGAGGTCAAGATGTTCATCAGCCTGCACTACGGGCATCTCCGGCTAGCCGCTGGTGCACCAGGCCTCAGTGTGTGGCTTCACTGCAGTTACGAGCTAGCACCACTACAGCAGCCACAGTGTGCAGGGGCAGGTCGCCTGTGCAGTCACTGTTGCCTGTGGGACCTCGATGTCCAGTGTTCAGATACTCACCCATCTTGAAAGGGAAGTTATTACTGATTCTCTTGTCATCACTGAATGAAGCAATGATACTCTCGTAGAGCCTCCCCTAACCATGACCTTTTACCTATTTTTTGTCACTTTATTTCCCAAGAGGCAGGAAAGAGGACTTTTGCCTGCATGTGACCCTAACCTGGGTCTTGACTAGGGCTCCCGGTTTTATGGTATTTATTTTTTTTACATTTCCGTCTGTATTTATCCATATTTATTTTTGGGTCATTTTTTCTGTATTTATCCACATTTATTTGCATTGCAAGCAGAAGAAGACGCTGCAGCTAGTATTTTTCCACATTTATTTAATTAGACAATGCACACTTGAAATCGGTTGTTATAGGTTTAGATATATCTATCTATCTATCTATCTATCTATCTATCTATCTATCTATCTATCTATCTATCTATCTATCTATCTATCTATCTACATATATATATCTACATATATATGTCAAAGTAAATAAACATAATACTTAAACTTGAAAACTTTGCCATTGTAGGATAAAAAAATTTGCATTTCAAGAGACTTTGAGGACATTGGGGCTCTTTCTGGTTGTATTTTGCCTTTATGCCGTTTGGCCTCCGGACATTAGTTTAAAATATTCAGAGTACAGACTGAGGGAGTCCCTAAGTCCTAGTTATCCATATGGTCTGTAAAGTTTAAGCCCGGTTAGGACTTCTGATCTACAACTTTATCAACTGTTAACACCTTCACTTCATAGCAAAAGTTGTCCAGGTAACAGCGTGCAAGTGGCCTCTTGGCGCTTGTACCCGTTACATGAGCCGGCATTTCACTTTATGTGATTTGCCCAGAATCACGGGATGGGTAAGTAAACAAGACTCAAATTGCACTCTAATTCCTCCCATTTTTTCATATTTATCATGTTCATCTTGAATGGAGACCTTTTGCTTGGGGAGGGTTTTTTTCTCAAAGAAAATTATGTTTTTGTTTTACATCATTGTGCATTTTTTGGCTGTTTTGTATAGCGTGCACCAAAGGCATTAAAGCGCTTGACATGAGCGCCAGTCTGATTACACAAGATCACTCTAATTTCTACATGCACCGGTAAATCAAGTTATTTGCCCAGGATCACAGGATGATGAGCAGACGCCGAGATTTGGGCCTGGTTACTCACTTCAAGATAAATAGAAGTGCTGCCCGTGAAGGCCCAGTCTAAGAGGCTTAACCAAATGAGAGAGCCCTGCTTGCCTACGATTTTGCCGGGCAAGGAATGGGGGCAAATATATTTTTCTCTGCTCCATACTATATAAATAATTATATAAAAAGAACAAAATAGTTTTAACAACCTGGAAAATACATGTAAGCATTACATTGCATTTTATTGTAAAAGAGTGACAGATACATTAAAATGACCATCCTAGTCTTCGAATAACCCTTTAAAAGAAATAGAACAGAATGATTTTCACTCCGGGGGCACTGAGTGCTAAATGAAGGACTGAGCGAACAGAAGGTGGTATTTCAGGTTTGGAAGGGGAAAGCATATTTTCCCACTTTCGATCATGTAAACACAGCTATGTAGAACAAATATATTTTATTTATATTTTTATTGTGCTGCCGCCGTTTGTACAAGGAGGCGTTTCTCTTGCACAAGCTGCTAGCGTGGTACAAATACATCCAGTCAATTTCTGAACCAGTGCAAAGTTTGTCTACAGTACACCCCTTCTTTTCCAAGGCCTTTCTGAAGATGGGCGCTCTGAAGTTTTCTGTCTCTGGGTGGGTTCGGTTCCAGGCTGGGTTAAGAGATGCCCCTGAGCCCGGGCTTTGCTCCCCGTCCTTGTATTTGTTACTGCTGAATTTTGATTGGCTGCCTTATGTTGGTATTTTATGCAATGGCGATGCTTGTATGAAACCCAGTGGGGCCCCATTTCTGTAGAACTCTTGAATTTTCGTTCCAGAAGGCCTTATGCAAAATGCATAATGCTATGTAAAGCGCCATGTGTCACACTGGAAGCACTTCAGGGCTCTCTACTGTCCTCCTTGGGCAGTGAATTCAACACTTTAAAAAACAATAACCTTTTCTATAGTGCCTCTCACTTCAGTTTGTGAGGTCTGCAGCACGTGTCGTATAAACCTAAATTTATAACACGCCATTTACCGACCTCGGAAGAATGAAAGGCTGGGTTGTGAAGTTGTGTTGTGCTGATCTCGACAGATGTCAACAGCGAGCTCTTAACTGGCTGAGCTTCTAGTTGGAACTGTGGGTCAGGGTGATGAGACAGTCGAAGTCCTGTATGTTTGTGGCTAATATTAAGCGCCGACATGTTTGTGTATTACAAGCACTACTGGCAAGTATATATGCCAAGTGTAACACGGCATTCCTTCACCTCTTGGCGCTTTGTTGTGTGGTGTGTTCATTCTTACACCTGTGGCTGTAGGTGAAGTGGTGTTAGGTGCTGGCTGCAGGAACCTCTGAAGTGGTCACTGTAGCCAGGTTTTCGCTGAACGTAATCAGTTTGCTCGACTCTTAAAAGAAAACAGACCATCCAGGTCGAACTAGGAAGAGCATGAGGTGTAACGGCCAGAACTGCTGGTTTTGGGGCAGGGGGATTTAGTTTTGATTCTCGGCGCCGGCTCAACATACTGTGATTCTGGGCAAATCACTTAATCTCCCTTTGCCCAAATATAAAAAATGTTGATAGTCTTGCTTAATGTAACTGGTGCTCACGTAAAGCAGTTCACACTATTTAAAACTAAATAGAGAAGCCCTACTGCTTAAACAATTTTTTAGTGAGTCGGGGCAGCACCCTGCATTAACAATGTTAGCACAGTCACTGTAATAATGACCTTTGCCCTCCTCGTATCGCTCCGTGCCCCCTGCACTCGACTTTGCCAATTGCCCAGTTTGACAGTTTCCAAAGTGTCCTTAACTTGGCCGTGACATCACTATGCCAGACACTGTGATGGCCAATGCCCACGCTGTGATTTTAGTGTGTCCTGGGGTCCCCTTGCTACTTACCCATTGTGCTCCCTCCTTTTCCTTTTCAGCGATCTCCACAGGCACCGAGTCCAGAGAAAGAGACAGCTAATTACTGCCTAAACAGCCGAGAGTGTGCATTAACAAAAGCTGATGAGCGCTCCTGGACTGCTGCTGTCAGGGTGGTAGTAGAGGCTCCCTGGAAACAAATCACTCAGCAGGGGAGAGCTTAGGGTGATTTAGATGGAAGAATAGTATGCAGGAGAATCTGTAACGGTTTCAAATTTCTTTCTGCGGCCCCTGTGAACTTCAGACACGGATCGACGGTTTGTCAGTATTTTTCCGTGTTTATTTATAAATACAGATAAAGGAAAAAATGTTTTCCGTCTGTATTTATGTGTATAAATCCGTTTAAACGGAAAACCGGGAGCCCTAGTCTTGACCTACAGACGATTCTTACCTTGCTCACACCATCACATCACCTAACTGGCTGAAAGTGGACCTGCGGCAGCATGGTACACAGGCACTGAGCTAGCACCTATTAACATCGCAAGGAAAAGCAACCCTCAGCCCATTATTTTAGGGCTGTCCTGGCCCTACTCTCACCCCACCCCCTCCACTGTGGCCCTTGCCTCCATCCCTGGTTAGAAATTATATTGAAGGTTTATCCTGTCTCCATAAACATTGGTTTACCAGGAATTGATTTTGGAGAGACTGAAATGCAACTCATCTGTGGCACAGTCTGACATGTGTAAAGGTTGTGTCCTTATGCACCATGCTGATACGAGGATGTCACTGGGTTAATTTGTTCGAAGAGCGAATGCCAAAAGCCTCGTCTAAATTAGTGACATTTATACCTCTTTAACCAGTCACCTCAAAACGCACACCTCCTATGTTTAAAATCTATAAAAGAAAATCACCTTTGAACGACAATATTGCACACAGACACAATTTGGAAAACTCTGTCAGTCTTCGCTTTTATGGTATTATTACAAACTGAACTTTATAGTATTTTTCAGTGCTACGGATCAGACTGGAACTGCACAAACATTGGAAACTCATTGCCATGAGCCTATATCCGAGAATCTTTTAAGGCCAAGCTCTCTCACTGGATGCTGGTGACTTGTTATAGATCTGCCTCCTAGTACACACATTGTCCAACAATGGTTGACTATAGATCCTAGATGATCAAAGTTGACCACTGCCAGGGCCACTGTCTCTTGTAGACAATGTGTGTTGATCTCCAGAAACAGGACTCTGGTGTCTATGCAGAGGAACGAAATGTATTTAGAGAATGGTAGGGCAAACAGGCCCCCCTCTGACCAACAGCACCAAAGAAACAACTTTTACCGACACAATTATAAACATCCTAACATTCTACATAGAGAGAACTCTGTCCCTTAACATTCCTAATTAGGCAGCACTCACTCACATCATCTAAGAGGCTATGTAGAAAAAAGGGTAGGGCCGATGTCGACCGAGAACCTTTTTAAGTATTGCCCGGCGCTAACCGCCTCTCATACCACTCGAATCTATCAAACAAAGAGGCAGGCGCTGGAGACTGGAAGGCAGGAAACAGGAGTTTTATTCCGACGGAGCAGAACACGTCAAATGAGACAACAGGGTATCTTCTCGAGGTGCTCTAACTGCATCTCTGAGGCCTGGCCTCTTATACACAATTTTATGGCTTTATTGCATGAAACACATCTTTGTCAACACTTTGATGTACGGAAAGACATTCTCGGAATCCCCGCTTCAAGCCCGTTCCCACACACATTTACAGTAGAAGTCCCCACCCCGGTCACAACAAGTGATGATTGTCGCACAGCTGGGCATTCCGCCGATTCCCGGAATGCATGTGGTTGATCGGATCTCATGGGGTGGGGGCTTTGATCAGTTGTGGATCCTTTGATGGGGGAAGCTTCCTACTGTATGGGGGCAATAAACTGCATCCGCAGGGCCAGGTGGCGGCCTGGGAACGAGCAGGACAATCGGGCACAGAGGAAAGGGGGTTTATCAAAAGATACGGGATCATGAAAGGAATGGAGGGAGGTGTTGAGCTGGGAACAGGATGTGGTTCTGAGGCAGGGTTGCGCTGAGGGAGTTTTATGGCCCAAGCATGTGAGAGCGGGGGCTGTCAGCGTGCGGGGGGATGCTTGCGGGGTTAGGAGAGAGAGAGAGAGACGCGCTGGCTATCGGCAGTGGGCAGAGAGGCCATGGCATTTAAAATGGCTGCCACTTACGCGCACGAATGAGCCTAAAAAGGGACAAGATGGCGCCGATAATGTTGATGTCGCAAACTAGATTTTAACAGTCCTCCCGTTTCAACATATCTAGCCAGCTTGTTTAATCAATGTCTATCTTCATCATGTTCCTAACCTCGACATCGTAAAATGCTCTCATGCGTTCTTTTCGAAGTCCAGAGTCTTAGGGCAGATACAGTTTGCACATAGTGAACACAGAGGCGGCAGGCATTGAATTCCCAGGCAGAATCCACATATTACAAAAATTGGTATCAGTATAATCGTAAATAACCTCCACCCCCAGTTCTTCACGGTACTCCAGAACCAACCACCAAGCGACCATTCTTCTTGTTCCTGGTGAACTTCTGAGGAAAGTCTGTGGAGGTGTTGAATGGCTTTGTACACTGAGGGTGAATTGGCCGGTATATAGGTGCAGCAGCTGGACCCAATGATACGGCATGCTCCTCCACGATCCGCTAGAACCACATCTAGAACAAGGCGGTTCTGGAGAGCCACCAGGCGGGCCGCTTGAAGCTCGGCTGTATTGTTCGCAAGGATGCCAGCTGTAATGTTCATTGTCGTTTCAACTGCCTGGGTCAAATGTCGGATGGCACGGCTGTTCGCCATCGGACCCCAGAGTGGAACAAGTCCCTTCATTGCATCGAGGAACTGTGCTCCGGTGGAGTCTGCTTGCTCAATGTCCTTTGCTCGTTTTTGTCTGTGATGATTCGTTGGAGCTACATAGGTCGGAGGAAGGATGAAGGCAATGTAGCAGGTGCCCCCCCCAGCCTTTGGGGAGCCAGGTGTAAGCCTTTGTACCACAAACAAAGTACATATTAGGACAAGTGACAAAAGAGGGTGGATCAGTTGAGTCCAAAGTTCTGGTGATGCAGCAAGAGCTGTGGCCTACCAGCTGTGTCCCAAGCCCTTCGATACACATAAGGCCTGTGACGTTGATGACGGATAGAGCCACAGTCAGGGTGGCAGCTGTTCGTTTCCGGAGGTAGGAGAAGGTGGGTCTGGTCGGATTGTTGAACACCTGCATTTCAATCCGTTCTTTGACATGGATGTCCATGTGGGTAGAGTTGTTTGATGTCAGGGGCAAAAGTGTGCAGCAGTTTTCTTCGTTTTGTTCTGCCAGACCCCATGAAAGAAATGTGTCATAGTTCTGCTGGAAGTGGCATTATCCCTGTAGCTTTCTTGCAAGAGGATCAGCCAAGCAAGGGAGGAGCCGTGAACTGAGAAGGGTGAAGGGATGAAGGGTATCGAATGTCCAGTGGCGTGGGGTAACAACCCACAGATCCAGCAGTTGGTGGCATTGGTGGCAAGATTGTGCTGGTGCAGCAGTTGCACAAAGGAATTGTTCCAAAACTCCTTACGCCTTTCTCGGAGTTGGGGTGAAAGAGATATCAGATAATGTTCTTTCATTGTGGTAGGCTGTGCAGTGGTCAGGAATGTCTCATGAGCTGGTGTGTTCTCTTCCACAATCCAGAGGGTGGTCATGAGGAGGAGGCAAAAGAGAAGGGCGATAAAAAGTGCAATAGTCTTTGAACTGTGGATTTTGTCAGTCTTTGGGTTTCTGTAGCGAATCTTCGGATGTCCGGTTGCTTCCATCATCTTCGTGCCGGGGGCTTCCATCATTTTCTTGTCGGGCGCTTCCATCATCTTCAAGGGGCTCGGTAGCGGGCAGGACCACAAACTTAGTCTGGCTTCTCTCCTGACAGCCTTAGTAGTGTTAGGCCACCGCTCTGAGAATTATGACTTAGTCAGTGGTCTAATTAGCCGAAGCTCCCTCCTTTCGTCGCAGGTTATACCCTTCTCTGGATGGCACAGTGGGATCGGGAAATTTTGCCAATTCGCGTGTCTCTGTATCAGGATAACAGTTCAGGGATGGTCGGTCTTTGTTCAGGAGCTCTTCTTGGGTGGCCACGTCTTCGGTCGTCGTCAGGGTCACGGATATCTTCTTACAGTGGTGTGCATGCACCCAGTTGCGCTTCCCCTCCACTCGAAGAGCTGTTCGGGTGGTGATCAAGACTTGCCAGGGGCCCGTCCACCGGGGTTCCAGACTCTTTGCACGCTGGAAGTTCCGGATCACCACGTAGTCCCCGGGTTGGATGTCGTGTCTGGGACCACTGGAAGCATCAGGAATGGCATGCAGCACCTGTTGGTGGATAACAGACAGTGTCTTAGTCAGCTTGTACAAGTAATCAGACATTAGGACGTCCGGGACGTTGTGAATGGAAGTCAGTTTCGGTGCAGACCAGACGCTCATGGGCCGGCCGATAACGACCTCGTAAGGTGTCAAGTGTTGTTTGGTGGGGGTGGAACGCATTGATAGCAATGCCAGTGGGAGAGCGTCTGGCCATTTCAGTCCTGTGGTAGCCACTATCTTAGCCAGCTTTAGTTTCAGTGTGGCATTATGTCGCTCAACTAGTCCAGCAGATTGGGGGTGGAAGACTGCGTGGAACTTTTGTTTTAAACCCAACCCTTTCAAGATGAGTTGGATAACTTCGGCTACGAAGTGGGGGCCATTGTCGCTCCACAAAATTCGACAAAGGCCGTAACGAGGGAAGAATTCTTTCAGTAGTACTTTTGCAGTGGCAATGGCAGTGTTGTCACGGGTTGGACAGGCTTCCACCCATTTGCTAAATGCGCACACGACAACAAGTACATACTTCAGACCTTGGCATCTTTCTAGCTGGATGTAGTCCATCTGCAGGACTTCAAATGGATGATTGGGAACCCCAAACCCTCCCCGGGGTACTACAGTTCCTTTTCCAGGGTTGTGTTGCAGGCATATCAGACATTGTTGGACCAGACGTTTGGCGGAGTCTGCGATCTTGTCATTGTGCCAAACTTTGGAGACAAGCTCGATCATAGGGGCAGATCCTATGTGTGCGGGGGAGTGTGCCATGGTCAGTATGGGGATCACGTATGAATCGGGTAGCAACCATTTGTTTGTGTCTTTTGTCCGCCAGCAGCCTTCATCGTCTCTCAATCCCACCCGTGCCCATTCAGTCAATTCGTGTTGTGAGCTGGCCATTTGGATGTCCCTAATAGTTTCCCTAGCGTCCGTCCATTTCTCTGCTTGTGACCTGGTCACGTACATTCGTGTCGTCCTATTCTCGGCTGTGGTCCGGGCAGAGATGTCGGCCAGTGCATTCCCCTGCCCAATGATGTCCGTCACCTTTTTGTGTGCTTGGCATTTGATTACTGCTAGTTGCTTGGGAAGTAGGACTGCTTCAGTCAGGGCAGAGACTAGATCTCCGTGTAAGATGGGGGTGCCATGTGAGGTCAAGAATCCCCTCTCCTTCCATAGGAGCCCAAAATGATGAACCACCCCGAAGGCGTACTGGCTGTCAGTGTAAATGTTTGCGGTGGTTCCTGCTGCCAGGATACATGCTCGTGTGAGGGCAATCAGTTCTGCTGCCTGTGCAGATCGTTGTGTGATGCGGTCTGTCTCTACTACGGTTCGGGCTGTGGTAACTGCATAAGCAGCTGAGGTGGTGCCATCGGGGAGTTTGATGCAAGAGCCGTCCACCCACAGCTCTCCGTCAGGGTCTGGGAAGGCTGTGTCTCTGAGGTCAACCCTACTCCTAGTCTGTTCGTCCGTGAGGGTCACACAGTCATGTACAGGGGGCACATTGGGATCGTTCTCTGGTAGGGGTAACAAAGTCGCCGGGTTCAGTGTGGTGCATCTTTTCAGGGTGATGTGGGGTGCAAGCAGAGTCAGTTCATACCCAGTCAGTCGTGCACTCGTCAGGTGTTGCGTCTTGGTCTGGTTCAGGAGGGTGTCAACCGCATGGGGCACTAACACCGTGAGGGAGTTTGAGAGCACGATCCCCTCACTTTGTCGGATAGAGATAGCAGCGGCAGCTACGGCTCGAAGGCAGGCAGGCAAAGCTCTGGCTACGGGGTCAAGAGTGGTAGAGAAGTAAGCGCATGGGCGCTGCTTTGGGCCAATGGACTGGGTCAAGACTGACAAAGCGCATCCCTCCCTCCCTTTCGTGAGTGTAGAGGGAGAAGGGCTTCGTGTAGTCGGGGATTCCTAGGACGGGGGCTGAGCAGAGGGCATCTCTTAGCTCGATGAAGGAGGATTGGCATTCAGGGGTCCAAGGGAGTGGGAAGGGGACATCTTTAGCCAGCAGAGAAAGCAGTGGTTTCACAATGAGGCTGAAATTTGGCAACCACTGTCGACAGAAGGAAGTGAGGCCTAGCAGGGGGCGGACTTGTTTCTGGGTCTTAGGGACAGGGGTCTCTAGAATGGTCTGGATTCGGTCGGGAGTAAGTTTCCTTCCGTCTTTGGACAAGAGGTGGCCTAGGTAAGTGACCTGGGGTTGGCAGAATTGCAACTTCTTTTTGGAGACCTTGTGGCCATTTTCCGCAAGGAAGTGCAGGAGTTGGATGGTGGCTGTGACTGCAAGTGGAGTGGTGTCGGCCGCCAAAAGGATGTCATCAACGTATTGTATCAACACCACTCCATCTGGTAACTGGACTGCATCCAGTTGTCTCTTGAGGGCCTGACTGTAGATGCTGGGACTTTCAGTGTAGCCTTGGGGTGCTCGACAGAATCTATATGAGCGGGCTTTTAGGGTGAAGCCAAAGAGGTATCAGCTGTCTGGGTGGATGAGGATAGAGAAGAAGGCGTTCTTTAGATCAATAACAGTGAAGGTGGTGGCAGTGGAAGGAATCAGAGTCAGAATAGTGGTGATGTCAGAGACTACGGGGTACTGAGATACAACTACTTTGTTGACCTCTCGTAGGTCGATGATGAAGCGGTACGCTTTCTCATCTGCCTCTCCTTGCTTCTTTATGATGGGTAGGATAGGGCTGTTGCAAACATTGCTAACTACTTCCTCTACCACTCCTGCATCTATCAGGGACTGAATAATCTTTACCAATGCCTTCTCGCCCTTGGGCGATATCCGATATTGTGAAAGTTTCGGGAGTATTGCGTCCTGTCGAACAGTTATGTGCACTGGGTCGATCATCATGCGTCCTACGTCCGAGTCAGTTTTGGCCCACAGATATGGAGGCAGAGTGTCATGTAGGGACGAGTCAGCGTCAGAGACGGAAAACATGCGTCGGGAAGGACAAAGTCTGAGCAGAGCTGGGTTGTCGTACAGAAAGACCCGAACTCCATCTTGCGAACACCTAATAGTAGCTCGGAAATGTTTCAGCAAGTCAAGTCCCATAATGGCATCAGGGGTATTGGAGGAAAGCAAAAACGTTGTGTCAGTGATGTTATTTTCTAAGTCAAAGGAGATCGGTGTGGACAAGGGGTTAGTGGAGGGCGTCCCATCGAAACCTATCGATGTTACAAGTGAGCCAGACAAGGGTGCCCTTGGAATCAGTCGTTTAGATAACGCACTACTTGTCGCGCCAGTGTCTACCAGAAATGGAGACTTCATACCCAGGACCTTAGCGGTGATGTAAGGGCCTTGCTGGTCAACATAGAGCTCAACTGGATCCCTCCCTTGCCCTAGGCAGTCCTATGCGAAGTCGTGGGTGTCGTCGTAGTCAGACTGTTGGTACTGGTTCCGTCGGGGACGGTCAAATGTGTTCGGTCTGCCTGATCTGTTGTTATTTATGTCATTCGTGTACCCTCGTCCCTGTCCTCTATTTCTTGGTCCACCCGCTACGTCTCTGGGGTCCCTATTCTTATTCATCTCCAACAGGACCGGACACTGGGATTTCCAATGGCCGAATCCCTTGCAGAATGCACACTGGTCCTCACCAATATCCTTACGTCCAACATAGGGTGCAGGTGTACGGTCTTTAGGGGGTGGGTTTCTAGGAGCATTTGACTGGTAATTTCCCTTGTACTGCTCTCGTCCTATAGTCACCCCCTGCAACTGTGCAATCATCACCCTCTCCTTCAAGTCCTTTGTCTTTTTCTCAGTCGCCCTATCATTTTCGTTTTTCTGATGCTCATAATACTGGGCCATCTGGAGGATAGCCGCGGGTTTGGAGGCTGCCCAACTACTTTCGCTAGCTTACAGTTTCTGAGAGACTTCCTGCGAGAGACCTTTGACATAATTCCGGACAAACAGATGGTGTCCGGTTGCAGTGGTCATGTCCTGGCCGCTGTAATCGGAGAACACCGTTTCAAACCGGGAGAAGTATTCTGATACGTCTTCCTGGGGTTTCTGGTGACAGGCCGTTACTATCGACCAGTCCACTTTCTTTTCTGGGATCAGGGTTTTCAGTTTCTGCACAATTTTGTCTGGGAGTTCTAAAATGGATTTCAAAGGCTTCTGTCCAGGCTCTCGTTGTCTATCTATGCCATCGAGTTGTGACCAGGTATGTCCGAACAGCTCAAGGTGGTCGACTTTCCGGATTTGCTTCCACACATCAGCTGGCAGACATAACCCACAAAACAAGTCGATGTCAGCTAGGGTCATAATCGTCGAACCTAAGGCTTTACCTAGTTCAGTATAGACGGCAGTGGGGTTTTTCCGTAAATCGGGCAGAGATTTTCAGAACGTCAGAATATCTTGCCGATCCCATGGCTGGTAGACCCAGTTATAAACTACTCTCCCTCTTGCATCTTGATGGTTAACATCATCGTGTGTTCCCTGACCTCGTGGGGGGACCCAGTAGGGAGCAGCCTCTCTTATAGGCATCATGGCGCCAGATTGTTCTATTCGTGGTTCGGTCGCTACAGGAGTCGTAGGTTTAGCTTCCAACCCTTGTTCAGTGAGGTGGTGGAAAACCTCAAGCGTACGTGCAAGGAGGTCCATCACGTCACACTCGCCCTCATCCCCGATATCGACCTTTCTATATAGAGTCGTTAGGCTCTCGGGACCTTTGTCTCGGTATCGGTCCTCATAAGCATTTAGGGCATGGTAACATAATCGTACGACAAAGTGCCGTCTGTGGCTCCCAGCATATGAGTTGAACATATCCGTGATGTACTCCTCACTCTCCTTCCGTTCTACTAGTGTCTTTACTACCTTGTCGATCCCTGCTCGCTCATCCTTGCTCAACCTGTTCATTCTCATGGAATCTGTCTTTCGGGCTTCAGGGTCGTCTAATACTGTTGCTTGCGATGTATCGAGTACAAGGGGTTCGGCCGGCGCGGAGGCCATGAGGACCGAGGCCCTGGTACTATTCTCGCCTGTGCTTGGGGGTGGCGGGTGCTGTGCTAAGGGTTGGAAAGGGGCATATGGAGGGGGCATGTAGATGATTGGAGGACATAATAAAAGAACATTGTTGGCTTGCTGTTTCGAGGGTAACTCAGGGTAGAGCGTAGAGGGTGTTCTGACAGGACACTGACTCGATGTTTCGGACTCTTGCTTCCGTTTGGCTTCCTCTCTCTCCTTTATCTCTTCCTCTAACTTTCTGGCAGCTAGGTGAGCTGCTTTTCGTAGCTCTTTCTCTAATCTGATTTCATTTCTCTTTTTACGTTGTTCTGTTTCTTCGCGCCACATGCCGAGACTATCAAGCATAGTGGGCGTTGTCTTATTGTTACGAAGGGCTGTTTCCAGCGCGTTTATTTTATCCTCATCGAAGGATCCTATCAGTGGCCACTGACTTTCCTGATCCTTTTTCGTATATGTATGCCATAGTTTGCTATAGGGAATGGCGATTAATCCATGCTTCATGAACATGTCCTTATTAGGGGTGCCTTCCAGTGGAGCTGGATGGTTCATCTCTAATAAGCGGTCCGGGCTGAGCCAACTACCAATCAGTGGGGAGAAGATAGGCATGACAGATTACAACGGGGAACAAAGGTCGGCACTACCTATCCTTTCACTACTTGCAAAGACTAGACAGAATATTTCTATTCTACGTTATTTGCAAACAGAGAATATCTCAAAGAACCAACTTCGAACAGTCAATGTTCGGACAATCAAACAATCAGTGGGGAGAAAGAATAGGCATGACGGGTTACAACGGGGGACAAAAGTCTGCGTTACCTACCCTTCACTATCTGCAAAGGAAGAGAGAATCTTTCTATTCTTCCCCGTTTGCAGACAGAGAATATCTCCAAAAAGAACCAACAATTAAAGAGAAATACTAGTATTTTCCAAACAATCAAACAATCATTTCGCAATTTGTCGTGTTACACGACCTTACCCGGACCGCATGGACAGTTTCTTGTCTTCCGCATCCAGCGCCCGATCGTCCTCTATTCTCCGTAACTGTTGCGGCACTCCTGATGTTTACCTGGTGGCCATTACTTCTGGGCAGAGGGTTGGTGAGATTGGGGCTCAGATGGCTTCTCCCCCCTTTTTGCGCTTTTGCGCTGACAAGGTCATTTTCCTCCAGAGTCAGTTCTTTCTTCCTAGGGTGTTGTCTTCTTTTCACTGTCAGGAGGATATTGTTTTCCCAGTGTTTTTTCCGGCTCCTGCCTCTCCTGAGGAGGTGCTCCTCAATTCGTTGGATGTGCTGAGGGCTCTCCGCATCTACATGGAGCATACGGCTGGTTTCTGTAAGGTTGATTCCTTGTTTGTCACCTATGGCCTCTCGGGGTTGGGGCTTCGGCCTTCTTTGTCCACCTTGTCTCGTTGGGTCAGGGGCGCTGTGGTTTCTGCTTACGATTCTGCCCACTGTCCTCTGCCTTCTTCTGTTCAGGGTCGGTCGACTAGGAGCGTTTCATCCTCCTGGGCCATGTTCAAGGGGGCCTCCTTGAGGGACATTTGTAATGCTGCCACATGGGCTTCTCCCAATACTTTTGTTTCCCATTATCGTCTTCAGTTGGGGATGGTGGCCTCTGCTGCCTTTGGGGCTCATGTCCTGTCCGCGGTACATGGTTTGTGATATGTACTGTTTTCTGTTGATTAAAATGGACCTGTTTTCCTAGCACTTTTTGGTCTTTTTTTTCTTGCAATCACCGTGTTCTTGGGTATGGGCTCACTTGTAAGGAATGGGACGGGGAGACTGGACGAGGAGGTAATGCCCAGTTACTCACCGGTAATATCCATTACTCCGAGTCCTGGTCTCCCCGTCCCATTCCTGAGCCCTACCCTCCCTCCCTGGTTTGGGTTTTCTTTGGGTGATTGCCTGTTTTTGTTCTGGGTTTTCTTTGGTATTCTCAGGATGTCCCGATGCTGCACTTCCCCCTTTATTGTCACGTGATAGTGACGCCACCTTGGGGGAAGTGCAAACAGCTCAGCTAGGCTAAAGGTTTCTGTGGAGCAGACCAGCTGCTCACTTGTAAGGAATGGGACGGAGAGACCATGACTCGGAGTAAATGTTATTGTCGGTGAGTAACCGGGCATTCAGAGTTGGGTGGCATCTAAAAAATTCGCAATCCGGAAGAGAGTCTCCACCTCCTTTCCCCACCCACTGAATTTCCTCCACCATACTGTGAGGGAAGTGTCAGTCGATTTTCTTGTGTAATTTATAAGTGGCTCATTCCCTCTTAGTAATTTAAGAGCACTGTGGGCCCTATGTCCAAAAACATTTTTGCTGCTGTTTATCACCATAAAAATATATTTTAATACATTCAAACTCCTTTTTAGGAGTCGGTAAATAACTACCAAATCCTAAAATGGGGTTTCATCTCCCGAAAGAAACACAATTTGGAAGGGAGATGTTGTGGGTGGCCCTTCCATACGGCTATTCTTGAGGAATGTCTGACATAATATCGACAGACAGAATATCGAAATGCAAAAATATCGGAGCAAAAATATTGACAGCAAAAATATCGGAATCCTATATTCATTAAGGTAAGTACAAAAATATCGAAAAAATAATATCGTGGTACAAAAATATCGGAATCAAAAATATCGTTTTTTTAAATGTATTAATAATAATGTAAAAATAATTTTAAAATACATATAATTTTACAAATATTAAATAAAAATATTAAAACAAAATGAAAACTAATACATATACATTTAAAATGAATAAAACACTTAATAATTTAATGTAATTTTAATTTTTATCATGTAATTTATTTGATTTACTGTAATATTTTTTTGTTTTTACCCTGTACGCCTGTACCCCAAAAACCCAAAACTGACCCTGAACCCTAAAAATATCCCTGTACCCCAAAAACCCAAAACTGACCCTGAAACCTAAAAATACCCCTTTACCCAAAAACTGAAAACTGACCCTTATCCCTAAAAATACCCCTTTACCCAAAAACTGAAAACTGACCCTGAACCCTAAAAATACCCCTTTACCCAAAAACTGAAAACTGACCCAGAACCCTAAAAATACCCCTTTACCCAAAAACTGAAAACTGACCCTGAACCCTAAAAATACCCCTTTACCCATGAACTGAAAACTGACCCAGAACCCTAAAAATACCCCTTTACCCAAAAACTGAAAACTGACCCAGAACCCTAAAAATACCCCTTTACCCAAAAACTGAAAACTGACCCTGAACCCTAAAAATACTCCTTTACCCAAAATTAATTAATATTATTTAATTACCAATTAATTATTAATTAACAATAACAATAAAGTAAATATATTAGCACATTTGCTGTAATTAATTTAATTTAATAATTAATATTATTTTTCCCAATTAATTAATTAATAATAACAATAAATTATATATAAAAAATTACTATAATTATTGTAATTAAATAATTAATATTAATTATTTACCAACTAATTAATAATTATAAATATGTACAAAATTATATTAATTATTTAACTAATTAATAGAAATTATTTACCAATTAATTATTAATTAAAATATGTACAAACATATATCAATTAATTAATTATTATTAAATTACTTCCCACCCTATTCCCCTATAAACCCATAACCCGCTACAGAACATATTTATCAATTAATCAATTAATTAAAAATAATAAAAAAATATTTCTCAATTAATTAATTAATAATTCCTACTAATTAAAAATTAATTTAACATAATTAAATTACTTCCCACCCTATTCCCCTATAAACCCACAACCCGCTACAGTAGTAAAAGACAATATTTAATTAAATTACATTAAAAATAAATAATAAAACATAATAAATACAATATAATATACACTAAATTTATTTAAAAATGGATATTAGTAACATCGAAGTTATTAATTTCGATATTATTGACATCGATATTTACAACTTCAATATTACTGATATCATACCAATATCGATATTAAGACTGTCGATATTACTTACCTTCGATATTTTGTCCCATCGATATTTAAACTTCGATATTTTTGTATATCGATATTTAAAAATCGATATTTTGTCTGTGTACCATTCTTGAGGAGATATATATAATATTTCTTGATCGAAATCCAGCCACAAAACACTAGGAAATTTACCGACTCCCGAGTTGGGGTGGTAATGCATTTTCAAAAGGGCAAGGGTCCCTCTGGGAGAACATCCCCTTTGTGAATGGAATAAAAAAAAGTTTATTGGGGAGTAAGTAAACAGTGGTCAAAGAGTTTACCGCTAACACGCCCAAAAACTTTTTTTTTTTTTAAGTAAACGTTACTTTTTTAACCCCATCCATGCTGTTGATGACCGGGAGCCGTCATGGCACACAGTGCTCGTGTGCTGACGACGGCTCCCGGCCGTCATGACCGCACCCGCGATCGGAATGTGCCGCACAGGCGCAGAATCGCGGCCGCTCCCAAGGTTGTTAAAGTGCAACCCCATTTTCTTTAAGGAAAACATGTTTCATTAAAAAAAGTTTACTATATTTAAATGTGATCAAAGACATAGTGGTCTGTTGACCCCAGCTGACTACCATCCATGTGGTGGCATCCAATCGGAATTAGTTTCAATTTGCGACATACCTCATTAAACTACATGAGGTAGGTTAGATTGCTACCCACTTCGAATGGGAATTTTGCCATAACTTAATATAGTTAGTTAGCAAAACCCCAAACTTACTGCAAAAATACTGTTCTCTATTTGCGCACCCAGAATTTTTTGTGGACATTTTTTGTATACGTGTGAGAGTAACAGACCCTTAAAAATGAGAGGAGTTGCAGCCCAGCCAGTGATGATGGACCCAGTTCAATTTTCTTCCTTATAGTTCCCGGTTACACACAATTCAGTTGAAACAAGAGAGACCAGTTCTATTTACAGGCTCTTTTTAAAGCTTAGTGTCATTAGACTCTGCCCTCAGTCTAGGGTTCAAGGCGCCTTAGTTTGGGACCTTGAACTCCGGTGCCCTGCATCCATTTCTGGTAAGATTAACAAATCTGTGTATAATTACGTACATCTTGGTATTTTTTAACTTTTTCCCAATAGGCGTTGTGGATGTTGCAGAGAACTTTCAACTTGATAATAACATCTACTGTCAGCAGCGTTTGTGGGGCCAGGGCAGAATATTATAAGTTAAGGTCGTAACTTGATTATTTTTTGGGAGGAGAGAAAATCAGTATGATACTGTGCCTTTTAAAGTAACCAAAAGCCTATGAGATTCCTAATAGCTAGGTGGCATTTGAAGGTCACTTTAGAAAGCAGCCCTGAGGGTGTCCCACAAAGCATTTTTTAACAATAATGCTTTTGACCCATATTTGCTGGTAACAGTTACTAATGCACTGGAATTAAAGACCACTTTAGTATAAGGGGTGTTGAGGGTCCTTAGAAATTATTTTGAAAACTGTTTGGAAAATCGATATTTTAAAGCATACTGAGCCAAAACCATTGGTCAAAACAGGATTATATTTAAATTGAACTTTACTGAAAGTTGGTGGGCTTTGGTAATTCCTAATAGAATTTTCTAAACATTTGTTAAAGATTGTTCATTTTTATTTACAATGCTTCAGTTACATCAGTCAAAACCAGAAAAGATATACCAGTTAACTTACTTACTGTGCTATAGAAAACAGAACACCACCAAATGCATGAATGCGGATATCCAATACTGTGCAGACATGTTACATAACTATTACAAGTACAGATATTCTTGTGCCAAACTGTTTTTAATGTGTCTTCACTTGTTTTATATATTTATGCTTATGTTTACTTCTTTGTAATCTTCTGCGAAAGGTAGATTTTGAAGAAAGCACCTGTTTAATAAATCTAAAAAAATTGAAATCTCCAAGAGGTCCATTGACACACTGTGGTTAGACACGAGGTCAAGATGTTCATCAGCCTGCACTACGGGCATCTCCGGCTAGCCGCTGGTGCACCAGGCCTCAGTGTGTGGCTTCACTGCAGTTACGAGCTAGCACCACTACAGCAGCCACAGTGTGCAGGGGCAGGTCGCATGTGCAGTCACTGTTGCCTGTGGGACCTCGATGTCCAGTGTTCAGATACTCACCCATCTTGAAAGGGAAGTTATTACTGATTCTCTTGTCATCACTGAATGAAGCAATGATACTCTCGTAGAGCCTCCCCTAACCATGACCTTTTACCTATTTTTTGTCACTTTATTTCCCAAGAGGCAGGAAAGAGGACTTTTGCCTGCATGTGACCCTAACCTGGGTCTTGACCTACAGACGATTCTTACCTTGCTCACACCATCACATCACCTAACTGGCTGAAAGTGGACCTGCGGCAGCATGGTACACAGGCACTGAGCTAGCACACCTATTAACATCGCAAAGAAAAGCAACCCTCAGCCCCTTATTTTAGGGCTGTCCTGGCCCTACTCTCACCCCACCCCCTCCATAGTGGCCCTTGCCTCCATCCCTGCTTAAAAATTATATTGAAGCTCCAACTGAAGTACTGACAGTGGTTTCAGTATAAAAATGTGTAGACACGTTTTCAAAGTTTAGCAATAGGAAGCAATGTATTATGCTCCCAGAATTCTCTCTGAATTTATGCAAATATTTTCACAAGCTTAAAAAGCAAGTTTGATGATTTTTTGCTTTCAAAATAAAATGTTCATAAAGAAATGAAAGCAAGAAAAAAACATTTAGCTAAACTAATGTAAAATTTTGGGTACCATTTCTTTCCAGTATCAGTTAGTAACATGTGTTGATGTGCTAGTATTTCACATAAATATTCATAATGGAAAATCAGTGTAACCAGTTTCAATAAAATTAAGGGGGAAAAATAAACAAGCATTGGCAAAGCCAGTAGGTCTGAAATTGGTGGTCAGCTTTTTAGTTTTGTCAATGTGTGTATTGTTTTGGAATGGTTTATGTAAAACCTTATTGGTGTGGGAGCTGCTGGGCCCTCACCATTATAACAAACATTGTCAAAATCAAAAACAGTTTTAGTCTTAAAAAGCGCACACTGCCACGGTAGTCATCGGCACTGAACAAAACTACTTTGTGTGGTGATATGCTCCTTGTGAAAGAGCGGAATGTTGTCACTCACAGTGAAACCAGCCGATACAGAGAGAGATATATACTTTTAATAAATGCAAAAGATCATGGTCAACTCCAGACCAAATTAGGAGCCCTATTATTAAAGAAAGTCTCAAAAGAGCACCCATGGTATATGTCCTTGCATTAGGTGCAGCGATACAGCTTTAATGAATTCACAAGTACTTACAGAAGTAGGACAAGAAATAATATTCCTAGAAAACATTTGTTAACTCTATTTTAGCATGTGCAAATATGCATTTGTAGATTTGCTCATGCAAAAATCTAAGGGGCATATTACCAAGGCGGCGAAATTAAATTATCGCCGCTTTTGCTGCCGTTTTTGGCCAAAAAGGGGCGATAATTTAATCACCTTATCAGCAAAGACACGCTATCGCACGTTTTGCTGATTTTGCGCCCCTTTCACAACGCCCAGCTTTGCATCTCTAATGAGATGCAAAGTGGACGTTCCGTGCCAAAATAACTGGAGAAATGTCGCTAACCGGCATTTCTCCAAATATCAAGCTGCACGCTAACAAGCAGAGCGTTAAGAAAAGTAGTGCTAACCACAGTTAACGCTACTTTCCTAATGCCTGCTTGTGACCTGACTTAGCCATGTAATCCAATGGGAGGTGGATTACATGGCTAAAATCACCCTGCCCTGTCAGCAAGGTTTCACTGGTAGCAATGTGATTATCGCTGGATTTCAAGCGATAATCACACTGCTTACCAGCTAACGCATAGATTCCTGTCGCTTTGGAGATAAGCGTTGCTGATAGCACGCTATCTCTGCGATGGAATCCAGCATTAGCCTGCGATAATTATCCTTGCTCTAAAAACGCTGAGCGATAATTATCGCAGGAGATTGCTAATATGCCCCTGAGTGTTTGCAAGTTCACCTACCCTCCAATCACTTTTTTCCCAACTCCGGAAGAAGGTCTACGTCTGACATTGTCAGGAGTAAATTTCCAACATTTCTCCCTATGGGAAAAGATTAGAGAAGAGTTGTTGAAACCCCATAAAACATGCAAGTTAATAGGTTTGCACAGACTTAAAAGGGTATTCTAACCCTGGAACTATTGCTTACCACAACCTTCCTGCCCAAATGTGGCTTACATCTGCAAGTTGTGCATATCACCTCTGACCTGAAGTCTCTAGCAAAAATACAGTATCTCAACAGGCTATACACACAATGTTCTGTGTATATTGGTGTAAGTGTCATCGATGCATGGATATGCCCTCCACAGGATGCCAAATAAAAAGGCCTCTAAACGTTGGTAGAAGATTGTCATGCACATGTAGCGTTGCCCCCAGTGTGCGCAGTAGTGAGGTTGGGATGCTGGTAGGCATGCCTTACACGTAGTGGCACACTTCTACTGTCATGGTGTTGAGACTGGAACACACACTGGGTACCACAGTTATCTTTGGTAGCTGAGTCCCACACCGCGTGACGTCCCACTGCATGCTGGAACACACCGCGGGTTCCACCAAGGATGATGACTGATGAATCCTTGGGGAAACTTGATGTGGGATTGATTGTTTTACAATCCAAAAACCCAACTTGTAGTAAACACCTCGGGCAAGGAGCGTGGAACTACCTCAGAACAGAATTCTAAAACCAGGATCACAATTGCAAAGGGGCATCAGATGGGTAGCGCCCTGTGAAGGTCCTGAGTGGCCCGTGGCAAACGTGTCCACAACTGTGCTGTGATGGTTTCCAGAAAAAGAGCTGCAATGCTCCAATGCCTGTGTACAGGCATGAGTGATATTTAGAGAATCACAGGGCAAACGTGCCACCCTGTGCCCAAAAGCAACCAAGGACCTGCTTGAACTGACTAAGTACCCTCAACACTCTTAATTACGTATCACCAGCACCGCCCAAGATACTGCACAGTGTCTGCTAACTAACCCACAGTTAGAGCCAAAGACTACATCAGTGATACATGTACAGGAGCATAAGTACTGCAGAAGGTCACAGGGAAAGATGGTGACGCTTGCATCCATTAGTGCACAGAAGTGTAGGCCAATGGGGCTGTCAATAGCACCTGCCACTCAGGGGCCACTGCTAAGGAAAGGATCTCTACGACCATCCGTTGATCCGTAATGATCATTAGCCTACCAGGTGTTTCTTTATGTCTGGTAAGGCCAGCATAGCCTACCCTTGCCGACGAAACCTGCAGGGCGGCTCGTCCCCCCTCCATGCTTCTACTGCAGCTCAAACAACAACTGCAACCATTGTCCTGCTTCAGTAATTGTCTCTGGCATCTTCTGTAGCACATTCTTCTTTTTTCAAGCCTAGTGTTGTTTTATGAATCGTTCATTTGCACCTCTCATCGTTTGAGCGCGCTCTTCCTCCCCTACTAATCTACACTCCCCTATTAACACTCCTAACCTCCCTCCATCTGCTTCCCTGGGCTCTGGGACTCACGCTCCATTTGCAGCAAGAACATCATTACTCCTGATTGTTTTCTTTCGCTAAATCTGCACATTCTTTGCTGAATGGGGCTCGTCAGCCCCTGGTACCCACGTCAATCCAGCCGCGCCAACCTCTGAAGCTGCCAATGGCGCGGTGATTCGTCTGGCTCCTCCTGGCGCCTTCCTTAGACTTCTTCATTTCAGTTTCTCCTGGCTGGCCTTTCCAAACTTTATGCTCTCACTCGATTCACTTGTGGCAGACCTTCTGAGTGCAGACCTGAATGCATTTAGATTGCATCTCTGTCCTAAATATTGTTTACGATAATAGCTTCCAATTGGGGATAGAATTTGTATTCTAAACTCTAATAAGGTATTTTTTAAGACAATATTTTGGACACAATATTTCTGTGCCCATTATTCTGACATATGACCTTGATGAAGCTTAGATAGGCCAGTGGTGTAGTCATGCCCGCTCTCAGTACACGTCAGACAGGGGCGGCCCTAGGCTCATGGCAGCCCAGGGCAGGAAGCGTAGGTAGGGGGCCCCGGAAGAGGGGGTCTGGGTGGGGCGGAGCCCCCCGGAGCTCAGGAAGGTACCAGCGGGCCAGTAGTGGGTAGGGAAAAAAAAAGAAGCCAATCAGGAACCAGGAGGAACGCAGGTGCGGAGGCCAGTGAAGAGGGGTGGGGGGGTGGCGGAGGTCAGGGTGTTTGCAAGTGGAACAGAGCTGGAGGCTGCCAAATCCCTGCCAGGGGCCGCCCCGCAAATATGTATCCATCCTCAGAGGTTTATTATATTAAGGATATATATTGGCGTGGTGGCCCCTGGGGTTTGGTGGCCCTGTGCAGGTGCACAGCTTGCACATGCCTAAGGCCGCCCCTGCGTCAGATGGCATAGTTCTCTCCTACAGAAGGCCACAATGGGGAGAAAATAGAAATCCTTATCCAGTGGCAGCAAGAGAGGGTGACACTCTGGTGTGACTACTCTTATGTCCTAAGTTATTGCAAGCGGCTAGGGCAACATTTTCATTACTGGTGCGTTCTGCCGTCAGAACATGCTTTAATAAGAAAAGAAAATACAGTATTTTATAGGGAGATTATAGACTCCCAGTTCCTATATATCGGGCCATAGCATACTTCTGCCACTTTGAGCATTGTAGATTACAAGTGTTACTGTTACACGTTTTAATGGTACCCCTTTATCTACTCCTGAAAAATGAAAGGCTGAATGGCTTTACCAGGATTCTGACATGCTGATAAGAGGTGAGTTTGACGCTCTGAGCTATTTTACTTGCATGTATACCACTTTTGAACATAAATTGCACCCATAAAAACACAATAATAAGAACGTAGTTGCTCGGTTTGTCTGTTAGATATACAAGCTCTGCCTAGTAATGTCATAACATTGGACTGCATGAGGGCTTAAGTCCTAAAAAAAGAAGTGGGGGACTGACCAAGTTAGGCAGTATGCAAGTGACATCAAAGCACATAACATCACGACGCGCGATATTCCACGTGGCATAACAGTAAGTGACCTCACTGGAAGTGATGCTCTCATATGTGTATGTTATAACATATGCCAACTGAAAATGCAATAAAATATGTTTTTTTAAAAAGTTCTCTCCTGCAAAGCATATCATGTAACATGCAGATCATAGATTTCTATTTTATTGAGATAGGTAAGTGGGTTACTGCTTGAACACAGATCCTTTTGTTACTTGCAGTTAATAAATTGTGATCCTTCTAGTAGACCACAGTGAGCTATGAAAGGTTTTTGACTGGCACACATTGTAACCCTGACTGTCTCATGTAACCCATCTTGTATATTGATTTACATACTTATATGATTTACTTGGAATGGATAATGTATATGTTATGTAAAGTGCTCTAACAATCTGCATTGGGATGAGTAGCGCTATAAAGAAATAAAATAGTGCTATTTAAATTGTTATTTGAGTATAAAGTGAGACAGACCAACCCATATGACATTTTACAGTGCATGCACTTATATACAACAAGGTAAAAAGCATGCATCTTTTAAGTACCTTTGAAGAGATAACAAGCTGTGTGCTTTTGTTTCCTTGCCCGTGCATTTGCATTTGTGAGGTTCCAGGTCACTTCCAGTCCCATACTTGATCAAAAGGAGGTCTGATGGCCCCCTTAACGTCTGTCTTTATCATTGCCCAGCTGGAGGTGCAAAAAAAGCCCCCTTGCTGCCTGCACGCTGCTGCTGGGAATTGAAAGCAACAACGTGCAAGAGCTGATGAACGCGTCAAGGTGTCTCAAAATGACACCGGGACAAGTTCAGCATATTTCTGTGTGGGCCACTACTTCTTAGCAGGGTAGATGGCTTCCACCCTGTGAAAATAGTGGATGGACGCCATGTACGCATGTGTACCCCCAACATGTGCCCTAGACTTCATGCACATTTCGCTCTGTTCCCAAACTTTCTCCCGCATAGGGAGTCGAAGCATGCACAAGGTGTTCTAACTAGTAACCTCCTGCTACTGCTTGAACAGTGTGCAGTCTGAGGGTCATTGAAGTTGAAGGCAGTGGATATGTAAGTGTAACAGAATTGATGTGCATACTTGCGAGGTCCACCACGAGTAGGGAAATTCTGCTTCAGCAAAGTTACACTTTGAAAGTAAAAGTTGGAGTTTTGATGAATGTATCCCAAAAATTAGGAAACACAGGCAAGAAATGCGAGGGGTCAGATGTTCAGCATTCTAGAATGGGTTTTAGAATATGGATGTTTGGATTGGGGATGGTTACATCTTAGCGAGGGAAGTGAGTGGATAAATTACCCTTTTCCTCTGCTTGTGCTTCCACCTTCTAACCCTTGGATAGTCACAAACATTTTCCAAGGGGCCAAAATGTGTGGTCAGTGATGTAGCTGAGTGCCGCACTGATTGGGGATTGGGGTAGGGGATTGACAGTAAGTGGGTGAGGGGAAAGCAAAGCATATACATCTGGTGGCTGAACTGCACAACGTGTAACCAGAAAACCTGGGATTAATCTCAGCTCCTCCACTTAACAAAATAGTGTGATCCTAGGCAATTGTTTTATTTCACGTTCCCTCCTCATTCTTCATAATCACATATAAGAGAACCTTGAAATACATGACGTTAGGATGTGTGCTGTACAAAACTTTCTCCAGTGTTTGATTTAATAAACTATGATGTTGTACATGTATAATAGGAACAAAGGCCACTCAAAAAGTGCACATTACAACTGATTCACCTCTTAGTTCACTATTGTCATTGTTGTCAGGGTGGGGGGCATGGAAGAAGGAATGTTACAGAAATCATGTTTGAAAACTATCCCTTAGCAATGCACTGATATAATCTAATGTACTAAGGTTCTGCAGTTCTGCATGTTAATGAAATATACTTTTAGAATTTTTAAGAGACTTTATCATACTTTTGCACATATGCTACAAGTTGTCTTTAAAAAAATGAAGGTGTTTATAAAAAGTTAAGCAGTGCAAGACACCCTATTTACTTTCTTTAGCTTTTATTAACCTTCAAATACAAGTTTGCCTGTTTCTATGTTAGTGCTGTGTTGAGTTAGCCGCAAGGTGCTGCTGTTGACCAGGGGGCTGCACGCGGCCCTCGGGTCGTATTTTGAGTATCACCGTTGCAACCAGTGGCATCAATCCGTCAGATACTCTTGTAGATTTAAGCAAGGCACGTACAGGTGGTCGCCTCCTTTTCATATAACGCAGCAAGGTTGTAGAATTCTAGCCCCCCCCCCGACATTCGATGTGAAACCAATCACTTGGTCTTCCGGAAGCGCATAAAAAATGTTCTGTTCCCATAAGCCTGCACTTAGTTCATGAACATCGGCCTCTAGCGCTGGGATGCCTTCGGGTATCCATGCGCTTTATAAATGTTTTACAATTACAAATAGTATGAATGGTCACCTGAGTAAACTAGGATCTCTTCAACGTAATCAATTGAGCTACCAAACGAGGTAACTGAAACTTAACAGTCCCTGCCAGATCCCAGTGTTATTGATGAGTGCTAGGTAGGAAGATTTGTTGTTCAGTGTTTTGGCTGCTACCATTTAGAAACGCCCAAAAATATGGAGTAGCCTATATCTGAAAAAGGAAATATATCAGAGAGAAATTGAGGAGCGCTTGAATGCTGTAGTAATAATGGGTGAGCCAAGGAAAAAAGTAAATGAAATATAAAAAATAATTTATGAACGTTCTAATATGCCTCACGTGTTTTAAGGTTGATTCACCTATACAGATTAATATCACCCTTTAATTGTTTTACATCTTTGGTGGGAAGCTACTTTATTTTCAACTGTGACTACTTTTGTTGATTTAGGGCCCGATGTAGGTAATAGGGAAATACCGATTAATAAATACCGAATTTTACCGATTCGGTATTAGAAATTGGTATTTCAGATGTACGTAAGAATTCGGTAAAAAATACAGAATTCTTAATATTCGTCATTACCGAATCGGTAATTGAGATTCGGTAATAACGAATACCTACCCATTCATTCCTATGGGCTTGGAGGCCCATAGGAATGAATGTGAAGACATTCGGTATTATTGATTCGGTATTACAGAATCGGTAATACCGGGGAGGTATTAAAAGGGTGCCAGGGTGTCCAAAGGACACCCTGTTGCACCACCCTGTTGCACCCCTGAAATGTGCATGTGTGCACATGTGGCACACATCCATGCCCTAAGGGCATGGAGGTGTGCCATATGGCACATTTCAAAAAGCTAAAAAGTGCTTTTTGAAAGGAAATCGCTACTTACCACCAACTTGAAGTTGGTGGTAAATAGCGATTCCTTAAGGCTGAGGTGCATTGTTTTAAGTGCTACCTACATTGCATTTAAGGAATCGGTATTACTGATTCCTTACATGCAAGGCCAATAAGGAATCGGTATTAAGGAATCGATATTTACCGATTCCTTATTACTGATTCCTTCCCTACATCCCACATGGCTAAATACCGGTCGGTAACGGTGAAATTTAACGAATTTCACTGTTACCGACCGTTATTTGCCCACCTACATCTGGCCCTTAGTTTCTTGTTTCTAGACAACGTGATTAACATCTTCTCGGAGAATAACCATATTGATAATGGTGACTTTTTTCATTATTTTATTTTTATATTTTTAAACTATGGTTTATTATTTTGATTGGGATTGTTTTAGCTAGGAACAATAGTTTGAGACATGCTCGCACAACGTCCAGGAGAGCTGCCCATTAGGTGGGAGGACTGGAGGGTGGCATTTGAGACCTATTTGGAAGCAGTGGGTGAAGAAAGCATACAAATAGAAGTAGTTGCCAATACCCCCAATGAAGAAACAAAATTATGAGGATGATATGGATTTGAAGAGAAGTGGAGACGGTGAATACTAACACGCTATGAGAGTGCCTGCCTGTAATTACAGAAGAAAAGTACCTGGGTGGAGAAAAACAACTTTTTTTCAAGGACATTACTTCATGGTGAAGCATTGGAGCAGTATGTTTCCATTTTACAAATGCCTGCTGCTTCTTGCAAATTCAAGTGTTTACAAGGAGGAAATAGTTGTGATAATTTCATAAATCAGAATTGTAAGATTAAAATTCAGGAAAACATGAGTGCCATTTAAGAACCCACATTGAATAGAGCAATGCAAATAGCAAAAGTAATTAAAAGGACTTCTGTTTATGTGAAAGAACGTAATGCTAACCAAGCAAATATGAAATGGGTGGTTAGGTCAGAAAGGAAAATAATGTGTCTGGATAAAAAAGATTCAGAGACACCTAAATCTGATACTTCTGAGAAACCAACCCTGATTATTTCCTCAGTAGGAAGCCAGCTCTTTCTGTACTATATCTAAACAAGATATACTGTGCAAAGAGTTCTGGCATTCCCTTACTAGTGGACAGGGGCTTGCTCAAGCAATGCCAAGGTGCTCTTTTAGGAGGGTAGTGTTGTCGAGCAGTCTTCGGCTTATCAGAGAGGTGTGTGAGACATCTGCAATTACACACAACAGTCAATAAATGATGCACAACTCAATAAGGAGATCCACACCAATTTATAAAAATAACACATCTTTATATATGTTTAGGCACCATAATCAATATGATTGGTTAAGTACGTTTTTCATGAGAAACACTTTTCCATTTAAAAAGTTGATGGTGCATTTTTTGAGAGGCAGCAATGTTATCCTATGGAAGGAAAAACAAATAAGGCATATGAGTTATTTGCAGCAACTTACGAGAACAACCTCCTTGACTTGAGGTGAGAATGGGGCAAGGTCCAAGGCAGCAATAGCAGGTCACCTCCAGCGGTACGAGGATGGACGGTTGCAGTGGTGCAAAACAGCGTTGGGTGCCAATTGCAAACCAATGGGGATCAGTCTTCATGTACAGATGCTGCCATGACGGACTGGGAGGCCATCTGGGCTGAACCAACAGGAGGGCTCAGACCTCACGATACTCGGGAGGAGGTACACCTTTGATCCTCTTCTCCAGAAGCCAGAGGCGATGGTGCAGAAGTGTCCTTAGGCGTCGGGTTTTCGTCACGTGGAGCGGTCGGGGTAGATGGTGCCTACAAATAGATGTTGCAGGTGGCGTTGGGAAGACCAAAGTGAGGAGACTCCAGTTGGGCTTTGAGTCTGGAGGGTCTGGGGACCACATTGTCCCACTTTAGCTCAGTTAGGCGGCTCAAGTGCAGTGGTGCTTTCTTGGGTCAGGTTTTCCATTCTGGGAGCCTCACTGCTCAGTCTTTGGTACCTGAAGGATGCAAGGGAACAGCTCCACTGTTCCACGTAAGTTTCTGTGTCTTTGGAGAAGTGCTGTCAGTCCTCTCAGGCTTTGGAGGACCAGCAGCTTGCAGGGTGAGAAGACTTTGGCGCAACTGTTGAGAATAGGCAAATAGGCCAGCAGGACTGGTGCCAAGTTAGTTGCTTCTTCTTCAGTTTTTGCTTTTCAGCTCTTCGGCCCTTCTTATTCTTTTCGTCGGCAGGATCTGCTTCTCTGGTGCCAGGGCCTCCCCTAAATACTACATTTTGAAGCATTTTAAGGGAGTGTAGAGTAGTAGGCAATGAGCTATCTACCCTTTGGGTCACTACGCCCCCTATATGACCACTGGGGGAGGTGGTTATAACCCTGTCCCAGAATTCCTGATTTTGCCATCACCAAGATGGCTAACTTTGAAAAGTCGCCTTCACTTCCACCTTAATGTTGGCACTAGCCAAAGGAGGGTCAAGCCTTTCAGACTAGTTAATTTTCTTGCCTGCCAAGGTGCCAAATGGCTCTGGACAAAGGGGGGTCAGCGACTTCTGTGAGAGAAACCAGATTCACGTGCCAAAGGCGGTAGGTAGGCCCTTTGAATGCTAATCTGAAGGCCGTCCTGTGAGAAAAGGGTTAACATACCCTCTGCCCGAGCAGGCCTGGTTGATGACCCCCTGAGGGCAAAGGCTCTTACCCTCGGGGGTCAGAAACCTATTACTGGTGGCAGCCTGGTTAACACCAGTCAGTCAGCGCACCAGTAGCTGGTAGATTTACAGGAGGCACCTCTAAGGTGCCCTCTGAGTGCATGTATTACAAAATCTGACACTGGCATACCGGTTTATTAATATGAGATGTTCGATACCAAACATCCCTATTTCCAGTGAAGCCATTTTCACCAATGTCCAGACATGCTTTAAAATGGCTTCCCTGCTCACTTGTAACGGTAGTAATTGTAACTCTCCCCTGTTTTTTCCGCAGAAGCGAGATGCAAGATCTGAAGATAGGTCCCAACTTCCCACACCCACCAATGTCAGCCCAACAGTGTCAAGGCTAACACAGTAGATTTTAGTAAGAGGGGGAAAAACAAAGAAAGGGAGAAGGGAAGGCATGGTATCAACACATATCAGGTATCGAAATTCTTGTAGGATGGTCCTTGTGTGATTCCTGTAGTAAAGATAAGGTTATATGTAGAACCATGAACATGTAGGAGGAAATCAACACTGAAGCCCAATTTATAATGTGAGGGAGAAACTGCCTATAGAAGTCTCTCTATGGTTTTCTTGTAACCTGGGTGTCCCAATAACATGTGAGAGTGGCACAATTCAAGAGCTTGCGGTTGTAGAGTTTTTGTGGTGAGTACCAAACCTCCTTGGATGTACATGAGATCTCGAACTTTTACACCACTGTATTTTTGTTCAAACTCCGCAGATTCTTTACAATCCTGTGCTTGTGGAACCTACCTCAGAAAAGCCTCTTCTGAACATATAGCCCCAAAATGCGCTGCTGTGCGATGATAAGGGGATGATCTACAGAGATTACAACTTCCTCTTAGCCATATAAGGCATCTGCTTTAACATGTTTTTTCCTGCCTGAAACTGTGTAACCAAATCAAATCACTGAAATACTGTGTCCAGCGAAGTTGTTTCACAGAAAGAGCTATAGCTGCCTTCAAGAACTGTAGATTCCTATGGTCAGTTAAAACAGTCACTGTATGTATAGCGCCCAACAAATACTGGTGCCTCTCTTCAAAAGCATAGTTATTGGCTAGCAATTCCTTGTCCCCTATAGAATATTTTTGATCTGTGGGGTTACATTTATGGGAATAAAAAGCCACAGGATATAGGTTTCCAGTTTCTTTATCTCTTTGTGACAGAATTACCCCAATAGCAACCTGAGATGCATCTGCTTCCACCATAAATGGTTGGGATGAATCGGGATGTTTTAAAACAAGGGCAGACCAGCAAAAGGAAACTCTTTTTTTTCCAACAGTTTAGTAATGGGAGTTACTAGAGCCACAACATTATCAATACAAATCCTCTAAAAGTAAGCAAAGCCCAAGAAGCTCTGTATTCCTTTTACAGAAGTGGGGAAAGGCCAGGACATGATATCTTTTGTGGGTCCATTGTTATCCCCACAGAAGATAGCACAAATCCCCAAAAGGTCACTTTTGAAGTGTGGAACTCACACATATCCAGTTTCACATATAAGTGGTTTTCTCTCAAGCGTTCCAACACAGCCCTTAAATGTCCTACATGGTCAGTGGTAGTAGGGGAATATATTAGGATGTCATCTATATATGCTATCGCATATATACCCGGTACAAAAGCGGGTGGTGATGGACGGAGCATCTGAACCAATCAAACAATCACACCCAGTCAACAGATCTGGGTTTAATCCATCAACGTTCTTTAGCCCACTCTGCCACTCCAGTTCAGACATGGCCATATGCAAATCAGTGTGATCCTGTGCCTCATGGGAACAGTCCAGCCCGAACTGCCAAGCCATGCCTTCCCTGGACCGGATTCAAGCTTCCTAGGACTGGTTTCTGGCATTACAGCCGTCTTCAGCCAGGCTTGCTTGAATCCAGTGGCAAAGTGAGCAAGGGACTCACGTCTGAGCATACCCTGCCAACTTATGGTGGCCAAAGCGGTACAAAAGGGGGTGGTGATGGACGGAGCATCTGAACCAATCAAACACTCACACCCAGTCAACAGATCTGGGTTTAATCCATCACCGTTCTTTAGCCCACTCTGCCACCCCAGTTCTGACATGGCCATATGCAAATCAGTCTGACCCTATGCCTCATGGGAACAGTCCAGCCCGAACTGCCAAGCCATGCCTTACCTGGACCGGATTCAAGCTTCTTAGGACCGGTGTCTGGCATTACAGCCGTCTTCAGCCAGGCTTGCTTGAATCCAGTGGCAAAGTGAGCAAGGGACTCACGTCTGAGCATAACCTGCCAACTTATGGCGTCCAAAGCGGTACAAAAGGGGGTGGTGATGGACGAAGCATCTGAACCAATCAAACACTCACACCCAGTCAACAGATCTGGGTTTAATTCATCACCGTTCTTTAGCCCACTCTGCCACCCCAGTTCAGACATGGCCATATGCAAATCAGTCTGACCCTGTGCCTCATGGGAACAGTCCAGCCCGAACTGCCAAGCCATGCCTTACCTGGACCGGATTCAAGCTTCCTAGGACCGGTTTCTGGCATTACAGCCGTCTTCAGCCAGGCTTGCATGAATCCAGTGGCAAAGTGAGCAAGGGACTCACGTCTGAGCATACCCTGCCAACTTATGGCGGTCATATACCAAGCATTTCTCTCATGACTACATTAATAACAAACTGAACGGCCTCAGGGGCATTAAAAAGGGGGAAAGGCATCACAAGGTATTCATAGAGCCTGAATTTTGTACAAAATGATGTCTTCCATTCCTCGCCTTCTTTTATTCTCACTAAATTATAGGCTCCCCTTAAATTCAATTTGGTAAAAATGTTACTCTCTTTAACCTGATCAAGTAATGATTGGATTAGCATTTTTTATGGTTATGTCATTTAGGGCGCAGTAATAAATTCAACATCTAAGTCCTCCCTCCCGTTTAGGGATAAAGAATAGAGGAGAAGAAGCAGGTGAACAGGAGGAATGGATAAATCCTATTCTCAGCATTTCGTCCAAATACTCCCTCAAATAGATATTCTCTTTTTCAGTTTTATTGCTCTGCTCATGTCCTTAGTCTGTTCACCCCGTTACTAAAAAGGCATTAAATCAATCAATCAATTCCTTTATTTGATCTTACGCATGAGATCATAAAAGTACATACAGTAAAATTTTTGGAAGGAAACATGATTATAAAAAGACATGTCTTAATAATTAAAAAGATACTCCTGCTCAATTTATCTTAAAATCCATTTCATCTATGTATATTGTCTGTTTACTAGTCATTTAAAACATTAAATATTAGAAAAGGTTAAAATCATAAAAAGACAATCCCTTTTCTAGTTATAAGCCTGCTTGCTTTCTTTTTCTCAAACATGCCCATCAGAATGATGCAACTGAAAAGCATACAAAAGGATTCTGAAGAGATTTAGGAAAGTACAATGCTATTCAACAAAATTTAAAGTTATAACGTTTACAAATGGGTACAATAAAGTTGTGTCTTTCCTGACGATAAGAAGACATTCCAAAGGGTGTCCACAGAACTTTATGTATACAAAAAGGTATGGACCTACATTAACCCATACTGTATATATGTATAGTTTATTCGTATCTTCACAGCACGCATGCCCCTTATGTCACCTGGTTCAGTTAAATGACTCTGAATATTTTGTTTGTTATGCCATTTGTGCATGTGACATCCATATACAAAATTGATTATCATAAATAATACATTTTTGCTAATAAACTGAATTCCGTTTGTGGTGTGTTTTGACTTTCGTCCCTGTCTGGCATTATTACTAGATGTATGTAATTTTTTATATTAAGAATCATTTAGGATAGATACTAGGTATTTTTGTTTACATAATTGTTTCACCCAACGGAACTCATTGTAGATTATATCACAGACACCCAGGTTCCGAGGGACACAGGGTTTACCCCATTATCTTTAATGGTCTTTTTCAGTTAGAGCATAAATCCGACAATAAGGAACTTGTGCTCCGTTGGCCAGATATATACGACATTTGTAAGGTCTGTGTGGCTGTAACGCAGAAGCCTCTTCCTTATCAAATACCGCCACCATATCTTGATAACAGGCAGGTAACGTTGGGTCATTGGAACTTGCAAGTACAGCTATAGCTTTTTGTTTTACAGGTTCTTGATTGCAGTGGAGCTTGCAAACTTCAGAAGAGAAAGACAAAGAACGGACCCTCCAATCAATGGTCGGATTATGTTGCATTAACCAGGGGATCCCTAAGATTGCTTGAAATTGAGGTGAGTAAATAAAATCAAACTGAACTGTTTATGTTGATCTGATATACAGCGTCTCAGTTCAGCGGTAGCATGAGTGACAGGACCAGATTTTAAAGTACTCCCCTCAATAGTTTTTACTTCATCCACTACAGACTTAGGGACCACAGGAATTTCTGTGCGTTTAACCCATTGTATGTAAATAAAATTTACTGTTGCACCAGATTTAATCATATTCTGAGCCTCTATTGACTGATCTCCCCACAGTAGTTTTGCTGTTATCAGAAAATGATGAAGAGGGGATAAGGCTTTAGTTTGAGCTAGGAGTTTGGAGACTATTAGTTCTGATCTACTCAAAGAGCTTGTCTCCATAGTACCTTTTTGGTTTTACGGGGCAGTCACGTAAGAAATGCCCTGCTTTGCATCGCTGTCTCTCTTTGGCACTCAGAGGGCCCTACACACCCTCTCTCTCATCACTGCTCATGCACTCGATACTCTAGTTTAACTACAAGATCAATAAAAGCCTTACAGGACTCTGGGGCTTAAGGCCACCCTGCCTCTGCCACCAGTCTATTGGAACTGGAAATGTAAGTCATCAGATCTTTGGTCCCTTGTTTTAGATTTTGGAGTTCCCTGTCCACCGATTGCATAAATAAATGCCTATCAAACAGCTTCCGTAATTCGTTTTTGAACCCTGCATAGTTGTATAATAAGGGTGCATTTTGCTCTACTAATGGTATAGATCAAGAGGCAGCCGTTTCTCTGACAAATGCTACTTAAGCATGTTCAGTGGAGAAATAAGATGCTTTACACATGAAATGCAATTGGCATTGATTTATAAAAGTAGAAAACATGGCAGGGTCCCCCAGAAATTGCTCAGGAGGAGCTAGAGGTATTGTGGAAGGAGTAGTTACATGAAAGACCGAATGACCCAACTAGAAGAAGAGGGCACTGAGGAAAACAGATTACTAGCAGCCCCAGCAGTGGAATCAGCTGAGGCCGCTGGAGAGGAGCCTTGCTGCAAAGCATCTACTTCAATGGTAAGAGCTTAGGTCTTGTTCTGAAAATTCCCTATAATGCGAGCTGCGTCTGCTAAAGTGATCTGACATTCTTCCATCTCGCCAAGAAACATGGTTTTCGCGTTTTGTAATTCTCACTTGTTGTTTCTGCAGGAGAGAGATGCAAGATCTGAAGATAGGTCCCAACTTCCCACACCCACAGTCAGCCCAATAGTGTCATGGGTCACACAGTAGAATTGGAGAAGAGGGGAAACAAAAAATGAAAGGTACAAGGGTAGACACTGCATGAACAGGCATCAAGCATGGATATTCTTGTTGGATGGTCCGTATGTGATTACTGTAGTAAAGAAAAGGTTACATGTATTACCATGAACATGTAGGAGGAAATCAACACTGAAGCCCAACTAATAATGTGTGGGGGAAACTGCCTGTAGAATTCCCTCTTCCACTTAGGTATACCGGTAAAAGCAAACAGGATCAGTGGTAAAATGCTATAGGGAGGAGATATGAAAGTATGAGCTACTACTTAGGACAACATTATACAGTATTCAAAACAAAAGGTATACATTATACTAACCTAAAAGAGGTTCAGCGTAGAATCTAAGAAGGCCCAAACTTATTCAATCCAAATAAACCATGAAAAAACCAAAAAAATGCCTCCCAGAAAGAATAATAAATAACACAAACATTTACACAAAAATGTTCAGTGCTAGTCACTAGAAATATAATCAAGCCCTTTCAAACTCAGGAGACTAAATATATTTTCTTTTCTTATTTATAGCCATCAAGCAATATCAGTGAGGGAATAGAATCTCCATACTCCAAGGAGAATAACTCAGATAAGTACCATTTGGAAGTCATGCAAGGTAAAATAAAAATGTTACCAATAAAAAACTGTGAATTCTTTGTGATCAATTTCATGTGTTTGTTTTTTCAGGAAACACTATCATAATATGGAAGACTTTGAAGCCCCGCACGGTGTTGGATGAACCACAGTGATATGAATCTTTGTAGACCCACGCGGCATCAGACCAACCGCAGTGATATGGAGTCTTTGAAGGCCTCTGCGGTGGTGGACAAAGCTGCCGTAGTATGAAAGAGATTCAAGGCCCGGCGATGTCGGACGAATTTAGGGAAAAAGGAATCAGGACTCCGGCGAGGGATCTCCAACGGACTTTGGAGCCACCCGGAGCCACCCGGAATGAAGACAAGTAAGTGCAGAGAATCGGGAGACACGCACACACCACCTAGAACGCGAATTGCTCATTCGTCCTCCTCCGCCTCTTTTGTTCCTGGCTCGCTCCACCCCTCGCACACAAGCGATTAGGAGTGCAGCAAGCCCAACAGTAATGGAACTGACCAGCACCGGGTACACTCGTTCATGCATTTATACCCTCACATGAAGTAAAGTGCACCCTTCCTTAGGGCGGCAAGACCTGCTGTAGGGGTGACTGTGTCGGCAGGCATGCCACCCAGGCTATCATGTTTTCACTTTTGTCTGCTCCAAGACACGCAGCCTTAAGTTGCAGTGTGCATGAGATTGTTGAGGGGTACTTTAGGGTGGTACAATTCGTGCTGCAGCCCTTTGGAACCTTCTTTAATACTTCAGAGCCTAGGTACCAGGTGTTGTGGTGGGCCTCAGCCAGGCCCACCAGTGCTAACAGTTTGCCCTTCTCTGCACAAGTCCTCAGACCAATAGGAAAGAAGTTGGCACGGAAACTGCAATATAAAACCGAGCGCTTTATTAACCTCAAGAGGTGGAACTACATTCACACAACACCCTTCGGTAGTGTATGAAGTAGCACACTGAACAGAAGGAACATGCTCCTTTTATACCCACACAGGGGCTCAAAAGAAGGCGGTACAAGTACAGAAGAGAAGGTTTACATATATAAAAGGTCATACAAAAATACACAGTCAACAAGTGGGAGGTGCTAACAGTTTGCTGGTTCTTACAGAAATACGCTGACAGTTGAAAGTTCCAAACAGGTGCATGGAAAGTCACAGTCTCTTCTGCGTATGTGCAGAGTAGCAGAACCTAAATATAGTCTATCTCTAGGCAGAATACAAGAGCAGATGACATCAAGGTAGGACAGAGCACATGGTGAGCACATGGCAGACAAGATTGCAGCCGAATGCAAGATGGCTTCAGCTAAATGCTAACCCTGATCGCTGTCAAATTACAACAGAGGGGCACCATTTACTAGGGACTTTCAGAGGGTACTAAAGGTATTGCTGATTGGGTGACAATTGCTGTTTTGGGAAAGATATCTGGTACTGGGGCCTGGATAGCAGTTGACTTCCAGTTGAAATCACATCAAATACCAGGCAAAAAGTGGGGGTGACCATGTTGAAAAGGGAACGTTCCTACAAAACCCACTCCCAAATGAAAGAGGATAAGACTAACTTTTCCCAAGAGAGTCTTCATCTTCCATGTGCATTGGCATGGTCAGTCCCAGGTCTGTGTCCTACTGCAAAGTCCACACCCTGTAGCCGAGTGGTCGCTCCCCAGTGTCTTGACGACACCTGGTATCGTTGTGCAGCGCCTCGTTGTTTTTACCTGCAATTTGCCTTGCTTGGCGCATTTGTGCTCTGCTGACATTTAACATTGCCGCTTTTGCTCTGTTTTAAATTGTAATTGCCAGTGTAACTTTGTCTGTGCTTGCGCGTTATCCCCCAGCGCTCCGCTGCCATTTTGTTTGTTGTTGTGGTCAGAGTAAACCCGCCCCGCCTCCCAGCTGAGCCGCCCTCGCCCCTCCCCCTCCACCATCCATATATGACAGCTACTCCCGCGCGCAGCATTCACGCGCAGCGACCGCGCCCCATTCGCGCCGAAGGTGTGCCAAAGGTAAGCCCGTCTACGCCCGTCCGCGCCTGGACCGCGCCCAGCGCCAGACCCCCTGCCCCTCGCAATGCCCAGCCCACCCGCATTACTTACGACTCCTCCACCCTCCTAGCCCTCAACCCCGGCCACTCCCCCAACTGCATCCAAGCCGCTCCTGGACACACCCATGGACCTTTCTCATGCTACTCCTGCAAATTCTTCTGCTCCGTCAACCACTCCGCTACGATCACACCTCAGATTCCCAACACCAACCATCTACAATGCATCTTGCTCAACACCCGCTCGGTCCACAGGCATGCCATTGACCTATGGAATCTACTAGACACCATCTCTCCGGACGTCGCCTTCCTTACTGAAACATGGATGAACGCTTCCTCCGCCCCTGACATCACCATTGCCATCCCAGAAGATTATAAGATCATACGCAAGGACCGTACCGACCACACAGGAGGAGGAATCGCTATCGTCCATAAGAAATCCATCAACATCTCAACCAGCTCTGACGTCAACCTCGCCAACTCTGAACACCTTCACTTCCAGATCCACATCGACCCCAAAACCACACTCAGAGGCACCCTCCTCTACAGGCCTCCAGGACCCCGCGCACAATTTAGTGAAGACATCACAGACTTCATCACTCCACACGCGCTCCCCTCCAAAGATTACATCCTTCTGGGAGACCTCAACTTTCACCTTGAAAAGAACAACGACCGCAACTCCACCACCCTGCTGGACAACCTCGCCAACCTCGGACTTAAACAACTGGTCACCTCCCCCACCCACATCGCAGGTCACACTCTCGACCCTATCTTTACCTCCAGCAACCATGTCTCCTTCAACCACACCACGAATCTCCTTTGGACTGACCACAGCTGTGCTCACTTTACCTACAACAAGCCCAAACCCAACAACCACCCCCAACCAACTCTGCAAAGAAACTGGAACAAAATCACCATCGAGCAGATCTCCTCATCGCTTCTTCTAAACCCCCCAGCCCACTCCTCAAACCCCGACCAAGCCGCCACCAACCTCACCCAATGGCTATCCAACAGCGCCGACATCCTAGCACCACTGAAAAAACGACAAAACAAACTTGGCAGCAAGAAGGCCTCTTGGTTCAACGATGATCTTAAGAAATCCAAGAAACTCTGCCGCTCCCTTGAGAAGGCCTGGAAAAAAGACCCAACCACCAGCACCAAGGACGCCTTCAAAAACGCCACCCGCATACACCAGCAATTGATCCGAAAAGCCAAGAAAACCGCCTTCAAGGAACGACTAGATAACAACGCCCACAACAGCAAGGAACTTTTCAACATCGTCAAGGAATTTACCAATCCCTCGGCCAACTCTAACGACATCACCCCATCTCAAGCCCTCTGCGACTCCCTAGCCTCATTCTTCCACAACAAAATTGCAGACATCCACAACAGCTTCGACAACCAACCCGGAGATCAACCCACCCAACCATCTGAGGAACCTTCACCCCCCTCAAACATCCTTAATAACTGGAACACAATCTCCACTGAGGACACCATCCGCCTGATGAACTCCATCCTCTCAGGATCCCCCACAGACCCATGCCCTCACCACATCTTCAACAAAGCAGACTCCATCATAGCACCGCACCTCCGAGATGTCATCAACTGCTCCTTCAAATCCGCCACCTTCCCGGAAAGCTGGAAACACGCCGAACTCAGCGCCCTTCTGAAAAAACCCACAGCGGACCCCACCGAACTCAAAAATTACCGCCCCATCTCCCTCCTCCCATTCCCGGCAAACGTCATCGAGAAAGCTGTCAACAACCAGCTCGCCGCCTTCCTCGAAGCCAACAAATCCCTCGAGTCCTCACAATCCGGCTTCCGAGCAAAACACAGCACTGAGACAGCCCTCATCGCAGCAACAGACGACATTCGAACTCTACTGGACAATGGAGACACAGTCGCCCTCATCCTCCTCGACCTCTCCGCAGCCTTCGACACAGTCTGTCACAGCACCCTTCTACAACGCCTCAGAAACATCGGAATCCAAGGAAAAGCACTGGAATGGATCACCTCGTTCCTCTCCGGAAGAACCCAGAAAGTCCGCCTCCCACCATTCAAGTCGGAGGCCACTGAAGTCATCTGTGGCATACCACAAGGATCTTCACTCAGCCCCACCCTTTTCAACGTATACATGAGCCCCCTCGCGGCCATCGCCCGCCAACACAACCTCAACATCATCTCCTACGCGGATGACACTCAACTGATCCTATCACTCACCAATGACCCTAGCACCGCCAAAACTAACCTACACGAAGGAATGAAAGAAGTAGCCGAATGGATGAAACACAGCCGTCTGAAACTGAACTCAGATAAAACAGAAGTCCTCATCTTAGGTACCTCCCCCTCCGCATGGGACGACTCTTGGTGGCCTGATGCCCTTGGAAAAGCACCCATCCCGACAGACCACGCACGGAATCTGGGCATCATCCTGGATTCCTCACTTTCAATGAACAGACAAGTCAACGCCGTCTCCTCATCCTGCTTCAACATTCTTCGCATGCTCAAAAAAACATTTTGTTGGATCCCCACGGAAACTAGGAAAACGGTCACCCACGCTCTGGTCACGAGCCGACTGGACTATGGAAACACCCTCTACGCCGGGACTACCGCTAAACTCCAGAAAAAACTCCAACGAATCCAAAACGCCTCAGCCAGGCTCATATTAGACATCCCGCGTAAAGAACATATCTCTGGTCACCTGAAAAACCTCCACTGGCTCCCCGTCAATAAGAGGTCTCACTTTCCGTCTCCTAACCCACGCACACAAAGCACTTTACGAAATCGGACCAGAATGCCTCAACACACGACTGTCCTTCTACACCCCCTCCCGCCAGCTTCGATCTTCCAACCAAGCCCTTGCCACTGTACCTCGCATCAACAAGACCACCATGGGAGGTGATCCTTCTCCTACCTGGCAGCTAAAACCTGGAACTCACTTCCCATTTACTTACCTTCGCCTTACCCAGAACCACCTAGCATTCAGAAAGCAACTTAAAACGTGGTTATTTGACAAGTAATTCCCCACCCCTCCTTAAGCGCCTTGAGACCCTCTGGGTATGTAGTGCGCTATATAAATCCTCTGACTTGACTTGACTTGACTTTGGGGTTTTCACCTTTTATTTGCATTAGCCAACTGAGAGGCCTGTGGTCGGTTTGAACAAGTATGGCCTCAACTTCTTCAGGGACCAAACCACAGCAAAGGCTTCCCTCTCAATGGCACTCTAACACCGCTCTCTGGCGAGTAACCTCCTGCTAATGAAAGCAAGAGGTTGGTCATGCCCATTGTCATGGGTTTGGAATAGGACCAGAGACCTAGAGAACAGAGCCCTGCCCTATATGGCACTTGCTTGCCTTGATCCTGAGGCCTGCATTTCGAAGAGCCTCTAGGACCTTACCAAGGTGGATCAGGTAATCCTGCCAAGTAGCACTTTTCTCCGGGGGGTTATACCAATCTGCCAGTACCCGCATGTCAAATCCAAAGTACTGAGAAATTTAGTTACTGCTAATAAGGCAATCAATTCGTCGGCCCTAGGAATTGGGTGCACATCTGTCTTAGTTACTATATTGAGGCCTCTACCCAAAACCTCATCTTGGTTCTACCACCCTTGATATGAGGTTTGAAGACTAAGACAACTGAACTTGCCCAGGGGCGCTCAGAGGCTTCAATGAATCCCAATTCCATCATCTTGCTTACTTCAGCTTTGATGCTCTCTTTGACGTGGTCTGACTGCCAGTAGATTTTTTTTTGAAAGGTAGGCTGTCCCCAGTGTCCATATTATGTGTACATCAGCTTGTCTGACCAGGGTCAAAGAGAAGAGCTCCTTATACTGGTGCAGGACTTGCTTGCCATCAGCCTGTTGTTGCACAGAGAGGGCGTCTAAAAAGACACCTCCATCCCCTTTAGGGCTGTGAGAGAGGAGGTTGGGGAGATGTTCTCTCTCGTCCTCTTGATCCTCATCAGTGACCATCAGAATGGCTACATTGGCCCTGCTATGATAGGGTTTACTGCAGTTCACCTGGATAGCCCTTTTTGGGTTCCTAGAAGTGCCAAGGTCCACCAGAAGGTTGACCTCCCCATTTCTTTCTAGGATATGGTACGGCCCACTCCATTTCTACAGGAGGGGCCTAGGAGCCACAGGTTCCAAAACCCACACCTTTTGCACTCTTTGGTACTCCACCAGTACAGACTTTTGGTCAGACCAGAGCTTCTGAAGCTCTTGACTGTCCTCAAGGTTTTTAGATGCTTTTTCCATGTATTAAGCCATTTTAGAATGAAGGCCAAGTATATAGTCAATTATGTCTTGCTTAGGCTCTATGAGAGGTCTATCCCAGCTTTCCTTCACCAGACATAATGGTCCCCTTCCAGGATGATCAAACAGAAGTTCAAAGAGGGAAAACCCTACTCTCTTCTGTGGTACCTCTCTGTAGGCGAAAAGCAGGCATGACTGTAAGACATCCAATCTCCTTTGGAGTTTTACAGGGAGTCCACCAATCATACCTTTTGTGGTTTTGTTGAATCTCTCAACTAAATTATTTGTTTGTGAATGATATAGGTGGTAAACTTGTATGTCATCCCACATTCAGCCCACATGTGTTTTATGTATCCAGACATGAAATTAGTACCTCTGTCCGACAACACCTCCTTACGGAAACCTACCCTGGTAAAGATACCAATGAGGGCCCTAGCCACCACAGTAGCAGTAGTAGTCCAAAGGGGTATTGCTTCAGGGTATCTGGTGGCGTGATCCACCAACACCAGACTAAATCTGTTCTTTGATGCTGTTGGAGGGTCTAGGGGACCAACAACATCAACCCCTACCCTTTTATAGGGGATCCCAACCACTGGATGTGGAATTAAGGGATGACTCTGGGTGGCCACCTTATTTGTCGCTGGCTTGGCAGGTGGCACAAGAGTTGCAAAACTCCTTCACCTTCTAGGATATGCCTGACCAATAGAAATGGGTAACTAACCTACTCCAAGTTTTGGCCTGGCCCTAAGGAGTTGTCATGCGCCAAAGTGAGTAAGAACTCTCTATACATCTGAGGCACTATCACTTTCCTAGTGGCACCAGGTATGGGGTCTAGGGCCTCAGTTTAAAGGAGTCCCTCCTCCCAATAGGTTCTGAGGGAGCCACTAACATCTCCTTTTTGTCCTGACAAGCAGCTTGCTGTCTCTGCCTTTCAAGAGTTGGACAGGTCCTCTGCCCCTGGCACAGCTCTGCTGTGTAAGGCCCAAGTTGCTGGGGTTTCGTTCCCTCTGGGGCTGACAGGTCCTCTCCCTTTGGAGGGGACCTGTGCTTGTGGCTGGTTTGAAGCTGGTATCGGCCATTCTTCCAGGCTCCAACTCCTCTCTTTCACCCTGGGGCTTTGCAATTGTCTCGTTTTAGCACACACATATTCAGGTATACCCACCATAGCTGCATGGGTGTTTCTTTCGACCTCAGCCCAAGATGAAGTCTCCAGATCATTGCCTAGCAGACATTTGACAGGAATTTCCGAGGATACCACCTCCTTCTTTTGGCAGATAACACCTCCCTAATCTAGGGACATCATAACCCATGGCTGGGTTTATCAGCTTTGAGGATTGTGAATGTCTCACCAGTCAGGTATTGTCCTGAGGATACCAGCTTTTCAGTCACCAAGGTGACACTTGCACCTGTATCCCTCAGGGCTATAACTCTGGTCCCATTTATATGGGGCAGTTGTCTATATTGTTAATGGGTGAGACAGCCATGGCAGCTACTTTGACCCCACCCTCCGAGACTAAAGTTGTTTCGGTGAGCTCGCTGACATGTCCAGGGCTTACATGGGATGACATCTGGAATGTACCAGTGCATTCACTGCAGGTTGCACTACTGGGATTCTTTTTATTGGGACAGCAATTCAGAGTGTCAAGAAGAACCTAGTCCGGGCAGCAATTTTGAAACTGTATGACCCCATGGACAAAACAGTAACAGTTACGAATGCAAGAGCCTATGTTTTGAACCCAGTTATGATGCATATTAAAGATGGTAGCGAGGATAGTAGCATTTGTGTTGGGAGCATTCTAAGTTTATTTTTATGCTCTTATTTAATTAATAAGTTCATTCAGTTCAAAAACTGTAGTCTTCATTTCACCAAATTTGAATTTCCAACATCATATATACACAGTCCAATGCATTTTGGGCTGTCATGCCCTTCTTCCGGGACCATATGATTTTAAAATGTGTGATAGAGCCCCATGAGCTTGGCATCAGAGGTGCAGTTGTTCAGACCGCCAAATACCACTGGTACAATAGCTTCTTCATTGGGCCTCCGTGCTGCTCTGATGGGTGTGCAATAAGAGCATCAAAATAAACTTAGAGTGTTCATACAAATAATTGGATAAATCCTGGTTTTTGACCTAGGAGGAAAAGTGAGGTGTGCACGAGGGGATGTTACTAATGTTTCATTAGGAGCACGACTTTTGAAGTTTTCACTGTGGACGCCTATGACAAGAGACGTCACCCAACTAGCACACTCTGAATAAAAAGAAATTTGCTGTCAATACTACGTTAACTACTACCTAAACAGAAGTTGTGCGCTACGTCTTCATTGTTATTGGTTCTGTAAAAGAGTCACAGAGGAATATCAGTAATAAAAAGTAAAGTCAGGGATCATTGCTGGATGACCTAGCATTGAGAAATGTATTGAGATGTAATTGAGAGCATTTTGTGAGAATTTATATTCCAGGTGCAAAGTGATAAGTCACATTCCATGCAAGAGTCACCTCAAAAATCTGTTGAGTCTGTTCAGTTAGGACATGGCAAATGGTGGGATTGGATATCTGTGGGCTATTCTGTGAAAGTGTTTTGCAAGGTAGATATGTTTTGATCATTATGGATTATTACTACAAATACCTTGAGGTGACATTTGTGAAAGAGATTAAATCCAATGATATCAAGGAGTTGCTCACAGACGTTTTTGGATAGTAGGGTATCTAGAATTATTAATGAGTGACAATGGTCCACAGTTGGTTTCTAATAAAATGGCAACACATTGTAAATTGTTTGGACTGAAGCATTACAAAACAGCTCTTGACAATCCATGTAGCCATGGATTAGTTGAATGTTTTATTAGGATGCTTGGTGATTGTTTTGAAAATGGTATTGCAAAATGATCTGAGCTGGAGAAGTGAGGTACAACAAATGCTATAAAGCTAAAGGGAATACTCCATACTCGTCCATGGAGGGGTGGGGTCTCACTGTCCCTCTAGATGGGAAGGCCGGGTATGGAAAACCTGTGTCTGGATGATGTTCGGAGGAGAGTGACGAATGGTCAACAAAATTCTCATGTTAGGCAAATAAGGATAGGTTGTGAACACAAGCATTTGAAGTTGAGAATTGGGTACTGCAAAGGATGGCACTATCACAGTGACCTAAGTCAATAGCAATTTGGTGGTGTTACAAGGAGGGGTGAGTGGAATATGCAGATGTTAATTTGATATGGCACTGATGAGGCACGATCTAGTGATAATGAGGAATGACAAGGTGAAGGACAAGATATGGAGTAGTTGACAAGGGATAAGGATGATGAATTACTTTCAGGGCATGAGAGGACAGAGAAAAGAAAAAGTATTTGGGGGCCATACAGGTTGTCTGATATATATATATATATATATATATATATATATATATATATCGTAAACATAACAAAAAAACATACATATATATATATATATATATATATATATGTATATGAATATGTTATCCCCATGCAATTTCCCATAGGACCTTTAGCCACAGCTACAGCCCGAACGGCTGAACGGAATTACGCCAAATTTGGCAAAGAGGTAGTCCTCAGTTCCGACTTGAGCCTTATGCTTATATGGTGTCAATATGTTCAGAAGTTCCTGAGAAAATTACAGTTAAAGTCATTTATATACCTATGGGCTCGGTGGATCCGCGGAGTGTGCAAGGATTGTCATCGTACCGTAAGTGCACCCTTCCAATCACGCGTTGAATGCTAATTGGCTGTCAAGTGGTTGTCAACATTCGAAACCAGGAACTGTTGGCAGCCATTTTGTGCCTCGGTAGAAGCGAGGCTGAGGAAGTCAGTGGAATATGTGTGCAAAACGGAGAAAGGGGGCAGGGTAGAAATAATTTTACCCTCTGGACCTGCTGGGTCCCAGAAAGACACCCAGGGCCCACATTTTTTTTTTTTTTAAACACGACAGGTGCGTGTAGGGTGCGCGGACGTTGCGGTAAAATAAATGAAATAAAACAGGGTTTTTTTTAATAATTAGTCCCCGGGAGGTTAAATACTGGGGGCAAAATTATTAAATTTTATGTGGGGCCCAGAGGGGCCCCCCAGCCTCAGGGATCGTCACCCCCGGGGCTAAAAAGAAAAAAATAGTGGGGGGAGGGGTCGAAGGTCCTCAAAGCTGCGGGGACCACCACCCGCGGGGCTTTATGTATTGTGGGAGGGGGACTGCATGGCCCCCCTCCTGGAGCATTCAAGGGCCCCGTTACCCCCCGGGCTACAAAAAAAAAACATGGCTGGGGGGGCTGCTAGGTCTCCAAAGCCCCGGGGACCACCACTCCCCGGGGCTTTATGTATTGTGGGAGGGCCGGCTCCTGCAGTGTCCTGGGGTGTCCATCCCACCCTCTCATAGCAAGGAAATCTGTTCTCTCTTTCAAAATCTAAATCAGATTGCTTTTCCACATGGGGAGCTGCATGTTAGTAGCTCCCCATGTGGAAAAGCAATGCCTGCTCCTAAACGCGTAGAAGTTGTGCACCAAAGGCGCTACTGATTATGAGTCGTGCATCCAGCGTGTGCACACCAGGGGCCCGCACTGAGTGCTGCGCTGGGTGCGCAACTTTTACTTTTACCGTAAAAAAATAGCCCCTATCAGTAATTTCTAATATTCCCGGGGACCATATCCCCGGGTCTTACTAAAAATGTTGGGGGCTGTGAGGGGAGTCCCCATGGCTCTCAGGGTCCCGCCGATTTCCTGCGTTCTTCGGGAGCCGGCATTGCTTTTCCACATGGGGAGATGCTAACTTGCATGTGGAAATGCAATTTGGTTTGGATTTTGAAAGTGAGAACAGATTTCACTGCTGTGTCTTTCAAAATGCAAAATAAGTTTGCTACGGGAGGGCGGATGGCGCAAGACTCCCGCCCTATCATAGCAAACAGCAGTGTCCCGGGGGTAGGCACCCAGGGACACTGCAGGAGCCGGCCCTGGGCATGGTGGTCGCCAGGGCCGTCGAGGGCTCCAAGCGGAGGGCCACACAGCCTGCCTCCCACAATACACAAATCCCCAGGGGGTGGTGGTTCCTGGGGCTCGAGAGGCGTCGTTGAGGCCCACACTTCTAATTTTGCGGGGGGGCTTGGACACGAAAGTGGTGCAAGGGGGTTGTAAATCTGGTACACAGAGTTTTGTTTTACTTTGCATTACTTCCTGTAATGTAGAGGATCCTGGGTAAATATAACGGTTTCTGTACAGCCAGTACCTTTCGACCCTACCCCCAAATGGCTTTCTGCTTGTTACCATAGTAACAGTTCATGGAACACTTACGTAAGCACAGAGGTTAGAAGTTCACCACACTATGTTGCTAATGGAAAAAGTTTCTGTGCTGGAGTTTTAAAACTTTTCCATACGAACCGTTAGTCGTAGCTATAGACTCTGGTAAAGATCTGGTAATCAATCAATCAATCAAGAATTTGTAGAGCGCACTACTTACCCGTGAGGGTCTCAAGGCGCTTGGGGGAAAAAAAGGGGGGCGCTACTGGTTGAACAGCCAGGTCTAGAGTAGCCTCCTGAAGGTCAGCAGGTCTTGGGTCTGTCGTAGGCTCAGTGGGAGGGTGTTGCAGGTCTTGGCGGCGAGGTGAGAGAATGATCTGCCGCCGGTGCAGATGCGAGGGACAGTGGCGAGGGCGGCGGAACAGAGCGTGTGGTTGGGGATGTAGAAGAAGAGTCGTCTGTTGAGGTAGGCTGGGCCGGTCTTGTGGAGTGCCTTGTGTGCTTGGATGAGGAGCTTGAAGGAAATCCTCTTGTTGATGGGGAGCCAGTGCAGGTTTCTCAGGGGGGGGATGTGGCTGTGGTGTGGTACGTCGAGTATCAGGCGTGCAGAGGCTTTTTGAATGCGTTGCAGTCGTAATGAGTTAGCCTGAGAATTATACTTCAAATTATCAATATCATTTCTATCGGGGACCGCCACCCGCAAACAAAGAAGACGTATATACTTTTTTTAATGAACCTTTATTGAAACAACAATAAATAACTCGAAACGTAACTTAAAGATAACAATATAATAAAGAAATAGAAACATAACTTTAACAAAACAATATAATAAACAAAATGTGATATGGACTCCAATAGAAGTACAATAGGTAATCTGCAAAACAAAAATGAAAATTACTGTTTAAAATTAGATCGATGTAACTAAATGAGGTCAAAGATTACAAGTCAAGGTAACACTTGCCGATATTTCCTTATTTTTACGTCTGCAGTGTGCCTGATACATTTCACATGTCTTATAGGCCTGCGTTCAAGAGGTGTCTGTATGGAAGTGCCTACTGCGTCAGATTTACACTATAGATCAACAGGTCTTTAAAATGATTGAGAGATGAGACATAATTAGGTGAGAGATCAAGTCATAATGCAGGACAATATTCTTTAGGGCTTATTTACAGGACTTGCGCCACTTTTGTGTTACTTTTCTCATGTTGAAAGTGATGCAAAAGTGGTGCAAGGGGCTTGTAAATACTTTTTTTTTAATTCTAATGCGTTTAATTGGAGGGATTGTATATCCAGGCTGCTCTGCTTACCTTGTGTAAACACTGTGGCCATCAGAGTTCACAACTTGAACTCAGCTTTGGTTCTACACGTCAGAGTGGAAAGCAGCGTCCATACCTTTAAAGGAGAAAGAGAAATAATGTGAGAGAGAGTGAGAGAGAAAGAGAAGAAACAACATTAAAAGTATGAGAGAAAGTTATAGATGGCGCAGTTAATACTGGAGAAAATACTCGTAGCTCACCTTTTGCCTCAGTTGTGTGTCCAAGCACTTACTTGTTCATAGTGCACCCTCCAGTTTGTGATCTGAAAGATAGTATATAGAGTTAGTAATAGCATAGTACATACAAATGCACACGTATATTTTTGGTTTCTTTATTTTTACACTCAGGATACTATATTACAACAAGTTCCACTGTAAGGAGATGTCTGTGTGCTGTTTTTTTCCAAAGTAGTATATCCCATGCATTCCCACTGCATAGCAGTGAGTTCTCAATATTGGGTATCTAGACTGTTGCACCCCATTGACTCGTAGTCCGGAGGTGAGTGTTTTAATTGGGGAGTGAGAGGCAGATTTAGAAGCTTCTTGCGCCGCTTTTCCAATGTTAAAAGTGACACAAAAGTGGCGCAAGGGGCTCGTACATCTGCCCCTCAAACTGTTGTAACCTATCTATTCACACTGCCCGGAGGTAATTGTAAATTCCTACGCAGTCAAGCTGCTACACACTACTCACTCTCTCCTTTCACAGATGACTTGTCGTTGTTTCGGAAACAAGCTTCTTTGCTCACCATGTGCCATTGGCCTGATTCAAAGAGGGTGCACTACGTGTCGAAGCAGCCTTCTCAGAAGTTGTTACGATGGCCACGCATCATCGCAGAATCCTTGAGCGTTGAGTTTTAGAGATGTTGTGGGGGGGACGACAATTTTTGAAACACAACCTGTAAGATAAAAAGGAAGTTAACATTGTGTGTCATTTTTTTATCAAAGGAGAGAGGAAGTGAGAGAGTGACTGCAAAGAATATTCACAGCTCACCTTTCTGTCACCGGTGTGTTTTTCACCATGTGCCGGGACATAATGCACCCTGAAGCTCTACATCTAAAAGATAGTAAAAGAAAGATGTTATGATTGGTAATTATTACTATCTTAATGAAAAGTTGAATAACATCGCCCTTTCACACACCTTCCCTCTCGCATTTAAAAACAAGTATTTGTATATTTTATATTCCGGACGTTGGACCATTAATAAAAACGTTCCTGCTATTGGAGAAAAAAAATATATACATGCAATAAGATACGCTATATAGGACTGCGTACGCCTAAATCGCTGCGTTGTTTTTTTGTATCCAGTCTGGTGCAGCCCATCGACTCCCAGGCCTCACTGCTCACCTTTTCGTGGACAGGACACTTTCTACATCATCATTCCCGCTCTGCCATCAAGAAGGCTCACTTATGGTGCTGAGTCTTGATATCGCTATGGCTAACGACCTACTCGTGCTCCCATCATCATCATCGCAGGTTCTTCACCCGCTCAGTCCTTCCGGTACCACTAACTCAGTAACCAAAGAGGCCACGCACGTGGTGGTGGGCCCCCTGTTCGGTGGTTCGGGCCTACATGAGGTGTCCGAACCACCAGGATGGGCCATCATAGCGCTTGCAATCGGAGCAACTCTAAAATGGTGTACAACACGTGCGTCCCGTCTTTTTTATTGGTACGGTCACGTGTGTAGTGACAGATGCGCAGGATAGGTGTGGGGTGGGTGTATACCAGCCATGAGGGAGTGTGTGTGTGCTGGTCTGACAACTAGACCTGGAACTAAGAAATCACTACAATGGAAATCTAGGCAATGTTGCGTTTTTGTTTTTTCCTGGAAGCGTAAGAGGAGTGGGCTGGCCTAACATATGCCAGTACTGCGCGAGGCTCTGAACCATGATTCCAGAGCTATGGTTGCGGCCCCGTCATGAGCTATATGAGAAATCCAGTGATTCGGGTGTCCGTATTGTAGTGAGATGTCACCCGGGTCTTAAAAGCAAATGTGTCATTATATTTGTAAAGTTCCACAACTTGGCCAACATGGAAGGTACGGGGTATCACTGACTCTATATTCATTCATAGTTGCATACATAAAAGATGGTGGACATGACGTATTTTCCGATTATGAAAGTTTATTGTACATTCAGTGGAGTGTTGTAGCTGTAGGAATACAGGGGTGTGAAAGGTTTAAGTTGCAGTTCTTGGCACATGAAGGGCAGCTAATATATATACGTATGTGGTCATTTAGGTAGACTGTAGAAATTGATGCTGGAAATCAGTGTTTGAGTCTCGGAGTTGCGTCCACATCCTGTTATTGTAGATTAATGATGTAATGTACACATGCCTGAAAATGTATTGTAAATACGGTGCTCATGTAAATAGCTGATATAGTTTTGGGTTGTTTTTGCGCTATATAAATATGATTTTTTTTTTTAAAGGAGGAATAGCCCACACTGACGGTCACAGGTAAGATGGTTGCATACTCTATTTATAGCACAATATAATGTGGTAGGGCAGAGGAGCAGCATTTTACAGACACAATAAATACACAGACACAGATAGGTAGCTGAAGTGGGTACAGGCACGTGTGCTTGACTCCATTTTATTACGTTGTTGTTGGTAACAAGTAGAATAGTAATCATGATATCATATACAGATATTTAATCATAAACGGTTAATGACTTCTGTTGTACAAATGTAGGAGCATTGTATGTGAAATAATACACAGAACATTCTATCGTAAAGGGTTCATGAGTTGTGGTGCACTGAGGTAGGAGCGGTTTGTGTGGAGCCTGCGATGATGCATGGTTCAGGCAGACCGCACTGGTAAAAATGTGTTTTGAATATTGAATTTTGCCTTAACAAGGGCACGTGGCGATTATTTGCCGTGTACTGAGTTAGTGGTACGTCTGTTGTTTATCGTGTGCTCACCCTGCAATGATGTGTGGTCTGAGCGGGCTGTACTGAAATCATTCACTGTTGCATTCTGGACTTTAGGAACTTTGAGGGGGAAAAAAACTAGCATTGAAGGTTATCAATTGCTCTGTAAACTAGGTCTACTGGTTGCCCCCATAACAAATTAAACAATTGCATTTCACGTAGTGCATTCTAACTTTCTCAAAATGGGGGCGTATGTCTGGTGGCGATGTTGAAGGTGATATCTCAGAGGTACTTGGTATTGCTGGCGGTGGAGGTACATTTTGTCGCAATTTTCTACATTCTTTGTTATTATAGTTCACAAAATGCAATGATTGAAGGTGCTTGCGCATACTAGCAGTGCAACAGCACTTTTTATTTCTCTGCTTTGAATAAATCGAGGCTGAATTTAATGCTGTTTGTAGTGTAGATGAAAAGGTAAATTCAAGTTGTGACCCCTACTATGCACAGTGTACATGGAAGCTAGTAGTCAGTACAGTTATAGAACAATTTTTTGTTTCACTTATTTTAACAAAATCTTAATACATACAGTATAATTGTTTCTGCATTAAATAAATCAAAGTTGAATTTCCTATTGTCTGTAGTGTAGATGCAAAGGTGAATTCAAGTTGTAAACCCTGCTGTCCGCCGTGTACATCTTAGGGTAGAGTGCATCATCTGCAATTATGATTGAAGTGGACGATAGAACATGTATGCAGCATGCATTTTATTATTAAACTAAATGTATAAGTGATATAAAATAAGTTTTTCAAGGAAGCATAATAAAGGGATATTGTGTAGGGTTTGATAGGTTTTATACTTACTTTGGTTTACACTAAGTTAGTGGTATCTAAAACAAGAAGATTCTGTGGAGCCTGCGATGATGCGTGGTCCGGGGAGGCTGTACTGATAGTAATGTTTTTTGTGCTGTGAATGATGCCTTAGTAAGGCCACGTGATAATAATTTATGGTGCTCTGAGTTACTAGTATATTTGGTGCTTAGCGTGTACATTTTCTGCGATGAAGCGTGGTCATGGGGAGTAGGGGGTACAGTAATGTGTTTTGTCGATTGGATTCTGCATTCACTTACAAGTGATAGTATGCCTCATTGCTGACATAAAACTGTTCAGTATTCTTTCGATAATTTATGATGCACTGAGTTAGTAGTATCTTTGGCGCTGACCTTGTACGTACTCTGCGATAATGTGTAATGCAGGGGGGCTGTACTGGGAGCAATGTTTTTTGCCTAGTGAAGTCTGCTTTAATAAGGCTACGGGGAAATTACTTGTGGTGCAGTGGTTTAGTGGTACCGAAAGAATCTACGTGTGTGTACCCTGTGATGATAAGTGGTTTTGGGGGGGGGGGTCGCAGTGGTATAATGTCTCTTGTCTACTGGAATGCGTCATGTACAATCGTCATTCTATCTGAAAAAATTTGAACACATACAGTACAATTGTCTCTGCATTAAATTAATCAAGGTTGAATTTGTTATTGTCCGTAGTATACATGCAAAGGTGACTTCAAGTTGTGAACCCTGTTGTCCGCAGAGTACATCCAAGGCTGTAGTTTACACAGACATGAGGAATGCTTTTTCTTGTCACATACTTTAAAAAAATCTAACAACACAGTAGTATTTTTCTGCCTTAAATAAATCGAGACTGAATTTTATGTTGTCTGTAGTGCTTATGCGCCACTGGTTTCAAGCCGTAAACTCTTTTGATTGCAATGTACATTTGAAAACAGAACTCACTACAGTCATTGAGGAATTTTTTTTGTGGCATCCTTTAAAAAATAGTCTTTGCATTACATAAATCAAGGATATCTTAAATGCTATCCGTAGTGTAGATGGAAAGCTGAATTCAAGTTGTGAGCACTGTTGTACGCAGTGTACATCTTAGGGTGGAGTGCATCATCTGCAATTATAGTGGAAGTTTGAACATGTATGCAGTGTGCATTTTATTATTCAACAAAATCTATAAGTGATATAAAAATCTTTTTGAAGGAAGCATACTAAAGTGATATTGTGTAGGGTGTGATAGGTGTTATACCTAGTTTGGTTTCAACTGAGTTAGTGGTACCTGAAACAACAAGGTTCTTTGGAGCCTGCTCCGAGCAGGACGCACTGGTAGCAAAGTCTTTAAAATCACATTTTCTAATAAATATTGGTTGTCCTTTCACGGGAGTAAGCTGCAGTACATCTCCAAAAACTATGATATATTTTCTGCCAAATAAGACATCTGACTCAATACGGTCACGTGGCAATGAATTATGGTGCAGTGCGTTACTGGTACCTTTACATAACCTGCGATGATGCGTAGTCCGGGCAGGCTGCACTGGGAGAAATGTTTTTTGCCTACTGAATTCTGTCTTAATAAGGCCACGGGGAGATGACTTGTGGTGCAGTGAGTTAATGGTACCTGAAGAACTCAGTGTGTGCACACCCTGCGATGATTCGTGGTTCGGGCGGGTCGCACTGGTACAATGTCTCTTGGCTATTGAAATGCATCATGTGCAATCGCCATTCCACCTGAATCGCGAGCACTCACAATGTAGATTGATGGCAGTTGTCAGCACAGATATCGACGAATGATTTTTGTGACTTATGTAAAAAAATCTGAACACATACAGTCTCTGCATTACATAAATCAAGGCTGAATTCCCTATTGTCCATAGTGTACATTGAAAGCTGAATTGAAGTTGTGAACCCTGCTGTCCGCAGAGTACATTATGGCAGTAGTCCACGGAAACATCGACAAATGCTTTTTTGTCACATACGTTAACAAAATCTGACGACATAGTAGAATTGTCCCTGCCTTAAACACATCGAGAATGAATTCAATGTTGTCTGTAGTGCTTCACCGCTTCTGGTATCAAGTGGTGAACTCTGTTGATTGCAGTGTACACTTGAAGGTAGTACTTAGTACAGACATTGATGAACGTTTTTTGTGGCATCCATTAACAAAATTGACTCTGCCTTATATAAATCAAGGCTAACTTGAATGTTGTCCATAATTGTCCCTGCATTAAATATATGAAGGCTGAATATCCTACTGTTCAAACTTTAGCAAAATCTGAGGACATAGTACAATTGTCTCTGCTTTAAATAAATCTAGACTGAATTTAATGTTTTCTGTAGTGCTGATGTGCAACTGGTATCAAGTTGTCAATTCTACTGACCGCAGAGTAGATTGAAGGCAGTTCTCAGCACAGATACCGATGACATATTTAGATCCAAAGTTCAATTCAAGTTGTAAACCCTGCTGTCCGCAGTGTCGATTGAAAGCAACAGTTGATACAGACATAAGTCTGCGGTGGTGTGGTGCTGAGTTCGCAATGGGTCTGTATCGAAGAGACACGCGGTCATGGCGGCAGCCACATGGCAGGGTGCGGACCTTCACTGCGGCACAGTCTCTTCTCTTTGCAGAAGTTAACCACGCCCAAGGCGTAGGCTAATTATTTATAGTCTTACGCTGGAGTTGCGTGCTTTGGACCAGCCCACTCGGCTTCTGCTTCATGGGGGGGGACAACACAGCTACATGACCAAGATATTCCCCAGTGTCTGAGATAATAAGGGTGCGTCCACTGTGCAGTACACTACACATATCAATGGTATATCTACACACTGAAAAGTTTTTGGTTTGTTTACAAAATCCGAAATATATATGGGTAAATACACATACAATTATTAGGTTATACTAAGGAATTATCTTTTAAAAAACCTTTGAAATTCACTGAAAAAACCATAGGTTTCAGGCAGGTTATAGTTGGCAATTAGCATTTAAAAATACCTTAGAAATTGAGGGGTGTTATAGTTAGCTGGACATTTCACTCATACAAAACCATTGAAATTCCTCTGTTATAGTTAGTTGTACTAACTGTAACTCTCACGCCCGCAATCCACTGGTGATGATGTCACATATTACATCATTCATGACATGGTCAGTGACATCACTGATGACATCACTGATGACATCTCAAATGACATCACTGTTGACGCCGAATCAGGAAAATCAGTGGACTTCTCTCACATGAAGCTCTTGTTCAAGTCACCCTCGCACTAGTCATGTCCCGCATCGACTATGCCACTCTCTGCCGAAATTCCCCCGTACCAATCCCACCGACTTCAACTTGTCCAAAACCAAGCAGCCAGGCTAATCCATGGCCAGCCAAAGTTTAGCCACACTAAACCCCTCCTTAGGAGCCTTCATTGGCTCTCAGTGACCCAGGGCAGCCTCTTCAAACTGGGTTGCCTGATCCATAGAGCCCTCTCTTCCCAGGGACCCTCCTTCATTGCCTCCCGAATCCACCGCTATGTCCCTTCCCGCGTCCTACGCTCCTCCTGCTCCAATCTCTTGTCCCCTTGCACTTTCAGACGCAAGAAACATGGTGGCCTGAGATTTTCCACCCAAGCGCCACTCCTTTGGAATTCCCTCCCGTCAGAACTCCGCTTAATACCCTCCTATCCTCAATTTAGGAAGTCGCTTAAAACCTGGTTTTTCTCTCAAGCATACAACTAATTCCAACACACTGCTGTGGCCTTCAGCCCCTCCACTCAAGTGCCAAGAAACTGTTGGTGAACGTGCGCTCTATAAATAATTTCTATCATATCATATCATCACTGATGACAATCAGATACACCTCATCATACACTAGTTTAACCTTTCATCACTCACTGAAAAATACAGAGTACCATATTTGAATCCATTGACACAGCAATGCAAGTATCTAAAACCCCACTCAGTAATTCCTAGATCTACACACACATCTAACCACTTTCCTATTGATTCACTCATACATGTTGTCAATGATCAATAGACATTATCAAATATACTTATATCAATCAATCAATCAATCATACCATTTGTATAGCGCGCTACTCACCCGGCAGGGTCTCAAGGCGCTTGGGGGAAAGGGTCCGCTATTGCTCAAACAGCCAGGTCTTGAGTTGTCTCCTGAAGGCGAGAAGGTCCTGGGTCAGCCGAAGGTGGATGGGGAGGGAGTTCCATGTCTTGGCCGCCAGGTAGGAGAAGGATCTCCCTCCGGCGGTGGCTCTTCGGATGCGTGGTACGGCGGCGAGGGCGAGGCTTGTAGAGCGTAGCTGGCGGGTGGGCGTGTAGAAGGTCAGGCGGTCGTTGAGGTACTTGGGGCCCAGGTCATGGAAAGACTTGTGTGCGTGGGTGAGGAGCCTGAATGTGATCCTCTTGCTGACGGGAAGCCAGAAGCCTCAGGTGGCCGGAGATGTGGCTACGTCGGGGATGTCCAGGATGAGTCGGGCGGAGGCGTTCTGGATGCGTTGGAGTCTTTTCTGTAGCTTGGCTGTGGTTCCGACGTAGAGGGTGTTTCCGTAGTCCAGTCGGCTGGTGACTAGTGCCTGGGTGACCGTCTTCCTGGTGTCGGTCGGGATCCATCGGAAGATCTTGCGGAGCATGCGTATGGTGTTGAAGCATGATGAAGAGACGGCGTTGACTTGTCTGGTCATCGAGAGGGAGGAGTCCAGGATGAAGCCCAGGTTGCGTGCATGGTCTGTTGGCTGGGAAGTGGTGCCCAGGGCGGGGGGCCACCAGGAGTCGTCCCAGGCGGAGGGCGATGGTCCCAGGATGAGGACTTCCGTCTTGTCTGAGTTCAGTTTCAGGCGGCTGTTCTTCATCCACTCGGCGATGTCTTTCATCCCTTCGTGTAGGCTAGTTCTGGCGGTGGCGGGGTCTCTGGTGAGGGAGAGGATCAGTTGGGTGTCGTTGGCATAGGAGATGATGTTGAGGCTGTGTTGGCGTGCGATGGCTGCAAGAGGTCTCATGTAGACGTTGAAAAGGGTGGGGCTGAGTGATGATCCTTGCGGTACGGCGCAGATGACTTCGGTGGCTTTGGATCAAAACGTGGGGAGGCGGACTCTCTGTGTTCTTCCGGCGAGGAACGAGATGATCCACTCCAGTGCCTTCTCTTGGATACCGATGTTGCTGAGGCGTTGAACTAGGGTGCGGTAGCAGACAGTGTCGAACGCTGCGGAGAGGTCTAGGAGGATGAGGGCCGCTGTTTCCCCGTTGTCAAGCAGGGTTCTGATGTCGTCGGTGGCGGTCTCGGTGCTGCGGTTGGCTCGGAAGCCGGACTGCGAGGGGTCGAGGAATCCGTTCGTCTCGATGAAGGCGGCAAGCTGTCTGTTGACGGTCTTCTCGATGACTTTGGCAGGATAAGGGAGGAGCGAGATGGGGCGGAAGTTCTTGAGGTCGGTGGGGTACGCTGTAGGTTTCTTCAGTAGGGCGCTGAGCTCGGCATGCTTCCAGCTCTCCGGGAAGGTGGCGGTGTTGAAGGAGGTGTTGATGATTTTCCGGAGTTGGGGTGCGATGGTGGAGTCGGCCTTGTTGAAGATGTGGTGGGGGCAGGGGTCGGTTGGAGATCCGGAGTGGATGGTGTTCATCATGCGGGCTGTGTCTCCGGTGGTCACCGTGGTCCAGGTGCGGAGGGTGGCGGTGGGGGGCATTGGTTCGACGGTTGGGTACGTGGTGGTGCACCGAAGCTGTTGTGGACGTCGGCGATCTTGCAGTGGAAGAACGAGGCGAGAGAGTCGCAGAGATCTTGTGAAGGAGTGATGTCGTTGTTGCCGGTGCTGGGGTTGGAGAACTCCTTGACGATGCTGAAGAGTTCCTTGCTGTCGTGGGCGTTGTTGTCCAGTCGTTCCTTCAGTGATTTCTTCTTGGTGGTGCGGATAAGCTGGTGGTGCTTGCGGGTGGCGTGTTTAAGGGCGGTCATGTTGTCTGTGGTCTGGTCGAGGAGCCAGGCTTTCTCGAGGGTGCGGCAATTCTTCTTGGAGTCCTTGAGTTCGTCGGTGAACCAGGAGGCTTTCTTGCTTCTGGGTCTGCTGAGAATGTTCTTCAGTGGCTTAAGGTCGTCGGCGCAGGCGGTCAGCCACTGTGTGAAGTTGCGGGCTGCTTCATTGGAGTCCGTTGTGCTGGCGGGTGGGTTCTGGCCGAGGGAGGTGGCGAGCTTATACACCTATATATGACATTACACACCAGCACACATCCTATTCAGTTATGCAGTCATCCTACTCACTTTTGCAAACAATGTAACCCAATTAAATTTACTCAGCTACACACTTATACAAATAGCACTTCATTTATTCATATAGATAGTAACTCATACTTGGTGTGATATGAAATAACTATTACCAGTATACAGTTATCTATACAGTCACTCATGTAATCAATGAGTTTTACGTACACTTATTTATATACAACAACTGTCACATACACTGTCTTTTATTTTTCAAAACTTTGTTGGACATGTGCCATATAGAAATATTTTTGGAAATCACCACACCCATAAAGATATTCACTCACCCAAACAACTATTATACCATGTAGTCTTAAACTTATATACGTACTGAATTAACTATTCACATATCTTAGGGCAGTCACAGATCCCCCACCAAACCACACACACATTCACATTCCCACACAAATAATCAGTTAACTAGTCAATAACAAATATAAACGTTCATGTAGCTAGTAACCAACTGGTGCAGCAGTTTACACAACAGCTGACCAAGTAATACAGATATTCACACAGTTTAGTCACTATCCAATATATTTAGTGAGACACTATAAATTACTCAAGTAAACAATCAATCACACAGCTACTAAATCCTATATCCAGATATTTATATATCCACTCATTCTTCAATGCAGATTGCTTTAATATACTACATATTTAAATAACAAACCAAACCACATTCACTGGATGTTGTCATCAGTGATGTCATCAGTGATGTCATCAGTGATGCCAGGGTGACTTGAACAAGAGCTTCATGTGAGAGAAGTCCGCTGATTTTCCTGATTCATCAGTGATGTCATCAGTGATGTCACTCACCATGTCATGAATGATGTAATATGTGACATCATCACCAGTGGATTGCGGGCGCAAGAGTTACAGTTAGTATAACTAACTATAACAGAGGAATTTCAATGGTTTTGTATGAGTGAAATGTCCAGCTAACTATAACACCCCTGAAACCTATAGTTTTTTTCTGTGAATTTCTATGGTTTTTTAAATGCTAATTCCTAACTATAACCTGCCTGAAACCTATGGTTTTCTCAGTGAATATATTTTGTGACTTTTATTTTCCGTTTAAATAATTTTGGTAACAATAACCAGCATTTGAACTATTCTAAAAACGGAGTTTTCAAAATTTAAATTGATGCATAAACATGTGATTTAACATGTGAGATTATGGTGTCATTAAATAATTACCTCTGCAATAATGTAACAAACCACTTGGTTAAAACTCGCAACTTTGTAACATTGTGAGTATTTTGTTTATGTCAATTAGTCACATGCACGCAACAATTATGTGAATGTATCACTTTAAATGGAATGGTAATGGAACAGACCTGGACCCGTGAGCAAGAAGTCGGCTGACTTCGAAACGCGTTGGGTAGTATTCCTTGTGCCTAATAAACCCGTCTGCACAGTATTGGGGCTTCGACTCTGGTTTTTTCTGTATGCTCAGGACTTCCAGGAGGTGATTGAATATATATATATATATATATATATATATATATATATATATATATATATATATATATATATATATATATATATATATATAAATATGGCGCGGACGACCAAGGCTCGAATAAATGCAAGATTAATTGGTGTTCTTTTTGTGATGCAGCGGCAGCCATGACGCGTTTCGTCCCTCACAGGGGACTTGATCACATCAAATATATATATATATATATATATACATATATATATATATGTATATATAAAATTGAATTCGTCTTCACCTAAAGTTCCCATTCTTGAGGTCTGAAAATAACATCTGCGAAGTGAAAATCAATGATGATAAATGATTTGTAGAATTTAGCCAGCTATGGCTTCCTGACACCACTTTCATAACATGCGATGGCACCTGGAAAAGCAGTCGCAAATCATGCCCCTTTTTCTTAAGGTATAGCAGTAATGTACCACACTGGCACTGACATGTAGTCAAATATTCTCTGTTTTGAAAATATTAACCATCCTTTGAATTTGTGCCACATGTTAAAGATTTGCAAGACAAAGGTAGAGTCTCAGAGGGCAGTGTGGTGTAATACAAAAGGGATGAATGAATCACATGACTTGCATACCCTGTACATATTCAGGGCACATTTTCGCAGCACATGCTGGGTGTACTGCATGGGCCTTTTCAAGGAGAACTGTTGATCATTTACTGGCATAAATTAACATGTGTCCATCCTAAATGAGGGAGCCTTGAGTTGAATGCCGTCATGGTTGAGCTCTAGCGATGTAGTTAGCTGTATTATTCAACAAAGTAATATATGCGTATATCGACTAAGGATCAACCAACATCAATCTCAGTTAGTACAATCTCACAGTAGGTATTTGATGAGTCGCTGTCTTGGTGCGGCCGATGGATGGCACCTCACAGTCCAAAGCCTCAACCTTAACAGACAAGTCAATACCTTGTGATATATCATTATATCTATCCTGGGATCTTGGATTACGAGAAATCTGATGACCAAACTTCAACTCTGAGAAACAGGTGCATTAATCTCCACACGCAACATATGCAAAAAGCACTTCAATTCTCAAGTTCAACATAGAGTCTTCTTGAACCCAAAGTAGACCCCTGTAGCTCAAAGCATGACAAATCATCAAAAACCAGCAAACACTGCAACTCTCGACAACTCACAATCAAAATTGCATGATCCTACTTATACTCACACTCCTAGAATATTACAACCGCTCTCAGGAAGGCTGGAATGCTGTCAATACTCCAATGGGACTATGGATGATCGAGAACATAGATTGAATCAGTGCAAATTTTGAATTCACAGAGAACTTTAAATTCTCCAAGCCTCAGTGGAAAGCAACCGCTGCTAACTATTTTGTTAGCATTTTTCTTGATTCAAATTTTGGGCCCATAAAGCTCCATTTGATGAGTCAAAGTTTGCAACTGAGGCTAGCCAACAAATCAATACATTTAATAATGTAAAACACATTAAGGTTCACAAGGAATACAGAGAATTGTAACGTTTTCAACACCATAAATGTTTATAAAGGATGACAATATTTACAGATTCAAAACCATCTAATTAGTGTCAAGCAAAGTTCAATGCATTGATTCATTAGTAAATATAAAGTAGAAATCAATCAAAGTCACATATGTAAGAGAACTAACTAAGATAGAGTCGCCTCATGGGTAACGTTATGTAAAATCAGTTCTCCCATAAAGAGAATACCCTACTCTGCTCTTAGCTGTCTCGAAAGTGGACAAAGCATGTGTGTGAAAGGTTGTAAGAGTGTTCTGAACAGCAACCTACCCACATTAACCTAAATCACAAAACTCTATCATTTGCTATACCTACACATAGTTCCCATAAAATTATCCAGTCGAGTTAAGCTATAAAGATACAGTCCTAAGCTCAATAGTGTCATAGGATCCTTCACAACACACCTTCTGTAAGTAAACTTCAAACTTACAATTATCTGCAACAAACTAGATATATTGGACCGGCCTATACCCTGCAGTTGTACTGTTGCAATCAATTAGGACAGTCTACACTTATCAGGTAAAAGGAAACATTTCATATAGGAAAGAAAGCATAGACACCTTGGGCCTAATTCACAAACTGCCTCTGCAGTTGCTGCGGAGGCCTTGCAGTTGCGGCGGTTGTCCCGCACCGCAATGGAAAACTGCTGTACGGAGGTCCCGCCACAAGTGAGGGACCCTGGCTGCAACTGTGTGGCCTCCACAGGGACTGCCTTGGCCCTTTGTGAATTAGGGGCATTGTGTTTGTTAATTGGAACTTCACCTTCTCCTAGATTAAAATGCACAAGTGTTATGAAACAAGATGGCACCCAAACGTTAGCCATTTGAAACACAGGTAGCTATTAGCTATGTATCTCACAAAAAATGGGGACCAGCATACGAGCTCCTATAAGGGTAAAATCTTACAACAAAGAGTATGCATTTCCTTACAGGTGAAAGGAGAGAGAATATGTGTTCGGTCCACAAATAGGAAAGCGAATGGGGGTCTACTCCCTTAGGACCAGGAGCCCTCAAACACCCAGAGAGCTGTCATGCTTCATCATGGGGCATGTTCCATGCCAGGCCGGCGCTACATGTTCCAACCACTCTGAAGATTAAGGATAATTGGCCCTGATACATTTTTAACTATCTTTATTGACGTCCTGATGGCAAGAACGGTGTTGACCTGAGCTATCTTAGATCATTGCCTCTTTTGATAGTCACCACGTTTTTAATTGGACAAGTAGACTCCGCCATTTCAAATTCACCCTGTGGACTACTTAATCTATTTTAACACGCCCTTCTACATATATATACACTTCACTACACCAATCTACACTAACAGCCCACACCACAGAAGATGGCCAATAAAGAGCCCCCTAGTAGGTGCCTGTCAAGGAGGATGCCCTATGATGAAGCATGACACCCATCTGTGTGTTTACATATTAATCTTACATGTTACTGGATAAAATTTAAATACATTTAATGGGATGTATGTCAGTACAACGCGATCTTTTAGATCACGGTACTTTACAACGCTGCCATTACAACGCAAGTCATTACAATTACTTGCGTTGGAGGGCGCGGATTGCAGAATATTATAATTTTATATTCCAACACCAGTCCACGTAATAGCAGGGAAGGTGTTGGAATATAAAATTATAATATTCCTTAACCAACAGCGCCATCCAGCGCAAGTCGTAGTAACGACTTGCGTTGTAATGGCAGCGTTGTTAAGGTAGTGAGGTGTAAACACTGCGTTGTAAACGATGTTCCCCATTTAATGTGAAAAAAAACTTTCAGCTTGCACCTTATACTGTCAAGCCAATACGAAGTGGAGTTCATAGCAAATCAAGACTTCTCTATGTATGCTTGGCTTGATGTTATAGTGGTAGTCAAAATATAGGAGTTGATATATATGCAGGTCGCTAGTCCTATCAGTGATATTGTGGCAACCAACCCAGAAGGTGGGACTTCACACTATCAAGCTATTGATATTGGCACGCAGAAATATCAACTCCACACTATATGAGACACGCACATCTGGTGTGATTAAGTAGTTTAATGCATCTATATATTTTTTATTTCTTCTGATAACCATTGAGTGATGGGTTCAAGTGGGATTTCCTTTGAACCCTGTATTCTGCAGGAGGGAGGACAAGTCCTAATATGGTCTGGTCATTTTATCATCTGCCTTCTCTCTGCTCCTCGCTCTCCAGCCTTCTTTAGTAGCCACCTCACCCTCCCCGCAGGGCTGGTGCCTGAACATTTGTCTCTATCAATTGAAGAGACAATGAACTCATTGCATCCCGGGGTCCAGTGCAACAATTTTTTATAGCGCTGGGATCAATAACAGTTTGAAATAAATGCCGCGTGCACTGGTGCCCTGGTTCCCAGAAAGCCCGAGGCAGATTATGAAGTGGTACTTCGTACACTTTTCATTTGTGCGGGGGGAGGGGGGGTTCTGGGATGCCCCCTCTCTGCTGCTGAGCGGCCCCTGCTAGCTGCAATACACATGGCCCACTGTGGCAGGCTGGCTCCATCTTTGTTTGGTGATTTTAAGTAGCACACGAATAGTCATACAACAGCTTAGAGGTGAAAAAACAAACCACCAACAGCCCAAAAGATTAACAAAAAATAAAATATCATCCTACCTTAATATAAATATCACATAAAACTAGGAACCAAATATATAAAAAAAATAAAAATCATGGGGCATATTACCAACGAGTAGCGATATTTATCGCTAACTAGGCTTAGCAACGATTTTTTTTATCGCTAAGCATCTCCGGAAATTATCTCTGAGATAACGTACTATTAGCAACGTTTATGTCCAAAGCGATAATTTTTCCAGCGATAGCGTGAATATCTCTGACTATACAGCGATATTAACGCATTAGCAACGAAATGCTCTTAGCCATGTTATCCACTTCCCATTGGATAACATGGCAAAGAACTGGTCTGAGCAGGCGTTAGTTTTTGGCGATAGCGGGAATATTTCCATCGCTACGCCCGCCTTGCTAATAGGCAATAGCGACGTTAGCGACTGCTTAGAGTCACTTACAGGTTGGGTATGCCCACTTTGCATGTCATTAGCGATAAATATCGCTGACATGCAAAGCGGGCCCCAAACCGCTCGCTATCGCCTAAAAGCTGTCGCTAACATCAGTTAGCGACAGCTTGCTAATATAGCGATAGAATTATCGTCGCTTAACGGCCGAAAACGGGCGTTAAACCGGCGATAATTGCCTATCGCCCCCCTTGGTAATATGCCCTCATGAGTGAAATTATTTTCTATCGAACATAGATCAATCTGCAACAAACACACATTCAGTCATTCATCCAAAGGGCTCTCAGGAAGCCAAACAAGGCCTATAAACTATGCATACGGAGTGGCTACTGACTTAACAAGCGAGAAAAGGATGAAGGTATGGCAAAGTTAATGGAAAGGGCTATATAAATACTTACAGAATACAATATTTAAATAATATCTCCTGTTTACTTGTGCAAGGCACTCCACATCGGGGAACCTTTGTCCCACAAGGCTTTCGCACCAAGTATTTTGCCAGAATAATGAGGGAATAATCCGTTCTGAGTCAACCTCGAATATTAGAAAGGAGCTGATAAGTGACCTGAGCTGGTTCTGAAAGATAAAAGTAAAAGGAACTTCTAGTCTATCTCAAAATAGCCAAGAACTTTAACCTGAACCTCGGCTTTAATTCGCACTGGGCGCAGGTCCTTACGAACAGAGGGGCATATTATCAACAACTAGCGATATTTATCGCTAAATAAGCTTAGCAAAATTTTTTTTATCGCCGCGCATCGCCGGATTTTATCGCAGAGATAACGTGCTATTAGCAACGTTTCTCTCCAATGCGATAAAATTTCCGGCGATAGCGCCGAAATGCGAGAATATCGCTGGAAATCCAGCGATATACAGGCATTAACTCCAATTGGTTCTTAACCTGAATATCCACCTCCCATTGGATATACAGGTTAAGAACTGGTCTGAGCAGGCGTTCGTTTTCAGCGATATTCGTGCTTAGCCAAAAAAATGTCATCGCTACGCCTGTGTTGATAATAGGCGATAGCGATGTTAGCGACTGCTTTCAGTCGCTTACAGTTTGGGTACGCCCACTTTGCATGTCATTAGCGATAAATATCGCTGACATGCAAAGCGGGCCCCAAACCACTCGCTATCACCTAAAAGCTGTTGCTAACTGATGTTAGCGACCGCTTGCTAATAGGGCGATGAAATTTTCACCGCAAAAGCGGCGATAATTTCATTTCACCTGCCTTGGTAATATGCCCCAGAGTGGGTATTACTTTGTACACCATAAATACGTCTATTTCATCTATTCTGTCCTTTGACACAGTGAGCAGCCGCCCCTCACTGATGGGGCCCAATGAGGGCCAAACTGAGCTGGAGTTGCCTGTGCTCTGCTGGTCTGGACTTCCCTTGTGAGTGAACCGTGACTCATTCGTATATGCATGGTCCCTGCCTGTAATGGTACAGACCACCTCAAAATACATGGACTCAAAGCTGCAGAGGGATTACCCACAGCTGAGATTTATTTCAGCATACCACACATCAACTTTTGAATTTTCAAATACTAATGTAGCATGTCCTGTAGGATTGCAGAGGAAGGGACAGTATTGGAGAGTTTTTTTGAATTTTGCTAATGTTACCATACAATGAAGCGCATAATACTTATGGTTGTTTTTATGGTAATAAGGACGCACGGTTGTTTCTGAGATGCCCCTCCCCGTATGTTGTTATTTGACGAACCCCAATAACAATTACGTTGAAAGAAAGAAAAGGAATTCGACCAGCTAGGAATGCTGAAAAATCTGTCATCGCAGCAAGTCTTGCACGAATCAACATAGACGCCTCATTCTGATTGGCTACAAAGCAGCCAATTGCAATAGCAGTGGGAACCCTGCAGTGTTCTTTATGGAGATGGGCATGGGCAACCAGATCATAAGGATGTTCCTAGGAACTGTGCACTCTTTGTAATCTGCATGCACAGCGTGTTTTGGTATTTTTATACAGCAAACTCCGCCCGCAGGTGCTCTTAAAAAATGTCAGATTATGTTGTATCTGCTTTTTGCATGATAGTTTTGCATAAGCAGTGACATCTCAATACATTTATATAAACCTGCCAATGGTATTTTCAAATCTTTCACTAGAAACGTTGTACTCTTTCTGACTTCTGGAGTCAGAGAATTTCACTCCTGAATATAAGAAATTGTGCTACTGGTTGAGGGGGAGGTGAAACCGTTCTGGAGCAGGAACCACAATCATTGTCAGGATTGAAATTAACCTTTGCTCAACTCTCGGGTAGCTTGGTACAGAGCAGCCAGGCTTAACTCATAGGCAATGTATAAAGTATTTGTGCAACAGTGTGAAAATGAAAACCTGCCACAAAAGGCTCCCATACCGGTTTAAAACAATAGAGTATTTTTAATAAATAAAAGAATACAAATTGACAAAAATCCAATCAGCAGAACCTGAGCTATGTAGGGTTAACAATTTTAGTGAAAATAGCACCAAAAAGCATGAAGCGCCAACTGGATGTCTGGTTGCGCAGGACCAGGACAGTCCAGTCGACAAGGGCATGCAATGAGAAGCCTGACGTCGAGGGTACGACGTGAGGTCGAAATGATGTGTTCGTTTTGAGGAGCTGCAAGGCTGCGGTGTGGAGTCGGGCTTTGTCAAGGTTGCCGTGGATGAGATATGAGGGCCTGCACCAAGGATGCGTCAATGTGTCGGTTCTGCTTGAGGTAAAATAACGCAGCTGAGGAAACACTTTGGTTCCGCTGAGCCCACAGAGTTTGACAGACCACCTTAGGCCCACTTCCAAGGCTCCAGGACTGGGGTTGGCACCACTTGGTAGGATGGACTCACAAATGACAGAGTGCAGGGGCTGGGGTCAAGGTTGTTGGAGACTTCTGTCCCTGAGGCTCAAGGCAGCATGCCAGCAAACTAGCCCTTAGAGTCACTTTGGGGTCTGGGTTTAACAGACGTAGGTCCAGTCCTTCTCACTCAGGCAAGAGGTCAGCAGGCAGCAGGTTAGTACAGGAGGGCAGCAGGACCTTCAGACCAGCAGTTCAGCAGAATGGCAGTCCTTTCAGCAGCACAGCAGTCCTTCTTCCTGGCAGAGTATCCACAAGTCCAGAGGTGTACTAAAGGGTTAGTGTTTGAGTTCCAATATTTATACCTGTTGCCCTTCCTATGGAAGGTGGAAGGAGCTACTAGAGGTTTTCCTTTGAAGTCCACAAGCATCAGTCCTTCCCTGTATTGGATCCTAACTAACTACAGGGGGTATATAGCCCTTTGTGTGGAGGTAGGAAACAGCCCATCGAAGTGTAAGTAGGGCTATGTCTAGCTCCTCTCTCCCATCCTGCCAGTGATGGCCCATCCAGGCACACTTAAGCTCTCTATTGTTTGTGGCTGTCTAGGAGGAATACACAAAGCCCAACTGTCAGCTACACTCAGTCACATGACCCAGAGACAGGTTATTGCCACTAAATGGCTAAGATAAAAAATGTCAACTTTCTAAAATGTGGCATTTTCAAAATTGTCATTTAAAATTCGGCTTTACAATAAGCAAGGATTTTTCATTACAATTCCAAAGACACCAAACATGAACTGGTTACCTGTCCCATTTGGAAATGACAGCTTATTAAATGTAGTAAGGTAACTCAAATGTTATTCTATGGGAGAGGTTTGGGCTTGTGATGAAAAACGAATGTAAGAGTTTTTTACTGCCAGGACGTGTAAAACTTAAAAGTAAATGTCCAACTCTTTAAATACACTGCACCCCGCCCTCTGGGCTGTCCAGGGCATACCCTATGGGTGACTCGTCTGTATTAAAAAAGAAGGTTTGGACCTGGTAAAAGGTTTATTTTACTGAGTCGACATGGAGTTTAAAACTGAACACACAGGCTACAGTGACAGGCCTGAGGCATATTTAAAGGGCTACTTAAGTGGGGGGCACAATCAGTGCTGCAGGCCCACTAGTAGCATTTAATTTACAGGTCCTAGGTACATATAGTACCACTTTACTAGGGACTTACAAGTAAATTAAATATGCCAATTGGGTACAAGCCAATTCTACCATGTTGTAAGGTGTGGGCACAATCACTTTTACACTGGTTAGCATAGTCCTAAAAGCCAACAAATATGGGATCAGAAAACAGGAGGGTTTAAGGCACAACGTTTGGGGATGATCCTGCAGAAAACGCCAAGTCCAACGCTGAACTAAATACTAATTTTAGTTCCTAACAAGTGTTCACAGTATTCAACAGTTTCATCTCATTAGACATATAGTAACTCCAATGTTTGGATCCAAACACTCTAATGTCAGCATATTTCATTCACCCGCACTTTCCATTGATTTGTGGTCATCCTTTTAGGTGCATGCTGAGAAACCATCAGTTCTTCTTTACAGGAGAGGTAGCTTGGGCAGAATCCTATGAGTATTTTTGTTAGACACTTTATACCTGTCTCGCAGACGAAAATGAATTCAGGACTCTGACGTATCTCCAGAGGTCCTTCAGAGTGGTAGCTGCTGGACTACCTATGTGTATTTGTCACTGAATGCAGAAACTGATGTAATTATTCAATTATGTAAAAAGGTTGCGACAATTTTTTCTTACAGGCAATTATGAGCTTAGAGCAGGGCAGGCCGGTTTCAGTGTTTCTTTTCATGGGCAGGGGGGCTGCGCTTTGGCCAACTCCGAGATTTGGTAGTAGGCCTGCTGGGCCAGAAGCAGACACCCCATAATGGTCTTTATTTTGCATCTACTTGAGAACGACCTGGTACATCTGAGTAGAAAGAGGGCCCTGATCACAGAAGTGGGGTGGCTGGCAAAAAGATGCCCTGACGCTATGCTAGTATGGTCACATATGATTTCAAGATTTCAGTGGAGGGGGATGAGTCAGTGTGGGCTTTGAACCATTTATTAAAAAGATCAATAACCGGATCGATAGACTGTTCAGATCCCCGAAATTGCAGACGATAGCGCATGCGTGCATTCGGGAGAAGTCGTTTTTCCTACGGGATAGCGTGCACCTTTCTAAACAGGGTAATGCGCTGTTCTTGGAAAACATACTTGCCTGGTTAGTGGAGGCAAGGAACAGGGCATGGCCTCATAGAGCCAGAGGGGGGAGGCCAGATAGTCGGACAACTATACTGCCCTTTGGCGGTACGGTCATGATTGGTGAGCATAGTTTTTCGGTCCTTAGCAGTCATCGCCATTGTCAAATGGGGACGCCCGAGGAGGGGGACAGATGGTCTCTCATGGAACTTCAGGGGCAGCTACAGCCAGTAGGCTGGAGGGATGCGGGGGAGGGGAGTTACGCTTCCGGTAGGCTGGTTGGCTTCCCCTCATGCACACAAAGGTGCAAGTAAGCTGCACATAACTGCACGGGCCACTTATGGAGATAACGTTCAGGGCATAGAGGGTGCCCAGGTTATGAGGTATCCTTCCGGTGAACGGGCCCCCTGCGCAAGGTCACTCCGGTAGGAGTTTGGGACCTAGCTTGATCAGGATCATTGACCTTGCCGTAGGCTCAAACAGGGATACTCAGAAAGATAATGTTATGTTGTTGAATGATTAGTTTAGGACAGGAATGGCTAAGTATTAGAAACATGTTAAGGTTAGCCAAATGACATACTGTACCTATCAAAGTAACGGACTGGACTTTCTGCGTACTGTGTACATAATGTAAATATATTAATGTTTTGAGTGTTATGTAATACATACGGCCGGGGTTTTTCGACCCTTAATCCAAAAAATGGTATTGATGAAGTTGTTTGCCTTGGAGGAAGAGGGAAGATGAGCAGCTTGGGGACTGGGAAAAGGGACCCTTCCCCAAGGGTGGATTGAAGGGAGGAGGGGGGCTCGGCCGTACCTGACCATATTACCAAGTACACCCATGCATGGCCCTCATTGCTTGGGAAATTTGAAGTAACTCAAGACCAAGACAGCTCAAGTTGCTGCCCTGCATTACTCTGCCCTGGGAAGGTGTTCCAAGGGTGGAGCATAGGTGTTCTCACACACCCACTCATGGATTTTGGCTCATTCGTAGATTTTCGTCAAACAGATATTCCCTTTGGGACACCTTACTATTGGAACATATATTCTCAGGACACATACACAAGAACAACAAATACTAACGTGATACTAAATTAGTGAGGCAAAATGTAAAGGTAGACAAGATTATAAGAGTATGCTAGACAGTTTATTCATAGTAAAAAGTACATTATAGTTAAAATAATCATTAAAAAACAGGGGACAATTAAATTAAGGAAACACTCAAATTCCTATTGGTAAAAAGGAGGTACAAAACAGAAACTCAATTCAGCAAAACATCAGAATTGTCTTCAAATAGTATATAGCATAATCCTCCTTTTTCTTAAGCATCGACGCGTTTCGGCGGACCTTCTAATAAAGCCACCTTCATCAGGCATACATATAATGTCTTCCCAGTTAATTCTCTTAAGCGGATAAGCTAATATTTCAAGGTAGAACACTCCTACGTCCTTAATGTATCTCTCGTAATTCGAGAAGGAACTCCTACAAATCAGCAACCTTTCGCAGTGCTTGTTTACGTAATCTGACGCAAATCCAGGATCTGTATCGCTGGTTAAACTATAAAGAAGTACTGAAGTATGGTTGCAGTAAAAAATCTTTAAAATAGAATCTGTGCTAGACACGCGGTACGTATATCAGACCTCCAAAGCGCTACTTTAAAATCTGCCACATTTATAGGCGAAGGTAAACAGCACATACGAAATGGCGATTCCTAAAAACGTCCTATTTCTTGATACGGTGCCACCGTGATCGTAAAAACACCGGCTTCCCGCGTGTCGTGCAACCCCAGCCTGCAGACTTGGAAGAAATTCTTAGATTTACCAGGACTGGTACACCTGGGAATGAAACCTGGGTATGCGTCAAAATGCTATACCTTCCTGATAGAGGTGCAAGAAGGAGAAATATCTCCTTTTTTTGTGCCTTCCTGCACAAAAACAATCCTACCTACAATGCAGGCACCCCTGCACCATGACACACAGGTGCCTGCATTGGCGCTAGGCTGCTTTGAGTGTGCCAGCGCAAGGAGAGAGCAGGATTGCACCATATCTTAATAGATGTGGCACATTCCTGCCTCCAAATTTGATGCATCCCAGCAAGTTGTCTTCTGTGTTGTGCAACGTCAATGTTTGATAAATCAGTACTGTACTGCTACAGTAAGCGCTGGTTTGTTCTCTGGCAAGGTTTGCTCTGTATAAGAACCAATCACTAGCATCACAATGCCCTATTGTGTGTATGTCACAGTCTTCAGAATCTTTAGTCACAAATATGTTACAAAAGTACTTGCCCAGACCTTCACACTTTTCCTTCCTTGAATACTTGCGATGCCAAGTCTACCCTTCCTCATAGGAATAGTTATTTATAAAACATAGTAGGTATTGTTATATTGTTGTTATGAAATGAAGCTTTGGTTAGTGACACAATTTGTATTGTTGTATTGCTCCATTGTTTTTGTGAGTTGATGCTTTGGCCAGTCACACTGTTTGTCTTGTTGTATAGGTCCGTTATTTTCGTGAATTGATGCCTTGGTAAGTCACATAGTTTATACTGTTATATTGTTCAATTGTTTTTGTGAATTGATGCCTTGGTCAGTCATCCTGTTTGTACTGTTGTGTTTAGTTTATTGTTTAATTGTTTTTGTGAGTTGATGCGTAGGTCAGTCCCATTATTTTTGAAAGTTGATGCCTTTGGCAGTCATACAGTTTGTACTGTTGTATTTAGTTTATTGTTTAATTGTTTTTGTGAGCTGATGCGTTGATGCGTAGGTCAGTCCCATTATTTTTGAGAGGTGATGCCTTTGGCAGTCATTCAGTTTGTATTGTTGTATTGCTCTTGTGAGTTGATGCCTTAGCCAGTAATACCGTTTATATTGTTCCATTTCTTTTATGTGTTGATGCTTTGGCCAGTCACACAGTTTGTATTGTTCCATTGTTTTTGAGTTGATGCCTTGGTCAGTCACACAGTTTGTACTGTTGTACTGTTTATTTATTTTTGTGAGTTGATGCCGTGGTCAGTCATATTGTTTTTGAGAGCTGAAGCCTTGGTCAGTCACACAGTTTGTATTGTATTGTTCCATTGTTTTTGTGGGTTGATGTCTTGGTCAGTCACCTTGTTTTTGAGAGTTGATGCCTTAGTCAGTCACACAGTTTGTATTTGTGTATTGTTCCATTATATTTGTGAGCTGATGCCTTGGTCAGTCACACAGTTTGTATTTGTGTATTGTTCCATTATATTTGTGAGCTGATGCCTTGGTCAGTCACACAGTTTGTACCGTTGTATTGTAGCATTGTTTTTGCGAGTTGGTGCATTGGTCAGTCACATTGTTTTTGGGAGTTGATGGCTTAGTCAGTCACACAGTTTGTATCTTTGTATTGGTCCATTGTTTGTGTGAGGTGATGCCTTGTCCAGTTCTGCAGTTTATCTTGTTCCAATGTTTTTGTGAGTTGTTGCCTTGGCCTGTCAAACAGTTTGTATTGTTTTTGAGAGATGATGACTCAGTCAACCGCACAGTTTGTTGACTGCATATATTGTTTCTGATGAGTTAACATTAGAAGCTTTTCTTTGTCTTGCCTTCCAGAAGTTGAAGCGTTGTTAGTCACTGAGTAAAGCACTTCCTCTGGATGCTGTGATAGAGAGAACTCTTCCTTAGGACATGTAAATCGTGCACACTGCCAGCAAGACTTGAACTCTTGTTGCTTGCCAATTGTAATTAGCGCTCTCATAACCAGCGTGATGCCTGAGCCCTTTCTGCTCATTAGTCAAAATACAGTGAGTTTCCAAGATTTTTGAAAATGTCAAGTTCAGCTTCATGAAGTGTTGTTAGGCAGGAGGAGGATCTGAGCTCGGGCCCATTGTTTGAACTGCCGACTTTGGAACTGGGTACCGGGTTCAAGTCCTTGCTTTGGCTCAACATCCTGTGGTTCTGAACAGATCACTTAATCTCTCCATGCCTTCCAAAAACAAAATGACCTTGTGTAGTATAATCTGGTGCTCATGTAAATCTCTTTATTGCCCCTTTGGGCCACGTTCGTGTTATAGAATGCTGAAAAAAATGTAAATTCCATTTAAAATTGCATATGTTGCCATGGCTGTAATGAGGTGGTATTTGGCCTGCGAGTGCCTACTGAAATCTGGTTTGGTTTGTGAGGTAAGGCAAAACACAAAGGGGATGATGGACGGAGTGTTGAACATTGCAAGCACTCACCCCCAGTCAACTGATCTGGGTTTAATCCATCATCAACTGATCAGGGTCCCTTGCTTACTTTGCCACTGGATTCATGATAGCCTGGCTGATGAGGGTTATGAACCCGAAACCGGTCCCAGGATGCTTGTTTCCGGTGCAGGAAAGACGTGGCTTGGCAGTTCGGGCTGGACTGTTCCAATGAGGCACATGGTCAGACTGATTTGCATATGGCCATGACTGAACTGGGGTGGCGGAGTGAGCTAAAGAATGATAATGGATTAAACCCAGATCGGTTGACTGGGGGTGAGTGTTTGCAATGTTCAACACTCCGTCCATCATCCCCTCTGGTTTTGCTTTGTTCGCCCTAAATTGGCAGGGTATGCCCAGACTTGGGTCCCTTGCCCACTTTGCCACTGGATTCAAGATAGCCTGGCTGATGAGGGTTATGAACCCGAAACCGGTCTCAGGATGCTTGTTTCCGGTCCTGGGAAGACAGGTCTTGGCGGTTCGGGCTGGACTGTTCCCATGAGGCACAGGGTCAGACTGATTTGCATATAGCCATGTCTGAACTGGGGTGGCAGAGTGAGCTAAAGAATGATGATGGATTCAGCCTAGATCAGCCTAGATCAGTTGACTGGGGGTGAGTGTTTGCAATGTTCAACACTCCGTCCATCATCCCCTTTGGTTTTGCTTTGTTCGCCCTAAGTTGGCAGGGTATGCCCAGATGTGGGCCCCTTGCTCACTTTGCCACTGGATTCAAGATAGCCTGGCTGATGAGGGTTATGAACCCGAAACCGGTCCCAGGATGCTTGTTTCTGGTCCAGGGAAGACATGGCTTGGCAGTTTGGGTTGGACTGTTCCCATGAGGCACAGAGTCAGACTGATTTGCATATGGCCATGTCTGAACTGGGGTGGCGCAGTGAGCTAAACAATGATGATGGATTAAACCCAGATCAGTTGACTGGGGGTGAGTGTTTGCAATGTTCAACACTCTGTCCATCATCCCCTTTGGTTTTGCTTGGTTTGTGAGGTGTCACGGCTTCATTGTTCCAGGCTGTCCTTTTTCCTGTATCTTTTGGTGGCTGCAGCTTTGTATGGGTCTCCCTGCTAATTGTAATATCTGTGTGTATCTTCTTGTGTCTGTTTCCTCATCCCAGTGTCTGTGGTTCCTGGCTTCAGCATCTGTGTCATCTTGCCCCAGTGTCTATGCCTCCATACTCTAATACCACTGTCCATGTCTATGTGTATGTTTCTGCGCCTGTGTTTCCTGTCCCCAGTGTCTGTGTCCTCTTGCCCCACTGGCTGTGCCTCCATGCTCTAGTACCAGTGTCTATGTCTGTATGTATCCTCCTCTGTCTGTTTCCTTGTCCCATTGTCTGTATTTTTAGGCCCCAGTATCTGTGTCCTCTTGTCCCAGTGCCTGTGCTTCCATGCTTTAGTGGCAGTGTCCATGTCTGGATGTATCTTCCTGTGTCTGTTCCTCCTCACAGTGTCTGTGTTGCCAGGCTCCAGTGTCTATGTTCCTCTTGCCCCAGTACCTGTGCCTCCATGCTCCAGCACTTTCTACAAAATGACACAACACTGCACAGCAAGCTATTTTGCTGCACTGCATCATTTTAAACGCACAAGTATGTGTCATATTAACAGCAATACGACGCACATGCATGTGCTTTCCCCTGCGCTGGTGCACAACTGGCTGCTATGCGAAAGCGCAGGCACCCTTTCGCCATGTTGCAAGGGTGCCTGCATTGCAGGAATGATTGTTTTTGTGCTGGGAGAGACACCTTCCTGCACAAAAATAATAATTAATGGCATTTTCCTCTTTCTATGTGTGCTACAGAATCCGGCAAGCATAGAAAGAGGAAATGAAACTATGGGGAGGCATAGGATTCTGACGCATTCCCAAGTTTACAACACTTGGTAAATCTAGGAATGTTTCAGATTCCATGTATGTTACATGGGAACATCCAACAAAGAGTAATGTGTGAAAGGGGCCTCTATTTGCAAGGCCATGAAAAGTCATGCAGGGTGACTTTAGGTCGTCTTGTAAATATGAGCAGGCACACTGCGGCGCCGGTGCGTCAAAATAAGTGACACACCGTCGGCACAATGGGCTTGTAAATTAGGCCAAAGATATCAACGTCACGTTGCAGAAGCTGTTGGATTCAACCAATTCAATATTATTCATTCTTCCATTCATAGAATGATGAAGGGAAGCGCTGATGCTTGAATTCAAAGCTGTCATCTACATATCTCGAAATCTCTACAGCAGTCACAACAACCATGTAAGCTATTTAACTGGGATTGCAACCCTCGACCTGAAAGGAACACGCAGATCTCTGACACTGGCACATGAAACTCATACATAATCTCACTGGGTTTGCAATCTAATAAAGTACAGAGACACTGACTGACAGACAGACATCACACACACACACATGCATCCCATCCCATCACCAGGCAGGAAGTGAAATATTAAAAAAGAAAATATTTATTGATTTTTGTTTAATTTTGATCACAGCGACGTTGCACTTATGATAGACAGTCACATTACAGAAATCTCGAGCTGTTTGCTATACACATATGCACGTTAATTATCACATAAGAGCATGTCCCTACATTTCTACCACTTATTTCGATCAACCCCATCTCCCTCCCATTCATAAAGTATATATGCTTTTCTTCTCCATTTGTGACCTGTGTGTACGTGTCTAGTGAATCCAACCCATAGTATAGCACCCAGCTGCCCCATACCCTGTGACACTTTCCGGGGCATCCTCTACTCTTACAGGTTACCCTTTCTGCCGCCATATATTGGTCCATTCCTCTTCCATTTATGTAACGTCGGGGCAGCCTGTACACCCCAGTGTCTTGCTATATATCTTTTTACAACCACTAGGCCTAGGGCACTGAATAATAGCTGTGGTCTTGGAATATCCACCTCGCTCTGGATCCCTAGAAGGGTCATTTATGGTTCTAAGAGAGGGACACCTGACACACCTCATTAAGTTACTGTGTAATCCCTTCTCAGTAGGCACGTATGGTGGGGCAAGCCCACAACTGTGATAAAGTCCCCCTTTTCGGGGTGGCATCTCAGACAACTTGGGTTATCAGATCGCCCGCTTCTGTGGAGCCTGTCGCTGTCATAATATATCCAGTGGAGGACTTTGCATTAGATAAGTCGCAAATGTGCCTAGCTGCCTCAAGTACCTGGGGGTATACGTGTACCATGACCCCGCCGATCTTCTAGACGGTAATATAGCCCGCTGTATTCGCGTGCTGCGAGGCAGCATGGATTTCTGGGCTACCCTGCCGCTTTCGGTGGTGGGGCGTATAGCATTGTTGAAAATGGTGGCATTACCCCGGCTGATATATTATTTCAGAGCGCTCCCGATTTGGGTTCCGCCGGCCACCTTCCGGCTCCTGAGATCCATGGTGGTGGGGTTCCTTTGGGGATCGGGCCGCCGGAGGGTGGCACTCAAGACCCTGATGAGACCAAAATCGGAGGGCGGCCTAGCGGTGCCGGACTTTGAAAAATATTATTTGGCGGCTCAGTTGCAGACCTTCACCCAGGAGATAGCGAGAGAGTTTCGAGGCCCGGAGGATGGGAGGGGCAGGGGAATGCCCAGACATGTAATTTCCTACGTTGCACTATGCCAGCGTTTAGCTCTACAAGACCTTACGCTCGAGGAACGGACTATTAGGTTGTGCTGGAATCACGCCCACGCCCGGGGGGAGCTAAAACTCCCATATGCACCGGAGATTCCGTTGGGGATGTTAACGGCCTTGCCGCACGGGGGAGATTGGTCGCGCCTTAGGCATTGGGAGGATGCTCCGGCCCTGACATCGCCACTGCCCTCCCCAACAATTACACCTTTGTGGGGAGAAACCGTACTCGCAAGGAGGGCGGAGGGATCGCTGTTATTTATAAAAGAGAATTCTCCTGTAAATGGGAAGACCTTGATTTTCCCAGTTGTGAAGCAGGCCTTTTTAAACTTCTTCTCTCTCCCTCCTTCACGTTGACAGGAATCCTTATTTACCGCCCTCCGGGTTCAGCTACGGTCTGGGCCTCTGCTCTTCCTGAGCTTATTGCCCCTTTGATTTTACAATCCACTAACTTTCTTATAGTTGGTGACCTTAATATTCATTTTAATCAATCCTCATGTCCTATAAGTACGCGTTTACTGTTGGACTTGGCCACCTTGGACCTCCATCTCCATAATTCCGGCCCTACCCACAAAGCCGGTAATTTACTAGATCCCCTTATTTCAAATCTTAATTGTATTACCTATCACTCTTCTTCTCCCGTGACTTGGTCTGACCATTTTATTATTGATTTCTCAATTAAGATAACTAATGACTGCTTCGTCAAGAGTTCACACCATCAACAGCCTAGTAGGAATTGGAAAAGATTAGATAAGGATAAATTGTATGCCTGCCTTGAAATTTCCAAACCTACGTGTCCCATCATTACCACAAAGGAGGCGCCGGTTTTCAGCTCCTGGTTGACATCTGCCCTAGACTCCTGCCTCCCTATGCAGAAAAATAAATCTCAGATTCATCATCCTCCTGCCCCCTGGTTCAATGATGCACTCCGCCTTGAAAAATCTCGTTGTAAGAAACTGGAACGTATTTGGCGCTCCAATTACTGCAGCACTAATAAAACAAAATATAAGGCCGCTTTGCGGGCTTATCACTCTGCCTGTGACACCGCCAGAGCTAATCATGCCAACATTACTATAATTAATGCCCAAAATAGACCTAAGGCCTTGTTCAAAGTGGTCAAAGATTTGTCAGGCATGTCCTCTACCCAGAAAGACCCCTGTCTGGACTCTACTCAATGTAATGCCCTGGCAACATTCTTTAGGGAGAAAATAGATAAGATCTATGCTATTTTTGACGCCACCCCCAGTGTTGCAGCTAACTCAATTCCTACTTCCCTTTTACTTCACTCTTGGGAGCCAATTTCGCTCTTACTTCTCCAAAAATATCTTAATGAAATAAAATCTGGCTCTCCTCTTGATCCTATGCCTCCACAAATTCTACGCACTTTGGATCCTACCATACTTCAGGTCCTTCTGAATCTTCTCAATGCTTCATTGGCTGAAGCCAAGGTCCCTAACGAATGGAAACATGCCATGGTGGTTCCATTGTTAAAAAAGGCCAACGCGGACCCAAATAACCCCTCTAACTTTCGTCCCATTTCTTTGCTTCCCTGTTACTCTAAGATTCTGGAAAAACACATTAATTCTCTTCTCACTACTTATGTTGAATCTTCCAATTTTCTTCACTGCTCTCAATCCGGGTTCAGGGCCGGCTTCTCTACTGAGACCACGCTCCTTGGTGTGTCGGAGACCATTAGAAAACAGGTGGACAGCGGGGAGACAGTGGCACTCATTTTGTTAGACTTGAGTGCCGCTTTTGACACCGTCTCCCATTCCATCTTGCTGTCCACCCTGAAATCGGTGGGCATTGATGGGTCCGCCCTGGCCTGGATTGCTAGCTTCCTCTCCAACCGCACTTTTCAAGTCTTTTCTTCTTCGTCTGTTTCTTCTGTTTTTTCTTCACCCCAAGGTGTGCCCCAAGGTTCTATTCTTAGCCCTCTTTTTTTCAATCTATATGTGAGACCTCTTGCCTTCCTGGCAGAGCAAGCTGGCCTCACGATCTACTCTTACGCAGACGATACACAAATCGTCTACTCTCTTTCCACCAACAAACACCTTTCCACTTCCTCCTTGCAATCGGGGTTGGAACAAATTGCCAACTGGATGCACAGTCATAAATTAAAGCTCAATGGAGATAAAACAGAGCTACTTTTATTCGGCCCGCAAACGTCGCTCTGGGGCCCTCAACATTGGCCTCTCCAGATGGGCCCTTCTCCTACCCCTTCAACCTCAGTTCGCAACCTCGGGGTTCTTTTTGATAACCAGCTGTCATTTAAACAACACGTTGTAAAAGTCTCTGCCACCTGTACTACCATCATTAGGTGGCTGAGAAAAATCACGTGGATGCTTCCAGCTGATACCCTGAGGACTGTAGTCCAGGCTCTTGTCACCTCACGCCTGGACTACGGGAACATTCTGCTTCTGGGTGCTTGTAGGGAGGTATTACAGAAACTCCAGGTGGTCCAGAACATGGCAGTCCGCCTTCTCTGCAATTTGCCTGCCAGGTCATCGGCCTCTATCCATTTACGTAAACTGCATTGGTTGCGCATTGAGAGCAGAGTAAAATTTAAAGCTCTCTGCATAATGCACCATATTAAAATGGGTAAGGCCCCAAGATACCTTTCCTCTTTAGTTCAGCACTATGTTCCCTCCCGCACGTTGAGATCCTCCACACAACACAAGTTTCTGATCCCCCGGGTCAACAGAGTTAAAATGGGCGGCCGCTCGTTTGCTCTGCTGGCACCTTCCTTATGGAATTCTATGCCCCAATCCTTACGATCTGAAACTTGTTACTGTACATTTCGTAAAGGCATCAAGACATGGCTTTTTAATACATAATTTGTGTACGGATCCCCTCTAAACATATCTCACTCACTGTTGTCTTTAGCGCCGGGAAACCTCCGGGTAGCTGCGCGCTTAAAAAATGCAATTATAATAATATAATAATAATGCAGGATTGCAGTTAGTGGGGGACCTTTATGAGGACGGGGTGTTACTGCCCTTCCAGGAGATTCTGGACCGTTTTGACGTTCCCCGAGGCGACTTCCTCCTTCATACAGCTCTCATTAGAGCAATTCAGACGCACTGGAGGAGAGGTATGGAGGAGCCACCAACGTCGTCGGTGTGCCAGTATGTTATGATGTCCTCGGGGACGGTCAAGGCAGTCATGTGCTTATATAATAGGTTAATTAATGAGGGTCTGCCCCCGCTCGCCACACTGCGGAACCGCTGGGAAGCCGACATAGGGAAAGAGATACCGGAAACAGCATGGACGCAACTAATGCGTCGAGCTTGGAAGGGCGCGCGCCACGCCAGGTTTCAATTGGTCCATTTTTATATACTTCACAGGGCCTACCTGACCCCTGCGAAAATCCAGCAATACTTCGCCACGGACACGGCAGATTGCCCCAGATGCTGAGCACTCGAGGCAGACCTCATTCACATGCTGTGGTCCTGCCCAGCGCTGTCCTCATACTGGCTTCTGGTAGGGGATACTCTTAATGGGGTCACTGGGAGAACCTTGGTTTTCGACGCGGCGGTGGGGATCCTACATTGGTTCCCGCATACCCCTAAAAATAAAATATCAAGCAAATTTATAGACTTAGGGCTCATTCTCGCTAAAAGGGAGATAACCAGGCATTGGAAGGCAAGAGTTGGTCCAACGGGAGCTAAATGGCACAACGAACTTCTGAAGTGGGCCACATGGGAGAGCACTTTGCGATACCAACTGGCGAGGCGACAGCAGAATGAGAGGGCGCTGGAAACAGCATTGGAATGGGAGACACTAGTGCAGGCTCTGCGAGATTACAGCGCTTCCAGCGATTCCGAGAGTGATGACGCAGCACAACTTGAGTCCCGTTAGATGTCCATAACATTGGTCTCTATGCAGTTACCTAAGGTTTCTTCCCACAGGCTCCTTTTGCACGCACAACACACTGATGGCGGGGTTGGGCGGGGGGAGGGGGTTGGGCTGAGTAGGTGTTGGGGCGGGTTTGTTCTTTTAGGTTGTTTTAGAAAAGCAGACGAAGGTTGCTGGTTTATCCGGATCAGCTTCGACATTATACCGGATCCCCACCTGCGATTTTACAAGCAGACGCCGCCCGACCCTCGGGTTGTGGGCTGAATGGCTGTGTATTCAAGGTGTTTCCTCACGGGGGATCGGTTGCTTTTCCTTTCCACTGCAGATGTATCGCTGATCTGTCATGTAACTTTGGCTAATTCCTGCAATAAAAATATATTTAAAAAAATAATAATAATAAATAAGTCGCAAATGTGCCCTGATTGCCACCTACCTAGGGTGCATTAGGGCGGCCTTTCAGTCAATATCTTCCATTATTCCTACCTCGCCCTCCCACTTGTCCAGTAATTTGCCTAGGTTATCAGGCATATCATTGTTCCACGTTTTGTATGTGACACTGCTTTAAGTAGAAGTGGTTCCTGTAGTAGCTGACCCGCTAATGGTGCGTATTCTGGGAGGTCATCCACAGTCAGGCCTTCCGCCAGCCATGTGTGTCATTATTGTGCATATTTGAGGAATTGGGACTTGTGGAGCTGAAAGGCAGTACAGAGGGTAGAGAAAGTTCTTATGGTGCCCTTATCTGTGATGTACCCCACTGTCGGGATTCCCAGATGTTAGACCTGGCTTTTTTCAGCTAGTTTATCCCTAGACGTTTTGCTTTTTAGCCTCCTGTTTCTGACCTGTTTTTGTTGGTTTTAGGACTCTGGGCACATTACCACTGCTGATCAGTGCTAAAGTGCATATGCTCTCTGTGTAAAATGTGTTATGAATTGGTGTTTCCCTCATTGGCCAATTTAATTTATGTGTCAGTCCCTAATAAAGTGCACTGGTGGGCCAGGGCGTGTAAATCAAATTCTGTTGGTGGGCTGCAGCACTGGATTGTGCCACCCACACAAGCAGCCTGTAAAGTGTGGTTCAGGCCTGCCACTGCAGAGCCTGTGTGCAGTCTGGGACTGCCATGTCGAATAGGCAAGTGCACCCACTTGGCAGGCCCTAAACCTGCCCTTTTCTACATGTTAGTCACCACTAAGGTAGGCCCAAGGTACCCCTGTGGGCAGGGTGCAGTGTAGGTGCAAGACAGAATGAGGTGTTTGTTTATAACATCTTATAGACAAAACTGGTCCGGGGAATAAGGTAGGAAAATAATGTTTAGTATGCCTGAACTCAGAATCTAAAGATGCATCTTTTAGTGAAGATGATTTTGAAAATACCACTTTTATAAAGTAGGTATTTTCTAGCTCAGTCATCCCGTGTGCCTCTGCTGGAATGTGGATTGCCTGTCTGGGTTTTGGATGACAGAAGGCTGGGGAGCAGGAATGGCTCCAGATAGTTTAGGTGCATCAGGAAAGGGCTGAATATACCTGGGCTGCGATGGGGGAAGGGGGAGGAGATTTCCTTCCACCTCAAAGGGCCTGGTCTCCACCTCCTGCCAGGAAATTACACTAGAGAAGGCAGAACTGGTTCTGGCTGGGCAAGACTCTCTCTCTCTAAGAGATCAAAGGATTTTGGGATATAAATATTGGGGCCCAGACCCCTGAACTTTAGAACTCTTTTGGACCAAGACGACTTCCAAGTAGAATTGCTGGAGAAGCTGTGAGGATGAACTACCACATTGCTGTGTGCTTTTCTGTGTTGGCCTGCAGTGGCTGCTTCTGTCTTGGGCAGTGAAAGGACTGGACTGAACTTTCTGCAATCTACTTTTGTGAGTTTCTCAAAGGGCTTGAGGTACAGCTTGCCCCCTGTTCAAGAAGTCTCAGGAACAGCAAAGACTTCAAGCTCTTCTGCCCTCCTCACTGGGAACTGTGTGTTTTGTGCTGCAACAGAAGAAAAGCAACTAGACGACGACTACGACGCCACTGCCGACTCCGTGTCCTGAAGGCACCGCAGAGGGCACCGCCGCAATGAGGTACCGCGACCCTAGTCTCACCGACGACGCCTGCTGACACCGTCACCGAGCCACAGCTCGCACCGGGACCTGTGGGCATCGCACTCCGCACCGCCTCGCTTCACGACAAAGCCTTGGTATCCCCGATGACGCCGCTCCATGCCGAAATCTACGCCGCTGCTTGCACCTTCAAGGACATCAAGGAACTGTTTTTCAAGCATATTTTGCTAACTGAAGATTTTTAAGTACTGTATTATGGATTTTTATCATTTTTGGTCTTGTCTTAAGTATATAAAAAATTTGGAAAAATATTGATGTGGTGTCCTTTTGTGGAGTAAATTATACTATTCCAACATCCAGCACCCCCTACAGCAAGTGGTTGTAACTACAGCGTTGTAATATCATGCAATTTATAGCATGAGTTGTAACATCGCATATTCGTTTTGGTAATGTCGTGGCCAGACATAAGTCCGGTGGGAGAGCACCCTCGTCAAAGGGGTCCTGAAAAAGGTTGATCAGGTGTGGACTCAGTAGGTCTGTGCACCTTTTATAAAACTTAGCTGGTAAACCGGGGTATTACCTGTAGTTTTGATAGTGACACCTATACTTTTATTAATGGCAGGTCGTCGTCCAGTTCCTGCAGGCCAGTCTCATCTAGGGTTGGGGACGGTATTCCCCTCAGGTAGGAAGTAAAATATTAACTGGAGAACCTTGAGGCATGCTGTGGGACTGGCCACTTTAATCCAATTAGGGTTCTCATTAGTATTGGAACCAACGACTTATAGAAGGAGCATTAACCAGCTGAGCTTTATAGCATTATAGGGCCACGCCTGTAAAACTATGATAATGTTGGTAGGAGCGATCTGATTGAAATATTTGTAAACGCAGAAAATGACATATATGGAAATTCAAACCAAGGAATAGATTACCAAACATTTTGTGCTGGGAAAAGTGACGCTAACCAGGATAAAACATTATTTTCCTAAATTTCTTTCAGTACAAAACTTGTTTTGCGCTGGAAATTATTCTAAAAGTAACTTAACGCAAGGCAGCACGAAGAACAGCTTCACGTTACTTAGCGCCAAGGTGGAGTTACATGGGTGGTACATGTGCGTTCCCATGCAACCATGTCTTTTGACTCAAGCTCTATCTACAAATATTAGTAGACAGGTTTTAGTAGCAAAGGTTAACAAAGTTTGAAAGGAGGCGTTAAAAGGAGAAATGCTTTTATATCTCATTTCTTTTCCAACTTTGAATGCGTGCTGCACTGTGCAGGCTCGCACACAAAGTATGAACATTTTACAGTGTGTCTATGCATAGTATTTTGTACTGGAAAAGAAAATTTGCAGTCTTTTTCTAATTAAGATACTACGATAATTTTTTGTTCAATACACACACAACCTCAGCCGAGGCCTGCGCAGGTAAGAGCGGTGGGGCGGGGGTGAGGCCGGGTGAGGGTGGATTTTGACAGCCGAGGAGGATGGAAAATGTATTATTTATTTAATTCTCCATCATAGTCGTCTGTCGAACCCGCTCCCACCCCAACCCGACCCCACCGCCCTTACCTGCACAGGCCACAGCCGCACAAACTTCAAAGTTTGTGAATATTCATGTGCATATTTCACAAGTAGACCAACCCAGGGTAACCCAAAAATCCACCCAAAATAATACACTTGTGAACACAGGAATTTTATAATGCTGGTGGCATAGGTTAAATGGCCCTCCATCTTCGTGTTTTGTGATAAAAATGCATCAATAAAAGGGCTGCAGGGGCCCTCTAATACCTCTGGACTCCGGTGCCACTACACCTTCTGCACCATTGATGGCTACAGCCCTGAGACGTGTGTTGCAACACCAGCAGTCACTTTGGTTGCTGCATAACTATGTAACCTGCATGACCTGCACTGAATCTGAAAAAGGTCTGTTTGGCCCCAAAGTGTTTTTATTTACATCAGTGGCAGCGACCACTGAACCCATGTCTGGGCATGCCCGTAGCCTGTTAGGTGTTACATCAAGCACACAAGTTAGGGCAGGAATGCTTGCAAATAGTCTAACCACAGGCAGTTGTTCAGAATAGCATTCCAACCCACAGTTTTTTTTACCCACTATACCATTTCAAATTAGTTTGAGTCATATGGAAGTTAGTCTTGCTCCTGCTGCAATAGGAACAGTCCAGCCTGAACTTCCACGCCAAGTCCTCCCTGAACCAAACATAAGCAACACAAGACCAGTTTCATCCTAGTCGGGCTCTTCGGTCAGGTGCAGCTTGGATTCAGTGGCACAGCGAGCACGGGACCCACGTCTGGACATACCCTTAACCCACTTCGGCAATACATCAAACACAAAAAGTGATAGGGAGGAATGTTTGCGAATAGTTTAACCACGTGCATTTGCTCAGGGTTGCATACCAACCCAGTGTTTCTTTGCCCACTATGCCACCTCAGGTTAGACATAGCAGTAATCAAATCAACTTTGGTCCTATTCCAATAGGAACAGTCCAGCCTGAACTGCCAAGCCAGAACCTCTCTGAACCAGAAAAACACGCAACCTAAGGCCAGTTTTTGTCATGTTGGGCCTCTTCAATTGGCTACAGTTTAGTTCCAGGGGCACACTGAACACATGACCTACGTATAGGCATACCTTAGATCAAAGCTGGCTCTAAGGTTGCTTTTGAAACCTTTTGGAGGGGACCTTCCCTGGCAGTTTGGGCCGGACTGTTACTATTAGAGAACAGTCAAGACTGATTTGCATAAGGCATGTCTCTGTCTACAGTGGCACAGTGGGTGTAAATCGATAGTCTGGAATGCGGCTCAGAGCAATCACCGATTGCTAATATTAGTTCAAGCATTTCTTCCATCACATGTTGTTTTTGCAAAAAACATATTCAGCACAAAAACACTTCAGCTGGAGAGAACCCATGGCAAACACATTTATCTCGGGATCTGGGTACTTGACCTTTCTGCATAATCCTGCAGGTTAAAACAGAGGTTGATCTGTGTTAGCAGTCCCTCTGAAGTTCCATTAGACTACCGCTGGTGGCGGCTGTGAGAAGATAGGCACTGAAAGCAGGAGAGGCTCCAGTATCTTGGCACCCATAGTCACCAGGCTAGGCTATCCCTTCATGTTGAGGTTCTTATTACCATCTGATATTGTTTTATAAGCGATTTGCCATTACAGTGCTATGGACGTCTCTTACATAAGTACATAACTAACCCCCCCTCACTTCCCCTATAGGATGCCCTCCTTACACATCTCAAGTTCGAAGGCTCTGGGGTGGATTGGCAGCACCGCTGTGCCCTCTTCTAGCCCCCTCACACAAACTAACATCCATTGCTTGCCACCAATTCTGCGTGGGGGCTGACATTTTTGGTGTCTCATGCCAGAGGACTAAATAGGAAGGCAAATTCAAATTACTCGTGCATGGTGGATCGTGCGACCATCAAACGTGCACAGTTTTGATGTTTTTGAGCGGGGATGGACCACGGCTCCATCTCTTAGCAGAGGATTGTACACTCAAACGACAAAGACCAGCCAGCCAATGAAAAGCCCATTGCTCACAATCGCAGTGCAGCTGACAGTACAGTAAGCATGGGCGAATTTTGCGAATCTCGCGTTCGCGAATTTTGCGGATTTGCGAACTTGCAATTCGCAAAATCCGCGAATTCTCGCGAATTTGCGGATTTTTTTTTTGTGTGTTCGCGCGGGTTTCTGCCAGTTCGCGAGGGTTTTGTACAATTTCGCAAACGCGAACTTACCTGTCGGCTCGCAAGTTTTGCGAACTTGTTGTTTCTACGTGTCCAGCCTGTTTGGGACACTCTTCGTCATCACTGCCACTCTCTGTCACCACTGCCACTCTCTGACTACTCATGCCACCCTCTGGCCCACCCATACCACCCTCTGTTTCATCACAGCACCCTCTGGTTGTCCAGTCAGTGTACATTATTGTGGCAAAGCAAAGCACACCTTCCCTGCCTCAAGTGACCTGAATTAATTTGGGGCTGATTAATGTGTCACTGAATATTTTTTTAGCTGGCACCTGCTTCCTTAGTGCTTCCTGATTAGTGATCTTTTGCACTTGCTAAGTGCTTTCATTGTTGCAAAATTAGTTACAACACCTGCCCTGCCACAACTGACAATAATGAATTAGGGGCTGATTAATGGATTTGAACTTCCAGCCTGGCTCCTGCTTGTCTCCCTTAGCTGTAATTCAGGACCTTTGTGGCATATGTGTAACTATTCTGAGGTTCAGAGCAGGGTCACATAATAGTTGCAAGTAGGCAACTGAACTCTGGAGGGGCCCCTCAGGAAGCACTACAGGAAATGGCTACTAATGATGAGCCTGAACTTTTGAACCTGGTAAGTAGTTTCAGTTTTGCTAAGATCGTATTTCTGCAATTTAGCGCTTATTCGCGGGGCGCGAAGTTGTACAGGGAAGCCGCGAACTCACGCGAACAGTGCGAGCAAAATCCGCTGCTCGGGGATTTGCGGATTTTGCGGGAGATTCGCGAATCTCGGGGATTGCGAATTTACCGAAAATCCGCAAAATCCGCGAGCGAAACGGATTTTCCGCCCATGCTTACAGTACAGGGCCTGCTACCCGATTGATAGCCATGCAGCTCCTGCTGTGCGGTGACAGACCGCACTGTAGGCGCTGCACATTCACTGCCATGTATGTGTGACCGCAGGACATGCCCCGAGGGAGCTGCAACGAGCCTGTGCAGGCCAGGTGTGCCAGAACATTTCAACTGCTGTACTTTGATCGTTTACACTTATAATTGGGTCGTCTCTTTCCAACTGAATGTTAAACTTGAAACCTTATGTTGTCTATACATTATTATGTTTCACCTTAGCAGTTTAGGTTCTTTTTTTTGTAAAATTCACTTGGGACTCGCCATCACTTTTTTGATTATACGTGTGTATATAATGTTACGGATATTCAGTATAAACTGTTGATATATATTTACATAAATCTTTTTGAATCGACTAAAACATTCTCATTGTGTATATACAGCTTTTCTTTTTTGACATCTAAATTAATCACCCTCATTGCCATTGTGCGTTATATTTATCAGAATGAGTTCTTAGCTATCCACAGGAGCCAATGTTTCTTGTAAAAAAACTTTCACCCAGGCACCAAGTGAGTTAGGGTTCGCTTGTTTCCTTTCCCAGAACAGAAGCAGCACAGGACTGGATAAAAGAGGTAAGTAAAAAAAAAATTCCAATTTCTGCGGATGGGGCTCTGCTGTGGGGTGCACACGCATGTTTTTGTGGGCACAAGTGTGTGTTTACATGTGCATGTTTCTGCTTCCGTACATGATTCCAAGCATATATGTGAGACAGTGCAAGTGTATTCGGTACCACGCTGCTCCCCGACCTGCCTCACCTCACAGCCTGGTATCGTTGCACCCCTCCGCTGCTTGAATACATCGCTTTTATTTATTTATTTAACTCGCATTGCAGGATCGTTTTTAATTGAATACATCGCTTTTATTTATTTATTTCACTCACATTGCAGGATCGTTTTAATTTCTGTGCCACATAGCGCTGAACCACCTCCCCTGCTAATTAGCTGCTTGTATCATTGTGCCGTCGCTGTGTTGCCTTGACTGCCATTTCATTTACGTGTTTGGAACATTTTGCATTACATTGGCTGCTTGCTCCGTTTCGCGCTGCCGGCCATTTTGTTGTTGATATTGTTGTTATGTCGCCCTGCCTGAGTATCCATGCCGCTCCCGCCTTCCCAGCTGACGCTCCCTCGCCCCTCCCCTTCCACTATCCACATATGACAGATGCAAAAGCGCGCAGCGTTCACGCGCAGCGGTCGTGCCCCATGCGCGCCAAAGGTGCGCCAAAGGTAAGCCCGTCTACGCCCGTCCGCACCTGGACCGCGCCCAGCGCCTGTCCCCCTGGTCCCCGCCGCTCCCAACCCTCCAGAATCACATATGATGCCGCTACTCTCCTCGCCCTCAACCTCGGACGTACACCATTATGCTGCGAAGCTACTCCAGGACGTACTCACGGCCCATTCGCCTGCCTCTTCTGCAAGTACAACTGCTCCAGGACCCTCACCAAATCCTCTTCCTCCACACACAGCTCCGACTCTAACTGCCTAAAGTGCATCCTGCTCAACACCCGCTCTTTCCACAGACACGCAACCGAACTCTGGGACCTACTCGATACTGCGTCACCTGACATCGCCTTCCTTACTGAAACATGGATGAACACATCATCAGCACCCGACATCGCCATAGCCATACCGGACGCCTACAAGGTTATCCGAAAAGACCGCACCAATCAAACAGGAGGAGGCAGCCCCATCATCCACAGGAACGCCATCAAAATCACGACCAGCTCCGACTACAATCTTGCAACCGCCGAACATCTCCACTTTCAGATCCACACCGACCCCAGGACCACACTTAGAGGCACCCTCATCTACAGGCCTCCTGGTACCCGCACTCAATTCAGCGATGACATCACGGACTTCGTCAGCCCACACGCCCTCGCCTCCGAGAACTACATTCTTTTAGGTGACCTCAACTACCACCTTGAAAACAAACACGACAGCAACACCACCACCCTTCTGGACAACATGGCTAATCTCGGACTCAAACAACTTGTTGACACCCCCACCCACACAGCCGGACACACACTCAACCCTATCTTCACCTCAAGCAAGCACATCTCCTTCGAACGCACCACAGCTCTCCACTGGACGGATCACAGCTGTGTTCACTTCAGCTACAAAACCACCCTGACCCACAACCGTCCTCAACCTATTCCTCGGAGAAACTGGAACAAAATCACCTCCGACCAACTCCTCTCATCACTCAACCAAAACCCTCCCACCCTCTCAATGGACCCAAACCAAGCGGCCACCAATCTCAGGCAATGGATTACCCACAGTGCTGACGAATTAGCACCCCTGAAAAAGCACCAGATGAAATCAGCTAGCAAAAAGGCTCCCTGGTTCAATGATGAACTTAAAAAATCCAAGAAGCTATGCCGCACCCTGGAGAAGATATGGAGAAAAAACCCAACCTCCTGATAAGCGTGGCTCAAATCCACCCGAGTGGCTTACCGCACTCACCTATAGTAACTCTGTAGAAAGTCAGCCGGACAGTGGAGAAGAATAAACAAAAGTCTTTATTAGGCCAAACAACACTCATATGAGAGGGCCCTGTCCGACCTCACTCCTAGGAGTGCGAACGAGAGGTGACTCTCTGCATCACAGCAATACATTATAATGCAACACAGTTCATTAGGGTACGCCCCTTCTGGAAAATTACTGAAACCCAGACCAGTGAACAATGCCATCATGCAGCAGGCATCTGCACCTGCAAAGGATACATCGCTATCTTTACTCAAGGCCATGGAGCTAGGCTTCAGCGTCTCTGGGGCATGAGAACATTACTGATAAAGAGACTTGTTAGTTTCGGCCACAGTAAGCTGAGAAACGAAAACTGCTGTCTTAGTGAAATTCTCTATTCCTGCGGGAGGGGCAGATGAGCGAGTGAGGCTCGCGGACACAGAGGGATACACAAAATGGCGGCACATAAGCTAAGCTAAGGAACTAATATCATCACACATACATTTGAATAATAAGGTAACGAACGGGAATAATTCAACACAAGTATATATACTTATTCCATCAGTTAGCCATATGATGCTAACTCACATATGAGAACGGGGATGATTGGGGCATCGAAAAGTGAATTCTATCAGACCCTACTTTTAGCATCATTGGCTAACTGCAGCCATGTTTATTTGCCAAAAGGTAGCGCCGACACATCCATTCTAAGGGCAGAGCATCATTTTTATTCAAAAACATCATCTGAAATGAACATTAACCAATTTGCGTCAGGAATATCAGTAATTATCGAAGCAGTATATTGACCTGACACCTTCTTTTGTGGTCGCATGTTCGTAGCACACATTGAGCAACATGGAGGGAGGCAATATACACAAAGGCAACATGTCAGTATTACGCTCACCACGCCAACCAAACCCATTAATATTTTCCAACCCCAAGAGGAGAAAGCACCCCAGAGCCACCCCTGTAAGGACCATGTCCCATTATCCTGATGGAGTTCAGTCGCTAATCTATGCAATTTCTGTACTGCCAAGTTAACAGTCGGAGCTGAGTCTGGAATATACACGCAACAAGACGTCCCGATGACGCGACAGGCTCCACCCCTATCTGCTAGGATGACGTCAAGCACCATCCTATTTTGAATCGTAAATAATCTCATAGCCTGAATCTCAACAGACATGTTAGTCGCAATGTCAGCTTCAGTAAGGACAACCTTTTCCATTACCCTGGACAGCCGTCGAATGGCCCTACTATTAAATATCGGACCCCAGAAAGGCAGCAAGCCCTTAGAAAAGTCAGTCCATTGCTGCGAGGAGGTGTCTGTCTGGTCAACGTCATCTACCTGAAGTTCCCTCCTTTTGCGCTGCTCTTGTGGACTAGGAAACCTACGATGAGTCTTATGGTAGTCGGAGGGTGCCACATATACAGGAGGAATAATATAGGCTAAGTAGCATACCCCACCCCAACCTTCGGGCAACCATAAATATCCATTATCTCCACACACAAAATAGATGCTAGGAGGAGTAACCAAAGAGGGACTGAAAGGCAAACGTATTAATGCCGTCACATTACAAGAACTATTACCAACCTTGATAGGGCCCCTGCCCTCAATACAGAAAAATGGTGGGGGACCCACCACAGCCAGGGGTATCAGAGACTTAACACTGTCGTTTCCCTTCGGGGGGTGCCTGTAAGACAAGGAGGAATTCAATTGCAAAAAACTTTCCCTAACTTTGTCAGTGTCATTTGGAATCAAAAACCGGCCCACCTTTTTCTCACACGTCTCTATAAATGTCTGATCAAAACGTCCGTCAGTATATATCCGTCCAAGGGAAGAGGGAGGTAGAGGACGTACTCGCATTGTCATTGTCGATCCCCTATTCTGCAATCGAGGAGTCAGAAAATCTGGCTGCTGAAAATATTTGACAAGACCTATGAGAGTATACCACCCCACACAACTATTCACAGGTGTCAAAGGAAGTGCTAGAAATCTATCTTTCTTGTAGGCAGCAGAAGGTAGGAGCCCACAGACCCAACAGTCAGTGAGGTTGGTAGTGACATGAGCATGGTGCAAAGTCTTTATAAAAACATTTTCTTTGTAACCTCTCCTAATCATTCGCTCACCATAATCCACAGTAACCATGTTATGTTCAGGAACAGCAGTAGGTGTGGGTGCAAACACATGAACGGGGTAGGCTTTATTCAAAAAGAACAATATACCAAGAGTCACTATAAAGGCAATTAGTACTATAATAAGGAGCACTATTTTTCCTTTTCGGGAAAGGGCCAACCAGGGGGAATCAGGCACGGGTCTCGGAGGAGCCGCAAAGGGCTGCTCCTCATCAGGGATGGGGCGACCAAAAGGGTACTTTTTCAAAATTGTTCAAAAATATATCAAAAAATGAAAAAAAACACTTCTAATAAAAAAAATAGTCCCAGACAGTCCACGAAACCGGCCAGAGGGGTTCTTCAACCCTAGAAGAAGGGATCTTCTCCCTGTGTCCTTCAAAGCCTCACAGGCAGGCTTTTACCGTCCATACCTTATTCCCACGTCGTTCAATACACAGCAATTGAAACAGAGGAGCACTTAATCTGGGCCCCACACCACTCTATAGTCTCATAGAACACAATCTTCGGCTAAACACCAGGGCTCTTACAAGTCCATCCCTACCACTAAATCTTCGTTACTAGAATGTTCACTAAGCCCTTCTTCCAGTGTTTAGTCCATCACACTTGTCACCTTTTTTTTTTATTTTCTTCGGGGCCGCAGATTATAGCGAGTGCTCCCTCGCACTTCGGGATCAGTGAACAAAACAGGTGTATCTATGGCAGGTGCTGGACTCTCTGATGTCTCTTCACTAGTAGCAACGGGAGCAGCAGAGCTCACTGAAACACTTTTTTCTGCACGTGACTTTGAATTCTCTTTGCCACTTTGCTCCTCTCCCATCAGTGAAGCATCCGAGAAGGGAACATATCTGGGTATGTGCTCATGTTCCTCATCAGCAATGCCTTCTCTTACCCATTGGGCGTAGGGTAACGGCAGCGGGACTCTCTTCACGTGCGAGGCGTGCGTCCACGCCTTCCTGCCTTCCACACGAAGCGCTGTACGCGTGGTGAGGAGCACCTGTCGCGGCTCCGACCACCTAGGCTCCAGACAGGACTTCCGTTGATATCTTCTTACGACAACCCAGTCCCCTGGGTTGATGGAATGTCCAGGCCCCTCCGGCAACGGCTTCAGGGTGTCTGCTACCTGCTGATGAATAGAACGAAGATCTTTAGTCAAAGCATACAAGTAGTCTGTCAACAAAGGATACTGAATTTCAGAGAAACACTTAGGCCTGGGCACTCCCCAGATATTGGCCGGGCGGCCGAATATCACCTCATGGGGGGAGATGCCCGTTTTTGAATTGACTGTTACTCTCGTGGAAAGCAAGGCTAAAGGAAGGGCATCTGGTCATCGGAGTCCTGTGGTCTCCTGTATTTTGGCCATCTTTAGTTTGAGCGTTCCGTTAAACCGCTCTACAAGTCCTGCGGCCTGAGGGTGTTGAGCCGCGTGGAACTTTTGGGAAATCTGTAAGCCTTTACATATCTGCTTCATTAATTCCGCATTGAAGGATGTGCCATTATCACTCCTGATCACCCTAGGTAATCCGAAGCGAGAAAAGTACTCTTTTATTAACATCTTTGCAGTAGAAATGGCTGTACAGTCCTTCGTTGGAAAGGCCTCCACCCATCTGCTAAAAGCACATACAACCACCAGGACGTATTCAAGATTGTTGACCCTTTCCATCTCAATATAGTCCATCTGAATCACCTCAAAAGGGAAAGAGGGAGGTGCAAAATTTCCCACGGGGCAGGGGTACCCTTTCCAGGATTGTGCCTCAAACACACCATGCACTGTCGGACCAAGTGAGTCGCCACTTTGGAGATATTTTTATTGCTCCACACTGGGTCCAACAGTTTGCATATGCCTTTTGCGCTAATATGTGCAGGCCCATGAGCCATCGTCACCACTGGAAGAACATATGCATTCGGGAGTAACCATCGTCTCTTATCGGTCACATCTGTCCAACATTCATCCGCATCCAATCGCCCCTCCCCATCCTTCCATGCCCTCAATTCGTCTTCAGTCGCTTTCTCCTGTATATTTTTTACACTCTGCACAGTATCTGTAAACATGTTAACATCTGGGACCCATCTAGCTGGTCCTGCCACAAACATCCGTGGTAATTTTGTCCGAGCAGTCTCTTTTGCTGTTTCGTCTGCAAAGGCATTGCCTCGCCCCACATCATCCACTATTGTCTTGTGTGCGCTACACTTTATCACAGCCAATCGCTTGGGTAACGTCAGTGCTGCTAACAGTCGTAATATCAGTGGACCATGCTGTATGCGTTGTCCATGAGAAGTCAGAAATCCCCGTTCTGCCCACAGTCGCCCATAATTATGAGCCACGCCGAAGGCGTATTGGCTGTCAGTATAAATGTTCACGTCCAGTCCTTCACTCAATTCACATGCTCTCAGTAAGGCTATGATTTCTGCAGCTTGGGCCGAATTGTAAGGTATCCTAGAGGTCTCCACTACCGTCTGTAATGTCGTTATTGCATACGCTGCTGTCGATGTACCATCTGCCAGTTTGAAACAAGACCCATCCACATACAACTCCCCGTCCGGTTCGTCTAAGGGCTTGTCCGTCAGATCCACCCTCCCCTTTGTCTCCTCTTCTGTCCTAAACAGACAGTCATGTATGTCATCGTCCTTGTATCTGTGGGGATAGGTAACAATGTGGCAGGATTCAATGTAGCACACCTTTTTATCGTCACATGAGGTGCAAAGAGGGTCATCTCATAACCAGTAAGACGAGCACTAGTTAAATGCTGCGTCTGTGTTCTGTTTAGTAAAATATCCACAGCATGCGGTACCATTACTGTGAGGTCTGAACCCAATACAAGCCCTGCGGATTGTCTTATAGAGACCGCAGCAGCCGCCGTGGCTCTCAGACAACTGGGCAGTGCTCTTGCCACATTGTCAAGCATTGCAGAGAAGTAAGCGCAGGGTCTCTGTTTCCCTCCAAAACATTGTGTTAAGACAGACAACGCGCAACCTTCCGCCTCATGTACGTAAAGAACAAAAGGCTTCTGGTAATCAGGTGTTCCCAGAACGGGCGCAGAACATAAAGCTGTTTTTAGTGACTCAAACGCTTCCTGACATGCAGGGGTCCAGGGTAGGGGTTCGCGCACTTCTTTGGTAGTCAGATACAATAGGGGTTTTGTTAGTAACGCATAGTTAGGTATCCACTGGCGACAATACGATGTTATGCCCAGAAATGCGCGCACCTCTCGCTGCGTGTTAGGTACCTTCATGTTAGTAATAGCTTTTATGCGCTTTGGCGTCAATCTCCTCCCCACTTTCGAAAGGAGGTGACCGAGGTAGGTAACCTCCGTTCGACAGTATTGAAACTTTGGAAGGGACACCTTATGCCCCCTTTTTGCCAAATGGTGCAGTAATTTAATCGTAGCATCCCGACAACCCTTCTCGTCGTCCGACGCTATCAGGATATCATCCACATACTGCAACATGACGTTGCCAGGTGGAAGTTCCAGTTCATCCAATTGCGCCTTCAGTGCCTGACTATAGATGCTCGGACTTTCAGTGTACCCTTGGGGAATTCTCTTAAACCTGAAGCTTCGGCCAGCCAATGAGAATCCGAATAGATAACGGCTGTCTTCATGTACTGGAATACTGAAGAAAGCATTCTTCAGATCCAGAACAGAGAAATATTTAGCAGAGGGGGGAATCATCGTCAATATCGTAGTGATGTCCGAGACCACCGGGTATTGTGGCTCCACTACTCTATTCACGTGGCGCAGATCAATCACAAACCTATATACATCAGGAGTATTATCTGTAGCTTCAGGCGACCGTCTTTTAAGGATCGGTAGTATAGGGCTGTTACATATGTTCGAATCCGTCTCTTCCACTACACCAGACCGAATCAAATCTTGTATTATTTGTAACAGGGCTTTTTCACCCTCCCTAGGAATCCTATACTGTGGAACCCTGGGTAGTTTCGCTCCCACCTTTACCCTTATTGTTACCGGGGCGATATCCATTTTACTTACATCTGTATCATTGACAGCCCACAAACTGTCGGGTATCCCTTCAAATTCAGGTGGTAATGGGTCATCTTTAGAAAAACATTGTAGTGGGCGAGCGACAGTCGGGCCTAACGTGAGGTACACGCCGTCCGGGGAACAATAGATGGTGGCGTGCAACCTCTTCAGTAAGTCTAAGCCCAGTAAATTTTCTCCACAATTCGATGTCAATAGGAACGGTGAATCAACAGTGAAAGGACCAATCGTTAACGTAAGGGGTTTAGAAATGGGGCTAATCACCGGGGTACCTGAAAAACCCACAGAGATATTGTTCTTGCCAGACAGAGCCGCCCCTGGGACCCGAGAATGAGCCACCGAACTTTTCGTTGCACCCGTATCCACTAGAAATTTTTGCTGAGACCCCAATAAGTCTGCCTCGACATAGGGTCCCCTTTGATCAACTTCCACAGGCACTGGTCCCTCGCTCTGTCCTACGCTGTCCTAGTTGAGGGAGAACCCTGTCAGATCGTCCACTGAGTAATCATCATTATAGTACTGACCACCGCCCCTTTGCAGTTGTTGTCTGTCTGCGCCATTGTCGAAATAATTACCTCCTGGCCTCCCTGCCCCATCTAACCGTGCATTCTGCCTCCCAGAGTCACCACTACCTCTTCCTCGTCCTCGCCCTGTACCGGCATTCGACTGAAACAGAGGGCAATCCCTCCACCAATGTCCTTCTTGCTTACACTTTGCGCACTGATTCGGTCCCAATCTTTCTCTACTTTCACCTCTCCCATAGCCGCCACCACCACGTCCTGGCGCCGCACCTCTTCCTCGGCCCCTCGACACTTGCTGCAACAAAACCCTAGTCTTCAAATCCTTAGCCTTCTTTTCCTTCTTTTCCTGCTTGTCCTTACTCTCATTTTCTCTGTGTTCATAATACTGTGCCATACTGAGGATACCAGAGGGAGAGGACGTTGTCCATGTGCTCTCCGACGCTTGCAATCTCGCTGAAATTTCGGGCAATAAGTTCATTACAAACCTATTAACAAAAAGTCGCAACCCTCCATCCTGTGACACATCCTGCCCACTGAAATCCATAAACGTCTCTTCGAACCTCGTGAAGAAGTCCGAGACCGCCTCATCCTTTTTCTGCTTACAAGCCGTCAACTTGTCCCAGTCTACCTTCTTCGGGGGAATGAGAGAGTACATGTATTTTATTATGCGCCCCGGTAAGGCCAAAATCTCAGCTTTCGGCTTTTCTCCTGGCTTACGTTCTTTATCCCAATCCTGCAACTCCTGCCACGTACCCCCCAACTCTTCCGAATGATCTGTTCCTTTCACCTGCCGTCATACATCGACTGGGACCAGAAGCCTAAAAAACAATTCAACATCGGCTAAAGTCATTACAGTGGAAGACGCAGCTTCCGTTAACTCCTTGTAGTATGCAGTAGGGTTCTTTCTAGAATCTGGCAACTGAGCCTTTAAGGCTAGTACCTCACTTCTCTTCCATGGAGTATACACCCACTGCTCCTGAAAATGTGCATCTACCCTGTTCCTGGTGACAGCCCTCGTGACTGGATCTACCATCTCGGGGATCTCGGGATGGAAGATAGGGTGCACCTCACGCATCGGATGTATACCTGGAAAATGGGGCGTACCTGCAGAGGGCAATTCATTTCTGTACTGTAATAAAGCGCGTAAGCTACGCATCACCTCCTTCACCCCAGTATTCGTTCTGAAGGCTCCGCTCTGTATATCTCGCAAAGTCGCCGGAGCCACACCTCCATACCCCTGTTCCCATAGCGGTATCAATACATTTGACATGTGCCACAAGGCGTGCTGTTGTATCAAGGGCTCAAAATCTTTCATCGTGGACCAAATATCTTCAAACGAATAAATATTATTCCTAGCCCACTGGCATGCCTGATTAGCCACTATACTCTTCTCATCTAAACCAACCGTAGAACGTGTAAGCAACTTCCGTACCTGTGAGAGCAGTCCGCTACCTGCGCCTCGACTCGGCGTTAACATCTCCTGACTGGGGGTGGTACTAGCTGAAACAGTAGGGAGTGCTAAAGAGAATTGGGAGGGTGTAGGTGAAGTGGTCTGGAGTAAAGAAACGAGGGGTGTCGAGGGCGGGGAAGCAGAAATCGCTGCGCCATGTTGGTGTGGGGCACTTGCCGATGGACCCGGAACCCCACTAGTGGAGGCCGGAGCTGGCAAGGAGGGGTACAATGACTGCGGGGCATAAGGAGGAGGGGGTCGAGTACTCAAAATGTCCTCCATCTCATCTTGGTCATCCTCTCGCACTACATAACTTTTATTTTCTTTCAACCTGCAAAGCCTATCTGCGCGCTCCAAACGCTGCTCATTCTCATTCTTAGTATGTTCTCTCGCTTTCTGTGCCATAGTCTGCGCGGACTTTTTAAAAGCCTCTTTCTCTTCTCTCTTCTTACGTTTCCTGGCTTCTTTCTGCCACACTCTTAAAGAATCAAACATGCTTTGACGGCTACGCCTAGCAAACAATTTGTCCTGTAAATAATCCAATTTAGCTTCTTCGAAAGAACCTGTCAAGGGCCATTGTAAATCCACATTGTCAGCGGTGTACCGGTGCCATAAAGTGCCAAACAAAATCGGGGGCAATCCATGCTTGATATACATATCAAAGCTTGGAGTGCCCTCAGGGGGTGCAGGTTGGCTCTCAGCCAGTCTGATATCTGAGGGTCGACAACAACATCCAAAACATCGTAACTTACTGAAACACGGCATCTCTACCTTGGTGAAAGAAACACTTCTCCACAAACTTCGTTACCTTGAATCACTAGCTCGAGCTCATTCATACACACATATAATTATACGTTAGGAAATCACACACACACATATACAATACCTCCAAACACGTGTTACCAAATGGGACAAGGCCCGTCGACCAAGTCCTGGGGAACCTGGACCCTACCGCAGACCAAACAGTACACTAACTGTTCTGAGGATGGGGAACAAATCCGCTCCCCGTGCGGCACTACGGATCACTGCGCACTTTACCACGGGAGACCCAGGACTCACCTCCACTGAACCACCACTCTAGGAGTTCAGGGTAAGTACCGGAGTCCACCCGCAATGAGCCACGCCTTCACCACAGTACCACCCGGTCGGATCACTACAAACAATATATCTAGATATTCTCCCAACCTCGTCAAGTCTGTCAGAGCGCCTGCTCGCACTCTGAGTTCCCCGGAGCACACTAGCCCCAGGAGCACACCGGCTCCTCAAACCACTGGAGACACCCTAGTCTCCCGGAACACTCCAGTTCCTGAAACAATCACAGGTGGACCACTCACCTTCCGTAGGCGGCACCGACCTCTACCGTTCTCCACCTCCGGCTGCCAGGACCAACACGGTCAGCTTCGAGTTCCGCCTTCTGGACCCCGGCGTAAGATCCGAACCGGGACCTCTCCCGATCAGCAGGGTGGGGCAGCGCTGCGAGAACCAAGCTCGGCATCAGATGGGTACCCGGGCCCACCGTGCCGTCCAGCGGGTCCCCGGTCTTCTGCTACCCACCTACGGGTGAGAAAGATCCTTATCGCGGGGTCCCTATTCGGGCGCCATCTGATAAGCGTGGCTCAAATCCACCCGAGTGACTTACCCCACTCACCTATAGTAACTCTGTAGAAAGTCAGCCGGACAGTGGAAAAGAATAAACAAAAGTCTTTATTAGGCCAAACAACACTCATATGAGAGGGCCCTGTCCGACCTCACTCCTAGGAGTGCGAACGAGAGGACTGACTCTCTGCATCACAGCAATACATTATAATGCAACACAGTTCATTAGGGTACGGCCCTTCAGGAAAATTACTGAAACCCAGACCAGTGAACAATGCCATCATGTAGCAGGCATCTGCACCTGCAAAGGATACATCGCTATCTTTACTCAAGGCCATGGAGCTAGGCTTCAGCGTCTCTGGGGCATGAGAACATTACTGATAAAGAGACTTGTTAGTTTCGGCCACAGTAAGCTGAGAAACGAAAACTGCTGTCTTAGTGAAATTCTCTATTCCTGCGGGAGGGGCAGATGAGCGAGTGAGGCTCGCGGACACAGAGGGATACACAAAATGGCGGCACATAAGCTAAGCTAAGGAACTAATATCATCACACATACATTTGAATAATAAGGTAACGAACGGGAATAATTCAACACAAGTATATATACTTATTCCATCAGTTAGCCATATGATGCTAACTCACATATGAGAACGGGGATGATTGGGGCATCGAAAAGTGAATTCTATCACTTCGACAACATGGCCTCCCTCAAGACAGCCACCCGCAAACACCACCAACTGATTCGATCCGCCAAGAAATCAGCATTCAAGGATCGTCTCGACAACAACACTCACAACAGCAAGGAACTCTTCAATATCGTCAAAGAATTCACCAACCCCACTGCAGCATTTAACAACATCACTCCCTCCCAAGACCTCTGCGACGCGTTATCCTCCTTCTTCTACAACTAAATTGCCGACATCCACAACAGCTTCGAGAATTCTCTCAGCGATCAACCCTCCCCACCCCCCTCAGATCCTACTCCGCCAACTAACAACCTCAGCGCCTGGAACCCAATCACCACTGAAGACACCATTCGCCTTATAAACTCAATCCACTCTGGCTCGCCCACCGACCCCTGCCCCCACCACATCTTCAACAAAGCCGACTCCATCATCGCACCCCATCTCTGTGATGTCATCAACTGCTCGTTCAACTCTGCCAACTTTCCAGAAAGCTGGAAACACGCCGAACTCAGCGCCCTTCTGAAGAAACCCACAGCAGACCCCTCTGAACTTAAAAACTACCGACCCATATCCCTCCTCCCATTCCCGGCCAAAGTCATCGAGAAAGCCGTCAACAGCCAGCTCGCCGCCTTCCTCGAATCCAACAACTCCCTTGATCCATCTCAATCCGGGTTTCGAGCCAAACACAGCACCGAAACCGCCCTCATCGCAGCGACCGACGACATCCGAACACTCCTGGACATCGGAGAAACAGTGGCGCTCATCCTACTTGACCTATCCGCCGCTTTCGACACAGTCTGCCACAGCACCCTTATACATCGCCTCAACAACATCGGCATACAAGGAAAAGCCTTGGACTGGATCATCTCATTCTGCGCTGGGAGAACTCAAAGAGTCCGACTTCCCCCATTCTGCTCAGACGCCACCGAAGTCATCTGCGGCGTGCCTCAAGGATCCTCACTCAGCCCCACCCTCTTCAACGTCTACATGAGTCCTCTCGCCTCCATCGCGCGTCAACACAACCTCAACATCATCTCTTACGCCGACGACACCCAGTTAATCCTTTCCCTCACCAAAGACCCCAACACCGCTAAAACCAATCTTCGCGAAGGCATGAAAGAAGTAGCCGAATGAATGAAACTTAGCCACCTAAAACTCAACTCAGACAAAACGGAGGTGCTCATCCTAGGATCTTCCCCCTCAGCTTGGGACGACTCTTGGTGGCCTTCCGCTCTGGGCGCAGCACCCACACCCACAGACCATGCACGTAACCTTAGCTTCATCCTAGACTCCTCTCTCTCGATGTCCAGACAAGTCAACGCAGTCTCGTCCTCCTGCTTCAACGTACTTCGCATTCTCAAAAAGATCTTCCGCTGGATCCCCCTCGAGACAAGAAAGACTGTCACCCACGCACTGGTCACGAGTCGACTGGATTATGGCAACACACTATACGCCGGAATCACAGCAAAATTACAGAAAAAGCTCCAGCGCATCCAAAACGTGTCAGCGAGGCTCATATTAGACATCCCTCGCCAAGACCACATCACCGGACATCTGAAAGACCTCAACTGGCTTCCCGTCAACAAAATAATTACTTTCCGCCTTCTCACCCACGCACACAAGGCCCTCTACAATCTAGGACCCGAATGCCTCAACACTCAACTGTCCTTCTACAAACCCACCCGCCAACTAAGATCGTCCAATCAAGCCCTCGCCGCAGTCCTGCGCATCCGGAAATCCACCATGGGTGGCAGATCCTTCTCCTTCCTGGCTGCTAAGACCTGGAACTCACTCCCCACCCACATCCGCCTTACTCAGAACCACATCTCCTTCAGAAAAGAACTTAAAACCTGGCAATTTGACAAATAACGAACCCTTACCCAGTGCCTTGAGACCCTCCGGGTGAGTAGTGCGCTATATAAATGACCGAACTTGAACTTGAACTTGTTGTCCCTTAGCTTGCCAGTTCCCCGCAATTGGTCATCTGACCCATAGCATCTCAGGCCAACCACAGTGTTTGGTTGTGTGCACATATGGCATGATTTAGGCGGTCGCAGCATACTGGTCATTATTCAGAGTGTATTGTGGACAACCTTGCCGTGAAGGTCCCCTTGCAAAGTTGCATATCATAATGCCCGCCTTGAAATATTAATAGCCGTTCTTGGTGCATTAAAGGAACCCGGACATAACTATGGGCAAGATATAATGATGGTAGTTCTTGGAATGTTGTGAAGATTCTTGGCATGATATGCCCATAACTGGAGTAATGATCTCATTTGCATAATGCCTTGAATTCCTGAAATATTATGGGCGTCCTCAGAATGTTGATGCAACGCCCCTGGAATAATGCTCACCATCTATGGCATATCCTGGACATCCTTGCCATAAAGGAGCCAACCTCTGGCATTATGATGGTCCTGCCATAATCAAGGCTATTAAGGACATATTGGAGCTTATCTACCAGGGGAAATTGCCACCAGAACGTCTCTTTTAGGGACGTTCTGGTCGCGATATACCCTTCCCCATATTTATAGAGCAGCTTTAACCCACTTTTTGTGGCTTGACGCCACCTTGTACATAGGGCTCTTTTACACTCATCACTTAGCGTGGACGTGGCGTGCAATGGGTGCTGCTGTGGGTGGTCCACTGCAACACCAATTGCTTTTGACGCTACTCCAGATTTACAAGGAGGTGTAAATCTGAGGCAGCGCAAAAAAAAAACTCCATACAAGAGCAGGCGTTAGAATGGTGAAAACAGGACAAATACTTTTATTGCTCCTCGTTTTGTAGCAAACATAGAAAGAGCAAAATGCAATTAATGATCATTTACGTGCAGGAAGGTGTCCCTTCCTGCACATAAGCAATTATTAAATAATGATGATTTTCTACTTCTATATGTGCTGCATTCTGTAGCACACATAGAAGTAACAAATGGCCATTAGCGATTTTTATGTGCAGGAAGGGACAACCATTACCTGCAACGCAGGCACCCTTTCAAGGGTGCCTGCGGTGGCACCAGGCAGCTACATTTAGCGCCAGTGCTAGGGAAAACACAGGGGTGCACCGTATTCTTGTGAATATGGCGCATCCCTGCGTTTTGAAAATGTCGGAGCGTGGCGCTGCCAAATTTGGCACAGGTCTGCGCTCCTTCATTTTGTCGTTATTATACCCCATTGGGAACAGCCTTGGCATAATAGTAGCCATCCCTGGCCTTATTGTACAATTATTGGCATAGGATGGGCATGCATGGCACGTGAAGGCAATACATGGGCACATAAAGTAAAACATGTCAATGTGAGGCACAAGTACTGAATGAAAATGACAAACTGATATTTGGGTAAGAGACTTTGGGGCATATTTACAACGGAATGGCGGAGCGTGGTGCTAAGCGCAAAATGCTAACACCATGCTTCGCCATTCAGAAAATGTAGGGATGAGCTGCATGTACAAAGGTGCAACACATCCCTGTGTTTTCCCTAGCGATGGCTAAATTCAGCTGCCTAACGTCATTGCAGGCAGGTACAAGGGTGCCTGCGTAGAGGGAATTGTTGTTTATGTGCAGGAAAGTGTCCCTTCCTGCACATAAACAATCACAAATGGCAAATTGAAACTTCCATGTGTGCTGCATTGTGCATCACACATAAAAGTTGAATTTTTTTAATGATTATGTATGTTCAGGAAGGCGCCCCCTCCTGCACATAAACAATAATTCCTGGCATTTGCTATTTCTATGTCTGCTGCACAATGTAACATACATAGAAACAGCAAAAAGAAGTAGAAATAAAGCATTTCTCCTTGTTTCACCATGTTAAGACCAGGTTTTCCCTGGTCTTAAATTTGGCGCTGCCTCCTTTTTACGTCACCCTTGTAAATAGGGGGTAGCGTCAAACTCAACGCTGCCTTGTAAATAAGGTAAAGCCCATATCTCCACAGAACGCCGTGCGGTGAACACAAGGAGGAACTGCCAGGAAGGAAGGAGCAAGGAGGCCGACTGCTAACATACTGATATCAACTAATGACAGAAGAAGATGTCAGCGAAACTTACCTTTACCTAATTGAAAGAGGTTGTGGTTCAAAATCAACCCTCCAGCTCCCACGGGAGCACAGCACCTAATACACAGAACGGTGGCTCCTCCTGGCAGTAAAAGACACGGCAAAGATAGAGCCCTATCAGTGGCGTCACTAGGGTTGGTGTCACCCGGTGCCCGTAACTCATGGTGTCACCCCTCTGCTCGCCCACTCCAGGGCTCGGGATAGGCGTATTGAACTGCTCCCATTCGTTTTTTTAACTGTTTTTTTTAAGTGCTTGTCCTAATATTATGAATTGTGTATAACTGTTAACTGCAGGTTTGACAATTAGTGTTTCTTGTGTTTTAACGGCACACTTATACACCTTGCCCACGTGGTTAAATACCCTCTCGGATGATTAGTGCGCTATACATAATCAACATAAATTAACATTTGGCAAGAGTCCTCACAGAAGTAATCCATCCCGTTTGTGAATTCGTCATTCATTAGTGTTGTCTCATTAGAGAAAAACAACATTTCTGATTCATCAAAATCCCGTTCAGTGTACGTTTACTGTCCTACAGCTCAATGTGTTTATTCGGCACCCTCTATGCCTCTCCACCCATGTCTTCACTCCTTCCAGGCACTCCAATTTGAACATGCTTTTATATCCAAATTATTTTCTACAGCTCTATTTTCGTGATCTGTGATTGTAAAGTTTCCAGAAAATTCTACTTAACATTTGCAAGTGGTTTCTAGTAGGCAGCATTTATGGCATATGCATCGTAGGGCATGCAACGAAGTGCAGTAACTCGGAGGTACATTTGGAAGCTTTAGTAGGGAGTAAAGTGCTCTTTACCCAGACACACAGCCTCATATGACATTTTTACAAAGGCCCTTGTTATTTGAGCACGGAGCGGTACAGATGTGACGAACAGCACAGCCTAACTGCACTCAGACCCCTTGAGACCCGGCCCACTTAAAGTCCAGAGTCCATGCCTATCTTATAATACCGTTCATTTAATCAATAATGGGCTTCGTCTGACAGGGAGGTGAGGGGGGTATTGCCGCCGCATACACGCGAGAGTTAGTCCCTCTGTTAACGACCGCAGTGGCAGTTAGTTCTGCTCCACCCGTGATATTTTAAAAACTCTCGCAACTAAGCAAGGAGATAGGACGGAGAATGTCTCAAAACACCTACCACCGGCAGGACTTGTGTGGACTGGGCACCGACGAGCCACCTCCGCAATCCGCATGGCATCGCAAGGGCATCGTGGCACGCTTTACTTTCATTGCTCCTCCTTTTTCCTGCCAGGCCTGATGATTTAAAACTCTTTTTTCCGCTCTTTTTAACACCTCACGCTGCACGTAATTTATAACTGCAGAGCCGGCAACTCTCTGCGTACTGTGGCGTGCGACGGTGCGCTTGCGTTGCGGGCGGAGCCTAGGCTTGCACAATGTACTATAATAAAAAGCACTGGCAGCAGCAGAGAGATGAGGGCGAGGCTGAGGCTCAGGCTGCACTACACGGTGCACTGCAGAGCGTTACTAACCAGATTGGTGTCACCCCCATGATGGGGTGACACCCGGTGCGGTCCGCACCCCCCGCACCCCCCTAGTGACGCCACTGAGCCCTATCAAGGCAGATTTAAAGAGGGAATTAAATCTCTTACTACTGGGCATACAAGCAAAAGTTGAAGGAGTGGAAATCTAACTCACCCACGACTTCGAGACAGAGCAACCTTGCGAATAATCGTTAAGCAAAGCACCAAGGTCCATATCATCAAAAAGGACTCCTGGTAGAACTAAAAAGTTCAAACCACATGGATAACAAATCCATTTGGATCAACAAGAATCAGTCCTGATGAAGGCATACTAGAAAAAAGCCGAAACGCCGCGTCGACCTTTTGATTCTGTGATTTTTAACATTGTGATGATCATATTTATGGATAAATGTTTTTAATGTGTTTTCATATTGTGCAATGTGTAATAAAATTTATATATTGTGACCAAACGTTTGTGTTGATATGCTTTTAATCTAAAAATTTCCCATATGTGTCTGCACTTAACAAGTGAATATACTAGTTTGATTTCATATATTTGAATTAATAGCCCATGACATTATCACTGTTCCAGGTCTATTTTACTAAACCCACGTGTGTGCAACTTTCCCAAAATTATTTTAAACAAAAACAGTTTTATTTAGGAGACCTTTTTTCAATGTAGATTGAACTTGTCCAAATAAGTGTGTATATATTTTGCCTTCCCCAGGGTAAAAAACTCCCTAGTTCACAAAAGTGATACCCATTGGTTCCACACCAAAAGACAACATCCTGTCCTACGACCCCGGACGTTTGTTCTTTCTCTAATGACATATCTCCACAGGAACATCGATAAAAGACATCGTTAAAAGTAACGTTCCTGTGGCCATAGGGGCTTGTGAATATGGTTGTAGGAAAGTAGAATCTGATTTTATAGTTACCCCAACTTTTTGCCTGGTGTTATGCTGTTTCTGACTAGTCTGACTGGGATCCTGCTGATCAGAACACCAGTCTCTGTGCTTTCTATCCTAAATTGGTATGGTAAGTACTTAGGTACATCCTAGATTGGACACCGCTGTCCCCTTATCAGTCCCTAGCATATGGTACTGTGGTACCCAGGGCATAGGTGCACCAGGATCCCCCATGGTCTTAAGCATGCATTATGACACCCATGAGGGACCACTCAAACTATAACTACAGGCAAGCCATTGCAGCTTGTGTAAGCTGGTGCTAGCACGACTTACGAAAGATATGGATTTTCCTATATCTAAGGTCACTACACTTAAAACCCATAAGTCTCCCCTACGGCAGGTCTTTCAATCCTAAAGGCAGGGTGCTCGGTTCTAAGTGTGAGGGTGCACCTGCCTGATCAGGACACCCCTACAGCCGTTGGCATCTATTCTCCCGAGCTGTAAGTGCATCAGTCATTACGATACATAGAGTGGCCACGCGCCATTACGTGATGACCATCTCTAAACTGGCTGTAACAAGCCCTTTCATGTTTGGTATCAAACATGTTGGAATCACACCCCCACACCGTAAATGGTGTGAGAGGTATGATTCCATGCACTGTAAAGCTCCTCTGGGAAATCCTCAATGCTCCGGGTACAAGTCTTCTAGACTTGGACAGCACAACATGGCTGCTGCCGACCAGAGACATGATTCTGCCCTCCTGCTGCAGAGCCAAGCTCGAGCAGTGGAAGGCAGAAAAATAGGTATCCTGTCACAGGGAGGTGTGACCCCCCTCCCAGAAAGGGTTTAGTGTATTGGGGCCAGGTGGGAGCGCCTCCTAGCTCCACTCAGTCTGCTTGAAGGGCACATTTGGCGCCCTTCTTACATAGTACAGGCCAAACCATCTGAGGGAGCCGTTGGCTCCCATTCTGGTTCAGAACTGGACAAAGGACATTGGAGTATCCTCTCCACTGTCTGACCCCACCCCTGAATCGTCCCAACCCATTCCTTAGGGTACTTAGGGGCTTAACCCTTGGTGGGTCCCTCGATTCATCATGGGACAAGATTAATTTCAAGACACCCCTTCTTTTTCAACCGTCTGGGCACTCTGGATTTCGCTGTACTTTGCTCTGGGCAGCAAGGATGCAAATGGGAAGTGTGGGAGGGCAGGTCGGATATACAGATGCAGAGGCTGAATGTACTTTCCAAAAGATAGGGTTTTATTGTCAGGTGGCACAGCCTTTGGTTTTACTACAGGGGTTGGTTATTTTTCTTCTTTCTGTTTGTTTACTCTGTCCTATGATGGTGGCTAGAAAAGGATTGATCCACTTCTTCCTCCTCAGAGCTGGTGCTAGGCGGTGTATGCTTTGGCTTAGCTGTCATGGTAGATTCCTCCCGGAGGCTCATAGAGGGAGAATGGAAAATGGATGCCGTCAGTGACTGTTGTATTAGACAGAAAGAAATAACTCTACCAGTCACCTTCACAAGAGGCAGTGAGACCTAGTGGTTATTAGTGATTCACCGTATCTATTGGTGAACAATATGTAAAACCAGGCAGATTATCACGTGGAAAAACTGGGCATCAACAATGGCGTTTTGAAACCTAAGTGAAGTTCGTCTTGCGTTTAAAGCGTGAGGGGGGTTAAAGAAAAGAGAACAAATGGCAGGGAAGGGAGGTAAATAAAAAGTGGACTTGTGCCCTTATCGCTAGCAGGATCACCTTTGCCCATCCCATGGCTGTTGTCTACCCGCCTAACACCTCCCTCTTGGCAACCCCACCTTCCCTGGTATTCCTGTCACTCACCGGCTCCGCCGCAACTCTCCTGATTTGCGGCCGCTCTCTAGCCTCCTCCGATGTACACCACCACTCTTCAATCCAGTGGTCTTTGGTCTCCTCCTCTTTGGCTCCTCTCCTGTCTTCGTCTTCTCTTTCTGCTCGTCTCCCTGCTCGAATCTCGTCTCCTCCTCCGGTCAACCACGCTTCTTACTGGTTGGGGTCTCTTTTCAGTGGTTGTGAACCACTGTTTCTGAGGTCAGCTCCTCCCCCCTCCGCCTACTTGCCTCGCTGCAGGAAAATACGAGAGGTGGGTGTGGCTAACCTGCGTGACGTGGCTTCCCTCATTCTGACTCCTGTAGTTCGTCCCTCGCTCGGGAAGGTGTCTGGTGACTGTTATTCACTAGCAGGTAAGAACCGTGACCCGGAGTCCATCCCCTTACAGGAAGACTCCTGCTGCTCCTGATCTCGCTGTCATGCTTGTCTGCTGCAACATGTGTGACTGTGCCATATACAGGAACCATCCGAGACCTGTGGGCATCCGAGACCCCTGAAGGAATCTCCCTTGAAATGAAGGAGTCACTTCCTTGCATGTGTAGGCACCGCAACTAAGCTGACCAGTCTGCTGATCCTGGGCTCCCACGGACTCCGAAAGGCTCAGCAACACAGGTGGTGGTTCTTCACATCCCTCGAGGCCGGCCCTGTCTTCTCACCAAGTTTGAGGACATTATTTCTCGTTGGAGCCGTAGGAACCAAACCCTTGTGCATGGCATTGACTTACAGTTGCAAAGGCTTGTTGGATTCCTTCGACATAGATATTCAGGGTCCAAAGAACCCCAACCTCAAGCATCTCCAGTGACCAAGATCTTTGTCCTCATCACATCACTTGCACCGTGGGCCTGCATCTTTGGTGAGCTGCTCAAGGTTCTCTTGCGACTCCAGTGCCTCCGGCCTGTGGGTCCTCTTGAGGGCCATCTTTGAATTCTGTGGGCTCCCCGGATTACTTGGGGCCTGCCCTGACTTCCCTGCTTGTGGTGAGTCACCTGGACCTTGCTGGTCCCGACACTTCATCTTCTTCGCTTTCCACATTGTTTGCAGTTGCCAAGGCTAGTTGGTGCTCCCGATGGACCCCGGGACCTCAACTCTTGACACCCGACGTGGGACAGCTCATAAATGACTCCTGGTCTTCCACAGCGTTGCCTGGTCCTCACAGCTGCAACTCTGAGGTCACGGTCATCTCTCTTGCAACACTCCACATCGGTGGGCATTTGTCTTCCGTACCTCCTGGCCACTCCTGAGTGCCATAAACTCATTCCCCTTTGCTTGCAGGTACCTCTCAGCTTGAATTCACCTTTGGGTTCCACCAGACACTTTCATCTTCCCCAGCAGCGGCATCTTCCTGAAGTCCTCCAGTGGGTTCGACAGCGGTTTCCAACGCCACTTCACACCTATGCGATCGGCTTCTATGGTGTAGGTATCCTCATTCCTACAGTATCCACGGGTGGGGTGACTCTCCAACCTTCTGTCTTTCACATGGTTTCTTCCGGGTCCACTGTGAAGGGTCCTTCTTCTTTAAAATTGCAACCACGACTTACCCAATGACTTGTATTTAGCCAGCGGTCGTGTTCCCACTCTGAACACGGAACTCTGTGGGGTTCCTGGTTACTTACCTCAGGTGGTTCTTTGGGTCCCTGGCACTCCCACTTTTTCTGGGTATAGTCTTGACTCGAGAAGTTGGGCGCATACCACTATTTTAGTATATGGTTTGGTCTCCCCCTGGTGACCACTGTGTACTTCGTGCTACTTACCTATTGCTATTAAAAAGTATTGTGTGCATTGTCCATGTCTCCAGCTAGGAGATATCTGTATGTGTTAGTGAGTCTCTTATAATAAATACATATTTTTATAAATACACTGTGTGGTTCTTCTTCACTTCATCTATACCTATAAGATTATGTTATGGTAAAACAAACAAGCTGCTTTACACTCCTTCAGGACTGAGCCTGAAGGATGCTCTCCACAGCTACCTCTGTGAGAGCTTTCCAAGGTTGTCTAAGACCACTAAAATCACCATAAGGGTTGTCTGGATTGGTGCAAGGTGCCCACTTACATAAGTGTCCACCATATGCCAAGCCACCTTATTACAATGCCCCTTTATTTTTTCAAAATATAAAACTTGTATTTAACCCCTCCCCTGCTGATGACAGAACCGCTCCGTTATCAGCCGCGGTTGCGCTGTGCTGATGACGGAGCGGTTCCATCATGGCCCGGCCGCCGCGCCTGGGTGGCGCTGATTTCGCGCCTGCGCGGCGCGTTCTATTGAGCGGGCGGGGCTGTGACGGAACCGCTCCGTCATGAGCACAGCGCAACCGACGCTGGTGACGGACCGGTTCCGTCATCAGCATGCGCCCGCCGCTCGGCCGCCCTCCCCCCTTAGCACTGCGGCGGAATAGCCGCCACAGTGAAGGGGTTAATAGCAAAAAAGGTTTGTGTCTAGAAACTGACAGGCTGACTTTTTTTCATGGTTGGCTGACAGTGGGCAGTTGTTACTGTCGGTTTATGACTTATATTGAGGGATTTCATCATCTATATTGACAATTATTTTCGTGACATTTTCACTAATGCTGTGGGAGGCCGGAGCATGTTTCAACAGAAAGGTTCCATCTATCTGTTGTGTGAAACAGTGACATATCTGTACCTTGAGATGTAGCACTGTGACATGAGCCTGTGTGCTCTGTCTGTGGCCTGTGATTGTGAGATCTGTGTGACTTTGTAGTTTTTCACTCTTCCCCTCAGATTCATTGTACTGTACTGATGACATTTCCCTGATAACTGAGCTCACAACTGGTGAATTTGGCAGGATGGGAAGTGAAAGAAAGTGGAATATATAGGTGAATGATGATGCTATGTGCACAAAGTGTGTACACCCATAGAACATGCAGCCACCCGACAGCAGACTCCTAGAGAAAGGGTAGAGGCTTTTGTGATCAGTAGAGTGGTTTCAAACAGGTGCAAAGTGAGTCCCCACCAGATAAAGTTACTTTGGCGAAGTAAAGAGGAGGAAGGAACTGGGGCACAATCCCATGACCGCATGCAGGGCAGAGAAATGGAAGGGCTGTGAATTGAGGTCTTTCTTGCCTGCAAGGAAAGCAAATATTTGACCTGGGTGCTAGATTTACAAGCACCCTACACAGAAGGCATTGAAAAATCCATGACTCAATTGTAAGGGGAAGAGGGATGCGCCATGTGTTTTGTACTGGGTGGAGCCGGAAGGGTGCAGGAACCTGTAGGAATATGGGAGGTGGGGACCAATAGATACCTGGAAACAGGAGGGGAATGTATTAGGGGCAGCCAGTTTATATAAAATCTAGGGAGAAATCAGTCAGGTTAGGATTCAGGATTGGATCAGTACCCATCCTTTTCTGGGGACTGGACCTCTATGTTTTAGGCAAGAGAGAAGAGGGAGGATGCAGAATGGTAGCGGAGCCAATCCTTACCTGATGAACCTGAGAATCTCTGTGTTTGAGTTGAACGAGTTACCTGCCTACCTTGAGAGGAAGAGAGTCAAGAATACCAGCTGCGTCTAATTGAACTGTTGGAAGCGAGAAGATAGACTGAAATGTGGAATTTGAACCCTTAAAGATTGGTGCTATACCCCTTATGGACTAGAGTAACCTTTGAGACGGGACTCTCTTTTCAATACATAGACTTTAATAGTGAATTCCACTCCACTGAGAAGTACTTGACATATTGACTAAAAATCAATCAATCAATCAATCTTAGCTTTATTCGATTTCTGTATAAAAATCATAAAAGCAACAACAGTACATAAAAATACATCAGTACATTTCATCAAAATTACTTATGTTACAATAAAATCAAGTTGATACAATAAATCAGCTAATAATTTTAGAGCGAAATATGATTAAGTCTATAATATCCCCGCTGATTGATAAAATGGCAAGTTTAGGGGACAGGCTCACGGGTGTTGAAGAAGCAATCAAGGCCAATTCATTACTTGTAAAAACTATGGCAGTACCCACTCAGCCACAGCGCCCAACCCCCATAGAAACGTCTGAAAGCTCCACACAAAGCAAGACCTCCCGCAACCAACTAGCATCCCCACACGTGAAAACTTTTAATCCTCCTGCCTCAACAGTACGGAGTTCTTACCCTAGAGTAGGGCCAAACAGAGAATTGACATTACATAAAGGAAAAGCGGTTACTCATGATAATATGTTATTTAAAACCGAGCATCTAAACTTGCCACCAGAGGCCGCTACTATTGTGTGTGTCCTCTCGGGAGTACCAGAACTTATAAAGGGGAAACATGAAAGTCATCTGGACCTAAGAAACAAGGTTGTGTTTTGGCTAACCAAAAATAGATCCCTACCACCCAACATCGATGGCACCATACTAAATGTCAGAAGGGTGGGTTGGCTAGGACCTCTTCCTAAGGATATAGCGGGTGACTTGGTTCTTGTCAAATTCAGATCTAAACACGTTGTTCCATTTCTCCAATCCTGGCAGCCACAAATAGGAGATGGTCCTATATCTATCTGGAGCATAAGTGACTTTTACCCTAGATCATTATATGTCCCGCCCAAATGTCAAAAACCAGAGAGCAACCTTTTGATGAGCAGGAGTGGTCTTGTATCGAGTGGCCGTATCATCTCCACTTTTAACCAATCAATTTGACTCATTATTTCGCTCTAAAATGATTAGCTGATTTATTTTATCGACTTGATTTTATTGTAACATAAGTAATTTTTATGAAATGTACTGATGTATTTTTATGTACTGTTGTTGCTTTTATGATTTTTATACAGAAATCGAATAAAGCTAAGATTGATTGATTGATTGATTGACTAAAAATCACATTTAATTGTAAATGACACTTTGTGTGCTGGGTGTTACATTACACCATATAAAACTACAAATCCAGATTTCTATATATTCCAGTAATAACTATGGCTGTTTAACAAATATCCTGGTAAGATGCTGTAAAGGGTACCACTTTGTTAAATGTTTTCAATGTTTTCTTGCTAACGAACCCTTGACAGGAGCCAGACTTGCATTCTTGGCGCACCATGGAAGTATTGGATCCATTTCATGAGTTCCCCTTCAGGATACTTCGCAAATGTATGAAAAATTGATTTTTAATACATTGGCCAGACCCTTATAAAGCTAATAGGGTTCACTTGCTTAGGTCGCTTGGTGCAATTCTGGGGTGGAATCTATGATCACAGCTTTCAAAGTTCCCCTGCTGCCACTGACTCTTCATATAGCATATATATAGAACCACTCACATGTCACACTGCGCCAAAGAACAATTGTGGCACAGAGCCCTCTTTTGCAACAACCCATCTTTCCACTTGAAAGGTGCTCTGAGAGAGCTGGCAGTGGTGTTCAATGTTTTGCATACCCCTTAAAATAAATACATCCATTAAACTGATGGGCAATTGAGTGCTTGTATGACGACTGGCTGGGGATGCGAGTTTGGGAGGGAAGGTACTAACATAGATGCATTGGAAGCACAGGGTTTACTGCATATGGATCAGACCCTAGTGGTACTATGGCAAGACGGAAAGCACAGGAGCTATGGCCACTATATTTAGTTTGAGACATGGAGGCGGGTAGAAGTGCCAGCTTACTAGAGAATAGTGCATTTAAAATATTGTGAGATCAGTTCCTGTGTTATCACCATCTATGCCACTTGAAGAGCTACACACTACCTTTGCTGCCTGTTGCCCTGCAAATCCAAATACCGACATTACCCTCTACTTTTTCATCGTGTTTGGGCAACAATGCAGGCGTTTGTCTTTTTATTTTTTTAACAACAAATTTTATTTGGTTATTTTGCAATATGTAGGGGTCACAGCCCCAACTGAGGCAAGAGAGGCGTAAAATTAGATTGTGCCAACAACCATATTTCTGACCTATAACAACACCCACCAAACATGTAGATGACATAAACGAAAAACTCACCAAAAATTGGCCTGGGAGTTTTGTCACAGGGTGTCGGGGTATTTTGCTTTTTTTTTTATAGTTCTGGACCACTAGGCTTCAGGCCATTAGGCACCAAACCGTCGGCTCTAAATAGGGCATATGGGCTTATGCACTCACACTGACAGCACCAAGACCACAGAGACCCTCGAGTAAGGTTTCCACTGATGGAGCCAGTGGGGGCATTTCTGCCAGAAACATGACGGTCCATCCGACTCTAGAGTGGACGGACAGTCAGCATAGTGGAGTACCCTCTTTTAGTACCTCTAAAACAGGGCCCTAGAGTTTAGGGGCCAGTTTTAGTAAGATTTCATGCAGTGCAGTAAGGGCAGTTTCTTTGCTCTGTTGTGTGAAAAGGAAAGCAGAACTGCACCATATTTACAAAGATGTTGCTCAGTTCTTCTCTCTCCTTGTGCTGGCGCACTAGAGGCTGCGGAGCGCCAATGCAGACACCCAGCATCATGCAACAACGGTGTCTGTCTTGTGGTCAGGATTGCATTTTTGTGCACAAATGGAAATCTTTAGCCACCAAACTATCCTTTGAGGCTTATTCCTCTTTGCATGTGTGCTGCAAAATGCACTATACATATAAAGAGGTTGTAATGAGGAGAAATACAGATATTTCTCCACGTTTCGCCCGCCTCCGGTAGGTGCACCTTTTTGGCACAAACCCATGTTAACAAGTCTTTGTAAGTATGAATTTGCGTCAGAATGCAAGGGTGGAGGTACAGGAAGACTCATGCTCCACCCATATAATGCCTACCTGATGCAAGGTAACGTAAGGCAGCGCTATGCGACTCAAATCGGGCTTTGCCTGCCTTCGTAAGTCCCTAAATGGATTTTGCGTTGGGGCTGCACCAAAAAAGTGATTCACCCCCTACGCAAAATCTTATCAAATCTGGGCCTATGTGTCTGCTGTTAGAGCACTATCTGGAGCTCTGGGTGGTTTACAATGTTTTGAGAAATGTCCGCTTTTGAGATTGCTGTAGTCTTTCAGAGGATACACAACATCTCTGGCTCCCTTGAAATGTCCTGGTTTGCAAGAAACTGATAGGAAGGGGCATCCTTCCACACGTCCATGCATTTAAAAAGGCCTAAACTATCTTACGGACTCTTCCTTGTTCATACTAAATAGCCAAGATCTGTCTACGTGTTTTTTATGTCCTGCTCTTTTCATCGAGACATGCCATGTCTGTTTCCTCGAAGCTCTGAACAGCAATCGCTAACATCCTGACAGATCTGGTCAGACATTTTCAAGCCCACACACTTTCCTCTCTGCTGATGACTCCAAAGCATGTCATTTATGTGACACCAATCTGTCCCTTAAGAAGGACTTTCCTCTGCCTGTGTTGCTCACCAGGCCACTTCACATATCGAGTTTTAAAAACAGACGCATTCGGCATTCTGACACGTCCCAGTCAGCAGCCCTTTTAGGAAGGATGCCTCCCCCTTGATGTGTCTGTTTCCATAGACTTTCAGATTGCCTATAAGTAAGGTCACCATGAAGAGCTGTCAGATGGAGTTTTCTAGGGGTCGATAAAATGCATGTTCGCTCTGTCAGTATTTCCCTTTAAAAAATAGTATAATTTCCCTCCCTGGGCAGCATGTGCACGAGGAAGGTGCCTGTGTTTCAGTACAATACAAAAGGCTGTTGTGGCGAAGCAGGGCTAGTTGTCAATATGTGGATAGACGTCAGCAAGCACCTCCATTTATATGTCTTACATTTATATCTGAGCCAAACGTCTCTGCTGACAGGTAGTAGACTTTAAAATTCACTCCTGATCAGTCGCGGCCCGACAGAATGAGGAAAAATAAAATTATTAAATAAAATCACTTACCTTGTGCTCACCGCATCAGGGAAACAGCAAGCGCAAGGTAAGTGGCTTTTTTATTTTATTTTCCCTATTCTGTCGTTTGTCACTTTCACCCTGCCTCTGCCCCATCACGCTTACCTGCCCAGGCCGCCACTGCTCCTGATTAATGCTTTGGGGGACAGGACATACTCCAACAGACCAGGGCTGGCTTCACCACCTATGGCACATATTGGGGATGGAAAAGATCACCCTCTCTCAAGTCACAGAATGCTTCATATGGCGATCTATGGTGCCCGTTTATAACACTAATCCCGTCCGAATTCTGGGAGTTTACCTGTCCCAAATATCTACACTCACTGGCTCTCCGATATCATCCCCTCCACCCCCAGACTACGGGAGATTCCAATTAAATAAGGAAATAATTAGAGGCCATGGTACCAACCCTATTATGTTTCATGAGCACTGGGATGGGTAGGAAGGTTTTTGTTGAGTTGGATTTTTTCTTGTTGTTAATAACACTGCAGTACAATACATGCGTAGAGCGTTGCGTTGTTCCAAGTGTTGCTATCTCCCTCTGAAATGGCAATAAAGAGATTTGAAACATGAAATTCCTTCCTGCCCATAACATTATGGCACCCAGGATCAGGCACAGAACAGATGGCATGGTCAGTGGCTCCAATGAAAATGGTATAAATGGCTGGTGTGTGCCCTACTCGACACATGCTGGGGACGAGTAAGAGCATGGCCTTACAATAGACTTCATACATTGATGTAACGAAAGCATGCTTAAGCACATCAGTGTGCCATGAATGCTACTACGAATAGTATGTGCTACAGCTCGGAACAGGCACATTTCCACTGGCATTTTTTTCTACTCAGATATATTTTGAATATGTTTTGTAAAAAAACATTATTTTCAAGATTCATACATAGGGCACTACCAAACTCTTGCAAAGCTATTGGACAGCTAGATATGAGCTGTTTGTCAGAAGAAAAAAAAATGAATCACTGTAGCAGTGGGTGGATTCTGTGCCGGACTGGACAATTATTTCAATGCCCCGTTTCCAGGAGCAGCTGCTTTAAATGCCATTTGCAGGTGTCGCCTACTGAACAGCACATGCACTGTCTGTCGCGAGATATAATGTGGACTTACCAAGAACATACAAAGGCTTGGAGCCCAAACCACTGGTTTGTTTTCCTGTCTCTCTCATTTGCCTGTTTCTTATTTGTGTCCCAGCTTGTTAATCTTAGGTCCTATCCATGGAGCAAATCCTCAACGCCATCTTTTGATTGGCTGGCTTCTACGCTTCCACTGTTTGCTTTTTTAGCACTACTTTTTTCTTTATGGTTAAGCACTCTGCTAAAGTGCAGCATTGTCCAGTTGACTCCACCATGTACTTCTCTCCCCCTGCACTCTGTGTTGCTCTCTGTCGCCCATGTGTTTCTCTCCACCCCTCCATTTTTCGGTCACTCAAGTGTCCTCCCTGTTACTTTCTTGCTGTGTGCTTCTCCACTTGCTCCAAACTGATCTCTTGTCCTTTGCTTCTCCTTCTCACTCCCACCCATCATGTGCTTCCCCCACCTGCTCTCTTTTCTCTCGCCTCTTGCTTCTCCTCTCCCCCCTCCCTGTGTTGCTTCCCCCCCACCCTTACCCTCCTCTCTCACCCGCTGCTTCTTCTGGCCACCAAAGCGCTCTGTATATTGCTTCCTCCATGTGCACCTTCCTCTTCGGACGTCGTTGACCGGCACGTTGCCCCAGGAGCACTTATAAATTCAAAGCATATCGAATTTTCTACATAAACTCAAGGTTGTAGCGCTTACCACCTTCTTTTTGTCACCTTCCTCTTTTCTCATCCATTGGTTCTCCACAGTACCCCAAACCTTGCTAGTTTCTTCTGCCTCTGCTTTGTTTTTTTTCCTATGATACTTCAATTTCCCTGCGTTGCTTTCATCCTTCCCTCACTTTGTTTCCCACCCACCTGTGCCCTTTGTGTTGCTTCCCTAAAACCCAGTCTTTTTTACTTATAAAAGGTTCCTGTCATTTTGTCGGCGTGTCCATGCATTGTGCGTGTGCCTACAAAATGGCGTGACTGCCATTTCATAGCTCCTTTTTTTAAACCAGGCGGCAACAGTTTTGGGGATGTTGTACAGCATGGTTAAAAAACAATGAGAAAGCCAATAGGTCTCAAAGGTGAGACCTATTGGCTTTGCCAGTGCATGTTTGAGAGTGAGTAAAAATGGAGAAAGTGGGAGGGAAGTGAGAGAGGACTGGTTTGAATATTTTTACCAGGGCTGCTTTTGATTAGCAGTCCTTGAGTGAGGAAATATACGATGATACAATAGTTAGTTTATTGTTGTAATCTGCACAAAAATCTTTCCAGTACTTCCAATGCGGATGACCAGTGCCAAGAAACTACTAAAATAAAAAAAAAGGTCTTTGTAAACTACTGAAGGACCCTTATATCTAACACTTCTGCCTTGACCCATAGCAAGTTCATCTCCACCTCTCAGTCCTCTTATAACCCCAACCCACCCTCAAAAAAGACCTTATCGCGCGAAGGTAAGGCTATTGATCCTACTGTGGGCCCACCCGATCACCCTAATTCTCCTTAACAGCACGCTTATATTGCCTGCCCATTCTTGTTCACATCAGACATTGCTGACTCCTAAAGGCATACCCCGGCATCGGAATGTTAAAATCAGAAATTTCGCCTGAATCTAAAAGCTGAAGTTTGAGTGAGACAAATAAAGAAAGCAATACATGATCTCCTCAGTTGCCCAAGAACAGGGCGACTGCAGCGCTCACTCATCAGAATATTGGCCAACATCTATAGGTAAAGCTGGGCCATCCCGGAACACATTTAGTAATGAGTGGGGGTGTAGGTAGCAATTAGTTCCTAAATTGCTGCTGGGAATGGAGAAAGAATGAGTGAGGGAGAACATGGGTAGACATTTAACAAAAAACATGTCTTAACGCTGAACCAAGGCGTGGGAGCTGGTCTTAGTCACATAGGTTTTGTGAGATGGAATTGCCTTCTTTGAGGATTATACTTGACTCTACAGTAGTAGTGGTGCTTGGGGTGGAAGGGTACCAAAATGTTAGGGGAGTCAAATATTCAGTAAAAAGTAAGAAATACTTCTGTATCTTATATTCTGAAAGGTGTAGGTGTCCTGCTAGAAAGAAAGGAACACATTAAATTGGGCAGACAGTGGGGTGGGCTTGATATTTTGCCCTCGTAATCCATGCATACTTTCTGTGAAGACACTCGCAGATTAAGGTGTTTTAACAATGTCAATGATGATCAAGGCCATTGGGTTAAATTTGGTGATTACGGTGCAGTGGCGGCTCGCATAGGGCGTGCTGCGGGGCGGTGGGGCGGGGCAGGGGAGAGGCAGGGTGGGAAGGTAGTAAACTCAGACATACGACGGAATGGAGGAAAGCAATTATTACGTTCCTCGGTTCTGTCGTAGGTCTGAGTTTACTACCCCTCTACCCTGGCTCTCACCCTCCCCCGCCCGCCCCACCACCCTCAGCACGCCCTCTGCGAGCCGGCACTGATTAGGTGAAGTGTTTGGTGAAGATATATGATTCAAACACTGGTTCTACAAACTTGGTGCAAGATAAATAAAATACTTATTTACAGTGGGTGTCCAATAGATTGGTGTGGAGGCGACTTCAGTGACTTGCGCGACGATTTCCTAAGCAGATCTACCAGGCTCACCAATCGTCTTCAGGCCTGTGCAAGCACTTTAGAATCCTATGATCTCGTAATTTATACATGGGCAAGCAAGAGGGTTTTGGTAGTACACACCTATACTAGATTCGCATGATTTCCAGAACTGCTCAACTATACACGTTACCACAGACCGGAGTACTTTTGACTCTTGTGGATGATAAGGGGCTGGAGTCTGTGGTGGTTGGCTTTCTTGTCAATCTCATTTGCTTGCATCTTGTTCAATAGCTTTCCATCCTCTACTTGTGTATGCTCCTAGCCGGAAGCACAGCTACTTTGCTATACTTCAGAATGGTTGACTAGTATCCTTAAACCACACACGTCAAGGAACTACTTTTTTGTTTTTTCTTCAGCACTCCATGGGAGCGTATGTGTTTTCTTGCCCTCTGCCCCCTTCTCACTGTAGTGCTTCTCAGCAGCATTTACTTGCTTCCCCTCATCCCTGCTCCTCTGCTGCTCTGAATCCACCCCGCCTTGTGTTTTATTTTTATTTTATTTTTTTAGGAGGGCTCAGCAGCTTCAGTCTGCTACCGGGCCTCACTTTTACCACACACTTTTTTTTATGTACAATTCTAGGATGGGTGCCTTCCATCTTGGAACAGTACATTTTTAAACAAGCCATAATGTCAGGTGCAGTGATTGCATCTTAAAGGGAGAGTCACTTATTTATAGGCATCGTGGAAGCTAACTTTCTTTCTCCTCCAGAAAGAATGATGTAGGAGCTGAGGAGGTAATAAGGTCTGGCATGAGTGCCAGGAGCTGGTGTTATCTGATTGACTGACTGCGTTTATATGGGAGAATACGTCCTGCAGATGTCTAGAGAAAACCTGGCGAAACCAGAAAACCATGGAAGCACGGAACAACCACAGGAGCACCCTGAAGTAATACCACCAGCACATAAGAGACACCAAACGGACCTTTATTAGAGACAAAATTCAGGCCAACACGACCAACGCCAAGGAAATGTTCAACATCCTACAGCAGTTCACAAACCCCCCAGCGAAGTCATGGACGTCACACCTTCCCAGAAACTCTGCGACAAGCTCAGCTCCTACTTCCACTTGAAGATCAAGGTCCTCCACGACAACTTCAGCGAACAGACGCCGGACACCACCCCCACCACACCGCCGATAAGCCATCCATCATGACCTGGAATCCCACCACCATCGAACACATCACCGCGACCATGAAGAAAACCCACTCAGGAGGCCCTATGGACCCCTGGCCGCTGCACATTTCCACAGAGCCGCCGCCATCTTACTCGAACTAGGATAGGCCATCAACGCCTCCTTCTTGTCCGGCATCTTCCCAGTCGACTGGAAGCGGGCGAAAGTTAAACTCCTTCTCAAGAAACCTATGGTAGACCCAACAGACCTGAAAAACTACCAGCCCATCTCTCTCCTCCTCTTAGATGCCAAAGTCACCGAGAGACTTGTAAACGCTCAACTGATCGCCTTCATCAAAGAGAACTCCATCCTGGACGCCTCTGGATTCCGCCGCAACCACAGCACCGAGACAGCCCTCCTCACTGCCACTGACGACATCCGCATGCTACTCGACCAGGGACACACGGCAGCCCTCATCCTTGTGGACCTCTCTGCAGCCTTCAACATCGCACGCTCGAGCCAGACTTCATGATGCGGGGATACAAGGAGCCGCCCTCGACTGTATCCAATCCTTTCTCTCTGACTGAACCCTAAGGATCAGACTCCCTCCCTTCCTCTCCGAACCCACCAGTATCAACTGTGGAGTACCCCAAGGATCATCGCTCTGCCCCATGCGCTTCAACATCTATATGGCCCCCCTCGCCGCCATCGTCAGACAGCAGGGGCTCAGCATTGTATCCTACGTGACGACACCTAGCTCATCCTCTCACTCACGAAGAATCCCGAAGACACCAGACTCTGTTTCCAGGTTGGAATGAAGAACGGGGCAGCCTGGATGAAGGACAGCTGGTTGAAACTCAACTCAGAGAAGACCAAAGCCCTCATACTCAGACCCTGCACCTCCTGCACCGCCTGGGACAACACCTGGTGGCCCTCCACTCTCAGGCATCCACCCACCCCTACAGACCAGGCACGAAACCTCAACATCATCCTTGACTCCTCCCTCTCCATGAACCGCCAGATCAATGCATTGCCTCCACAGTTTCAGCTGCCTGCGAATCCTCTGCAAGCCCTTCAAGTGGATCCCCCCGACTGCAGATGGACCGTCACTCACGCACTCATAACAAGCAGACTGGACTACCGCAACAAACTATACGCCGGAATCAACAGATCCCTTCTGAACAAACTCTAAACCATCCAGAACGCAGCAGCCAGGCTCATCCACGGGACACCGTATATCGAACACATGACCCATCACCTAGGAGACCTCGGTCACCTTCAAACTCCTAACCCAGGCCGACAAATCCCTCAACAACATCTGACCCAAATACCTCAACAAGAGAATATCCTTCCACGTACCCAAGAGGAACCTCCGCTCTGCCGACCTCGCCCTGGCAGAGGTCCCCCACATCCGCAGAAACAGAGCAGGCGGGAGAGCCTTCTCCTACATCGCACCCAAGACCTGAAATAAGCTCCCTGTGACCATCCGATGCTCCCTGACCCTGCACACGTCCAGGAAGGACCTCAAGACCTGGCTCTTCAACTGATCCAGAGTTGCCCCCCCCCCCTCCTCTCCCAGAGGCTTGAGACAGGAATGGGTGAGTAGCTCGCTTTTTAAACCCCTGATTGATTGTATGTCAGCATTGGACTTTCTAAGGAGATGGGGGAGTTGAGAGCTAGTTTCAAAAGAGAGTGCTTGCAGGAGCTTACCTTAGAATAGCCCTGTGGGGCCACTACCTGGCCACGCCTGGTGCGGTTACCAGGGGCATGAGACCATTCCTGTAGGAAGTAACCATGTTCAGCCAGGGCCAACCAGCTGCATCCCGGGGTACTGTAAATAAACTTGTGGAGTATGCCACCTCGCCAGCGTGCTTGTGTGTTTTTCTACTCAGAAGACACACTGTTGCTGGGGTTGAGGGGACCAAAAAGCAGAACAGTTGGGACTGTTCGAGGGGATAGTGCAGCATTTGATATCTTACTGAGCATGATCGATTGATTGATTGACTGAGCATTCAAGTTGATCTTGTTCCAGTATATGCCCAGTTGTTGGGAGATCACTGAGGGGAGTTTACTGAAGTTATGCTACCTTAGGTGTTGGTATGAAATAGCCTGAGTAATGCTTTACATGGGCAGGTACTGTCCGGTACTCAGTACCTGCACTTCTTTAATTTGGAACAGAGAGTATCTGCACTTCTCAGCACTGCTGTAATGTATTTTATGGGAGGGTACCAGCACTTTTCAAGTGCAAACGGGTACTCTAAAGAGTGAGTATCTGAAAGTCTATAGTTCCATTTAAATCACTGACCCTCAGGTGAAATTGTGAGCTAGAGTAGGTTAGGTGGTGTCACCAGCAGAGACCTAGGGGCTCATGCACTTCAGACATGTCTGAAAACATTAGTGAGGCCAGGGTACAAAACGTTTGCTAGGCTTCTTTTTGGTTTCTGATCAGAGGAGCTGCTTATGATAAGGAGACGTACTCTTAAGTTTCTTAAGGGGGTGGGATTCCCTATGCCGCTGCGTACTCTGGTGCAAAGAGGAAAAAACTGCGTTTGGGCCCACCTATGGATATTTCTGTTATGGCTGCATCAAGAAGAAAAACCTCAGGCTTTCTATCTTTTTTTACATTGTTTTTAAAACTTGTATTAGAACAGGACCCCAAAATGTGGGAGGCCTCTGGCAACGAGCCCCAGCTGCCCTCTCCTTGTGATGGGCCTGTGCTCCTAGTGATGGTAGATGTAGATTACTATAGTGTGGCACTGTGTGCACCAATGAGAACTACTCCAATGTTCATGTTCTGGAAACAATAAATTGGGGTTTGTGATTCAGTTACAGATTGCTGCTCTGGGTAATGTGCATTCGCATGTAGAGAAAATGCGCACAACAGGCGGTGTTGACTCCCCCAACTGTTGGGCCCAGTGCTTCTTTTATGGAAAGATTCTAGAAAAGTGGTTTGAGTCCATCATAAGGTTCAAAGAAGTATTTTGCACCTCCAATATTTCAAATACGGATTCCGGGTTTATGATTTTTATTTTTTTATTTTCATCTGCATTGATCCATATTTTATTTATGCCCATCTTATCAAATGCATTTACAATTATTTTTTTCTTCTGTAAAAATAATGTTTTGTCTAGTACTTTTCTACACTTACTGACGAGAAGATTGTTAAGTGTGATGTTGTGGAGGTCAAAGCTTTGAATCCTAGCATTGTAGAGCAAGCCTCCCGTAATTCTGAGGTGGATAGATTGTCTACCATAAATTTGCTAATAGTAACATCTGTTATTTACAGCACAGCTCTCTGACATGTCGGTTTTTGTGTTATTTAACAGCAGTCTCACACGTGGGTGCACTTTGGGCTACACTGCTATAATTAGTTGCATCCAGGGCACTCATCTCAAGGCTTTAGCTCTGCAGTGTATACATCTACAACTATTTGTTTCGTTCATCAGTCTCATCCTTTTTAGGTCTGGCTTGATCGTGTAACTCTCGCTGATTATATCTGATCACCAGAAATAGAGCTTTAACAAGCACTACTGCGTGGCCATAAAATTGAGAATGTGGACTATATCTGCAGCCACGGGATCCACACCCCCGTTGCAAACACCAACCCATCCATCGTACCCAGGCCGACTTATAACACTTGACAGTACAGTCTGCCCATGCCTTGGCAAGAAGGAGTTCAGCTTGTCCCAAAAGGCCTGGGATCGTCCAACGTCACCAGTAATTAGCCATGCCATCAAGCAGTGGGACCAATCCTGCACCATGTGATGTGGATTCCTGGACAGATCCAGCAGGAGAGTCGGGAACAGGGGGTGAAGTGCTGGAGAATCTCAAGAAAGTTCCATCAGAACAGGAAACTGAACTGGAGATCTCCAGAAAGGGGTTACCAACACCACATAAGCTTGTTGCCTTCTCACCTGAGCCACGACCCTCATGATCTTGGAGAATAGGGAAAAAGGCATAGGATTTCTCCATGCTTCAGTCCTACAGGACTGCGTCTGTCACAGGCGCCAGGAGGCCTGGTCTCCAGCAGAAAAAGGGAATCTGAAAGTCCAGATAAGAGGCAGAAAGGTCCACTGAAAATGGACATCATTTGTTTCAAATTACCAAGAAGAACTGAGGATCCAACTTCCAAAGATTGGCATCTTGGCAGTGCAGAGAGTGTAAGTCTGCCACTTGGTTCACCTAACCCGGGAGATACTCTGCTGTGACTAAAATGTGGTTGTTCAGACAGAATTGACGGAAATCCTTGACCAGGTCCGAGTGAGCTTTGGACCTCGCTCCTCCCGGATGAATGATATACCACACCACCGAGATGTTGTCCATCGTCAGCAGGACGCAAGATGGAATCTTGTCCTGGGACCAGCACAGGACTACAAAAGACCCGGCAAGGAGCTCCAAGCAATGAATAGGAAACTTGTTTGTGTTCTGACCATCGACCGCCTGTAGGCAGTTCTCCACATCACGCTCCCCAGCCTAACCTGCTAGCATCAAACTCTATCACGAGATCCGTTGGGAGCCGAAGATCGCTCTTCTGTTCCAAGCCTCTCTATGGGAGAGCCACCAAGAAATTTCCTCCCTATCCTCGTCTGACAAAGGGACCATCTGAGCATAGGTCAGCCCTTTGCGGAGGTGAAGAGCTTTGAGGTGTTTTAACGCATGGTAATGAAGGGTACCCAGGAAAATTGCTTGGATGGAAGAGGACAGGTGGCAAAACAGTCGATTTGTCTAAGCGCAGCCTGTGGTTTGCGGCGGGTCTAGCACAGCTCCTGGCGAATCTTCACCATCTTCCAAGAGAGAAGGCTTTAGGTAGAAGCCGTGGATTCCATGACAAACCGTACAAACGTCATCTTTTGGGCCGGACCCAATGCCGACATCTTATCATTGATGAGAAACCCCAGCCCTTCCAAACGGTTGACTGCCATTTGAACATGTTGGGATAGCCTCACAGGACATTTATCCAACACAAGAATGACATCCAAGTAAATTATGAGATAAATACCCTGAGCTCGCAAGTGTTCTACTACCGGTTTGAGGACTTTAATGTAGCATCAAGGGGCCGATGACAGCCTGAAAGCGAGCGTGGCGAACTGGAAAACCTGACGACGCCAGATGAACTGCAGACACCTGCGTTAGGGGGAAAAATGGGAATTGTGAGGTAGGCATCCTTCAAATCCAGATGCTCCATCTATTCGAGAGGTCTCAAGACGTCTCTGAGGTGGTGATTACCTTCCATTTTGAAGTTGCGGCAAACCAGCCACTCATTGAACTTCTGAAGGTTTATAACCTGTTACTGATCCTCGTCGCTTTTATCGACAAAAAACAAGTTGCTAACAAAACCATTGAGATGGAGAATTGCTGGATGGATCGTCTCCTTGGTGAATAAGTCTGCAAACTCTTTGTGTACAAGAGCCGCAGCCAGAGCCAAAAAAGGAGATGGGTGGAGGCAGAGTCACCTGTTGGGGAGAACTGTAGAATTCAATTTGAAATCCCCGGACTGTCTGGACGACCCATGCATAGAATGAAAGTGTCTGCCATGCGGGGAAAACAGTTGCCTGATGGCCTGCTACTTTTTGACGGGCAGAAAGGAGAGTGCTTACAGGAAGAGTAACTTTGAGTGCAGTGCAGTGGCATAGAGTAGAGTGGGGTGGAGTGGTGCAGAGTGGAGTGGCGTAGAGTGGAGTGATGCATGGGGTAGTGACATAGACAAGAGTGAGTGGCAAACAGTGCAGTGGCGTAGATTGCAGAATAGAGTTGAGGCAGGGGAGTGGTGAAGAGTAGAGTGCCATAGAGTGGTGCAGAGTAGAGTATAGTGCAGTGACATAGAGTGCAGTGGCGTGGAGTAGCATATCGTGGAGTAGTGCAGAGTAGACCAGCGTAGTGTTTAGTGCGGAGAGTGCAGTGTTGCAGATTAGAGTGCAGTGGTGTAGAGTGATGTAGAGTACAGTGATACAGCATAAAGTGCAGTGGCATAGAGCGTAGTGACTTAGAGTGCCGTTGTGCAGAGGGCATTTGCATAGAGTGCAGTTAAGAGTAGAGTGGCATAGAGTGTGGGTGGCAAAGAGTGGTGTAGAGTGCCGTTGCATAGAGTAGATTGTTTCAGAGCAGAGTGAAGTGGTGTAGAGTGGAGTGGTGTAGGGTAGAGTGCATTTGCGTAAAGTTACACAGAGTGTAATGGCATAAAGTGCTGTAGAGTACAGTGATGCAGAGTAGATTAGAGTGGCCTACAGTGGATTGGCGTACCGTGCAGGGACATAGAGTTAAGTGTTACAGAGTAAAGTGCATTTGAGTAGAGTGTATACACCATAGAGTGGAGTTCAGCAGAGTAGTTTGGTGTGGCCTAGACAGGAGTGGTGTGGAGTGCAGTGGTGAAGAGTGTAGTGGTGTAGACTAGAGTGGCGAAGAGTGCATTGGCATAGAGTAGAGTGGTACAGGGTAAAGTACAGAGGTTTAGTGTGAAGTGGCATAGAGTGCAGTGGCGTTGAATCGAGTGGTGCAGAGTTCAGTGGCTTGTAGTGCTGTAAAGTGGAGTGCTGCAGAGCAGAATGCAGTGGTGTGGAGTGGTGCAGAGTATAGTGTAGTGGCGTAGAGTGAAGTATGCATGATATGGTAGTGCACTGCCCTTACAAACAACACATTTTCAATCTAAATGGCCATTACATTTGCACAGACACAGTTTTACTAGTAAACCTATACAGTGCACAAACAAAATGTGTGGGAATTGAATCACCTGGTATAATGATTTATTTTGATCCTATTGAAGTATTTGTTTCCAACACACTTCAGGAATAACAAAAAACGTGCTTTACTTGTGTTCCTAATTCTGCTATATTGTGAAATACTTACACAGTTAATTTAAATGTTGTCATCTGCTAGAAAAAAAATGTTCTTACCCCTAGTATCCAGCAAGATTGTCAATTAAATCCTCTCACTTTGAAGCCAGAGAAAGAAAAGTAAACAAGCGCCCTCTGAAGACAGAGCCTGACATTTGACCTTGGTCTTTGAATGCATAGCAAATGTGACAAGATAAGAACAAGTTTTAAAGTCTTGTTCACAGAAACGGTGTTTGTGGAAGTATACCATAAACATGATTTAGGCAACAGGAAGGACTAACTGAACCTGGAGAGCCTAAAGCAAACAAAGCCAGCAAATAGAAAGCCAGAAAATGTGAGCTACAAACCACAAAGCCAATGGTAATAAACCGGAGGTCATGTTGCTTTTCCTGGGGCTCTGGCCCAGGCCTACAAGTTTTGGGTTCCCAACTCAAGGATGCAGGTACTGAATTCAGTGCACCCTCCCTTGAATGGGGGAGTCCAGATTACTGATCACTACACAACCCATTGAGTATTCCTGCCTGCTGGTGTGCTGTTCTGTGCTTTCTGGGTTACTAACAGTCCCTAAGGATTCAGGGATGCAATGGTAATTAAAACCCAGTTTATAACCCAGAATAGCACACCAAAGCACTCCACTAAGAAAAGACACTATACATTTTAAAGTGTTTTATTTCAACAGTTTTATCCCATTGCTAGGCACATGAGTTATAACCACAGAGAATATGTTTAAAACAGAACTAATGCATATAGCTAGCAGCGAAAACAAAATGAACAGTTCAAACATATTTAAAATGTTCTTAGCAGTCTATCACCTTAAAGATACTTTTATGCACTACACTATGAGAGCGTAGAATATCAAGCTTTCCTTTAGAGTTTCCTGGGGCCCACGGCTCTACATACCTGCTCACAGCAGATTATTTATTTATTTATTTACTTATAAAGTTTTGTATAGCGCGAATATGATCCCGAAGGATATCAGAGCGCTTTTCAACTGGAGGGAGAGGAAAGTAACCATTGCAGTACAGGCATCAAAATAGGAATACCAACCAAAACACATATCAAATAGGCATATCAAACAAAAAGGTTACAATCGAAAGGGGTCAACAAAGAATCAGATAATAACTGGTACATAGCGAACTTGGAGCAGAGCAAATGATTAGTAAAGAAGAATAACACCCAGCGCAAGGCTTAAAGGTGTAGGTCCAATGCATTAGAACAGACGATCCAAGAACCCTTTTAAGGTGAGAACTTGTTCATGAGGAATCTTTTAACTTCCAATTTGAAGGTAACCATGGAGGAGATTCTGCGTATTTCCAGTGGGAGAGTTCCAGATCGTCAGAGATTAGCTGTGGTTATCAGACTTCAGCTGGGGGGAGGTGTTCCTTCAGGAGAAAAACACAAGACTAGCTGGCCTCGGCTCCTCACATAACTGGAACAACTCTTAGCATCAGAGTGGATAGTCCAGCAAACTGGCAAGACCTCTTGTGATAACCTGGTGCTAAAGGCCTCTAAAATTCAGTGGTCATTTGAAAGGGTTGACCACCGATTTGTTGCTTAGATTGGGGGACTTTCCAATAATCTGAGAAATAGCCAGTCTAAATCAGGTTGATGAAAATACGTCAACTTGGAATATATGTTTATGTTGCAACTCTACTCTCAAACCATGAAAGGTATCCCCGAGCTTGTAGCAGACTTATGTTGCCTGATGTTATAGCACAGTCATTGTTTAGATAAAATTACACTTTCACAAGTTCTGCAAAAGAGAGTGACATTCTGAAAGTGGGCCAAAGATAGGCAGGCTAATTTAAAGTTTTCAAGATGAATCCGATATTGGAAGTTCACGACAACCAAGTTCAGGGCCGGGCGAACCCAAATCATCACACCCCCATTATTATTCCTTATACAATCGTTGCTATAATCCATCAAAAATCCTGGTGGAACCACCGCATTTATTTGTAATTGTTGAGGCTGGCCAGTTGAGACACCTTCAGTTTTGTCGGTATTATGGGAAACATAACGTACAGTAATGCACAGACATGGCACACGAAATTCATCTGGTTTTGGTATCAGGGCACATTCAGACTGGGTTATTGTTGCGTGCTACTTATGATAGTGAGCGAGTGTTGTGCCCTTTATACATTTAAAAGCTTTTCTTAGATCATAAAAAACACATTCAAGACATTCATTTAGTTTTGTTATCAGGCCATATTCTTACAGTGTTATTGTTGTGTACTGCGTAAGATAGTGACTCAATTTTTTGCCCATTGTGAATTTTAAAGCCTTTCTTCGCTCATGTAATACACAAAACATGAAGTCTTGTGGAAACAATGCCAACATACAATTTATCAGAAAAGCCCTCATGTTGCCTTTTTATTACACAATACCTCAGACGGTTCTCCAATTAATTACCCTTGTGGGGATTCCGTGTTAGCACTTCTTTGCGCAAGTTTTAAGAGACCCCCGACCGCCATGCCTTCATGAATTTCTCTGTGTTTATTAGATTTTTTTGTGTGGCCTCTTAGAACACAGTAGAGCGCCACATGTGAAGCTAGTTACTAAATTAGAGGCTGTGCACATTTTGAATTTATAAGTCCAGTTAAGCTATTTAGAAGCACTGTGGTCATTTGATCCTTACCCTGAGCCCTCTATAAGAACAATGGGAGCCACCGTCAAAGTAATTTTATATAACCAAATTTAGAAGTACTGGATCTTAAAAAGCTAATGTCTAGATTTGTGTATAGTGTTTATTATTAGCCTGTTCCTAAGGTAACTGAACAGCAAAGAAGTAAATGTTTTGCCCAAGTCAACTCGCTTGATGAAGTGGGGAGTCAACAGTAGAGGGTATGGCTTAAAAGACTAAACTTACAACCTGAAAACCAACCTTCTAACTCCAGAGTCAAGCTTTAACTAAAAATGAATTGCTCATGGTCAGTAACTGTCTTCTGTGCTTCAAAAAACAAATATGTATACTGCAAGTATGTACCACCAACTTATAATTTAGTTATTAGTGCTGGTCCAAATAAATGTTCAACAACACTCTATCATCAGATCCATATGTATTCAATCATATCTTAACCACATGTTCTGCAGTTCCATGTACTGCACACTGTGGGGCATATTTATCTAAAGCTCACGCATGTCATGAAGCAAAGTTGCTGCATTGATTGCGTGAATGAATGAAAGAGTTGAAGAGTGCCATATCTACAAAGATATATTGCTCTTCAGCTCTCTACCTGCGCTGGCGGGTACACTTTTGTGCACTAAAACAATCCTAAGAGGAAGTAAAAAGGAGAAAGTAACATATTTCTCCTCGATACGCCTCTCTGTAGTAGGAGCACCATTTTGGAGCAATCCCCGATTTATTACTTTAAGTAAATCTTGCGTCAAATTCCATAGGTGGATGCATGGGAACGACCAGAGCAAGTCACTGCTTTGCTTTACATCTCTTTACAAAGTCACGCAAGGCAGTGCAAATAGCCCCTTGCGTGGCTTTGTAAATCCTATTTTTAGGCTTGCGACGACTTGCGTGACGAAGAGATAACACAAGTCCTTAAAAATCTGGACCTGTATGTTTGTGATGCTCCTGCTACAATAAAAATCTTTTCTGTGAAGTGTGCTGTTGTTCCTGGGAGCTAGCCCTATCAAAAATAGATGAAGTAAAAAGTTCACGGTTTAAGCACCTAATAAATGGTTCATCCCGCCCTTCCCTGAATGTTCTTCTTGTGCACAGCCTTTTTCACTCACTGTGAAAATGGTGTGACTGTCATTTCTTTTAGTTGAGGGACACCTGTGTTACTGTGATGCTCTTACTGGAACAGGTAATTTTTGGGATACAGCATCCACAGCCTCGCATGGTTACCAACCTTTTGTGAGTGAAAAAGAGGTAGAAGTTTTCAAGTTTTAAAACTACTAATAGGTCTAACGATGACACTGATGACAGAACTGGAAACAGCATCACACAGCCTATGGCAGGGTGGTGACATCACAGGAATCCATATTCATATGCTATGGGTCCTCCTGTGGACACTTCGCTGGACTTTTTTGCCCCTCGTGCCAAAGGTTGCCGCGAGAAGGTCTGTCTCGGAAGTGCTTCCATGCTCAATTTCTCGCCACGTCTGAAGCCCGGCCTGCTGCAGAGCTCAAGATACACTTGCTATCTTTCCTGACAGCTCTCCGAGTGAAAACCCCGTGAGCGAAGTAACCCTAAGCTCAGCACAATTTGCGCTGAAGCGACGTCTCCCCCCAGGAGGCCTCCTGCTTCCGCATCCTGCTCCCCAGAAGCCGAGCTCGCGCGCCCGGAGCGGGCAGGCACGTGGCGCTCGCGCGGCCGCTGGAGACAGCCGCCGTTTAGGCGCGAAGGCAGCCTTGGCCTCCACCCTCCCCATTACAGGCCCGCTCGGGCTCGACGGCTCCCGCGGCCTACATGAATCAAGGCGACGTTGCAGCCGGGAGCCCTAGTTTTGGCTGACGAGGGGTTAAAGCGCTTGTGCCCTCACCTAGGCCCCGAGCAGGCCTCACGCACGGGGCGTCTGCTCAGATCTTATTGAATGCTTCCTCCAGTGTGTGGTGTTTTTTTATTTATCCCTCTCACGTTCTCCCTTATGTGCAGTATTTTTTTTTCTGCTGAGCAGCAGAAGCGTCCAGGCTGCACTTCTCGAACAAAAAGTTAGCGGTCCGCATTTCTGCTGTGTCTCTTTGGTGTGCCCAGCCTTGTGTGTCCAAGCCGGGGTGTGACGCAAACCACTGCGGTGCAGTGGACCCCCAACCCTCCATGGGCCCTCAAGCCCTTCAAGAGGGCCCCATTCGATCCAAGGCCAAAGAATATGTTAGAATATGTCTGTTAGATATGGGAGACTAAGGGGGCACGCTTCACATTCTGCAGGGGATAATTTTGGGTTAAGCCACTGTGTCCAAGGAGTGTAGGAACAGCAAATTAAGCGCATGTCACTAAATGGAGAGTGGACATCATGGCTAAATTATTGGTCATGGAAGTGGAAGACCTGAGTCATGATCCCGGCTTCACCCCGTGGCTGGATTATGTGATCTTCTGCATAGTGGGTGAACTAGTTGCACATAGTTTGTGCTAGTGTGCTGACAAGTACTATTCGAATTACATGTTTAACATTTCTCTCATCACCCATCTCTTTAATTGTTTCTCAACCACACAACCGTATTCTATACAGTTGTATATGTCCCACATCCTACTTGACATCTTTCTGCCACCATTAAAATGCTGTTTGGGATTTTGGAAATTGGGCTGTATGTAGGCAGTGAAAAAATAATGGCCATTCTACTTGTCAAGTAAAACATACCAACCAGTAACGTAAAACAGAACTAAACAGTTACTACAGGCAACTGCAACTAACTAGCAGCTTGATAAACGTCCAAAAATCCAAAAGTAAGCACCTGGATCGAGTGAATACACTCTATTGTATTGGAATTTACCAGCTTTCATGTGCAAAAAGCACATTGGTCTAAGAACCACAAGAACCTGTGTAAACTCACAAAACACTACAAGATCTCAATATGGCACAAGGCCCGGCAACAGCCCTGTGCAATTTCTCCACCAAAGTTTGTGCTTAAAAGTTAACGTAAACATCCGTAAGAGACCTGTAGTAAATAGAAACAGTTAAAATTAATCAGGTAAATGTAAACCTTACAGTTCGTAGAAAGATTGAGTCCTTTTCTTACCGCAGATTTCGGGAAATAACCTTGGGCCATATGTATCAAGGTACCAGTTAGCGATTCTGAAATTGCGATTTTTAAGAAATCGCTTTTTCAGAATCGCTAATTGGTATGTATGTAAGAAATCGCAGAAAATTAGCGATTCCTTAAAAATCTCTAATTGTAGTGCGATTCCCCTAATTGCGATTTTTTAAGCTAAAAAATTGCAATTTTGCGATTCCTTAACGGGAAAAATCGCAAAATTGCGAATTTCGCGATTCTGCTAATCTGAAACCCAGGTGCAGCTTGATGACATCACAACCAGGAAGTGTGACTCCCCATGCTGCACCTGAGTTCCTGATTCACAGAGTGAAGGAGTATTTGTGAGGGAACAATGTAGTGGATTTGGAAGATGCAGGACACAGGAGACATGCCCAGCCAGGACACCCCCCAGCAGCAGCAGGCAGAAAATCAGAGGAAGAGAAAACAAAAGTTTTCAGAAGCAGAGCTGGAAGTCCTCATACAGGAAATTGTTACAAGCCATGAGATGCTTTTTGGGAAAAAATCTCTGAGGGTGCCTGAGACAAGGAAGAGTCGCATATGGGCAGAGATCCAAGAAAAGGTGAATGCTGTTGGGGTGACACATAAGAGTGTGGAAGACCTGCGCAAGCGCTGGTACGACATGCGCCATCGCTCCAAAGAGAAGGTGGCTACCAGGTTGGAGCAAGCAAGGAAGACTGGTGCAGGGACCTCCACTGCCACAGACTCAACACCTTTGTAGGAACTTGTGGAGGCAACACTTCTTCCTGAGAGCGTAATGAGTGTGGCTAACCTGGACAGCTCGGACCCCCCAGGACCAGGACAAGGTAAGAGGCATGCCATCACACCACTGACCCCTCCCCAACTACCCCAATGCACCCAACAGCGAGCCTGGGGCAAGATGAAAGTAGTAATCCAGTGCAGGTCCACAAACACACACTGCAATGCATTCTGGGAGATATAGTCACATGCACTTCACATTTGTACATTTACACCCAGCCAGTCCCCAAATGCATGTGTGCATCAGGAAAGTGAAAAACAAGATACATGTAATCCCAAGAAGTGAAATTTAATTATTGTCAAGTGGTAGTCAGAACAGAAATTAAATGTGTGCTTTTACGTCCACAGCATCTAATGCAAATCAGGCAACAGGCAGTGGGAGACATGGCAATTCTCCTACCAGACCAGCAGCTGTGCAGGAGGATGAAAGTGAGGACGAGGCTAGTCCAGTGAACCCCCCCAAGCGTCGCAGGAGGATTGTTGTGAGACCACTACCCCCTTTGGAGGATGGGGGCCAGGACACTGATGACGCTGCCAGAACCAATAACACACAGCCCGAACCACAACAGCGCCACCGTGCAGAGCTAATGCCAGATGTCCCAAACAGGCGCAGGTCCCGTGCTACCACAAGTCGTGTAGATCCAGGGGATGGGTCAGTGTTTGGCGGGCTTGAATTGAACATGTTGCAGGTACAGCGCCTGCAAGCAAAAAATATCAAGTCACTACAAAAAGGGAAGTCAGGGCAGGCTACAGGAGCATGACATGTGCTATAGAGGCACTCTGTGGCAAACTCAGGGCTGACCGTGCAGCCAGGCATAGGAAGATGCAGAGGCTGGACCTATACACACGTGCGGTGAACCGCCTGGCCTCTTCCAACAACATTCTTGCTAGACGCAGCATCTGCATGCAGCGCGAGATGGCGCACAACAACCAGGACGTGGCAAGGGCCCTGCTCCAAATCTCTACGGCTGTAGATGAGCTGCGCGCAATCCGCACTACAGGGCCAGGAGTCCTAACTCCAACTGATGAAGATGCCCTATCAGTACGGAGCAGCGCCACCCCCCCCCCACCAACCATGTATAGGCGCCGTAGTGGACGTAACAGTAGGGCCACTGAAACAAGTGAAGGAGGCACTGTGCATCCCCAAACAGGAGCTTCTTCCCGCCTGCGCCGCTTGTAAGGACACATACATGGGACCACCGGATGGGTGCAGCTAACTACTGCGCATGGACACTTGCCCATGAAGGGATACTTCCACTGTGCATTAACATGTGCTGGACATTATGAAGGACATTGTTTTTCACTCAGCCTGTGTGACGTTAACTATCCTTATGTTAAGGATTAAAAACAAATTCTGACAATTGTAATTTAGCATTGTGTCATTTTTACTTACCTAAAAATAGTTGCGTGTAATCTCTGGCGCCCAGCAGCTGCACCAGCTAAACCGGTAGGCATGTCTCCTGGAGCTGGGCCCTCCACATCTGATGTGTCAGATTCACTGACCTCCACCGGTGTGCCTTTCCTGGTGGCGATGTTGTGCAAGATGGCACATGCGACCACTATTTTGCAACAGGTTTCTGGGCTGTATTGCAGTGCCCCTCCACTCTTGTGTATGCACCTAAATCTGCTTTTGAGAATCCCAAATGTCCTCTCAATGGTGCCTCTTGTTGCAATGTGTGCACTGTTGTACCGCCGCTCTGCTGCATTGGCTGGATTGAGGTAGGGCGTCAGTATAAAGTCATGAACTGTATACGCACTGTCACCTGAGGGGATGAAGGTATATGGTTATACAGTGTAGCGCAAATGTGATCCTTAACAAGTGTGTCCACTGTTCAAATGCATTTACCTAGTAGATAGCCCTCGCCAAACTCCCCATTAGTGAGTCTACGGTGTATCCCACTGTGACGGAAGATGCATGAGTCATACGTGCTGCCAGGATATCTCGCTACAATGTCCGTGATGATGTGTTTAGCATCACACACCACCTGTATGTTCAGGGAATGGTAAGATTTACGATTCCTATACACGTACTCATTGTGGGATGGGGGGATATTGCAACATGCGTCCCATCAATGCATTCAATGACATGGGGAAATTGGGCAATTTGATAGAAGTCCTGTTTGGTCTGGTGCAGTGCCTGTGGGGTGCTGGGAATTAAATGTGGTGGGGCATCCCCTGTACCATGGCATCAAGCATGGAAAAAGCGCGAAAGAGCACTTTGTGAAACCCCTCCTGCTGTGGCTATCACCCCCTGGAAACTGTCTGATGCCAAGAGGTGCAGGGAGGACAGGACCTGGATGTAGGTGGGGATGGATTGTGTCCTGCGTGTGGGGTGTTCAAGGAAGGGTTTGAGTTCCTCAAGTAAGTCAAGGATACTCTCTTCATCCAGTCTGTAGTGTGTGTAGATGTCCTCCTCTGCGCGCTGGAAGATAGAAATGCGCGCACAGAATATCCTCTCCTGGCGTCTCCTCCTCTGTGCAGCAGCTCTCAGTCGCAGCCTCCTCGCTATCACGTAAAGCAGAGACATTATGGAAAAAGTCAGTTGCATTGTGGGCCTACCTTTATACTTTGCACCTGGTTACCACCTGCTCCCACTTGGTGGTAATTGCGATTCTCTAAATTGCGATTTTCCAGAATTAGCAAATCGCGATTTTTTGATACATTTCATTGCGATTCCTTATTTTGCGATTACCCGATTTGCGAAATTCGCAAACTTAGCTAATCGCAAAATAAAGAATTGCATGGAAAATCGCAGAATTCTGCCTCTCGCAACGTAAGGAATCGCTATTTTTGCGATTTCTTATTTTGCATTGAAAGTTGGCTACATACATTCCGAATAGCAAATTTTTATTCGCAAACGCTGTTTTTTGCAAATCGCAGCGTTTGCGAGTAAAAATTAGCTTCATACATATGGCCCCTAGTCCTTTGACAGTAATACCATAAGGTAGTGCCTAGTTTAAACATTATTTTGCACTATATTCTATTGTCACATGCTGTAATCCTCTGTTCCCTGCCTCACTTAGAGGTGGGGGAATAGTGACTCAATGCTGATTGGACGACTTTCAGTAGTCAATGAGTGACAGCCTATCTGCCACTGGGTTGCAGCCTGTGATGGATGCATCATTAGGCCCGCCCTATTCCAGGCTTTCCTTCCAATACAGTTTTCCCCTGCTCAGAGCCGCCATGTAAAGCATGGCAGACATGTGAGCAGGTAAACAACAATGACCCCCCTTCTGCCAGGAGAAAACTTCACACACTTCAGGCTCCTTGTTCTTTTCCTTCAGAAATATAAAACAGGCATTGACAACTCCAATAGGTCTCACCTTGGCAAGCTGGTGCAATGACTATTTTTCTTAATTTTAATTACAAACTCATGCCACAAACATAAATAGAAAAAAAAACATGCAGCCACATGAACATGGCTGTGATTTCTTTGCAATAAAAAAAATTTAAAAAAATCACTGGTGTGAATAATGATGCATTTTAATACTATTATAAGTGAAGAAGACAAGAGGGAATCGTCACATAACCAAGCACTCAAATCACAGATAGCTACAGTGTTTCTATTTCGCTTACAAACTCTGTATTGTGAGCTTTAAAAAAGGAGACAAAAATAAATTACCATTGCAGTAGCCAAAGAGGCAAGCAAAATAAATAGCTGGTATTTAAAGGTAATATAAAACACATAAGTATAAAATGATCAATAAAATAAAGCACACCTTGAACCAAATCGGTCACTGAAGAGAAAATAACTATTTTAAAATGGGAGTGACTAATGTGCACAAGCATTGTGTAGTTCCGTGAGGTAAAGCGAGCCAATGGGTAAAACGGCTGACCCATTGCCCCATGCTGTATGCTGCGGTAAGTGGAAGCAAAATGTGAATGACAATTTATCAGAGCAATAGATGAAGCCCGCTGACCAAAAGCCATTTTGTGTATTTATATTATGTATACACTTGTGGGAAAATAGCCTGGCGAAACATCTAAAGCTGTCTCAAGGTTAGACCTGAAAATGCAATGTAGACTGCCCTCAGATGGTGGTGTGTCCAGCATTCATTTGTGGCAAAAGCTCTTTCATCATTTTATTTTGCAGAGTTTTATATAGAGCAAACTTGACCTGAATCAGGTATCAGAGCGCTTTACATAGCACCAGTTGCATTACATGAGGACACATTCTTTTTGTTGTTGTTTTGTTTGGTTAGGCACAGGGAGATTAAGTGATTTGCCCAGAATAACAGGATGTTCAGCGTCATTGCCGAGACTCGAACCCGGTTTCCCAGATTCGAGGTCAACGGCCCTAGCCATTAGGCCAACTCCTCTCCCCTCATATAGGCAGAACCACTTTTGTCAGAATTTAAACCACTGGAGTATTGTTTAGTTTTGATTAGGGTCGACGGTCTCCCATAGGTTGGATGCTCTCAGCACTGAAACATTTAAACAAAATGGTTGCATGAGTTTGTTTTTTTTTCATTTCAAAGAATTTTATTATGAAAAAGCAAATGAAGATACACAATACAAGTGTCAGTGATACAATTGATATAGGATAAAACAATCAAAATATAGTGGGCAAGCATGATTGCATGAGTTCTAAGTGGAGTTTGTGAGAATGGAGATATTTTTTCTACTGCAAGTTCAAGAATGTGTTATTTCCCAATTTATAGCTCATGTCATCGCTATTATTGTTTGGTGTTATCACTGCATTTTTGTAAATGTTGAACACCACTCAGTGCCTCTGATTGCAATTTCAAGGAGATTAAATAAGGTGGGGAGTGGGGTGAGGGGCCCGTGGAGAATTGCTTGTTCTAAAATTGCACATTCTGAACATTAATTGTGCTAATTTTAGGATCCCAAAATTAATTGGCGGTTGTTTTCATTGTTAGTCCCGCATGCGTTAACACCAAATAAATAAGGCGCTTTGTATCCTCCCGTGTCTCAGCTGCCCCCCACTGTCGCACACTGGTGACAGGTTGCAAACTCTTGGGGCAGACATCTGTGTTTCCAGGTTATTTTCCATAAATCATCACTTGTACCCAGCGTGCAGGGTAAGGTCGCATTCTCATTATAATGTATGTGCTGGGCGGCATGAATGTAGCCCAGCCTCTGCTTTCAAGAGGCCAGCCAGTAATTGCTGCCAGCCATGCTACATTGCCTAATTATGCATGTAAAGTCATCTGATTCTCGCTGTGCGGCTCTGGGAGCATGCAATGTGAAAGTGTCACACTGGATCACCGCTGAGAGGCCCTGGGGTACTGCAGCTATCAGTCTGGGTTACTGGAGGATCAGGCTGGTATCAAGTCCCTGGCGGGAAGTGGTTGCAGGTGGGGGCTGTGGAGAGTCTGTAGTAGTCCAGTTCAGTAGCAGCTATCTGGGCATGTACCGTGTTATGACATCTTACCTGTGCATCCAAGATGGGGTTTGAGCTGGCGTTGCGCTTAAGTGGTGACCCGTAGCAGTTGGTGCATGTTAATCGCGGCCACCCTGCTGCAGCTTGTTTAAAGCTCCCATCTATCGAAGCGTGTCATAGTACATCTCCAAACCCAAGCAGACGTCATCAAACAAAGCAACATTCTAGAACGCCTATTGTTGGTGATTGTTAGAGATGCAGGGCTGGATAAAGAGAACTGTTTATAGTTCGAGCCTGCGACAGGGCATGCGCTACTTGTGTATGCGCTCTCGTTTTCAAGACTATTGTGTATAACAAGGGGCTGCTTGCAGCCTACTCATTGCTTACCACTGTGCCTGTGCCTAGGCCTGGTCGCCCCCACGCTCCTCCTGCTGCCTGCCTGCTTGCTGTCCTGCCCGAGCGACCCAGCCCCCGCTGAGCCGCCCGCCCGCACCAGACTTTCCCGCCGCTGCCTCCCTGCGGCCCCGCCCCCCGCCAGCCCATTCGCCGCCCCGTCGCTGACCCTCCCTCCCGGCTCCCTACTTAAGGGAGCCGCGTCCACCACTTGGGAGCGACCACTGTGCCTGTGCCTAGGCCTGGTCGCCCCCACGCTCCTCCTGCTGTCTGACTGCTAGCTGTCCTGCCCGGGCGACCCAGCCGCCGCTGAGTCGCCTGCCCGCACCAGACTTTACCGCCGCTGCCTCCCTGCGGCCCTGCCCCCCGCCAGCCCATTCGCCGCCCCGTCGCTGACCCTCCCTCCCGGCTCGCTACTTAATGGAGCCGCGTCCACCACTCGGGAGCGACCACTGTTCCTGTGCCAAGGCCTGGTCGTCCCCACGCTCCTCCTGCTGCCTGCCTGCTTGCTGTCCTGCCCGGGCGACCCAGCTGCCGCTGAGCCGCCCGCCCGCACAAGACTTTCCTGCCGCTGCCTCCCTGCGGCCCCACCCCCCGCCAGCCCATTCGCCGCCCCGTCGCTGACCCTCCCTCCCGCCTCCCTACTTACGACGCCCCCGCGCACGTGCAGCGGGCGAGCCGATTGTGCGCCAAAGGCAAGCCCGTCTGTGCCCGTCCGAGCCTGGACGATGCCCAGCGCCAGACCACCTGGCCCCCGCAGACGCCAACCCACCCGCCGGACGTACGACGCCGCCACACTCAACGCACTTAACACAGGCCGGATCCCCGATTGCTACTGTGCCACCCCGAGACGCACCCACGGACCCTTCACCTGCGATTCCTGCAAGTTCTCCTGCATCCGGACCTGCACCGCACCCGCCAAGCCGAGCACCAGCAGTAACCACCTGAAGTGCATCCTGCTCAACACCCGCTCCGTACACAGACACGCCGTGGAACTCTGGAACCTGCTCGACACCACATCACCAGACGTCGCCTTCCTCACGGAAACCTGGATGAACGCCTCCTCAGCGCCCGACATCGCCATCGCCATCCCAGACGGATACAAGATCACCCGGAGGGACCGCATTAACCAGACCGGAGGAGGCATCGCCATCGTCCACAAGAACACCATCCGCATCACGACCAACTCCGACGACACCCTCACAGCCGCCGAACATCTTCACTTCCAGATACACACCGACCCCAAGACCACCCTCAGAGGCACCTTCATCTACAGACCCCCAGGACCTCGCACATAATTCAGCGAAGACATCGCAGACTTCATCAGCCCGCACGCCCACTCCTCCGCTGACTACATCCTCCTAGGGGACCTCAACTTCCACCTGGAGAACAACAATGACAGCAACACCACCACCCTGCTGGACAACCTCGCCAACCTCGGACTCAAGCAACTGGTGAACACCCCCACCCAATACGCCGGACACACGCTTGACCCCGTCTTCTCCTCCAGCAAGGACATCGCCTTCAGCCACTCCACCGGACTCCACTGGACAGACCACAGCTGCGTCCACTTCAGCTTCAGAAGGACCACGTCACACCGCCACCCGCAACAAGTTCCCCGTAGGAGCTGGAACAAGATCACCTCCGACAAGCTCTCCACATCCCTGAACCTGAATCCTCCCGCCAGATCAACGGACCCCAACCAAGCAGCTGACAGCCTTAACCAGTGGATCACCAACTGCGCTGATGACCTCGCACCCCTGAAAAACCATCCCAGCAGGCCCGGCAGCAAGAAAGCTTCCTGGTTCAACGACGATCTCAAGAACTCCAAGAAGAACTGCCGCACCCTCGAGAAAGCCTGGCGCAAAGACTCGACTACAGACAACATGACTGCCCTCAAGCACGCCACCCGCAAACACCACCAGCTGATCCACACCACCAAGAAGACAGCATTCAAGGAACGACTAGACAACAACTCACACAACAGCAAGGAACTCTTCAGCATCGTCAAAGAGCTCTCCAATCCCAGCGCCGGAACCAACAACATCACCCCCTCGCAAGATCTCTGCGACTCACTCGCCTCGTTCTTCCACAGCAAGATCGCGGACATACACAACAGCTTCAGCACACAGCCCACGCACCCAACCACCGAACCGACAACCCCCACCACCACCCTCCGCGCCTGGACCCCGGTCAGCACCGAAGACACCATCCACACAATGAACACCATCCACTCCGGATCACCAACCGACCCATGCCCCCACTACGTCTTCAACAAGGCCGCCTCCGTCATCGCACCCCAACTCCGAGACGTCATCAACTCCTCCTTCAACACCGCCACCTTCCCGGAGAGCTGGAAGCACGCCAAACTCAGCGCCCTCCTAAAGAAACCATCAGCAGACACCACCGACCTCAAGAACTACCGCCCCATCTCGCTCCTCCCTTGTCCTGCCAAAGTCATTGAGAAGACCATCAACCAACAGCTTGCCGCCTTCCTCGAGACGAACGGATCCCTCGACCCCTCGCAGTCCGGCTTCCGAGCCAACCACAGCACCGAGACCGCCCTCATCGCAGCCACTGACGACATCGAGCCCTGCTCGACAACGGGGAAACAGCTGCCCTCATCCTCCTGGACCTCTCCGCAGCGTTCGACATTGTCTGCCACCACACCCTAGTACAACGCCTCAGCAACATCGGAATCCAAGAGAAGGCTCTTGAGTGGATCATCTCGTTCCTCGCCGGAAGAACTCAGAGAGTCCGCCGTTCAGATCCGAGGCCACCGAAGTCATCTGCGGCGTACCACAAGGATCGTCGCTCAGCCCCACCCTCTTCAACATCTACATGATCCCCCTCGTGGCCATCGCACGGCAACACAACCTCAACATCATCTCCTACGCCGACGACACTCAGCTGATCCTCTCCCTCACCAACGACCCAGCCACCGCAGAACCAACCTTCACGAAGGGATGAAAAACGTAGCCGAGTGGATGAAGAACAGCCGCCTGAAACTGAACTCAGACAAGACAGAATCCTCATCCTGGGACCATCTTCCTCCGCCTGGGACGACTCCTGGTGGCCCCCCGCCTGGGCAGCGCACCCAAACCAACGGACCACGCACGCAACCTGGGCTTCATTCTGGACTCCTCCCGCTCGATGACCTGACAAGTCAATGCCGTCTCATCTTCATGCTTCAACATCCTACGCATGCTCCGTAAGATCTTCAGATGGATCCCCACCGAAACCAGGAAGACGGTCACCCAGGCACTCGTCACCAGCCGACTGGACTACGGAAACACCCTCTACACCGGAACCACAGCCAAACTACAGAAGAGACTCCAACGCATCCAGAACGCCTCCGCACGACTCATCCTGGACATCCCCCGTCACCGCCACATCTCCGGACACCTGAGAGACCTGCACTGGCTCCCCGTCACCAAGAGAATCACGTTCCGACTCCTCACCCACGCACATAAGGCTCTCCACGACCTGGGCCCCAGGTACCTCAACAACCGCCTTGACCTTCTATACTCCTACCGCCAGCTTCGATCGACCAGCCACGCCCTCGCCGCCGTTCCACGCATCCGAAGAGCCACCATGGGAGGAAGATCCTTCTCCTACCTGGCAGCCAAGACATGGAACTCCCTCCCCATCCACCTCCGTCAGTCCAAGACCACCTCTCCTTCAGGAAGCAACTCAAGACCTGGCTGTTCGAGCAGTAGCAGACCCCCCTCCCCCAAGCGCCTTGAGACCCTCCGGGTGAGTAGCGTGCTATATACATTTCTTGATTGATTGATTTATTGATTGATTACCTTTCCTTGGCTTCTTTGTCACTCTTCTTTGGTGCCTCCTAATTGGCCGTCCAGGCTAAGCTTCACTTCCTTTCCTTTTTGTGGGGAATGGACCAAACACAGATTGATTCAACTTAATCAGTGTCTGCTCGCTGTTCACATTTTGATTGAGGCACTATTTCTTCTTCACCTGACCCCCCTTGTTTTCCCATCTCTCTAAGCAGAGTGTGATTTCCTGCTCTTTTAAAGATAGCCCTACCACTTTTCAGCCTAGTTCTAAGGACTTGCACCTTTGCCCTGTACGTTTGTCTTTTTTCGTGGATAAACTTGTTTGAAGTTACAAAATGCAGTAAAAGCACACACTCCTCAAATCATTTCCCATAACTGTTTGGTAAGAGGCCCTTATACTGCAAGTTTCACCTTCCTCATAAGAAAACTTTTCACAGTTTGGACTTTAACTTGCTCTCGTGCACTACAATAATTTCCATGGGCCGTGTCCTTTCCTCCATCTGCAGTAGTCAATGTGTGGAGGCAGGGTAACCTTTCACATAAACGTGCGCTCAAGTTGACATGAAACAATAAAGTTTCTTCGCTGAGTATTACAATTTCGTCTAATAATGTGAAATCCAAAACTTATTTTCTTGAAATCATTTCAGTATTTATTTTTTGATAGTTTTCTTTCCTTATTTCATTTCATAAGGGTAAATGAATCATTTTCCAAAACCAACAAGTTTTTAACATTACTCCTCCACCCAATGCATTTCGGGTCGATACGACAGACCCTTCGTCAGGGGCCTGAAAGTGAATTAATACAGGACCTTAGCAAACAACAAAGATCATACTATTTACAAGCATATTTACAATGGTGTTGGGTGAAAGGAAAGTGAGTGGTAGCAGGCAAGTTTCAAGAGTCCCAATAATATATATTAGTGAACTGTGGTGAGGGAAAGTAAACCAAATAATCAGATTACAAAAGTAAAGTGTTATCCGCATGATGGTGAAAACAAATGTAAACAAATACAGTTCTATGAAGTTTATGAAAGACAGCAACGTGCGTAAAGTAGTGAAGTTAAATAAAACAGATAAGAAAGTGGCAGGCGCGATCGGGTGAGTTTATGAAAGACAGCAACGTGCGTAAAATGGTGAAGTTAAATAAAACAGATAAGAAAGCGGCAAGCGCGATCGGGTGAGCAGAAACTTACTAGGAGTCCACGTGATGGTTCACGTAACGTGTTTACACTTGCCAAATGCGTAAAGTTGTGAAGTAAATTAAAGGCGGACCCCGCGGTCACGTGATATGGGTGTTCTGACTTCAATCGAGATAGAAGACATACTGTGTGTGAGGCGTGAAGTGTATATAGTGTTATTAGAGACATTAGAAATCAGAAGAAAATGGATAAAATATAAACGAATCAACACTTAATATGAAGTGGAAAAATAAACATATCGTATGGAAATTATAAATTCTCAAGGTTGAACATGAACTACACGGTCATGTGATCTGTCTGTTGTGACTACAATGAAAATAGAAGACATATAATCCGTGAAATGGTGCGCATATATTGCTGTTAATAATCGGAAAACGAGTGAATAAATGAAAACATAGAGAAATTGATAATGATAAAAAACAAATTAAAGATTCATATAAACATTTAGGTTTTCATATGTCACAAATATTTCAATGACATTACTAATGCGTGTTCATATTATATAGAACTTAGAAGTGTTCAATCTTCAGTGTCATTACATTGATAATTTCAATCATGTACAGGTCAAGTGGACAGTATATACTCGTGAAGAGTGAGTACTGGAATCAATTAGAGAGGGGGGAATAGTCCTTTCATCGTGCTGTCTATAGGAAACATGAGTATTTGATACGGTCATTCATTCCCATTGGTTGTAAGGTATTCAATTTTTTTATCCAAAAGAATTTTGCTTTTAGTCTCTGTTTGGTTGGATCCGTGTCGCTGCGTTGTGGGATTACCTCCAGAACGGTGAATCTTAATTGGGATATTTGATGTTTCGCTTCCATCCAGTGGGTAGCTATAGTTGGTTTAGTATTGTGCGCACGAATGTTACTTTTGTGCTCTGTTTCTTTCAGTTTGACCGACATAAGTTTTTCCACAAGGATATTTGATTGCGTATATAGTATTTTTAGTATGTGATTATTCTTTTTATTTTGGATGCCTCTGTGGAGTATTATAGGAAACTGTTGACACCCAAAACTACGACTTCTAAAAAGAAAATGGTATGTGTCCTAAAATACTCCACAGAGGCATCCAAAATAAAAAGAATAATCAATAAACACTGGAGTTTAATCAATATGGAACCCGATCTCAAAGATCTTTATAGTGATCGCATCACATTTGCTTTTCAGAGATCTAAAAACTTGAAAGAAATCCTTACATCGACGAAAAATCTAAAAATTACCCACAAAGGAATGTCGAAGTGCTTGAATTGCATTCACTGCAATAATGTCATGGTTGGTAATAAATTCATGCATCCTACTCAAGGATATGAAATAGAGTTACGACACACCAGTATATGTGATACTAAAAATACTATATACGCAATCAAATGTCCTTGTGGAAAAACTTATGTCGGTCAAACTGAAAGAAAAATCAAGGTGCGTATAACAGAGCACAAAAGTAACATTCGTGCGCACAATACTAAACCAACTATAGCTACCCACTGGATGGAAGCGAAACATCAAATATCCCAATTAAGATTCACCGTTCTGGAGGTAATCCCACAACGCAGCGACACAAATCCAACTAAACAGAGACTAAAAGCAGAATTCTTTTGGATAAAAAAATTGAATACCTTACAACCAATGGGAATGAATGACCGTATCAAATACTCATGTTTCCTATAGACAGCACGATGAAAGGACTATTCCCCCTCTCTAATTGATTCCAGTACTCACTCTTCACGAGTATATACTGTCCACTTGACCTGTACATGATTGAAATTATCAATGTAATGACACTGAAGATTGAACACTTCTAAGTTCTATATAATATGAACACGCATTAGTAATGTCATTAAAATATTTGTGACATATGAAAACCTAAATGTTTATATGAATCTTTAATTTGTTTTTTATCATTATCAATTTCTCTATGTTTTCATTTATTCACTCGTTTTCCGATTATTAACAGCAATATATGCGCACCATTTCACGGATTATATATCTTCTATTTTCATTGTAGTCACAACAGACAGATCACATGACCGTGTAGTTCATGTTCAACCTTGAGAATTTATAATTTCCATATGATATGTTTATTCTCCCACTTCATATTAAGTGTTGATTCGTTTATATTTTATCCATTTTCTTCTGATTTCTAATGTCTCTAATAACACTATATACACTTCACGCCTCACACACAGTATGTCTTCTATCTCGATTGAAGTCAGAACACCCATATCACGTGACCGCGGGGTCCGTCTTTAATTTACTTCACAACTTTACGTATTTGGCAAGTGTAAACACGTTACGAGAACCATCACGTCGACTCGTAGTAAGTTTCCGCTCACCCGATCGCGCTTGCCGCTTTCTTATCTGTTTTATTTAACTTCACCATTTTACGCACGTTGCTGTCTTTCATAAACTCACCCGATCGCGCCTGCCGCTTTCTTATCTGTTTTATTAACTTCACTACTTTACGCACGTTGCTGTCTTTCATAAACTTCATAGAACTGTATTTGTTTACATTTGTTTTCACCATCATGCGGATAACACTTTACTTTTGTAATCTGATTATTTGGTTTACTTTCCCTCACCACAGTTCACTGATATATATTATTGGGACTCTTGAAACTTGCCTGCTACCACTTCACTTTCCTTTCACCCAACACCATTGTAAATATGCTTGTAAATAGTATGATCTTTGTTGTTTGCTAAGGTCCTGTATTAATTCACTTTCAGCCCCTGACGAAGGGTCTGTCGTATCGACCCGAAATGCATTGGGTGGAGGAGTAATGTTAAAAACTTGTTGGTTTTGGAAAATGATTCATTTACCCTTATGAAATGAAATAAGGAAAGAAAACTATCAACAAATAAATACTGAAATGATTTCAAGAAAATAAGTTTTGGATTTCACATTATTGGAAGAAACTGTAATACTCAGCGAAGAAACTTTATTGTTTCATGTCAACTTGAGCGCACGTTTATGTGAAAGGTTACCCTGCCTCCACACATTGACTACTTAACTTTAAGACACGACCAGGCATCGTGTGACAAACGTTTGCGCCACCTTTTCAAAATTAAGAACCATTGCTTTAATTTATATTTGAAACGAGTGCATAGGGATACAAAACGTTTCCTTTCCTCCATCTGCCACATAAACACCAACCCCCCTTTTGGCTGATGGTGTATTGAAACAGATTTTTAAAAATTATTTTACTATGTGCTTCAGCAGTCTGGCCCTAGTCTTCACAATGCCAAGGGTCTAATTTTTTTAACAACTTCCTCTGGGCTTCCTTTAGCCATGTGTTTGCCAGAGTTAGGCCTCCACGATTAAAGCAAGCATTGGCAAAGCCAATAGGTCTCGCCTATGAGAGATCTATTGGCTTTGTCAATTTTATTAGCTATGTTGCACAGCACGTAGACAAATGTGAGCACTTGTATTACAATACTGTAAAATGTTGCAAGAGTGGTGAAGGATATAACCTCCAGGAATGAGTGCAATGCAATTTTTCATCTGAGGTGTTTGCAAAGATAAAAGGAGCCCACTTGACCAAAATGATTCTACAATGGAAAAGCCTGTGGTGAGAACCTGAAATCACATGGACTTACAATCACATGCAAGAAGGAGAGCCCGAGGAAATTTCTCACATAGCGAGCAGTGTTTTATAAAAAAAAAATTTCACTGCTCTACCCAGAGGTACTTGTCGCCTGCAAGTGCTCGTTCTGGGTTTAAGAAGCAGTGTTTTCCCGCAACACTCAAGCCTTGAAGAACGAAAGAGGAAGATGATTTAGGGTGTACTACACCACCTGAAAAGGGATTTACTACTCATGAAGGCACTGAAACAGGAGGCCGTACTTCTTGCTACTTAAAAGTCACAGAACTTTGGAAAGCACAACCTTGGTGAAGTCCATAGGGGACCAAACGCGCCGGCTGGGCTGACTGGAAAATTACATGTATTGAAAAATCAATAAAAGTTGCATACTTGGAGCATTCTTAAGACTCGTGACAATTGAATCTCACTTCTTGTTCATCATTGTAATATTTGTTAACATGGGACTGCCAGAATTTTGGCAGGAAGCAAAACAATATAGTGGACGCTCCTTTTCTAATTGTTGTAGTGTTTTAGAGTGTCAAGATGACTTTTTCCGTTTATTTATTTATTTATTTATTTATTTATTTATTTATTTATTCGAGGTGTATTTTTTCTAAATTGATGCATATGCCACAGCATTCTCCTAACACTCATCCAGCAATCAGCTTTTGAACTGCTTACAGTGCCTGTAAAGAACGGCCATCTCATTCAGAAGCATGAACCTCATGTATGCTGGAACCTTGCCAACTCTACTACTTCAAAATCAAGGGTTACATAATACTGCTTCAGGATGTATAACGCCAAGAAGCGATACAAAAGGGGGGTGGCTCTGTTGCCTACTTTCTATAGCAGGATCTAATTAAGTCTTCGCTCGGTGACATATAAGGTAGTCTGCTGCAAGCTCCTGTTTTACTTAAAGGACTACTTGAGACCCAACTATCTAACTGCTGACCTGAGCTCTAGTCGTAAATTGTGCCACTTGCTTGGGTGTAGCAAATAAAGGAAAACAGATGGACGATCATTCAGGGCTATTTACTGGTGGATTGATTCAGTAGCTTATAAAAGAAAAGTGGTCAAAATGTTACCATTTAGGATGGAAATGAAACATTTGTATTAAAATTGATCTTTTCTTCTTAGCAACCACTAGCACTTGCTTCACCTTTTCTTGTTTTCAATGCTGTTTACCAGTGGTTAATTTGTAAAAAAAAAAAATAAGAGCTGGGGCTCTCATCAGGAGGCAGCTTTCTTCAGCCCATTTCTCCTGTTAGCACCGCTTAAAACAGAACCAACTACTAACCACGAAAGTGGGGATAGGATGTGGCATAATGGCAAGAACTGCCGACTTCGGAGCTGGGGAAACAGGTTTGAGTCTCGGCGTTGGCTCAACATCCTGTGATTCTGGGCAAACCACTTAATCTACCCACAAATGAATGTGTCCTTAACTGGTGCTCATGAAGAGCACTGGTGTTGATGCTTAAGTGCTGGTGCTGAGCACCGGAAACCACCGGCTCAAATTAAGCACTGCTGTTTATTAATTTAAGGATTTTCAAAAGGGCTGCAGGCCACCAAGGTAGCCTTAGAGTGCTATTGATTTAGGTACAAGTAACAATAATCCTAAACTGTGATCTCATAATTAACAATGGTAAGCAGATGATAAAACTTTATAAGGTGAAATTCTGTAGTTGACCCAGAAAGGGTGGCGCTAGTTTTAGGCATCTAACCAGTGTGGCTCAATCACAGGTGACTGCAGTAGAAGAGGTTAAGGATAGGATTGCTTGAGTAGATGAGTTTGTAGCAGTTTTCTGAATCTGATGAAGTTGGGTAAAGTCTTAGACGCTTATGGGAGAGCTCCGCAGCGATGGTTCGAGCATGTGAAGAGTCCTACCACCTAACATCTTGTATTAGTATGATTGAATAGTTGTAGTTGAAAGATCTTACTCTTGTCTACGGAAGATAGTGGTTGAACAGCTTAGAAAGGCAGTCCAGTGATCATCCATGCAATGCTTTGTGGACCAATCATAAGGATTATAAATTAGCTCATTCTTTCAAAGTGAGCCAGTGGAGGATCTGTAGTGCATGTGAGATGTGATCGTAGAGATGGCGGCCAAACAGGAGACAGAAAGCGTGCTGTGAAACAATTGAAGATTCAGAGAGCTACCTTTTTCTTAGCAACAGCATGTAGCTTAGTTGTCAGCAAAAGACAAAAGGCTGGTTTCTAAAGCATAGAAGCCAAAAATTTAGAAATAGAAATTCAAGAAGAATAATCCTGATACCACTACCACTATCTTGACTATTCCCACCTCGAGCGGCGTTCTGCCAGTTGCCACTGAACAAAACTTGCAGCAAAAACGTCACTGACAGTTTCGAGCATCAACCTTACTATACCTTGTAGGAAAAAATAACCCAGCACAGGCATCACTCCCCTATGTGGCCACCACCACAGAAACCCTTCCAGAAGAAGCAGCGGTAGCACCACAATTAGACTCACTAGGATGGGCATGTCCATGGCATTACCACCAAGGCGATGACCAGGTAAAAGAGGGTTCCAAAAATCCACATGCTTGGCACAAGATGACTTCCAAACCTCTACCAGAATAGGCGCAATGGCCACAGAAGGGCCACCGACAGCCTTCTTGCTACCTAGCAACAGGTGCCTCCAATAAAGACAGCACTGGTGGTGTAACTAAGGCGAAAGACTTGACCCCTCTAAAGTAGTACATCTCAACAGGTTTGCTATTACGTGACAATACTGGCCCATTTCCTTGGTGTGCTACACGTGTGTGGGGATGGTACCGGCATTTCTTATTCGGGTTGCTTTACCTCTTAAGTGGGTACCACCTAACATACTAGAAATATTTCTTTACTTTAATGGAACAGCAACAGTACTTTTCAGTGGGGCTGCTTTACTTTTAATGGGACAGTATCAGTACATCACAGCTGCACCCTTTATTTGTAACGGGAGAGTATCAGCACTTCTCAGTGGGGCTGTTTTGCTGGTAAAGGGACAATAGCAGTACTTCACAGCTGCACACTTTATGCTTAATAGGGCCTTATTGGCCCTTCTCACCAGGGCTGCTTTATTTATTTATTTATTTATTAAGTTTTATATAGCGCGAACTAGCTTTACAATTTGAGGCAAAGGTAACAAATCAGAACATTAGTCTAACATAGGGAATCAAATGGGCATTGAATCAACTAGTACAAACATATTACTTCCAATGGGATAGTATCAGTACTTCAGACGGATGCAGTTTGTTCATTGAGATAGAATCCGTACTTCTACCCAGGCTCCTTCACTTCTGATATGACATTGTCAGTACTTCACACGGGCATAGCTTCATGGTCAATGAGACCGAATCAGTGCTTCTCCCCAGGCTTCTTTGCTTCTAATGGGACAATATCAGCACTTCACACAGGTGTTGCGTCATGTTCAATGAGACAGTATCAATACTTCTCCCTACGTGTTAGTGAGTACGTCTCACTGGGGCTTCCTTATTTTTAATGGGACAGGCTGATTTACGTCTAATGGGACAGTGTCAGTACTTCTCAGAAAGGCTGAACTTCTCTTTACGTTTAATGAGACAGGACCAACACACTTCCCAATGGGCTGCTCTTCCCCTGATGAGACAGTAGTGGCACTTCTTGGGAAACCTGCTTTACCCTGCTGATGTAGCAGCAACACTTTACCGCAGTTTATGTGAATATTACAAGCACTTCTCAGCAGAAAGTACCCACTTTATTCGTAAATACTCACATTTTTCTCCCTCTATATAAATGCAATTTCAATCAGTGCTTTAAATGGGCCGGTACTGCCCAGTACGGAGTGACGGTATTGTTTTCTTGTGAGAGGGAGAGTACCGGCACTTCTCAGAAACAAGCAGGTAGTCTCTGCTACAGAGTACCTGCACTTCTGTTTTTCCATTTCAAACACTGATTACAATACAGTACAAATTGCCAAACATTACGTCGCGCATCAATGTGTGAGACAGCAAGCCTCGTGATAAAAGAAGTCGAGCTTCTTTTTAAATACCAACACCTTTTGTTTACCTTTAATGTTGCTTCCGTGAATAATTAGAGAGCGGGAACTGAGTGTTCCCACCTGCCACCTCCCCACTGCACTTCTCATCTTTGTAGACACTGTCATTTCACTGTGACTTTTAATCTGGGAAGGTAACTAGTTGTGAATTTATTATAATCACCTGCAAACATTGTGGTCTCCTTTGGGGCCTCTCATTCTCACTTACAGTAAGATCTGTGGTGTAAGAGAGCGTGGGCCAGATGTACGCCCCTTCCATTTTGCGAATCGCAGGTTGCGACATTTTGCTTCTCGCAATTTTCGACACACAAAATGGAATGTACTGTTTGCAATTCCTAATTGGATGCAAATGACATGCCTCATTAATATTCATGAGGTAGGTTGCAATTTGCAACCCTTTGGGAAAGGCTAGCACCTCCAGAGATGGTGGCCTGCTGGGGTCAGCAGACCACCATTTCTGTGACTGCTTTTTAAATAAAGCAGTTTTGTTTTTAATGCAGCATGTTTTCCTTAAAGGAAAATGGGATGTATTTAAAAAAGAAAAAGGAAATTTTTTGTTTAATTTTTTTAAGAGTAGGCAGTGGTCTGTTGCTTTAAAAAATATTTCTGCATACATTCACAAAGGGGAAGGGGTCATCTGGGGACCCCTTCCTGTTTGCAAGTAGCAAACGGGCCGATTTCCCATTTGCAACTGCAAAAAACAGTCGTACACCAATGGTACATACTATTTTGACTCACTATTAGGTAGACATGCTGTTGGCACGCCCCTTCCTAATAGCGACTTGCAAACGCTATCTTCCCAGTCACCAACTGCAAAATAGCGTTTGTACATACCACCACAGTTTTTTGTGGTCGCAAACGGGCCAATCCCATTTAGGACCGCAAAAACGGTCGTACATCTGGCCCCATATTTCTCCCCTACAAAGGCTCTGAGCACTTAGTTCCAGGAAAGATTAAGGGAGAGATCATAGCACATCCTTTCTCCTCGGTTTTCCCTTTTCGACATAACAATGCGAATTGGCAAAGCCATATCTCTGGTGTTGGCTCCCATTCTTTTGGTTTTGTTTATGATTTTTTATTTTTGTTCTGGATTTTGCAGAACTTTACTTTTGGAGGAGCTGCTGTACCCTCACACATATAAAAAATGGCAAAAAGCAAAAATGTTTTTAGGTTTCGAAAATCACTCATTGTCATAGTAATCGCTGACACTGAAATGTGGTGTGTATGTGCTATTTGTGAAAGGACAGAATGGCGTCACTCACAGAGGAGTTAGTCAGTGGCTAAACTGGGCTCATCCACTATCCACGCTTATGCCAGTGGCGTAGCATAAGCCCCCACAGCCCCTGTGGTGCCATGGGGCCCCCTCAGCAAAAGTGCTAGGTGGTGGGTCAGGGATGGGGTCCCCTCCACATACTTTGCAGGGGGGCCCTCAAGTTTTGTTAGGCCACTGGCTTATGCTATAGTGGGCAGACGAAAAATGTGAATGACACAGTAACAGACCAATCCATGAAGAGGGCTTTCTGAAAGCTCCTTTAACCATCTTCCATATCTAGAATTTTAATCAAACCAAAATATCCTTGCTAACCCCAGACATATATTATAGAAAAATCTGAAGATCTTGCCTAACACCAGTCATAAAAAATCTGCCTAGTGGAAAGTTTACAACGTCTCTTGTCAAAAGTAAGAACCAGAGGGTCGAAACGAGGTATACCAGGCTAGGGGATGACCCCAGAAGTACCATAAGATATGATCCTAACACCTGAAAAACAATGGGATGGGTATTGGGTAGGGACCATCCTCTGGTTTTCAATGTCCCCCAATCTACCCCTTCATGGCATCGAGTGACGTCACCGGTCCCACTTGGTTCATACTACTGCGCACCTATTTATTACTTACATTGTTTAATGTATAACTATACTGAAACTGTAGCCCAAAGTCGCCATATGAGACGAGTTTAGCCTACACCATCAATCTACGTAACCAAGATGGGCCCACGATATCTTGTATGTGCTCTATGTTCATGTTTAGGATTTACAGTCCTTTGTTGCTGAGACTTTGGTTTTAAATTACAACAGGTTCATAGGAGTGAAGTTTATTTTATTATTAATTTGATCACCATACCTCACTTCCAATTTGTAATTAACATATGGAATAGCATTAACAGAGGGTGTTAAGCTCTGGTTAGCTAAAGGGCACCAATGCATGTGTTCTTGTACACACACACAGATGTGTGCACGAGTCAACCTCCGAGGTGCTACACAAAACAAGCATTGGCAAAACCAATAGGCCTCACCTTTGAGACTACTGGCTCTTCCATTGCCTTTTGTTCATACTGTACAGCACGGGTACTCATAGTACCGCCCGCAGGCCGCTGGCGGCCCGGCAAGCCTTCCTTGGCGGCCCACGGACCTTGCAGTCATCGTACCAGTGTATTTAAAAAAAAAATTAATAGTGTCTTCAAACACTGCCGGATGCAGCAGCGCGAGTCTAAGAGACTCTGCTGTTCTGTAGGGGCCGGCCGACGGGTGATTCCAGTAATAGTCACAGTGGAGCTGCAGGGGCCTAAGAAGAGGAGAAATTAAACAGAGCTTCATTTGCGTGCAAATGGTCTTTTTAAAGACCTAGGAAGTGCTCGGGTGTGGCTGTGTGTGCCTGCCCGGGAAGCTGTCTCAGCCCGGGCTGACACACAGGCAGGCTGAGATGAAGGGGTGACTGAGGAATTATTTGAATCAATGCACTGTACCATATTTACTTGTTTTTTGTATGTGTTTTGATCATGGCCACAAGTCCCCCTACTATTACACTGCAACACCCACCAAGTCATAGAAAGGACTACAGATTCTTGGGTGCCATGCTCCCACCTCAAGGCATCCCAACGGACAGAAGCGTGCAGAAGGTCTTATGCTGCTGCTGCTGCTTGGTGGTCTTGTGTGGAGGCATCAGAAAAAGCCTCCTGTAAAATAATTGTTTTCAAGCTCTTCCTGGAGGCGAGAAAGCTGGGAAGTCTACAGAGCCTGTGGTCCTAATCTTTGGGTATGGACAGGAGTAACCTGAATTATCTGCGTTATTGGCAACCAAAGTCCGGACATCAGAGAAGGTGTGATGTGAGTGGAAGTGCTCCTGCTAGGGCAGAGGCACGGATGCATGAGAGGACGAGGAGGATACATATCTTGGGGTCAGCACTGCATGGCATAGTCAGTGCGGGAATCTAGTTGAGGTGCACAGGGCCAAACGCTAGGTGGAGTGTGCCCAGGTTTGAGAGAAACTCGTTCAGATCGTATCACTCTTAGATCACAGTAACAAACTAAAGCCTGTAACAACCAAAAGGGCAAAATCAGACCTCAGAGAACTGGTGCAAGTAACACCAAAGTAAAGCACAGTCTACATACTGGAGCAAGTAAAACTACTGAACAACGTTTGAAGCAATATAAGAGGAAGAAGAGACACAAAAGGTTCGTTTTTCGATGTTCCCCCGAAAGCAAGAAGGGTACACTTATTCTGTTTCAAAAAGTCAGGCAGTTTCAGGTGGTAACTGCAGCACCGGTAAAAGATGACCGTGCGAGGTTTACTTTCCATTAACGTGAATCTCTCTAAATGGGAGTGGCATGACGAGCCTGAGGCCTTGGCTGGGTTGCGCCTCTGGACTCAAGCTGCTCTAAGCCGAGGCCCTAAAGCTCGGCTTAGGGCCTCGGCTTAGAGAGTGAGAAAGAGGGTGACAGACAGGTTGAGACAGAGGGAGGGAGACAGACAGATGGAGACAGAGGGAGGGAGACAAGCAGATGGATGGAGGGAGGGAGAGGGAGGGAGACAGAGAGAGAGGGGGGAAGGGAGACAGAGAGAGAGAGGGGGAGGGAGGGAGACAGAGAGGGAGGAGGGAGACAGATAGAGGGAGATAGATAGAGGGAGACAGAGAGAGGGAGACAGACAGAGGGAGACAGACAGAGGAAGGGAGGGGGAGACAGACAGAGGGAGACAGACAGGGAGACAGAGAGAGGGACGGAGACAGAGGGAGGGAGACAGACAGAGTGAGAGACACAGACAGAGGGAGAGGGAGTGAGACAGTCAGAGTGAGTGAGACAGAGGGAGACAGGGAGAGAGGGAGGGAGAGGGTGTGAGCTAGAGAGAGGGAGAGAGACAGAGAGAGAGATAGAGAGAGAAAGAGAGAGAGAGGGTTGTGTGTATGCCGGGTCTGGTGGCTCAGTGGACGAAGTCGTCCGCTGCAGGGACCAGTGATCAACCTCATGGTCACAGTTTTTATTTTTTTTGCTCTAGCCCCGCCCCCTCCCCCACTGACCCCATCCCACTGGTGCAGCCCTCGGACACAAACCACACTGTAAATTTGGCCCCAGAGAGAAAGTTTGTGAGTACCCATGCTGTACAGCATGATGATTGTGGACTTTGGCAATGGTTTGTAGCCATGCTGTGTAGCAGCATGGCTTCTGTGCAGCATGGCTAAAAGAAATAATAAATAAGGACTATGATGCGTCAAAAATTGCATTATTTATTTATTTATTTATTTTTGAGATTTTTATTGCGCAAACAAATACCCAAAGGTGTCTCGGCGCATGTGGCGGATAGAGAGACTGAGCAGCAGGCTTACTGGTTGAACAACCATGTCCTTAAGAGCCTACGAAAGCTCATCAGATTGGGGGCAGTTTTTATGGTGAGTGGCAGAAGGTTCCAAAGTTTGGGTGTGGCAACCAAGAAGCGCCTGTCTCCCCAGGTTGCCGTTCTCGTGCGAGGTACCGGAAGCAGGCAGGTGTTGGCGGATCTCAGCTGTCTCTTGGGGCTATACAACTGGAACGCTTCAATCAGAAACTTTGGACCGACGCCATGCACTGCCTTGTAGGCGATGCAGAGGGCCTTGAATTTAATACGGCCCTCTACTCTTAGCCAATGCAGGTGACGAATGGCTGAGGTGGTGGCTGACGGCGGGGGATGTCAAGAAGAATTCTTGCAGCCGCATTCTGTATGGACTGCAACTTAGATAGAACGAGTTTCTGAGTATTAAGGAAGAGGGCATTCCCGTAGTCAATTTTGGAAAACACTAGGGTGGAGACCAGGGTCTTCCCAGCTGAGGTGGGGAGGTAAGGCAGTATTTTCCTAATTTTATTTAGAATAAAGAACGCAGAAGACACAACCTTGTTGACATGAAGGTTAAATGACAGCTTGCTGTCAAAAATGACTCCCAGGTTTCTAGCCTTTTCAACTGGAACAGGTGGAGAGCCCAGCTGGTTAGGCCACCAAGTGGAAGACCAGTCCGGGGAGAGTTTACCAAAGGTCATGACCTCGGTTTTGTCTGAGTTAAGCCTCAGACAATTGGAGGACATCCAGGTACTGACAGCAAGCATGGCCCTTTGAAAATTAGCTCCCACCGCTGGGCCGTCCTTGTGGATCGCCAGAACCAGTTGGGTGTCGTCTGCGTAGGATGTAAGTCGCAACCCATGGGCCTTTATTACTCTCGCTAAGTCTGCTACATAGATATTAAATAGCGTTGGACTTAGCGAGGAACCCTGTGGAACTCCTCAGGGGAGTGCAGAGACAGGAGAATAGAAGTTACCCAACTTCACTGTCTGGGTACGGTTGGCCAGAAAAGATGAAATAAGATCTCTAGCCGTACCGTTTATCCCCAGAGCTGTGACACGGTCGACCAGAATAGCATGGTCGACCGTGTCAAAGGCTGCGGACAAGTCCAGAAGGATCAGGACAGCCGCACCTCCCTGGTCCATAATAGCTCTGATCTCGAATGAGGCCTTTATTAAAGCGGTCTCGGTTCCATGCCCTTTCCTAAAGCCAAACTGCGTTTCGTCGAGAAGTTGGTAAGTATAGACGAACTCTGAGAGTTGTTTGTTCATCAGAGATTCGCATATTTTGGCAGGAAAGGGGAGACACGCTATTGGTCTATAGCTGGCCAGAGCTGTGGGGTCCAGGGAGGGTTTCTTCAGAAGAGGTTTGATCACGGCCTTCTTCCAAGGATCTGGATAGCGACCAGTTAAGAATGCGGTGTTACAAATTTCCATAAGTGGACGAGAGATCACCTCGCTGAGGTTAGCCATCACTGAGGGAGGACAGGGGTCTGAGGGGGAGCCAGACTTGGTAGTAGAGATGAGTCTGCTGATTTGATCTTGCGTAATGGGAGCAAAGGAAGAGAAGGGATCATGGTCAGTGGCTGATACTTCACCACTGCAGACTCTGGATCTTGTCCCTACATTCCCTGCAAAGGATGAGTATATATCTGCGACCTTAGTAGTGAAAAAGCTGGACAGAGCATTACAAAGAGACTGAGAGGGTTCAACCCCAGGTCCCGTAGAGGGGGTGGACAGAGTAGTGACCACTGAAAACAATTCTCTAGCAGAGTTCCTGGCATTCTCGATTTGAGCCGAGAAAAATGCACTTTTTCGGGCAATTATAGCCTTTTTGTATATTGTCAGGGCGTCTTTGTAGGAATGCTTGGCTATGGGGCAGCCTAAGCTCTTCGATATACCAAGCCGCCGATGGGGATATTCTATTAGGTCGCATAAGCTTCTCCGGGGCCACCTGATCAGCAGCGTTCCGAATCCAATCTTGGAAGTCGGAGGCTGATAAAGCAGGATTGGCTATCCCCATAGGAGAGGATAGTGTCAGGATATCTACCATCTGATGGATATCCGCATTTTTCCAAGCACGGGTCCCTAACCTAGTTCGTGGCCTGGAAGGGGGAGGGTTAGCGTGCCGGGTATGGATCCTAAAGATAATGGCCCTGTGATCTGACCACATAAGAGGAAGAATACCCAGTACAGAGATGTCTGAGTTGTTGGTAAACAGACCATCTAGAGTGTGTCCCGCCTGGTGTGTAGTTCCCTTCACCAATTGTTGAAGTCCTAAGGTTAGGAAATCAGCAGTGAGTTGAGTGGTTTCGTGGTTGCCCTGTTCTTCCAGAGGGAAGTTAAAATCTCCTAATATCATGTATTCCGGCGAACTTATGATGTGATCATTAAAATCAGAAAGTGTGGCAAGAAAAGAATTTCGGGGCCCAGGAGGTCGATATAGCAAAATTCACTTGAGGGCTTGTTTATGATTAATATTAATAGCAAAGATGGCTGCTTCACAGTTAGTGGACTGTATAGGATCGAGTGTAGTACGGCACAGATTCTTATAAATAATGGCAAGTCCGCCACCTCTTCCTATATGTCTGTCATGCCTAGCGACACTGTAACCCTCAGGGGTTGCTAGGCAGAAGTCCGGTCCTGAACCAGCATCTCCCCAGGTTTCGGTGGCAAAAAGGAAGTCAAGATCATGGGCAAGAATAAACTCGCTGATCTGTAAGCTATGGCATGGAAGGGAGCGTGTATTAATGAGCGCTGCTTGACAGCCATGGGGTTGAGTGATATGCAGTTCATGAAAAAGTGTATTGCTAGGGGGTTCTGAGGCTGAGGAACCAGGCAAACGAGGTTGCGGAAGTTGGTATTGACACCCAGGGCAAGGGATGGGGGTAACGCCCACTGCAGTGGAGAGAGGTCGAATAATACAGTGTTGATGGGAGTGGCCAGGGTTCAGCTGTCTTAGTTGCAGTGAAGAATAACGCAATAGAGGGCCAGGGGTTATGGCCCTGTGCCGAGTCCGGTCGCGGACGGGCGCAGACGGGCTTGGCTTAGGCACGGCTTCGGAGCACATCCGGCGCGCCTGCTGCGCCAGCCCGCTGCGCCGTCTGGCCATGCTGCAGATTATATAGGGTGTGAGGAGGGTGGGAGGCCGGAGCGACTAGAGCGCACCCCCCAGCCACATTAGCACTGGTGGGGTGATGGTGCTTTTTAAAATGAGTTTTATTCACACTGCAAAGCATCTGCGCTTCTGTACAGCAGGGCTATAAAACATTGCCAAAGCTAATAGCGCTCATAAGTGACACCTATTGGCTTTACCAACGCTTGTTACATCACCGGGTCACTGAGCTGCGACAGATGAATGTGGAGGAAACACGTGAGGGAGGGAGTTAGGGGTGAAGAAGAAACAGTGATGGGTTGGAGATGAACCAGGATGGGGGGAGCAAAAGAAAAAAAGTGCTATGACGCCACCAGTGTTGACAGTGTCCTAGCGTTTTCTTCTTAAATAAATAATACCTGAATCCAAGCACGAGCAAAGAAGCAACTCTGATAACTCATGTCATTTACCTCTACAGAAGACCAACCAGTGGATGTAGGGTCCAACATTGACTCATGCAGTGTACCGCGCCGGTCTCCCTCCGCCGTTGTTCTTGGAGCAGCCGCTGAGAGGGGGGGAACGAGAGGGTGTAAAAACTACCCTTCCCAGCTGCCCCGTGACCCAGGACCAGACCGCGGGACCAGAGAGCGCGCCTGCTGGCGCATAAAACTGACCAGCCTCACCCGCGTCGCGGGAGCGCCGGGCAAAGGGCGGGCCCTCTTCGGCCCTCCAAGGCCAGACAAGGCTGGGCTGGGCCGTATCACTAACCTCTGCTGAGCTGCCACGATTTGTTACATCTAAGGTACTGCTTGGGATATCATTATGTTTATTGTGGTACGGTTGTGGTATTGCATCTTGCCCCCTACTGCTACTGTTAAAAATCTATCTGTGGCTACCAGGTCTTTATATTGAAGGGTGTGACCCGCGTTCACTGCTGATTGACTGTTAAATCATGAGGAGGGGGTCCAAAACAAATAGAATGCCTACGCTGAGATCCAACACTAGACAGAAAGTCGATTCGCCACAGCTGCAGCCCTTACCAACCTTAACGGCGATAGACAAAATGTTGCAACAGACTATTGGGGTCGTGGCAACAGCCATTGAAAATACCGAAAGGCGACTTTCGATAGCGTCTACAGTAGCTATTCATGATACGGAGGATGGTCCCGTGATAACATTATCAGATGAACCGGACATAAGCTTCTCCTTAACATCCTCTTACGTAGAGCTTCCATGTGCACAGCCAGCTACAGATACACCCAAAATCACAACTAGAGACCGCGATTCTGTTAACCGTGAGGGGACACCTCTGGCTATCCCCCAAACTAGAAACCCAGTTAAAACTGTCCCGAGATCCAGAAAGAACAGCGCTGTAAAACAGAACACGAAAAAGGGGGGGAAAGATAATTTAAAGCCCAACCATAATCTGGTAACCCCAATGGCCAACACCACATCTGGCATACCCTGCTGGGTAGCCAATATGGTGTCAGACCTTAAGGCAGGACTGGAAGAGACTATCAGTTCGCACCTTAAGCCCCTAATGTCCAAACTGGATAGATTAACGTCTGTATTAAATAACAGAGTGGTAGGACCAACCAAACCAGTGACACAAGTGTCAACTCCAGCACCATGCAATCAGGACATGGGTAGGCAAGGGGTCGAAAAGATCATAAATAATGGCAAGGTAGTCCTTGATAAGAATCCTGTCAAACAAAAAAAAGCGCTGCCCCATTAAGTAAAACTCCGGCCAAGACACATGTTCCCCTACCTTCCTGCGCTAATGGTACCGCCCCGCAGGCAAGCAACAATCAAGGGAAGAGCTCCCTACCACCAGGTAAGGACACTGTAAGCAATACCCAAATGGAGACCCCCACCCAAGCAAAGAATACCACCCCAACAGTTGCAGCAAGGGTTAAAACGGGAGTGCGATTCCAGTCAATTAATCTACCACCGGAAGCACTACCCTATGAAGTCGTGTTAACAGGTGTGCCTCCCCTAAAGGAAGGCAAAAGAGAAAATGAAGCGGAGTTGAGGAACAAATGTGTACAATGGCTAAGATCCAACAAGCCAATACCTTTACACATGTCTGGGGAAATATTGTCCGTCAGAAAGGGGCAATGGATAGGAAATGGTGCGAAAACTATTGCTGGGGATGTTATTGCAATAAACTTCAGCGATACCTCCGTAGTAACCCACATATGCAACTCTCCATCGTTGGGACCACAAACTAACATATACCCCCTACCTTTATCCTATTTTTACCCCTTACCCCCCTCACATAGACTAACACAACTAAATAGGGGTCGGGCGAATAGGGTTCCGCACCCTGTGCAGCTAAATAGAGCAGATAACTGGCAGACTCCCTGGCAGGCATTCCCCCTCTACGATCCTGTAGCTGCAATGCATGCACACTGGAACAGGTTCTGTGCCTTGGACAATGTCGACTGACTCGAGTGGAACATAAAGTGCCCACTTCAACCCATTGGGGGCAGTTCAGAGAAAAGATCCCGACAAGCAGGGTGTTTGTCACTTACTGCCTTAGCAGAGACAGGTAGCGCCTTGATAGTACCCACTCATGAATCTATAGCAGCTGACCCGAATGACACACTAAGGATTGGGCGGGTAGCCGAGTCAAGGGGAGGAACCTCACCAGATAAGTTGGATACCCCAGTGGCAGCGGGGGAGGTAATAGTCAGTAGTCCTTTGGCGGCTGGCGCAAACAAGGTTGAGACTCAGTATGGCATAAGAGTCATATCCTGGAACATTGCAGGGGTGGCATCCAAATACAATGCAAAGGAGTGGAGAGATTTTATAACCAGCTTCCACATCATCTGCCTCCAGGAGACCTGGGCTGTTGAACCCGATCAATATACATTAGAAGGGTTTAAAAGTTTTGTGGTCCCCGCAGTAAGGGCGCCATCTGGAAGAGCCATTGGTGGACTTATTACATACGTAGATCTTCGCATTCAGGGGTCTTGGTCAAATCTGAGCTGGGACTCAACAAATATGCAAGCGATCGGCTTTCGCCACAAGGGATTAAAAATCACACTGATAAACTGGTATAATGCAGTGGGTTCATGTGGCAGAAATAACACTATGAAAGAACTGGATGACCGTTTTAAAACCATGTCTTCAATTAATCAAGCCAAGGGGTCACCGTATACCATCCTAGTTGGAGACTTCAACTGCCATCTTTGTGAAAAATTAAGACCAATAAACAAGGATTGGTCACGGTGCCCGAGGAAAAAGGAACACATTTTGCTCATACCACTGAGGGCAGGGATATGGAGAATTTTATAAATAGGCATAACCTATCATTCACAATGGATCTAATAACGATAGGCAACATGAGAGAACCTAATCCAACGTATAAAGGAAGGGGTTGCCACTCCTACATAGACTTTGTTATGACGTCCCCAACACTCAGAAAATGGATCATAAACTTTGATATTGTACATAGTCCCTTTAGTGATCATAACCCGCTGGCATTGGATCTCAAATGTATGAACCTTAGAACAGCAGAGGGTGTACCCGATGCCATAGAACAGGCAGCAGCACAAGGGAGAGGACTCAAATGGGCCAAGATCAATGGAGACACATTTTACTTCAACCTTGTAACGAATGGCCAAAAACAAATAAATGTGTGCCTGGATGAAAATAAGGGCGGCCAAACTGTGGTTAGGGACTTTGAGGAAATTGCCCAACTTGTGGATACCCTATTGAAATCCTCTCCCCCAACAGGAACCACACGGCCCCAGACCCCACGCTGGTTTGATCATGATTGCACCAAGGCACTGAAAGATCTCAAAAAATGCCTTACTGATCACCCAAAGGACAAAGCCAAAATAGCAGGTAGCAGATCCAACTATAAAAAAAAGCCCTGAAAGTGCGCAAAAGAACCTTACAAAATCAAGCATGGGAGGATCTAAGGGAAGCAGCAGAGAGGGGCGACATGACGGCTTTCTGGAGAGTTATCAATGACCCATGTTTTAAAGACCCAAGGGGGCCAGACATAGTGAATGCTATTCTCCCCGAACAATGGTACAACCACTATCGTGGTCTTTACAATCACACAGGGATGGTACTGCAAGAAGAAGGCGCAAAAACAGCAGCATCCGTAAGCTTAGATTTTTCGCTGGGAGAAGTAAAATCAGCAATCCAAGGGCTCTCAAAAAATAAAGCGCCAGGCCCTGACGGCATCCCCCCTGACCTTTATTTGAGCAACATTGACTTATGGGCACCCATCCTCACTAGGGTCTTGAACGATGCAGTAGTGGCAGGACTGCATCGTTCTTGGTCCTCGGCAATCATTGTCCCAATTCACAAAAAGGGCAGCCGGGACGATCCCCAATGCTACCGTCCTATTTCACTAATAGACATAACGGCTAAAGTTCTGGGACGAGTGATTTTAAATCGTCTACAAATTTGGGCAGAGGACAATCACATTTTAACAGATGTACAATATGGGTTTAGAGAAGGGAGATCCACAACAGACCAATGCTTAAATTTGTATCTCCTCACCGCTAAATATACTATTGCCGCTAAGGGGACTATCCATATGGGGTTTATGGATCTCTCAGCGGCCTTTGATCATGTTAACAGACAGAAGCTATGGGCCCTGATGACCTCCCTGGGGGTGGATCAAGGGCTAGTGGACACCTTGAAGGCATTACACTGGGAGACCACAGCTTCTGTTCGCTACAACAAAGAAGGAATGAAGACAGAGCCATTTCCCTGTACAAGCGGTGTGCGGCAGGGCTGCATTTTAGCTCCTTTTTTATTTTCACTGTATATTAATAATTTGGATCGAGAACTTATGAAGCTGGGAGTGGATTCCCCCAAAATTGGCCAGCGTCCGGTACCCGTCCTCTTGTATGCGGACGACGCAGTGTTGTTAGCCCGCACCCCACTGGGTTTACAAAAGTTAATTGATGGTTTCGTCAATTTTATGAATTCATTGGATCTCTCAGCAAACCTAGACAAGTCCTTCGTTATGTCCACAGGCATAAACCCAAAAAAGGCCTTTTTACACAGCATAGGTTCACACAGACTAGGAAGAGTTAAGTCCTTCTCTTATCTAGGCGTACTCTTTGATGAGAAACTGGAATTCAGAAACCTGGCTCAAAAACATGCAACTAAACTGGTGGCCTCAACGGGCGCTATAATGGCATATGGGAGGAGGTTAGGCAGATGGTCACCGGAACAGATACTGAATCTTTATAGAGCGGTTTCCTGCGCCAAGGTGTCATACGGGGGCAGAAGTCTGGGGTTGTAAAACTAATCAAATACACCAGATACAAGCTAAGGAAAAAAAAATGTTTTAAAACTATTAAAGGTTCCTCAGAGCCCCCCTTCATACATAACACACATGGAATTGGGCGAGCCATATATTGAGGACAGAATTATGGTTCGACCCATCCTGGCCTGGATTTAGTTTTGGACCAATCCAGAGGCCGGCCTCAGTAGACAGATCATTAAGGATTGCCTGAGCCGGGACAGAGGGGGTCAGATTCCGTGGCTCAAATATGTAAAGGACACAGTGGAAGGAATTGGCTGCATGAATCTGTTTTCTGAGCTGGAGTCCATGACCACCCAGAACAAAACCCTGGCCCAAAAACTTTTTAGTGAATGGGCAACAGCCAGAAGGGCCCACGCTGAAAACAGGAAAATATCCGTTGTGGCCCACGGTTCACTAAAAACAACAACACCTGGAATGGAACCATGCCTAGCGGTAATGTACAATGCGCAGGAAAGATTTTACATGACTAGGTTCCGACTGAATCTCCTTCACCATTTATTGGCCGTTCCCGCAGGATTCACACGTTCGGTAGAGTTGAAGGGTACCTGCGGCTGCGACACTAGGTCTCCGCAGGATACCCTTCACTTTGTTTTATTATGTCCCTTTTACCTAGAGCCAAGAAGGAAGTTTTTAGCAAGGATTTTGAAAAATAAAAGACTGAGACATGCTAAAGCAGCCCTCCTTTTTCTGCAAAAAGCCTCAGACCCATATACTCTGTTATGTGTAATAAGTTTTATTAAGGTTGCCATGAGACTAAGGAACTCCAGGGAAACATCTGCCCATATCATCACTACATAGTCTGAATCAATGTCCGTATAAGATTCCCAATGATCCATTGCTCTTTTTTCCCCTTTTTTAGACCTATTTTTATTGCTTTTAATAAGTCATTTTAAAATGCTTTTTAAACATTGTATGTATGTACTTTCATGTTCTTTAATGGTATCTTTTTAAGTACCGAATAAAGATAATTTGAATTTGACTCATGGCAGATTTGATAAACTCCCTCAACTTGGCACTTCAAAAATACCTGAACTCTCATATATTAGTTCAAACACAGAGACAATTGCTCGGGCGCTCATTCTTTCCCGCCTCGACTATGCTAATACTCTCTACATTGACATACTGGGGTATCTTCTGGGGAAACTTCAGGTTATACAAAACGCATCCGCCAGGCTCCTGTTTAAAATCCGAGGAGAGTGAGTGTCCGACAGCAGTTAAGGGACCTTCATTGGCTTCCCGTTGCCCAGCGTGTAATTTTTAAAGCTTTGACCATGATTCATAAGGCACTACACGGCTCTGGCCCGGTCTACATCAGAACGTGGTTCGCGTTCTATCTACCCAGGTGCCCTCTACGTTCCTCTATCCAACGTCGGCTGATGGTCCCTAGGTTCCGCCGGTCGCAGATCATATCCTGAATTGAGCTTTATACACTCTATCAAGACAGAATTGCACCACATTTGCATTACACAGATTAGTTCAATCATGAAATGCAATGGAAATATAGAGAATGGTTTGAGATGAATTATATATGATTAATATTAATTTTAGTAAATTAACAATATTACTCAAAATCTCTTAATTATTAATATGAAGCTTAAACATTGTTATTACTCGTTGGTCATTCTATCAATCAGTATGATTTCTGTTATTTCTGGGTCTTTTGTTTATTCATGCACTCTTTGATTTAGTGCAAACAGCTTCTAGGCTATGTTCTATGTGCATCCGTAAATCCTGCAGTAAAGACTCTCAATAATAGTGTTGTCAGGCAGAACGTGTGCACACATCCTAGTGTCATGTGAGAGTCATGTGTGAGGCGAACGTGCACTTTTTAGGTGTCATCTCGTTATTATCTGGTTTATCTGTGACGTGAAAAAGTGGGCAACTTCGCGCTGCACCAGTAACATACTGGATAAACTAGGCTGTGTAGCACCAATAAATAAATACAAATATACAAATTCCATTTAGGGTTTTATCAGACTGGCTACCTTGAGTTCTGTGACATCAAACATGCCTCGTTCCGAGGCAGCAGTAGCCTGACAACCTATGTGTAAGTAGTATCCTCTCAACATAGTGTGAGTTCAATTCAATTCGAATTTGTAAAGCACTGCTTATCACCCTGGGAGATATCCAGGCGCTAGGGACTTGCCCTGCTATCCACCAATATATGGGATCTTCATCGCCTCCTGATCCAGCAAACACCTGTGTTCTATTTGTGGTGGAATGGCCAGAGCTGCCGACTTTGGAACTGGGGAACCAGGACCGAGTCTCCGTGTCGGCTCAACATCCTGTGATTCTGGGCAAATCCCTCAATCTCCTCGTACCCACCAAAAATGAATGTGTCCTTGTGTAATGTAACTGGTGCTCAGGTAAAGTGCTCCATTACTTTCGGGGCGAGTTCGCTCTATATAAAAAAAAAACGTCTAAAAAAGAAGCTGAAGCCCCCCTCTTCAAAAACTATTTCCCCGTATTATGGCCTCACCCTTTTTTCCATCATCATATTATCCCACTGTTATCTATTATTATTCACTATTATCCCCTTGCACGCTGATGACGGAACCGCTCCATCATCAGCTGCGGGTGCGCTGTGCTGATGACGGAGCGATTCCGTCATGGCCCGCTCGCCGCTCATGCGCAGCGCGAATTTCGCGCCTGCGCTGAACGTTCTATGGAGCGGGACGGGCCATGACGGAACCGCTCCGTCATCAGCACAGCTCAACTGAGGCTGGTGACGGAGCGGCTCCGTCACCAGCATGCGGCCGCCCCGCCCCCTTAGCGCTGCAGCGGAATAGCTGCCGCAGAGAAGGGGTTATATTATCCCTATCTTATTGTTTATAGTGCCCTAGTGGCGCAGCAAGGATGTCCTGGAGATTAATGCTAGGAAGGAAAATGGAACCTTCTACAACCAAAAGAAAAAACCCATAATAGGCTGCAGAGGGCCCCTCAAACCTCTGAGCCCTGTTTCTACTGCCCTTGTTTCTACACTTCTGCAGCACTCTCTGACTTTGCAACTACGTTGGTAATTTACAACTCTTGCATGTGAGACAGGCACAGGGAGTAAGTGTGAGGGCACTTCCGCTAACTCAATGGCTTTATTTATGTGCAGCCACCAAGCATTTCTTCATTCCCATGCGCACATTGCGAGCGTTCATTTAAGCTTTTACTTAAAGACGTTGTTACTAGACTACTTGTGAAGAACAAAAATTCTTTAGAGACAAACAATGAATTGGATTTTTGATGAGGAACTTGATTTGCTGCATGTTTATTGGATCTCAGGTTGGGTTAACTTACAAGGGTCTGGGTGTTCAGCAGGGTTACAGTTTAGAGCCGACACCCATACTGAGAAAGCAAAAGCAGAACTTGGAATTTTTTCCTCTGGTTCGCTCTTCATTCATTACCCTTTAGCCTCAAAATTCCATGTGAAAATATTACGCCCAGCTAAGCTGGTGCATCCCACCTGCTAGCCTCACAGCTGCATGGGACTCCAGCTGTCCTGAGGCGATCATCTCTAGGCCCAGTCAGAGTGTCTCGCTGTGACTTGAGGAAAGCTCTGATTGCCACCTCGAATGCTGTCTTCTGAGATGTTTTTATGTTGCTCAAAGTTTTAGAGTCGCCTTGTGACTTCACCTTCTGACACTATTCAAAAAATAAATAACATATTGGTGGGTTTTTCCGTGGCTTTTAAAATAGAAGCATATCCCCACCTTTGCTCTGGTTTACATAGCATTGAGGACTCACAGATCTGGGGCATGATATCACTAGAGGTGGGTAAGCCAGTGAAAGGTCAAGCCAGGTTCAAGCAAGATGCCTGGCTCTGGCTCAGCTCGAGGTCCTCTTGGGCCCTCGAGCCCACAACGAGCCAAGCTTTCATGTAGCTTCTGCTTGCAACCCACTCTCGGACCTCATGTTCCAAGAATTAAAGATAAACCATTAAACTCTAATGTAAAAAAGGAGGGATTGAAGGAGGGGTTCAAGTGAGTGAATTACATGATGTGATACTAGGCCAATATTTTATTTCACTGAGCCATTTTCTTTGCTATCACATATGAGAACACCTTCAAATATGTGAGTTTAGGATGTGTGCTTCACAAAATCCCCTTGTGATGGATCTAGACACCTGTATAAAAGGAATGACATAGCTGTTCAACTGCAATAAGTTATAAATGTTGAGTTCTGAAGTCACCGCGCATGCTGCCAGCAGCCAGTACCCAAGGTGGAAGGCAAGTCATGAAGCTGTGTTTGAAAGAAGGAAAACCAGAACTGGCTTTTCCTTTTTCTGATGTTTTTTTTTAAGGAAAATGTTATCTGTAGACAGAAGATATTTATGGAAACCTTTTTCCACGCAATAGGTCTTTACAAGAAAGACAGCATCTCTGCATGTTTCTGCACACTCTGAGCCACAGTATTTTATTCTGATTTCTGTTAAACTGATTCTGATATCTTTTTTCAGAAAATACTCGTTTTTTTGGTGTGTGTAATTTTGTAGTACAGATTTTGTTTTTATTCTTCTAGTCTGAAATTAAGAAGAAGGAGAAAGATGCTATGGGTTTAAGATGTTTATGGGTAAGGTGATTGTGTAACCATGTGTTACAAGGACTAAAGTACCCCCTGCTATACATTAAAATGATATTGAAAGTCACCTCAGAGTTCCATCACCTTATAAAGGAACTCCTATGTAACTTGTAATAGTCTTATCAGATTCAGATTCAAAATCTTTATTCGAATTTCATCAAATCCATAAAAGCAATCTCATATATACAATCCCAATAAAATGATTACAATTTCCAAATTACATTTAAAAAACAAACACAATGATATGTTGTTTAGCAGCTACAGTACGAAAAATGTTTCAAGGGTTTTCCATCATTTTGCGTACATGAGTAATAACCCTCAAAAAAGTGCTAGTGCGAAATATCAGTTCATCAGTGTGCAGCATCGAGTAGGGCTGTTCCAGGGAAAGTGGTCTTTGTTTCTTAAAATATGGGACTAAAAACCAATTGATGTATTTTAAATAAAATTAGTCTTATAATGTGTGGCATTGGACACATTATCTAATATATAATGCTTCTCCATGTGTCATACGTATCTAGGACTCAGATAAGGTGCACATGACAATTGAATTGAATCTAGGTTCCACAATGGCATTGCCCAGGAAGCGGGAATATTTTTAAGTTCATCCTTAAAAACTTCTTCATAAAAGCACTTTAATACAGTGATATACCCTGATGCACTAAGGCAGAGGTCTTCAAACTGGGGGTGGGGCCTTAAGTGATCTCAGGGGGGAACCAGCCTCTGGCCAAGAGAAGCATCACGCTTTGTTTTAATTGATAAAAAATGAGCCGCAGTAAGCCACTTTGTATCGAGCCTCGCTAACATCTTTTCTCCTTTATATCCTGACTGTGAGTGTGTGTAAAAGGGGTAACAGAACTTCACTGCAGTGTTTAAATATGTTTAGAGATGGTTATACATTGCCAATTTAACAGAATAATTGTGAAAATTTCACGGAGGATCTGATGATTTTTTTTTTAACACGGGGGCACGGCATTAAGAAGTTTGTGGACCACTGGGTTAAGGTGAAATGCTTCATCATGTTAAGAAAAACACATTTTGAATTCAGAAGAGATTTTTACATAATGTTTTTTGTATGCCAAACATTTTTATGACACCGCTCATGTATGGAGTCTTAGAGTCAATCTTTTGACTTAGCTCTCTGTTGGCTCTCTGTTGGCTCAGCCTCCTCTAAATACATTTGGGACTGTAAAAGATGCCTCCCCCTCATACAGCTTACCCGTGTGCAATGCTCAATATGAGCTGGTGGTTTTAGGAGTGGCCCGCTAGCACCAGAGTCAGACTGGGACAGAAAATAGGCCTCTGCCCCAAAATAAAAGTGGCCCTCATTTGAGATGTGGGGCAGTTTTGAACTTGTTAAGACAAACTTACATGGGAGACTGCATGCTTTCGTGCTTGCTGCAGGCAGCATTTATGGGATTTTCAGTGAAATCAATAGTAAAAACCGACCGTAGCACTGCATGAAAAAAAGGCCCACAAACAACCTTAACACTGGCCCACACAATATCTTATCAGACCAGCCCTGCTGACACTGCCATATTGCCCTACAAGCCAGTCAGACTCTGATGGGCACTCACTTTTTGGGACAGTAACTGCAGAAAGGCGGAAAAGGGGGAATAAGAAGGGACAGTAATAGGGGATAACAGGAAAAAAGGAAGAAAGCAGGGGGTAAAAAGACCTTTATTGGAGTGTAGGATGGTGGATTGCTTACATGAAAAAAGCATTTCCAGAAGCTTTTGTTTTTTGTTTCACCATTCTCCACTTTTGCAGTATGACAGAGAGTACCATCATCAATTTTCTTTTTAAACAGCTTGTTGTATTGTGGAGTTTGCAGTTTTGCTAATAACAGTTTCATCATGGGCTCAAAACCCCAACATACAAAGTGATGTTGTCTAAAAACCCATAATTGTCCACTGGTTAGTTATATTTTAAAATGTAATAAAGTAGGCTACTCAAATTGAAATTGATGTTTGTTTCATATGTAAATTCAAAAGTAAACTCTCACATATTTTGTGAGGCTCACTTTTTCACTCGCGTCATGCATTTAAGCAAGCGTTGGCAATATGAAAATTTGTCCTTTTGTGTAGCTTCACAACACAATAAAGGAGCGACAGCACAACCTTCTCCAAGAGAAATAATAAGGGAAGGCCATGTGGTGGTAGTAGAAAGAAATTAATACAATTCTCTCACACATACAGGACAAGTACATCACAGGTAGCTAATACACTAAAAAGTGAATGGTTTTAAATGACTGTTGTACAGTTTCCATAAACATACAAGTACCTAACATCAGGAAGAAACAGCTATACCTCTTATGGAATCAACATAAATTCATTCATTCAAAGGATGCTGAACATTCACCTAACTAGTGTAGTACTCTTTATCAGTGGGTCCCATATCTTGCACTGGGAAACATTCACGAGTACTACTGTTCACTATCTTCTAGCTATTGGTTCCTAGTGTGGGTGCGGTTATGCCACTTATGTTTGATATGTTAGACTTACGTTAAAATTGTATGTGGGTGAGCTAAAATGTTGGTTAGTGGTTTCTTCCTGCCACAAAGATTAAAAACAGGAAGGCGGAGCAAAGGACCCCATTAACATGTTTCAGTGCTTGAATATTGACCCTATGGGGTCATGCATCTTCCTCTGGAATATAGGCATCTCACATCAAGTATTGTGAAATAGTCCCTGGTTCATATGGCATGCTCACCAGTCTTGAAAGAAGGTGGGGAAGGCAATATGGCAATTTCCTTAGGCCCCACTCCTTGAACAGGCCTCATAAGTGTGCTATCGGCGAGGCTGTCAGAACGTGCAGCAAGTTTCACAGCGTGAGTCACTGTAATTGTAGCCTGCGCTATGAACACGCCATGCCCATGTTGCCAAGCCGCACTTACAGGTGACTGGGTCTTGGAAGTGGAAATGCACAGGCTTTGAGACTGTGAACCACGTGTCCATCACCAAAGCATCTCCTGTCTCGCTACCAGTACCACTGGTGAAGTGGTAGTGAGGCAGTGACGTTCGGGTCCCATAATTCTCCTCAGCCCCATCTTCTGCAATCTGTCTGGAAAAGCAGCGCAGAGGAGGCAGCGGAGAGCAGCTCTTAGCTCATCCCGGACCTTCTAACCTGCTGCAAGTGTCGCTGACTGACACGTAATTCATAGATGAGGTGTGAACTATTAAATAAAAAGTGCATTTTTGATTGTTTCATTGTAGCACCTTAGATTATATCACTGAAATGAAAGGTCTCTGTTAGAATTCGTGACCCACACCATTTATGCAGTCACAGTTTTATCAATGACTCAAGAGGCATGTCAGTTGTCATGTTTCTCCTTCGGAGAAATATTAGGACCAAATAACCCATATGTAAGAGGAATTGTTGTAGAAGTTGATTATTTGAAGGTGTCCCAGATGTCATGATCATTGAAAAGGAGACACATGGAGGAAAATCAATCACCTGGGTTGATCAGCCTTGGATCCGCTGTAATTTTAGAAGATAGGGCAGCAACATGGAAAACACCCCTCTTCATAGAACAGGTGCACCGTAGGCAGAAACAGTGCAAGCATCCCTCCTTCAGAGGACAAGCACAGCTCGGACAGCAGCAGCACAAACCTTTCCCATCACAGAAGAGTTACAAATCGGGCTGCAGCAGCACAAGCTTTACTGCCTCACAGAAGAAGGAAAGTACCGCAGTCACAGAGCAAGCTTCCCTCTCTCACAGAACATGAGCAGTTAAGGCATGAGTGCCATACAGGTTACAGATAGATTTCTGAAGTGGGTGCTTAAGGCACTGAAATGAATATATGAGTGAATAAATTTGTGAATATGCGAGTTCTGACACCAGTCTCGTTTAGCTGCTATTCCAAGACAGCATCCTGAAAGTGCTGCTGTCAGCTGGAGACCTGCCGTTTGTGTTGAATATTTGGTGTTCCGTGTATCGAGCAGTAGCTGTTAACCCATAGGTCAGTGTTATTTGGAGCCACCACAGTCTAAGTAACTATGCTCTAGACAGGCATACTGGTAGCGCCCCTCTTCGAAAAAGTTTTGAAGTCGTAGTCTCATCAGGCGCTGTGAAGTCACAGGCTAGGTGCTGCACCTGTTCAAAATGTTGAGGACCGCCAGTGGGTCGAAACCTGAGCTGGGGGATAATTTTATTTTTGTGCCTGGGCTGATTTTCTGTATCGGTCGACCCTGCAGGGCCAGCTTTTAGCACGGCAAGCATCAGTGTGTATAGGCAGCTAAGCTATGGGTGATTTAGGTGCGCTGGGGGAGGTCCGGAGATGTTTGTGTCCAGGGGCCACTCACAGCTCAGCCAGGGAGTGACCAGTGAACCCGGACGGGCTGTAGCGGACATCAGGCAGTTTCCTGGCAGGCTGGGGGCCGGATTTGCAGTGGTACTGCTATATCGGCCCCTGTAACAATGTTGGCCCCTGGGGGAAACAACGTCGCAGACTAGTCTTCCCCCAGGGATCTTCGCGCGGCCGGAAGGACAAGGTGGTGTGAGAGTTCAAAGGGGTGGGTTTGGGGGTGGAATGGTGGTGAGTATAAAGTTGCTGGGGTGGGAGGTTCCGGCCTCTTTCCCAGCACCTCGCACCACCGGGATAGGGAAGTTCGGAGTTTTTAATTAAATTGATCCACCCGCCCACCCTACAGTTATTAGGGCGAGGGGGTGCGACGGAGGCGTGCCAGTTTAGGACAGGTTATGCAGTTCAAACGGGTTACGGAGCTTTGGAGGGGTGGGGAGTCACGGACGGGCGGAGCCACCCCTCAGGGGGGAGGGGAGGTACACAGGTGAAGGACGGGAGAGTCAGGATGCAAGGTGCAACAGAGGGAATGAAAGAGAGGATGCTTTTGAGGGCTGTGACGGTGAAGAAGGGATGGATGGAAAAGTTTACAGCAGGAATGGGAAGGAGTGAAAGTGGTGCGACAGATGGAGAAGGGATGGATGAGGTGGATGGGTTTGTTTATTGGTGATTAAAGTTATTGGAGTTAAATTGTTATGTTAATAAAGTTGTGTTTTTAATAACTTTGTCCTAATAAATGGCCTTTTATGCTTCAAACCAGCGTGGAGTGTATGGAGGCTGGTCAGTCCAAATTGATAGGGCTGCTTTGGGTTCATAATACGGCCCTGACAAAAAAAGGTCACCTGCAGCCTCATTTCATTCTCTAGCATCGGCAAGGGTGCCAAGTTTCTCTCTGCCCAGTGCGCTATCTTTGCAAAGGCCGGCTCTGCGACTCTGACTGCACCCACTGGAGCAGAGCGAGTTTCCGCGGGAAGTTTTACTTTTCCAGCCACGAAGCGTTTCCGAAGCGTGAAAGTGCAGGCTCATGGATCTGCCCGTCTCGCGCCGGCGGTGAAGGGGCTGAGCCCCGGCCGGCTGCGCTCCCCCGCGCGGTAATGAGTTCAGATCATCACTCAGGAAAGGCCGCCCCTCCCCTGGGAGCAGAGAACAGCAAAAAACGAGTCCTCTCCAGCCGGCCGGGCCCGCAGCCCCTCCAAGGGCTGCTGACATGAACAATGTTATTTTCACAAACATAATTACCCTCATCTAATTAAAACCAAGGGCCGCGCCATCCCTCAATGACACGGCGGAGGGGAGGGGGGAGACAACGAGCGAGAGGGAGAGAGGAGGCACGCGACGTCCGAGAGAGAGGGAGGCAGCTGGGAGGCGAGGCAAGGAAAGAAGGCAGCACGGAGAGAGGCTTAACTTTTTATCACGTATTTTTATTACACATTTTGAAGAGCCCGCCACATGTGGCGCCCGAGCTGCAAGATTATCAAAAAAGTTGTGTACACACTTTAAACCAGTGCATGAATTCAAGCTGAAAGTGCAAAAACAATTAATATCATATAGAACTCAAATACAGGCATACCCTAAAAAGAAGTATATATAAAGCACAGTAGTCTTTCATGTGCAATAACAGATTGATAGTATACCTCGCAAAGAAAGGATAAAATATGATAATTAAAAAAAACCCGACACATTTCCTATTAACTAGGATTCATAAAATATGCAAAACTTAGAAATCAATTAGAACCTAATTATCAGAATAAAGGTAACACATTTTATACTACGGAGTATCTGTGAACGGTACAGATAGGGCCTGATTACCAGTGACATGGAAAGATATTCGGTATTTACTGCACCTGATAAAATCTAACATGCTGGGGCTGAAAATAAATCGAGTGCTATACATAGCACCTATTCAGAGTCTTCTCTCTAATGAGGAATAGCATGCAGAATTGGGTGTTAACCCCTTCCTCGCCCCCCCCCTCCCAAAATCTCATGTCCCGGCATTTAACAGGCATTTTTTCACCTGTTAAAATCTGGCAGGTTTGACCTGCTGACATTTAACGGGGGCAGAGGAAAGATCACATTATTTTGCAATGGTACTATGGCAAGGTTTATAATTCCAATCCGTTTGCAAACAGGTGTTTATGCAGGTGTCCCAATTTTCTGGGGAATTTGTTATCAGGCCCATCCATAGCAGGGTACCTGCCAGGATGGTAATCACCGTTTTTCCCCAGAAGTCAATGCGAACAAATTAAACAATACACGGAATAGTCCGAGCCTCACAAACCACACACAATGACGTCAGGTCACAATTACTGCAGTCAGTGAGGAAGCCAGGAAACATAAAATGGCCCCAGACTCTGTAAGTGCTACAAGAATCTACACGTGATAACACAACATAGCTTAAAAATTCCATTACATTAAGTGTTTACATCCTGTAGAACCTTCACTAAAATTGGACATATGGGATAAAAAACGCCTGGATATCATCTCGTGTGATTCGCCGTGTTATACAAGTCTGGTCTGATTGATTGATTGATTGATTGATTGACAAATTAGAGCATTACAAAAAGTCAAAGGAAATTTGTGATGCCAACAAAAATATCACTTCTAATGAAAACACACACCGAAGCTAACGAACTGCAAGCAGAAATGATAGCGGATGATTTCTAAATATTAGTAAGAAATGTAATTGCCACAGAGATCAATAAATCTAATAACTCAGAGTGGGGCATGCACAATTTCAGACTCAGAGTTTGTGACTTCTAAATAATTATATCATAAGAAAGTGTTTGACTTACAGGGAGATTTTTTTTATTGCATTTCATACCTCAATCCAACAAAGTCATAATAATTTGACAGTCAAATACAGTGGCCGAATCATGATTTCATTATGTTCCAGATGTAGAAGAGAAACACGCACATATATATTTAAAAATAATTGTGCAGTGTACAGCGCACAAACTAAGGGGCAGATTTACATGCCCCGTACGGCACATTTGCGCCACCGTTGTGTCACTTTTTTGACGCAGCGGTGGCGTAAAGCCAGCGCCATACTGCGGGGTATTTACAACGTGATGCATCTAGGGAGATGCGTCACATTGTAAAGCCCAGCGCCACATGTAGGCGTTCCTGCACGGGGAGGGGGTTCCGGCGCAGGAGCACCTTTGAAAAGTGACTGAGTGAAATCTACAAGATTTCACACAGTCACTTTTACGGCCAGGCTGCGTCAAAACCCTGCGCCTGCTTGAAGCAGGCGTAAGCATTGACGCAGCATGTTGGGAATAGGGGCACCCGAGCCTTGCTGGAGCAGCGTCGCGCTTGGGACACAATTGCAGCAATGCGCCGCCTCTCCACCGGGGACTTAGGGGCAGATCTACAACTTCTGGCGCATCTCTGCTAATCAGCAGGGATGCGTCAGAAGAGTTGCGACGCATCTGCCCATCCGTGCGCCACGGTGCGCCGCATTTACAATGCGGCGCATCAGTGGTGGCGCATGGGTGGGCAGATGCGACGCAACTCTTCTGGCGCATCCCTGTTGATTAGCAGAGATGTCCCAGAAGTTGTAGATCTGCCCCTAAATCGGCAACTCTGTGAGCTGACACAAGTGCAGAAGACAGCACAGCTCAGCTGAAGACCAGTGGTAGCCGCTGCGCATCTCTGAGCAGCAGTATTCAGAGAGCATTAATTACTTGAAGTTTCTGAATTAGTGCACGAGGGACTGTGCAGATCAGTTGGGTTTGTTCAGAGGTGTAGGGGTAGGCTGACTTTCTGCTTGCGTCCTGTGAGGCATGAGCTTATCCATTTAAGGGCTGTTTTTGGGACGGAAAAGTCCTCTGCTTGGTTGGAGACGTGTACCCCTGCCCTGGGTGTCCAACTGGACTGCTGACCGGATCCTTGATGTTGATATTTTTTGTCTTCGTTCTACACGAATCATGCATGTGTGCCATGATTTAAGTCTGTCTCATGGATTGCAGTCATGTTGCATCTGGGGGAATACAGAACGTGCTACCCTCTTTTTTTTTTGTGTAGCAATGATTTTATTGGTAAAAATGTTAAATTGAGAAATAACACCAAAATACAATGACATGCAAGTCCGGGTTATTCCCATATTGAGATTCAAATGTTAATTGTGTTACATGCACTAAGAACGAAAATACTTATATATAATATTTAAGAGGGATGAGAAAAGGGAAGGAGGGGCAAGAGAATAAGCTGTTGAAGAACATAGTGTAAAGAAGGTAGGAAAAGACAGAGCTACACAGCAGGGAAGATAGACCGGTTAAGCGAAGTCAAAGTATAATAATACAGGTGGAAAATAAAGGGGGTGGGGGTAGGGTGAGGGGGTGCAATGATGGTGATGAAGGAGAATTAGGGGGTCTTTTGAGAAATTTCACCAATTGCAACACACAAAGAGTGGTGCACCTAATCACGTGCCCCTGTAACCTACATTATGTAGGAAAAACAACCAGAAAAAAAACAAGAACCTGCAAGCATCGCAGCAATGTACATAGAAAAGAAACACACAATGCAAGATTACCAAGGGGTTATCCTTGAGAACATCCATGAAACAGTGGATCTTGAACCGAGATTGGTTGAAAGAGAACAACGCTGGGTTTTCAGGCTCAAGACACATATCGAGGAATTTAACAGTAATATACCATGGAGTCAATTCGTTAAATGATAACTACCCCAGGAGGTTAAAACACTTTTTAGTAGAATGTATCATTCTCCCACCTAAGTAGACTATCCAGCTCATATTTATACCATTAACTTATGAAAGTCTACTAAATGCATCTACTGGGGATAAGGGAGCACTGAACGTGTCCCCTAAGAATTGAGTTTTTCCATTTCATTGTTTTCAATGAAATGGAGTTTCTTTTAGAATAGAATAGTCCTGCCCTGTCACGTGGTGCCAATCCAGTCCTTGGAAGTGGGTATAAAGTGCTGCTGTAGCTAAAATCCACTCATCGGCGCTGTTGCGTCACTCAGAAACAGTGCATCTCCATCAATGCTGATGCATTGCCCCGCTGCGAGGGTCAAGTGCTTTGCATCTCCATTGACGCTGACACATCACCGCTGCTGCGAGGATCGAGGAAATTGCATCGCTGATGGTGCGGAGCATCTCCTCATTCCCGATGCAGCTCCAACTTTGCCCGGCTCAGAGCCTTCATACCGCCTACATCCTAAGGATCGACACATCGCCTCCTTTGCTCCTCGCATCTCGTCCTCGATGCAAACGAACCAAGGTACTGTTCAGCGGGCCAAGGCTGGTCCCTCTATCCGACCACCACTCCATCACGGCAAGCTTTTGGATTTAACCCGGTCTAGTGCAATCAGATAGCCACGGTTGGCGCTCTTCTGCTTGTAAGCACTACATTTCAGTTTATTCTTTAAAAATTCCTAACTCCGGTTCTACCTATTGGATTATTGTCATTTTGGTCTTTTTTATGTTCACTAAATTAAGCTCTATTTTTCTAAAGAGTTGTGGTAGCTTTTTGTTTAGTTTTTTCAGTGTGTCACTGTTTGCATTGTTGCACAAATACTTTACACATTGCCTCTTACATTAAGCCTGAGTGCTATGTGCCAAGCTACCAGATGGTGAGCACAGGTTAATTTATGGTGTGTATTTCACTTACCCCGACTGGGATTGTGGTTCCTGCTTGGACAAGGTGCATGATTCTGCCAATCAGAAACCACATTTCTAACAGTTTGGTTGTCCATAGTTTGTAAATATTTAGGGCCTTATGTAGATTTAAGGGTAAGGTTTACTCCATCACAACGTTGACGGATATCCCGTCCGTCAAAATATAAATCCCATGGGATAATATGGAATTTATATTTCGGCAGACGAGTTATCCTTCACCGTTGTGATGGAGTAACCCGTCCACCGAAATCTAAAGCAGGCCCTAAGTCTCAAGTATGTCTGCTTGTAGAGCACGCAAGTTATCAGTGAGTGTGCTTTTAACCATTGTTTGGGTGAAAACACTTGGGAGATATCAGGTCATACAGAGGCTTCACTCACTCTGCGTAGTGAGGCAAACAAGTGTGCCCGAAGTTAGGAAATCTCAACAGGAACTGCAACTTTTTCATTGCGTCAGGAGGTTGCAAGGTTGCACATTTCTGTAGAAAGCCTGGAGCTAGACCCTTGCCCTTTTTGGATAATTCAGAACCCAGGAAGGTCAACGTCAGATTGGCCATCTTCAATATTTTGAAATTAATTTTGTAACCATGTGATGTTAATAAGTCACCACTCTATCTACCCTGGTCATGTGTAGAATCAAATCATCTTCCATTAGGTAGATGTCATCAATATATGACAGTACCTCTGCATCTGGTTGCAAGATCTCCATAATTCATGCTGAAAACAAGCCAGGATTATTGTAATATCACAGAGGCAAACTTCTGAATGAAAACTGCGCTCTGTTGATAATAAAAACAGTTAGATACTCACTTTCTGGTGCTATATTTTGACTGAAGAACTGCACTGGAAATATCCAGGGTCATTTTGAATTTTTTCCGCACTAGTTTCGTCATTAAAACTGTGCTGTATGCAGTTTGTACTGCATAGCTTCAAGTGAGTGAATTCAAATTTCTATAGTCTAAGAATATTCTATAGGAACTGTCTAGCTTAGGAACAGGGGCGTGTTCAAAGGTGAGAGGCAAGGTGTTATGATGCCTTGATATGGCAGCTGATCTAGAACTTCTTGAATACCATGTTTTGCTTCTGGCTTTAAGGGATATTGTGCTTGTGGTTCAGTACATAGGGGAATAACATGTGGACTAGAGTGTTTGTCCCTCCCCACTTGGTTCTTGTATAGTGTCAGAGCTTGTCTCACAGCCCATTTGCTAGCATGGATTTCCCCAATATCTTCAGGTATTATGGGAGAGAAGGCTACCCTTATGACCTTCTCCCCCTTGGTGCTTCCCTAATGAAGGTGGGAGGCCAGTCTTTTTCTGCCAGAATGATGTCATATTCATCAGATAACTGTGTCCGGAACACTGCTTTGTTTATACCTGGTGTATCTCTTTCACTTTGTATGTTCAAATTATGAACCCTGTCAGAAGGATTTAAATATTCATCTGGAGTATCAACCTGTGTAAAGTCATCAGTTGGATTTGCATCCAGTACCTCTGAAGTGTCTGATGAAGTATTGCGACTTCTGCCGCGCTGTCTATAAGCGCCCTCGCCCAAGTCCTGTTTCACAGAAGGACTCTAAGCTTGTTCAGCATGTTTTTTAGAAAGTCCTGCCACTTTTTTATTTTTTTCCCTGGGGTTATAGGGTCTAATCCTTTCTCTTGCCTCTTTACACTGTTATCAGACTTGCGTCCTACTTGACTTTTCCTTCTGTATTCTTTTTTTCTTCGGTATTCGGATCGGCTTCCCCTTTCTGTTCTTTTACATTCAGTGACCTGAAATGAACTTGAAAAACGCCTACCAGAATACTGATACCAGTCTGTTTTTAGGTCTCGACTATTCTATTCCGTTAGGGATTGAATAGGCGAGATTATAGTAAGCAGTCCGAAAAGTCTACCCAGCCTGCAGATCGCGTACAGTTCATGTGAGGCAGGCGTGTGGGGCAGTGGCGTGCACATCAAACACCATCGGCCTCGGCATCAGACTTCAAAGGAAGCCGCTCGTACACCACCATTTGTCTGAGCCTCGGCATCAGACTTCAAAGAAATTCGCTCCCAAGCCGCTCCCCCCATCAGACTTCAAAGGACTGCGCTCCCGCTCCCCCGCCCCCCGCCCCGCAATGCCGAGAGCTTGTTTTTTTTGCATCCATTTCCCGGGGAAGCCGTGTTTTTTTCGGCGTTCTCTGCACCTTTTTTTTCTGGACGAAAGTGAAAGCCTACCGTGCTTGTTTACAGTAGCCTTGTTCCTCAAATGCTGTTGCTGTGTTGCCATCTCTCTAGAGACACAGCTTGAAAACACTCAACTTGCTAGCTACAATGCAACATCCACTATGCTTTGCCTCTAGACACGTTGATTCCTCGCAGACTGTGCTGACTCTGCCCCTCCTGATTCTGAAACGGACCAATGCAGTCACCAAGCAGTCTCTTCTCTGTGTCTTATGATGTCTGCCCTGTCACCATTTACTTCAGACCCTCACCCTCACACCCCCTCACCCTCACACCCCCTCTCACTCTCACACCCCCTCACACCTTCCCCCACCCTCACTCACCCTCACCCTCACACCCTCACCCTCACAACCCTCTCACCCTCACACACCCCCTCACTCACCCTCTCACCCACCCTCACCCACCCTCTCACCCTCACACACACTTTCACCCTCACACACCCTCTCACCCTCTCACCCACCCTCACCCTCACACCCACACCCTCTCACCCCCTCACCCTCACACCCCTTCACACCCTCACCCCCTCACACACACCCTCACACCCCCTCACTCTCACACCCCCCTCACCCTCACACACCCTCAACCTCACAGACCCTCACCCTCACTCACCCTCTCACACCCTCTCACCCCCTCTCATCCTCACAAACCCTCACCCTCACACACATACTCACCCTCACACATCCTCTCACCCTCACACACCCTTTCACCCTTTCACCCTCACACACCCTCTCACCCTCACACCCCCTCACCCTCACACCCCCTCACTTTCATACCCTCACCCTCACACCCCCTCACCCTCACACCCCCTCCCCCTCACACCCCCTCACCCTCACACCCCCTCACCCTCACTCACCCTCACCCTCACTCACCCTCTCACCCTCACACACACTCTCACCCTCACACACCCTTTCCCACTCACACACCCACTCACCCTCATAACCCCTCACCCTCAAATCCCCTCACCCTCCCTCAAACCCTCACCCTCACACAACCTCACCCTCACACACCCTCACCCTCACATACCCTCACCCTCACTCACCCTCACACACCCTCACCCTCACTCACCCTCTCACCCTCACACACCCTCAAACACCCTCTCACCTTCACACACCCTCTCACACTCACACCCCCTCACCCTCACACCCCCTCACCCTCACACCCCCTCACCCTCACTCTCCCTCACACACCCTCACCCTCACTCACCCTCTCACCCTCACACATCCTCTCACCCTCATACACCCTCTCACCCTCACACCCCCTCACCCTCACATACCCTCACCCTCCCTCTCACCCTCACACACCCTTTCACCTTCACACACCCTCTCACCCACCCTCACCCACCCTCACCCTCACACCCCCTCACCCTCACACCCCTCACCCTCACACACACCCTCACACCCCTCACCCTCACACCCCCTCACACCCCCACACCCCTCACCCTCACACCCTCACACACACCCTCACTCTCACACCCCTTCACCCTCACACCCCTCACCCTTACCCTCACTCCCCCTCACACACCCTCATACACCCGCACCCTCACACACCCTCACCCTCACTCACACTCTCACCCTCACACACCCTCTCACCCCCTCTCAACCTCACACACCCGCTAACCCTCACACACCCCTCACCCTCACACACCCTCTCACCCTCACACCTCCTCACCCTCGCACCCCCTCACACTCACACACCCTCTCACCCTCACACACCCTCTCACCCTCACACCACCTCTTACCCTCACACCCCCTCTCACCCTCACACCCCCTCTCACCCTCACCCCCCCTCACCCTCACAACCCCTCAACCTCACACCCTCACACCCCCTCACCCTTAAACCACCTCACCCTCACACCCCCTCACCCTCACACACCCTCAAACCCCCTGACACTCACACCCCCTTACACCCCCTCCCTCCCCCTCACCCTCACACCCTCACACACCCTCACACAGCTCACCCTCACACCCACTCTCACACCCCCTCACCCTCACACCCCCTCACACTCACACACCCTCACACCCTCACACACCCTCACACAGCTCACCCTCACACCCACTCTCACCCCTCACCCTCACACACCCTCACCCTCACTCACCCTCACAAAACTCACCCTCACACACCCTCATCCTCTCACACCCGCTCACTCACCCTCACACCCCTTAACCCTCACACACCCTCACCCCCTAACCCTCACACCCCCTCTCACCCTCACACCCCCTCACCCTCACATCCCCTCACCCTCCCTCAAACCCTCACCTTCACACCCCCTCACCCTCACACATACTCACCCTCACACACCCTCACCCTCAGTGGTTCTGTGGTTCTGTGACTTTGAGGGTCTGTGGTTCGTAGATTCTGAACCCGTTCAATGAAGGACGTCGGATATAGACGATTTTGGTATCAGCGGACCGCAAATGGCGAGTGCGGTATGTACGAGTGTTTTCATCATAATCGATTGATGGATGTACTGTGTATTTAATGATTTGGTCCTGAAACCCTCGGGTTCCATTTTGTGTGCGGCAGCCATTTTGTGTGTTGCCCTCACGTAGGCTGATGACTGTGGCCGAGCGAGTCTTTGGGACACGTACACCTTTAGCTGACTTCTGTGTGACCTGAGCGAACTGACTCCCTCGCCCGAGGCTAAACTTGTTGAGCCAGTTCCTCATTAGGCAGCTGATCAGACAGAGATCAAAGAGCAGGACATTGCTGAGTTTATGGTACATGCACACACCCTTCTATCTTGCTTCTCATCTGTTTCTGTTCCTTCCTTTATGGCCTATTTTATGACATGGGTTGAGGCCTTTTATTATGGGTTCGTTTGGCCTGTCCGAGCAAGAATGTTGGTTTTTGACTTGTCATCTCTGGTGGGCTGGAAAACTGAAAGTGGGTTTGTCGTTACGTGATACTTCTGAAATGTCACTGTTTGATTGGTCAGTTTGAAAGTAATTGATTCTACCCAGGAATGTGATTGTTGGCATCAAAGACGATGTTTCGTTCTATGAATGTGTGCAGTCTCTAGCGAACCACCCGTGTCATGCTTCGTAGACCTCTGTTCCTGGTTGCAACCAATAAATTTGATCTCTGATGTCACCAAGAAGTATCCCGTGTCTCTGTATGCCAAGACAGGAGAACTCGAAGACATCGGGCGTTTTCCCCTGGTGCCGCTGGGTTCTAAAACCCGGTTCTTCACCTCTCACCCTCACACACCCTCACACACCCTCTCAACCTCACACACCCTCTCACCCTCACACACCCCTCACCCTCACACACCCCTCACCCTCACACACCTTCTCACCCTCACACCTCCTCACCCTCACACCCCCTCACCCTCACACCCACACACCCTCACCCTCACACACCCTCTCACCCTCACATACCCTCCCACAATCACACCCCCTCTCACCCTCACTCCCCTCACCCTCACACCCCCTCACCCTCACCCCCGCACCCTCACCCTCACACACCCTCATCCTCACACACCCTCACACCCCCATACCCTCACACCCCCTCACCCTCACACCCCCTCACACACCCTCACACCCCCTCTCACCCCTCAACCTCACACACCCTCACACACCCTCACGTACCCTCCCTCACCCTCACTCACCCTCACACCCCCTCACCCTCACACCCCCTCACTCACCCTCACACCCCTTCACCGTCACACACCCTCACCCCCTAACCCTCAAACACCCTCACCACCTCACACCCCTTCACTCACCCTCACACCCTCACCCTTACACCCTCTCACCCCCTCACCCTCACACTCCTCACCCTCACACCCTCAATCTCACACCCTCACCCTCACACCCTCAATCTCACACCCTCACCCTCACAACCCCTCACCCTCACACCCCCTCACACCCCCTCACCCTCACACCCCCTCACCCTCACACCATCTCTCCCACACACGCCCTCATCCTCATACCCCCTCACCCTCACTCACCCTCACACACCCTCACCAGCATAGCATAACAAAACATAGCATAGCATAACAAAACACAGCATAGCATAGCATAACAAAAAAAAGCATAGGATAGCAAAACATAGCATAGCATAACAAAACAAAGCATAGGATAGCAAAACAAAACAGCATAACAAAACAAAACATAGCATAGCAAAACACAACAAAGCATAGCATAGCATAACAAAGCACAACAAATCATAGCATAGCATAACAAAACAAAGCATCACATAACAAAGCATAGCAAAACAAAACATAGCATAGCATAACAAAATATAGCATAGCATTACAAAACACAACAAAACATAGCAGACCAAAACATTGCATAACATAACAAAACATAGCATAACATAACATAAAACAAAGCATAGCATAACAAAACATAGCAAAACACAACAAAACATAGCAAAACACAACAAAACAGCATAGCACAACAAAACACAACAAAACATAGCATACATAACAAAACATAGCATAAAAAAGCATAGCAAAACATAGCATAGCATAACAAAACACTACAAAACATAGCATAGCATAACAAAACACAACATAGCTCAGCATAACAAAACAAAGCATAGCATAACAAAACATAGCACAGCATAACAAAACATAGCATAGCATAACAAAACAAAGCATAGGATAGCAAAACTAAACATAGAATAGCATAACAAAACAAAGCATAGGATAGCAAAACAAAACATAGCATGGCATAACAAAACATAGCATAACATAACAACACATAGCATAACAAAACATAGCAAAACACAACAAAACACAGCATAGCTTAACAAAACACAACAAAACATAGCAGAGCAAAACTTTGCATACCAAACACAACAAAACTTAACATAGCATAGCATAACAAAACATAGCATAGCAAAACAAAGCATAGAATAAGAAAACACAACAAAACATAGCATAGCATAACAAAACATAGCATAGCATAACATAGCATAGCATAGCAAAACAAAGCATAGCATAACAAAACATAGCATAGCATAACATAACACAGCATAGCATAGCAAAACAATTCGAAGCATAGGATAGCAAAACATAGTATAGCATAACAAAACAAAACATAGGATAGCAAAACAAATCATAGCATAGTATACAGCATCACTCCGCACCACCACAGCATCACTCAGGGGCACCACAACATCAATATGCGCTACAACAGCATCACTGAACGCCACAGCATCACTCGTTCGCCATCACAACATCACTCAGCGCCACCACAGTATCAATCTGTGCAACCATTCAACAACGCCCATTTCAAAGATGTTCTCTCAATGTTTCAAGCTTTATTACAAATGTAACAAAAAGATGTTAATATTTCACTTCTGTTCTTAGATTTTCGTCACAATAAAATACACTGAACATATTCTTCACCAAAGTTATTTACAAAACTTTAAGCTATTGCCATTATAAATTACAATAACTTTTATTTAAGTATTATTTATTGAAAAAAAATTAAAAGCCATTGTTATTTGTAATATCAATACATGTAAGTCACGTAAATACAACACATATTGCATTACAAATGCTATAGGTGTCACATTTGCGAAAGTTATAACTATTGGAATTGTAAATGAAAAAGCTATTAATTTCGCTATTTTCAAAAACAAAACATAAATAAAAAAATTGTTATTTACAATACCAATAGCTCAAACTTTCCTAATGCGAGACCTATTGCATTGCAAATGCTTATTTTATTTTCTTGAGGTCTCTTAGGTTGTAACCACTTCTGCAGGTTTTCCTGAGAAGCGGGTGATCCAGTCTGTCTTTTATCTTTGTATTTTTGTTTTTTCTTCCCTTCCGTTGCAGATTTTTCCGTAACAGTACCTTCAGTATAATTTTTAGGTTTTAATGTGGCTTAACAGGTCGAGTATCTAAGGTATCTCTACCTACAGAGCTATAAACTTCAGCAATTATTTTTGGTAGTTTCCTTCACGTTCTTGAACCGGGACTGCTTCCAGTCTCTGACGTAGAGCCATAATTGAAGCCTCTCCCTTTTTGTTACTTAGAATGGTAGAGGAAACTGTAGAGAAGTTCTACATCAACTTTGTTTCTAAATCGAGAGCTGGTGCAGCTCTATGCTTGTTTTGTACCTGTCTCAGTAAATCAGGGAGGACTGCCAATGAAGGCGTGCCATGAGTAGTGGTATAAATGCATGCAAAGATGCTTCCCCGGGAATTACACTCCTCTACTGGAGGCATCATCCCAAGAGGAAAATACATAGTCAATATCCTTTGTTTATCTTGGGGGGTAGTGTACGAATAGACTGCTTCTAACTGGTTGGTCTTACGAGCAATCCAGAAAGCCATTTCATCACGCTTCATAGACGCGTTTGCCATGATGGCATTAATAGGCTGTGGACTAATGGTTTGTATGTGTGTGGGAGCAGCAGGCTCTGCTGCAAACAGAAGGTCTGGACACCAGAGTTTACTGTTCAAATTATACAAGACTCCTGTATAAGGGGACTGTGTAATTTAATACTCCTACCACCATCTTCATGGGATAGGTTGTCAGGGTAAGGAACAGAAGTGTAACCAGCCAGGACTGGCCACGTAGGCCAGTCATTGCTCAGAGGCCCCAAACAGACATGTCTGTGCATATACAGCAAATGACCCCCAAACCAATGTTGGTGTTCCTGATACTTTAAAGGGATTTCCAAATCTTGGAACATCTGTATATTCTTGAAACTGCCCTGAGGCAGCATCAATAATCTCAAACTCCACCCAGGAGTAAAATGCCTCAAAGGCATACGCTGGATGTGCAGCTACTACAAAAGTAACTGCTCCACCCACCCCCTCATCGGGGCACCTCGTGATTTGAGATGTTGAGTAACCACTTCCCTGCAATTGACCCCATAATAATAGGTGCTGCCATAATGAATCTATTACATTTTTATAATTGGAATCAAAGAATTATAAACCCACAGAATGGGGAATAATCGTTGCTGAGTCAAGCCTGAGGAATCCATGGAAATAGGTGCTCCTTTATCTCCAATAGGAGGTAACCATAATTACTAAGGACATCTCAGTAATGATGGAATAATGGTTCAGATGTGTGTAATAAGTACAAATTACTCAATGTATAACCATAAGATACATGCACCACGTTGGTTGCCAGCTGTTGCATATGTTATGACTTTGATGTCACTCAACAAGGTGTGCTTTCCCTCCCACAGGTGACAGCAGGAAACATGGTTCTATTCACTAGCGATGAATATGAAAGACAGGTTATTGTAGCCCTGCAAAACACAGTCCAATGTTTAACTGACATAGAATTATTGCTTTTAGGTTACTAACAAACCCATAAAGGGATCAGGAACGCCATAGAAACGGAAACCAATCTTACCTTGATATTCAAAGAATTCCACACACTGTACTAAGAAGAATGAACACTTTTAAGTAAAAATAATTTATTATTACAGGAACAATCTGTTTCTCAGTACATCTTAAACGACTACACAGAATATTATAAAATAAACAAGAAGGCACGTTATAAATAACAAGACTAAAATGAACAATCTGTTTCTCAGTACATCTAAAACAACTACACAGAATATTATAAAAATAACAAGAAGGCACGTTATAAATAACAAGACTAAAATGAACAATCTATTTCTCAGTACATCTAAAACAACTACACAGAATATTATAAAAATAACAAGAAGGCATATTATAAATAACAAGACTAAAATGAACACTCTGTTTCTCAGTACATCTGAAACAACTACACAGAATATTATAAAAATAACAAGAAGGCGCGTTATAAATAACAAGACTAAAATGAACAATCTGTGTCTCAGTACATCTAAAACAACTACACAGAATATTATAAAAATAGCAAGAAGGCATATTATAAATAACAAGACTAAAATGCTCAATCACCTTTTTAAGGCAAACATCCTTTACAACAAGGTTTTTACCTCATTGTGCCTTTACCACGCATTTGTAGCACGCAGATTTTTCCAGTGAATATGCATTTACAATGCATGCCAATACCACGCATTTAAGGTAAGTTGGGGGTCTCCCCCCGCAAATACATTGTTTTCAAATATAAAAACAATGCGTGGTATTGGCATGCATTGTAAATGCATATTCACTGGTAAAATATGTGTGGTAAGAAATGTGTGGTAAAGGCACAACGAGGTAAAAACCGCGATGTAAAGGCTGTTTCCCTTAAAAAGGGAGGCTCAACCGGTGTTTCCGCAGGGACGAGGTGGACGAACAGATGCTGGGTCCCAACTTCCCTCACCCACCACTTCAGCCCAAAACCGTTAAAGCCAAAGAGATGAAAGTGGGGAAGAGGGGAAACAAAACAAGGAAAAGGCAAAGGAGTAGAACACGATGGTACATCTGGCACGATGTTCCTATGGGTTTGACTGCATATACCTACTAATGGATAAAAATTATATGTGGTAAATACTGATCATACACACAAATAAATGTAAATGTGTTTGTATTCATATAGCGCCTTCTACCCAGAGGTCTTGTAGCGCTGTATTCATACCGCTGTAGAACCCTTCCTGGCTTTCCTGTGAGATGTCCACTCCTGGGCACCTACTACAACAAAAGGTATCCAGGAGTCACAACCAAGTGTTTTTACTCTAGACTGACCACCATATGACTTACAGGTTAGATTGTGAATTAAATATCGTTCATATGTGAAAAACCATTCAACTACTCATATGCTCAGCATGCAACCAAGGTAGGAATTTTTCCCATCAGTTGCCGTTCTGTACCACCACTATCACATCATTTGGGTCCTCCTTACCCAGGAGTTAGTACAAGAGAACAGTCACACTGTGTAGGGCGTGAAAACTGTATGAGTGAGGAGACTGATGTTATTTGTTTCGCTGGGTGGTATCGGTATGGTGTTGAAATTATAATTACAACTGAAAGAAAGCAGTGCAGTGAAAAAGAGTGGTAGTGAGTAAAATTAGGTGGAACTGAGTAGAATAAGTGCTTTATTAGCTTCTCTCAGACCCCCAAATCTAAAAACAGGTGAACAGTGAAAAGTAGATTTAACAAAATATCTACTAGCAAGTGGTCGGCATGTTTCAGCATATAAGCGGAAGTTATCCTATGCGTTCATCAGGACCTAGATGTTGCTACTGCTTGCATAAATTAGTGATAAGGAAATAAAAGGGAAAAATTTCACCTGAGTGTCAGGTGTTGATTCTCCACCACAATCTAAGGAAGTCATATGGATAAGGTAAAAGAAAAGAGAAAAACAACATTTGTCAAAGAATGCACTCCCATGTTGCGCTATTCTCGTGATCATGTGTATACAGTTTGATTGACATGATAACACTCACCCAGTATTTATGGGGATGGCGCCTCACCTCACCTGGCTGCAGCTCAGGTAAATAAGGAGCACCCCTCTGTTAGCAAAATACAATTATAGAAACACTCAACCGATTCAGTAAAACAAGGCAAGAATTGCTGACTGTTATATTTAAACAACTTAGTGGGTAAATCTATTTGTCAAGAGTCTTTACTAATGGTACAGGTAAAAGACTTAGCGGATGAAAATTGCTATGTATGATTGATCTACAAACAATGATTTTACCCGTTACGAGTATTTAAATATGTAACCGGTATATCCCCCTGTCACGTATACACAAGAGACCCGGTAAGGGCGTTTTCTAGTGACACGCCCGGGCGTTTAAGATTAGAAAGCCACGAGATCGTATCAAGGCGTTATCGTTTATGTGGCCGACATCGCTGCCAGTAAAGACCTCTCACACACTCACTTCTCCGTCAGTGTCTCCCAACGTCCCTCTGGGCTATTCTGGGGAGGCACCGAACGAGAGAAAAGGGCGGGTATATCAATGGAGCTTGACAAGCAGGTGTGGTGTGTTCTGGGAATTGTAGTTTGCTTTCAAAAAAGCAGAAGAAAGTCGATAATTCTAGAATTCAGATGTTAATGTTTTTATGATAAAAGAAAGGATCTCTCTTTCAGTAGGGTATCACGGGTGGTACAGGGATATAATTCCACCCATTTGTTTAATAAATTTGCTCTCAGACAGTATCAGACCCTGTTATAGTTACATCCAAGGTATCGGTTCATTGAGACCCTCCTTGTCACTGTTTAGTTTATAGACCCATTTCTGTTCGATTTTAAACAGAAACTTGCCTATATCAGGACAGTGGTCCGGTATGGTAGGTTGTTCCAGTATGGTCCATGTGAAGTCACTGGGACCATGTCCCTTTTCCAAAAAATGAGCTGTTAAGCGTGTCGCTTGTTTGCGGCATCGGACAGTGCTCTTGTGTTCACCAATTCTTATTTTCGTTTTTCGAGTCGTCATGCCCACGTATCTCTTAGGGCACGGGCAAGTGATCATATAGATGGTATTTTCACTATTACAATTGGTGAATTTGCGCTGTTGCCATGGGCGCATGGTTCCGATGTCAACACTGGTGGACTTAGTTGTTTGGGGACATGCCGAACAATTACCGCAAGGATGGTGTCCTTGTACAGGCGGCAGATCCCACACCCCCAAGGTGAAGCCAGGCATCCAAGCACTTCTGGGGCCATTGTGGAGATTAAGCAAGCTATTGCCCAGAGTCACAGAGTGGGACCCATGATTAGAATAGGCACTGAGGTGAGAATGATCAGGTCCGGGGAGATTGAGTCCAAGAGCCGCTGAGGCGGGAATTGAACCCTGGTCAGACCTCTGCAACAGGGTCTGCCGCTCTAACCATTGAGCCACGCTTCTCCACAGCAATGCTAATAAGGACATAAGACATAAGTAGGCGGGATATACCTGATTGACACCCCTCTTTTGAATTATTGAAGATATAGATGTGCAGGAAGTAAAGATAGAACTGATGTGTCTATAAGAAACAACTACTACATATCAAAATTAGGACTGCAGAATTAAGCATTCAATTTTGATAAGAGTGAACAATACTAACCTTAACGAGGACCGCCATCAGGTTCCACAAGACCCAAAAAATAACGTAATCCAGAGTTAATAGAAAAAAAACAAAAAACGTATTTTCCTAGTCAGAATAAAAGTTTGAACGAATCTACACAAAAGGGGTGCAGGGTCTGTTATAGGATTAACTATCCTTAGATTTCACAAATGATAACTAATGCCACTTTCTTATTCAACAGCATAAGAAGCATAAGGAAACACCAGGAAAAATCATAAACTCAACTCCGTGAATTGTAGAGAATCAGATAAGTACTAATATAATGAACTCAGATTATTTAATCCTACTGGGAGACTGATGGCTAGTATTCTTTCAGTAAACTCTCTCTGCTGTTTCCTCCTATGAACGCATCTGCGCTGAGCGAAAGAGCTGGCCAGGAGAGAACTGAAGGAGATTGAAGCAGCCTGCGATGAATTACCCAACCAACTACTGACTGCTGCCCCCGGAGGAAGAACTGTGACCCAGAAGGAAAAGGGTCAAGAAGCCATAATGAGAACATGTCGGAGACGTGTCTGCGACCCGACGCATAGCTGCATAAAGATACAGGTAAATTCAGCGAAATTCGGGATTGCGGGAGGGCATGACGGGAATCCGTGATGTAAAGTGAATCGAGATCCAGTCACAGGCCACCCCCTTTATTGGCCCTTAACCCGCCCCTGCCTGCCTACGTTTGCCAGCGTGCGGTGTGGCTGTGACAGTACACTCACCCTTGGACCCACCTTACAGGCATAGGCTTAGCTGGATAACACCTGTGGAACAATTGCAAAAGCCTGGGAGCATGAACATGACTAGCAGGTTCCCAAGTTCGTTCCTCCGGCCTGTATGCCTTCCAATGTATCAGAAAATGCATCTGGCAACGCACTCTACAAGAGTTCACACGATAGTCTATTTCGTACTCAGGCTCATCATCCACCAATACAGGGGGGGTTGTGCAGACAAACATGGCAAAGTGGATGGATTTATCACTTTAGAAATAGCATATGGACCAATAAAACGAGGTTTAAACATTCTTGTTCCTTTTATAATGATGTTTCTTGTGCATAGCCACACTGTGTCTCCAGCTGCATAAGTAGGAAATGGCAATGTTGATCTGAGTTATCCTTATACCTACTCTTAGGCTCTTCTATATTCGTTTTGGCCTTAGTATGTATCCCCTGCAGGTGAGTCACAAAGTCTAAGACTGCAGGGCTGGAAGATGGAACAAAAGGAGACAAAAGTCCACAGTGAGTGTGGAAACCAAAATTGCAGAAAAAAGGAGAGAAACATATGGAAGAATGGTCACCATTATTGTATGCGAACTCTGCAGTCCAGAGAAAGGTATCCCATTCTTCAGCCGTGTGTAACAGTTGGCACTTCAGGTATTGTTCAGTGCATTGATTTAACCTTTCGGTTTGCCCATCTGTCTGGGGGTGATGTGCAGAAGAGAGTCTTACATCCATTTGTAACAGGGTACTCACACCCTTCCAGAATTTGGATACAAATTGGGGGCCTCGATCTGACACAATAACGGGAGACCGTGAATCCTTACCGCATGCTGGAGAAAGACAGAAGCCAGTTCTTTAGAGTCAGGTAAACCTTTTAAAGGTATAATATGAGACATTTTTGTCAACATATCGACAACCACAAATATAACAGAATGTCCCTGCTTAGTGGGCGGAAGTTGAACAATAAAATCCATTGAAATGGAGTGCCATGGTGTAGGAAGTTGGGGCATTGGGTTTAGCAGACCTGCTGGGACTTGGTGTGAACTTTTGCTTTGTGCACAGATATGATACGGCTGAATGTACAGGTGAGCATCCTGACACATAGATGGTCACCAAAAGGATCTTTTAAGTAAGGCAATAGTTCAACTGGAATTTCCCTACGTTTAACCCATGTAGAGTCAATACAATTCCCTGTTGCTCTAGAGTCCAACATGATCTGGACTTCTTTGGACTTATCTCCCCCCTCACTCTGGCTTTCATAAACAAAATGGTGTAAAGGGGAAAATGCATATTTCTGACCTTTGGAAGACCATCAAACCTGACCTACTCGAGCAACCTGTCTCCAAAGTTCTCTGGCTTGCTAGTTTCCTGACTCAGAACGTCTTTTAGGCTTAACAGGGCAGTCTCGTAAAAAGTGACCTGACTCACCACAGTATAAACATAGTTTTGTATTTCTCCGTTTTGCCTTTCTTCGTCTCTCAATGACCCTTTGATATTACCTATCTGCATAGGTTCAGGGTCCTCAATGTTTTTGTCAAACTCCATCTTTTTTTCCTTAAATGTGATGAACTTCGTTTCTGAACATCCTTTTTCTCGCCTTCGTTCGTGCAATCTGTTTTATAGTTTGACCACCAAATCAATTAAAGCGTCTCAAGAGTCGGGGGTTCACTACCTGTGCTAAAACCACTTTTAGCTCATCTTTCAGCCTTTGTAAAATAGGGCACTGCGCTTGACCTCAGGCCATCCTGCCTCTGCAATTAATCTATTGAAACAAGAGATGATTGTCTTGAGTTCTTTTGATCCCTGTTTTAGGTTCAACATTTCGGTGTCTACTGAGTGCATGAATGAGTGTCTGTCAAACAATCGCCTTAACTCTTCTTTGAAGGCCCTGTAATCATACAATAAAGGGTCATTACGATCTACTAAAGGGATAGACCACGAAGCAGCCGCACCTCCCAAATATGATAACACAAATGCTCCTTTCGATTGCTCTGTGGGGAAACAAGAAGCTTTACATATAAAGTGTAACTGCATTGGTTGATAAAATTAGCAAACTTACCAGGATCTAATGGTATAGATGAAGGGGTTGTTATGTGATATACTGGTGCAGTACTGCTGGAGGAAGGCGACTGAGATGAGAAAAAATTACCAGGAGCTCCTGACACAGTATCTGGCGAGGATGCATTTTGGGTGTCGTGCTGTAAGGCATCTACCATAAAAGTCAGGGCCTGTGTTTCTTTTTGAAAGTTCCCTATCATGTGTGCCACATCAGCCAACATAATCTGTTGTTCCTCCATCACGCCCAGGTGGAAAATCAACGTGGACTTTGCGTTTTGTGGAGCTCACCTGGTGTTTCTGAAGGAACGACGTGGACAAACAGATGGTGGGTCCCAACTTCCCTCACTCACCACTTCAGCCATTATTGTTAAAGCCAAAGAAATGAAAGTGGGGAAAAGGGGAAACAAATCAAGGAAAGGAAGAGGAGTAGAACACAATGGTACTTATCACGCGATGTTCCTATGGGTTTTAATTGCATATACCTCCTGATGGATAAAAAATTATATGTAGTAAGTATTGATAATACACACAAAGATAGCAATGTTAATAAGGGAATAAGACATAGGTAGGTGGGATATACCTGATGGATGTCCCACTTTTGAATTATTGAAGATATTTACGTGTGAAAGTAAAGAAAGAACTGATGTGTCTATAAGAAACAAGTACTACATATTAACATTAGGACTACAGAATTAAGCATTCAATTATGACAAGAGTGAACAGTACTAACCTTAACGAGGACCACCATCAGGTTCCACAAGACCCGAAACATAACTCAATCCGGAGTTACTAGGAAAAAAACTAAAAACGTATTTTCCTAGTCAGGATAAAAGTTTGAACGAATCTACACAAAAAGGGGTGAAGGGTCTGTTATAGGATAAACTATCCCTAGATTTCACAAATGATAACTAATGCCACTTTCTTATTCAACAGCATAAGAAGCAGAAGAAAAGCCCAGGAAAAATCATAAACTCCACTCCCATGAATTGTAGAGAACCAGTAAGTACTAATATAATGAGCTCAGATTACTTAATCTTACCGTGAGACTGAGGGCTAGGGTTCTTTCAGTAAATTCTCTCTGTTTTTCCCTCGTAGGAACGAATCTGCGCTGAAAGTAAGAGCTGTCCAGGAGATAACCGAAGGAGACTAAAGCAGCCTGTGAGGACAGGAGGCTGAAGCTGCCGGCGAGGAATTACCTAACCAACTGCTGACTGCTGCCCCCAAATAAAGAGCTGCGATCCGGAAGGGACAGATTCAAGAAGCCATAACGAGAATGTGTTGGAGACATCCCTGCGACCCGAAGCGTAACTGCAGAAAGATACAGGTAAGACCCTGAAAATTTGGGATTGCAGGAGGGCTTGACAGGAATGTGTGAGGGCACTCGAAGCGCGTTCCAGTCACAGGACACCCCCTTTATCGGCCCTAAGCTGCGCATCCCCTGCCCACCGACGTCTGTCGGCGTGCAGTGCAGCCACAAAAATGACATCCAAGCCTGAACTTTGGTCAATCCCATGAATTGTATTGTGGGACAATCAGCTTTGGAATCTTGCCTTCTGTGACAGACAGTCTTTCATGAACAAAGAGAGAAGTGTTCATTTAAAAAGAAGTAGAACCTCAATATAAAACTTCAAAAACTCAGACCCTAAATTACATTTTGGTGTCTGGAAATTATGGATAAGAAGGATAGGCTGAGACCTCAAAACCTTGTCATCTGCCAAGCAGCTAAAAGGGCTGTGTGAGAAGTGCAAGCTCTGGAAGACTGTTTGTGAGCAGGACTGGGGGCAAAGGCTTGCTAGTCTCCCTGCTGGTTGAAGGAATATCAACCAGAACACCAAGAACACCTGCCCCGGAGCCGTGAGCATCAGCAACTGGTTGCTTGCCAAGACCAGTGTGCCCTGTGAGGAAGATGAGAGCATTGGAGGTAACGAGGTCCAGTGGGGAACTCTGCGACTGGATTCCCTGAGCAGGGTCTAAGAGTGTACACTGGTTGGGTTGTTTCCCATGTGCAGTGTCAGCTCAGTGACTCGCGTATGCCAAGAGAGAGCTGCCAGAGACTAAGTCGTGAATTAAGCGCTGTGCGGGACTAGACAAACCTGTACTGCCATGTATCGGTGACCGCAAATGCCAGAGGCGGCCACTTCTTCCATAAGCGCCGAAGCTCGTAACCATCTTGTTGTGAACGCCTGCACCAAGACAGTCTGCATCCCGCCCAAACCGCCACCTGCGAGCCATGCTGGCCGCCACTGTAAACAAATAGATGTATTATTAATGGTAGCTGTCCAAGGGCCAGCGGTTGTTCCCTTTAACCATTTTTGGCTCTTCAAGCTACAGTACTTTGCATTCTGGAACTTGTAGTTTCATTTTATCATCAGAAATGAGGACTTTAAAAATATGCAAAGTGCTGTTGGCTAAAAAGTCAGGATCTGCTAAAGATGTCATGGCAACTTTAACTTAGTCCTTATTACAAATGGACCCATAAATTTAGTGTGGTAATATTGAACTCATATTACCACACCATTGCAAATGTAGGGCTCAAATGGGGAATACAGTGCAGGATGCAATTATACCGTACATTTTAATCATGGTTTTGTTGATTGCTGAGTACGCCTCTGTGCATGGAATCGAACAGTGGAAGCAGTTGGCTATGTGCACAGAAACACAAGTAATACCTGTTTCACTTACATTGAAAATAAAAGAGCACTTGTGATGAGGACCTTACCACTCTAAACACATTAACAGTTTCTTATGGGTTTCTTATGGGTGTCTACTAGCCCCAATGTAATCAGAGTGGTGTTCAGCTAGTCCTGTTTTTCAGCCAACAGCACTACGAATCCTGGAGGGGTCGCTCCTGTGGATATGATTTTATCCTGGAAGGAAACAAAAAGAATTTGTGGGTCCTCGCTGTATTCTAGGGCAACCACACCCCTCCAGGTGATTACGGACACCGTTTTCACATTCCATACATGCCAATATTTTGAAACTAGAAAGTGGGAAAGTTTGGGGGGGAAAACAGGGACTTCATTTTCCCCAGACTGATGCAAATACAATTTTAAGCAGGAAACAACTAAAATAAAGGCATTTTTGGCATTAAAAAATCAGGAGCTTCCACTTGAATTGGGTCTGTTGGCATGTATGAAATTTGTGAGATACCTAAGTCATTCTGAGAGCTATAGTTTCGTCTGTTTCCATTTAACTTTGAGGATTTAGGTGAAAAGTTCAGGACTGGAGACTGGCTGTAAGGACCTGCAGGGAAAGTGGCCCTTCTGTATTCACATTACCTCATAACTGTTGCCTAACCTCATGTCATAAGCATAATATTCAGTCAGTCCTGTGTGCATTTTTTTAAAATCCAACTGAACTGAGCATTCTGGTACTTGTAGGCCCATACTTCTAATGCAATTCATAAAACTACAATTTCCACCACAGGGGCCTCGCTATTATTATTGCACGAGCACTAGGTCCCAAAGATGCGAGGGGGCTACTGCGCTCTCATTTTGATTAGGGATGTGTTTGGCATTTTTCTGATTTCTTTTGCTTTTACCCACGGCCCCATTTCTAAACTACTGTAGCATCAACCGTGGCTCTGGCAGCCGAAAACCCAGGACTGCCTGAAAGTGTCTCACGTGGGCTAATGGACAGCAAAGGAAGCTGCGTTCCTGTAATTCAGCATTACCCGTGCCCGGCCTCTCCTGGTCAGGGTAGTATCATCCGCGCCGAAGAAGATGATTGGAGGATTAGGATTCTCGTTTTGCGCGCCCCAGGGGGGATGACGCAGCGATTAGAACGCGATCAGCGCCAGGCTGAAGAGCTTTGCTGAATTGGCAGCATGTTTGAATGAGATAAAAGGGCGGGCTGACCCCGGCGCCCTCACTAAACTAATCCGGACATGGCTGTGAAATGAATAGGAACGGGGCCTCTTCACTCCTTGCTGGCTAAAACGAACCGAAGGCCCTCAATAAAGTCTGTGAATGCTGTCAGCCCCCTTTTCGAGGACAAGTAAATTGTGAGCATTGCCCGTATTTCCTTTAATAAAAAACAACATTGATTGGACATAATGCAGTGAATCATTCCTCAGTGTACTATTGCAATCAGTTAAAAGCACAACAGTGTTTAAATTGGAAATACATGTGCTCCAGCGCGATGTCAGAGGTAATAAGCGCTATATAAAGGCTACATAATTTGTTGCATCTCACAAGAGCTTCAGTACTTTTGGGCTCCCCTGAGAATGCTTGCGCTGATGCTTGTAAGACATTTTGTTTTCTTACTGAGAGCTTAGAGCCCTGTCATTGGTTGGTTCCATCCTCACTCTTATTTCCTTGCTTCTCCTTGGTCATTGTGTGTACTGGTGGTTGGTTCTTCCTCCCATGCTAATGCCCAAGTACTGCTTCTTTGCCCAGTATGTCTCCTTCCGCGGGTTGTCCAACATTGGAGATGCTTTTTTTAGGTCTCAGTGTACCAGACAGCTGCTGTCTGGTTTGCTAAAGACGTCTTGGGGACTGTCAGAAAGCACCCGTTGCTTATCATTGGCTTTGTGGTTTGCAACTCACATTTTCTGGCTTTCTATCTGCTTTAGGCTGACCAACTTGAGTTAGTCCCTCCCGTTGCCCAAACCATGTTACTTTTATGTATTTTTCCACAAACTTGCTTTCTATAAATAGGCCTTTAAATCCTGTTCTTATCTTGTCACAGTTGCTGGGCATTCAAAGAGAGAGGTCAAATATCAGGCTGTGTCTTCCAGGGAGCTTGGTATTTTCTTTTCTTTCTCTGACTTCAAAGTGAGAAGATTTATGTGAGGATCATGCTAGCCAGTAGAGATCTGCGTATGGTGGGCTGTACAGATGATTTTTTTTTAGCACAAAACATACTTTAAATGTCTTTAAATGAACGGTGCTGACGATCAAATCAATACATTGGATGATGACACTTCCACACATTATCGTTTATTCTCTGAATACTTTTATCAGTAAAATTGTATGTGAGTGTAAATGTAATGGTAATTTCAATTGAAGATGTGTTGTCTGTAATGGCAGTACTCTACCATAACATGAATACTCTTACCCCACTTCACTCTACTCTGCACCACTCTACGTCAGGCCACTCCACATCATTTCACTCTTCTCTGCGCCACTCCAATCTACACCACTCCACTCTACGCCAATGCACTCTAGCTCACACTACTCTACTATGCACCACTGGACTCTTCGCCACTGCACTTTACGCCAATGCACTCTGCACCTGTACATGCTACACCACTTTACTCAAAACCAATGCACTCTATGTCAATCTACTCTCCACCAAACCACTCTACACCACTATACTCTAGGCCACTGCACTCTACTCTTCACCACTCTACTCTATGCCATTCTACTCTGCGCCACTGCACTCTACACCACTCTACTCTGTGCCACTGCGCTGTATGCCACTGCACTCCATGTCACTCTACCATACACCACTGTACTCTACGACAGTATACTCTGCGACACAGCACTCACTGCCACTCTCATTTGTGCCACTCTATGCCACTGAACACTGCTACTCACTGCCACTCTCATTTGTGCCACTCTATGCCACTGAACACTGCTACGCTACTCACATCTACGCTGCACCACTACACTTTGTGACACTTCACTCTACTCTGAAACAATCTTCTATGCCACTGCACTCTATGCCACTCTATTGCACACTGTGCCACTCCACTCTACCTCACTCCACCTCACTCCACACCATGCCACTGCACTCTAGGTCAGTGCACTCTACAGTACTTTACTCAAAACCAATGCACTCTATGTTACTGCACACTATGCTAATCTACTCTTCACCACTTCCCTGTATGCCACTATACTCTACTCTTTGCCACTGCACTCTGAGCCACTCTACACCATTGCATTTCTTGTCAATTTACTCTTCACTACTGTATGCCACTGCACTCTACACCAATGCACTCTACACCACTGCACTCCATGACACTACTCTGCAGCACTGCACTCTCTACCACTGCACTCTATGCCACTTTACTCTGTGCCACTTTATGCACTGTATTCCTCTGCACCACTCTACATCACTCTTCTGCACTCTACGCCACTCTCATCTACTGTGCACCACTGCACTCTGACACTGCACTCAACACCACTTCACGCTACGCCACTCTACTCTGCATCACTGTACTCTGTGCCAGTGCACTCTACTCCACTCTACTATGCAACACTGCATTTTTTGCTACTGCACTCTACAACACTCAAAGGACTCTACCATAATGCACCCTACCCACTATTTTATACCACTTCACTCTACCCTGCACCACCCACTCTAGGCCACTTCACTCTACTCTGAAACAATCTATTCTATGCCACTGTAATCAATGTTACACCACTCTACGCCACTACTCTGTGCCACTGCACTGTACCCTGCACTACTATACTCCCCATGCACCACTATACTCTACTCTGCACCACTTCTCTTCACTCTACTCTGAAACAGTCTACTCTACCCGACTGCACTCAATGCCACTGCACTATATGCTACTTCATGCTGCTTCTCTCTACGCTGTGCCCTTCTATGCCACTGCTCTCTACGCAATGCCACTCTACTGTAAACCACCGCACTCTGCACCACTTTACTCAAAACCAATGTACCCTACGCCACTGTACCTATGCCAACCACTTTGCACCACTGCACATTACACTGCTATACTCTACAACATTCTACTCTGTCACTGCACTCTACGCTAATACACGCTACGTCACTGTACACCATTGTGCTCTGCATCACTGCACTCTACGCCACTCTATTCTACTCTGCACCACTGTACTCTGTGTCACTGCTTTCTGCACCACTCTACGCTACTGCACTCTGACACTGCACTCTACAACACTCTACTTTGCATGACTGCATTCTACACCACTACACCATTCTATTCTATGCGAATGCACTCTACACCACTCTACTCTGCATCCCTCCACTCTTTCGCCATTGCACTCTACCCTGCACCATTCCACTCTGCATCACTCCACTCTATGCTGCGCCGCTCTACGTCACTCTACTCTTCAACACTTCTCTCTCTGCCACCAAACTCTGTGCCATTGTACTCTGCATCACTCCACCCTGTGCCACTGTACTGTACACCAACCCTCTCTAAGCCACTCCAATCTACTCTGCACCATTGCACTCTATGACACTCTACTCTGCACCTCTGCACTCTACGCCACTTCACTCTACTCTGAAACAATCTACTCTATGCCACTGCAGTCTATGCCACTCTGCACCAATCCACTCCACACTATGCCACTCAATTGCATGCCTCTACACTCAACACCAATGCTCTATACATCTCTTTACTCGAAACCAATACACTCTATGCCACTCTACACCATTCACTTTACTCTGCACCACTCTATGACATTGCACTCTATGCCAGTGCACTCTACACTTCTATACACCACGGCATTCTACGACACTCTACTCCGCAGCACTGCACTCTGCCTCTGAAAACTATGCCACTCTACTCTAAACCATTCTGCTCTGCACCACTTCACTCTATGCCACTGCACTCTACTCTGCACCACTCTACACCAGTCTACTGCATATATGCTAATACACTCCACACCACTCAAATCTGTGCATCACTGTGCTCTCATACAGCACTCTACACCACTCCAGTCTAGACCACTCCACTCTGCAACACTGCACTCTACGCAACTACTTTATAATGAAATGAAATGAAATGAAAATAACTCTTTTATAGCGCATGGCTACCCGGAGGCATCCCAGCGCTTGCAGCTACAACAGGAAAAAGGTCCAAAGTGAACAGAATCAGAAACGTTAATTTGTAGGGAAGAGTCAGGTTTTTATTTTCTTACGGAGAGAAAGATAATTGGGCTCCTGTCGAAGAGGGGGGGGGGGGGGCGGTAGGGAGTTCCACAACTTTGAGATGTTGTAGGAAAAGAGGCGACCACCCATCCGGGCTTTATTGATTCTACTGACTCGTGCCAGGTTGAGGTCGTTGGAACGAAGGTTTCTGGAGGGTTTGTGTGGTTTGATCAGATTTGCCAGAATAGGGGGGGCCTTTGCCCTGCAGATTTTTATGGGCAATGCAGAGGGCTTTGAAGTGTACCCGTTCTTTTATAGGCAACCAGTGGAGTAATTTCAGCGCTGGCTTAGCTGAGGAGCGATGGTTGGTGCTCGTTAGCAGTCTGGCGGCAGAATTCTGCACCACCTGTAGTTTTTGGACCACAGAGACCGGGGCTCCCAGGTAGAGAGCATTGCCGTAATCCAGCCTCGACAGGATCATGGCTTGGACCAGTATTTTTTTGGCTTTATCAGGGAGTTGAGGGAGGATTTTACGTATGGATTTAAGCAAGTCAAAACAGGTGGGCGCGGTTTTTCTGGCTTGTATTTTAAACGTAAGATCATCATCAAGCCAGAAGCCCAGACTCTTGATCAAGGTTTTTGGAGTTGGGCTAGCACCCATAGAGGGGGGCCATAGCGTAGGGGAGTTGAATGAAGCCTTCCTGCCCAGTAACATCAATTCAGTATTTTGATTATTACGTTTTAGCTGGGAGAGGACCATCCACTTTGATACCTCTTCAAGACATTTACTTATACCACTCAACTCTACCCTACACCACTCCACTCTACTCTGAAACAATCTACTCTGTGCCTCCGCACTCTATGCCACTGCCCTCTACCCCACTGAAGTTTACGTTATGCCACTGCACTCTACGCAACTGCACTTTACATCACTTATTCAAAACCAATGCACCCTACGCCAACTACTTTTTACCACTGCACTTTACGCCACTTTACTCTACAACATTTTACTCTAAGACTCGGCACGCTACGTCACTCTACACTACTGCACGCTATGTCACTTTGTTCTACACCACTCTATTCCACTGTGCACCACTGTCCTCTGCATCACTGCACTCTACATTACTGCCCTCTGCACCACTCAACCCTAAACCACTGTACTCTGCAGCACTCTATGAGCCTGCACTCTATGAACCTTTACTCTGATACTCTGGTCTGCATGACTGCACTCGATGCCACTGCACTCTGCTTTGTACCAATCAGCTCTACACCACTCTACTGCACTCTACGCTACTGCACTCTATGGCACTCCACTCCACACCTCTGCACGTACTTTGCACCGCTCTATGCCACTTCACTCTAAGCCACTCTTCTTGAGTCTGCACCACTCCATCTATGCCATTGCACTCTACGCTACTGCAATGAACTCTGCACTGCTCTGCTCTATACCACTGCACCCTACACTACTCTACGTTATCGCACCCTACACCAATGTACTCTACATCTGTTTACTCAAAATGAATGCACTCTACACTAATGCACTCTATGCCACTCTACTCTGCAGCATTGAACTCTACAACACTCTACTCTGCAGCACTGCACTCTCTGCCACTGAACTCTATGCCACTCTGCACCAGGGGCGGCCTTAGGCACGTGCAAGCTGTGCACCTGCACAGGGCCACCAAACCCCAGGGGCCACCATGCCAATATATATCCTTAATATAATAATCCTCTGAAGATGGATACATATTTGCGTGGTGGCCCCTGGCAGGGATTTGGCGGCCTCTGGCTCTGTTCCACTTCCAAACACCCTGACCCCCCCTTCACTGGCCTCCGCACTCTGCCCCGCCTGGACCCCCTCTTCTGGGGCCCCCTACCTACGCTCCCTGCCCAGGGCCGCCATGAGCCCAGAGCCGCCCCTGTCTGCACCATTGTACTCCTCAACACTTTACTCTATGCCACTGCACTCTACTCTGCCCCACTATACTTTGCCCTGCACCACTCCACTCTGAAACAATTGTCTCCACACCACTGCACTCTATGCCACTCTACTCCACTCTATGCCACTGCGGTCTACGCTATGCCACTGCACTCTAAACCACTGCCCTCTATGCCAATGCGCTCTACACCACTTTACTCAAATCCAAAGCACCCTTCACTGCACCTATGACAACTAATTTGCACCACTGCACTTTAAACCACTATACTCTACCCCATTCTACTCTATGCAACTGCACACTACGTCACTCTGCCCCACTGCACTCTACATCACTACACTCAACTCTATTCCACTCTGCACCACTATACTCAACGTCACTGCTCTGTGCACCACTACACTCTGCAACACTGTGCTCTACTCTGCAAGATTCTAAGACCCTGCACTCTATGGCCCTGCACTCTGACACTCTACTCCGCCTGACTGCACTCTAAGATACTGAACTGCACTCTGCACTACTCAGCTCTACGCCACTCTACTCCACTCTGTGCCACTGCACTCTATGCCACTCTACAGCTCTGAACTCTAACCTGCACCACTCTACTCTGCCACTTCACTCTATGCCACTCTACACCACTCTACTCCACTGTGCGCCACTCTACTCTACTCTGCACCACTCCACTCTCTGCCATTGCACTCTACGCCACTGCTATCTACTTTGCACTGCTCTACTTTATGCCAATGCAATCTACAACATTTTGCTCAAAACCAATGCACTCAATGCCCCAGCACCCTACGCCACTGTACTCTGAACCACTGTACTTCACGCCATTTAACTCTAGGACTCTCTACTCCACTCTACGACACTCAACTCTAGGTACTCCACTCTATGATGCTCTACTCCATTAAACCCTGCTTCACTGACACTCTACTCCACTCTATGTCACGCCACTCTACAGCACTCTACTCCATTATACAACCCTACTACAACACTCTACACTACTCCCTCTAAGCCCCTCCATGCCACTTTACTCCACTCTATTCTATGACACACACTCAACTCCACACTTCTCTATGGCAATCTACTCCGCTGTGTACCACTCTACAACACTCTACAACACCCTTTATGCCATTCTACTCAGCTCTACACCTCTCCACAACACGTTATGCCACTTCTCTCTACTCTACTGTGACACTGTGCTCCACTCAACTCTACGCCCTTCCACTCTACGACACTGTACTCCCTCAACAACACTGTACGCTACTCTATGTTACTATGTTACTCCAATCAACTCAACTCTACTGCAGGCCACTCTACTCCATGCCACTGTAGGCCACTCCATAACAATCCACTCTAATCCACTTTTACGCCACTCCACTCTCCTTTATCCTACTAACTATTAGCCAATCTGAACAACAATGGAGTGCAACATTGCTTAAACATATTGGCAAAGCCAATAGCTCTTTCATAGGCGGGACCTATTGCCTTTGCCAATGCTTGTTTTCTTTTAGTTGCTGCAGTGCATGTGTTTGTAGGCCTTTGCCTCCCCTATCCTGCTCCATGTTGTTGTTTGCTCCATTGTTAGTTGCTTCTTCACTGTCTGTTGCTTGCCTCATTGTCTGTTGTTTACCCCGTTGTCTTTTGTTTGCTTCATTTTTAGGTTTCGCTGGGGGACGGAGCCTTTAGGCTCCGCCTCCAGAGAAATCTGTAGTTTCTAGTATGGGTGACTTGAACACGCCCCTCTGCTTCATTGGCTAGCTCCATAAATGGAGGCTAGCCATTGGAACAGAGAGGCGTCCGTCATGGCCGGAGGAGACTCGGGGGCGTTCCCGAGAATCTTTGGCTTTTGCCGACGTCACGCAACGTCAGCCGAAAGCCTGGAACGCCCCCGAGTCTGTTCCGGCATTGCCGGCACTTCTGCGTCTCTCCTCCCCCCTTTCCCGCCCCCTGGGTTTATTTTCGTCATTCGACCACGCCCCCCCTCGCCCACCCGGCATCTGGACCGTTTTGTGGCGGACTTGTGGGCCGATCGAGTGCCCACCTCGATTGATGGTTATCTTTAAAGAGCCGGTGCCCATCCGGCATTTGCCCGATAAAATCAGCCCCCGCCTGCCTGCCTAAGGAGAAGGGCCGCTGCGCTGCCCGCAGCGACCCGGAAGTGGTTGGCCGGAAGTGCCCGCCCCCGCAGCCCGGGGGGAAGAAAGAAGAAGCCTGGCGGCCGGTTTGCAGGGCTCCCGTGATGCGAGGGAGCCCTGCTGCATCTAGGAGAGTCCAGGAGGAGAGGAACCCCGCCCGCGGCCCCAAAGCGACCGCCGGAGGAGTGCTGCAGGGAGCAAGGCTCCCGTGTGAGGAGGTTAGCCCCGCCCGCCAGAAGACAGCTGGTGAGTGCGGGTGCTTTCAAAGAGAGGTGGGGGGGGCTGTACTTGTAAATGCTTGTGCGCATAGCCCGGCGCCCCGGGCGTGGTGGTGAGGCCCGCTCTGCTGACACCGCCTCCTGGTTACAGCGCGGCGCCCTCCCCCCTGGCATCTCCGCTGTGACCGGTCCCAAGCCCCGAAGTGCAGTCAGCAGAGGGCAGCCTGGCATGAAGGCCTCCGCACGTCTAGTTTAATTCATCCTGCCTCGCCCTCCTTGTTCCCACAAGTCTTCCCTTCTGACCCTCTGATACTGCCCGTCTCCTCCCGAGACCCGCCTCGTCTTCATTGCCTCACGCCTCCGGGGTGCCCCCAGCCCACCTCAGTTCCACCCACCCGTCCTCTGTTCCACCACCTCTGCCTTGATTACAATCACCCTCCCTCTGCTCCTGCCTTGGTTCCACCCACATGGTTTCACCACACTTCTTTGCTGTGGTCTCGATTCCACCTACACTGCCGGGGTTGCACCCACCTTTCCTTGCCTCCACCCTACCCCGGTTTTGCTACTGCTATTTGTCAAATGAGATGTAGGTCTATCTAGCAAGTGAAAGTAGATTCCCTTGCCCTCCATTTAACCTTTGCCTTCGATAATCAGACACGAGGGTTGAGATTTCAAAGGAGTCTAAGTAGATAATAAGGTGATTAAATGTATGGAGTAGATGCATGTTTAAGGGAGTTGTACATAAAAGGGATGCCAAGGAGATATGCAATGGTGCTCCTGAAACAATTTTATTTATAATTTGTGCCACATAGGTTCACCCATTTACTGATTGTTCACTTGGAACCTTGCTTTCTGTTATCTAAATATTTGTTTTACACTGGTCTAGTTTTTCCTTCAGGTATTTAATGAGTTACATTTTATTACGTATGTTAAATTTAGGGCATATAATGTTTGCCATGTCAAACTATTTTACACTTTGCCCTACCGATTTTCAATACCACATGCCTGCCATGGAGTCAACATTTATCAGGTTTCTGCTTTACCCATGTTTCTATCCTTAGCGTTATTGCTTCTTTAAAAAATGTTCTCTTCAGACAGCTTCTCTGATTTCGTAGCCTTTCTTAGACTGTATATACAGGGCGTTAGTATAACCGTAGGTCACGGGGAAGAAGTCTTGCATGCCTCCTTAGGTTTACATATGAAAGTAATTGTTTCTATCTCGTTGTTTAAAAAAAAAAAAAAATCTATCTATCCGTACTTCCACTCTTAATTGTAAATGGCCAGGATGTTTGATCAATTTACTGTACTAAAAAAGGTACTGCAGCTATCTAAGCATGCATGCTTGGCTTCAGTGACATTGTTTTGCGGCTTTTTGCGGCGATGTCGGCATAATTGTTGGCAGGTATAAAGCCTCTAAATTAATGTTAGCTTTACGACTAATGCATGTGCCCAGTAGCTGCAACCAACACGGTGCTGAATCTCAACATCGTACTTCTGTCGCTACCAGTTTTGTACAAAATGAATCATTTTAACTCTGCATTTTGTGAAAGGTGGTTTCTACTAGGATAAGTTTTGGTACTGTCACATGACTGACAAAGCCAATGTTTTACATTTGCCAGTAATTACGCTTAGCATATTGACTTGTAGATTGCAGTACCCTAGTGTATACAAATCCCAGATGAAAATTCCCCAGTTTGTTTACGAACTTTGCCACACAACAGTAATCTATCTATTAGAAACGAAACACTTTGCCACTCTTATTTTCTCCACTCTGATTTTTAGGTCGAGCCTAGACAGCTTGCAAGCGGCGTGTAGCTCTAGGTGTATGTGTGTCTCTAGGTGTGTGTGTGTGGAGCTCTGTGTGTGTGGATCTGAGTGTGTGTGGCTCAGGATGTGTGTGTGTGTGTGTGGCTCTGTGTGTGTATGTCTTTGTGTGGCTCTGGGTGTGTGTATGTGGCTCTAGGTGTGTATGTGTGTGTGGCTGTATATGTGTGTGTAACTCTGGGTGTATGTATAACTCTATATGTGTGTGACTCTGGGTATGTATGTGTAGCTCTGTGTGTGCATCTGGGTGTGGCTCTGGGTGTGTTTGTAATCAGTGTGTATGTGTGTGGCTCTGGCTATATATGTGTAGCTCAAAGTGTGTATGTGTGTGTGGCTCTGGGGTGGTGTGTGGCTCTGGGGTGGTGTGTGTGTGGCTCTGGGGTGGTGTGTGTGTGGCTCTGGGGGGAGGTGTGTGTAGCTCTGGGAGGAGTGTGTGGCTTTGGGGGGGTGTGGCTCTAAGTGTGCATGTGTGACTAGGGAGTGCAGAGTGACTAGGGAGTGCAGAGTGACTAGGGAGTGCAGATTGACTAGGGAGTGACTAAGGAGTGCTAGGAAATGACTAGAGAGTGCTAGGGAGTGCACATTGCTAAGAGGCGCGGAGGGACTAGGGAAGCTAGGGAGTGCACAATGCTAAGAGGTGCGGAGGGACTAGGGAAGCTAGGGAGTGCACAATGCTAAGAGGTGCGGAGGGACTAGGGAAGCTAGGAAGTGCACAGTGCTAGGGAGTGCTATGGAGTTCTAGAGACTCCAGAGATTAAGCTAATAACAATGTAAGTGACAATGCCATTTATTTATCTGTTTTCAAAACCAACACATAAATAAAAATGTTGTCATTAACAATGCCAATAGCTCAAACTTTTCCAAAGGCGAAACCATTGCATTGAAAATGCTTGTTTGTTACTTGTCTCACTGGCTGTTATCGTGCTCCGTCGTTGTTGCTTACTCGTCCTCACAACCCCCTCCTGTCAGAAAAAAATGCTTGCAGCGTCGTAGTGCTTTTTTGTGTTTCTTGCACCATTGTTGTTGCTTACCTCATTCGCCCCACCCTCTGTTGTTGATTCCCCACCTCCTCCCACCAGAATAAAAATATATATGATGCGGCCAGCACTGGCCACATCATAGATCTTTTTTTCTAACCTTTGGCCATGCTGCATAGCAGCCGTGATGCTGTACAGTATGGCCAAAGGTAATTGTTTTTAAAACTATTTTTATTAACATAGCTCAAGAGACCATACATTACAATAAGCATTTCCAACAGTGCACAGGATGGCAGGCACAGTTCTTCATCAACAGTATGTTTACAGGGTGCTTTCAGGCACTGGAGGCCCCCAATACCGCTCAGTTGCCCAAGCTCATTCCTCTGTACTTTTGCCAGGGTGCCCATAACTTTTCTCACTTCTTAACAAACCCTCCACTTTTGTACACCGTTTCTTCAGCGCTCTGGCACCAATCGAGGTCCCGTCTCCAGTCCTCCAGCGTCTGAGGCAATGGCGCTCCCCATCCCCTGGCAATGTTTCTCTTCGCTATTCCTGAAGCCAAAGCCAACCATATTACCTTGTGTCTGGACCAGTCCAAGTCACCTTTTATCATCGGAAGCAACCATTTTCCATCCAGTGGAACCCCCCCAACCCTGGACATAGTGTCCATTACTTTTTGCCAGTATCTAGCAATCTCTAGGCATTCCCACAAAATGTGCATGAAGGTTCCCTCCACCTGGCATCCCCGCACACATATCGCTGTAGGGGTCCTACTCCATGTGTATAGGTGGGTCCTCGGGTAGTCGGTGCGATGTAGTACCTTAAGTTGCACTAGTCTAAATCTGGAGAGGATAGCTATTTCTTTGGGCTCTGAATTGCTTCCTGCCACTCCTCGTCATCTATGGGTCCCAGGTCTTTTACCCATGTGTCTCGGAGGGCCCTCAAGGGATGAGGCACATTATTTATTAGCTTGCGATAGACCGTAGAGGTCGGTTTCTCCTTGATTGGGTTCATTAGCAACCTATCCTCTAGTGGGGAGTATTCTGGATTAGAAGTGACACTGTGAATGTGGGCACATAGTGCGTGTACTAGCCTCAGGTGTTAATATCTTTGAGTTTGGTGCAAGTTATATTCCTGCTGGAGTTTCTCAAATGTAAGGGGGGACTCCCTTCCACACGTCACCCAGGTATTCAACACCTATCAGCCTCCACCCTTGAAAACCCGATAGGGCCACTACCTTTGTCAGGGGATCACCCACCCACAACGGGGTTTTACCAGTCAGCTTCCCCGCTCAAACTAGTAGTTTATTGGCCTCTCTCCAACACTGTATCACCACTTTGGTGTGCTCCGGCCACTCTGCTCGTGTCTTTTGGGAGTATAGAAGAGGCTCACAGTTTCGCCCCAGCATGACGGCTCTCTCTGATCTATAAGCTGGTTCGTCCATGTCTGCGTATATCCAATCATTGATGATCTGGAGCTGTGAGGCCCAATAGTATAGCCGAATGTCGGGAACTGCCAATCCACCATCATACACCCCCTTCTGTTGCTTGTGAAGCGCTATTCTGTGTGCGCCACCCTGCCACAGCAACATTCTAACTTCCTGGGCTACCCGTTTAAAAACTGTCGGAGTAACCGGATATGGGGTGTTTTGGTGTACATATAGGAGGTGAGGTAGTGTCATCATTTTAAATAAAGCCACCCAACCCATGAGTGAAAGCGGAAGAGTTCACCATTGACTGACATCTGCGCCAAGGCGGCTTATTTGAGGCCCAAGATTCCTGTCAAGGAACTCCTTCTGATCCCGCGTGACATAGATACCCAAGTACTTAAAGCCCTCCGACACCACCAGGACCGAACATTGTGCTGGAACTCTGGCGGGGGGGGCCCAACAGTAGAAAATCACTGACTTAGACCAATTATTGGTATATCCCGAGGCTAAAGATCATTTTCAATGGCAAAGTTTCTAGCTTAGATGAGACCTATTGGAGTTGCCAATGCTTGTTTTAGAGCGCTTATGAAAGGACTTCAAGTGTACAAGACTGTTAACATACCTCTGTTTTTGGCATCAAATTCTTGTTGAATCGCCAACCCCCTCACTTCAGGCATGCAATACAGCTTTTGTATAACTCCTTCGACGCTCATGACGAGCTCAGCTCGTCATGATGTACACCTCCATACACTCATGACGAGCTGAGCTCGTCATGAACAATGGAAGAACCAAAAGATCAGCACAGGAGGAAAATAACACTAGCATCGATGGTAAAGGTTAATGTTTAATTGGTGTTCGACCAAGGTTAGTAACTTTTATTTCCATTTATTCACATATGTGGTAGATCAATCTCGACGCAAAACAAGTCAATTGGGGCCAGATGTAGGTGGCCAAATCCCGAGCGGTAACGCAGAAATTCTCAGAATTTCTGCGTTACAGACTGGTATTTGGTTGAGTGCAATGTAGGTGAGTTTAAACCTACTTGCAAAATAAGGAATCGGAATAACGATTCCTTATTTTGCTCTTGCATTTAAGGAATCGGAAATACCGATTCCTTAAATGCAATGTACGTAGCACTAAAAAAGTGCACTTCAGCCTTAAGGAATCACTAATTACCACTGGTAAGTAGAGATTTCCTTTAAAAAAGCACTTTTTTGCTTTTGTAAATGTGCCATGTGGCACACATCCATGCCCTTAGGGCCTGTATGTGCGCCACATGTGCACACATGCACATTTCAGGGGTGCAACAGGGTGTCCTTTGGACACCCTGGCACCCTTGAAATAGCTCCCGCTATTTGCGATTTTGTTGTACCGAATCGCTAATAGTGGATATCTTCCCATTCATTCCTATGGACCTCGTAGCTTATAGGAATGAATGGCTAGGTATTCCTTAATAACGAATGTCAATTACTGATTCGTTATTAAGGAAACGCTAATAATTTAGCGATTCCTGCCTACATTCAATTTAGTGAGTCCTTAATAGCGATTCAGTAAAAATCGCTATTAAGGACTCGCTAAATTGAAGTTACCTACATCTGGCCCTTGGTCTGTAAGTAATTCTTAGGGAAATCTGATGAGGCAGAAAATATCAATCATCATAGAAGCAACTTAAGCGGTTCCTATCTCTCTCTCAGAGACTGCTTCCAGAAATTTAGTGGCATAATCTACTAGTGCTAAAGATTTTTTGCATATATGATTTGCCAATGCTTGTTTTAGAGCGCTTATGAAAGGACTTCAAGTGTACAAGACTGTTAACATACCTCTGACTTTGGCATCAAATTCTTGTTGAATCGCCAACCCCCTCACTTCAGGCATGCAATACAGCTTTTGTTTAATGACCTTCCTTGGTTCCGTTTCTATACAGTGTTTGTCTAGATGGGTCTTGCCTGTGTCTTTGGAGAAGGTATTAGAAAAAGAGTGAAGCAGAGACCACAAATCAGTATTCTCCTTTCTGGAAAGATTGGGATTGACATCTAAGTCAACCAGGCTGGTTTTAGAGGGTTGTATTCCATGGACAGTGGAAAGCTGGGATATCAGACCTTCCATTCTTAAGTGATTTACATGAAAGGTCTTGATTTCATTCTTCTTCGCTGAGAGCTCCACCTGATATTTCTCTGTATATTCTTGTTTTAAAATTTGAAAGGGCCCTTGCCATCTAGCAAGCATTCCATTCTCGGATGAGGGCAAAAATAAGAATATTCCTGCCCGCAATTCTCTGAGTGAAATGAAATGAAATAAAAAGCAACTTATAATGCCCAACTAAAACCCGAAGGCATCAAGGCGCCTAACAGACAAAAGGTCATCAAAAAAGGCAGAGACAAAAACTACAAGTAGGCTTTGTCAAAAAGACGAGTCTTCAGAGCTTTTCTAAAGGCTTGCAGAGTGGCCAGAGACTAGGGGCCAGATGTATCAAGGCTTTTGCGACTCGCAAAGGCTGAAAATCGCAGATTTTCGGCCTTTGCGACTCGCAAACGGCCGTTTTGCGATATTTCACATGTATGAAATAATCGCAATTTATTTAATCGCAATTATTTGCGATTCCTTCTTTTGCATAGCATTTAAGGAATCGCAAATTTTGCGATTCCTTAAATGATATGTATGACACATTTTTGGTGTGCGAATTTGTGTAAAAAAATCGCATTTTACCATCAACTTGTAGTTGGTGGTAAATTGCGATTTTTTACAAAAATGCCCTAATTGGCATTTGTAAGGGTGGCATGTGACACTCATACATGCCCATAGGGCATGTATGTGTGCCACATGCACACACATGTAGATTTGAGGGGTGCAGCAGGGTGTCTTTGAGACACCCCTGCACCCTTGAAATAATTCTCAAATTGCGATTAGCAAATTGCGAATTCGCAATTTGAGAATTACTGCACAATCATTCCTATGGGCCTCCTGGCCCATAGAAATGAATGGGAAAATTATTCCTTAATTGCGATTAGCAATTTGCTAATCGCATTTAAGGAATTGTAAGGAATCGCTAAAAAATAGCGAAATTCTACATACATACCATTTTGCACTTCTCAAATAGCGATTCCTTAACAATCGCTATTAGAGAAGTGAAAAATGGTTTCTTGATACATCTGCCCCTTAATTTCATCCGGTAGGGTGTTCCACCATTTAGGTGCAAGACTCGAAAAAGCTCTGCCCCCCCACTTAGCTCTCCGGAAACGGGGCGCACATAGCAGAGATTTCTTGGCAGAGCGTACATTTCTAGAGGGGCTATAAGGGACCAAAAGGTCAGTAATTCCTCATGACCTATTTCTCGCCAGGGCTCCATATGTCAGGCAGAGAATTTTAAAAAGAATCCTATCCTCCATCGGGAGCCAATGAAGGAGTTTCCTGGCAGCAGTGGCTGATGAACGTCTAGGCAAGTCTAAAACAAACCTCGCAGCGGCGTTCTGAACCATTTGTAACCGCTGCAGCAGGCCCTTGTTGATCCCTGCATACAGCGCATTTCAATAGTCCAATCTCGACCCTATCAGGGCTACCACGACTTGCTTTCTCGCTTGCGGAGACAAGTAGTGTTTGATCTTCCTTAGAATGTGAATAACACCCCAGCAGTTCGGCTCATCTATCATAATACTCTTGTTGTGTCTCTGGGTTTTGCACACATTTTCCTGAAACAGCTCTCGCAGTTTTCCCAATCTACTATGCAACGAAGTGACATATTCCAACAAAGGTTTTCCAAAATCTGGCTGCCTCTTTCAAACTTCTTCAAGTCATGTCCAGCAGAGCCTTGGTCAGCACCCTCTTGCGGCCCCTCCATATCCAGCAGAGTAAATGTAAACAGGAATTTATATAGCGCAAATCACCGAGCGGTTTCTAAGCGCTTGCTTAGGGAACCCGTCCTGGTATTCCCTGTGAGATAACCCCGGCAGGGTATCCGCAAGGTGAAAGCCAGGCATCCCGCCACAAAGGGCCGTTGTGGAGATTAAGCAAGCTATTGCCCAGAGTCGCAGAGTGTGAACCCGTGAACCGAGTAGGCACCGGAGCGAGAATTGTCGAGTCCATGGACATTTTAGGACTCAAGACCCCGCAGAGCCGGGAATTGAACCCTGGTCCCAGGCTGACCTCTGCTTCCAGGTCTGCCTCCTCTAACCAGTGAGCCACACTTCTCCACTGCGGTTTTCCCCGAACAGGAGTTCAAAAGGCAAAACTACGGCTAGTTAGGGTTTAGAATCCTATTGCAAAAAATGGCAAAATGTTATGTTATGTTATGTTATTTATATTTTTATAGCGCGCAGCTGCCCCAGCAAAGGGGCGTCCTGGCGCTTTGACAGACGCTGTAACATAACACACAGTAAAAGAAAGAAAATTAACTAGACACTGGAAACAGGAAAGTTTTAATCGCCTGCCTGAAGGCGAGCAAATCCTCAAGAGCTCGGATGTGTAGCGGGAGCGAATTCCATAAGCCTGCCGCTAGCACCCTAAAAGAACGGCCACCCATTCTGCTCAACTTAAAGCGTGGACAGACAGCCAAATGAAGCCCCTCAGATCTCAGGGATCTCGAAGGCACATAGGGCGTGAGTAGATTGGCGAGTGCCGGCGGCGAAGAAGATTTCAAAATTTTGAAGGCCAGACACAGCGCCTTGAACTTAATTCGCTGTCTGACCGGGAGCCAATGCAGGGCCGTGATGGTACCAGACACTGAGCAATGTCTGAGGAGGCCCACAATGGCTCGTGCCGCGGCATTTTGTACTCTTTGGAGCCTAGAGGCCTCCGCTTGATTCACCCCTAACAACAGTGAACTGCCGTAGTCCAGCCGAGATAGTATTGAGGCCTGGACTACAAGCTGTCTGGTAGGGGGATCAAAGTACTTTAATACCGGCCTAATACCACGCAATATTCCATAGCACGTGGCAGCCACCTTCTTGGTGTGGTCCCTGAAGGTGAGCGCAGAGTCCACCCAGACTCCTAGATTTCTCACTCCAGCAGCTGGAATAGGAGTGACACCAAGCTCTGATGGCCACCACTGGTTACCCCATAGCTCGGCGTGCTTCCCTAGAACCAACACCTCCGTTTTGGTGGCATTCAACTGGAGGCAGTTGGTGCGAAGCCAGCTAGCTACTGCCAAGAGACCCCCGCGGAATCTGGGGGCCGCCACCTCAGGGTCTCCACTAAGTGTCACCGCTAGCTGTGTGTCGTCCGCGTATGAGGCCATCGTAAGACCCCACTGTTTGACGACACCAGCCAACGGTTTCACATAGAGGTTGAACATTGTAGGGCTCAACGAAGATCCCTGTGGTACCCCCAGCTCCAGGGGATAAGTGGCGGATTGGCCAGGTGGTATAGCCACTTTAAAGGAACGGTCTGCCAGAAAGGACCGAAACCACTGGAGAGCGACATCCGTCACTCCCGCCTCCTGTAAGCGTTGGATAAGTATTTGGTGGGACACAGTATCGAAGGCAGCGCTTAGATCTAATAGTATAAGCGCTGCAGTATGACCTGAGTCAAGTACCTGGCGAAGATGTTCCACGATGTAGAGTAATGCCGTCTCGGTACTGTGTCCTGACCGGAAGCCGTTCTGACTGGGATCCAGAATCTGGTTACGAACCAGATGCTCAGACAGAACAGAGTTGACGTGGGCTTCTGTTACTTTAGCGATCCAAGGCAACAGGGAGATAGGTCGGTAGTTTTCTGGCAGTCGGGGGTCAGAGTTGGCTTTTTTTAATATAGGAGTGACCACTGCCTGTTTCCAAGCCGCGGGTACCGTTCCACAAGACAGAGACATATTGATGAGATTCAATATGGGGTTACGGCACAGCGGGGAAAGTGTGTTGATGAAGGCTGGCTTTAACGGGTCTGCAGGAGAGCCAGATTTGACCCTAAGGCTGAACCTGTCGAAGGCCTCAACCGACAGTTCAGGTAAGATAGCCAGGGGCTCATGATCCGACATATCAGAGACAGTAGCTTCTCGATCCTGGTGGAGTGTGTCGAACCCATGATATATTTTTTCCACTTTCTCCACAAAAAAGGAGGCCAATTTATCACAGTGAGAATCTGTGCAAATCACCTCTGATGAGGATCTGTTTTTCATAAGGTCCTTCAGTACCTTGAAAATCAGTTTTGAACGGTTGGTGCTGGTAGCAAATTCATGAGCGTAGAATGCAGCTCTAGCTCTGCAGATAGCTCTATGGTAAAGTTTCAGCTCAGTGAAATACCGGGTTTTCAGAGCAGGGTCATATGATCGTCTCCATTCCCTCTCTGTTTTTCGGCAAGATTTTTTCAATTCTGCGAGAGACTCATTATACCAGGGACTAGGTGTTTTTGTCCGGCCTTTCGCCCATCGTAGAGGTATAAGAGAATCCAGGGCGTCGGTGATCCAAGCGCAGAACTGTTGGTAACCTTGTTCCACATTAGTGAAATTACTCAGAGGTTTCCGCTCTAATATACCGTAGAACTCTTCCAACGTAAGCTTGTGCCACGGCCTTTTAAGGATTGGCCTGTCCATGGATATAAAAGGCTTATCGTGGACCGGACAGAAAGCTTCTACTAGCAGATGATCAGTCCACCCTATCAACCTCGGATCTGACAACCTTAACCCGTCAAGTGTAGAAAAGAAGGGGTCAAGGATATGGCCTCCAGCATGGGTTGGAAGGGTGACAAGCTGAGTAAGTTGGAGAGCTTCCAAATCCGCCAACAGGGAGCTCACGGTAGTGGATGACCCATTATCGAAATGGATGTTGAGGTCACCCAGGATGTTAAAATTGGCGCAGCCAAGCGCTATAGGACTGACCATGTCGGCCAGTGCGGATCTGAAAACAGAATCATTGCCGGGGGGGCGGTAGACCAGCAGCCCACTGAAGGTGAACTGATGGGAAAAGGCGACTTTAAAGATAGCACTTTCACATGCGGGTAATCCTGACGGCTTCCATTCAGCCGGAAAGCAGGATTTGACTGCCATAGCGATGCCACCACCTCTTGTGGTCCTATTAGAGGTGAAGATGGTGTAGTTCTGGGGGAATGCAAGGTTCAATATGGCAGAGTCAGAGTCCTGAAGCCAGGTTTCTGTCATTAAGAAAACATCGGGATCCTCTTTATCTATCAGGTCATAAATGGACAGGTGATGCTTTACAAGAGATCTCACATTCAGGCACCAGATACGGAGATCTCGCGATACAGCACGTTGCCGTGTGACAGGGGCGGCATTTTCCAAGGAGCGTATTTTGGTAGGGCTCTTAAGAGACCAGCCTTTGCAGGCGCAGCTATATGGGCCAACTAAAGGGTCCACAGGCTTACACGCACAACCTTTGGACAAATGACCTATGGCCAACAGCTCTGGCCGTGTGTAAGACAACATACCTGGCCGGAGCAGCAATACAACGCTGAGAAAAGATGAAGAACTGAGCCTGCCCCGCCTCGCGCTGCCTCGGCGCGGACGAGCGCAGACGGGCAGGACTCAGGCACGACTCCGGCTAAGCGACGGCGTCCTCACCTGCGCGTCACGCTGCGCGGGAGGGGGGAGCTTTAAGTAGGCTCACCAATCCTGGCGCGAGCGCGAGGACGCTCCAAGATGGCGCCTAAAGCTAAAGTTACAGCCCAACCCAAAATGGCGCCCACAGTGAACCACCCCCGGGATCCAGGCCCGCCAAAACGGCAGTGCGGGAGCCAATTATGTGCGGAATGAGGAGGGGGCAAGACCCTGCTAAAACCAGGGGATAAGTGCAACAAAGTAAAATCAACAAAAAAGACAAAATCAGGTAAGTTAAAAAACGAAGCGCCAGCAGCAGCGCCAGCAACAGCAAATGCGCAATGGAATAGGCGTCTGTCAAGACCGCCTCGAAGCTGGGTCCGCCTTAAGTAGGCTCACCAATCCTGGCGTGAGCGCGAGGACGCTCCAAGATGGCGCCTAAAGCTAAAGTTACAGCCCAACCCAAAATGGCGCCCACAGTGAACCACCCCCGGGATCCAGGCCCGCCAAAACGGCAGTGCGGGAGCCAATTATGTGCGGAATGAGGAGGGGGCAAGACCCTGCTAAAACCAGGGGATAAGTGCAACAAAGTAAAATCAACAAAAAAGACAAAATCAGGTAAGTTAAAAAACGAAGCGCCAGCAGCAGCGCCAGCAACAGCAAATGCGCAATGGAATAGGCGTCTGTCAAGACCGCCTCGAAGCTGGGTCCTCCTTAAGTAGGCTCACCAATCCTGGCGCGAGCGCGAGGACGCTCCAAGATGGCGCCTAAAGCTAAAGTTACAGCCCAACCCAAAATGGCGCCCACAGTGAACCACCCCCGGGATCCAGGCCCGCCAAAACGGCAGTGCGGGAGCCAATTATGTGCGGAATGAGGAGGGGGCAAGACCCTGCTAAAACCAGGGGATAAGTGCAACAAAGTAAAATCAACAAAAAAGACAAAATCAGGTAAGTTAAAAAACGAAGCGCCAGCAGCAGCGCCAGCAACAGCAAATGCGCAATGGAATAGGCGTCTGTCAAGACCGCCTCGAAGCTGGGTCCGCCTTAAGTAGGCTCACCAATCCTGGCGCGAGCGCGAGGACGCTCCAAGATGGCGCCTAAAGCTAAAGTTACAGCCCAACCCAAAATGGCGCCCACAGTGAACCACCCCCGGGATCCAGGCCCGCCAAAACGGCAGTGCGGGAGCCAATTATGTGCGGAATGAGGAGGGGGCAAGACCCTGCTAAAACCAGGGGATAAGTGCAACAAAGTAAAATCAACAAAAAAGACAAAATCAGGTAAGTTAAAAAACGAAGCGCCAGCAGCAGCGCCAGCAACAGCAAATGCGCAATGGAATAGGCGTCTGTCAAGACCGCCTCGAAGCTGGGTCCGCCTTAAGTAGGCTCACCAATCCTGGCGCGAGCGCGAGGACGCTCCAAGATGGCGCCTAAAGCTAAAGTTACAGCCCAACCCAAAATGGCGCCTCGAAGCTGGGTCCGCCTTAAGTAGGCTCACCAATCCTGGCGCGAGCGCGAGGACGCTCCAAGATGGCGCCTAAAGCTAAAGTTACAGCCCAACCCAAAATGGCGCCCACAGTGGACCACCCCCGGGATCCAGGCCCGCCAAAATGGGAGCATTCAATCCTATTTTTCCATTTTAGCTCACAGATGTTTTAAGGGCCCACCTCAAAGTGGCTTTATCTAGACCAATTGGTGTTCGACCAAGGTTAGCAACTTTTATTTCCATTTATTCACATATGTGGTAGATCAATCTCGACGCAAAACAAGTCACTTGGGGCCAGATGTAGGTGGCCAAATTCGCAGAATTTCTGCGTTACAGACCGGTATTTGGTTGAGTGCAATGTAGGTGAGTTTAAACCTACTTGCAAAATAAGGAATCGCAAAATAGCGATTCCTTATTTTGCTCTTGCATTTAAGGAATCGGAAATACCGATTCCTTAAATGCAATGTACGTAGCACTAAAAAAGTGAACTTCAGCCTTAAGGAATCACTAATTACCACTGGTAAGTAGAGATTTTCTTTAAAAAATAACTTTTTTGCTTTTGTAAATGTGCCATGTGGCACACATCCATGCCCTTAGGGCATGGATGTGCGCCACATGTGCACACATGCACATTTCAGTGGTGCAACAGGGCGTCCTTTGGACACCCTGGCACCCTTGAAATAGCTCCCGCTATTTGCGATTCTGTTATAACGAATCGCTAATAGTGGATATCTTCCCATTCATTCCTATGGACCTCCTAGCCCATAGGAATGAATGGCAAGGTATTCCTTAATAACGACTGTCAATTACCGATTCGTTATTAAGGAATATTAAGGAATCGCTAATAATTTAGCGATTCCTACCTACATTCAATTTAGTGAGTCCTTAATAGCAATTCGGTAAAAATCGCTATTAACCCCTTCGAAGCTAATGACGAGCTGGGCTCGTCATGGCGCTTACCTGCCGTGCGCGGATGACAAGGCCAGCTCGTCATGAATTATGGTGATTTTGGTTTTTCAGCGCAGGACGGGAAAACGCCTAGCAGCAATGTGGTTAAGGACTCGCTAAATTGAAGTTACCTACATCTGGCCCTTGCTCTGTAAGTAATTCTTAGGGAAATCTGATGAGGCAGAAAATATCAATCATCATAGAAGCAACTTAAGCGGTTCCTATCTCTCTCAGAGACTGCCTCCAGAAATTTTGTGGCATAATCTACTAGTGCTAAAGATTTTTTGCATATATGTTTTTTTGTGTCATTAGTAATGTGCAGAGAGTGGATTTACTCATTACACACATGTTTACTGAGATAGTGCCAATGCATTGAAACACATTTCCTATGATACGAAGAGCTATATTTTGCTAAATAATGTTAATTAGACCTCATTTTAGGCTCAACTGTCATCTTTTCCAAAAGGGATGCTTAAAATCTCTACCTTCCTGCCAAGGACTATGAGTGAGATGTGCAGCATTATCTCTAGCCCCCTTTTTCTTCTCAGTTCTTCTCTCTTCATGAGGTTTTACTGCTTTGTTAGATAACTCCATCCCAGAAAAAGGTACATCTTTTAGCCAGAGTTCAGCCAATTTCTTGGTTATTTGTCCCAATGATCAGGTCATCGGACTGGTTTTGAATTACCTCTACTTGACTGTCAACATCAACAAGAGTTCTTTAATCTCGAATATTGATTTGGACAACAGGATATTCCTTAGTCTCTCCATGCACATATTTTACGCTGATTCTCCTTTTAGGGATTAGGTAATTGGTACTGACCAATTCCCTGTTGATGACTGACTCTCGCCACCCAGAGTTTAACAGCACATCTACATTCCCTCCACTAGCCATCCCAGGGCAACAATACTGCATCCCGATTTCCCCTGCATAGTATGTATGCTGGCCCATTAGCCCAGTAGCCATGGGCTCCTCTTCCTCCCCTCTTCTCTTGGAAGAGAAATGGGCGGTATGGCTGCACTCACCACATCCAAGGCATTGGAGACTTGTGGCAATAGGGCTAGCAGGTTTGATTCATGACTATTTTTCTAATAGTTTCACTTTGGGGACAACCCCAGATTTTCTAGAAGTCTGAAAGTAAAGGTATCCTTTACACTTTTTCTGGGTTTCAATTCCCTTACCTCACTCCTCTTGGGCCAGAGAGTATATGGCATTGCCATTCCAATGGCCGAGTTTAGGATATGATATTTATATTGTCTCACCCACTTTTGTACACTTAAAGGTAAGGCATTTAAATACTGCTCCACATATGTTTGTCTACAATTTCCTCTTTCGTAGAAGTACTGGGTTTTAACTACTTGCCTCCCAAGTCCTTAATCTTGTAATAAATAGGCTCTAGGGTTTATGCAAACATCCCTAAACCAAAGGCAGTATGTCTCATCATCTACTGCTATTCTTTCCAGAATATTCCTTTTCATGCCCACATACGGGATAGTACTGATGAGATTTGCGGCTTGTTATGCAGCCTGGATATCCTCAGCCAGCTGGGTCCCAGGTAGTGTTTCCATTTGTCTGTAGGCCAATTAGCCAACTGAGCTATTCTTTCAGTATTGTCAAAGAAGTAATCTGTAGGTTCCTACACTCCATTGTCCAGGTAGGTTTTGAGCAGCGGCTTCCTCCACCACCAGGGCGCCTTGGGACAAGACCAGATAAGTATCAGTAAATAAACATATGGTCAATACTAAGGTTGTCCACACTAACCTCCTTCATTACTAACTTTCTTTTCCTTGGCCACCTATCTTATTAATTTGTATTTCTTGCTTTTTTCTTTCTCATTGACGATTCTTTCTAGAGATCTCCCTCGCGTCCCAACTCCTCCTGAGGAACACAGTGTCTGGGTTGTGAAGTCCTTTTGTTCTTTCCATTGCCCTTTCTTTTCTATTATTACTTCAAGTCACTCATTTCCTTCCTTTAGTGCTCCTCCCAGCCCTTTTTCTTTTTCTCTTTGTTCCTTTTTCGGTCTCGCTAGAGTCAGCGCATGCAATCCTCTGGCGAGACATTTAGTAGCTGCTTAAAAAAGCGCTACCTTGCCAGCCACCAGCTTGCTAGAACGCGCACAAGCGCGTGCGACGTGCACAGCACTTTTTTCGGTCGTTCGGTCGTGTGCGCACCAGCTGCGATTACTTTCACTTTTGCGGCGCCGCAATTACTTTCACTTTCGGAATGCCCTAAAAGGTCACACTGACTCCTTTATCTGCTTTTGAAAAGCCTTTTGTCCTTATCTCTTTCTTTCTCTCCTCACTCTGCTCAGTTTCTCACTCCCTTCTCTTTTTCCTTTCTATTCATCGCTTCCTATTGCTCCCTTTCGTGACTCCCAAATTCTTGGCGGAAAACGACACTCCGGCCGCTCCTTCATGCTGAATCCGGCCCCTGCCTGCTGCTACGCTTTCCGCCGAGGGCTCCCCGGTCCTTTCCTGGCAACCCAGGAGTGCCCGACTTCCAGATCTCGCATCAGCTGCCCAGACTGCCCCTCCCGTCTGTCCCACATTCGTTCACTCCTTTCTCGTGCGCTCAGGGGCCACCTGAGTCTCGCGGCGCTCGCTTCTGTGAACCGGGCGCCCCCAGGGATGGCCGATGGGTGTGCGCAGTAATGCCTGTGCCTGCCCGTGGGCACCTTGTGGCCACGGCGCGGAAAACTTGAGTATTGAAATAAGAAAACCGCCAGGAACGAATTACCAAACCAAAACCACTCTCCTGCCCAAAACACTTTTGATCTGAGTATTGTAGAACAGGTGCATGTAATTTATAGTTTTACAACTGAGCTAAATTACACCGGCCCATAGTCCGTCTCTAGGTTTAGGCAGCGCGTGTGCTCTTCAGGGACACATGACTTACATGTTCGGGGAGTGAGATATCCCCTCTATCAGCCCCAGAAGCTTTCTCTCAAAGTGTCCTGGCTACTCTCGAGGTGCTCTTTACTGGAGAACTCACGTCATTTATTTGATGGAAACAGCAGTAAAGTGCACCTATGAGTATTTAATGTGTGCTGAGCCCTAGATACTGCTTCATGAGGATATGGGGGTCTCTTTCCCCCTTAAATACCACCAAACCCTCTCTGTCACATCTCACCGGCAAACTGGGCTCCAAGCGATAGGACAAAGATTAATAACATTTTTCAGATTTGCATCCGGACTGGAAGTAGGTCCTGGGAGTCAAGTGGTGAAAAGTTATGAACAGTCAAACCGTTGCCTCCAGACTCTGTAGCCCTCCCGGTGCAACTAAGATTACTCACCACAGTCTTCATAGCTCCTGTACCAGGTTTTCATTGTCCAAGTCCTAACCCTGTGAGCATTCCAGTTAATGAGACAGGCAGTTTCCATAGACTTACATTTTTCCTCTGTTTATTACACTTTCAATTTAGAATAAAAGAAGTAGATTTTTTTTGTCCTTTCTCTGTGCGGAAATCTATCCTCCCAACTCATCAGAGTGAAGCTACACTCTGCTACTTTCAGAAATACCAACACTGAACTGAAGTGATACTGAGGGAATACCTAGTCTAGGGGTGATGTCCATCACCAGTAAACAATAGGGCATTTCCTCTATGTCTCGTCTCCCTCGTCCCAGTACTGACTTTGCGAAAACTTATCAAGTAATCAAATAGTAATAAATAAAACATTGGAACCAGCTAATTGTTTTTATTGTCTTTTCATGTATTTTTCCCTTTTTTATTCATGAAAAACTAAAAATATAAGCTACAGAGATCGTTCTCAGAAATATGAAATTTAACAAAGTACTTTTTGATTTATCTCTTCAATCACAAGGCAATACTCCTCCTGTGTGACATCTATAATCCTGATCTGTAGCCTGCAAGGAGTAATAATGAGTAAATGTAGCAGCCGTGCATGTTTCTATTGATGATATACCCTTTGCTTCAGCCCAAGAAGCTGCAATACGTCTTGTAGAGGAGCCCAGAATGCCCAAATTAATTTCTTCACTTTTTTACTGCTTTGTATGCTGACGAAAAAGCTAATTTAAACTATCGACTGTTAGTAGGAGTTGCAGTTTTTTGGACATTATTATTTGTTCCATAGGTAGCCCAAAGAGAATTACACAAACATGTTTAAAATGTTGAGTGCGCATTTTCTCTTCTTTCAGGGATGAACGATTCGAAACAACAAAATGTAAGAATTCTCTTGTTCTAAATGAATTCAAGAAGTAATCTTTGTATTAAATCCCAGCTCTAGTTTTAATATTACCCTACCAGGAAAAAATTATGATATGGGGCATCTTTTACCAGAGCCCTGATCTCTCGTCTTACTGAAGTTCTTGGCGAAAGAAATGCAACTTGTGAAGTAAAAAAAAAAATCATTGGCATAGCCGATAGGTCTCGCTTTTTGGGCCCTATAACTATTTAGTTATGCAGCAGAATATCCTTGGTGCTACAACACCAACTGTTGCATGGCTAAACACTTATAAGGTCCCAAATGAGAGACCTATTGGCTATGCCAATGTTTGTTTGTTTTGTAGGCACCTGCTGTCCTGCCGATCTACCAGGACCGCGTGGGAGCGTGTCCGAAATCTCCGGTAAGTGCTTTCCCCCCTTCCACAGCCTTCTCATAGTGGGCATCTCTGTCTTGTGTGAGCCTTCTTCATGTTGCTTCAGACCTGACTTGGAAAGTTTCTTCTATAAATGTTCATTTAACTTTTGCCTATTTAAGTCATAATTTACGCATAGATTACCAGGTCACTGCACCATGGAAGGGAGCATAAGTGAACCTTCAACCTATCTCGCCTAGTAGTAAGAGGGGTAGGCTGCAAAGTTTGCACTTCTGAATATAGTCATTGTGAGCACTGGCCCATTCTAGGTTTGATCTGGTGCAAAGGACGGTCTCACCAGAACAAGTATTTGGTGAGTCTTATCCCAAGCCAAATCAGCCTTTCCATTGACCAGAAGTTATGACGTTGCCCCTTCCTTCAGATTGGACCTCAGAGAAAGCACAGCCTTGGGTATCTACTAGCTGCATCTTTCTTAATTTCCAACTGGCTACCTGATGAGAACAGCTCAGCCACACCTGCCAGTTGAAACCATACTACCCCAGTCGTTTTAGTTAGTTTTGACAAATTGGCTTGTCAGAGTTTATGATACTGACACAGTGCTTTTTATCTCGTTACAGCTGATTGGCTTACATTCTGCTGCTCCAAGAAGAAAGATGGGGGCATCACGGCCTGAGATTGAACAATATTTATGCCTAATGCACTTTTTATAATTGATTCGAATACCGTACCGCTCATTTTATAGCCAGGCATTATGTGAAAGATCTAAACACATTGTAGATATATTTATAACTTGGTCGTGTAAAATTAAGGGAAATTTAGTGCACATCTGTTACACTTCCTTGATGCGCGGCTAATCCAACGACTTTCTTGAGTTTAATTATCTTATAGACTGGACCGGTTCCAGGGGCTGGTGGCGAGGAGGGAAGACGTGGCCGTTTCTCACACGCCAATTCAGATGCTGTCTAATGGAGGCTACATCAATACAGGACTAGAGACCCCTGCAGAGGCGACACATGGAATGTATTCTTGGTTGAGCTTAATCTAATTCCAGACTCCCTTAATAATTGTTTTTTGAGCCTATCTTGTTGGTCCATTGACCACCAATGGTTACCCAGGGACCTCCCTGGAGGACCATAGTTCCACTTTGTTTCACATCTAGCCATTCTACCAGGGTTGTGCATGTTCCAATATTGGCACCATGAGGCTGTGTATGTATGTTTTCCTTGGCTTCAGTCCTTGGAATTTAATTTCTGAATAGTTTGGGTTCTATTAAAATGGATGCATCCGATCCCCCCGACAGGAGGTTGACCATGTGATCTGCATCCTGTTGTAATTCTTGCATAAACCTGAACTGCTGTCGGAGTACACTTAGAATTTTTTTTATATTTAATAAACCTTTTGCTTTTTCCCTCCAGCCATGTAGAAGAAATAAACCACCGGGAGCAGTACCTGGTAAACTTCATTAACACTATCAAATTGTGTTCCCAGATAGCAGCTATTTGAATAGACTCAGTTGTGATGGCTGCACACCCTGTACACTTAGTAAATGAGAGCTGCACACTCATTCGAATAGCTGTCTATAGCCGAGCCATAGCACTCAAGCTGCACCTGACCTATGAGTTAGGCCAGAACATATCTGGAGTTGCTTGTGTTCCCATTCAGAGGTCATGTGGACTAGTAATATGTTCTGGGATTTCCCTTTTCGGGTGGGACCAATACTAATTTGCAGATGTTTTGCTCCTGTCTGTAGTGGAATAGTGCACAAAAAAAGATGGTGGTATGCAGTGCAGAGTAAGTACCAGTGGTTGAGTTTCATCTACGGACCTCCCCATCTCTTCCAGAGTTCTGTAAGTCCCTGAAGACCTGGTTATTCAGCTAATCAACTGGACCCTGCCAGCGCCTGGATACCCTCACGGGTGACACGTAGCGCTCTACAAATCTACTGATTCATTGATTACGTTTGATTCATGCATTTTCTCTGTCATTGTTTGTTGTCACTTGACTAGAGCCAGCTGTATGGTATCAGAATATTGTGGTCTAAATATCTTATGGCAAACATGTTTTGCCCTACAAATCATTTACACAAATATCACCTCATTTGAGGTAATAATATTAAAATCTACACCCAACAGAGTAAGCTTTTTGGAAATATTTAGGGAACAACATTTAGGTCAAACCATATTTTTGTTAAAGATATGTTAAATTAAAGTGTATCTGAATATATCACGTGATTTTATTTTTGCTGGTTTCCACCGAGCCAACACACACATTACTGTTGTTCACGGTCACTGTGCCTTCACATCTGCTGGAGCCTCCATCGCGCACCAGTCACCCCATGCCCGTCTGCATCCATTCTGACACTTTTCATTGCAGGCCGTACCTTCGATCACTGTTAATCCCCCCTAATTGTTAACAAACTGCCTAAACATGCCTCTTAACCACATCGGTGCTCATGACGGAGCGGTTCTGTCATAAGCGCCGGTTGTTTGGTCTGCCCTGTTCCAATGATGCACTGGGCCAGGGTCAGACTAATTTGCATATAGCCAAGTTCTGAGCTGGGATGGTGCAGTGAGCTAAAAAACGGTGATGGATCAAGCCTTGATCTTTGGACTGGGTAAGAGTGGTCTGCTTAATTCAGACACTCTGTTCATCGCCACCCCCTTTTCTGAATCATAAGCGCCGGTTGGGCTGTGCTTATGACGGAACCGTTCCGTCACGGCCACTCCCGTTTCTTAGAACCTTCAGCACAGCGTGAAAATTCACGCCGCGCTGAAGGGGTTAAGCGTCAAGACCCCTTTGGGGTCTCATTTCAGCCCACTTTGCCTCCGGCTCATTTCAGCTGCCTAACCTGCCGGTATCATTCACATGGACTGCTCCACCCTTAGCACAGACGCCGCAACGGACTGCTTACTTCCAAGCCCATATCGGCCGGTTGTTCCATTCTGAAACCACATGCTACCCAGCATGTTCTCTTGAGCTCCTCACATCAGTGCCTTGTGCACACTGCATGGCAAAATCTTTTCTCAGGCATGTAAAATGTATGTCCTGATGAAGATCCCAGTTTTTCCCCAACGGGATCAAAATGTTGTCGGCTTATTATACACAGCATACACAACCTTAATTTGTTATTTAAGTGTAACGTTGCCGTTGTTTAACTCTGCTTGTCTTATTTTCTGTACAACATACAAGCCTTCTGCCCCGCCTGAGCGTTTGTTTTTGTTTTTGTGTTCAATGTAGTGCGTTGGACGCAAGTTTGTGTCCCACTTTATTTTTTCTGCTCATAAAACTTAAAATCACAAAAGTTGTACTGCCGGCTGGACAACATTAATATAGTACTAATTTGAGTCTATATTTATGCTTGTATGCATTTCCCTGTCGGGAACTACTGTTTTTGTAACTTGCTTATAACCAAGGTCCCCGTCTACCATATTGGGTTCCCTTGTTGCTATAAATATGGTTTGTGTTGCACGGGCCAGGTCATCAAATTTGTCGGGTACCTTCACAGGATATACACAAGTGACATACCATGCAATGAGATAGAGGAAATAATTAGAAAAACTTTTTTTACAGACCTATTAAAATTCTAATACAGAATTTAATATGAAAAAATTAAGATTCAAACACATTAACAAACTATGCTTCAAGGAAAGAAAAAACATATTTTTAAACCTGCAATTATAATATAATACAAACAATCGAAGAAATGACAGCACAGAATTTACCACAGGCCGATGCTAGTGTTGAGGTTTTAAACATTTGCAGGACTGTGAACAGAGGTGTAGAGGGGTCAAGGGGAAGCAACAGTAAAGCATTCAGCATGGCAGGAGGGGGCTGAACATGGGTAACTTTTGGTGAGGTCGATGCTAGCAACAAGGAGGAGAGGATGTGGTGCAGTGGCCAAAGCGGCTGACTCAGGATCTGGGGATCCGGGTTCGAGTCTCGGTGTTGGTACAACATCCTGTGATTCTGGGCAAATCACTTAATCTCCCCGTACCTATGGACAGAGCCTGGATACCCTCACAGGTGATAAGCCGCGCCATATGAATCTACAAACTTTGACTTTATTAAAGTCATATTCATTCTTGAGGATGGGGGGAAGGTTTAGGCGCCGCCGGGAGGAAAGGGTTCGCTGGCAGGTAGGCATATTGTTCTCGTGAGAAAGCGATGCATGGGGATGTGATGCAAGGGACACGCAAGGACTAGGCTAGTACATGGTGAGCAGGCACAAAGGAGGTATAAAGCAAGGGGCGGCTCTAGGCTCATGGCGGCCCTGGGCAGGGAGAGTAGGTAGGGGCCCCAGAAGAGAGGGTCCGGGCGGTGCGGAGCGCGGAGGCCAGTGAAGAGTGGGGGTTCAGGGTATTTGGAAGTGGAACAGAGCCGGAGGCTGCCAAATCCCTGCCAGGGGCCGCCACGCAAATATGTATCCATCCTCAGAGGATTATTATATTAAGGATATATATTGGCGTGGCGCCCCTGGGGTTTGGTGGCCCTGTGCAGGTGCACAGCTTGCACATGCCTAAGGCCGCTCCTGCATAAAGGAGCAAGCAGGAAAGCTAGAAAAGTAGGTGGGACAGTGGTGACATGGTCAGACAGACACAAGGAGTTATGCAGTAAGTGTTCTCATGAATGTGGAACAAGATCCTAGGGTGGTCCAGACCGATGGAAGAGCTTTCGCTTAAGCTTTTTATAGAGGAGAGATTGATTGATGGTGATCAAGAGGATATTTTCAATAGTGACCATGAGCACAGCAGGGGAGATCTGGGGAATCAGCAGTTTAGGGAGTGCCAGAGCTGGCAATAAAATCCCTTTGCCTAAGAGTGAGGAAATGTTGAAGGCGGGGTCACTGGAGATAGGCAGATGCTGTCTGGGGGCCATATTTGTTCAACAGGCGTACAGCAGCAGGAAGAAGAAGGCAGATGGGGACAGATTTAAGGGGGCCAGAGTAGGATTGGGAAGTGAGCAAGTGGGAGCATGACGGTACAGATTATCACCTTCCATTAATTACCTGTGACAATATATAGAAGGTCAGCTGGTCCTCTCTCGAAAATCAGCATCTCCAAATCATTGTGGATCATGATATTAGATGGGGTGCATACGTCACTGAAGGAGGACAAGATGTTCAGATCTTTGGAGTGCTGAGGGAGAAACACTTAAATCTGTGCATCCTTCCGGGGTAACAGAGGACAAGCCAGAGGTGGTACGTGCCACCCTACCGCCTCTCACTGGCATCCATGGTGTATTGCTCAAGCTTCTGCTGGGAGTCTGTGAAAAGTATTGAGGACCGGTATGATGTGATAAAGGCAGAGAGTGCTTGAAGGCAGATGCCCTGCAGTGCACTCTTCATCCGTCAGTAGTGATAGGCGATTCATTTAAAGCCAAAAAAGCATAGTCTAAAACTGAGATGTTTACTTTTCCTCTGCAAGTATCGCTGACATTGGATGCCCTTAACTGCATGATAAATGTAAACGTAGCCTATCAAATCATGTGTCCCAGTGACTAGCATCCAGGAGCTTTGTGGCAAGAACTGTAAGAGCTGACCTCCAGGGTTGGATGGGGATTCTGAACTGAAGTGAAGAGAGAGGTAAAAACCAGGTCTGGATTTTGCCGGTGCAGACTACGCCCCACCTTCATTTTAATCCCACCGAGTTAGCTGCCGCCTTGGTGCTTGACATACTAGGAGCATGCACAACACAAAAAAACAGGGGGTTTCATAAGAAGCTCCTTAGTCAGCTTCCCGGGGCCAGACTCCATTAGTTAAGTGAGTTTAAGGCACCATGTCCTTCAGAGCCTCAGCAACTGTAGAAGGCACAAACAAGAGGAAAGACAAGCATTTGCAATGCAATAGGTCTCGCATTAGGAAAGTTTGAGCTATTGGTATTGAAAATGGCACATGTTTTATTCATGTGTTGGTTTTAAAAGTAGCAAAATTAATAGCTTTGTCATTTACAATGCCAATAGTTATAATTTTTGCAAATGTGACACCTATAGCATTTGTAATGCAATATGTGTTGTATTTACGTGACTTATATGTATTGATATTACAAATAACAATGGCTTTTAATTTTTTTATTAATTAATACTTAAATAAAAGTTATTGTAATTTATAATGGCAATAGCTTAAACTTTTGTAAATAACTTATGAAGATCATGTTCAGTGTATTTTATTGTGACGAAAATCCAAGAACAGAAGTGAAATATTAACATCTTTTTGTGACATTTGTACTAAAGCTTGAAACATTGAGAGAACATATTTGAACCAGTTGTTGTTGAATGTTTGCACAGATTGATGCTGTGATGATGCTGAGTGATGTTGTGGTGGCGACAAGTGTTGCTGTGGTGCCCCTGAGTGATGCTGTGGTGGTGCTGAGTGATACTGTGGTGATGCAATAGATAGATTGAGGGCGATAGAGTGAGGGCCATAGATAGAGTGAGGGCGGTAGATAGATAGAGTGAGGGCGGTAGATAGATAGAGTGAGGGCGGTAGATAGATAGAGTGAGGGCGGTAGATAGAGAGTGAGGGCGGTAGATAGAGTGAGGGCGATAGATTGATAGAGTGAGGGCGATAGATTGATAGAGTGAGGGCGATAGATAGATAGAGTGAGGGCGATAGAGTGATGATAGATAGATAGATAGATAGAGTGAGTGAGGGCTATAGATAGATAGAGTGAGGGCGATAGAAAGATAGATAGATAGATCAAGTGAGGGCGATAGATAGATAGAGTGGGGAGAGGGAAGATGGAGGAGAGAGGGGGGAAGAGAGGGAGGGGTGAGAGGGTTTGGAGAGTGAGGAGAGGGGAGAGTGAGGAGAGAGGGAGTGGAGAGAGGGTGAGTGAGGAGAGAGGGGGAGAGGAGAGTGAGGAGAGAGGGGGAGAGGAGAGTGAGGAGAGAGGGGAGAGTAAGGAGAGAGGGGAGGGGAGAGCGGGAGAGGGGAGATAGGGAGGGTAGAGGAGAGAGAGGAGAGAGGTGAGAGGAGAGGGGAGAGTGAGGAGAGAGGGGGGAGGTAGAGAGGAGAAGAGTGAGGAGAGAGAGGAGAGTGGTGAAAGGGGAGATTGGTGACGGGGAGAGTGATGAGAGAGGATAGAGTGTTGAGAGAGGAGAGAGTGGGGGAGTGAGGATAGTGATGAGAGGGGAGAGGTAGAGAAGAGAGGGGAAAGGGAGGAGAGAGGAGAGTGAGGAAAGGAGAGTGAGGAGAGGAGAGTGAGGAGAGGGGAGAGAGGGAGGGAGGTGAGAGGGAGAAGGGAGAGAGGGAGGTGAGAGGGAGGGGAGAGAGGGAGCGGAGAGTGGAGGGAGGGGAGAGTGGTGAGAGGGGAGAGTGGTGAGAGGGGAGAGTGAGGAGAGAGTGGTGAGAGAGGGAGTGGAGAGTGGTGAGAGAGGAGAGAGTGGTGTGAGAGGAGAAAGTGGGGAGAGTGAGGATAGTGAGGAGAGGGGAAATTGAGATTAGAGGGAGGTGAGAGAGGGAGGGAGAGTGGTGAGAGATGGGAGAGGGGAGAGTGGGAAGAGTGAGGAGAGGGGGAGAGATAAGAGGGGAGAGAGGAGAGAGGGGACAGGGGAGAGAGAGAGTGGGAAGAGTGAGGAGAGGGGAGAGTGAGGAGAGGGTAGAGTGGTGAGAGGGGGGAGTGGTGAGAGAGGAGAGAGAGGAGAGAGTGGTGAGAGAGGAGAGAGTGGTGAGAGAGGAGAGAGTGGGGCGAGTGAGGATAGTGAGGAGAGGGGGATAGTGAGGAGAGGGGATATTGAGGAGAGGTAGAGAGGAGCAGAGAGGGGAGAGGGAGGGGAGAGAGGAGGCGAGAGGATAGTGGTGAGAGGAGAGTTGTGAGAGGGGAGAGTGGTGGGAGGGGGAGGGGACAGAGCGGAGAGTGGTGAGAGGGGAGAGAGGAGGAGAGATGGGAGAGAGGAGGAGAGAGGGGAGAGAGGGGGAGAGGGACGAGAGGAGAGAGGTAAGAGGTTAGAGGTAGGAGAAGAGAGGTGAGAGAATAAGGGAGGGGAGAGAGGAGAGTGAGTAGAGGGGAGAGTGAGGAGAGGGTTGAGTGAGGAGAGGGTAGAGTGAGGATAGGGTAGAGTGAGGAGAGGGGAGATGGAGGGTAGAGAGGAGAGTGAGGAGAGAGGTAAAAGAGAGGGAGGGGAGAGAGGGATTGGAGAGAGGGGAGGGGAGAGTGAAAAGAGGGGAGATGGAGGAGAGGAGAGATGGAGGGAAGAGCGAGGAGAGAGGGGAGAGTGAGTATAGAGGGAGTGGAGAGAGGAGGGGAGAGGGGGAGTGAAGATAGAGGGGGGAGGGGATAGTGAGGCGAGAGGGGAGAGTAAGGAGAGAGGGAAGAGGGGAGGGGAGAGCTGGGGTCCCGTTTGTAATTTTAAAATAAAAACGTGCCAAAATGTTTAAAAACTGCAATTGGTGATTAAGTGTGCTTTGTGCGCACGTACAAATGTAGATGGGGAAATATAAGCAAAATAAGACACAGCAATGTGGGTTCCAAGATAGGATGTTAGCATTTTCTTTTCAAAGCCACACCCGCTTCTTGTTTACACAGATTTCATGCTGTTTGTTAGAAGATGGAAATAAAATTGCACCTTAAAACTGCAAAATAATATGATTTGCTGCATTTAATTTGTTTACAAATTAAACACTAATAGGGCGTTTCTAACCATGACATTATTCAGTTTGCCCTTCTCCATGCCAATAGTAGAATGTTTACTATAGTTAGGCAGTGCAACAAAGGATTTTAAGACCGCATAGGGAGTTAGCGCAGTAGCATTTACAAACCGCTTTTCTGAGGTGAAGTTTATTGTGCAGTATTTGCACACTGCATCGGGAGCACTGGAACCAAATCTAATTGTTTTTTTTTTTTTAAAAAAAGCATTTTCACTACGCATTAAGGCCAGGGATCGAGAATTAACGCAGAAGCATTTGAAAAAAAAGCAAGCTCCCATTTTCAGTCTGCATCGGGGGTAATCGCTTTTCACACGTGAAGTTTGGAAAAAGCATTCACGAGGGTTAGCACTGAAGCATTTAGCATATAAAATAAGCAAGCACCCAAAATGGAAAGTTCAAAACCGAATTCTTAAGACCAATAGGAAGGAGCATGTTTACTGTACTTACCCAGTGCACTAGGAGCATGTTTACTGTACTTACGAAGTGCAACAAAGCATTTTCAGACCTCATCGGGGGATGGGGTAGCGTTTTTCTCACATAAAGTTATATGTTCTAGATGTTAACACCGCATTCATTAGGAGAACAGAAATGAAACCGAAATAGCACTTTCACATCGAAACCAGAAAAGCATGATTCACTGCACTTAATTTGTTCACAAATTAAACACTAATAAGGGCGTTTCTAACCATGACATTATTCAGTCTGCCATTCTCCATGCCAACAATAGAATGTGTACTATGGTTAGGCAGTGCAACAAAGGATTTAAGACAGCTTCGGGAGTTAGCGCAATAGGATTTAATAAACACTTTTCTGACGTGAAGTTTATTGTTCAGTGTTCAGTATTTGCACACCGCATCAGAGAACTCGATCAAGTTATGTCAGAATTGCGGAATTATGTGCTCAAGTCAACGCAGCGGTCTAAGTGTATTGAAAACACGTAAATGAACCTGTTTTCGCGTTTTTTACCTACTTGCAGTCTCTGGGAGAAAGCAAACAAGCAAACTCACCGCCGCAGCCCAGCTTCAACAGGAAGCCAGGCAACCTTTGTTGGGACGGGGGCGGGGACTGGGACGGGGGCGGGGACGGGGGCGGGGCCGGACACGCGACCGGAGCTTCCCAGGAGGCAGGCTGCAGTGGCTGGCGCATGGCTCCGGTGCAGAGAGGAGAGCCCTGCGTGCAGCCGGCGTCCGCCCCGGAAGCCAAGGAGCGGAGTGCCGGTGTCCCTGTGCCCGTATTACGTCGGAGTGAGCAGCCCCGGAGCGGGACGAGTAGAAGTCCGGGTGAGTGGTGCTCTGTGCTTGCGTGTCTGTGTGTATGCAGGGGGGAGGGAAGGGTGGAGGGGGGAGGGGGGGCAGCGTGTGCGTGTGTGTGTGTGTGTGTGCGCGCGCACGCGCGCCTGTGTGTGTGTGCGTGCATGCAGAGGGGTGGGGGCTGGCTGTGTGCGAGCAGGGGCTGTGAGTTGATCTGCGCAAGCGCGGCTCAGACGCGCGCTCCCTGCAAAAGCGCGCGTCTGAGTCGTGTCCGCTCTCCTGAATACGGGCAACATTAGGTCTGTAGCAGACACTCTCAATGCTCACGCATTGAGAGTATGTCTGCTCGACCTAAAAAAGCAAGGGTGCCAGTGATTGTTGGTGAGACTCAATAAAAAGTCAGTGGATTCCCATCAATCTATCATGATGATCAAAGCTTCTCATTTGGTCCTCCAAACTTAGGGATGGTATGTCTCTTGATCATTGAGACCATAAACCAAACCCGTTGTTACAGACTCACAAAATGGGTCAAGCCCACAATCACATTCTGACCATAAGAGAAGTAATCAAAGGGAATAGTGCAGTGCAAAGTGGTGAAATAAAACAGGGTAAAGAGTCCAGAAAAAGACAGTGTTTTATTAGAATACTGGCTCGGTCCCTAATTAAAAACCAAGAACAGTGCAACAAAACAGTTTTAACAGAATAACTGTCGATGAGCATGCCCCATTGTATTGTGCCTCCTTATATAGAATAGCGCTGGAGAAGATGATGGCTTTTCTGCTGCATCATTCAATATCTACAAGGAATACTGACGTTGGCCAGTAAGAGATTGTGGAGTATAGTGGGAGAGGCATTGTCAGGGCCATAATTATGTTGTTGCCAAAATTATTATGTTTGGTAGGAGAACCAGAGAAATGACTGCAGAAAGTGTCAGTTCAAGAGTGACAAACAGGGGGAGTAATCATCTCTGACTAATGAGTGTATTATGAAGGCAGCAGTTCAAATAGTCACAGGGAAATGGGAATTTTGGGATCAGGAGACTTTAACGTTTGTTTTTTCTTTATTGACATTTCAAATGACAATGCAGCACAACTTGCAGTACGTAGTCGGACATCGCCAAACAGACAGCGGTCACATTTGCCCACCCAGTGAAACTGCAAAAATTGAGAAAGCAGACTATTATACAGTGGGTGATAGAAACTGTTATTCCAAATACATATGGTATGGGGTAGTCCATAGCCGTCCTAGCGACAGTGATGTCTGGCCTGGTAGCATCCAACGAAAATATATTTGGGCATGGCAATCGAAAGTCCACACAGCAACAAAATCAATGTAACAACAAAGATAGCATATAAAGATCTCGCTTTCCCTAATCTACCCTCCCCCCTAAGCTTCCATTAAGACAAGCAGCATTTATAAAATATTATTGACTTCACCTCCGCCAACTTACTGATGCATAGTCCCAACATGCAATGTGTGCGAGGTCCTCCACCCGAGGCCCCGGTCACTGTGTCAATCAAGGTGTCTCTCTAACCAGTATGGTGTGGCTGTCTGTGGTGGGTTGATCTTCGTCCTCTGCCTCAAATAGAGTCCGCGTCATGCCATCCCAAGAAAGCAGAGCATCGACTACCTTGGCATCTCTACTTGTTCTCCATATGTGTGCCTCCTTTGCTGCCGCCAATTCAAAGATCCCTCTCCCAGGGATCAGGAGACTTAGCGGGCCATCACTTAAACTTCTATTCTGATACCGAAAGTCTTTCTTGGCATGTACCACCTCAGCATTACCATAGGAGGACATGATTGGGGGGAACATGGGAGGATTTTTAGGGCGAAGACCACCCGCATTGAAAGACCCCTAGATCAGGGGTTCATGCCTTCTCTTTTACAAAAGGTGAATTTGGCGGCTTCAGGGAGGCACTTGTTGTGATGCTTAGTTTTCCTTTCATCCAAATTGTAGTAATGCGGCCAATAAAATACCAAAGATGTAGTTTATTGTGAAGACCTTTTATTCATCACAAACACAACCCAGGCAGCGTCAGGAGTAAGTGCCACAGGTGGAACAATGTAGGAAGAGCCCCACAAACATTCTATATATCTGCCAACACTAAAGCATCATAGGGACGGAAGGAAGTAGATGTTAAAGCAACATCACCATACAGATGTATTGTTTGGATACCCATTGCTCTAGCGCTACCTACTCTGCATAGAGTTGGCGGTCAGAAAAGATGTTGGAGGCATGTTAAGTACTAGATAGGGGCAGTAGTCGGTATTCTGTTAGATGACGTTTTGCTAGCACTATTGCCAAGTCAATGAGGCATGTTTTGTGCCCCTCCTAGACCTTTGGTTGAAGAAATAACCCCAATAAGTACTCTGCTGGGGAGCAGGGGACATTCCTCTCTGTCACTTTCTCCCAGTACTGCCTCAAGCCAGGGCACTCCCACACCATGTGATGAAATGCAGCATCTGGCACAATCATCTAGGGCTTGTAACTTGAGTCCCTCTGTATGTTCTGGTATGTAATTTGGGTGTTGAGGAGACCTTGTGCATACGGTACAGCTGAGTCATGCGGGATCCGGCATTTTCAGAGATTTAAGGCGCATTCTGCAGTATACTCTCCCACTCGCCCTGTAAATGTACGTATGTATGTTGCCCACGCTAACCTAAGCTTGTCCTGCTTACACTGCACCTGTGAAAGCAGCACCCTGTACATAAAAGTAGTGACTTTGGCTTTCCCACTGGCACTGCATATTGATTGAAGCCTTTTGTTCTCAAGAAGTTCCTCCACTCCCGTCCCCCGTAGAACCTGCACCGCTCCTTGTATCGCACCATAAAGCAAAAAGTGTCTTACTCATCCCTCAACTATCAAAGCCCTTCAAGGAGCCCCTCTGATGTAAGTCACTCATGGCTTCCAGTCCAGGTTTGTCCAATTCTCCAGCATTTACCGCTGGTCCCACTCAAAATAGATGGAAGGGCACTGCACGGTGAGTCCCCTTGCATATGGTTTCTTGGTGTGCATTCCTAGACGTACCCTTTTGCCAGCTGTGATGGAACACTCGGGTGTGCATAGTCTCGTACCTAACCCTTCTTCAGGGCTTCAGCAAAATTGAAAGGTTTCAATGAATTGTGATATGTCTTGCGGTGCTTCTCCACTATGCACGAGGCAAAACTTTACTCATCTTGTAACCCACTGCAACTGTGCTATCTGTCCGGGCATGGCAAAAAGGAGTGTTTTCCAGAAGTTCACAATAAGTGCTGATGCCCCGATCGCCAGCTTTGTGTTCCCCTCTACCAGGTCTTCCTCTGTCCTATAAATTTAGTCCCAAATATTTAATGGTGTCAGTCTTCCAGGTCAGACTACTATTCGATGTTGGTGTCCCAATAGATGGTCCCCATGAGTGTGCCGGGAGAGCCCTCGTTTTGCTCCAGTTCACCTTTAGGCCTGATACTGACCCAAATTTGTGCAACATCTCAATTCCACTCCCCACACATACACGTCTGCCCTACTGTCTCATATGTAAAGCAAATTTTCACAGTGGTTGTCTTACTTGTGTTATCGCAGTGACCTCCACTGCATCCTAATGTCCTTCAAAAGAGGTAACAAGTGAACGGCCACAGGCACTGATCACTGCCAGACCTGTGGTGGTCGCTTTTTTAGGCCAACAGAAGGCATTTTTTGGGCAGATGTATCAAAATACCTATTTGCGATTTTCAAATAGCGATTTTTTTGAGAATCGCTATTTCAGAATTGCAAAATGGTATGTATCTAAATAATCGCAATTTTTTAGCGATTTCTTATTATTCCTTAAATGCGAATAGCAAATTGCGAATTCGCAATTAAGGAATAATTTCCCATTCATTTCTATGGGCCAGGAGGCCCAAAGGAATGAATGGGAAGTTATTCTCAATTTGCGATTCACAATTTGAGAATCGCAAATTGAGAATAATTTCAAGGGAGCAAGGGTGTCCTAAGGACACCCTGCTGCACCCCTGAAATTCACATGTGTGCGCATATGGCGCACATACATGCCCTAAGGGCATGTATGTGCCCAACATGGCACCTTCACAAATGCAAAAAAGTGCATTTGTGTAAGAATTCGCAAATTACCACCAACTTGAAGTTGGTGGTAAATTGCGATTTCTTAAGGAAAAATCGTTAAATTGAAATGCTTGATGCATAGCATTTAAGGAATCACAATTTGCGATTCCTTAAATGCTTACGCAAAATTAAGGAATCGCAAATTTTGCGATTCCTTAATTTTGCTATGCATTTTTCTTCATGCATTCCATTTAGCGGATTTTTAGCCGCAAACGCTGCTATTTTGCGAATCGCAGCGTTTGCGACTACAAATTCCCTTGATAAATCTGCCCCTTTATTAGGGCTCGCCTGCTGTGCGCACATGCGCATAGCTGGCGAAGCTCTAATGTGGCTTATCCAGTGGTTAACCACCACTGGCGATTCCACTGGCGATTGCATGAAGTGCATGTGCTTTTTAGGTGATTGCGCAAGTGCGAGCCCTAAAAAGCGTGTGCACAATGCCACCAGCCGCCTGCCTGCCTCGCATTAGCACATCAAAGGCAGCCCTCCCAGCGCATTTCTCACCCCCTAATTATTCACGGCCGGCCGTACTTTCAGTTTCACGGCCGGAGGCCGTGTCTCCTTTTAAAAGTTGTTTAACTTGTTTCTTTCAAAGTCCGTCCTGATAAATTTCGGTAAACTTTATTTATTTATGCGGTTTTTATATAGCGCAGACTTTACCCGAAGGTGTCAGAGCGCTTCCAGGAACAGAACTGATACATGAGAACATTACAAGCCCCATCCCACCAGAATTTCAACGCTTCACAAGCAGCAAATTTGAATACACCAGAAACATTATTTGAGAATAATTCAACTCCAATAAGTCTGCCTACTCCACAGACGCTCTCCTTCTGCCCAGGTGTGGGCCTGCACTGGCCCCTATGGGCTGGCTTGAAAAATGCACGCGGGGGCAGAAAGAAGGGTGGAGCTTGCGAGTCTACTGCTGCCATGAGACTCCCGGACCTCGTTGGAGTCTCTCAGAGTGAACGACAATCTCATTATCTCACTCGTTCTCGTGTGACCCAAACCTTTGCCTAAATGGCCGGAAATTATCTCAAGTCCAGTTTAAATAATACGAAATGTGTCCTTTGGAGAAAAGGCCTATGTTTGGTAATCATGTGCGTGCACGTCTGTGGGAAAGTAGGTGTAAAAAGCATGTGTGTGCCTCTGTGTGAAAGAGCACATGTGTTTATGGATGTCTATTTAGATTAATAAAATGCAGGATGTGTATGCGTGTCTGAGTTTGTCTGAAATTCGGTGTGTATAGATAGGTGTGTTTGTACCTGTGTATCTGTTCGTGTGCCGGTTGCGTACGCGTTTTTTTTTATTTTAAACTTTTTATATAGCGCTATCTTGACCCGTAAGTATCAGAACGCGTTACATACACACAGTAAACAGCAGAAGTGTTTGCATTACTTTATCTGTGTGCGGTGTATCTGCTCCTGTGTGCGTGTGGAGAAAAATATTGAGTGAGTGCATGTGTTTGTGCCCGAGTTTTTGTCCGCGCCTGGTCGTGTCTCTTGTGAGGGTCTTCTCTTACTGAGATGTGTGTGACTGTGCTCCCACGACTTTCTATTGGTCTCTGGTGTCTGTATTTGATTGAAAGTGGCCGTTAGCATGGTCGCGTGCATTTTTGTGCGTTTTAACTCCCTGTGTTTTTTTTCTTTAATTTCTTTTTTTAATGCAGTTTTATATAGCGCGGACTTTACCCAAAGCAAAGGAGCGCATTACAATAGAACCAAGTACGATGCATTAGGAGAATTACACACTAACAAGTAACAAATACAATCAGGCTAATCAATAAAAAGGTAAAGATCAATTAAGAGGTGCAAGAAATAGGTTAATTCCGGTATAGGAGACATATTTACAGTGTTGCATTCATGTGTGTGACTATTGGTGCACGGAGTGTGTTTGTGTGTGCTTGTTTACTAATATGTGAGTTTACATATGTTTGTCTAGTCCGACGAGCGGGCCATGTACCTTCTTTTGTGTGCAGGTCTCTGACTTTAGTGTGTTTGTGTTTACATCTGTGTGCAATTGATACCTGTATGTGAGTTCGTGGATGTGCGTGCCCCTATGACGAAGTGTTCGTTTCTGTGTCTCTACCAGTCTGTGGAATTTCACACTCACACCCCCAACCCCCCTCACAACCCTCTCACCCTCACTCACCCTCACACCCCTCACCCTCAGACCCCTCACCCTCACACACCCACACCCTTTTCCTCACCCCCTCACCCTGACACACCCCGTCACCCTCACACCCTCACCCCCCTCACCCTCCTCACACCCCCTCACTCACCCTCACACACCTTCACACCCCCTCACACACCCACTCACCCACTCTTAGCCTCACCCCCTCACCCTCACACACCCTCAGTCACCCTCACACTTCCTCACCATCACACACCCTCACATCCTCTCACCCTCACAAACCCTCACCCACCCTCACACCCTCACCCGCCCTCACCCACCCTCACGCCCTCACCCACCCTCACACCCTCACCCACCCTCACCCACCCTCACCCACCCTCACACCCTCACCCATCCTCACCCACCCTCACCCTAACACCCTCACTCATCCTCACCCTCACACACCCTCACTCACCCTCACACCATCACCCCCCTTCACCCTCACACACCCTTACCCTCATCCCCTCACCCTCACACCCCCTAACCCTCACACCCCCTAACCCTCACACCACCTAACCCTCACCCCCTAACCCTCACCCCCTAACCCTCACCCCCTCACCCTCACCCCCTCACCCCCCTCACCCCCCCTCATTCACCCTCATTCACCCTCACACACCCTCATTCTCTCACACACCCTCTCACACACCCCCTCACACACCCCCTCACTCACCCTCTCACACACCCCCTCACACACCCCCTCACTTGGGAATAGCCTCTTGGACAGATCAGAGGTGTTTCCGCTAAATGTATATTACTTGTACACTTATTGAGAGCGAAATACTGAATTTTTAAAAATCCCCGTTTTGTCCGTTTTTTTGCTGTATTATTTAGGCACTGTACCCTGCTTTTAAAAATCATTGTGACTGCATACCTGCACCCGTTTTTCGCCACATTACTGTGTTTAGAGCTGAGCTTTTCTATCAGGGAAGGGCACCACACTGCCTGAACGGCAGACATCTTTGGTGAGGGCAAGGATCCAAAGCAAGGATTGGCTGCTCTAGTTGTCAGAAGGATGCTAGAACAGTATTTAAGACAGGCAAATTAGGCGGCCAACTACTTGGGAATAGCCTCTTGGACAGATCAGAGGTGTTTCCGCTAAATGTATATTACTTGTACACTTATTGAGAGCGAAATACTGAATTTTTAAAAATCCCCGTTTTGTCCGTTTTTTTGCTGTATTATTTAGGCACTGTACCCTGCTTTTAAAAATCATTGTGACTGCATACCTGCACCCGTTTTTCGCCACATTACTGTGTTTAGAGCTGAGCTTTTCTATCAGGGAAGGGCACCACACTGCCTGAACGGCAGACATCTTTGGTGAGGGCAAGGATCCAAAGCAAGGATTGGCTGCTCTAGTTGTCAGAAGGACGCTAGAACAGTATTTAAGACAGCCATGCTGACGCGCAGCGGGCACGCGCGGCGGGCTCGCCGGAGTGTCGCCGGAGTCGCGCCAGAGTCCAGCCCGTCTGCGCCCGTCCGCGCACGGACGGGCTCGGGGGCAGGGACCTCTGGACTAATGCGCTCCTACACCTCAGAAGACCTACGTAATCTGGATAAGGGTGAGGCTTGCCTTGATAACAACACCCTGAAGATACTAAGAACACATGCTATCTACAAACCATTGAACATTATACATCAAGATGCATTCTCCACCCTGAAAATAGCATGTCTAAATACCAGATCACTCCACTGCCACCACGTCGAGGTCTATAACCTGTTGCAAAACAACGACACTGATATACTGACCTTAACAGAGACCTGGATGAGTGAGAGCTCAATGCCAGACATCCTGGCCGCTCTCCCCAGCGGCTATGATGCTTTATGGCAAAACCGCCCAGGAAACACACGGGGAGGAGGGGTAGCTGTGATTTTCAAAAAGATGCTGTCAGTAGAAATCCTACTATCAGAGACAGTCGACCTGGCTGATCTGCTTGGGGTGAAAGTCACAGTAAACAGCTCATGCTGGGTGGTGTTAGCGGTCTATCGCCCTCCCAACGCAACCCCAACCTTCCAGGACTTATTCGCCCCCATCATATCTGACCTTTGTACTCGCTACTCGAAAATCTTAGTCACAGGAGACTTCAACTTGCACTGGGATAAACCTCACTGGTACGCTCCTATGCGCCATTTGGACACTTTGACGTCAGCGCTAAACTTTAAACAGATCGTGAATGTCCCCACGCACACCAAAGGTCATACCCTTGACCTGGTATGGACTACAGACCCCTCACTAACGCTGAAAGAAGTTGCCCCATGTATCTGGTCTGATCACTACCTAATTTCCTGTGAGCTACGTATTAAGGGCCAAATAATCAAACCAACATTGGAGGCTAGGAAAACCCGCAAATGGGCAGAGGTCGATTTGAGGACCCTGACCGAGGTATTCCTGCCCAGAGATTGCCCCCCGAACTTAGATCATAGTCTAGATCAGCAATACGCGGATTTAACGCGTTCCCTGACACTAGCTATTGATCAGATAGCGCCAATAAAAATGAAGGCGCTAAAAGGCCCGGGTAAGGATGCCCCTTGGTTCACGCCAGCACTGAGGGACCATAAAAAGAAACTTAGAGCCCTAGAAAGAAGCTGGAGGAAAACTAAACTGGACTCAGCCAGGAACCTCTACCGTGCCTCCTTGAACGCATACAAAAAACATATCATCCTTGCCAAAGCCGAGTACTACGAATCCCGTCTAAGTAAGGCAGTCAACGTGCAGAAAGAGACTTTTAAGATCCTGTTGGAGTTGACCAAAAAAACAGACAGCGTTCAGTCTCCCATAAACTGCAATTGCTTTCAGGATTATTTCTTGGAGAAAGTAAGAACTATCATCCAGGACATAAAAAATGGGCCGCTTAATGGAATGGATACACCTATAATCCCCCAAAATCAAACTGACTGTGCTATCACACTGTTTCCAGAGATTGACATCTTGAGCCTGCAGCAGTTGATGGCCAGAATCAAATCTGGATCTCCAGCGGACCCTTGTCCACCTAAAGTTTTTCAGGCAGCCCGTCCACTATTGGAGGAGCAAGTCATCCATCTCCTAAATAGATCTCTGGAATTAGGACAACTACCAGCAGCACTTAAGGAAGCGCGGGTAAGACCGCTGTTGAAAAAACCTGGCGCAGACCCCGCAATACTAAAAAACTATAGGCCGATCTCTCAGCTACCATTCCTCTCTAAAGTACTGGAGCAACATGTATTAAAATCTTTGTCCATGTACTTGGAGTCCCACTCCCTGCTTCACGAACGACAAGCAGGGTTCCGAGCACACCACAGCACCGAGTTGGTGATGCTCTCGGTGCTGGATGAATTGAGAGGCTTGGCTGACGGTAAAAAAACGAGCGCCCTGATTTTATTAGACCTTTTAGCGGCGTTCGATACCGTCAGTCATGCGCTGCTACTGGAAAGGCTGAGTGACTTTGGCATCAAAGGCCGGGCTTTCGAGTGGTTGCAGTCCTTTCTGTCAGGAAGGACACAAAGAATACAACTCGGAGAAGAAATCTCCGCAGTGGGAGAAATAGAATGTGGGGTACCTCAGGGCTCGGCCCTATCCCCACTGCTGTTTAATCTATATCTGCAGCCTCTGATTGCCTCCCTGGCGAGTATGGGCTGCACAGTATATAACTACGCAGACGACACGCAGCTGCTGCTGAGTGTTGACAATACAAACACCGCCCAACTCCACACTCAGAATATCTTGAGACACACGGTCCAGTGGATGACAGGAAACCTCCTAAAAATCAATCCAGATAAGACTGAGGTCTTGGTTATTTCATCTACCACCTCACCATGGTGTGACCTCTACTGGCCCGCAGAGTTAGGTCCAGCCCCAAAACCCAGTTTGAACGTGAAGAGCCTGGGGATCAAACTGGATTGTGACCTCTCTATGGTCAGCCAAATCTCTTCAGTGGTGGGCAGCTGTACTAATATCATCCGACAGCTACGGAAATTAGTGCCTATCATTTCCCAATCTATGCTACGTTCCATCGTCGCAGCTACTGTGATTTCACGCATAGATTATGGAAATGCCCTCTACCTTGGCCTACCAAAAACCTTGATAAATAGACTACAGGTGGTGATGAATGATGCCGCTCGTCTTATCTTCAGACAGCCAAGACACACTAAAGCTTCCCCCCTGCTACAAAGCCTCCACTGGCTCCCTATTAAGGAGCGAGTGGAATTTAAAAATCTGTGCATCGCCCATAAAGCCATCTATGGCATGGCACCTGCTTACATCAAAGATCGCCTGGCAATGTATAGCCCAAAGAGAGCTCTTAGGTCCTCAGACTCTCAGTTATTAGTCTGCCCTCGGTACAAACTTGCCACCAAGGGCGGTAGAGCCTTTTCGGTGCTGGTTCCGCATTTATGGAACACACTACCTGAGCCACTACGAAAGGAAGGAAACCTCCTACGTTTCAGAAAGGGGCTGCTAAACGCTGTTGTTCAGGAGAGCCCTGTGAGCCACGTAGGCTAGTGGATGCCCTCTGTACTGTCAAAGTTGTTGTTTACCATCGATTCCCGAGCGCTTAGAGGCCTGTAGGTGATTGAGCGCGCTACAAATCAAAAATAACAATAATCAAAAATAACACACCCCCTCACACACCCCCTCACTCACCCTCTCACACACCCCCTCACTCACCCTCTCACTCACCCTCTCACACCCGCTCACCCTCACCCTCCCTCACCCTCCCTCACCCCCTCACCCTCCCTCACCCCCTCACCCTCCCTCACCCCCCTCACCCTCACCCCCTCACCCTCACCCCCTCACCCTCACCCCCCTCACCCTCACCCCCCTCACCCTCCCCCCCCTCACACCCCTCACCCTCACACCCCTCACCCTCACCCCCCTCACCCTCACCCTCACCCCCTCACCCTCACCCCCCTCACCCTCACACCCCTCACCCCCCTCACCCTCACACCCCTCAACCTCACACCCCTCACCCTCACACCACTCACCCTCACACCACTCAGTGCTACAACACATATTGTGTTACAATAGGTGTCACATTTGCGAAAGATAAAACTATTGGCATTGTAAATAACAAAGCTATTAATTTCGCTATTTTCAAAACAAGCACATAAATAAAAAAGTGTCCTTTACAATACCAATAGCTCAAACTTTCCTAATGCGAGACCTATTGCATTGCTGTGCTTCTCTCCCCTGCTGCACTCTCCTGCTCTCTAGAGATGTGGCCTAACGACCAGAGCTGCCATCTAAGTCACGTAAATACAAAACATGTTGCATTCCAAATGCTATAGGTGTCACATCCGCAAAAGTTATAACTATTGGCATTGTAAATGACAAAGCTATCAATTTAGCTATTTTAAAAAGCAACAAATAAATAAAACATTTGTCATTTACAAGACCAATAGCTCCAACTTTTCTAATGCGAGACCTATTGTATTTCCAATGCTTGTTTCCAAATGTTGTCCACTCTCATTTTCGGCTTCTTGTCCAGTGTCAGAAAGTGCTCTTTTCCTGTTGGCATCAGGCCGATCGTTTAGCTTGTTAAATTTGTGATTGAACGCTAATAAGCTGTAGTGTTTTTTTTCTTCAATAATTGCTGTTAACTATGAGTTCTTACCTCTGGGAATCCATTTTGTGGGTTATATGAATAAATGATCGCTTCCCAGGTTGCCATGTGTGAAGTGTGACGCAGGAGGGGGTCTCAGATTCTCCATCCGTACTCTAGGTAGGCTGTGAGTGTCCATTAGGAAGCTTACACTTTCTAAAGATGGTCCTCTCAGCGCAGAGGATTTTAGAACCCGCGCCTCCTGGCTTGGTAAGGAATTCTTTAATAACCCCCCTGGTTCTGTTCAGTCTCTCAGTGGTTTGCTGGCTTGTATCATTCAAGCTGTCAGCTCTGGCTGCCTCTTCTTCAGTTGATAAACTCGCGCCCACCCCCTTGTGTCTGATTTCAGCTCTTCCACACTGTTGTCAGATACGAAGATGCCGTTTGTCGACGTTTGATGTTTCAACTGTCTCCGGTTTCTAGGTCGCGAACCTCTAAATTCAGGTGATGCAAAGTGTCAAGTTTTGTGACAAAAAGGAGGCTCCTGTTGTGCCTTTCTCTTTTTTCTTTATTTCCGACACATCAGCAAGAGTAAAACACACTTACCAGGATCAACTACCGTCAAAAGGGAAACAATGAACAGAAAAACGTCATCAATCAATAGAAGTATACATTTCCCATTTTAGAAGACTTCCCTGCTGGCAGACAGTGGCATCTTTTTTGCTGCTGCAAACAAGAAATTGAATGTAGATGTATTTGTAGTTCTTGAAGGATGTGTGCAATAATTTTGCTATTTAGGTTTTTAAGCGGTCTGCTATTGAAGGGCCTCATGTGGACCATACCAAAACTTACAATGAGCTTAGAGCGAGCCCCTTGCTCATTGCTTGCTTCTCATGAAGGCTTTCCTTCCTCTTCTTGTGTTTGTTCCTGCTTTGGAGCATGGTTTCTTTACCATCTTTTTGATAGGATAACTTCTATCCTTCCACTCCTCACATCCAGGGAACTACTTTTTTCTTTTTTCTTTCAGCACTCTGAGAGTATATGTATTGTGTTGCTTTGCCCACCTCGTGTGCTGCGCCGAGTCCCCATATGCGCCCTGTTGCTCCCACCCCTCTGTTTTTGCATTTTATTCATCTTTTTTATTACCGAGGGTGGGCGTAGTTCGCGAAGTAGCGCTACGCAAAGCTACGCGAAGTGCACTTCGCACTACGCGAACTTCACGTAGCACTACGCGAGCTGCGTAGTAGCATGTTCGCACTGTGCAAGATGTGTTTTCAATGATTGCACAGTGCGGACAAGCATCCGGCACTGTGCAATCATTGAAAACGGCATCTTGCACAGTGCGAGCTGTAGTTTTCTGCTGCTCGAGTAGATTATTACTCGAGCTGCAGCTTTCTCAACGCAAACTGGTAGTTTCTCATTGAGAGCGGTCGCGAGCATGCGCAACCACTCACAATGAGAAACCTTACCTCCCCGCGTTGAGAATCTCGCCGGGATGTCATTTTGCTTGCTCGCGGTCACGAACATGACGCTCAGGACCGCGAACAAGCAAAAAATGAGCGCAGCACTACGCTACGCTGCACTACGCGTGTTCGCACTGTGCTAGGTTCAGCTCGCGTAGTGCGAAGTTGCGCAAACTTCGCAAACTCCGCAAGCGTAGCGGAGTGCTTCGCCCAGGGTTATTTATTACTCCCTGCCCCAGACTCCTTGCTTGACCCCCACCAACCCCCTGTTACTCTCATACACACTGTTTTCTTCTCCACCTGCTCCCCTTTGCTCCCAATCCCTCCTGTCGGGGCCCTTAAAAAATATTTTTCACTAGTACAGAAGGCCCAGCAGCTACCATTTGCTTCCAGACAGCTCTATTTTTAAAAAGCACTTTTGCACAAATTTACATTTCTTTTTTAAACGTACCCCTCCAAACGGACTTCACCGTCTTGAAACGGTACGGTGTATGGTGACACTTGCAAATGCATACATCATCATGCTAGGCCACCATAGCGTTTTGACGCATACACGTGTGTGTACACATCATCATGCGTTTTACTCGTTATTTGTTTTTTCTAATGCTGCACAGCAACAACAAAAAACATTGGCAAAGCCAATAGGTTGAAACAGCAAGACCTGTGGCTTTCCCAGTGCTTGCTTGTTTGTTAATGGTATGTATTCTCATTGCTAAGGTGTATTTTTTGCATACTTGATCCATACTCATTTATTCAGCATTGCTATTGTGCGTACTCTATCTTTTGCAGATATGCAGTGTTCTCTGACTTTCATCTTACCACTTGGATGTATGTTCAGGGACTTCCTTTGCCCTGTTGTTCTCCTCCTTCTGCCACTTAAGTCTACCTCCCATGGCACAGTTCCCTTCTCCCAGTCTACACTCCAGTGGGGGGATGGCCCAAAAACAAAAGACCTCTCTCCATGAAGTTCACTTGCATGCAAAGTGCAGAGAGCTGAGCAAATAAGTTGTGTCTTCCTCTTCCCTTTGGAGGATATTGCCATTAGAATTTTTTTTATTTTCAAATCGGTTTATTGAAATTTTCTTTGCTTTCCTAGCTCCATCATGTGCTGGAAGTGTTGGAGAGGAGACATTCGCATCGGAACCCCCTGGCAGTGTGTAAGATAAAATAGAATATCTTGATAGTCCATAAGGACTCCAGTAGTTATTGCTGGGTTCCTGTATGCAGTGGAAGCAGGTGCTTTATTCATGCTTAGAGACAGAATCCTCTATTTTCGTTTTTGAGAGTGATGAATATGATAAATCGCGTAAAAGACATATTAATAAAGGGAAATTTAAAGGTTAAGCTAGGCATTATCAGTAAGTTCCTACTAGCAGAGAGAGGGCAGATCTCCTGATGGTGGCTCTCGTGGGAGCATTTCTGAATCAGAAGAACCCCTGAGAGTAATAGTTGCAGACAGCACAAAAGCCCGTTAGCATGGAGGTGTGGTACCTGACTACAAAGAAATGGAGGCCCAATATGAAATGAAATGAAATGAAATTTGATTTGTAGAGCGCATGGCTGCCCTGGAGCGTCCCAGCGCTACCTAACTGATAACAGAAAACTCAAAAGGGACCGGAACTTAGGGGGTTTAAGGGAAAAGAAAAGTTTTAAGCGACTTACGGAACTGGAGATAACATGGTTCAGTCCGAATGTGTCTAGGGAGAGTGTTCCAATTTTTTGCCGCATTTACAGAAAAGCGGCGGCCTCCTGTACGGGCCTTCCTCACTCTGGAAACTATGGCAAGATTATCCAAGTCCGATCGGAGGGCCCAGGAGGGTCTATAGGGACGAATCAGGCTCCTCAGCGCCGGTGGCCCTTTACCTTGAAGTGTCTTATGGACAATGCAAGATGATTTAAATGCAATTCGCTCACGAACTGGAAGCCAGTGGAGAGCTCTCAGCAACGCCAGGCATTCATTAGCAGTGAATCAGATGTGTGTTGTACCTTTCTCTGATAGTTGTTCAGGCACCAAACTAGATGGGTATTGGCTTGGTAAACCTAAATGTGTGAATGAAAGATACAGCCATGTCTGACTTCAGAGAATTTTTTAAGGCAATATCTTCCACACGACCAGAATGGGCAATTTTATTTATTTTTATTTATTTATTTGAGGAGTTTTATATAGTGCGAACTTGACCTGTAAGGGTAGCAGAGCACTGAACATAACGCAGGCAAGTCATACATAACAGGGAAAAGATGCACTCTCTACATATAGTAGATAAGTCAAATATAAAAGGGAACAAAGCAAGAATAAGTAAAATGGGATTACAGAATATAATATGATAATCAACTGGCAATTTCAGGCTCCAGAGGTGTACACAGGAAAATAGTCCCGATAGGCGAACTTCAAGGGTTACTATTAAGGGAATCGATTCAACAGAAGCATTTCACTTCTTTTTTAAAGATGGTTGTCGAGGAGTTTGACCTGGTTTCGGGAAGCAGTGCGTTCCATATTCATGGGGTTCGACGGGAGAAGGAGCGGGTATACATTTTCTTTTTGGTGAACTTCTGTGGTTTCAACAGTAGGGAGTTGGTGATTCTTAAAGAATGACTACTGCCAGACAGCTCGAGTGTTTTTGGCCAAGTAGATGGGAGTGTTATGGCATTGGGCCTTATATGTCATGCTGACTATCTTCGACTGGATCCTTGCTTCGAACGGAAGCCATTTTAACTGTTTTAAGTCTGGAGTAATGTGATCAGAACTTCTGGAACCCGTGATGAGCCACAATGCTGATCTGAAAGTGGCTCTAAGCGGCACCAGCCCTGCAATTGGATCACTCCTGTAGTCTAAATAGGGGATGACTTGGAATCTCAGCACTAGCCAACAGTCATCCGTTGGCAAGAAAGGTTTGATTTTGTGAGCATATTTGGGAACTGCAAGATCGCGACAGGAATACAAGCGAAGAATAAAATAACAGACTTCAGTGGAAATCCCAAATCATAGCCAGATGGCCACATACAAATCAGTACAATGAATATGTTTAAATCAATTCGAGGGGAATTTGAGAAATTGCCTTTTCTGAACAACTGATTGAAACCAGTCTGCACTCACCAGCAGGAGTCTTAGTCGTGCCATAGAAGAGACTATAAATAAATGGGAACCCAAAACGAGTTTGACAGTCAGTCACGTTGCGACTGAAACCAAATCCAGACAAGTATTGGCAAAGCCAATAGGTTTCGCCTTTGCCAGCGTGCTTCTTAGTTTTGTTTACAAATATATGCATTAGACATTAAAAAGTTTAAAAGTAATTTCAAAAGAAAAAATGCCACTCGCTGATGGTGTTGTGCATAGGATTGCACAAAGAATAAGTAAAAATGAACCATTGCAAAAATACATGCAAAACAACTTGAAATTAAAGAAGAAGAGAGACCAAAGATAGGCCCTGAAGAGGAATATATTTTCGGAAGATGTTCATATGTGCACAAGAAAATGCTGTCACTTTCAGTAAAACGAGCCAATGGCAGAAGTGGGCTGACCCATCACTGCCGCAGGTTCTGGTGAGCAGAAGTCAAATATGAATCACACCAGAACAGTCTAATAGATGGAGTGGACTGATCTTCAGTGTGCCACAACTCATTCAGAGGATTCTTATTTACTAAAGACACGACCAAGAGCCTGCTTCCTTAATCCAGAATGTCAAGGAAGAAGAATACATCTCTCTTCTTGTGGTACACACTCTTCTTCTTTCACAAAAGTTGTACAATTGGCACAGAATCTTGTAAGATATTCCTGGTTGTTGGCAGGAGTATCCCATGTCCACATAGTGGTACGTTCATCGTCCACTTCTCTGCCTTCCTCATGCCCTTCTCTTTTTTAGAATGTAGTAGTAGTGAATTATGTTTATTTAAACCATAGTCTATAAAACCAATAAATACAACATGCCACAACAATACATAAAACAAAAAATAAAGCGCAGTTCACACACCTATGCAAGGATAACCTTTAAAAATATTCGTACAGCAGACGCAACATAAAAAAAGTCCATATTTACAAGGAGTAAAATTCGCTCACTACGATGATAACTTTTTTTTACTTCAAAAATATTGATTTTAAAATCGACCTTTTATTTCTTTTATTTCTTAAAAAATATAAACAGTCAATTAACAAGGGCACAAGATTAATGTGTAAAACCTAAATCACATTTACATTTACCATTCTCCTCTAGTAAAGCATAACGTGTTTCCCTATTTAAAAACATCAATTTAAAAGCCACATGAAATTTCATTGCCTAGAGGATTTTTTTTAAAGTAATCCACTTGGATCAAGCTCCACCTGTACTCAGTTATCTCAATTCAGTTCTTTAAGGATCGATAGAAGGCACTTTGGGATTCACATCTTCCTCAATTTGGCCCACAAAATGTCCCAATTAACTAGGTGGAAGGCTGAGCGGAAGCCGGCAAAGCAACAAAATAAACTTCTGGTTGTCTCCAATGCCTTCTACCCTATAGTCCATAGGCTAAAACAGTGATCAAATGTTGAATGACCTTCATTAAACCCTCCTTGTTTCATTCTACCCACTCCTTCATAAACAATTAATTTGTCTTGGAATATAACTTTATCCCAACATCCAATAAACTTTTCAAACGAGAAATGTCTAGGGCCAGATGGGTCCTCTTTCTTTAATATAGGTTTTATTATTGTCCCTTTCCAGCTGGCCCAGAATACTCACGTTTTTGTTATTGCCAAAAAAACCTTTGCAAGCCCACTATTTAGGCTTGTATTTCAAAATAATTGTGAGTAGATTATTTGGCCTAGCCGCTTTGGGTAACTTAAAGGCAATGGTCGAAGTGGGGGAAAAAAGTAGGGGAATTGTGGGCAGAGAATCAGAGGGCGGAAATAACCCGAGGTTTGGGGCAGTGGGCGGAATCAGAGGTGTGGCCAGAAGGAGCAAAACATACCAATTTTTACTATTTGTTTTGCATTTCACTGACCAGTTACAGCTCATTACGTTATTTAATTCAAATTGACATTAAAATACATTCACAAATTGGGATACGTATCCAATCCCAGAATGTCCCAAATACGCTTCAAAGTGCTATCACAAGCTATTATTTGCAGTTTCTGTCATGAGCGCTTTTCCTCCCTTTTTCCACAAAGCAGTTCTCAATTGCTGCATAATTCCAGCGACTTCAAAGCAGGCATAACTTGTTAAAAGTGCTTGTGCATGAAGCAAAGAGACTGTTAAGTTTGTGAACTTATTTTGGTGTGCATGCAAATCCTGCACTGCCAAGCCCTGATGAGTTGCAGCTACTACTGCAGAAACAAGGCCAATGGAGGTACCAATGAGTGAGGCGGACAGGCATCAAGGGTACTGTGACCTCAGGGACAGAGTCACTGTCGCTCTAGGGTGAGCTTCTTTGTATACCCTTTCAACAAGACTGGAGGTGAACTTTAGTACAGATTGCCTTGAAAATTAACCCACACTTGCCACCCCTAGGGTCCACCTGCTGATGCTAAGACACTTGGGCAACTAAGGTCTATCAGGGCCTTCTAAGGTCTACCAGGGGAATGTGCTCTCAGGAGAGTGGTCTGGTGGACTGGTCATGAAGGCTGAGCCTGGTTTCCCAGTTCCAAATTCTGCATTTCTTACCAGGTGCCACATCCTCTCCCCCACTGGACATCATACTGCCCCACTGAGAGAAAATCGCACTGCCTTAAACTCGTACCAAATTGTGCCCCTCTATCCCTTAATAAACACCCAGATGAGATTCAACTCAAATTATACACTAGACAAGAGTAATATACTGGCTGAAAAAAGTAACAACATTCTGGAAAAAGCAAACACTCATAGGGAATACAACTTAACACTTTTACACTCATAATTCAGAAATCAATGAGCGTTTTTGCCTGAAAAGTTAAGCACATGACTACAGGGCCCAGAAGGGACCCGTTTCAGTGTCCATTGCTAATATCCTTATAAAACATGAGTAGTATGGTTTAAAAAGACCGACCACATCCCTGAACACAGAGCTCCGGTACACATTTTATGAACTAAAATAAGTAAAACAGTTGATATTGATCACATTAAACATTTTCCAATCCACTCATCAAGCCGGTATTGCAGTACCGCAAGAATGGCGCACTTCCCCACTTGGGGAATAATGCTGTTCAAAGAAAGATGAGAAAAGAAAAGTAGCGCTTCACTGGCAAGCTTCGTAAAGTGGCACTAGTGTGTTTGGGGGTGAATAAAATCAATCAGGCCAATTTGCGACCACTCTCTCTTGCTTTATTTAGTTATGTATTTATTATTCAAAGTTAAAACTTTTTTTCTCTCCTCCCAAGGCTGCATTTTGGAATAGAAATATGTCAGAAAACGACATTTGCAGCAAAAGTGTTTCCTCTTTTTTGGATCCATTTCGCAGGGGAACGAATGAAGTAAAGCAGAGGAAAGAAAAGTCACGGTTTTCAGCAAGTGACCTGGAGCACGACAAAAAGAGAATAAGAGAAAGGGGGGGGGGGTGGCAGCCACTAGCGGTGGAGCAGGAGAAGTGGACACTGTCCTTGACTTCTTTGGGCAAGAAGGAAAAGACAGCCCTTTTCCTTCTCTGCCCGCCCGCCGTCCTGGGACGCATATCTAAAATAATAAATTAGGGGAACGGACTGTATTAAATTAAAGAAGTAGGGGTACGCCGTGCCCTGCCGATCCGCCCACTTCGGCCACTGCTTAAAGGAGAAAATGATCTTATTTAGGGAGTCCTCATTTAACCTCTTCGATGCTCATGACGGCTCCCGTCCGTCATGAGTCACGGTGGGCGTGTGCTGATGACGGCCGGGAGCCGTCATGACCACGCCCGCAATAGGAATGTTCAGCAGTGCGGCAGAATTTGAGCCACAGTGATGAGGTTAAGAGCTTCAATAGATCCTCCTGTGGGGGTTTCGATTGCCCCCATGATCAACCCCACAGGTCTTATAAATATTGCTCAAATAGGATACCCACACGTAATCCGGGACTGCCCATCTAATTGGGTCCATTTCCTTCCTACATCCCTTCTGAACTAACGTCCAAAATGTTTTCATATCTTTTGAAATTAAAGTCTTTACCATTACTTTCAAATTAGTTTTATAGTAATCAGATGTTGTGGTCCTCAGTGAGGCTGTATATTCCCTTTCTACTTTTGTATATATTTCCCTCTCCTCTCTACCTAATGGTGACTGTTTCATAACCCCAATATTCCGCAGCCTTCTTTTCAAAACTTGACATTGACTATCTAAGCAAGCTGTTCATTTACAACAATGAAAGATTTTGACTTTTTAGAAGAGGAATTATACTTTCCAACTAACGGTATCAAACAATCTACCACTTCTGCAATACTCTGACTATACTATTCTAAAACTGCACCTTCCTCAACTTCCTCCAATAAAAGAGATTTTGTTACCTGATATTGCAATACTAAGACCATATACTTCTCATCCAATCTGGCAGTCATACGTTCGAGAAAGGACATCTCTATGGGAATCACTGCTGTTCTTGAGTTAAATACCATATGAAGACTCCAATGTCCCCAAATTGTGATTTTCACAATTGTACACTCTTTATACAGCTGGAAACACAAAACGTGGAAAAAATATATAATCTATCAGCAATCTCGGATTCCCATAAACAAAAGTTTGAGCTGCGGGAGTATCCTCCTTACAACGCCCTTTTAAACAAATCCTAGCTTGACTATTTGATTGGCAAAGAACAGATCTCTCTTTGACTGAGAACAGTGTGGAAAAATAGCCTGTGGGATCCCGTAAGCCATCAGTTTCAGCTTGCAATTCATCAGCCCTACCCATGGACAAACGTAAATGAAAGTCACCCACCAACATTTGCGGGGTCCCTGACAATTCTAACAAGGATACCAAGTCTCTCTCAAATCCCATTATTGTACCACATTGCACACCTCCCCCTGATTCACATACTCATTCACAATTATTAGTCAATTCCTAGGTAGATCACGATCATACAATTGTAAATGGCATACCAAATTCCAAACACAATTTGTGCATATTGAGCTGTCCCCCTCACACATTTTGTTGAGATCATTGTCAACACGCGCCCCGCCAAAGTCTACATAGGGTCGCTGATTGCAAGCGCCGCCATTTGTATTGTAATAACTCCTGAGGCGGAAGCCGGGAGTCACTTTGCTTTTAAAACTTGATTGTCACTGTTTATCATTGTTTTTAAACTATTCACCCTCTGCCATTATTCCGGTTTCAGCAGCGGATTTAGTGCTGCTTGACACCACAGATAGTCGCTCCTCGCCAGCATCCCGCCCAGGCCGCAGGCCACGCCCCCTTTTCAGAGACCACGCCCCCGCCAAAGTCTACATAGGGTCGCTGATTGCAAGCGCCGCCATTTTTATTGTACTAACTCCTGAGGCGGAAGCTGGGAGTCACTTTGCTTTTAAAACTTGATTGTCACTGTTTATCATTGTTTTTTAAACTACTCACCCTCTACCATTATTCCGGTTTCAGCAGCGGATTTAGCGCTGCTTGACACCACAGATAGTCGCTCCTCGCCAGCATCCCGCCCAGGCCGCAGGCCATGCCTCCTTTTGGCAGGCCACGCCCCCGCCAAAGTCTACATAGGGACGCTGATTGCAAGCGCGCCATTTGTATTGTACTAACTCCTGAGGCGGAAGCCGGGAGTCACTTTGCTTTTAAAACTTGATTGTCACTGTTTATCATTGTTTTTAAACTACTCACCCTCTGCCATTATTCCGGTTTCAGCAGCGGATTTAGCGCTGCTTGACACCACAGATAGTCGCTCCTCGCCAGCATCCCGCCCAGGCCGCAGGCCATGCCTCCTTTTGGCAGGCCACGCCCCCGCCAAAGTCTACATAGGGACGCTGATTGCAAGCGCCGCCATTTGTATTGTACTAACTCCTGAGGCGGAAGCCGGGAGTCACTTTGCTTTTAAAACTTGATTGTCACTGTTTATCATTGTTTTTAAACTACTCACCCTCTGCCATTATTCCGGTTTCAGCAGCGGATTTAGCGCTGCTTGACACCACAGATAGTCGCTCCTCGCCAGCATCCCGCCCAGGCCGCAGGCCATGCCTCCTTTTGGCAGGCCACGCCCCCGCCAAAGTCTACATAGGGACGCTGATTGCAAGCGCGCCATTTGTATTGTACTAACTCCTGAGGCGGAAGCCGGGAGTCACTTTGCTTTTAAGACTTGATTGTCACTGTTTATCATTGTTTTTAAACTACTCACCCTCTGCCATTATTCCGGTTTCAGCAGCGGATTTAGCGCTGCTTGACACCACAGATAGTCGCTCCTCGCCAGCATGCCGCCCAGGCCGCAGGCCATGCCTCCTTTTGGCAGGCCACGCCCCCGCCAAAGTCTACATAGGGACGCTGATTGCAAGCGCCGCCATTTGTATTGCACTAACTCCTGAGGCGGAAGCCGGGAGTCACTTTGCTTTTAAAACTTGATTGTCACTGTTTATCATTGTTTTTAAACTACTCACCCTCTGCCATTATTCCGGTTTCAGCAGCGGATTTAGCGCTGCTTGACACCACAGATAGTCGCTCCTCGCCAGCATCCCGCCCAGGCCGCAGGCCACGCCCCCTTTTCAGAGGCCACGCCCCCGCCAATGTCTACATAGGGTCGCTGATTGCAAGCGCTGCCGTTTTTATTGTACTAACTCCTGAGGCGGAAGCCGGGAGTCACTTTGCTTTTAAGACTTGATTGTCACTGTTTATCATTGTTTTTAAACTACTCACCCTCTGCCATTATTCCGGTTTCAGCAGCGGATTTAGCGCTGCTTGACACCACAAATAGTCGCTCCTCGCCAGCATCCCGCCCAGGCCACAGGCCACACCCCCTTTTCGGAGGCCACGCCCCGCCAAAGTCTACATAAGGTCGCTGATTGCAAGCGTCGCCATTTGTATTGTACTAACTCCTGAGGCGGAAGCCGGGAGTCACTTTGCTTTTAAAACTTGATTGTCACTGTTTATCATTGTTTTTAAACTACTCACCCTCTGCCATTATTCCGGTTTCAGCAGCGGATTTAGCGCTGCTTGACACCACAGATAGTCGCTCCTCGCCAGCATCCCGCCCAGGCTGCAGGCCACGCCCCCTTTTTGGAGGCCACGCCCCCACTCCTCCTATTTATAAATCATGTGCCTCTTTCGGACGCGCAGCGGACGAGTGCAGCTGGCGCGACGTTTGAGCGCCGAAGGCGCGCCAAAGGTAAGCCCGTCTGCGCCCATCTGCGTCCGACCGGGGCCAGGGGCCATCCACTCTGCCCATCCCATACAATACTCCTCTGCGCAGCTAGCCAAGCTACAGGGCCCTTGGCCTCTGGACGATATTGCGCTAGCACGAATCTTCAGGCTAGGACTGACTCCCACACACACTTCCCCTAATTCCCCCCCTCATCCTCTCCTCCTACCATCTGGCCCTGCCCTGATCCACCAGCTTGCCCGTCCCCCAACGTGTTATCTGCTTTTTACCTTAACACCAGGTCAGCTGTCAAACACCACCACAAACTCTTTACCCTATTGGACCTGCTCAAACCCGACCTCCTATTTCTTACAGAGACTTGGTTTTGTGACAGCTCCCTTCCCTCCATATTAGCCATGTTTCCCGCTTCATATTATGCTCTCCGAGCCGACCGTCCCCCTGGTAAACCGGGAGGTGGCGTCGCCCTGATTGCCCGTAGGGAAATCGCCTTCCAACCTCTGGTTTTCTCCTCTATTGCCTCATCAGACTTTTTAGTCGCTCTGTCACTTTCTTTCAGTACTCCGCTCACTTGTGTACTTATGTACCGCCCTCCCTCATCCCCTCAACTCTTTCTTCCCAGCTTCCAAGACTTGATGGCCACCTTAGTAGTAAATAACTCCTCCATCTTGGTACTAGGAGACTTCAACTTTTGGCCTTCAGACCCGGCCGAATGTTCAACTTCGAAAGAATTCTCAGAGTCTCTCCGTTTCCTTAACTTTGTCCCCGCTGTTCACTCGCCAACCCATAGCCAGGGCCACATCCTTGATCAGATCTGGTCCCTCAATTGTCCGGTTACCTCACTGTCTATCTCCCCTTGCACTTGGTCCGATCACTTCCTCATTTCCTTTTCTTTATTTCTCAGCCCAGCCCTTAAACAATCCCTCCCTAAAAACATCTGGGCGCGCTCCTGGAACCATGTGGATATGACCTCCCTGTCTGCCACACTCTCCGCATCCAGCCCGCATCGTCACAGGTTATCGTCTCTCGGACAAGCCGAAGCCATCAACTCATGGCTTCAATCTGGCTGCGACTCAGTCGCCCCCTTAAGGCGGGTGTCATCCAGACGCACCAATGACGCAAACCTCTGGTTCAACGAGGAACTGAAGGCTTTAAAACTCAACCTCAGCCGTGCGGAACGCTCTTGGAGGCGAGACTACTGTCCAATCCTCAGAAACCAGTATAACACCCTCTTGGCCTTGTACAAAAAATCCATCTTGGCGACCAAAAATGCCTACTTTTCCTCTAAAATTCTAACCGCAGAAAATCAGCCCAGAGAAATCTTCACTATTGTGCACAACCTCGCATACTCCGATAGGGCCACCCTTAAACCCTCCCCTTCCCAGGACTTATGTGATTCCCTCAATTCTTTTTTCTTAGAAAAAATCTCTACAATTAAAGCAAACATCCCCCCTCCCTCCCTCTCCTTTGTTGACCCTTATTGTCCCCCAGCTGCAGCATGCCTTGATTCCATCCCCCCTCTTACAGAAGAATCTTTCCTCTCTCTTCTGCCTTTGGTTAAGTCTGGTTCCCCTCTTGACCCTTGTCCAGCACACATCCTGAAACAGATCTATTCGGCCTGTGTATTGCCCCCCTCACCCTTCTTAATAGCTCACTTTCACAGGGCATTGTCATTCCACCTCTTAAATCGGCTATCATCTTGCCCATCCTAAAAAACCTGGCGCTGACCCCTAAGTACTCATCAACTATCACCCTATTTCACTTCTGCCCTTTTTGGCGAAGGTGCTGGAGCGCCATGTGACCAGATCGCTCAGCATCTTCGTGGAGGAGAATAGGGTATTAGCCCCCCGTCAGGCCGGTTTCCGCCCCGGACACTCCACAGAGTCCATTGTGTTATCGGTCCTTGACAACCTCAAAGAGGGTATGGACACTAACCATCCCCAGGCCCTGGTCCTCCTCGATCTCTCCGCCGCCTTCGACTCGGTTGATCATGCCATCTTACTCTCCCGTGTCAGAGCGGCGGGAATCGGAGGATCGGCCTTGGTCTGGCTGTCCTCCTTCTTGAGAGACCGCACCCAAGCAGTGCGCCTGGGTGACTTTTCGGCGGACTTCTGTGCGGTTCAATGCGGGGTTCCCCAGGGCTCCTCCCTTTCCCCTCTGTTATTTAATTTGTATATTGCCCCCCTTATTTTTGCCCTCCAACAGCTGGAGATCTCCGTGTACAATTACGCGGATGACCTCCAGCTTATCTTTTCTTTATCCTCTTCCCCCGAGTCCATGTCCAATTTCCAGTCTGTCATGATTTTCATCCGAGACAGGATGAACTACAACCACCTGAAGTTAAACCCCGACAAAACGGAGTTGGTGTTGACAGGTGGTTGCTCCAGTCCCTGGTCTTCTCTCTTCTGGCCCCCCTCCCTAGGTTCCCCCCGACTCCGTCTTGTTCTGTAAAAACTCTCGGCTTCAAATTGGACGATCAACTTTCCCTTCATTCCCAAGTCAGCTCCGTGGTGTCTTCGTCTTTTCTCTCTCTCCGTACTATCGCAAAGTCTCCCGGTTTTTCTCCCTCTCTGCCCTCAAACTCATAGTCCTGGCAATGGTTATCTCCCGCCTGGATTACGGCAATGCCCTGTATTGCGGCCTGCCCGCTTACAGTGTGTGTCGCCTCCAGCTGGTCCAGAACCAGGCGGCCCGCCTGGTATTCAACTTGCCTAAATCACACCACGTCACCCCCTCCTCAAGTCCCTACACTGGCTCCCCATCCGACAACGAGCTCAGTTTAAGCTGGGCTGCATCATCTTCAACGCCAGGTCTGGCTCAGCCCCGGCTTTTATCACGTCTGAAATTCAACCATATGTCCCTGCCAGGGAGCTTCGCTCATCCGCCCAACAACTGCTCGTTGTTCCTCGTTTTAAACGAAAAAAATGGGGAGGTTCCAAATTTTCCACCCTCGCCCCTGCATTTTGGAACTCCCTCCCAACTAACCTTAGATCCTGCCCTCAGTACACACTTTTTCGTAAGGCACTAAAAACCTTTCTCTTCACACAAGCCTTTTCCCCATAAATTCCTTTCATGTTCCTGTTCTTCTGCCCCTCAGGGTTTTAGTACTTTACAGCGCCATGAAACCGCCTGGTGTACGCGCGCTTAAGAAATATTTTTAAACTCAAACTCAAACTCAAACTCCTGTGATGCTCCCTCAACCCACCTAGGTTGCAGGTTGTGAGAACTGCAAAAAACCACTTTGATTGAGATTGTCACCCGCCAACCAAGTCTCCTGGAACAAAGTATTCAGTTTTCCTCCCAGTTCATCGATAGGTCAGTTAACCTCTGCAAATGCCCTAACCCATGTACATTCCAGGAGAGTAGACATAGGTTAGTTGGTTAATCATCTACCTAGTCTATTTGTCTACCCAGGAAGAGTGACTTTCCCTGGGTTCACCTAAATAAGAGAATCTGTTACATAACGGGATAGGAATCACTACTTTCTCTCTTGCTGGACTGGCTATGGTTACTTCTAGATTTCCATAATTAAACTCCACTACCGTACTGTGGGGCACAGATCTTCTGAATACCTGTTGACGTTGTTTAGGGAGGAGGCCTGCATGTTTTTTTAAGAAGGTTGGATTTCTCTGCGGGCTCTCGATTTCCATTTCTGGTGCTAAGCGTAAACCTATTGCATGTAATTCATGTTCTGTGTTCCATATAAAATCCAAGTACACTGGAGAGCAGAAGTTTACTTTTGTAGCTACCATGCCATTTATTTTTCCCTGAAAGCTACTTAGTCAATATCTCTAGACCTCATCTCCCTCAATGTAACACAGTTATTGAAAGCCCTGAACAAATTTGACCTGTTCAGGGGTTTCCATTTGTTCACCTTTTCCTTCTCTCTTAGCGGCCTCCAAACACATCTAGGGCCATATGTATCATTCAAAATTGCGATTGCAAATGCCGAATTTCGCAGAAGTTCGGCGTTTCCGATCGCAATTTAGCTAAGAGGGATGTATGAAAGGAAAACAGCCTTCGCAAAAGAAGGAATTGCAAAATTTGTGATTCCTTATTTTGCAATTGCATTGAAGGATTCGCAAATTGTGATTCCTTAAATGCAATGTAAGAGGCCCAGAAAGAGTGCAATTTGGCCTTAAGGAATCGCTGTTGGTGGTAATGTGCGATTTCTTCGAAAAATACACTTTTTTGCATTTTTCAAAGTGCCATGTGGCACACATACACGCCCTTAGGGCGTGTATGTGTTTCACATGTGCACACATGTACATTTCAGGGGTGCAACAGGGTGTCCTTTTGACACCCTGACACCCTTCAAATTGCATTCTCAATTTGCGATTCTCTAATTGAGAATTGCACATTGAGAATGTCTTCCCATTCATTCCTATGGGCCTCTAGGCACGTAGGAATGAATGGGGAGGTATTCCTTAATTGCGAATTGCAATTTACGATTCGCAATTAAGGAATATGTAGGATTCGCAAAATTATTTGCAAATCCTACATACATAGCATTTTGCGATTCTCAAATAGCGATTCTCTAAAAATCGCTATTTGAGAATCGCAAAACCAAAGTTTCATTCATATGGCCCCTATTGATTTAGGATCCCGCCTAGTCATATTCAGTGATTTAAATTCCCTCTGTTGATCATCATCAAATGTGTGCACCCTTCTAACAGTTGTAGAAGTCAACAACCAATTTTGTGTACCCTGCGGAGGGATGGTTTAGGGTAAGGAGGGGGGCATCTGCCCTATTTTTTTGTTAGTTGGTAATACCATAGATATAGCCATTGTTTTAGCATTTTTCATTTTTCCAGCTGAGACAACTTGAACTTAGCGTGCATTCCTTTAGTGCAATGGTTATTACTCAACATCGTTTTTTTTTTGTATCAACAGAAGGACACCCAACATTGGTGAGGGGCCATTTACTAAGGACTCCACATCCGAAGCGGAAAGATTTCCATATTGTCGGTGTCCGCTTCATGGGATTTGTCTTCTTATAAAGATATAATTTGATCGTATTCTCCCCAGGATATCTGAAAAGGCAGTACCATTTAGGGGAATCTCATGTTCATTCTCCTTTCCCTCCTCCCCCCAGGTTGCCTCTCCAACATCTTCCTCTCTGGAAACATGTTCAGGCAAAGAGGGGCGAGGCAGATACAGTGAAGATGAGAGGTGAGGCTCCATCGTGACCATGTCCTCCAATTTCCCAACCTCCCTGTCTTCCACCATCTCCAGTTCAGTACGGGCCCTAGTATGAGGAGCTGCTAACGTTATGAGCCCTACAGCCAGGGACTCTCGTTTCTTTGAAGGCTTAAAATGCCTCCCCGAAAAATCCAGTATTTATGAGGCTAAACACGTTGCTAAGGTATGAGTTGCTGCTAACAAGTTTACAGAGGTGGATTTCAACTGCTGGGAAGGTGGAGGACTGGCAACCAAGTCCCTCCGCTTCAGATTGCCCTTTAAAGGCGCCTTGAAGTCCATCTATTTTATTCACATCTTTCAATCCCTTGGAAGACGCTTGTGTCCTAAGTCCCTTTGCCTGCATGAAGGAATCCCACCACCGTTGCAAGATGACTATCTGAGGTACACGCCTCCACGGAAACTCAATTCAGCAGGATGGTAAGGAAATTAAGGGGAGCAGCCAAAGAGCACGGAAAAGTCTCTAATGGTTTCAACCCTCACTCCATTGCGCCTTCCACATCAATATGGCAGTGCCATTGAGACATATTATAACAGAGGAATATAATATAATGGCTGGTATAAGCCTGGAGCTCCAACATTCCAATGTTTCTGTGTTCACAGCTTGGCTGTGAACAAAGACTTCAGGGAACCTGAGGGGATTCCAATCCCCTCACGCTCCCATAAGGCTTTGTTTTTTTTTGTTAGAACATTCTGCCCTCTAGTGGCAGAATGTTCTAATAGCCTTAAAGCCCTCCGTAGCTGGGCTATACCTGTTAAAGGCCCTTGCTTTCGGCTTGGGCCTTTAACGCTGGAGAGGGCCTTTAATAGCCGGTATAGCCCTCTACGGCGGGCTATAAGGCTATAATAACTTATAAAACATGAGAGCACTTACCTCCTCCTCCAGCCACTAGCTCACACTCTGTGCTGCAACGACCTCCTCATCTGATATTTGACTAAATTGAACATATGCCCCTGCCCCTTCCTGTGAGTCCCAGCTCCCAGTACTCCAGATGGTTTGCTACCCATGAGGGAGGCGGCAGGAGAGCAACAGGCTAACAGGTTGAGAGGCCATCCAGCACATTGCAGACGAGGTAGCTCTCCACTAGACCTGTATCCGACCAACACAGCCGCTAGACAGATCGTCAACACCAGAGCTAACCGCAAAAGCCTTAATAGAGCCTTATCAGGGCTACTTATTGGGGCTTATTAGGGATACTTCCATACTTAAATACCTAGGGTCGGCACCCCAGAGCTTCGGCATTCTATTTCTTTTTCTGATGTTTTCAGCTGCTTTCCACCATCCGGCATTCTTGGCATTCACGCCAGGGATACACCACAGTCGATAGCGGACCGAGCAGGCACAAGCACGGTGCACAGAGCTAGCGGGGCTAGTGTAACGAGCGCTAACGTCAGCATCAGCAACGTCATCAGTTGTGCACTGGAGGAGTAGCATACCTGTCAACTCACACAGTGCAACCGCGTGACACATGATATCAGCTCCCATCACACGGTCTCCTGGTCAGGAGCCGATATCACACGGTGCCAGGAAAACGAGGTGAAAACCACTGTAAATAGTGGTTTTCCAGCCCGTTTTCTGAAGCTTTGAACTGCCGACATCCATTAAGGGGTGTGAAAACACCCCAGGACATTGGCATCAGCCTTGAAAGCTGTTTGAGGAGGGTGGAGGAGGCTTGTCGGCAGGGTGGGTTTTAAAAGTGCCTCCTAGGTACTTCACGGCAAGAGGCCCCTCCCCTCCAAGGCCCCGCCCCTCCTAACACTGTGAGATTGTTCTTCAAGTTGGCAGGTATAGAGTAGAATGTACTCTGATCAAAAAAGTGGTCATGGAGTTGGACAACAGTAGACTTTTGTCAAGTTGTTGCTTTATTCCTACACTATTTCTGATTATAGATAAAAATGGAAGGCATGGATCTTATGAATCTTAAAGAGCACAATTAAGTTGTAGTCTAGTGTCACTTCCTGATAGACACCATGCTTCTCCCAGGGGCGTAGCACAGTCCCCTACAGCCCCTCAGTGCAAAATGGCCCCCAAATCCTTCAGACAGCTTTTTAGGGGCTTTAGGGGTTTTCACCCCCACACTGCTCTAGAATTTCCTTTGGGTTCTATGAGCTGTATAGGATTGCAAGTCCAGCTCTTCTCTCTTTGCTCTCCTCTCCGCTCCACAGTGGACAACTGTATTCGTTTTGGTCATGCATCATATAAAGTTGTAAAAAGAAAAAAAATCCCTTGGGGACATAGACTTACAACACACAGTGGTGTTAAGTTTGCATCAATTTAGCCCATATATTGGAAATAGATGTCTAGAAACCAAACAGTGAATTGTATAATTACTATTTATTTTTTTGTTAAAAACCTGAATTGGATATTACCACAAAATTAAAAACAGTACATTACAAATGCATTCAAAAACAGGTACATTCACATCACATACCATAAAAAAATGTTACCATTAAAAAACAATCCTTTACTAGAGGAATTTGCCAATGCATAGAAATAAGAAACACAGAATCATAAAGGGAGGAAAGGAGAGAACACAGCAGACAATCCTATTTGTCATATATACACATATCAGGGAACCTTAATGTAAAACACTACTCCAGGACTCACCCTAATTTCGGTGTCTATGGGGTAAGCTCTATCCCTTGATTATGTGAAACTGGGCGTTGACGCGTTTCGATGGTTTAAAAACAATCGACCATCTTTTTCAAGACCAAATAGATATGTCTCTCCTATATCAGGCGCTGGATGGTTGCCAATTTCATATAAAGTTGCCCTCTGTCAGTGCCGCAGTAGATTGTTTAATTCCATGATGGCTTCTAACCCTACGAAAATTTAGATAATATGCTGGACTCCCGGTTAGCTTTTCTGATGCTAACAATATACAATACGAGCCAGGACATTAAGACATATAGGGTATTTTCTTGCAAAACAGCTTATAAAACTGATAATTTCTAGCATGAGATAATGGGGTGAAAATGGTTGTGCCTCCTACAGATTGCACCTAGGATCAACTTAAAATGGGAGAGTGTAACTTTCCTGGAACGCTATTGCATTTCAATGAGGAATGCAGATCACTGCCATGTAAAACAAGCATTAGCAATGCTCATTGGTCTAACTTACAGCTGAAAGTGTCTTTTCACCCACTGGGGAGTATAGGCATTCAATAACTCATACATGCACTCTGTCACTCATCCTTCCACTCGTGCATCCAGTAATCTAACTACTGACTCATTCTTGCATTCACCCACACACCCATCCGCAATAAAAGTAACACACAGACGTAACCGGGATATGAAAAATATTTTAAGAGAGTAAAAGCTGTAAAAAATTTAAAATGCTACTTTTAAGTGTGGCAGGCTTATGCTTGCAATATAGGATACCGGTCTTTATAAATAAATAAAATAAATAAATAGCATTACTTCAAGTCCTTCTTTCGCTGGGATGACTCACCTATTGGGGCCCCTGTGCCTCCAATCACAAAACTTTCCCACAGATAAAAATCCCTCGCTTCCCTCTTTACTTCCTGTTTCATACCAGGCCCAAACACCCCACAGATGGACTGGCTGAAAAGGGCAGGTGGGAGGGCCCGAGTCAGGCGACTCAGAGTAATGCTGTTACCAGTAAGTAATCGCCTCTCACCAGGATGACTCACTTATTGCAATGTACCCAAGCCAAAAACCAGGCCAGACAACCGCACAGAAAATGCAAACACAAGTTCTAAACCATAGGCAAAAAAATGTGTACAACACAAAAACAGGCACGTGGAACCCAACCAATTCAGAACACCGGGTCCGTGGACCACCGGAAAACGAGACAGACAGGTAGAAGGAACTGCCCAAGCGGCAGCCCGATAAAGGTCCTGCAAATAGGCACCCAGCACCGCAGCTAAGGAAGCAGACATGCACCCAGAAGACCTCCTGTAGAATCCCAGAGGAGAATATAGACCAAACTGCGTATGAGCCAGCCGAAACAAGACTCGACTCACCAGCTGAAGGCCAGAATCCAAGGTGCCCCCCTTCCCGGATGGTACCTAAAGTCACAAAGAGGAGGAGACCCACAAAGTCACCTTCTCAGGAGACTGAGGGTCAGGAAAGAACACAAGGAGAACATTTTCCGCCGAAGAAGAAATCAAGACTTCCTTACGGGCAAAAATCCTAGACCCAACCACAGCACATTCCAGTGCACGTACACTCAAAAGAAAGGAGACCATCAGGACAGAGAGGCCAGTGCCCCAAGGCGGCGGGCCAAAGTTACGACCATCAGAAAAAACACCTCCAAGTACAAAAGACTTAACCCCATCAAAGACAAGGGCACAACAGAGGATACTAGAAAGCCCACAAAACCAAGTTTAGACCCCAGGAAGGACACACCACCAGCGCAACTGGATCAAAATGCAGAAAATCCTGGAAAAAACCAGGAGACCAGATCCTGGGCGGCCACTAGACCCCCTCTAAGGGGATCGGAATGCCTTCACACCCACCCCTTAACCCGTAAGAGGGAAAAGGGCTAAGACCCAACAGAAAACCATCCTGGAGAAACCCAAAATCGGAGGAAGGAAAAACAGAATGAGGAACCAAACATGGCACAACACCCCAGACCCAAAAGTCATCTAGCATTGAGCAGAAGACTTAGTCGAGAACCATCTGGATGTATGCACAGAAGAAGACAGAAGTTCAGAGACCCAGAAGCCTCAAACCTCCCTTTGCGAACCCCAAGTCGGCATCCCAAGGTGCACCAACGACTGAACCAAGAGACATGGAAACTGCAGGGAGATAGGACCAAAAGGAGCCTTCAGTCCCACCTCAAACACACTAGTAGAGGATACAAATAGCACGGGCCATGCTGGATCCAACCGAACAACCAAAGCCCCCACCCAATGTATCCGAAACAGCAACTACTGGATCAAAAAACAGAGGGAAAACAAACATCAGGCCCCCAGCCACTGACAGGACAGGGCATAGCTTGCTATCCACAAATGCCAAATTAAGAAAAGAAGTCAAGTCAAGTAAAAATAACTTTATTTGATTCTTGAGAATCATAAAAGTTTTCACATATACATAAAATAGTTCTTAAGAGACCTATACAAAGAAGACTGTAAGAACTGTCACAAAATACATGATTAAACTTTAAAATTTAAGACTCAACACATATATCATCCTCCAGCATCGTTTTAACTCCCCCTGCATGAAAGCCATATTTGATCAAATTAATTCATCATATCAATGTTCAACACATAAATATTACATAAATAATACTATAAAATTATTTAAAAACGTAATTTCATATTCCAGTTCATAACAGTTCCTAATTGATAAGGCAGTTTGAATGAAATTAAGCATAGCAATACAAATAGCAGCAGTGAATAAAGAGCGTAAAAAATGAAATCCCCCCTAATAGGAGCAGGGTCTGATATCACGCAAGACAGGTTTAATTAATCGTGCCCTTGGATCTTGGATCTTTGTAAAGATTGCAGAACAACACAAAGTGCATCGTGCTTTGTTGGGTTAAATTATTGCACGGACAGGGAGTTAGTCTCTCACACCAACTCACCTGTTTAGGGAAAGCCACAAGAAAGTGCAATGTGCAGAGTCCAAATCAGAGCTAGGTGGCACTCACTATTAAGTCTAATATATTCAATAGAGACCTAGTCGGCCTAAGTCCTACGTCAAATCTATAGGATATATTATTCCAATGCCAGAGCCTATTGGGAATTTAGGAACTACACTACACTCCTGCCCCAAAATTAGCTACTGATAAACATTTGGATTTGTATAGAGTTATCATTTCCGCTACTGGCTTATGTCCTAACTTACAAGCAAAGCGGAGCAGCCCCTCCACTGTTCTGCTAGTGTTTTGGACTCTGGCCACAATCAGTTGCTCCCAGTTTAATTTGTTATTAAAAAACATTCCATAGGTAAGTGACATTGGGCACCTTGTCTATAATCTTTTCCTTCACCACAAATCTCCTTGTTTTCGTTTGTTTGGGACCGCACACCATAATAAAAGATTTACTAAAATTTACTTTTAGGTCCAATGCCAGCATAAAGTCAGTAAACACATTCAAAGCTTTTTGAAGGCTATTGGCCTTCAAAGCCATCAAGACAGTATCATCTGTGTATGACAGCACGGGTACTGATTTACCTCCTATGCTAGGAAAGTCTAGTTGTTGCTCCAAAAGAAAAGGCTCCAGAGAAGAAGCCGTTATAGCTAGAACCACCTCCCAGTTCCGCAACTGGAGGGTCGTCAGGCCATGATCTCAGAGGAGGAGGCTACAGACCCCTCCTACGGGACATCCGCCGACACAACAGCCAGGAACTCAGCCTGTTGTACCACATGCACCAGGACAACCAACACACCTGACCCCTCTCAACTGGCCTCCACCAAAGCCCCAAAGTACTTCACTAAGGATCGAGCAGGCAAGACCCCATATGAGGCAGCCCTGAGCACCAGATAAGATGCTGTGACTAACGGCTGCAGTCCACAATCCACTTGGAGAACCATATGATCTGAAAGCAAATAATCAGCAGGATTTATTGAGGACCTGCCAAGAAGAGAAGCCAAAATAGAATCAACCTAATGGAAAGTGGCAACAGCATATCCTCATCTGCCAATGCACTTTGCTCAGACGTTCCCTAAGAACCAAAGATTGCCTTCTCGATCAATGGGTGCAATGGCAAAAACAAGTCCCGCAGGCTTAGCAAATTAAAGAAAAAGGCCCCCAGCAGCCCTCTCCACTGGAGGCGGTGCCAGGCCCAGAATATCTCCGATATGAGATAGAATGCCCAGTGGATCATCCCTGGAAATGAACTTCCCACCCGGCACTACATGTCCCACAGGGACAGAATCAGCTGAAGAGACAGAATACGGATCATCATGCAACCGGATTGATGCAAATTAGCCTAATGCGTGGCAGGCAAGGCCATAGCGACTAAAGCCACAATCATTGCCTCGACCTCAACAGTGAACAGGGAAACCGACATCCCCACCGGAACACCACCAACTCCTGCTGACACATCCGGCAGGGAATCACTTTCCACTTCTGACTCAGGAGAGCATGTCATATGCCTCTTCGCCATCAACACAGACACCAACAGGAGAACATTGTCCCAAAGAAATAGTCCCTCAAGTGATACCAAAAGGCGACCCCCCAAACTACCGAAACTGCAGCGACAAGGATGAACTGGAATATGGAGACACGCACCCCAAAGTCTGAACGTCACCAAAGTTTCCTGGCGACACCAGCAGAATGAGCTGCAGGAAGGACAGCATCTTGAAAGGCATGGATCTCACCCTTTTGTTGATGTCGCTGAGATCCATCACCGGCCAAAAAGTGCTTGAATTCAGTCTGAACCTAGAAGCCCAGAAACACAGTACACATGTAACAAACAGACAACAGCAGAAGCCCAGGGCGCAAATGGAGCCCAGAAACAACATGAAGGGTCACAGTTGGCCACCAGCGCAGGTAGGCACCAACTGTCAACCCAATAAACCAAAGATTGTGAGCAAAAGACCATTATAACACTAGGTCCCAAAAAACTCTAACAGCCAGCACAGAAACCATGGATAAGGGTGCCACCTGCTAATATCCTACAAACCTGACCAGCATGTCGAAAATGGCGCTGTAATAAAACAGGAGAAAACTCACAGACACAGGCATTATTCCCCCCGTGCCAGTACATACATGAAGCAGCAAAAGAAGACAAATGTAATAAAACCTGAGGTACAATACATATACCAAACTCTGACTGAACATGCAAGTAAAAAAAAGCAGAAATTCACAGGAATGAATACACTGGAATGTACAATGCCCTTCGAAAGCATCAAAGAGGACCCCATAAGGCTTCTGGAAACACGGGCCAGGCACAAGGATAGGCACGAACCCCAATCAATAAGTCAAATTCAAAAACTTTGACAGCATCAACATTACTAAGTGTGCCTTAGTCCCCTTGCAGGACTTACACCCTGGAATTGAAGGTGATGCTGAAGCACAGACAATCACCTGCACCGTTGAGCCAGCTCCTGGCCATTGCTTTTCTTCAAATGCACCATGAGTACCACAATAGTGCCGACATGTCCACACGTACCGACAATAGTGCATACAATAGTGACCTTTGCAGGTGCAAAGCCGCCCACTGGGACACCCACCACAGCACATGCCAGGAAGGAAATGCAGAAGCACAGCAACAACTAATTCCTACCAACGCATCCTCCACAGGTGCACAGCAGCCCAGGTGACACCAGAATCTTGTTCCGTATCCCGTCGCAATGCAGGCAGGAACCTTCCCAGGCCTTGCAGAAAGCAAGCCGTAGGAATACAACTAACTGCCGATGCTCTGAATGGAAAAGCCCATTCAGTGTGAGCAATTTCTGGCTCTAACTGTAAAGACGACTCTACCACACCTTGCCACTAGTGCAGCGACATGAACCATTGCCGCACAGCGGCCCACAACACCAAAAACAGAAGACTGTTCCTCTGAGCTACAGATGCTAGACTCCATGATAAGGAGCAGACTTGGGTGAGGTACGAAGACTGATAGGACCAGCATTCACACAGCCTAAGTGCTTCAAAAACCCCATGCTGAATAGCGTCAACAATTGCAGCAGTAAGTTAGTGGTCTGGGAGTTTTTGGTCATTGGAAAAAAAAAGCTTCTATGACAGGCCAGACAAAACGTCCTTAATACACACCCAACTAAATACTATGCATAAAATGTGAATTATGTATAAAATTGTAGTGGAGACTCAGTGTGCCCGTCAAACCATATCACTGCACCCATGGTGCCTGAGAGTTCCCAATATATGGACTAGATTAATGCAGACCACGGAATCCTATTTCAAAGAAAATTAACATACAGTCGCATCCACAGTGATCTTGTGGGAGGCCTTCAAAACAGTAATAAGGGATCAGGGACTTTCCCTTACAGTGGGCCACAAAAAAGATAGGAGTTAGGCGATGGAGACACTTGAGAAATATATATTAGAACTGGAAGCTAGGCTGCCAAACGATCCCATAGACACGACTAAGCAGACGATAGACATAAAAAAACAGGACTATATCGACTGAGCTTTGGTAGCGGCTAGAGCCAAGCAGTCAGCGACACAACATAGAATACATGAAATGGGAGACAAAGCAGGGAAATTACTGGCCTGGCTTGACAGGCGAGAGCATGCCTACAGATGGGTCCATGTACTCCACACGGAGACAGACGAGACCCTGAGCGATCCGCAAGGGGTAGCGGAAGCATTCACAGAACATTACACCCAAATCTACACACCCGCTTCCATGACTGTGGACTTAACAGACATTTTAAAAGATCTCCTGCCCACGCTTTCCCCAGAAGACTCGGCATTCATGGACAGTGATTCTAATGTCGAGGAAATAGTCTTGGCTATCCGCGGTATTCAGTCGGGAAAGGTGATGGGGGCCTAACAGCCTCCTTATAGAACTTTACAAACTTGTAGCCTCTCATGTGCCACCCCATCTTCTTCAGATGTACTTGGAGAGTAGAGATGTGGGGGAGGAACCAAAAGACCAACAACTGGCTTCTTTCGTGGTTATCCATAAACCTGGCAAACCGGGACTCCATTGGTCAGAGGAATGTGAAGAAAGAATATTCTTATATGCAGACGACATTTTATTATATGTTGTTACTCTAAGCCGCTCCATAGCCAGGATAATGAATGTGTTCACGAATTTCGGGAAATACTCCGGATAATCCATAAATTGGTCTAAGTCTACGATCTATACTCTACATGGCCTACACGTGTTTTGCAAGCAGAGCGTGAAGCGGCAGTGGTGACGGAGGGCTTCCGATATCTCTATATATTCGTCACGGCAGACCCAGACCGATTTTATGATCGTAACCTACAGGCCCCTCTGATGTGCCTCCAGAGCGATGTCCATCACTGGAGATCATTGCGGTTGTCTCTACTAGGATGCGCAGCACTTTTCAACATGAGGGCGCTTCCTTTACGTTCTACAGAACACCGCATATGAAATACGGCAATACTACTTCTGGGCTAATAACTCTGAGGTACGAATGTTACTCTGGAACAGAAATCAATCAATCAATCAATCATCACATTTATATAGCGCACTACTTACCAAGAGGGTCTCAAGGTGCTGGGGGAGGGGGATCCGCTACTGCTCGAACAGCCAGGTCTTGAGTTGCTTCCTGAAGGCGAGGTTGTCCTGGGTCAGGCGGAGGTGGGTGGGGAGGGAGTTCCATGTCTTGGCGGCGAGGTAGGAGAAGGACCGCCCCCTCTGTGGTGGCTTTTCGGATGCGGGGGACGGCGGCGAGGGCGTGGCTGGTCGATCGAAGCTGGCGTTTGGGAGCGTAGAAGTTGAGGCGGCTGTTGAGGTATCCTGGGCCTTGGCTGTGTAGGGCTTTGTGTGCGTGGGTGAGGAGACGGAAGGTGATTCTCTTGTTGACCGGGAGCCAGTGCAGGTCTCTCAGGTGTCTGGAGATGTGGCTGCGACGGGGGATGTCCAGGATGAGTCGTGCTGAGGCGTTCTGGATCCGCTGGAGTCTCTTCTGGAGTTTGGCGGTGATTCCGCCGTAGAGGGTGTTGCCGTAGTCCAGGCGGCTGATGACGAGGCCTGGGTGACCGTCTTCCTGGTCTCGGTGGGGATCCACCGGAAGATCTTACGTAGCTTGCGCAGGATGTTGAAGCAGGACGAGGAGACGGCGTTGACTTGTCTGGTCATGGAGAGGGAGGAGTCCAGGATGAAGCCCAGGTTGCGTGCGTGGTCTGTTGGTTTGGGTGCCCTGCCTAGGGCGGGGGGCCACCAGGAGTCGTCCCAGGCGGCGGGTGAGGATCCCAGGATGAGGACTTCCGTCTTATCTGAGTTCAGTTTCAGGCGGCTGTTCTTCATCCATTCGGCTACCTCTTTCATCCCTTCGTGAAGGTTGGCTCTGGCGGTGGCGGGGTCGTTGGTAAGGGAGAGGATCAGCTGGGTGTTGTCGGCATAGGAGATGATGTTGAGGTTGTGCTGGCGTGCGATGTCTGCGAGGGGGCTCATGTAGATGTTGAAGAGGGTTGGACTGAGCGAGGAGCCTTGAGGGACGCCGCAGATGACTTCGGTGGCTTCAGACCTGAACGGAGGGAGGCGGACTCTCTGTGTCCTTCCGGCGAGGAAGGAGATGATCCACTCCAGTGCCTTCTCCTGGACTCCGACGTTGCTGAGGCGTTGTACTAGGGTACGGTGGCAGACAGTGTCGAAGGCCGCGGAGAGGTTGAGGAGGATGAGGGCCGCTGTTTCTCCGTTGTCGAGCAGCGCTCGGATGTCATCGGTGACTGCGATCAGGGCGGTCTCGGTGCTGTGGTTGGCCAGGAAGCCAGACTGCGAGGGGTCGAGGGATCCGTTCGTCTCGAGGAAGGCGGCCAGCTGCTTGTTGACGGTCTTCTCGATGACTTTTGCAGGAAACGGGAGCAGCGAGATGGGGCGGTAGTTTTTGAGGTCGGTGGGGTCAGCCGATGGCTTCTTGAGTAGGGCGCTGAGTTCGGCGTGCTTCCAGCTCTCCGGGAAGGTAGCGGTGTCGAAGGAGGTGTTGATGATGTCCCGCAGGTGGGGTGCGATGACAGCGTCGGCCTTGTTGAAGACGTGGTGAGGGCAGGGGTCGGTCGGAGATCCGGAGTGGATGGAGTTCATCGTGCGGACGGTGTCTTCGGTGCTGATCGGAGTCCAGGCGTGGAGGGTGGTGGTGGGGGGGCGGTGGTTCGGTCGTGGTGTACGTCGGTTGTGTATGTCCGCGATCTTGTTGTGGAAGTAGGAGGCGAGGGAGTTGCAGAGTTCTTGCGAAGGGGTGATGTCGTTGTTTCCGGCGTTGGGGTTGGAGAGTTCTTTGACGATGTTGAAGAGTTCCTTGCTGTTGTGTGCGTTGTTGTCCAGTCGTACCCCCTGGGCATAGCAGAAGTTAGTGAGGGGATGGTACGATGGGGGAATTGCATTGCCAAACATACAGGCATATTACTGGGCTGCCCAGCTGGCTATTGTCAATCAATGGGTGCACCAGGCACGTGATGAGCTGGCCCATTGGATGGACTGGCTCCTCCTGGGCACTGGGAGTTACTTACGGGCTCTATATCCAAAACCCAGAGGCCCACGGCGCAAACGTTCAAACTCTGGCATCTAGTACACAAAAGGCTGGAATGGCATAGTAAAATAACGCAAGCCACTCTGCTTTTGGAAGCAGAGAGACTGGACCAGTTGTCTAAATGTCCTGGATTCCACAGGTGGGCTCTCTTAGGCATCTCGAAGGTGGGCGACCAATGGACTAGGGGAGGGGTGGTTCCATTTGCAGATCTACAAGATAAATACAATCTCACCAAGACAGAAACTTTTAACTATCTCCAGATCAGACACGCCCTAATGGCGGTCATACCGTTAGGGAAGACCCTCCCTGAAGCTTCCCAACTAGAGGACAGACTTCTCACAGACTTCATGGATCGCCCGGCAATCTCCCTGACATACCGGACAATAGTGAATAACTCCTTGTATCCGCTGCAGTGGCTCCAAAGGCGGTGACAGGGAGATGTTGGAGAGCTGGAAGAAGAAGACTGGCAGGAAGTCCTTGGTTCCCTTAAAGAAGTGGCTATATCCTTAAAACTACGACTGATCCAACTCAAATACTCCGTAGATCCTATCTCTCTAGAGTGACGTTGGTCAAAATGGGTAAAGTAGCTAGCTCAACATGTCAATGACTGTATGGGCAGGAGGGCACGTTCTACCATATCCTATGGGAACGTCCCTAGATCAGAGCCTATTGGGAAGCTGTCTTGCTCACAATGACACAAGTATGTGGTGCCAGCCTCCTGCCTGAGCCGAAACAGTATCTCCTTAACAGATGGGAGGCAATGGATCTAAGTCGTAAAGGGCAAACGTGTAACTTTAGGTATGATAATAGCTAAAAGAAATGTAGCTCAACACTGGGGGGCACACATCACATCAACACTTGGACCGGGGGAGAAAGAAATGGACTGTGCCATGATCGCTGAGAGGGCAGCATATGGAAGCAGGGGTTTCCCCCAAAAATAAGAACAGGTATGGGTTGAGTGGAACGCCTGTAGAGGTGGGCTTTGCTCTGGCCCCTTCATGCGTGTCAGCGGGACGTTCATGGGGAGAACTTTTATGGCAATTCCCAATAATGGGACACCAGACACGATTTAAATGTAATGCTGAACAAAGCAAACTGTATTGGTTCTTGAGTTGTGAAAATGCATGTCTGCTACGTTATAGTAACCGCAATAGACTTGTTTGTCTACTTCTAAAAATAAAAAGATTAAGAAAAGAAACATTTATAAAAGTACAGTTGGCACAGCAAAATACAAGTCTTGTTCAGAGGACCTAACACGTGTTCTCATAGTGTAAATAATCTACCCCAGGTTTTGTCAGAGGGAGTAACCTACACCAGAATCCTTGCCAACTGTGGTAGTCTGTGAAACTCCAAAAATGCCCACTTACACCCTTTACCAAAGTGTAATAAAATACACCCTTAAAGACCTATTGGATCAAACATAACTTTTCCCAACTAATGAGCCAATAACCTCTATTATTGGCTTGCCATCCTGACCATGCCAGGCCTACTGGATTGAACATATGATTTTCCACAGGCAAAACAAGCCCTCGTTTTCAACGGAAGCACACACTTTATGCCCAACCCACAGCTTGCATAGATGACAATTACATTGTGGGCACAGACTAAGCACCTTTCTCCTTCCTGCTTCCACAAACTCTTTTTCTGGTGATCACATAAGGTTTGGCAGCAGTTGTGCTGTCACTCCAGACCTAAAAATGAAACACAACAATTTGGCAGCAGGAACATAAGCAATTTGATTCTTAGCTGTAAACAGATAACTCGGGAACTCTTGCACTGACACGATTTTTACATAATGTGAAATTGATTTAGAGATAAATAAACACACTGCCTCAGATCACTAGGAAGAAGGCAACATTTCAGAAGTTTAAGCAGAGTTACTCAAATGAACTACAGAGCAATCCTAGGTTTTTGAAGCACACAGACATGGACACTTCTTGTGAAGGCTCATTTGATAACAGATTCATGGGAAGAGCACAGGCGGAGCCTAATGGAGGCTATTGGTTTTACTTTTATGCTAACTGGTTACTTTCACAGCATACCAGATTGCCATGTGCTTTGGTGTACTTGGAGGTGAGTGCTCAGTTCATTACTTGGATGAGTTTTGCTTGATGTCCTGAGTTGTCAGGCTGACCTGGCTGCCAGCCGCGGTCCGTGCAGGTAACAGCTGTGGGACCGGCTAAAGGATATTTCGAAGGATGATGCCAGGGAAAATTAAATAAATAATTAGTCTTACCTTTGCATCGTCCCTCGAAATCCCCCCTTACACAGCACCACCGCCCCACTGCTGTTAACGGCAAGGACCGCGGCTGCTGGTTGCCATTTTTGGTCCGCTCAAGTGAGAACTGGGAGGCCAGTGCGATTGAAGGTATATCCAGGAGGGGGGAACATCCTTTTCAACGCAACTTTTACAACGCATGCCTTTACATCGCAAGCCTTACAATGCATGCCATTACAACGCGTTGCGCTGGGGGGCGCTCTAGGATAGGGAATATAATTAATTTACTATCCAACACCTTCCCTACTATCCACGGGGACTGGAGTTGGAATAGTAAATTAAACTATTCACTATCCAGCACCCCTCAACACTATGCGTTGTAACAGCATGCGTTGTAAAACCTGCGATGTAAAAGCATGCGATGTAAAAGCATGCGCTGTAATGACAGGACTGATTGGTCAGCACGAGGTGAGGCCCATAGGGTGACCTTGAGGTTGGGAAAGGGGAATGAGGCTGCTATGACAATAGGGAGTGGGACTATGAGCAAGAACTGACGCATCGGCATCGATGAGTCAGATTTCTCGCGCCTGCTGCAAATGCCCTAACAACGCCAAGGATGCACTGTATTTACAAAACAGTGCTCCATGGTGCAAGGATTCACGGATGCGTCAGAAATTCTGACGCATCTTTTGGCGCTGAGGTGGTGCATTGCTGTAGTTGGTCGTAAGACTGACGCAACTCCAGCAATGCGTCAGAACACAGAGGCAAATCCCCTATTAAAAGCCCTGCGTCAATCCTTATGCCTGGTTTGAGAAGGCGTAAGGATTTTGACGCAGTGTAGTCATAGAGTGACGCAGTAAAAGGTTGTACATTTCACTGCGTCAGTTCTACGTGGCTTTAACCCCTTCGCTGCGGGGGTTATTTTCCCGCTGTGCTGGGGGGGAGGGGGGCTGAGCTCGTCATGAGGCACGGCGCTCCTGTGCTCATGACGAGCTCAGCTCGTCATGACCACACCCGTTCCCGTGGAACGCTCAGCACAGCAGGGGAATTATCCCCGCGTGCGAGCGTTCCACGGCTCATGACGAGCTGAGCTCGTCATGAGCATCGGAGCGCCGTGGCTCATGACAAGCTCAGCACATCATGAGCATGGAAAGAGTTAACGTCTACCCTGCATACATTGTGCCTGGTGCAGGTATAATGTGACGCAGGCCTCTACAAACTGACGCATTGGGCCCAACGCATCAGTTTATAAATATGGAACACTGATTGCACCACTATTGCGTCAAAAACAATGACGATGCAGCGGCGCTAGCTCCTTGTAAATATGCCCCTTGGTGTATTTAAGGCAGCCGCCTTCAACCTAGGGCAAAGCCCTCCCGCCTCACATACAGGCACAGATGCATATCAAAGAATATAATGCTAAGGGGCAAAGGCTCTGGCAATAGAAAGGGCTGATGCATCCTCATGTTGCATTTCACAAGATGTGTCTTTAAATAGGAAAACCGAAAATCACTGCCGTATTTGAATTATATAAGTGAATTCATTTATTTTCACTCTCCCACTCCTTGGACTCTGACTCACTTGCAATATTCGATATTACGTTTATAATGAGAAATTAAAACATCTTACTCGTCCCTGAATTACCACTTTTATCTACATTTCTTGCTAGCAACATTCACTCATTCATTTTTACAGTTTAGCCTTTCTAGGATCCGTTTAAATGAAAAAATACTCCACAGAATAGGTGCTTAAATATCACTTACAGGTTGGGGTCTGAGAAGAATTCAATCGGGAAAAAAATATTTTGAGTTAGTAAAAACCATCTACAATATATTCAAAGATAGAAAGGAAAAGACGATGCATTTAACAGTAATGCAAAGCATTAGTAAATTGATCAACAGACATTTTCTTCCTCTAACCCATGGGTACTCACAAACGTTCTCTCGGGGGTCCAGATTTGCAGTGTGGTTAGTGGTCGAGGGCCGCACCGGTGGAGGCGGGGTCAGTAGGGGAGGGGGAAGGGGCTAGAAAGAAAAAACTGTGACCATAAAGTTGAACACAAGCCCCTGCAGCTGGCGCGTTCATCCACTGAGCCAACAGACCAGCATACACACACATCTCTCTTTCTCTCTCTCTCTCTCTCTCTCTCTCTCTCCCTCCCTCTCTCTGTCTCCCTCCTTCTATCTCTCTCTCGCTCCCTCCTTCCCTCTATCTCTGTCTCCCTCTGTCTTACCTCTCTTTCCTTCCCTCTCTTTGTCTCCCTCCATCTGTCTCCCTCTATCTGTGTCCCACTGTCCATCTCCCTCTGTCTTCCTCCCTCCGTCTGCCCTCTGTCTCTCTCCCTCCCTCCCTCTGTCTGTCTACATCCATCCCTCCCTCTGTCTCCCTCCCTCCCTCTGTCTCCCTCCCTCCCTCTGTCTCCCTTCCTCCCTCTGTCTGTCTCCCTCCCTCCCTCTGTTTGTCTCCCTCCCTCTGTCTGTCTGTCTCCCTCCCTCTCTCTGTCTCCCTCCCTCTGTCTGTCTGTCTCCCTCCCTCTCTCTGTCTCCCTCCCTCTGTCTGTCTGTCTCCCTCTGTCTGTCTGTCTCTGTCTGTCTCCCTCTGTCTGTCTCCCTTTCTCCCTCTGTCTGTCTGTCTCTGTCTGTCTCCCTCTGTCTGTCTCCCTCCCTCCCTCTGTTTCCCTCCCTCCCTCCCTCTGTCTCCCTTCCTCCCTCTGTCTGTCTCCCTTCCCCCATCTGTCTGTCTCCCTCCCTCTGTCTGTCTGTCTCCCTCCCTCTGTCTGTCTGTCTCCCTCTGTCTGTCTGTCTCTGTCTGTCTCCCTCTCTCCCTCTGTCTGTCTCCCTCTATCCCTCTTCCTCCCTCTGTCTCCCTCCCTCCCTCCCTCCCTCTATCTCCCTCCCTCCCTCCCTCCCTCCCTCTGTCTCCCTCCCTCCCTCTGTCTGTCTCCCTCCCTCTGTCTGTCTCCCTCCCTATGTCTGTCTCCCTCCCTTTGTCTGTCTCCCTCTGTCTGTCTCCCTCTCTCCCTCTGTCTGTCTCCCTCTATCCCTCTGTCTGTCTCTCTCAGTCTGTCTCCATCCTTCCCTATGTCTGTCTCCATCCCTCCCTCTGTCTCTCTCTCTGTCTGTCTCTCTCTCTGTCTGTCTCTATCGCTGTCTGTCTCTACCTCTATCTGTCTCTGCCTCTATCTAGCTCCGTCTGTCCCTGTCTCTATCTGTCTCTATCTCTATCTGTCTCACCTCACCCAGCTCTCACTCTCTGCTCTGCCCTCCCACCTCACCAGGCTCTCACTCACTGCTCTGCCATCCCACCTCACCGGGCTCTCACTCCCTGCTGCCCTCCCACCTCCCACACCCGGGCTCTCACTCCATGTTCTGCCCTCCCACCTCCCACACCCGGGCTCTCACTCCATGCTCTGCCCTCCCACCTCCCACACCCAGGCTCTCACTCCATGCTCTGCCCTCTCACCTCCCTCAGCCGGGCTCTCACTCCCTGCTCTGCCCTCCCACCTCACTGGGCTCTCACTCCCTGCTCTGCCCGCCCACCTCACCCGGCTCTCACTCCCTGCTCTGCCCTCCCACCTCACAGGGCTCTCACTCCCTGCTCTGCCCTCCCACCTCACAGGGCTCTCACTCCCTGCTCTGTCTGCCCTCCCACCTCACCGGGCTCTCACTCCCTGCTCTGCCCTCCCACCTCACCCGGTTCTCAGTTCCTGGTGTCCCCCCCTGAGGTTCCGTGACAATAATAAGTGGTGCTTTTGACTCACACGAATATGGTCGAGTCTGGTATCTATGAACCGCAAATGACGAGTTTAGCAAGTGTGCGCAGTTTCGCTGTGCTAACTTAAACCGTTCGTTTGTTATGTGGGTTTTTTATCTGTACCCACGGGTTCCATCTTAGATACGGCATCCATTTTGTCTCTTGCCCTCAAGTAGCCAGCGAACGGACGTTGTCCGCTTCGCGACCCTGGGACTCCCAAGATATTTGCGGAAGACACATGTTCTTTGTAAGTGTCTTTACGACGAGGGGGATGCTACTGTAAGGCAGATGGCGCCGCACGAGGCTCATCTTGCCGCACGAGCTTATTGTCTCAGCCGTGCATCCCATTAGGCACGTCCCTTTGATGCCTACATCTCGTGTTTCCCGTTACCTCCCCTTTTACACCCTTTCCGATCTCCCCACTGTCTCCGTCTTCCTCTACACCTGTCCTTGTTCCTATTTCGATTTGTTTATTACCGATTGGAATGCACTAATGTTGGGAAGATGGGTTTTTACAGTTGGGAACCGCCAAATGTTTCCGCAATTATGATCCGGACCTCATGTGTTTCGAAATGACCAAACCGACCCCTCTGAGGGATAATTGTGGGAACCGGGTTGTAAACTTTTGTGTACCATGTTATCCTATGGGTAAAAACTGTATAAAAGGAGCGATCTACAGAACCAATTTGAAGCAGTCTCCCCAAGTTGCACGCTGTGTACTTGTCGTGATCTCTGTATTCCCTGCAGAAAATAAACCTTGAATCTTTGACGCCGAAGGAAGTGTCCCGTGTCTCTGTGACTTGTACGCCGGAGCAGGTTACCCACGAAGGTTTCAGGTGTTGTGCCCTGGCACCGCTGGGTCTTACAGAACCCAGTCCTTCAGTTGGCGCCCAACGTGGGGCTGCATCAGTGGTACCGGTCCAAGCCCGACGATCGTGAGGAACTTCGTGTGAAATCTCCGAGGGAAGGTGCACTCCGCTTCATCGATCCTGTTGTCGAAATAAGTGGCCCGAAGACTTTTCCCGCGAAGATTCCCGCCTCCGGACGGCTGCGACGGACTGCTGCCCTGACTGTAGACCTGTTTTGGCGCCTGGCGTAGACCTTGGTATAGCGAGACGATTGACGGGCCTTCCTGGTGACGCCATCGATTTTTGAGTTAAGTATTTGTGGGTCGCTCCCATAGCTCTTGGTTGTTGACACTTTAGCGAGTGTTTTTGTTGTACACGCTGTGTAAGTGTTTTTGTCGGTGACACTTTGCCAGCGTACTTTGTTGTGTTGTTTGACGACTGCAGCCGCCAAAGACCGAGGGTTTTGTTCTTTGCTGGGACTTGGTAAATCCCGTAACCCTTGAAGTTTGTGAAACTCGGCTAGTGTGCAAGATGCCTGGTCGCAGTACTTTGTTTAGTTGTTTCAGACCTTGTGGTGCGGATTCCCTGCTGGAGGACTCGTGTCCGATACCTCCGGTTGGAACTCCTACTTATGATCTATATAGCAAACATGGGCTAGGCCCGATTACCTTTAATGATTATTGGATTAAATATACGAAGAAAGACGGCGACCTTCGTTGGCCACCTCACGGTAGCTTTGAGGCGTCGATCTTAGATAATCTAGAAATGAAGTTGTTCGAACGTAAATCAAGGCCGGCCATGTTTGATGCCTTTCGGTTGTGGCGTAAAGAAGCCCGACAGAAAGAAATCAGACAAAATAAACGTAGTCAGCGAGATAATGTTGCTACCATAGTGAAGAAAGCTGAGCAGTTTCAGCGTGATAAGGAGGATAAGGATAAGGAAGTGTTTGAAAGACTACAGCGTATGACCATAGATAAATGTTATCCTGCTTTACCTACGGAGTCGGATAAGAAGGAAGAGGCAGTTGAGGATCCTTTAATGTCCTATCTTATGAAGTCGCCACCTCCGTACGTACAGGGTACCGCTGCTCCCGTGGTCCCTGTCGTACCTGTTCCACCTCCGCCTGTCCCTCAACCTGTTCCTCAACCTGTCCCTGCTCTTCCGCCTGTTTCTGCTCCTTTGTCTGTTTCTATCCCTACTGCTCCTCCGCTTCCACATACTCCTGCTCCCGCTACTGCTCCTGTTTTGTTAACCCCTGTTGCTGCTACTGTTTCTACTCCTTCTCTTGTTAGTCCTGTGTCATATCTCTCTCCCTCTACTCGTAGTCGTAATTCTCCTCTTGCAGCTAGTTTTTTTCAGTCGCTCGGACCTGTTCATGGGTCTGCTAGTTCCGATGGTCCTCAGAGACGTAGTCAGCTTCCTGGAAATAGAGAACGCGTTGCGCTATATAATATGGCGATGGGTTGGATGGTAAACCCCCTTAGAAATCCGCCCCGTGTTGTCCTCGAAACGTTTAATCAGTTCAACATACCAACCCAAAGATACGTGTTCGATGAAATGTGCAAGTTCCTACATGATCAGATAGCGGCCAATGCGCCTGACGAGGTGCTGACCGCCCTGTCTGAACTTCGGCTTCAGTTCGCAAACGGACTGATAGTAGATACTAACGTCCGACGTGCTATTGAACGGTTACTATCTCTTCGTCCTGCTCCCATACCTCATGCATTGTTTGTTGAGGATATTGAAAATCAACCAGATGAATCTGGCCAATATCCTATGCGTGAAGTTCCCCCGGTTTGGATACCAGCTGATGCTAATGCTAATCCACCGGTAGTGGCGCACTTTGAGAGAGTGTGGATACACCTCCCATGGAAACGATCGGAAGTGCTTCAGGTGAAGCAATCTTTGCCCGATCCTCGTAAAAATCCTACTGGGTATTATAAGGAATTATCGCAGCTAGTAGATGCTACGGTAATGAATCTTGCCGATATCGATATGTTGTTTGGCAACGTCGTACCGCAACCGGTATGGGCTAAAATTCGTCACCAAGATCACGCAAATGAATTAGGCGGTGATTGGGCTGCCATCACAGCGGCAGATGCTGGACAAGTGGCTGCTACTAAACCCGACCAATTGATTACTGCTCTTCCCCAGCGTATAATAACATTGATGAAGACTCTTATGCCAGCTATGAGGGTAAATTGGGACAAATTGTCAGCCTGCAAACAAAAGAAAGATGAGAGTGTTTCGGATTTCTTTACGAGGTTTGAAGAAGCATTCATTGACCACAGTGGACAGGATATGGGTACTGAGGGTGGACAGAGGTTGTTTGTGGATAAATTTGTATCGAACTTATTGCCCGATTTGAGCAATAAATTGAAGAATTCGGAAAGTGCATGGGCCGTTTCTACCTCAGCTCAGATATTGGCTACGGCACAATATTATGAGAATAGAGAGAAAGAAGAAAATGACCGTGCTGACAAAAAGACGAAAGAGCTTAAAACTAAAGTGTTGTTGCAACAAGCGTATCCTCCTCGGTCCAATCAGAATAATCCACAACAAAATAGATCGCAGTCGCAATCGAATCGGTCACAGCCACGTAATGATTCCTCCTCCCAAAGATCATCGTTAGGGTACAATCAATGTGCTTATTGTAGACAGGAAGGACACATTAAATTTAACTGCCCTGTTCTGAATGAACGTACTAGTGGTAATTCGTCTAAAGGAGGTCGTGGTGGCTCACAACAGGCATCACGTGGTAGAGGTCGTGGTGCTCAGAACGATCGTTCAGATAACTCATCTAATTCTAATAACTGTTTTGATCAACGTGGATCGTCGCAAGGGCGATCTGCGCAGTACAATGTAGACGATTATTACGTCGATCAGGGAACTGACGACAGTAATTACTAGGACAGCCAAAGACGAGGAGAGGGAGTGGTATCAGTTCCGGTTGATCAGAGAGGGCCTTACGTCGCAGTTGCTACATCGGGCGTCGTTGAGCCTTTTCTGTTGGACACTGGTGCAGCGAAAAGTTCTATCATGCATTCGAAACTCCCTGGCGCACCTTTGTCTGGCTTAACAAATGTTTCCGTTGGATTCTCTGGCGCCCCCGTTAGCAATCCAGTTTCATGCCCTTTGCCCCTTCAAATTGGGCCACGTGAGCTAGAAGCTCCGTTAATTTTGACCACGGGTTGTGGCGAGAATCTCTTGGGCCTGGATTTGCTTAAACGTTTGTATGCGACTTTGTATTGTTCTCCTGCGGGTGTAAAGCTTACGTTAGGAGAGAGGGTTGTCTCTCCTATGTACTTGTCTCTTGATAAGCTTCCACCGGAATTGAGTTCTCTTCCTGCGTCTTTGTGGGCGACGGGTCCAAATGACGTGGGTCTACTTGATATCTCCCCTTATGTTGTTCAGTTGAAATCGAATGTGCGATTGCCACGTATTCCCCAGTATCGTATCTCCCTTGATGGTGAACGAGCTTTGTTAGCGATCATTTATGATCTGATTGAGAAAGATGTTATTGAAGAGACTCGGGGAAACGTGTGCAACAGCCCTGTGCTGCCCATTCTTAAACGTACAGATCCTACGAAACCGCCTGTTTATCGCTTTGTTATCGATTTACGGGAAGTGAATAAAATTGTGGTTCCTCAATTCCCTGTTGTGCCTGACATTACGGCGCTACTGACTCTGATTCCAGCCACTGCATCATGGTTTTCGGTGATTGATTTGAAAAATGCGTTTTTCAGCATCCCGATTGCCGAAGAAAGCAGGGACCTTTTCGGTTTCTCTCTTGGTGGACGTAGCTTCCGGTTCAAACGCGCTCCTCAGGGCTACTGTGAAAGTCCATCGATTTACAGTCAAGCCTTGAAGGGTCAACTGGATGCGTTTCGGTTGCCGGTCGGTGCGGCCTTAATCCAATATGTCGATGACTTATTGGTGGCTGCCGATACTCAGGACATTTGCAAAATTGCTACGGTGTCGTTGCTGCAACATCTCTGTGAGTTAAATCACAAGGTGTCACCTACTAAACTCCAATATTGTTGTCAAGAAGTAACCTATCTAGGTCACTTATTGTCAAAGGAGGGAAGGAGGTTGACCCCAGAAAGAATTGCAGCGATTGCACGAATGGCTGTGCCAAAAACCCAAAGAGATGTGCGTGCCTTTCTAGGTATCACGTCGTATTGCAGGCAATGGATTCCTAATTTTTCATTGCTAGCGAAACCATTGGTGGCTCTCACGTGCAAGGATGTTTCGACTCCTTTACCATGGACGGATGAATGTCAGAAAAGTTTTTCTGAACTGCGTGATTCATTGTGTTCGGCTCCTGTGTTAGGTACTCCTGACTATAGCAAGCCGTTTACGCTATATGTTCACGAGAAGGAAGGTTGTGCTTTAAGTGTCTTAACACAACCTTTTGGTGGTAAGCAGCGTCCATGTGCATATTTTTCCTCGACCTTGGACCCAGTAGCTAGAGCATTGCCGAGTTGTTTGAGAGCAACTGCGGCAGCTGCGGTCTCCATCCGACAATCAGCAGGATTGGTCATGGATAATATGCTTACGGTGATGGTTCCGCATGCAGTCGATACTCTGTTGAATCGTACGAAGACTCAGCACTTGACGAGTGCGAGGTTGTCTGGGTATGAATTAACGCTCTTGGCAAGCCATATTCAGATAAAACGTTGTAATGTCCTAAATCCGGCAACTTTGTTACCAATTAGCGCAGAGTCAGATGAAGTAGCAGAACATGACTGCTACTTGAGGACTGAAGAAGAAACGAAAGGTCGAGTGGACCTTAAAAACACCCCATTGGAAGATCCGGATGGCACTCTGTATGTGGATGGGTCATGTTTTAAGTTGCCGAATGGTGATGTGACTACCGCTTATGCTGTTGTAACGTTGAATACTGTTGTTGAAACTGCAAGATTGAATCAGAATTCTGCCCAAGCTGCGGAATTGATTGCTCTCACTAGAGCATGTGTGTTAGCAAAAGGTAAACGTGTGAATGTGTACACCGATAGCCAGTACGCTTTTGGTGTAGCGCATAGTTTTGGACGATTGTGGCGAGAGAGAGGTTTCTTGACATCGCACGGCACGAAGATTCAGCATGGCCAGCTTGTGAACGATCTTTTGGATGCATTGACTTTGCCTACGCAAGTTGCGATTGTTAAGTGTAGTGCGCATCGTAAAGTTACGGATGATGTTGGTCGTGGTAACGCGTTTGCAGATGAGATTGCTAAGGAGACTGCCCGGAACCTTAGCACTCGAATGTATGTGACGAGTTCGGTTAGGTGGCCTACAGAATCGAGTATGTGTGAAGACACCATCGAAAGTGTGAAAGAAATTCAGAATGAGGCCACCGAGACTGAAAAGGCGAAGTGGAAAGAAAGTACGGGAAAGTTGGATGCGAGTGGTTGTTGGATTGATTTGTCAGATCAGAAAAGATGGTTGTTACCCGACGCGTATGTACTGGCCGTTGTGACAATGGCACATGGGCTAGCACATATTAGCGTGAAAGGCATTTGTAAATTATTGTCGCCTGTGTGGAAGAATGATGGCATTACGAAATGTGCTGAACGTCTGGTGAAGAATTGTATGGTGTGTATAATGTACAATCCTGGCAAAGGAACCCCAACTTCCCCTGGCAGTTTTGCTCCTCCTTCGTATCCCTTTGAGGTGATTCAATTGGACTTCATCCATATGGAGCGATGCAATAACCTGAAATACGTTTTAGTTGTGGTTTGCGCATTCTCTCGATGGATCGAGGCCTATCCCCTCAAAGACAATACTGCTTTGTCTACTGCGAAAATCCTACTGAAGGAATATTTTCCTCGGTATGGAATGCCTAGAGTCGTGTGGTCAGATAACGGAAGTGAGTTTGTTGGGAGTGTGATGAAGAGTGTGTGTAAGGGCCTTGGAATAAATCAAAAATTCCACAGCGCCAATCATCCCCAGTCTGCTGGATTAGTTGAGGGGTATAACGGCACCCTTAAGCTAAAACTAGCAAAGATTCAGGCTACAACTGGTCTTTCGTGGCCTGACGCTTTACCTTTAGCATTACTGTCAACTAGGGCGACTGTACACTCCCGAATAGGGCTTAGCCCCTACGAAATAGTGTTCGGCCGTCCTGCGAATGTGTGGGGGGTTCCTAGGCCAGGAATATTCCCTGATCTTGAGTATCCAATGCTGATTGACTATTTACATGACTTGACTGCTAAACTGAGGTTAATTCACCAACAGGTTTACGACGCATTGCCGACGCAGATAGAGGGTCCAGGCCACCAGCTCCAGCCCGGAGACTGGGTGGTAACACGCAACTTCTCACGAAAGAACAATCTGGACCCCAGGTTTACCGGACCTTACCAGGTGCTCCTGGCCACGAGGACTGCCGTTCGTCTTGAGGGGCGCAAGAATTGGGTGCACGCTACGCACACCAAGCGAGTCCCTATCCCTTTGCCGGCAGACCCGTGGATAAGGAAAGGCATTGCGTCAACAGAAACAGAAACATTGCCGGCGTTTGTGCCTTTTAGCGACGCACAGCTTGTTGGAGAATCCTCAGCGCAGCGGAAAGACACTGTTGAACAATTGCCAGCAAAAGACTCAAGCCCAGAACAATCGACTGATCAGCAGGACGCTGTCTCTTCAACGGATCCTTTGTTCGACGAGCAGACACGTCCCGGGAAACATCGATATTCTTTGCGATCTCGCGTTAAGGACAAATAAAATATTTTTGCTTTGCTGAAATTGAAAACTGCATTATCCCCGATTTCCCGTGATCAGTTTGAATATTCGTATCATTGAAATTTTTGTACATATTGAGCTTCCTCCTTGTATCTTTTTACTTCCACAGCTGAGAGACATTGTGCTTGTACATACATATTGTGTATTGAAGGCCGTAGGGCCGCGCGCGTACTTCCTTCTGGATAGTAGGTCTTGACACTAGGTTAAAGGCCGTCGGTTCCTGGGAACTCCTAGGGATTGACTATTGCTACACAGAACGAAGTGCGTCAAGAAACGTTGCGGACGGTCATAGGGAATGGCATTCTCGAAGCTGAATGATTTGGAAGGAGCTCAGGTTCATCGATTCAAGCTGCAGCAACTCAGTCGTACCAAATGTTTCATATTCCAATTGTTTGTATTGTTTTTGACTGCTTCTGCATTATTGGCGGGTGGGGTGTACTATACGATGTCTTACTTCTTACCTGCTACACCTACTCCTACTCCCTACCCTAATCTTACTTCTACTGCTTCTCCACATTCCTTTCACATGTTACCGGAACACGAACAGGCTAGACGTGTAGAATTCCGCAACAATTCCTTTATTCAGCTCCTCCATCAGCATCAGTTAGTGGTCAACACTACTAATTGTTGGGTGTGTGGGTTGATGCCACATACTATGGATAAGGGAATTCCATATCTGGTGTTACCGTATAGTTCCCAAGGGTCAGCTCGAGCATTCCAAACAATGTTTCGAAGCGCACTGGGTTTCCACCCCATTCGAGAACCACGTTCCCCCTACTCTGGTCCTACCTCGTATCAGAAGCCTTTGTCGATAGCCATAGAGGATTTAGATAGCGATATCTATGATCCTTCGCTTATCCCTGAAGAAGAGGTACAAGCTTATAGGGTCCTAAGTAAAGGCGAATATAGTGTGTTCACTAGCGAAAAGCAGCTTAAAAGCTCGCCTCCGATATGGGTCGTGCCCCACACTGGTAATTTTTGTCTTATGGGTCGTGGCCGAAGATCGAAGGCCCGACTTGGAGCAAGTGCTTGCACTGAAAATTACATTCTGCCGATGTCCTCATCCCCTGTGTTTCTGGCTGCTAAGGGTACATACTTTATCTGTTATGATCGTGCATATGCATGGTTGCCCGCTGACTTCATGGGCTCATGCTTCATTGCAAATCTGTTGCCTCCGACGTTCACTGTAGATGCCGATTATCACAAGACTAGAGTTGTGAGAGGCGTAATTAGCGAAGAGGATACTGCCGGTCAAGAGGCAGGAGACTTTTTCAAGGGTTTCCTCCCGTTTTGGGGACCTATGGTTAACAGTAGGAACCTGAGACAGTTGACTCGAGTGGTAGAATCGACAGCTAATATTACTGCCAGTGCCCTTGGTAATATCACCACTGAACTTCAGGCGGAGAGACTTATGACGTTGCAAAACCGTATGGTTTTAGATGTCATCTTAGCAGATCGCGGTGGGGTATGTAAGGTGATCCATTCGAGCTGCTGCATTTTTATTCCAGATAATGCTCCAACTGTCTATCAAGCCATCTCGAGGTTGCATAAGATCTCCGAATCCATACACGTGGATGTAGGGGATTGGACGTTGCTAGGATGGTTTTGGGGCCTGATGTCGACTTGGGGTTGGAAGATTCTGATGATCATCGGAGTTGTGGTAGTGTTCCTGTTCACGTGTTGCCTTTGTGTGCAGTGTGGTCCTGCCTTATGTGGCCTCTGTGCTACAACGTGTATGAGACAACCATCTGTTACCAAGGGAACTCAGTTGGACAGAGCTATGCTACAGCAACATCTCGATGGTCTGATGAATATCGAATATGATTCCGACTAGTGCTTGCCTACATGAGGGCAAAAGGAGCGTCTGAGGTTCCGTGACAATAATAAGTGGTGCTTTTGACTCACACGAATATGGTCGAGTCTGGTATCTATGAACCGCAAATGACGAGTTTAGCAAGTGTGCGCAGTTTCGCTGTGCTAACTTAAACCGTTCGTTTGTTATGTGGGTTTTTTATCTGTACCCACGGGTTCCATCTTAGATACGGCATCCATTTTGTCTCTTGCCCTCAAGTAGCCAGCGAACGGACGTTGTCCGCTTCGCGACCCTGGGACTCCCAAGATATTTGCGGAAGACACATGTTCTTTGTAAGTGTCTTTACGACGAGGGGGATGCTACTGTAAGGCAGATGGCGCCGCACGAGGCTCATCTTGCCGCACGAGCTTATTGTCTCAGCCGTGCATCCCATTAGGCACGTCCCTTTGATGCCTGCATCTCGTGTTTCCCGTTACCTCCCCTTTTACACCCTTTCCGATCTCCCCACTGTCTCCGTCTTCCTCTACACCTGTCCTTGTTCCTATTTCGATTTGTTTATTACCGATTGGAATGCACTAATGTTGGGAAGATGGGTTTTTACAGTTGGGAACCGCCAAATGTTTCCGCAATTATGATCCGGACCTCATGTGTTTCGAAATGACCAAACCGACCCCTCTGAGGGATAATTGTGGGAACCGGGTTGTAAACTTTTGTGTACCATGTTATCCTATGGGTAAAAACTGTATAAAAGGAGCGATCTACAGAACCAATTTGAAGCAGTCTCCCCAAGTTGCACGCTGTGTACTTGTCGTGATCTCTGTATTCCCTGCAGAAAATAAACCTTGAATCTTTGACGCCGAAGGAAGTGTCCCGTGTCTCTGTGACTTGTACGCCGGAGCAGGTTACCCACGAAGGTTTCAGGTGTTGTGCCCTGGCACCGCTGGGTCTTACAGAACCCAGTCCTTCACCCCCCCCCCTATTGCCCGCACAGCTTGAACATTCGGGGCGCATGCAAGCGTTCTCACTGCTCTGCCATCCCACCTCACCGGGCTCTCACTCCCTGCTGCCCTCCCACCTCCCACACCCGGGCTCTCACTCCATGCTCTGCCCTCCCACCTCCCACACCCGGGCTCTCACTCCATGCTCTGCCCTCCCACCTCCCACACCCAGGCTCTCACTCCATGCTCTGCCCTCTTACCTCCCTCAGCCGGGCTCTCACTCCCTGCTCCGCCCTCCCACCTCACAGGGCTCTCACTCCCTGCTCTGCCCGCCCACCTCACCCGGCTCTCACTCCCTGCTCTGCCCTCCCACCTCACAGGGCTCTCACTCCCTGCTCTGTCTGCCCTCCCACCTCACTGGGCTCTCACTCCCTGCTCTGCCCTCCCACCTCACCCGGTTCTCAGTTCCTGGTGTCCCCCCCCCCTATTGCCCGCACAGCTTGAACATTCGGGGCGCATGCAAGCGTTCTACATTACTTCACAAAAAAGGGTATGATTTCAAGAATTTTCAACATAGCCTTGGATACTCCCCACCCCACCCATGCTCTGATATTCTATAATAAGTGATATAATATTAGCTGTTATGTATTTTGAAAGGAGTAGGGAGGGTTGAGAAGTGTGGAATATACTAAGGCTGTGAGTTTAGGGGTCGAAAGGTGGTCTAGTAAGGCAGGTGATTATTGTTGTGAAGCAGTGATTGCTTCTTATATATGTAAAGTGCCGCGCCGCCCCTGCGGCTAGAGTCGTACCCTATAAATGCCATTAATACATAAGGACCTGTTTAGGTGATGGGCCGAAGGTTTCTATTTGCAAGGTGTGACTTCACTAAAAAAAAAGCTGAGCATGGGATTTTTTGCAGCGGCTTGGCGACCCAAGTCAACCTTGGCGCAGGCGCTGGGAGGGGCGGGAGAAGCATTGCCCCGCCGTGAGCAGCACTGTCAGTTTCAAAGATGTCTCCAGTCACAGGACAGTGAGGACTAAGCACTTTCTCTTATTCATTTACCCACTGCATGATAATGTCATATTGATGATAATTTCTCTTTAATGAGCCATTTGCAATGATTATGATGCAGCGGGGAAATAATTGACTTTGACACCCTTTAGGGCCAAGGTTTTTTTTAATCAAACTTAATTCACTTGAATTTTCTGTTAGGGCAGGAGAAGGGCTCTGGTCCTCACAAACCCCTTCTGCTCTCCTTGCCCTGGCACCTGTTAGTTTCTCCTAAAAATCAAATACACAAGTTTCTAAAAGCCCCCAATTTTGGCAGAATTAGGAAATAGACATAGACAGGAATGGATTTGCCCAGCTTCACGTACAATATTTACATGCGAATCCCTACTTAGAGCTTCCACTATAGGAACATAATCATCAGTAAATAGTGATACAATTTAGGAACCAATTCATAAACTTTTAACATGTTTTGAAAAAAATATATATTTATAATTTTTATTATATGAAGGACAATTCGTACCTATCGTAGTTGTGGCTAAATGAGACAGAATCATGTGTGTTTATGCAAATATAATAAGAAAACATGATATTCAATGCGGTCCAAACCATTATCTGAGAGTAGATACCCACGGGCCAAACTTGTACGCAATATCATGGAATAATTTGAATTGCAGCGACCACAGTGGAACTTTAAGCATGTTTACCAACATTCTGTGACTAAAAAGAACAAGCATTTACAATGCAACCGGTCTCCTCTTTGGGGCCTTACATGTATTTAGCTATGCAGCACATTAGCCTGGGTGCTGAAACATCTACTATTGTTTAAAATGGAGGGAAAGTAAGCACCAAACTGCGTGACACGCCAGGTATGGGAACACATGGAGAGACATATTGCCTTTCAGCCGGAAATGGTATAGCCCAAAGCTCTGTTTTCAATATAAAATCAGGGCCTTCGGAGGTCATATCACTGAAAATACAAGATTTGAAAAAAATATTATTGTCTACCGGTGTTCGTGGAAGACAATTTCGATGGACTGGAATCTAGAGAAAGCTAAAGTGATTCTGGTATGTTATTTCCAGAGCCCACAAAGTACATACGCATATAAGTATATACTAAAGTATATACAAGAGGTCTCGAATGCTCGACCTAAAAAGGATATTTCAGGCATCAAAAGCAGCAATAAGCATAATGATGATACTTTAAGCATGATGATGATATCACAGGAAATCCTATCATGAGATGTCATACCCTGATGTCATAATGAGAAATAAATGACTAGGTAATGAGATAAATGAGGGACTTTTATACCCCGTGTCCAGCTCAAAGGTCACTCATACATATCTTTACAAGTAAACATACCAATGCAGCATCTCAATGACCCAACAAATACATTGAAACAATAGCCTTTCGGTTGATGCTCAAGAATCTGTCAATCTAAATCCAATTTGCGCCTCATCCAATATAACATTCTCCACCGAACATACTATGATAAAGTTTAACTACACAAGATGGGACGGGCAGAAAATCCAGACTGCCTGCGCTGCCGGACTGCCATAGGGGACTTTCTGATGTACTGTAGGAAAATAGTTGACGAACTGAGTAAAGTACTGGAGGTACACATCCCGGCAGTCCCGGTTTGTCCTCCTGGGCATTCCAAGTGATGTAGATATTGCCAGACCCCAACTAATCTTCAGTGCCTTGGGCCTAGAGGTGGCAAAGCGTGATGTGGCCATATACCGGGGAGCGGCAGAAGCTCCCACAACCTGAGAATGGAGGTGAGAGATCGCCTTCTATATGACTGCCGAAAGAGTCACATACAAAAGAAGGGGGTGCCCACGGAAATTCAAAAAGGTATGGGGAAGTTGGTTGACTTATTATAGCTTAGACTCCCTAGCTGATGCCCCACAACACCCTGGTGGTGGGAAAACTGACTAATCACATATCCCCAAAAGTGTCAACGAAGGGCTTGAATGATACAATGGTGAGTATGTCTTTAGTGCTGTGCTGGTGGGTAGGATATTGTATGGTTCATTTGTATTCCTGTCTTTGTGTGAAATCAGTGAGGCTGCTGCAACTGTGTTTCTTATTCCTGCCCTGTATGCGACTATTGCTATAGTTATTGTGGTTGTACATTTATCGTGCACATTCAAAATAAATAAATATATTTAAAAAACTACCGGAGCGGTCACACAATCTGACTGGATGGGAGTGAAGCTGCGGATCATTAGTCCTTGAACTTTAGCATCCTTTTACACAGTTCATCGCTCCATCCTGATCCTCCCTTGTGACATTGGGGTTCAAGACAGGGCCTTGGACAGCATCTCATTCTTTTTCTCAAATTGTTTGCAGAGCATCCCCACTCTGCCCTCTGACATCTGATGTTCTAGGCTATGCTACTGCTCCCACCTTCTGGGAGCAGTAGCATAGCTTACTACTCAACCCCAGCTCCGCACGCAAACACGCTGTCGAACTCTGGGACCTGCTCGACTCATCCTCCCAGTACGTCGCCTTCCTGACAGAGACCTGAATGAATGCCTCCTCAGGGCTGGACATCGCCATAGCCATCCCGGACGGCTACAAGACCACCCGCAGGGATCCCATCAACGGAGTAGGAGGAGAAATCGACATTGTCCACAGGAACACCCTCAAGATCTCGACCAGCACCAATGACACCCTCATCACCGTCGAACACCTGCACTTCCAGATCCACACTGACCCCAACACCACCCTCAGAGGGACGCTCGTCTACAGACCCACCTGCGGCAGACCCAGGACCTACTTACCTTCAGGAGGCTATTCAGGACCTGGCTGTTCGAGCAGTAGCAGCACCCTACCACCCCCCATGCGTCAGTAGTGCGCTTTATAAATGCTCTGATTGATTGATTGATTGATTGATTGACCTTGTTGAATCTCTTCCTCAGGTTGCTCCTGACCTGAGCAAATTCTTCAGCCTAACGTGTTACCACTGGCGATACTCAGATTGTCACAATCTCACCTTGATTCCTTGAAGTTGGGACGTCACTGACTTGATAACCAGAACCCACCTTAATAAATGTGGACTGGTGTTTGCCTTGAACAGTGTGATTTATACGTAAATAATTAAATATTTTAATTAGCCTACATAGGAATGTATGCATAGATGTTGTGATCAATTTTGCATTTTGTAAATATGTTTTATTTTTTAATAATAATATTTTATATTCAAAATAAGTCCCGTGCAAAAGACACACGTGAATAAAAGATGTGCCTTTCCCCAGCTAAAGGTCTGTCTGTGTTTATGGGGTGGAGTCCATATGCTGTGCTGGTGCTAGGTAAAGTGTAGGCTGTCGCGCCCCATGCAACTTTTCTGCTGCATAATACAGTGGGTTTAAATTGTATTTACCTTCATCATCTTGGCTTTTTGTTGTGGTCGCTCGCTAGTGAAAAAGGGAGGAAACAGAAACATGATGAATGGATCACGGGGCGAGCGCGAGTTACGCTTACAAGGAAGGGAATTAACAGATTACAGCCAGTGACAAATGAAATTAAAATAGTGTGTCACTAAACGGAAAGAGAGTGGGTGAAAAAACAGAAAGCAAACAAACTGACAAAGCGTGAAGGTGACAGAAACACAGTACAACCAATTAGGCAAAATGACGAATTACTGCTTAATTTTTCACTTTGTAAACCGAATAATGATTTTGGCCTATTTTATAAACTATTCACATTGTTCCTTGTCAGTCTGATTTGCATAATGGAGTTCGTGCATTATCGGGTTCTTGTTTAACCATACTAATGGGGAGGCGTTTTAAAGATACAGTGCATTGTTTCTGCTTCAATCCTAAATCCAAGATGGATGTTGCTACCGAGTAAAGGTCGCGCTTACGCAGAGAACCATTTACATTGGGACCTTAAAGGCCCACTCATGGGGTCAGAGGTTTGGGGAGTGGCCATATATCTCAATGACTGTTAGTTCACATTGAAGGATTATAGGCCCAACCCCTATGGTCATGAGTTTTTGGGAGATTGATGAGAATTAATTTATCTATCTTCACACTTAATCCCTAATTAAGAGTGCATCAGGTTTTTGGGCGCGACAGCAGAGCACAGACAACTGAGAAGTTGTAGTGTAGAAAAGGCTGCTATAATGACGCAGATGTACATCACAAACATTTATGTAACCCTAGGAAAATCGCCTTACAAAACTGATTATACAGGATTATTCACCTACTGCTGGGGCTACCCCCCCCCCCGACCCCTAATTGTCCCGCCCACAATCCTCCCCCTGTCACTAAAGCTATACTCTACACCTTAAATTAACTAAACTTCCTAGGACTGTAAACCTTTAACTTCCTGCCTTCTGCAAATGAAACATACTCCCATCTTCCCCTTCAAACTGCTTCACTTACCCCAACAGCAATAAAACCGCTTCACACCTTGAAAACATCTCAGCAGACCACCACCCAGAAAGAAATGGCCACTGCTCTGCACTCCAATTTGCTTACCAGTATAAAGCATAACATGCACCTTCAGCAGCATCCGCAAATATCGGAATACTCCACTCTGCCTACACTCCTAGACAGCCGCCAACGGCACTCCTATGTCTGCCATGAGCTCCGTAAAACTAGCCAGCATCCACCGGCTGTCTGTGGAGTCGGGTTTCCCAAAAATAAAGAAATCATCTAGGTAGTGTGTCACTGTTGTATGCCCTGTTGCAAACAAGAACTGGTAATGTAAAAATGGGATTAACTACTCAAATAGGGTGCATGACATAGAACAGCCCATCGGCACGGCTTTGTCTACGCACCAGTGCCTAGTAACTCAAAACCTGACAGGCTCACTGGCAACAGGCGGAATTCTGGCTTCATATCCCGCTTCACCATGTATGCCGCTTACCCTTCTGTGTACATCTGCCGAAGAGTCTGAAACTGAAGACCACTCGTCTGAAATATAGTCATTTACCAACTCCCCTTCTGGCCACTATCAGGGTGGGACTGGAACAAAAAATAGACCCAGGCACCAAAATAAAAATGGCGCCCGTTAGCAAACCGGACAGCTAAAAAAGTGGCCCACGTTTGGAAATCATGCCAGGTGTGAACTTGTAAAGACACGCTGTATGGTTATTTTGAAAAGTATGGGAGACTGCATGTACTTGCTGGGGTATCAACAGTACAATTTGGCCCACCTGGCCAGAAAACCAGCCCAAAACTGTTAAAAACCGCCCACACACTAATCTCTGAGACCAGCCCATCGAAGTAGCTTCATTACACTTTGGGCCAGTCCGACCCTAGCCATGATAAATACTAAATTAGCCAAAACTGACCTTTTTTTCCTTCTTTGAACCACCCCAATAGATGATACTATCAACCTTTCCAAAGGCCATTCATCAAATGACCCCACAATCTGCCTTCCTGTACCTCCTTCAACTCCTCCCGCACCACCAGGGGATGCTGTTTGACTGATTTAAGATTCTCAGACTACGTTCTACTGCACAGCCCAGGATTTATCCAGCTCAAATCCATTCCGAAACCCTTCCCACAACCACCTAGTGCCTTCTGGCATCCCGTACCAATGTCACCAGAATGCCAACTTGTTCAACCTAATGAGCATAAGTGCCTTTTCCTGCAGGTCACTGTGGTCCTCTGTCCCCAGCTCTCGACCCTTGTTGTTTCCAGGCCTCCCCTGCATCCTTTGGGATCCCCCAGCATTCACTGTGCAGTGGATAAGCCAGTGCCTTCTTGCCTCACAATTGGAACACTTGTGTTAAAACTTGCAGCACTCCCTGCTGCAAAAACCTCTGTTAAATGCCCAGCATACTCCCCATGCCCCCCTGTTTTCTACCCATCATTCAAACCCCTCACTGGATGGGAAGACACTGAAAGGGCTGGTGCTATGGGCAATCACATAGACCTAACCTCATACACATCACACTAGCTACAGTACACTCTGAGAATCCAGAACTCACATTCCAACGCATGCTCATTAATGCTTGCACTTGGGCAGCCGTGGTAAGGTGATTGCATCCTTACACTCCTTGTTGGCTTTTTGGAAGAGGCTCCCTCTGTCCCCAATGGGCTGCATTGTTTTATAAAAAACGGTGGCTCAACCACGTCTCCTGTATCTCTTCGCTAACGTCCCTTTGCTGTTGCACTGATCAGTGTTTCGGAAACTTAACAATCCGCTCTCTGATTTGATCTGGGCATTGAACAATCATCAGATCAATCAATCAATCAATCAATCAATCAATGCATTTGTAGAGTGCGCTACTCCCCCTTGAGGGTATCAAGGCGCTGAAGGCAGGAGGGGGTGCCGCTACTGCTCGAATAGCCAGGTCTTGAGGTGTCTCCTGAAGGTGAGATGGTCCTGGGTCAGTCGTAGGTGTGCGAGTAGGGAGTTCCATGTCTTGGCTGCCAGGTAGGAGAACGATCTTCCTCCGGTGGTGGCTCTGCGAACCCGTGGGATGGTGGCGAGGGCGAGGCTGGTGGAGCGGAGCTGGCGGGTGGGGGTGTAGAACGAGAGGCGGTTGTTGAGGTATTCGGGCCCATGTTGTGGAGTGCTTTGTGTGCGTGGGTGAGCAGCCTGAACATGATCCTCTTGCTGACGGGGAGCCAGTGCAGGTTTCTCAAGTGGTGGATATGTGGCTGTGGCAAGGGATGTCGAGGATGAGTCGTGCAGAGGCGTTCTGAATGCGTTGAAGGCGTTTCTGAAGTTTGGCTGTGGTTCCTGCATTTAGGGCGTTCCCGTAGTCCAGTCGGCTGGTGACGAAGGCATGGGTGACCGTCTTTCTGGTTTCGGTGGGGATCCACCGGAAGATCTTTCGGAGCATGCGCAGGGTGTTGAAGCATGAGAAAGAGACTGCGTTGACTTGCTTGGTCATGGCTCAGGATAAACTGTTTGCCTCCTTGAATGCTGGAGGCCTGGGTGCTCCGTGCTATGAAGCGCATTATTTAACAGTAGAATTACCATGGCCCATGACCTGAATTCCCCCGCTGCCTAAGGCAAGGTACCTTTGGCCTCAAGTGACTTGCTCATCTGTACTGCGGGATGTCCTGGGTGTGGCTCCTTTTGGTATTTCTGCTCTGGGTTGTTCGGCATTGCTGGTTCCACTATCTTTGCTGAAGGTATTTCAGATCTAGGTAGTCCCTGAATCTCCCTACCGCTAAGGTTGGTTTGGCGGCTAATAGACCGCAATGGAGACAGGCCTCCATCGAGTCCCTAGGGTAGTTGTTCGGGAGCTACTCTCACGGTTGAGGAGCGCTGTGAGGTGTATGTGCTTCAATCGGGTCAATTCCTGACACACACGTTGCTTCGTGGAATGGTAGGCAGCATCTGGAGGGACAGGAAGATTGAACCGGACACTGAACCTGCATGGCATAAACTGCTGACGCGAAACCTCAAGAGAGGCAGGACCCCAAACATGCATGGGGGCTTTGGCAGGGGTCAGAGTTACCCGCCCTCCGGCTCCAATGGAGTCAAGATTTGCAGATTGACTTGTCGGATATGGATAGGTCTAACATTCTGGGCCATGTTCCCAAATGTTTTGAGAAAGAGCTACAAATTAATTCCGTCCATCACACATATCTGACTCCAACACAGCTAAATAGGATGTTCAGCACTGCCTCACATAAATACCCCAGATGTGACTCCAATCATGCAGATATTTATCAATTGACATGGCAATGCTCTGCACTGCAACTCTTCTGGACTGAAGTCTCTGGGCCTTATGCCTGCGCCAAGACAGACAGGGCTTGAAAGTAAGTTCATCAATTTGGATTTTGTACTAGCAAAACAAGTGATAGCAATGAATTGGAGGACGGCTTCCGCTTTACCTATGCCTGCCTGGAAACTTGACCTTCAGCCATGGGCGCCTGCTGAGGATGACCAAATTAGATGATTGTGAAATAAAGCCGGACATCTTACATGGTGGGACACAATGCTACTGGCTCTGGAACCGGACTCTAATCTGAGTCTCACTGAGTGTCACTCTTGTCACACCACTATGAACACACACTACCTAAGTCAACCTGCTAGTCACCGCACAGGTTTCTCCCAAGGTATTATTTATCAGCGCTTCTTTCTGATTCTGTCCCAGCTACTTGCTTAGCTGTGTGATTGCCTCCACTATCCTAAGGGGGATTCCCTTTCTTTTATTTCACAGTATTTAATAGAGTTGGAAATGTGCTATTTACCTGTGATGTGCCTGATAATGACTGTTTCCAGTGCTTGTTATGCCAAAGCTCGCCATGTGTATGTCTTGTGCACTGAGGTTGGATATGTGTCTTCTTCTTTTTTTTATGTATGCAAACCTTTCGATAAAGAACAATTTAAAAAACATTAAAGCTTGCTCTGAAGTACTCCACGTATCTTGCATTGCAGACCTCATCACCTTTCAAAAGTGGGGCGCCTTCTTCATCACAGAAACATGGCTCACAACAACATCCTAGACTTCTTTCTTCCTGCAGGTTCAAGCATCCCTCTTGTGGACCACACACATAACAAAGAAGGTTGCCTTTCTGCCACCTATAAGTCCTCGTTGCCAGATCCTGCATCCCAGGCAAGCAAGTAACCCTCAACTCCCTGGAGCTGGTGATAGGTCATTTCTCACTCTGTGCAACTCAGACTGCCACCTTTCATCTCACTTAGAATCATCCTGAGCAGAACAAGGACTTCGCTGAGGAATTCTCAAATCTCCTCAATGCCTCTTCCATCTGAAATGCCCACATCGCCTTGCACCTTTAGAAAGCTCAATCTTAAAAAAGAAAAACATGAGGCACCCTCTTCAACCCCAGCTATATGCCCAGCACTGTACACATAACCAAAACACTCCAAAGGCCAGATCCTCAACTTTTTTTCTCAATATCACCAAAACTTCAATGCAAACCACTCATATCCTTAGACTATACCAACAGCTATGCCATCCATATCTCCCTTCTCGGCGTCCTAGGAACAAGCAAAGGTCAACACAACAGAAAAGACCAAACCGTCACATTATTTCAAGATGTCTCCATAGACAATGTATACTTAAACTCATCTCTCACCCTATCAAGTCCAAGTGTAACTACAAAATCATTCTAAACAACTTCAGCACATTTTGGGCGGGAAAGTATGTGAACAACCATGCAGTGAAACTTAAGTCACAGACATAAAAACACTGGTACTGTAACAACGGTGCTGAAAATAAAAGATCCATCCACAATCCACAGACAGGAAAAAGAAGAAAAGCCTGAACTCAAGGTGACCTCATTTACCGAAGACCTCTCACGGACCCACTATTCCTCACCCCACAGAAAAGTGCATGCCATCAACACGTCTTCAAGAGAAAAAAAGGGATGATTTGATGGCACATCAACAACACCAAGAGTGCTTCATCTCCTACGCCCACTCCTTCCCATAGAATCCCACAATATTCAGCCTTCAAAGCCCTATCTCTCGCAGATCTCCCTGACATACTCAACTTCCTCAAAGCCACTTCCTATGACGAGGAAGCCTTACCCTCGTCCTTCATCAAAGCTGTCTCTGAGTGTGCTCCCTTGCCCCTACTGACAATTGTAAATACCTCCCTTCATCAAGGCACCTTCTCAGAAGCACTTAAAACAGACCAGATCCTGCTGCTGCTAAAGAAACATACACTAGACACTGATAACCTCTCCAACTATCGGTCCATTATTCACCTACCAATCATCGACAAGATACGTGAAAAATCAGTCTATGTTTCACTCACAGATCACTTCAGTTCTAACCATCTCTTGCATAACTAGCAGAATGGCTTCAACTCACGCTGCAGCACAGAGACTGCTAGCTAACACACTGTAGACAACTCCCTCTTGACCTTATATGAAGATGACCCCTGGCTCTTGATATTGCTCGACCTCTCAGCTGCCTTTGACACAGTTGCACCCTTATATGCACCCTGCAGTCTTGAATGAAATTCACCACCACTGTCCTTCACTGGTTCTCTTACTACCTTTTCAACTGATAGCAGTTTTTCCACATATGCACCTCTGGGTCCCCAAAAATCCCTATAAACTGAGGAGTCTCCCAGTGTTCCACACTGACGCCGGTCATCAACCTCTACAGAGCCAGTTGCTGCTCTATCCACAGATAACAGCATCAACATTTATTATTATCCCCATGATACACAACTCTGTTTGAAAGTCTTCTCTACTTCAGACATCCATCACCTTGAACACTGCCTGCACACCATACAGACCTTGATGGCCAGCACCTTCTGGAGCTCAAGTTCAACCCTACCAAGAGAGAATTCCTGTTCTTTGCCAAGAACAACAAAGAAAAAAACAGAACAAACCTGGTTCGACGGAATGAGTCTCGACAGCTTTGAATCTCAATTTACATTGAATGTCAAGCCACTAGGATTCAACCTTCACACCAACCTCACCCTAAAAGAACAAATTGCCAAAAAAGCACAGAAGGCTTGTTACCAGCTTTCCCTTCTAAAGAAAGTTAAACTGTTTCTTCCAGAATGCGACTTCAGAACTATTGCTCAAGCCCTCCTATTCTTGCATCTGGATGGTGATAACGCCTTGCTCCATGGCCTGCCAGACTCCACACTGGCACCCTTTAAGAGCATCCTACATGAAGCAGCATGTCTCATCCAAGGCCTAAAAAAATATGTTCACATCACCACCAGTCCTGATGGAACTACATTTACTCGCCTTCTCGCACCAACTTCAAACCTTGCTGTGTCATTTACAAAGGTATCCTGACCACAACCCGCTTGCATACAATTTCACCGTCTCTGACGGTCTTCAACACACCTAGACTCAGGGCACCATCAGACTGAAGACTAAGGGTATGATTTAGAACTCGGTGGACAGGTTACTCCGTCACAATGGTGACTGATATCCCGTCCTCCGAAATGTAAATCCCATTATATCCTATGAGATTTATATTTCGGCGGACCGGATATCCGACACAGTTGTGACGGAGTAACCCGTCCACTGAGGTCTAAATCAGACCCTAAGTGTGAAAAAGAAAAAACAAAGCTGCAGGCGTTTTTCAATTGTGAACCCAGGATCTGGAACAACACCCACGCATCCGTTAGGACTCTGCCAACGCTGCTCCAATGTAGACAAGAGTTGAAGCCTCACCTATTTAAGGAATACTACATCACAATGCATTAACTGTCCTCAATCCAGCCACCACTCCTATATCTCTTTGACCCGGCACAGTGCCCTGCATTATGGCTTGCTTTGTGCTAATGAAGCACCGTATACATACATACTATTAGAGTTTTCTTTTTCCTCAGATGCCCTTGCGTCACAGGTCTGTGTTTCAGTAAGATAGGTGAGGGTGCCAACTCTAGTGGCCCAATATTCATTATTGACACATGGAAGTGAACCACTACTAGAGTATTTTGTAGCAATTTGGTATCCTTAGTCAACTGAATGGGACAGGTAACAGCTCCACACCTTCCACAGATAGGCCATGTGATCTAAATATTGAATGTCACTTCAGCACACAACCTATCACTGAGAACAAGCACATCAGGAAGGGATTAGCTTAATGCAACATGAAAGCACACTTGATGGAAAATGGGCCCTTCGAAGTCTTAGCTATTTTTCCAGATTGGTGTGGAGTAGCATTTGGCATTTTGCATACATGAACCAGGTTATGTCACTTTCGGCGCTGCCCTTTATGATTTACAGATTATAGTAGGGTGGCAGAATCCAAATCCACATTTGTATCCAAAATCCCAGCGTGTGTGCTCTGCACCAACAAACTGCACAAGACATTATAGAAGGTTCTCCAGTTGGCGTTGCTCCAATGAGAAGCGCGGAGCGTTGCAATAGGCTGGAGGGGTCCAAGAATCCCAAGTGAGGGTTGGTGGATAAAAGATGTGTTGGAATGGGGAGTTGCTGAAGGACAGCCTATGAAACTCTTCCGTACAGATGATAAAGTGGTCGAAGATTTAGATGCATGGGGGCAATGTTGACTGCCTTTCATGAATATGTTGCCTGCAGCTGACAGGGCTCTAGATCAGGAAGACCAGAACTGAGTGGAACATTGACATCCACTCCTGGTACATGACTGACAATGATAGTGAACTTGGGTTGTAACTCATTCTGCTAAACAGTGCATTGTGTATATTTGAATCAGTGAACTTGCTTCATTCTGCGGGAGGGATGATTGTATACTTGTGTTTTCTGATTATTATGCTGACACCTATGACCATGAACTTTATGTTGTGTTGAACTATATAAAATGCAAAAATGAAAGTTAAAAAGAAATACAAATTGCACGACGTAGGGTATAGGCGAGATCTGCACAGACCTCGGTCTGCTCTTCCTGGTTAATAACTCATTTGTGACCAGGCGCGGCATCTGCAGCCCAACAAGGCCTGCACATTGTTTTCTGCAGATTGTGGCTAATGGAGGCCAGAGAGGCCAAGAAGAAGAAGCAAGGGAGAATGGATGGAGGCACACAGGAAAAGTACTGATGTATGAAGATTTGGAGCCCATCCAGACTCGAAGGAATTAATCTGAAGACCTTGGCTTCCTCGACTGGGGGTGATGACACAAAATCTTTCCAAGTGGAAGAAATATACGCGGCCATATTTACCACTGGCCATGAGAACAAAACAGGATTGATGAGGGGTGCGCGTGCAGTCCACCGAGCCCACCCCCGGAAGCCCAGGGTTCGCAGCCGCACAATTGCTCACACTATCAGATGGGTACAGGGCGCTGGAGCTGCGCGGCGAGCTCCTGCGCGCGAGATGCGCACCATTTGGCCTGCTGTACATTCAACACTACAAAATATGATTCATAACAATTCATTTGACCGAAAGCTAAGTTGTGCATCTGAAAGTGTTAGAGCTGGTACATAATAATCTGTTTATTTAGACTTTCTATAGAAGTAAACAGTAACCAAAATCCACTGCTTGATGGAGCTCCTAAATAAAATGTCAAAAGAATTATGGTACATATATTAACAGTATGTGAAAAGGATGGAAGGCTCACGTTCATGGTGTGGCCCTTGCCTTGACAAACCTAGATTTTAAGTTTTGCTTGATTTTCATAAAGTTTCTAATTTATAGTGAGAAACTTTAGTTCATAAGTGTTAACTGTCTATGTACATTTGGTATAAAAATATATTGGGCCTCATTCACAATATTTTGATACACGGCAGAGCTGCAAGCCTTACTGCTGCGCTGACGTGTGTCAAAATAATCTACAAGAAACGGCGCATTCCTGTCCCTCTCCCCTGCGTTGTTGCACAAACAGCAGCCGTGCGGCAGTGCAGATACCATCGCGTCATTCTGCAGGAGGGCCTGCGCTGATGGGGTGATTGAAGGGACACCTTCCTGCACAAAAACAACCATTAGAGGCATTTGCCTCTTTCTTTGCACGAACAAGGAGAAATAAAAGTATTTCTTCTAGTTGCGCCTCCTTACGCCTCCCCTGGGGAGGAGTAGGATTCTGATGCATTCTCAGGTTTACACAAACTTGTAAGTCAGGGAATGCATCAAGTTCCATGGATGTTGCATGGGAACATCCACAGCAACACCCACGGAACGCCCCTTTCACAGTTATGCATAAAAAGGGAATCATCTTTACAAGACCATGGAAAGTCAAGCAGGGTGCTTTTACATGGCCATGTAAATATGGGGAAGCCCATTGCCCTGTCGGTGCGTCAATAAAAGTGACACACCGGTGGCGCAATGGGCTTGCAAAGAAGCCCCTTAGTTTTTAAATATTTGAAAGCCCAGCCCAGAGTTGTCCTTTACTTGACCTTAACCATTACCATGACTTACCATTACCATTGAGGAATTCAACTCTGTCCTGGCCAAGTTGGGCACGACAGCCCAACTTGGCGAGCCCAACTCCCTGGACCCAGCGGTCCTTTCGCCAACTCCATCACGGACATCATCTCCCCGCATGTCATCGCATCCACCAACTACACCCTGCTTGGAGACCTCAACTTCCACCTCGACAACCAACTGGACCCCAACACCACATCCCTCTTGGACAACCTCCACAACATTGGACTCCACCAGATCGTGACTGAACCCACGCACTCAGCAGGACACACCCTCGACCCCCTCTTCACAACAGGAAACTCCATCACCTTCAGTCACACCACCGCACTCCCGTAGACTGACCATCGATGCGTACACTTCACCTTCAGAACACCCACCATCCACAAATACCAGCACCTGCTCCCACGAAGAAACTGGACCAAAATCACCAACAACCAGCTCACCTCCTCACTCAGCAACTCCACCCCAGCCATCGCAGAACGACGACCCCAACACCGCACCCCGAACCTTGCACAGATGGATCTCCAACAGCGCCAACACCATAGCCCTCCTCAAGAAAACACCCATGCCAAGAAATCCACATGGTTTACCACCAAACTTCGGGAGTCTAGACGCACTTGCCGCTGCCTCGAAAAGACCTGGAGGAACACCAAATCCACAGAAGCCCACAACAACTTCAGAACCGCCACCAACGCCCACCACCAACTCTTCAGCAAAACGGGAAAAAAGCGACTGAAGACAGAATCTCCACACATGCTCACTACAGCAAAGAACTCTTCAACATCACAAAGGAGTTCTCACAACCCACCAGCGAGTCTACTGATATCCCTCCCTCACAAGACCTCTGCAACAAACTCTGCATCTTTTTCCACCACAAAATCAAGAGCATCTACGACAACTTCGACGAAGACAACCAACGCACTGAACCCTCAACCACCCTCGACAACTGGACAGCCCTCACCACCAAAGACACACTGAAGAAAATGAAGTCAAACCACTCCGGGCCCCCACTGAACCCTGCCCCCACCACATCTTCAACAGAGCCGCCGACACCATCAACCTCTCCCTGGCAACCGCCTCGTTCCCCGACGACTGGAAACAAGCTGAGGTCAACCCCCTCCTGAAGAAACCCTCGGCCGTCCCCACCGACCTCAAAAACTACAGACCCATCTCCCTGCTCCCGTTCCCAGTGAAAGTCATTGAGAAAGCCATCAACAGCCAACTCACCACATTCATCGAAGAGCACAACATCTTCGACTCCTACTAATCAGACTCCAGAAAAAACCACAGTACGGAAACCGCCCTCCTCGCCACAACAGACGACACCCGCACCCTACTGGACAAAGGAGAAACAGTAGCCCTCATCCTCCTCGACCTCTCAGCGGCGTTCGACACAGTCTCTCACCGCACCCTAATACACAGACTCTACGACGCAGGGATCCAGGACAAGGCCTTTGACTGGATCCGCTCCATCCTCTCCGGCAGAACGCAGCGGGTCAGACTCCACCCTTTCCTCTCGGACCCTACACCAACCACATGCAGAGTCCCCCAGGGTTCCTCCATCAGCCCTACGCTCTTCAACGTCTACATGGCTCTGCTCGCCCCATCGTCAGAACCTACGGACTCGACATTGTGCCATACGCAGACAACACCCAACTCATCCTCTCCCTATCCAACGAACCCAACACGGCCAGACACAACTTTCGAGAAGGCATGGAAGCCGTCGCCAAATGGATGAAAAACAGCTGCCTACAACTAAACACCAAAAAAACAGAAGTACTCATCATGGGCCAAAACCTCGATGCCTGGAATGACACCTGGTGACCCCCCGCCCTTAGAAGCTCCCCCACCCCCACGGACCACGCACAGAACCTGTGAATCATCCTGGACTCCGAGTTCAAAATGGACCACCAGATCAACTCCGTCTCGTCCTCCTGCTTCCACACCCTCCTCCTCCTACATAAGACTTTCAAATGGGTCACCGTCACTCACGTCCTGGTCACCAGCAGACTCGACTATGGCATCGCACTCTATGCCGGAATAGACAAAAACCTCACTGCAAGCTACAGAACACCCAGAATGCCGCCGCAAGACTGGTCCTCAACCCGCCAAGACACTGCCACATCTACCAGCACCTGCGCACACTCCACTGGCTCCCCATCAAGGCTAGAGTCACCTTCAAGAGGCTCACTCACGCACACAAGGCCCTCCATGACACCGGACCAGCATACTTGAACAGCGGGCTCAAATTCCACGCACCCCAAAGGACCCTACGATCAGCCCAGCTCTCCTACGCCGTGGTACCCCGCACCAGAAAGACCAGATCGGGAGGCTGCTCCTTCTCCTTCCTCGGGGCCAGAGCCTGGAACTCCCTTCCGTCCACATCAGACAGACAACATTGCTCCCCATCTTCGCCAGAAACCACAAAACCTGGTTCTTCCACAGACCCCGTCCTTGATGGACTGGAACCTGTTCATCCCTCCACCCCCAGCACCTTGAGACCCTTAAGGGTGTGTAGTTGCACTTAACAAATGCCTGATTATTTGATTGAAAAAATAATCTGGAAATCATCAGCATAGGAAAACAGAGTGAGACCAGACTCCCCAATTACGTCCATCAGAGGGTGAAGGTAAATGTTAAAAAAGCAGGGGATTCAAAATCGAGCCCTGCAGAACGAACCCCAGAGGGCAGCGATAGGGTCTTGGATGTTTTATATGCTGATGAGACCTGAAAGGTACGATCTTTCAGGAAAGAGGACATCCATCTTAGGGCCAAGTCCGCAATACCTAGCGCCTCCAAACTGTCCAGCAGGATGGAATGAAGAACCGTGTCAAAGGCCGCACTTAAATCGAAAAGGATAAGGGCGGCAGTCCCACGGGAGTCAAGTTCTTGCCTGAGGAGCTCTGTGACTCCCAATAAGGTGGATTCTGTACTACGGCCTGCCATAAAACCGGACTGAGGTGGAGGGAGCAAGAAGCAACGAAAGAGGAATGTTGAATGTTGATATGCTTTTCAAGAATCTTTGAGAAAGCAGGGAGGAGGGAGATTGGCCGAAAATTGGACCAAAAAGGGGGTCAAGATCATCCTTCTTGAGCAAAGAGAGCATTACAGCATGTTTCCAATTCTGGGGAACATGGCCCGTAGTCAAGTAGGAGTTGAGGAGATCAAGCATTACTGTAAGGGTAGCATTGTCAATCAATCTAAGTTTAGACAGGGGAAGGGGAACTAGTGGAGAGCCAGATTTGATGGTTTCTAATAAAATATGCAACATTGCTAAATCCAAAGACAGTCAGGCCTTGATTTCATGGGGTTCTTCAATTTATCTTTGGACTTGCGGACAAGAGGATTCAAGGCCGGATATCCTAGCACTTGGGTGGCAGCGAAAGGGGGACTCACTAGCATGGGAGCATCTACTGCTAATTGCTGATTGATAACCTCCACTTTGCTTAGGAAAAAGGTGGCTAGTTCGTCACACTGTTGTTGAGAGAGAGAGGGCAGCTGTGTAAATATGCTGGCTGCCAAGAGTTCATTCACCACTCTAAACAAAGTCTTTTGGCAGTGTTGGGCGCTGGAGATCTTCTGTGTAATAGGATGCCAGAGCCAGTTTGCAAGAGGCATGGTATTTTTCAAAGCCTCAGTATAAAATGCTTTGGTCTCAGGTGCATAGTGCTTCCGCCAGCCCCTTTCCAAGATTTTGCACAGTTTTTTTTCGCATCGAAGGGCTTCATTGAACCACGGGCCTGGAGGAAGCATTCTTTGTTGCGTTATAGGTGTTAAAACCTTCTCTGCGGGGGTAATTCCCCCGCTGTGCTGGGAGGCAGGGGGGTGCGCACAGCGCCCGCATGCTCATGACGAGCTCAGCTCGTCATGAGGCACGGCGCTCCTGTGCTCATGACAAGCTGAGCTCGTCACAGATGCACCGGCTCCCGTGGAATGCTCAGCACAGCAGGGGAATTCTCCCAGCACCTGAGCGTTCCACGGGCCATGGCGAGCTGAGCTCGTCATGATCACCGGAGCGCCGTGGAGCATGGAAGGGGTTAAAGGCAAAATTGCGTCCGAAGCATCCCTAAACCGTTGATGTACAGCGATTTGATTAGCATGCAGATTGACATTAAGGGTAGGAATAGCATTAAGAAGACGATTATTGAGCTCAGGCATATCCAGATTAGCCCAGTGTCTATTCATAATTTGCAGTGCAGGCCAAGTGGCAAGGAAGCAAGGGACCGTAATATGAAACTGTACTGCAAATTGATCAGTCCAACAAAGTTGGAGCGGAGGATCAACAAGAAGGGTGGAGAGGTTGAAGAAAGTGGGGGTCTAAGAGGTGGCCCGCAATGTGGTTGGTGGCGAAATTAAGAAGGGAAAGGTTCAAACAGCTCAAGTCATCTATAAATGTCAAGCTTAGTTTGTTCTTGGGGTCGTCAATGTGTGGGTTAATATCACCAAGCAAGGTAAAACCGGCTGCCTGTAAAACATGAGGAGCAAGATAGTCGGGTAATGTAGAACACCAGTTGCTAGAAGGCCCAGGGAGGTGATTAAAAAGTGCCCCTGCGAGGCTGACTTTTGGGGAAAAGAAAATGGAAAAGAGTAAAGCCTCACAATTAGGAATCTGTAGGTCCTTAATTTTTTTAAATTTTATTTATTTGCTTTTATAGCGCAAGAATCGAGCCCGGAAGGCTTATCTCCGCGCTTTGACTGCAGCAAGTGGCAAAGATACTATACAGATAGCCAGAGAATGCAAGAGGGGACAGCCTTTAATTATGTCTCCATAAACAGATTAGTTTTTAACATTTTCCTAAATGTAAGGTGATTGGAGGTCTGTCTGAGGCTGAGCGGCAGATTATTCCACAAAGCCGGCCCCACTGAAGAGAGGGCTCGGCCGCCTTGTCTGGTTTTTTTAATAAAAGGTGGTTTAAGCAGGAGTTGGTTACTTGACCGTAGATCCCGTTCCGGTTTGTAGGGCTGTAGTAGTTTAGCTAGGTAGTTGGGGCCGTTTCCAAATAGACATTTATGTACAGTACAGCAGATTTTAAATGTAACCCGTTGGCGTATTGGGAGCCAGTGTAGTTCTCTCAACAGGGGTCCAGAAGATGTTCTTGGAGGGGCATTCAGAATCAGTCTGGCCGCCGTTTTCTGGACCACCTGCAGTCGATTGATGGCATCCTCATTGGCTTGTATCAGAAGCCCATTGCAATAGTCGAGACGACTTATTACAAGGGCTTGTACCAGGGTCTTTCTGTAAGTGTCCGGTAAAAGAGGAAAAACTCGCCTGAGTAGTCCAATGGTGTGAAAGCAGGCACCTGCAATTACATTTGCATGTTCTTTTAAGGTTAAGTTTTGGTCCAGTTTCACACCCAGATTTTTGATGGTGGGTTTTGGGGAGGGTACAGGTCCCAAATCCTGGGGCCACCAATCAGGAGACTAGAGCATGCTAGCTTTCCCAAAGAACAAATTGTATTTGTAATCCTTTTTATGAATAATGGCAATGCCTCCTCCTATTATATGTGGTCTATTTATCCCTAGGAGGGCAAAGTTGGTATTAAGCGCAAAAATTATGTCAGGTAAGGAGCAGTCGTGGAGCCAAGTTTCTCTTAAAAAGAGCATGTCAGGGGCAGCATCGAGAAGAAAATTAAATATATGTATCTGATTCTTCAGGAGGGAGCAACAGTTTAAGCTGATGCATCTGAGGTTTTTAGGTGGGGAAAGATCAGCCCGGTCTTAACCATAGGTTGAGAGGAGGTCTCCTTAGCAGAGGAGGTACAAACAGATTTAGGCAGGGTATTACCAATGCATTCGAATTGACAGTGAGAGCAGTGGGATTGAAGACCCTCCAGATTAAGAGTCTGACAAAGTGTATTTGGTGTGGGCCTGATAAGGTGAAGGGCCAGAGAGGTATAGACATTAGGAGCTAGTTGAAAAAGACCAGGGTTTCTGGCCCCGCCGGACGCGGACAGGAGCAGACAGGCGTGCCTTTGGCGCCAGCGATGAACTCGCTGCAAGCGTCCGCATCTGAGTAGGATTAAATAGGAGAGTGGGATAGACTTGAGTGCTCGCTGCCTGAGGAAGTGATGGGGTGGAAGTGAAATTAGCAGCCTGACCTCTTCCCTCTGCTCAATCGGCACTCCGGCTGTGGCGGACCAGGGCAGGAGGTGGAAGAAATACACGAAAGACAGCGAAAAGAGGAGCAAAGATGGAGAGTGTAATTAAAAACAATAAGGAGATTAAAACACTTAGGGGCAGATTTACAAGCCCCATGCGCTGCCGGTGCATCACGTTGCGTGACGCACTGGTGGCGCAGTCTGCTAAGGGATATTTACAAGCACATGTAAAATCACCCTGTGTGACTTAACCTGTGCTTGTAAATATCGCCCCTTTTCATTAAACACTTTGCGTGTTAGGGGCGGGACATGGGTGTTGCTGTGGTTGTTCCCATGCAACACCCATGTCCACTGATGCATTTCCAGATTTACGAGAAATCATAAACCTGGAAATGCATCAGTTTACTGCGCCACCATAGGGGTGGCATAGCAAAGCAAAACGAGGAAAAATGTTTTAATCTCTCCTTGTTTTTCCCTCTTTCAATGCATGCTGCATTCTACAGCGCGCATTAAAAGAGGAAAATGCCTGCAGTGATTGCTTTTGGGCAGGAAGGGGCCCTTTCCTTCACAAAAGCAATCTCCCCATGGCGCAGGCATCCTTGCACCATGGTGCAAGGGTGCCAACACCAGCGCATGGCAGCTGTTTCTGCGCCAGCGCAGGGGAGAGCACAGGAATGCAACATATCATTGTAGAGATGTCGCATTCCTGTGCTCTGAATGTGCCACAGCGTGGCCCAGCCAAAGGGCTTGCGGTGGTGCGCTGTGGCACTTTCTTGTAGATCTGCCCCGTAAAATCAAACTAACCTGTCAGCGGGAGAGAAGTGGGTAAGAGCGGGGTTGGCAACCCTGTCACAGTCCATCAAAGTTCCATGGGTGGAACATGGGTGAACACACACATCCACCCATGGATTTTGGCACGCTCCCGGATTTATCATAAATGGTAGACCTGTGAATGCGTCAAAATGCCACACCTCCCCAGGTGAGACATAAGAAGGAGAAATATCTTTTGTTCTCATCGTTTTTTCCTCTTTCTATGTGTTACTAAGTGCCTGCCATGTCCCATAGTGTGGACGTGTGTAGTAAGGGGTTAGTGATGGCTTCCAGACCCCTAACATCCCAGTGTGTGATCAGTGCTCGTCTAATAGCAAGAATGCTCCGCCATGCAGACCATACTGCTCCCAGAGGTCTTAGAAGCTCAAAAGAGTAGCATTCGAGAGCAAGTTGCGAACCATAGGGATCCTGACCTACTCCCAGGCCAACAAAGCACTTTTAATGAGAACACCATTTCTGAGTAGCAGTCCCCTAATGGCGGTAAGACCGGGTAGTACGGAAGCAGCTTTATGGTGCGAGCACAAGGGCTGTGAGTCGCAAATGTGAGCAGGGTATTCCTCCTGCTGCCACACATCCGTTAGACCCGTTTCCCAGTGGTGTGGTCATCCAACCAACACGCTGGCCATTGGAGTAGTACCGTTAGATAAAACTGGGAACAGTCAGGTTCACCCATTCTATACTCCATGGTTGAGAGCCTCAATGTGTACAGTGCCACTCTCTCCCTACCCTTGCCCCAAATGTAGTCCACCATGCGGGAGTCCAGCTCATGAACCACTCAGAGGGGACAAAAATCGGGCGGTTGGTGAAGAGATTAAGAAGGCGAAGCAACATCATCATTTTATACAGGGCAATGCGGCCGTCATGAAGAATGGGAACACAGTGAATGTGTGGGCCTACCCAAATTTCCCTCAAGGAGCTTTGCCTATTTATGGTAAATTGGGACTCCTAGGTATTTGGAGGTGTGGTGGGGGCAGGAAATGTTATCATTACCAAGAAGAACGTTTAGTTCAGGATGATTATCTCTGAAGGAGAAAACAACCTGCCAAACCCCTCAAGTATAGGTATCGAATTAGCCAGATTATTTTAGACATCCTGGTCACAGAGGATCATATGGTCAGTGTATAAAGTAAGGGCATGAGTCCTGTCGCCGACAAGAATCCCCGAGCTTGGCTACGTAGTTGTACCTTGGCCGATGGCTTTTTCAAATAACATAAGAGATAAGGGGCACCCTGTTGTAAATAACGAAGTCCTTGAGCCAGGTACATTTAATAAACTGGATTTAATTAAGCTTAGTTCCAGGTTAAGTTCCAAGTCTTTGAGTATAAGATAAGAATAACCCCACCAGGAGTGGCAGGGAGGCTGTTAGGTGCCCCTGGTTTCATGGTAAATATGGGGGATATGTTACCCAGTCTTGACTCTTGCCATGAGTTTAGGATAGCGCAGCCAGATCCAGCCCAACAATCGCAGACCGCAATGGAAGCAATGAAGGGCCCAGAACATAAAGTCACAGTTTAATGAGTCAAATGCGTGTTCCAGGTCGTGGTATTCATGCCGGTCTGGGCCAAGACTGGGTTGCTTCCTCTATGTCTTCTATGATCAAATCGAGGCGCCTAGTGTTCAGGGAAGGGTTACGGTGCAGGATAAACCCATTCTGGCCAGGGTAATCCAGGTCTAGCAGGAGGGGAAAGATACATTCTGTTAGCACATCTTGCTGAGTATCTTATGATTAGTTAAAAAGTAATCATTTGTACGACTACAGGAAAACGGGGTCCAGGGTTCGGTATGGAGATGACTAGGGCCACGTCGATGGGCAACGGAAGGGCCCCCGGTCCCTGGCCCCATTGAGTAATTGGAGGAGTCTTGGAGGAGTCTTGGAGTCAAACTAGTCTTGGGCACTGTGAGGCCATCACCCCCATTTTTTTCCCCAATTTCTTGCTCCAGCTCACTTCTGCTCACTGTCGATGTTTGGGCAAAGTAAAACCCTCCAGAAAGCTGGCGGATGGCTCAACCGATGAGGATATCATTCCTCCGCAGAGAGCGCCATGATAGGAGTTCATCTCCCATGCGTAACGACCTATATATGCCTTTGGTCCCTAATATCGTGGATAAGGGTCTCTGACTGTTTTGGTCCTATAAACATCTCCGAAGGTCTCCCTGGTTCTTAAAGGGGCCGTCCTTTGAATGATGTCAGAATAGATCTTCAACCCCCAGCTGACATCATCAAACAAACATTCTAGACGCCCATTGTTGCTGATAGTTAGAGGCAAAAAATGATTTTTCTCTACACTGGGTGGTCCCTTTAAGATGCTCAGCCACAGGTGTCCTAAGTAGGCATGTTGATTATGTGATATAGAGTAATTTAAATATCAAAATGAAAACCGTGAAAATATTGCCTTTCTTCATCTTGATATTTGCATTGGGGTGTAAAAGTGGTGAATGCTGGCAACAAAATTTGAGTTTTATTGCCCAAATAGGATTTACATACAGCTCCATGAAGTCTCTGCCCTCTATAAGAAACACAAGAGGGCAGTGATATTTGAAAGTTGTGAGAACAATATAACTTCCCCGCTCTGCAACACCTCAGTGAAGCAAGCAAGCCCGATTTCTTTTATGGGGTTCAATGGAATTTCGACTCCAGATCATTTTGAAAATATCGGGTCCACCTGCACATTTGACAACTTTCAGCTAAATGTTCTGAAAAGCTAAAGTCTCTGAAGAGGAATCACGAAGCATTACTTTAGTACTGTTTATCAGAGTCACCACCCCAGGAACATTTTGAGAGAATTAACCCAATTTCCCTAAACAATTTCTAAAAACGAAATTGATAAGAGCAGTTTACAAAATGTAACGTCATTTTGTCTGTTATTTTTATAAGCATTTTTTACACATTTGTATTTTTTCCTTCTTTAACTTTTCTATAATTCACCTTCCAAGTACATTCTCAGTCACATGTTATGACTGCGAATATATTTGGAATGAGCAGGGTAAAAATAAAATATAAAATCCAAATTTCACACTCTGAGGTCATACACTACTAAAATAGACACTACTTTACACGTTCACAAAGCTCCTGGCTTCATCACCATTACAGACTACAGTCTAAAACAGCAGACACTAATTGCGACTCAAATAGTTCTTTTAAATATATATTTGGACATGGAATATTTTTGTGCCCAAAATTTCAGCTTTTTAGTTTAGATAATTCACACAGCTTGAATTTTGGAAAAATAAATTCAGTTCTCCAAAACAAAAGTTATTTTCACGAAAACAAGATAATGTATTCCGTAAATACCAGATTATCATTTTAGTCAATAAGTGTTTAGTACTCAAAATCAGTTTCTCTTTTTCATCAAATACTCAAGAGTATGTCTGCTCATCTGTTGTTCATCACTGCCACTGAGCCGCCGTCATGCCAGTAACAAACAAGCTAACTTCTGAGAGCGTTCTATTGATGCAATGATAGGTTATCTTTTTTATTTTTGGGGAATTTTATATAGCGCAAACTAAACCAGAAGGTATCAGAGCGCTTTACATGAGCACCAGATGCTCTATAGATAGACACATTCATTTTGTTAGGCAGAAGAGATCAAGGGCCCGATTAGAACTTTGGCGGTGCAGCGCCGGGTCCGCCCCTCCAAAGCCGCGGTCAGACTGCCCGCCAGATTACGAGTTATTCTCATGTTTTGCGGGCTTTTTTGGTGTTACCGCGGCGGTGTCCTGAAAATAGGCACCGCAATGGGAACGCCAAATAACAATTCCTGCATGCCATGGACTGAAAATGCCATGCCCTGCAGGAACTGGTGTGCAGACGACTGGATCTCCTTCTCCTACAAAACAACCACAAGTCATGTATGTGCTGGTGAAGGATCTACGATGTGTGGGATTACCTCCAGGCTGCTGTTAGGGTACCTACATAACAAGGAGTACTATAAGACCAACCAGCAGGTAGTGGCACTTGGCATCACTGGTGGCATATCATCCTCTTCTACTTGACGTATGCAGGGCCACATTCATGGCTGGAACAGGTCAGAGTTTTTGCACCGCGCTGCATCAAAGTTAGATTTGTTCTATTCTATTCTATGAAGCCCTTATAGAGGGTGTGGCTATCCAAAGGCATCCCAGCGTTGAAAGTGTGGCACAGAATCGTTACGGGAAGCATTAAAGGGAACCAATCTGGAAAATCCAGGTTTTCAATGCTTTCCGAAAAGGAAGTTTCTTTTTGATTGAGCAAAGGGAGAGAGGAAGGCTGTACCACAATGTATCTACATTATATGTGAAGGAACTTCCTCCATGTTTTGCCCTTTGAATGACGAGTACTTTAGCAAGATGGGCATTCCATGAGCGCAGCCCTCTCCCAGGGATGTAAAAGGAGATCAGTGCACTTGAGATTAACAGGCATTTCTCCAGAAGGGCCCTATAAGCAATGCACCGATGATTTGAATGTAACTCTCTCCGCAACAGGGAACCAATGGAGAAGGCAGAGAGCTTGTCGAGCAGATTGATGTCTGGGAATATTGTGCAATATCCAAGCAGCAGGATTTTGCACTACCTGCAATTTCTTTATTGTGGCTTTGGCTCCAAGATAGAGAGAGTTGCCATAGTCCAGGCGAGAGAGAATGAGCACCTGTATTACCAGCCTCTTTGCAGTCCAGGGTAGGAGAGGTAGAATTTTGTGAAGCTTCCTCAGGATGCCAAAACCGCTACCAGTAAGCTTTACTGCTTGGGAGTCAAATTAAAGTAATTCATCGAACCACATTCCCAAACTCTTTATAACAGGTTTTGAGGCAGGAGAAAGGTCTAGACATGTTGGCCAACCCAGAATCAAGGAAGAATTCAGATTATTGTCCAGGATCATGATCTCTGTTTGGCCTTCATTTGAGATACAAGCTGGTCAGTGACTTGGCAACTTGTTCCAGGCAAGGGCCTATATAGGGAAAGGGAGAATTTTTTCTCTAAATGAAAGAGAAGACCAGTTGCGTATCATCTCCATAGGATATTATTGAGATCCCAAAGGGAAGGACGACATAGCAGGTGGTGTCATATACAGATTAAAAAGAGTAGGGCTCAAAGTCGAGACCTGGGGTACTTCACAGTTTAAGGGTAAACTGTGAGATGTGCACTCGCCAGGCGTGCAACGCCCATTGGGCTCAAAGGGCTTCACCCCCCCCCCCGTCGAGTGTGTCAGCCCGGGCTGAGACAGCTTCCTGGGCACACACACAGCTGCACTCGAGTACTTCACAGATCTTTAAAAGACCATTTACTTGTTAACAAGGTTTTGTTGTTCTTTCACCCCTTCTTAGAGCCCCTGCAACTTCAATCTGCCGATTGCTAGAAGAATTAGCCCCCCCTAAAGATTCTTAGCCCCTCCGGAAATTTCGCTCTAGTTGCGCCTCTGGCACGAGTTCCTATCTTTTAGAAAGGACTTACGCCATGCCAAGGCAGTCCCGGTAATTCCGGTACTCTGTAATCGGTTAGCCAATATATCATGGCTTTCGGTGTCAAAAGCAAAGCTGATATCGAGGAGAATACTTGCTGCTGATCCTCCACCATCAAGCAGCATTTTGGCTTCTTCAACAATTGCAAAAAGGGCAGGTTCAGTGCCATGAGAAGGACAAAATCTAGTCTAAGTCGGAAGCAAGATATTATGATTCTTCATGAATTCCGAGAGTTATAGATCAAGAGGTTTTTCTAAAATTTTGCTTATCCCAGGAAGGAGAAAGATTGGATGGTAATTTCCTACATCAAGAGGATCAACATTGGATTTTTTCAGGAGTCATTTATCCATGGCATCTTTCCATGCTACTGGAACAAGGCCCACAGTATTAAGGGGGAGATTTAACATTTCCAGCAGGGTGGAAAGGATCACCTATTCTACTTTGGCTAGAATGTGTGGAGGAGCCAACTCCATGGGAGGCCTTGATTTAATTTTACTCAAAATGTCTGAGAGCCTATCTGATGTCAGAGTCGAAAAGAGTGCTCAACAAGGTCATATTAGTGGCCTCCCAGTCATTACTGTACCTATTAGTACCAGATTGAGAAAACAGATGAAACATGTCATAGATAATCTGGATTTTTCTCTAAAAAAAGTCCACCAGGTAATTTCTCCGAGCAGGTAAGGGTTCCAGGATTGGACCAGTAGTGGAAGGCTCGAGGAGCTTTTTCACAACGTTAGCAGCACCAGTAATTTTATCTGCAGTGTAAACAGCTTGTTCTTTCTTAATTTCTGCATGATAGATTCTTATGGTATCACAGTATTACTGCTTGGATATCTCCCCATAGTCTCTGCTTTTTGTTGCTTTATAACACACTTGTTTAAGTTTCCGGAGATTGAGGATATACCAAGGAGTAGATGTATCTTTGGTTCATTGAGCTTGGGTTTTTTGGGGGATTTAATCCAGTAGGAAATTCTGTCATGTACTAGGGTCAGATCTGGCCCTAAGGTTTGTCTAGCCTTTTCCCACACTTCCATGGGCAATTTAGACCATGGGTGAACTGTCCAGTTAAAAGCCATTGGGCCTAAATACTCGCGAGGGAGGTGCAGTGGTGGTCTGGGACCTCTGCACCAGTGGACCGACTGTCGTATTACAACTACAGCGGTCGAACTGTATTAGAACCACCGCAATCTCCAGGGATCCGCAACGCCTGGCACTGGCACGGCGGTCTGAGTCTGCATTATGCTTGTGGTTGCTTCTGTGGCACCACCAAGCATTTTATGAGTTGGCTATCAGCCACTCTTTTTATGGCAGTGAGACCGCCATGAAAATGGTGGCAGAGAGTCAGCAAAGGGGGCACTACAGGGCCTCTTGTTACCCCAGGGCCTTTGGGATGCATACAGAAGGGCACATGGTGCACCCCTGATCTGCATGCCCCCCTGTTCCAGCACGGCATGGATTTCACAATCCAAGCCGTGCTGGAGAGTGCTGAAGCTGTCCCACTGCGCTGCCTTTCTAAGACTCTCCTTTGAGCCTTTCGAAGGCAGTGCCGTGGGCCAGCCACCGCAGGACCACCTGACCAGGTTACAATTTGTAATCCGGGAGGCGGGCAGCGATGGAGTTTGGCATACGGGAGCGAGGTGGTGGCCTGTCACCCCACGCCCACACCGCCAAACTCATAATCAGGCTCTTAGGGTTTAAAGGATTCCAAAGTAAGCTCAATCAAACGATGATCTGACCAAGTGTCAGGGATTGGCTCTGAGACCTTTAACTAATTATCATTAGCGAATACAGGGTCCAGTAAATGGTGTTTATCGTGGGTGGGTCCTAACACCCTTTGTGAAAAAGGCTTGAAAAGTCCCTCTTTCCTCCAAATGAAGATTAAAGTCTCCAAAAATGGAGACATTCGCTCTGGCACTAGACAAATTGTCTGAGACGTCAGGGTTTCCTTTCTTGAATGATAAGCACACCAGGGGCAACACCAAATTATTAAAGGAGCATCTGTTAATGAAACAGGTATGCTTCAGCTATCGCCTCCGCCTCTTTTGGAGGTGATGCAGATTCCATTAACTCTTCGTATACAGAACAAAGAAGGGCAGTAAAACACATTAACAGCCAATATAAACTCCGACTCAAGTATATGTATCTGTGGCCCATTAAATATTCAACTAACAACAGAGGTTATGGGGCTGTGAAATGTCACGCATCCCACAGATCTCAGGGAAGTATTTATTTTCACTACCTGGTAGAGCAGTACCTAAGATGGAAGTGAGAGCCTGCTTTAGTAAATACTGCTTTAGTAAATAATGCTTTAGTAATAATGTTTTAGTGAATAGCAAGGTGGGTCCTCTAGGGGGTGAGGAGGGCGACCGGCGCGACGAGGAGGGCATTCAGCGGCCTGGGGTAGGGGTGCGCCTGGAGGTTGGGGGGCCGAGGGGGGTGAGTTTTCCTCGGCATGCTGGACTTCCCCGCTTTTTTCTTGGCAGGAGCAGTTGGCAGGGGGCTCGGGTGAGCAGCATGCGGCTCCAACCCGCCGAGAGGATGGGCCGGCTCTGCCTTGTACGGGCGGTCGCGCTCCACAGAGGGACCATGCACGTGAGGACAGCAGATGGCAGGGCCATAGGTCTCCGCCGCCCCCCTCCTGATGGGTCGAGACGGCCGCCGGGGGATGGGGTTGGAGCGCGAATGTGTCAGGCTACACGGATTACCAAGCAGAGAGTTGGCCTAGGGAGAGCGTGGACTTGGGGGCGTTGATAACGGCATGCAGGGACATGGCTGGTCTGAGCAGGGTGAGCACAGGAGGTGGCCAGGCGCGGCAGTGGGGGGATGGAGGGGGATGCAGGGAGACGGAGTCAGAGGAGGAAGGGGAGCTTCGGGAGGGGGAGGGGGAGACGAGTAATGCTGTTGGAAGTATTTTGCAGGTACCCCCCCGGCAGATGGTGCCGCGAGTGATGGCTCCCCCAGCAGAACTGGTTAGGCGGCGGGATCAGGTGAGGACGCCAGCCCTGATGCCAGGTAAGGCCGGTGCACGGTTGGGGAGTGGCTTGGGCGGGCCTCATGGAGGCTGGGGTGTCTGGGGGTGCGGATGTGGAGGGAGTGGCTTGTGCACGCCTCGGGGAGGCTGGGTGTCTGTGGGTACGGACGCTGAGGGGGGAGTTGGTGAGATTGGTGAAGGGCAGGTATGTGATGGATGCGGGGGTGGGTACGAGGGCGGAGGGGGCGGCAGGAGACGCGGCGTCGGTGGGCGCTGGGATGGGGGATGTGGCGAAGTCCGGAGGGTCGGCGGCGTTTGGCGTCAGGGCGAAGGAGAGTTGTGATGTGCCAGTCAGGAAGATGCCTTATATGGGGTGGCAAAACCGCTGGGGGCGCACTTGTCACTGGCAACTAAGAAGAAGATTTGGAAAGCGGAGTATGTGGAGATTTTGAAGTTGCTTCAGAGGGAATTGATGGCCAAGGAGGGTTCGAAGGAGGAGGAGCAGGAGTTAGCTAGGCGCCCCAAGGTGCCTGTGACCATTGAGAATTGGTCGGCGGCTTTCCTGATATTCGCCAGTGTATACTGCGGTAAGTATCCGGACAGGTCGGTCGCGTTGTTCAAATATATGGATGTGGTGCGGCGGGCACATGTGACGTACGGAGGTTATGCATGGTCGCATTACGACGAGGAGTTCCGGGCGCGCATGGCGCGGATCCAGAGGCGAAGTGGGGAGAGTTGGATGCGGACTTGTATCAGCAGACGATGAGCGGGGCGAAGTTTGGCCGCACCATCTACAAGGCAAGCGGGCTTCCGCTGGCGCCGTCCCCCTTTACAGCCCGACCCACCCGACCCACCCGTGGGGACGTGGGGGCGGGGGGCACCGGGAGTGCAAACAGCGTCGGGGCCTGCTGGGACTTCAATAAGGGGTCATGTCTCAGGCAAGTGTGCCGTTTTCGGCACAAATGCTCCAAGTGCGGGAAGAGACACCCAGGGAAGAGACACCCAGTGGTGCGCTGCTGGGGGCTCGGGGGAGGGCTCGCACAGGGGCAGCAGTCGGCACCAGCTCCCGCTGGGGGGAGAGGGGGCAGCAGGGGTGGTGGGGGGGGGCGGTGCCATGGGAAAAGGCTCGTACACCAGTTAGGCTGGACAGGCTCGAACATTTCTTGGCAGCTTATCCGCGGGCAGATGATGCGGCTGTGCAGCGTCAGGGCTTCAGGGAGGGTTTTCGGTTGGGATACGAGGGTCCGCGGATTGCTCAGTGGGCGGATAATCTGAAGTCCGTGAATGCGCACAGAGGTATCGTCCGGGAGAAGCTTTTCAAGCAGGTGAAGGAAGGGAGGATGGTGGGTCCCTTTCAGGAACCGCCCCTGCCGGACTTGATCATTTCACCGATTGGAGTGGTTCAAAAAAAGGAGCCGGGTCAGTTTCGACTGATTCGGCATCTGTCATGGCCGGAGGGCACATTGGTGAATGATTATATCTCGGCGGATTTAGCGTCGGTGTCGTACTCGTCCGTGGACGTGGCGAGGAGGCTGGTGACGGCGGGGCGGGGTGCACTCATGGCAAAATGTGATGTAAAATCTGCGTTTTGGCTGTTGCCGGTGCATCCGGCGGACCATCAGTTGCTGGGGATCCAGTTTGACGGCCTCATTTTTGTGGATAGAGCACTTCCCATGGGGTGCTCCGTGTCGTGTGCGTTGTTTGAGAGGTTCAGCTCCTTCTCGCAGTGCGCTTTTTCCTGGCGCACAGGCTCTGAGGTGGTGATGCACTACCTGGATGACTTCTTCATGGTGGGTCAGCCCGGTTCGACGGACTGCCAGCAGCGGCTGGACAGTTTTACAGACTTGACGGGCTACCTGGGGGTTCCCTAGGCACCAGAGAAGAACCAGGGTCCCAGCACAGTGCTGTCCTTTCTCGGTATAGAGCTCGACTCAGCGGCAATGGAAGCACGCCTACCGGAGGAAAAGCGGGCGGTGATGATGGACTTGGTGAGCGGCATGTTGGCCAGGCGGAAGGTGAAGGTGCGGGAGGTGCAGGTGTTTCTTGGGCATTTGAACTTTGCATGCCGTGTCGTGCGGGCGGGGCGGACGTTTTGTCGTCGGCTGGGGCTGGCATTGTCCGGTCTGACTTTGCCACACCATCACGTACGCCTGTTGGCGGGTCCGAGAGAGGACTTGAGTATGTGGCTGGCTTTTCTGGGGCGTTTTAATGGAGTGCCCATGGCGCCGCCAGAGGACTGGGAGTGGGACGTCACGATGTCGTCGGACGCGGCGAGAGTCGGCGGCTTCGGTCTCTACTGGGCGGGGAGATGGTGCGCGGAGCAGTGGCCGGCTCATTGGTAGGCAGGGGGAAGGAGTATTGCATTCCTGGAGCTTTTTCTGTTGGTGGTGGCTGTGACAGTGTGGGCGCAGGACCTGGCGCACAAGCGAGTCTTGTTCAGGGTGGACAATATGTCGGTGGTGCGGGTGGTGAATCGGCAGTCCGCAAGGGAGCCACAAGTGCTGAAGTTGATGCGCATTTTAGTGTTGAGGTGACATTCTGTTTCAAGGGCAGCATGTACCGGGGGTGGACAAAGACATTGCGGATGCTTTGTCTCGTTCACACTGGCAGAGGTTCCATGGGCTAGCCACGGAGTCGGACGCAGTTGGTTGGTGGGAGAGCGCGGGTCGTTCAGTTGGTGAAGGCGTCTCTGGCGGCGTCCACGTGGAAGGCTTATGAGCAGGCTTGGCTGGAGTTCCTACGTTTCGGAGCGGTAAGGCAACGTGGCAAGTGGCGTCGGGAGGAGCAGGTGGTGCGGTTCATGCTCGGTTTGATGGACAAGGGGCTGGCAAGGGTGACGATTGCGGGGAAGTTAGCAGGGGTGGCGTTCATGCGGAAGCTCTGGTGGGGTTATGCGCCTACGGCAGGAGAGTTTGGGGGTCGTCTTTTGAAGGGTTGGGAAAGGGAGAAGGGGGCGCGGGTGCGGCAACGACGTCCTACTACGGAGGTGATGCTGGAAGGCTTGGTGTGCCGCCTACCGGGGGTATGCAGGGATCAGGCAGAGACGGTTTTGTTTTCAACGCTGATGTCGTGGATGTTTTTTGGAGCGTTACGGGTGTCGGAGTTGGTGGGGTTGCAAGGACGGCCGGGAGTGCGGTTGGGGGAGGTAGAGTTCGAGTCCGGGAGGTGGCGGTGCGGTGGCGACGGTCGAAGACTGATCAGCGTGGAGAGGGTACTTGGGTGGTGCTGGGTCCTGGGGGGTCAGAGACAGTGTGTCCGGCGGAATGGGCGAGACGATTGGCGGGAGGGCAGGCGCAGGACGGTGCGGAGGTTTTTTGCCGGGGAGAGGCCGGTCGTGTGACGGCGGCTCAGCTACTGTGGGTCCTGCGGCACGCCCTATGGTCTATGGGTGAGGACCCTAAGGAATTCGGGACGCATTCCTTTCGCATTGGTACGGCAACAGAGGCGGCGCGAAGGGGTTGGGGTAAGGAAGAGATCAAATGGCTGGGACGCTGCAAATCGGACTGTTGTAGGACGTACGTCAGGATGCGGGGGGTAGGAGTGGAGTGAGGTTGACATGGTTGGCCCATTGCTTACATATGTATCTTTGCAGGAGCGGTGGCGGGGCCTACTGCGACAGCGATGAGCATTTACGTGGTGGGCCATTCCTTTGTTAAGAGAGCGGAGAGGGCCGAATGGGAAAAACACAGGAACCTCAATTTGGAGTTAGATGAACAGTTGTTTAGGTGTCATTGGAGGGGAAAAGGGGGCATGCGTTGGCACGAGTTGGTGCCGGCTTTAAACAATGTTGTTTGGGGGGGGTCTGTCCGGATGTGGTAGTCATCCACTTGGGAGAAAATGACTTGGTGCAGTGTAAGGGACTGGCCCTTGTGAAACAAATGAAGAGGGATTTGCTTGAAATTCGGAGGCAGTGGGCGGGGTGCTATGCCATTTGGTCGGAATTCATTCCTAGAAGATGCTGGAAAGGGGCAGAGAGGCCTGCGGCTATTGACAGGACACGGAGGAAAATTAACAGGGAAATGCGGGCTTTCTGTGAGAAAGAAGGTTTGGGTAGGATGGAGCACCCGGAGCTGAGGTATGGGGCTGTGTATTTTTTCAGGGAGGCGTTTGGGTAGTTGGTAATTATGTATATGTTGTTGCGGGGGAACTTTTTAGGGGTGGGGGTGGGGGTTTGGTCAGGTACGTGTATATTTAGTTAGGTCTAGTTTTGTACGGCAAAGGCCAAGGATGTGGTATTGTGTTAAGATGCACCTGTTCCCAATAAAGCGGCCTTAATCACACCTTATATTGTCTCTGGTCGGTCTTTCCCCTCCCCGTCTCCCGATGGGCCCCAATGGGGCTTTGCGGGGTGGCCGACCGGTGGGAGGCTCGCCCCCCCCAGGGAATTTTTGGGCCCCGGGAGGAAGGGGGACGACGAAATTGACAGGGGACAGGAAGCTAGGGTTGGGCTCCTTTGGGGGTCTTTGGGCTGTCTTGGGCTTCCTTTGGGCTGGGGGGTTATAAGAATGGCCATTTTGGGTCAATGTACACCATTTTGGGGACAGTGACCCAGCAGCCGAGTTTGGACAGGAGAGTTGTTTTCCCGCCCGCCCGCCCCATGGAGGTAGGGGTTTCGGGTGGGTATGAGCGGGGGTTGTTCCTTGGGTTCTGGGGGTGGTTTCTGGAGGTGTTTTGTTGGGAGCAGGTGCGCTCTTTGGTTAGGTCGGCTGGGATCTGATGTCGCTGGGGGCAGGTGCTGGTAAAATGTTGTTGGGGTGGCGCTTTTCCTAGTTAAGGGGGGGGTAGGATAGATGAATGAGGTTTCCTGGACAGAGGGGGAAGGAGTGTACATATGGCAAGTGTTAAAAAAGTTGAGGCAGGCGTTTGGGTAGTTGGTAATTATGTGTATGTTGTTGCGGGGGAACTTTTTAGGGGTGGGGGTGGGGGTTTGGTCAGGTACGTGTATATTTAGATAGGTCTAGTTTTGTACGGCAAAGGCCAAGGATGTGGTATTGTGTTAAGATGCACCTATTCCCAATAAAGCGGCCTTTATCACACCATATATTGTCTCCGGTCGGTCTTTCCCCTCCACGTCTCCCGATGGGCCCCAATAGAATAGGTCACACTATGTACAGATCTTGCATTTTTTTGACCACACGCACGTTGGTTTGATTAGAACTTTACTTTACTTAGAACTATCTGAGGATATGGTTCAGCAGTATGAGCACTACCTGAGCACATGCAATGGGAATGAGGAAAAGAATTTCTAACTTAATGTTTTGCTATTGTCCCATCTGACTTGGTAGAGCATCGCTCAAGGTAAGTGCCACTTTTTCAAAGCCATGGGCTCAGTAATGCCCTGGATGGGTTACCCGAAGCATGTCTTGGATTGTGTGTTCTACAGAAAGCAAAAACCCAACCCTAACACAGCAGTGTAAGGGGTTGCGCATTTTGGGGTTCTCTAGAACCCTAGCGGATACAATCACCCTTGGCCTCTGGAATGAATCGCCTATGATGCATCTAAGGAGAAGTAAATACACAACTGAAAATGGCATCAAAGGCCATGGATTGTGCTGTGTTTTAAATTAAGTTGGGATTATAGCTATAATTCCTATTTCTTTATTAACAAACAGTCCTGCCATTGCACTGCACTTTCAAAGTTGATCAGGCCTAAGATATCAGACTTGGGTTTCTTTTGGTGGGGGTTAGAGACCTCAGAGCAAAGTGGTCGAACACCTGGAAACAACATTGCCCCCAGGCTGAACCACTATAGAATGAATCAATGCGCCATCTTCTGTGCACCTGTCTGAGTCTAGCAGGGGCTTTAGGTGTCTGCCAAGTCTCTTACATTTTAGCACTAGAACATGCAAGGAAGGGGTCCATCTTAGCTTGCAAAAGGGCAAATGTAATGGGCATTGCCTGTAAGAAGCTGTCATAATCACTTATTGCCTTTTGTGAAAGGACCACACATGGCGAGAATCTGCAACTGGTAATGTGCGACCATCAGACATGATTATCTATAATTGTTGTTGAACGCATGATGTAAGCTATAAAACCCCATTGTATTGCTCCTACATGCTTGGATATTACTGAATAAAATCTGTTTACAACAAAAAAATCACTTATTGCCTGAATTTCATTCTGTTTGATTTTTAGAACCATATTCACTTTGATCCATAATTCGAAGACAATTAGCGGGTATTTTTTAGATGTATACATCTGATTAGCCCCTCCCAGCACCTTGAGACCCTCACGGATGGGTAGTCGTGCTTTATAAGACTTTGATTGATTTATTAATGCCAACATTTTGGATTCAATTTTAATGTTTGAACAGCTAGTCGATAATGATTTTTATTAAGTGATCTATCCATTTTACGTTACATTAGCAAACAGGTCAGGGTGATACTAAACAAGAGGTCAGGGGGTCCCAGATCGAGAGCATTTATTTTTTGGTGGCACCAGCCAACAGGAATTTACTGCACCTGGCCAGGTGACCCTTACTGCTTGTGCGCTTGACTAATAGCAAGAAGATATCAGTGGTCAATAAGTAATTATTAAGAACGCGTTCAAGCAAGTGACAGTGCCTGTAAGTCACTGCAAAGGCAATTATGAATGTGAATATGGAAGTGACCCTACTGTATGAATAGTGCCAGTGACTCCCCGACAATTCATTGACTGCGGTATTCAATGATACAGTTATTTTTGGACCATTTCTCTCCTATCAATATTGGCAATGACGACTGATGCCTGTTCCCATAGTATCTTGAAAAAGTGTCTTAAAATTATTTAGTACACTTACGAAAGATATTCCAAACGCAGAGGCCTTCATGTGTGTGGTATTGTGACAGAGGGCAGTATTTGAAATCAGGAAAACAAATAAAGGTAATGGTAATAATGTGTAAATGACACTGTGATGTCATTCGTTCTGTAGAAGAATGTTAAGGATTGAATGTTGAGGGTTTTAAAAGAATATATATTCGGCAGTTCAGTTGAAGTACTTGAATGAGTCTAGAGGCTGATTTACGAGCTCCAATAAACAAGAAAACAAGAACATTGAACTGTGCCTGCCGTGCCAGAGGATTCTATTACAATGGCGACGAGGATGGGATAAGAACACCTGTGAGGAACGAAGAGTTCCTTTGTTGGGACGAGCATGCCATGGGACATTTTTGAGATATCACCAGAAGCAGTTAGAAGCTGACCGTCGACTGTCTACAAGATTCGAATTGCCGCAATTGTGAATAAACTAATTAGAGGTCAGGCGACATAGATTGAATTTGCTACAAGTCTCTAAATACGCGCAATCGCTCTTTTACAATAACCATGTGACAAAACAGAGACTGCAGCAAGATAGAATTGTATAGAGATGTATTTTGGAAATGATTCAAATATATGCTGAAAACCAGCATGGATTTTTAAAGTCCACCAGAGCAGGTTCTCCCATATTGTGAAATTCTGAGAAATATAGATGGGCAGTGATGCTAGGGAAATACAGACATAAAGATTGTCTGATGACTTCAACAGCAGGTTTTCCACTTCTACTAAGGCAGTGGAGGTAATTCCCACATAATATGAGCTCACCACTATGGAGCCAGAGGTGTTTACAAGATTTGCAGAAAAAAATTCCAGGTCCACTTGCAGTCACAAATCATTGAAATATTACCGACTTCCCTGAGGTAGTAAAAAATACACAAAGGGGACGCCCCCCCCTGCTGGATAGCTTCTCCTGTGGGAATCAAGTTGGTAGACGTTGGGGTAAGCAGGCATTGGTTGAGTGGACACCTGCCTTCTTCCCCCATTGTCTTTCTAAACAGGTTTTGTTTTAAAGCAGCACTGATTCCTTTAAGGAAAATGGGCCCTAACCCCTTGTATGCTTATGATGAGCTCAGCTCATCATGAGGCACAGTGGAGCTGTGCTCATGACAAGCTGAGCTCGTCATAACGGCTGCGGACGGCCCACGCGGGGCTAATTCCCCGCCTTGCGGGCGTTCTAAAGGAGTGGGCGGAGTTGTGACGAGCCCAGCTCGTCATGAGCACAGCTCCACTGTGCAGCATGACGAGCTGGACTCGTCACGAGCACTGCGGCGCACGCGTGGCCCCTCTCCCCCCCGCACCGTGGAGGAATTAGCCCTTTGTGGAAGGGGTTAAAATGACTTGCTTGGGAATGCAAACACATGGATGATGGTCTACTATTCCTTGCAGCCACTATTCCTGTTGGTAGCCAAACACAAGGGGTTGCATATAGTGTCTTGCCCAATTAATATTCATTAGATCCTTCTGCGACCACCTGCAACTGGAGGTTTTGCAATGCAACTTATTAGTACAGATCACACCGCAAAATTAAACGCTGCCCGTACAAATTTAGTGCTCCATTCACACCCAATTTTTGAGACCAGTCTGTACAGACATTTGGCCCCTGTTCCCTGTAGCCCATGGTATACGTATCAACTAATCGACTAGCATGTGTCTGCTCAGGTACAGATAGGTGGCGGGACCCACACGTGAAAGAGTGCCACCCGAAGGGGTACAAAGTGTAGCAATGTGGAAAAGCTGTTTTAGTATCATATTACCAATTGTCTTTCCTCTTGTTGTCATGTTGACATTATCTAGGAAAGATATTGATGTGTGAAAAGCCCATCCAGGAAACCAAAGTTGTGAGGAGGCACTAAGTATTTGGAGTGTGCACGGCCCCACAGTGTCACTGAGTTTCACAGGCCACCCTAGTAAGTTCAGTTCTGTTTTGACCAGTCGTGGCCAGCATGTCTTGCAGCAGGGGTTGGGGGATGCGGGGGATCAGGGGTTGTGTGGGGGGTGGGGCAAGGTTTTCACTTTAAATATAACAAAAATCATTACCTTACCTTCATTGACCAGGTCCAGCCCTGCATCGTCCCTGCTCCTCACAAGAAGCAGGCGTCTATGGGGAGGCCATTTTAGAAAAGGGAGAGTGCGTATGGGGCCGACCAAACAGTCAGCGCCCTCAGAGTGGGCAAGCCACTCCTCCCCTTTCCTAGAGCAGGACGGCCCACCTGCCCGACTGCCCCCAACCAAACCCTTCTGCTTTCTCAAAGTGCGAGAAGCAGAAACATAAAATGGTATTTATTTATAATACCATTTTATATTTCTGCTTCTCGCACTGCGAGAAAGCAGTGGGCCGATGCTCCCCCGCCCACATGGAGGAGCCGCCTCTGGGACCCTACGCAAGTTGTGTGATGACCAACATGCCACCTCGGTGGTACAAGGATTTTATTGCATCTTGTTTTAATTGGTACGTTTCACCGTTCAATAGTGATGCAAATAACTGTTACTATTACTCATACATACAAATGTTCCAAACGCAAGACGATGAGGCGCTGAGTCAGCATTTCATATATAAGCTCATGATCTGCAGTTCACACCAGCTGTCATCAGAGAACACTTAGGCCACTGATTAATTTTTCTGTCTTTTTGTTTTAAATCTTGCAAACCACAAGACAGAAGCGTTGGACAATCTCGGGGACTTAATCCAAAACATTTGCAGTTATAAATTCTATTCATAATCACAAAACGATTGATTTAGGGTTAGCGACTTGAAATCATGCATCAAGATTTGAAGAGTTTTTTTTACTCTAAAGTCCATTTCTGACTGCAGACAATTCCCATTATTGGTTTGTTGTAAGTATAGATTTAGTGGTGGTAACACAGGTCCTGATTTACTGTTGGGTGGACAGCAGCTCATCGGTAAGGGTGGCTGAGGGCATTAACTCTGCCTTGCTGATGGATTACCGTCGGTCAACTTTAGAGATGAGAGTCCTCTCTGTACATTGAAAGGAACTATCGTGATGGTGCTTCCTTTCAATGTACAAAATGTTTGCTGGACATGACCACTGCTGGTTTTGATGGGCATTCACCGAACTTCAACTTTTTTGTTCTTCAGAAACAAACTTCCAAAGTGGAAGTTTGTTTCTGAAAAATAAGAAAAGAAAAGAAATTAAAATATCCCCCTCACCCTGGCAATTTTCTATAAGGGGGGGTGGGGTGGTACATTATGTTCTTTTCTCTCTCTCTCATTGCCTGTTATTTTGTGGCAGTGCCGGACAGGAAACGAAACCCACACCATCCACCCTAAACGGGGCAGGCGGTGTAGTGTCCTTCCTCTGAAGGCTCCTACTCTGTCGGTTCTTCGGAGGAATGTTTCTGTTGACCACGCCAACAGGTGCTCCATTGACCGAAAACCTAAGGTCCACCTGTCTTCAACGGGTGCTCCATTGATGGAAAACCTAAGGTCCACCTCTCTCCAAAGGGTGCTCCATTGACGGAAAACCTAAGGTCCACCTGTCTCCAACGGGTCCTCCATTGACAGAACACCTAAGGTCCACCTGTCTCTAATTGAGAAGGGCGGATGGAGAGTTTGATGGACAGTTGACTCCATTGCCTTTGTGACAGAGCACCCTGTCTGTTAAACTCTAATTTGGACCTTGGTCTTTCCCAGGGAGGGTCGGGGAGTGAGTCATATGAAATGCGTGGAACCCCTGCAAAATAAGATAGCATGTGAAAATATAACCGCAACACACAAGACTACAAAAAACATATCCTGAAAATCATTGACTGCCAAAATATCTGCCTACATACATAGCTCATTGCAAAAATGTCAAACAACACTTAAACGTATTGCCAAGCACTTGTCCCCATATATGTTACATCTGAAGTTGAAATTGTAATTTAACCCAGCCCTACAATAGGTTTGGAAGTAAGTCTGACTAAATGAAGGACTTTAACCCATTGCATGCGTCAGACGGCCCCGGCTGTCCAACGCCACGGTGGGCGTCGTGCCGATATGCGCATGCGTGGAATTCACCCGCACGGCGGGGGAATTCCAGCCGCGCCCAAAGAACGTTGGAACTTTTGAATAGAGATATTTTGGATGTAGCTTATATTTCTGGCTATTTCTTTTACACATATTACTCAAAGTTGTAACTTTTTATACCTCTACCATTCACATTGACTTTTCACACTGAATTGGTGCATTTAATTTCACTTTAGTAGTAAAATATAATAGTGTAAATGTGTAAACTGGGAATTGAAAGAGGCTCAAACACTTCCATATTTTCTGGCGGGGTAATAACCATTGTTTGAGAATAAGGTATGCACATGGAAATGTAGAATTGTCTTTTGCACCTTTGCAAAAATCCTAACTTTAAATCTAGGACTCCTAAAGCTACTGCTCGTCAAAAGTACTGAGCCCGGACTCCTTTCTCTGGCTCGTCTCTGCTTCAAGTGAGGTAACTTGGGCCCCAGCCATCTGCCTCCTTCTGGATTATGCAGCCCACCCCAAACCGTGACCTTTACGTCACAGGAAGTCGATGCAGTGCTTTTAGTAAAGCACAAATGAGGTCCATTTTCTCTCTGCCTGTCAAGCATTTCGTGGGCAAGTTTTGCCTATTCTGCAGGTTTTCTCTTCTAACTTTCTCCGTCTTAAGTGGCAGCTCCATTAAAACTATTGTTCCCATCGCATGTCACTTGGACACTAGCATGATCAATGCCCTTCTGCAATAACATCCTAATTGATACATCTAATTGCCAGAAGTGGATTTATTCATTAAGTCACATTTACATATATTCAATGCTCAACGTTCAATCTAACCAATTATTCCATAAAGGGAAAGTACTGAAAACTCCTTGTAAGATTAGTGTTTGCTGCATCTCATTACAGCATTGCTGTCTTTAACAGAATCAGAACCATTCTTTGTCCTAATAGGACATCCCAGCAGTTTCTTTGTCATTTTGACAACCTGGTGTGGAGGAAGAGAGACACATGTACATCATTTGATACCACTAAGTGCCACCTGAAAGATGATTATTAATATATATAAGGAATGCAAGCTACATCATCTGATCAAGATTGTAAAGTTCGACAAAGGTGCAGCTAGTTACTTATATCCTATGTTGGCCAGGCCGGTTTCTAGATACATTTAGATGTTCTTTTAAGAACCACATCCTGCATTCTGCTCTTGCCTACTTTTGTTTCTCTTCTGCCATCTTTGTCTTCCCTGACCACCTTGTGTCTGGTGTCTTCACGTGAATCCCTCCTCTGACCACCAACTTCTTCTTTAATCCTACTGCGCCCTGTTTTGATACCTGCCTTTGTCTCTGTTCGAGACTTCCATGTCTAATGGTATTTTTTCCATCCTCCATCAATACTTCACCTATCTAACCTCTTTCTCAACCCTTTTTCAGCCAAGTGCAGTACTATTTCTCTTCTTTCCTATTTGTCTCTCCCCGCAAGCTTCCCACCATACTGTTCACAGCCCGTTCTGCCTCTTCTGTCTTTGCGTTTGCTCTTCTCACTAAGCCTGGTGACAACAACCACTGTCTACTCTTCCTTCTTCTTGGTATCTTTGCCACTTTTAGACACAAAGACACGCTATGTCCTTCCCGACCCTCTATTCTGTCTTGATATTTCAGGCAGTATCCTCTGTTTGTTTCATTCAATACCCGCTTTCTTCCTGATCCATCAGTGGCCAGAGTTCTCCTACAGTTTTTTACACATCCCGTACTCTTTTCGCTTCATAAAATTGAGGTTAATTATCTCATTCCTTTTATTATCTTCCAATGCATGTTTGCTATTATTATATTTATTTACCTTATGGTTCTGACTCATTAGACTCTCTTATGTTTGCATGTTATTCTGGCTAGTACTCTTAAATACACTTTTTTCCTCTATTCCTTGCAAGAAGACAAATATGCTCTTTGTTCCCTCCTCCTTGTGTAGATTGCGTCATTGATCCTCGCCATTTCCTTTCCCGCACTCTCACTTCCCAGGACTCCTCTCCTCCCAACCATAGCACTGTATTCAACCTTTTAGTTCCTTCACAACACATATCTCTTCTTTCACCCCTTGCTCCTTATTTCAGTTCTTCATTCTCTGCATTCACACCCTCTTAGCTGTTGAGTCTGCTATACTTCTGATGCATCTTGTCATGACTTGGCAATTGCAACCCCCTCATTCTCAGACTCTGGTTTATTCTATTTCTCCTCTCCAGATACTACAGATCTCTTCAAAATGCCCCGCTTTGCACACTAGTTTGCTATTTTGCACATCCCCTCAAAGTTTGTTGTAGGGGTTTTTCAAACCTATAGAATCTTTCTCTTCCCTTTTACCATGCTTTAGTTTCTCAATTTCCGCTCAAGACCACCCCTCCTGTGCTTTTTCTCACTTTTAAACACTTACATGCTCCCTTCCCCTGGGACTAACACTTCTCAGCCTGTCATCTTTGATCTTCGTAATCCAGCAGGAACATCTGTTACTCTCCTGCATTCTTCAGTGCACTAGACTGTTTATTTGCTTGCACTGTCAGCATGTGTGAACTGCATTCATCTGCCATGAGTTAGTTTCTTCTGTAGTATGTATGTAGTTCATTGGATGCAAACAGGCAAGAATGGACTTACTCTAACATCCAACAATTACCACTATTACAGCCCACAATGTTTAAGAAAAACAGAGAAAAACCAGAAACATCATTTATATTCTGGATTATGATAACAATAAAGAGAGACACGTCATGAAACTTGCACTCACAGGGGCCTATTCAGAAAGATAAACATTTACGTGTAGGTTCACTACCAGTAAATTTACTTTTACGCTTTTGAGTAACTTTACTTCTTTGGGCTGTTCACTAATACTGAGTGTGAAGTTACTCAAAAGTATAGACTTACATCTCCACGCCCTGAAATAGAGGGTAGAGCCGGATTCACGAGTGTAAAGTTACTACTGCCAAAAAGGAATAGTAAGTTCAGCACTACACATGGCTAACCACTGACACTGCAACACCTTCCCATCGACAATAATAGAGACACAGACTTAAAATAGAGCCCTTTAGGAAATATTCCTATATTGAATTATTTTGGCCTATTAAATATATATATACAATTATTGTAATGTTAAAAAATAATATAATTTAAACAACGAATTTTATTACTTGAATTTTTTAACCTTTTTTAAATTACAAATAAATGTAAAGTTGATTAAACAAATAATAAATGTTATTCATAACGTTTTGTCATTTAAAATATATAATGTATAAATATAAACATTTTAATTAAGGTGGGGTGTTTTTGTTAATAAATCATTAAAAAATAATGTTCAGTTGATTTAATTCAATTAATAGTGCTGTAGCATTTTTATATTGTTCTAAATTTAAAATATATAAAATCAATGTACAATAATATTTAACATAAGATATTTTAAGTATTTTTGTTTTGAAGTTTAATAAACTTTTAAAATGTTTCCTATACTTTCAGCCAGGGTGCAGAAAGCATTCACCTCCCTATGTATGTCTCCTTTTTGATTGGAAATACTCTGCGTTGACCACATGGTATTGGTACTTACTAGGTGCAGTTAATATATCAACCATTCCGGCCCTCTTATGATTGGACCTTACTCCGCCAGAAAGTGGCAGTCTCTAGGTCAAGGGAGCCTTACAGAGGGTCCTGGCATCAAAAGTAGGTTGTGGTTGTTGCACTCTGGTGCCCAAGAAGGACACACGCCTTCATCTTATCCTACTCCTGCGCCCTCTCAATTTCTTCCTGAAAAAGGAGAAATTCAAGCTGCTCAAGCTTGCTGTCTAATCTGGACCTGGGAGACTGGATGGTAGCATTGGATTTTTTAGGATCCATACTTCCACATCCCTGTTCTGCCTGCCCACAGACATTATATGCAGTTTACTGTAGGTCACGGGCACTTTCACGTGCTTCCCTGTGGCCTTACCAGTGCCCCTCAGTTGTTCATGAAAGTAATGGCCTGGTTGCAGCTTGTCAGTGGAGGTCAGGGATTCCAGTCTTTCCCTACCTCAATGATTAGCTTTTGAAGGCACGCTCACCCCAGGCAGTCGTCTCCCATTTCCAGACTACAGCAGACATCCTGCACTCGCTGTGGTTCACTAACAACATGCCGAAGTCACTCCTGGCCCCTTCTCAAACCTTCCCTTTTATTGGAGCTGTTCTGGACATGGTTCAGTTTCAGGCTTCTCTGCCCGCCTCCTGCAGCCTGCTTGTGATACATGCCTGCTGGCATATCCGGCCTCTGAAGTGGGACCTGAAGTTTCAGTGAGCACAGCATCAGGGTACTCTCTCTGACATAGTCCAGATCTCAGAGGGCACTGCAAAAGATCTGCAGTGGTGGTCAACAAACTGCGATTGGGTTAGCACCAGACTCCTCGCCCTTCCCCTACCAGATTGGCATTAGCGACAGATGCTTCGCTCCTGGGCTGTGGTGGCCATGTGGGAGAGGTGTTAATCAGAGGCCTCTGGACTCCGGTGGAATCTGGACTCCACATCAACCTGTTGGAGCGCCCAGCAATCCGACTGGCATTGAAAGCCTTTCTACCATCCATCAAGGGAATGCTAATGCAAGTGTTTACTAACAACACCACCGCCATGTGGTACTGCAACAAACAGGGTGGGGGTGGAGTGGTGAATGCTTTGTCAATAGACCCTGTGTCTCTGAACATGGCTGGAACATCAGGGCATTTCCCTGGTGGTTCAACATCTGGCAGGATCACTGAATGCCAGAGCGGATGAATTTCGTCAAAGATGTCTAACGGATCTCAAATGGCTTCTTCGTCCGGAGATGGTTCAAGGTCTGCGCAACGTCAGCAGTTCTATTCGCTGGAGTTTCCAAGGCGGATCCTGCTCGGAGACACCTTTTGTCTCGAGTGGAGCTCAGGGCTCCTATATGCCTTTTCGCCCATTCCACTCCTGCCCAATGTTCTCAAGATCAGGGATGCCCTGGCCCAAGTCATCCTTGTGGCTCTTGACTGGGCTCAGAGAGTCGGGTATCCCGAGCTGTTGAGCATTACCATCGGCCCTCAATCAGGCTGCTCCTTAGGGTGAATCTTCTGTATCAGGAGCTGGGGAGGGTTCTCCACCCGAACCTGTCAACGCTCTGCCTTCATGCGTGGAAATTGAGGGTAGACAGTTGACAGCTTTTGACCTTCCGCCCGAAGTCTGTAATGTCGTCTTGGCAGCCAGGCATCCCTCCAACAAGACGGTATACGCCTGCTGTTGGATCAAGTTTGTGGCGTGGTAACCAAAAAAACAGGTTGTCTCCCTTTCTGCTCCTTTTTCTCAGGTCCTTCTGTTAATTATTTCTCTTGCCCAGCAGGGCTCTGCTCTGGGCACCTGAAAAGGTTATCTTCCAATCATCTCAGCATTTCTGAGGTTGCCAAATCAGCCATCCCTTTTTAAGTCCCCTATTGTGCATAGGTTACTGAAAGGTCTAAACAATAGTTCCCACCTTCACCTTTCATCATGCCTCAGTGGGACCTAAATTTAGTTTTTTATCTTCTCTGATGTGTGCTTTCTTTGTGCCGCTATACAATGTTCCTAGTAGGCTCCTTACACTCAAGACGTTCTTTCTTATGACAATAACATCTGCCCGGAGGGTCAGTGAGCTTCAAGCTTTGCCATCCAAGCCTCCGTATCTCAACATCTTCCCAGACAAGCAGGCCCTTCCCACTAGAGCTTCCTTACTACCGAAGCTGGCCAGTCCTTTTCATGTAGGCCAATCCATCTCCCTGCCTACCTTTTACGCTCTGCCTCATCCCTCTAAGGTAGAGGAGTGATTCCAACGGCTGGACCCCAAAACAGCATTGTCATTCTACCTAGACTACACAGAAGAGTTCCAGGTGGACGACCAACTCTTTGTGGGGCATGCCAGAGCACAAAAAGGGAAAATGGTACAGAAAAGGACCAGCTCTTGATGGATCATGCTCCGTATCAAATCTGCTATGAATTGGCCAAGTAGCAACCCCTTGATGATTTGCGGGCTCATTTCACCAGAGCCAGGGCTGAGACCCTGAGTTAGCATGCAGAGTCCCACTCCTGGACATCTACCAGGCAGCAATGTGGGCATCGCTGCACATATTTATCAAGCACTACTGTCTGGAAAGTCAGGTCCGTATGGACGGGCACTTTGCTTGCTTGGTCTTGCAGGACTTTCTGGTGTGAAATCATTTCACAGACTCTCTTCCGGGTAGTTATTGCATGGGTATCTATTATAAGGAAAGGAATCTGAGGCTAGAAGTCTCTTTGAGATGAACAAGTTTCTTACCTTTGGTAACGTCTTATCCCGGTAGAGACTCTATCTAGCCACAGATTCCTTACCAACTCACCCTTCCTTCCTGCTCTGTAAACTGATTTATGTACTTAGGGCTTTTTCCCCTTTCATGGCCCTAGTTTTTACACACCAGGGGTCAGTACTCTTTGTGGCTACAAGCTTCTGGATGGGAAAGTTACAAAAAAACCTGAAATCACTTCCTGGCGCAGGCAACACCATGTGGACTTAAACGATTCCACCTTCTGGCGCGCAGGGGTACTGCTTACGAAAATAAATTTGGTTCCAGTCTGACGCCTAGTAATAATTTTAAGGTGAGGAATCTGAGGCTCCATAGAGTCTCTACCGTATAAAGTGTTACTGAAGGTAAGTAACTTGTTCTTTGAAAGGAGAATCTGCGAGCTGATCTCTGAAAATGGGTTAAAGTGTGTTTTGGCATTTTCTGAGCTGAGAAATGGCTCTTACATCTATGTTAGCATTTATGTAAAATGCATATAGCTCTAAATTCAATATGTTTGTCGATCGGTAACTAATGCGCCTGTTGTTTGTAGGAGCTGGTATGTTCGCATTTTTTTAAGTTAAAAATCAGCCTGATGATGTTGCTCTGGATTCATTATATGCTCTTCTCAGAGGAACCTAAGTAAGAGGCATTTCTATAATCCAGCTTTGCCTGGACATAAACTTTTTCCACAGTTATTTTGTGTGTGCAATGGGCAAAAGGAGGAAGATTCTTCTTAAAATGTTTGTGTGTGGAGACATTAATCCAGTCGGCTGGTGAGGGATCATCAATAAAATAAAAAACATCAAATAACATATGTTTCCCTATACACCTGAGTTTCTGTGCTTCATAAAAATATACCAGTTGTTGTTCACACCAATTGAAGAATTCAACAGTTAGGAAAGGGGAACGACAAATTAATAAGCAGCTATAAAAAATTGTTAGCAGTGTTACAGCTCCTTGGTGAGTGTCCTATAGCAATTTCTATCAAGGCTTCATAAATGACTGTGTCTCTTCTGCATTTCTCTTCAAATCGTTCTGACCTGTATATTATTTATGTATTTAGAACAACATCCTCTCGCATAAGGTCTCAGTCTAGCGCTAACCACGTTTCCGTGAGGAAAAGAATGGTTACTTCCTTGTTGATTAGCGTCATGTGTTTGAGTCTGTTCATAGTAGATGACCTGACTTTGTAATTTCATCAACGTGGTCCTACATTGCCTTAAGCCCCAATATTTTAAGAGTGGGATTAAGAATCTCCTTCTTGGCGCAGTAAAGAATTTACAGAAAAATGTGCAATGTAAGGTAGACTGTTTTAATACATTGTCACAGGGGCATAAATACAAATCTCTAGACCAACAATTCTGCACCGGGAATGTTATAAGTCTAAAGAAAGTCCTCCCCCTGAATCTGGTCAATAACATGCGCGCATTGCAGCTAGTCACCTTCATTAGGTATTGCTGTAATCCCTGCCTTTTTATTGTATTTTTAATGTATTTTTACTTATGCTTTTATGATGCTTTTTATGAGAATCGAATAAAGCTGTTTTTGACTTTGACCTGACTTTGTATAATTTCTCTCTCCGAGGACGGTCAGGTTTAGTGAGTTCAGCGGTGGTTCCTCCATGGGGGAGGGGGTGGGGCGGATGAGCACCCTCCCTCCACAAACACTCCTGTGCAGAAAGCTGGAAAAATAAAATAGTAATAAAACGATTTTATTACCATTTTATTTTGTTGGCTTTCTGCCGAATGGAGAGAGGCAGGCCGGGACCAGTGCATCACTGCTGCTGATTGGCAGCAAGGACGAGTGTACCTTTCAGTGTGAATAGCGCATGTCGGTTTGGCCGGATACCTTGCTATGGTCAAACCGACATGGGCAGTTCAACCTCTCCAACCCAGCTATCTTAGACAGCTAGGTGGGAGAGCAAGCACAGGCCTTCAGTGCTCTCTGGAGTGCTAAACTAACCGCTACAGCCAATCCACACACTTCTCTCATGCAGCACAAGAGCAGTGTCTGGATTGGATAGGGACCTGTGGGAGCTGTTGGACCTCACGCTCAGAGAGTGTGAAAAGTTTTTTGTCTCTATATTTAAATGTTTGTTTATTTGTATGTATGTTTTTGAATCGCGTTTGTCAACCCACCATTTTTGTGGGTCTCCAACTGGCACTCTTTAAGTTTATTCTATTCGAGAGGCAGTCTATGAGTTTTATTGGTGTTTTAGCTAGGACAACTTTGCATTTTAACTACTGGCCTACCGATCCTGCAGAGGATTCTACCTCTAAAGACTTTACTCAATCACTTCTTAGTCTTAATTTCACTCAGCACATCCAAGGCCCCACCCACACCCGTGGCCACACCCTAGACCAGATCTGGACACTTAACATTCCAATGTTCACCCCTACCATCTCGCCCTGCACCTGGTCGGATCATTCCCTGCTTGCCTTTTCCCTGGACCTGAGCCATAAAACATCTCTTCCTTTTCCCAAAAACACCTGGGCTAGGAACTGGCATAAAGTCGATATCCCTTCTCTTTGTAACACGTTAGCTACCACCTGTCCTGATCTTTCGGACCTGGACCCTCATTTCCAGACTGTCACACTTGATCGTTGGCTCACTAGTGCTTGTGACACTGTGGCCCCTCTGAAGCACACAGGCGGTTCATCTGGCCGAATTTTCTGCCTCACCTAGCAGGGTAAAATGTGGGGTTCCCCAGGGCTCTTCTCTCTCCCCCCTTTTATTTAATCTTTATATCTTTCCTCTCATTTTTGCACTCCAACAAATGGAGGTCACAGTCTACAACTATGCTGATGACCTCCAACTCATTTTTAATTTTTCTCCTTCTTCACTTGGTGCTTCCAGCTTCCAGTCGGTCTTACTGTTTATCCGGGCTTGGATGAACGCAAACCATCTTAAACTCAACCCGGATAAGACAGAGTTGATCCTGACTGGAGGCTGTAGCAACCCCTGGTCGTCTTCCTTTTGGCCTAACTCCCCCCCTCCCCTTCTAATGCTGTTAAGACCCTTAATCACCATTTGACACTTCACACCCATATAAGTTCTGTTGTCTCTTCTTGTTTTTTCACTTTATGCATCATTAGGAAAGTATCCCGTTTTTTTTCTCTTTCCGCACTTAAACTGATTGTTATGGCGTTGATCTTATCTAAGATCGATTACGGTAACATCATCTATAATGGTGCCCCCGCCTATGCACTTCAACGCCTCCAAATGGTGCAGAACCAGGTAGCTCGCCTGGTGTATAGCCTACCAAAATTCCATCACTCCACCCCTCTTCTTATGGCCCTACTTTGGCTTCCAATTAAACAAAGAGCTCTCTTTAAACTTGGTTGCCTCACTTTCCAAGCCCGGGCAGGCACTGCCCCCGCGTTTATCAATTCTGCCATTATTAACTACAGCCCTGCCAGAGACTTACGTTCTTCCTCCAAGTCCCTGCTAGTTATCCCCCGTTCAGGAAAAAGCGATCTGGTGGCCAGAAATTCCCGGTACTGGCACCCACTTTCTGGAACTCACCCCCCCCCCCCTCTCAGATCTTCTCCTTCATACATGGAGTTTCGCAAAGCTCTAAAGACCTTTCTGTTTGAGCAAGCTTTTAGCCCTTAGTCCTCTCTTCCCCACAGTTTGAAATCCTATAGCGCCAAGAAACTGCTTAGTGAATGTGCGCTCTACAAATAACTCAAAAATTCAAATTCAAATTTATATTCTTCTACTGTTTTGTATTTAATTGTCGGTTAATTTGGGAAAAAAAATATCACTGAAATTCTGAGGATGATCTTGGCTTGGGGAGGCAATGTGGACAGCTGCTGGTTGCTGCAGAGTGTGGCAAAAGCATTCTTTCTGGCTTGTAAAAGTGCTTTTGTGATCCTTTCCCTCTCCGACCTGCGGTTTGGAAAGGAATGCATAATGGTTTGCGAATGCACCTGCGGTCGCAAATCATTGATGAATTATCAACCCCAAAGTGGGGTGGAAACTGATTTACAAACTGAAAGTGCTATGCGGTAATCTGTTGACACAAGTTTGTTTACTTAGCACATAATATAGCGTTAGTACCCAATGTAGCGGACTCTACTGTCATTAAAGGCCAGCTCCAGTGTTAACGGCCCGAGCCGAATGCGAGGGCCTTTAACAAGGGAGATGGCCTTTAATGGCCGTTAAAGCCCGCTATGGAGGGCTCTAAGGTTATTAGAACATTCCTCCCCTAGAGGGCAGAATATTCTAATTTGTAAAACAAAGGCCTCACAGAGCCAGAGGAGGTTAAAATCCCTTTGGGCCCCAAGAGGCCTTTGTTCACAGCAAAAGCTGTGAACAAACATTGGAATGTTGATGCTCCTGGCTTATACCAGTCATTAGAAACCCGGAGCACTCCAGTGTCTTCAATGGAGCTCCCAACCTTCCAATAATCTAACAGAATGTGGATTGTGGCCAGACTGAAAACACAGCTGCCTGAGCAAAGTGGGCAGTTAGAGCAAGCGATCGACTCAGCGGGCAGCTCCTGAAGCTGGTGTTTCTAAAATGAACATTAAGAGTAATAAAGTCCACTTAAAGCTTACCTGTGTCATCCTGGGCTTAAAAGGAAAGTATCAAAGGGAACATGTTTCTTTTTGTGAATCATGTAAGTGGCCTCAAGGAGAGAAGGCAGAGGTCATGAGGATCCCTGCCTATTCACGCCGCTCTGTCACCCCTAAAATCTTCCAAAACAGGAAACATTCTTTTTTTAAAGCAGCACCTGTGCCTTTAATGGACCTGGGCTGCATTTAAAACAAACAGTTTCCTGTTTTGGAAGGCGAATGCCAGGATGGAGGTGTGCCGTCTTTTGCATGCCTACATCCCTGCACTAGCAGCCTTTCAGAGATCAAATCAAATCAAATCAGGTGTATTAAAATGAAAGTCTCTACCCTGTTATGTCTTGTAGGGCTTTGCCTACTTGCTGTGTTTTTTTCAATCTATATGTTTGCCAGCCTCCCGCCCTACTTCTTCAATGTATGCAGAAGATAGCCCGATCCCGCTAAAAGTGCAGGGAGTATATCCCCCTGTATTGATATGTTTAAGTCCTTTGTACAGCCACTAGATACCAGCAGTGTACAATAGACTCAAACTGAGGGGAAGCAAAACGTAAATTGTCTCATCATTCAGAGAAACTCCTCCGTGGGCTAAAAATGTATGGCCTTAGTCTCAGGGGACGGCTCCAATCCTAGAACCTGTGGTGAAAAACCTGGGAGTTAAAGTAGATTCTGCTGTGTCCTTGATCCCTTAGATGAGCGCAGTGAGTCCTTCATGCCGCTTCAAGACTCCTATTTCTAGTTCTTTGACGTCCAACAGAGTTTCAGAAGTCATACTTCTCCACTACTCGAACTCTCTTCATGTCGGTCTCTCTAGGTTGGTAACGCAAAGATTGCAGCTAGTCCATAATCTTGCAGGTCCAGCGTTGTTGACAGTCCAAAGACAAAATCAAGTTCAGACTATTTTTGTCTGCATTTCACTGGTTGCCAGTGCAACTGAGCATACTTTTCCTTCTAATCGCTTATAGTTTTTAAACTTTTATTTTATGGCTTACACGACTCTGCAATGTTTAAAATACAGACTGGCTTCAATACGATTTCAATTACAAGTGTTTTTTTTTTAATAAATTACAGCATCTAAAGAAATATCTCTTGTGTTGCTCCTGACATAATATTCTCGAGATAGTGTCGAATCACTTCACTATCACAATTGTTTTTAAAAAAAAAGGATTACAATAAACATTAAAGAGCAATAGGAGTAAGAAATGCCAAAGGTCACGGCTCCAACACCCAAAGAAACCTTTTTTTGTCATGAAGATACTTCAGTCTTATTTTGACACAAGGGGAAGCAAATACACCCAATGTCAATCTTAATAGCTTTACTGATCAGGGAGTTTGAAGAAGTACATCTCTGCACCCTCAAACAACTCCATGTTTGAAGCTTATAGAACCCTGTGTCCATTGTGGGGATCCTTGTTGGTTTCGCTTTCAAGAATAACCATTTCCATATGCAAACCCTTGGTGAAAAAATAAATGTGTTGAATTGAAGAAAGAATTTAAAGCTTGGATATGCCAAAATTAAGTTTTTTTGCTGAAGTTGTTGTCGAAAGAATAATAGCTTCACACAAGCCTTTGGGTGTATGCTGCTCTGTACAAATTATACAACTATCACACAAATACAGCTTCTTTTTCCAGTGGGCTTCATCCAGAGACCTGTCGGCTCTTCTATTCCAAAGAAAACCTTGACTGCAAATCCCGCTCAGTGGTACTCATTTTTTTGCTCTTACTGGAGTCGTGAGTAAAAGTTCTGTATCTTTTGTAAGAGCCCTCAATGCTTGACTGGCCGCCCACTCCTCTGCCAATATCCATCCATTTACGCATCGGCTCTTAATGGGAATGAAGCGGCTAATTTGATCACCCACCGTCCCTTTATGCCCGGAGCCCTGGGCTACGACAAGCCAATATCACTGAGTTGGTTTCGCTGATTATTTTAATCTGATCATATGTCTTTTCTGCTCAATAAACCCCCTCTCAAATCAAATTGTTACTGAACATAACCTGACGCTAATGTCCATTGGACTCTGGGCTATGGCAGATAATGTAGTTTGTCATAATTAGGCGCGCAGGCTAATTAATTGAGTGGTCAGGATGCTAATTACCCGGGTTTATTGAGACTGGAGGAGTATGAAGGGCGATACTGGAGCTCATCAAAACCACTGGGGTTGGAAATCACGTCCACTGTGCAAGCACTTCGCTTGCTGCCTTGATAGATGAGCTTTGGCGCGCGGGGCGGATCTGCACAGCAGCATTTATTCCTACTCTATGGGGTCCTTATACCATGCAGGGCGTGGAGCATTTCACATATTTCAATTTTTCTTTGTGATGTCTAGAAGGGTGCATAAAATGCATGCATGTGCAAAATAGCAGCGCATTCAACAAAATATTCAAAGTCTGGATTAGTAGGCCTTGCACAACTGCACATAACTAGTTCATCAGACATCAAAACTGTTCTTTCTGCCCCTTCCCCACTAGATAACTTCACCGGCTAGACTCATACTGGCTAATGCCCAAGTTAAGTACTGTTGGCTAGCCATGAAAATCGGATGGTAATTAAATAATGTAACGTAATGTAATAATATAAAAATGAAAGAAAAATAACAACATCTAAAATGCACGAAATGAATATATTTAAATATGAAACAAACTCATAATCTTAAAAAGAAACACAAACATCACAATCTACAGTTAATAAGTATAATCAAATCCAACATGAGAACACACAGGGGTTCTGTTTTGAAGCCGTAATTTCCTCCCACTCCCAGTATGTTTTTGGCAGAGTGGACTTGAAAGTTCTGGGCTGCATTATTGTGCTGCGGTTTCTTTTGTCTTGCTTTCTTGCCTCTTTTTCATTTAAGACTGGGTCCTACTCGTGCTGACCACCCCCACTGCCCGGACATTTTTAACGAATCTGGCAGCTGCAATTTTGTGAAGCTGACAGAGCGGATGTAAGCATGGCAGGGACAAAATACAAGAGAATGGGGGCCATGCCCAGTCATTTTGGAGTGTGTAGAGTGGTACTTCTGTAGTTCTTTTACATGCTCTTTCATACCTGTGTGAATTGCCCCAAAACATCTAAAATGGGACTAAAAGGGAATATTCAAGGAACATTCATACACAGTAAGTGCAGATAGCGATGAGTGTGCGCTGCTTGCACTTTTACTAATAGGAAGTCAGAGGCCTAGGGCTTATTCCCAAAGACATAATAGATTATGTAATCGAGTACTCTGTAGTACTTGATTATGCTTTTGTGACTCAGCCCCTCTGTAAGGAAGAGGGGATACAGCCCCACTCATTTTTTGTCCCCTTCTGCCCTCTGTCCCACTTTTGTGCCCTTCTGCCCTCAGCCCCACTTAGAATGGCGCGGCAAGCTGCCAGCGCATTCTAAAATAGCTAGAAATAGTTTCAACAGGAAGCACTAATAGATAAAGTAAAGCAGGTGCTCCAGTTGAAGGTCAAATTAAGTTACACAATCATTAATCACCCCAAGTTTGGGGTGATTAATGATTGTGTAACTGAATTTGAGCAGCACCTGCTTTACTTTATCTATTATAGCTTCCTGTTGAAGCTGACTTTTGTAACTATTTTAGAATGGCTCTGGCAGCTTGCTGGCGCCATTCTAAAAGAGTTACAAAAGTCAGCTTGAACTTTTGACACAATCCGTTCCATTCGCTGATTTTCGTTCGCGGATTTTGCGGGAAATTCGCGAATCTCGCGGATTGCAAATTTACCGAAAATCCGCAAAATCTGCGAGCGGAACGGATTTTCCGCTCTTGCTTAGTGCTTAGCAATCCACTGCCAGCCGCTCCCTGTCCTCTTCTCACTCCTGCAGGTCCCTGCTTTCTCCTTTTGTGATTTTTTTTCTTTCTCATCGTCTGTCTTCCTGACCTGTGTGTTTTCCCCTTGATTCCGAAAAATAAGTGCCAGTCCCCAAAACAAAGTGCCGGTGCCCCCCCCACGGCAAACACCAGCACAAATTAATCACTGTTTAAGTTTTTGATTTTTTCATAGTTTTTTTTTCTTTTCTTACTCCATTTTATGACATTCAGGAAATGATACTGCAGTAACAGTATTTCTTTCTATTATTTTACTTACCTTGTACATCGCTTTTCTTCAGTTATGTTTTTCGAATTGTGTGTCTTTTGGCAACCTTATGTATCTCACCTTATTATAGGGGCCATTGGGTTGGATGAGTTTTGTGGTGACAACAGTGAAGTGCAGAACCACAGCTATGCTGCGCCTTATCTAAGCTGAATACTGACTTTTCACTTGCCAAAAATGTGCCTGTGAACCGACTAAAGATGACCGAAAATTGGCGAGGGCATGGATTGTTTAGCCCAGACTAAGAATCACATCTAAACTGAGAAAATTCAAGTTGAGCATGTGAATGGAGACAAGACTTGAGCACTGGCAAGGGAAAGCCAACCTTGTGGGGGCAGTAAATGAGTGCCATTGAGGTGGATAATATGACAGATGTTTGAGGCACCCCGAGGCAGTGTTTGTAGCCAATTACCAAGTCCTCTGTCATTGGCCCACCTGCTGTGATGGACAACTCTGCCAAACTATAGAAATCCATTTGAAACTTGGAGGGGCCAACAGGGGCGGCTCTAGGCTCATGGCGGCCATGGGCAGGGAGCGTAGGTAGGGGGCACCGGGAGAGGGGGTCCGGGTGGGGTGGAGCCCCCCGGAGCTCAAGTCGGGGGGTCAGGGTGTTTGGAAGTGGAACAGAGCTGGAGGCCGCCAAATCCCTGCCAGGGGCTGCCACACAAATATGTATCCATCCTCAGAGGATTATTATATTAAGGATATATATTGGCATGTAGGCCCCTGGGGTTTGGCGGCCCTGTGCAGGTGCACAGCTTGCACATGCCTAAGGCCGCCCCTGGGCCAATATTACGTCAATGGAGAGGCAATTAAATCACAAACTGAGGGCAAGCACAGAGGTCCCACAAGCTGCAAGCCCCCATTGCTGTGACACCTTTCTGGTCCCTTATGCCTCCATGGTATATAGAGTGTGCAAGGAAGGAGGGGCAGGAGGGGAAGGGCATTTCTGCTTAGTCGCATACTACCCTTGCATACCTCACATAAGGGGTACAAGCAAGGGAGGATCGCAGTGGTATGCCTAGAGATGGACAAAGTGGCTACCCACACAAAACTAAACATACACGCTAAAGCAGAATATTAACCACACACACACACTCACTAACGAGAATCCAAATGATACAATCAGAATACAGGCTCAGGTTTGTGATGGGAATCTCGCCACCAGGATGTGAAGGGACCAGAACTCCTACGAAACTGCACAACCTTATTAACAGCAATACAGTGTTATACAAATCTCTGCAAACAAAAAAAAGCACAACAATGTTACACTCACAGACAATGGAAGAATGGGAGACATCTGCATCTGGAATGACCTTGAGAAATAAATATGACCTCCAATGGCCTAGAAAAGATCTCATGAGTGGTACTTAGGGAGGACAAGGGATAGGGTCAAGACTAAGAGTGTAACATACGGGCGGGAATGAGGCAGATGGTGAACTCAGACATGGCCCCATCCAGCAGACAGAGGCACAAGGTCACCTTAAAGAATGAGACAATTCTGGGAGATACGCTCAACAAGAATGGCCAAAAAGGGCCCAGGAATGGAACGGGTCAAAATCCAAGATCTCATGGCAGGGAGGAAAGAATAGACGAACGTGTGAAAGTATCAAACTAACAATTATCATCAAGACGTTCTGCACCAAGACTTGTGAAGAACACAAACTGGATAAACGTAACAAGTATCCAAAACTAGAAGTAAGGCAGCTTGACTTGGGGGGAGGTGGGTCGATTACGGCGGACAAGCATAGGCTAACACCCGCCCAAAGTTCATTAGTTTAGTTATGGGGCGACATGCGCTCTGCAAATTGGGGGAGGGGTGGGTAGTTAATAGCCCACAGTGCAGGGTAGCAGGGAGGGGGGAGTTTTCTTGATTGGGGTTTCAAAACTATATGTTAATAGTACACTGTGTTCAATGTATATTCACAACACACACTGGGGAAAAGGGAATCAAAGTGGTGAACAGAACACATAAACCCACACCGGAGAGGCCTGGTTATGTACGGAGCAGGAATCTGAATAATGGCAGTGACGACAATGACACACCTTGACAGGCAATACCAAGTGCCTCCGATGATTAACGAACCAGTCAGATGTGATCTCTTGATCATGACCTGGAATGTTAACGGCCTAGGTAACAAAATTAAGCGTACCATGGTGCTGCAGTATATTCGATGACATGCACCAGATGTAGTCATGTTGCAAGACACACACTTGATGGGCAACACATGCAGAGCACTGGATAGATTTGGCTATAAGCTACAGGCTTATGCTGGGTTCAGGTCCGGGTCCAGGGCGTGGGGATACAGGTCAAAAAGAAATTGCCATTAGTGCTTCAGAAAACATGGCAAGACAAACTAGGCAAATATTTTGCACTCTCCTGAGTATGGGAAGGCAGAGTTATCAATCTCTGCTAGGTATATATACCACCAAAGATGCATTCGAACACACTTCCTGAACTGAGCTTATTACTATTACAGTTGCCTAACTGGGTACTAATATTGGGAGGTGACCTAAATGCAGTAATGGACTCCGAAATGGACAAAATATCACATATGAAGGGTGTAGGAGGGACAGACACCCTAAAGACATTTGTGGAGGCAATGGGGTTGACGGATAACTGGCGCAAGCACAACCCACAGCCCGCACAATACACGTTCTTTTCAGCTCCTCACCGGGGATACTTACGATTAGATTTTTTCCTGATGTATTCAGTAATGTTGGGGTGTTTTCGCTGAGCATTGCCGAAGGCACATGTCCTATCCGACCATTCACCAGAAGAAGTGAGAATAATAGGCCCTACTAGAACAAATGCCCTGCCACCCCGCATTGACCACTGGCTTCTTAAGAACAATCAGATAAAGGACAAGATACATGAACACACAGTTCACTACTTCCAAGACAACTTGGGTTCAGTAGATTCCCCGGTAGTGATCTGGGAAGCTTATAAAACAGTAATACGGGGACAGGTGCAGGTTCTGCCAGGAAGAGAAAAGAAAGAAAGGAAATTGCAATATGACGCACTTGAAGAGGAACTAGTGCAATTAGAAAAGAAACTAGCAACTAAGCATGGGCGGAAAATCCGTTCCGCTCGCGAATTTTGTGGATTTTCGGTAAATTCGCAATCCGCGAACGCTCGCGAATTTACCGAAAATCCGCAAATTCGCACGCAGCGGATTTTTTTTTCTTGGTGATACAATTTTGCGGCGTGCGGTGTAAGTTCGCAATTGCGAACATGTAGGTGCGGCGGGCAGCAACAATCTCGCACTCGTGAAATTACAAAAATTGCAATTCTGCACAAGAAATCCACTAGCAAGCAGCATAGACCTTCTGAAAATGATGATTTTTATCAGAATAACTCCTCAGGTTGACATTTGCCTGCACTTTTTTGGATTTGAGGCCTTTTGACTTTCTTTGGATCACTTTTGGATTAGAAATCAACTTTCACAAGTAAGCTTGTTTGGGGCATTACAGTTGCTGTAATGCTGTTCTGCAGAAAAACGAGTTTTGCAAAAGTGAAAGCATTCAGCAGGTGCAAAAGTTCAAACTCATCATTAGTAACCATTCCCTGTAGTGCTTCCTGACTGGGGCCCCTCCAGAGTTCAGTTGCTAGTTGCAACAATTGTATGACCCTGCTCTGACCCTCACAGCAGGCTCATAGAATAGCTACAAGTAGGCCACAAAGGTCCTGGAAAAAAAATTGCACTGCAACAGAAAGCAAATTACAGATAAGGAAGCAGGTGCCAGACTGGAATTTTAAAACAGTGACACATTAATAAATCAAACCCAAATTAATTCATGTCAGTTGAAGCAGGGCAGGTGTGCTTGCTTTTTCCCCCCATAATCTACAGTGATGATGAACCAGAGGGTGGCATTGATGTACCAGAGGGTGGCATGGGTGAAACAGAGGGTGGCAGGGGTGAAACAGAGGGTGCTGGGAACCTGTGATTATGAACCAGACGTAGAAACAACATAATCGCGACCGTTGCGAGCCGACATGTAAGTTCGCAATTGCGAACTGGTACAAAACCCTCGCGAACTGGCAGAAATCCTTGCGAACACAAAAAAAATCTGCAAATTCACGAGAATTAGCGGATTTTGCGGATTGCGAGTTCGCAAATTCGCAAAATTTGCGAACGCCAGATTCGCAAAATTCGCCCATGCTTAATAGCAACCATGACAAAGCCAGACACACAACCTGCTCAGTCATTGAGGCCAAAGCAACAAGAGCTACGTGACATTGCAGAAGGGAAAGCTAGGGAATATGCAAGGGCAACCCAGCGGAGAATATACAAAATAGGAGACAAGGCTACTAAACTATCATAATGGATCAAAAAGAGGGACAGGGAGAGGATCTGGGTATTGAAGGTCAATAACATGAAGGGAGATTGCTGTACCATGGGAGGCATTTGCATCCTACTATGAAGCAACTATACAAGACCTTGACAACCTGCACTAAGATAGACTGTGTGGAGCTTCTAGCTGACATGCGCCTCCCTACTCTCATGCAGGCAGACCAGGAAGACCTGGTAATAGATATCGCAGAAGAGGAGGTTTGCGGGTCCATAGGCGCGTTGCAATCGGGTAAGGCGGCAGGGCAAAACGGTATACCAATAGAACGATATAAGGGGGTGGCGAGTTTGGTGGCGCCGCATATTCAGCACATGTTTGAGAAGTCACTAAAAATGGGTAGTCTACTGGGAGACCAGAGAACGGTGACGCTCGAGGTTATTCCTAAACAAGTCAAGGTCCTGGAAGATTGTGCCTCATATAGGCCAATTTCCTTGTTAAATGTAGAAGGGAAGGTCTTGGCCAAGATTATTGCAGCTAGACTCACCAAAATAATAACAGGACTGATACACTCGGATCAATCGAGTACTAGACTAAATCTACGGTGATTATACTGTGTACAACAAGCAGCCAGGGCCCAGCCGGAAGAAAATGCTATACTATTATCGCTTGATGCCCGTATGGCGATTGTAACCATAGAATGGCATTAACTGTTTGCGGTGCTTGAATGATTGGGCTTTGGCTCAAAGTTCTGAGCTTGGATACAGCTATTACACACAGATCCCCTAGCCAGAGTACGGGTAAATGGTGCAGTGTCAAGGAAGGTGGGACTTCGTAAGGGTATGAGATCGGGATGCCCGCTCACGCCCATTCTGTTTGCATTTGCACTGGAACCTTTGGCAACATGGGTCAGGGCTGACCTATAGATAAGAGGTATCCCGATCGGGGGACAGTGGGAGAGTGGGAGTAAAGAATCTCGTTATATGTGGATGACATTCTCCTATATATCGAGCACTTCACATATTTCAGCTATTTGGCAGCTATTCAGGGTCTCAAATAAATTGGGGCAAGTCGCTCATATTTGCACTGACTGGTGAAGTGCGCGCACTGCCAACCATAGCAAAAAAGTTATTAATTAAATCTAACTTTAAATATTTGGGAATGGTGATCACACAAACAAAGCAGGAGTTTAGGGATGAGAATTTAGCCCCCCAGCTTGATCGACTACAGAATGATGTGGCGCATTGGTGAAGGTTGCCACTTTCAGGTCTTTCATTTTGATCGGAGAGTCCTGGTCTTTCCTTATCTTTTTTGTATCGCCGTTCAGCATCTCTAGGCCTCTTCTTTCTTGGTGTATGGACAGTCTCTCTTTCTTTTTCAGGGTGGGCTGTGCCTCCTTTGGTGTAGCGTTCTTGGTATACGTGGCTGTGCCTGTCTTTGCAATGCTGCCGAAAGTGAACCTGCTCGGCCACTTTATCGACCTGGTTCTTGTTTTCCCGGACGCCAGGGCTACCTTCCAGAGCTTGGTGTTGACCCCTGGTTTGGCCACAGCACTCTTTGCCTTTGTCCGTTGCCTCGCTACAGCCCCCCTTTCCTGTGTGCCATGGGACGCGCTTCCGTTTCGCCTCGTGAGCGTCGTCGCCCAGGGCTTGTATGTGTCCGGCTAGTGCTGCCTTTGTTGCGGTGTGCCAGTGTGGTTTGCTTGTGGTTTGCTTATGCGACCGCTGTGGGCTGATGTGGTCTGGTTAGGATTGCCTCTCCTAAGATGGCCACCGCTTCGCCCTCCTCTTTACTGGCTGAGCACTCCTGCTCGCCGGCCGCCGCTTGATGTGCTCCGGTTTCGATGGGCTGCGTTGTTAGCGGACCAGCCGGCTGGCGCTGCCCTAGGTGCGATGTGATTGCGTTGTTTAGGTCGCACGTCCGCACTCTTGTCTGCTCTGGGCTGGCTGGTAAGGACTGCCCCTTCCAAGATGGCCGCCGCCTTTTTCCTCTTCTTTTGCCGTTTCAAGGTGCGCTTCCGATTGCTGTGCCTTTGTGCCTGTTAAAAGGCCTGTAGTGCCCGTTCCCACGTGCCGCTTTGCACCGGCTTGGCTTGTGTTGCTCGGCTCAGGCGCGCTACCGCAGCTACCGCAGCAGTGTCCCTCGCCCTTCCCAAGATGGCCGCCGCCGTTTTGTTTTGCCGTTTGGATGTGCACCGCCCCGGTTTTCGCCGACCGCTACACTGGCTGCACTCCGCTTGGTGCGAGATAGGCAGGGCTTATTTGCGCCGCTTGGGAGCTGCCTTCGTGCGTTCGCGCTGCAGATTCGGGGGAGTGCCTCGCTACTCCGCTTGTGCACCACTTCGCTACAAACCGGCTTCGCCACCCACCTTTGCCTTCGTGTGTGGCCGCCTGCAGGCCGCCCGCTCAACCTCTGCGCCTTCTCGCTTGGTACACGTCCGGTGATGAGCTTGGCTCGCCTTGCTTCTGTTGACCGCTGCACTCCTTGTTGCGCTCCAGCTCGCGATCAAGATGGCCGCCTTGTTTGTCTTCAGGTTAGAGTTGTTCCTTTTGTGCGCGCGTCCGTCTTTGTACAGCCATCCACCGCCTCTGCTACCTCTGCTATGGATGGTCTTCCGACCGTATTTACCACTTTGCCACGTTGATCCTGGCTTAGGATGCTCCTTATAGCTCCCAGTCGTTGTGGCTGGGGCTGCCTCTTTACTGCTCCGCCATCTTGGGCTTTGCTTCGCTGTTCCGAAAAGTGGGTTTTTTACTGGTTATGCCGTTTGTTGCTTACTCAGGCCTTCCCCGTCTGCTGCTCGAGGAGGAGGGGGTAGGCTCCTGTGCAGCATTACTTGAGACACTGATACCCAAGCTGACCGGCATAAAATTTGAGAAAGCTTTGGAGATTGACAAAGCCTACAGAATCCCCGCCACAAAACAAGCGCACATGAAAGGTCCAAGAAGATCATCTGCAAACCACTAAGATCCAGCCACACGATGCCATCTTCGCCTTCGCACGAAGAGGCCAAACCCCTACCTGGAAGGGCAAGAAGATAATCTTCACCCAAGACCTTTCAAGAGGAACGGTGGAAGCAAGGAAAGGTTTTCTCGCGCTCAGAGACGCCATGAAAAGAGCAAGGATAACCTTCAGCTTTGTAGGCCCAGCGAGAATGAAGATAGTAGATGGGCAGGACACACGTATGTTCGACGACCCAGCAGAATTACGCAAGTACCTCAGGAAGCCAGAACAGGAAGAGATGGAACAGACAAGCCCCGGTACGGCAAAAAGAAGAGCCTCCTCAGACAGCTCAGGGGCGGAAGACAAAGGGGCAGCAGGTGGCAGATAATAACCTACCTCGGAAACAACAGTTACCTCAGGAGAATAGAGACGACCACATCAGAAAAAGAAGCTACCTCAACAAGAGGACTAAGGTCCGCGGACAACTTAGGAACACAAGACTTTCATACCATGCAGGGCGTCATCGATCTCAGGGAACAAAGACTACCTCACACAAGGAACAAGGACTTTGTACACTTGGATGACAATATCCTTTACCTAAAACGGCGCAGCACGGGGGGGGGCTATGAGGTGCTTCACATGCTTCGTACGGACCCGGGGGAGCGGAGGGCGGGAACCGTTGCTGTCGCACGTTTACAGTACGTTGACAGGGGGGAGGGGGGCGGGAGGGCGGGGAGGGGGTGAGGGCCGGGGGGGAGGCCATGTAGCACGGACAATCTTAGCCTGGTGGAAGCACTACTCTTTCTTTCTCTTCTTTCCTGTATCCACACACAACCCACCATCCCATCCTACATCCCAGGGGGGCGCCAAGGTCAGGGGGCAGTTGGCAAGCAAGCACAGACCAAAGAGCAGAGACAGAGAACCTTCTCTATGGCAAAGCGACAACACGAACATACCATGATGCCACCTGACACTAGCGGCCAGGCACAGATAGTCTCGGACATAAAAATAGTGTCTCTTAACGTCAAGGGCCTCAATCACCCCGTCAAGCGACGGAAAACATTAGAACACCTAAACAGACTGAAGTCTGACATATACGTCCTCCAAGAAACTAGAGTGTCCGCGGAAGACGCTAACAGGCTCAAAGCCAACTGGATTAGCGAGGTGTTATGCTCACCGGCAGTCAACAAAAAGGGAGGAGTCATTACCATAATCAGTAAGAAAGGGAAGTTCCAGGTTCATAACAATAAGGCAGACACCGAAGGGAGAAGGCTGATCACTTCTATTAAAAGAGGTGACGAAATAATACACATAGCAAACATATATGGGCCAAACGCGGTAGACAAAAAATTCTGGGAGGGCCTAGAGAATGAGCTAAACAAGATCCCACTGGGCGAACTACTAATCGCGGCAGGGGACATGAACCAGGCGATGGATAATGCCATAGACAGACACCCACACAGACCCAGCCACACAGCACAAGAACAGAACACACTCAAAAACCTATGCACCAAACTCGCACTAGCGGACCCGTGGAGGCTACAAAACCCTAGTGCCAGAGAATACACCTTCTACTCGCACCCCCACAACTCTTACAGTAGGATAGATTACATACTCATGTCCGAAACACATACACACCTGACTGACTCAACTGAAATAGGGCCCATAACAGTCTCAGACCATGCACACATATCTCTCTCACTAAGTGGCAAGCATAACGAAACACCAAGCAGGAGGTGGCGCCTTAACAGTGACATACTCGAGAACCCCGCCAACATTACCGAAATAGAGGCAGCGATCAGAGAATATCTCCTGTACAATGACACAGCAGACACAGAGGCAGCAACATTGTGGGACGCGCTTAAAGCAACAATAAGGGGAAGACTCATGAATATTAAAGCACGCATGAACAGGGGCAGGAACAAAAAAATCAAAGAACTGGAGGAGCAGATTAAGGAATTAGAGAGGAACCACACGACCAACTTAATGGACAGGAATACACTCACAACACTAACAAAAAAAAATATGAGCTAAATAGAATCTTAAGCGAAAGAGCCTCCACATGGATCAACAAATACAAATCCATTAACTTATGCTCGGCCAACAAAGCAGGGAAAGCCCTGGCTGGGTACCTGAAAGCCAAGCAAAGGCAACACGCAGTAGCGGCAATCACAGACACCGATAACAAGACACACACAACGAGCAAACAAATCCTTGAGACTTTCAGGAGGTTCTACAAAGACTTTTACACTGCTGATGCCTCACTGGAGGCAGACGGCGGAGCTAACCTGCTAGAGAAGCTCGAGCTACCCAAACTGAGCGACGAACAGAGAGAGGCCTTAGACCAAGACATAACAAAAGCAGAAGTAGGGATGGCCATAGACTCACTAAAACCTAACAAAGCCCCAGGGCCGGACGGCTTCACAGCTGCTTTCTATAAAAAATTCCAACCGTTACTCAAAGACACCCTAGTCAGAATATTCCAGGCATGCGCCGATAAAGGCAATATGACTGACTCAATGGCAGAGGCAAACATTATTGTTATCCCCAAGGAAGGGAAAGACCCCCAGTTCCCACGCAACTACAGGCCAATCTCCCTAATCAACGTGGACTGCAAAATCTACGCAAAAATCATAGCAGCGAGACTAAACACATATCTCCCATCGCTCATTCATAAAAATCAGGTGGGCTATCTGAAAAACAGACTCTCGCAAGACAACACCAGACTGTTATGCCATCTAATCAATCGCACGGCCAGCAGTGCGGAGAAGGCTGTCATGATCGCATTAGATGCAGAAAAAGCCTTCGATAGAGTCTCATGGCCCTTCCTGAACCAGTGCATGCTCAAGTTTGGACTGGGCGAGAAATACAGGGGAATGATCATGGCCCTCTACAATCGGTATGTTACAAATTAAGCACTGTAAAATACCAATCTCGCCAGGTGGAATATTTATTGGGTGCTGTATTTCCACTTTATTCTAATTAACACAACTCAGAATGGCAGGCGAGGGGGCTTAATTCGAGTAAAATAGAGGTGTCATGTCATAACCGGTGATTAAGGAGTGCCTACCTGCTACCCCCCACTACCCAATGCATATATTCTCATGAACCTTTGTGGCTTAGCTTTCAATGGTGACTGTATATACCAGTTCAGAGGTATGGCAGGATGAGTGGTGGGACTGTTGCGTATACCAGTTCAGTGGTGTGGAGGGGTGAGGGCTAGGACTGTTGCGTATACCAGTTCAGTGGTGTGGCAGGGTGAGTGCTGATACTGTTGTGTATACCAGTTCAGACGTATGGCACGGTGAGTGCTGGGTCTGTTGCATATACCAGTTCAGAGGTATGGCAGGGTGGGTGCTGTGGCTACTGCGAATACCAGTAAGGAGGTCTGGCAGGGTGGGTGCCGTGGCTGTTGCATATACCAGTTCAGAAGTATGGCAGGGCAAGTGCTGTGGCTGTTGCGTATACCAGTTCAGTGGTATGGCAGGGTGAGTGCTGTGTCTGTTGCATATACCAGTTCCAAGGTTTGGCACCTGCGGGGGCAGCTCAGTACCGAGACGAGGTACCGACAGACAGAGCGGGGCCTCCTCCCCTGAGCTGTAGCCAGGTAGAGGTGAGGTATCTTATCCTACAATTGAGGATAATCCCAGTAAATCCTGATACAGCCTCGCAGGATTACTGGTTTCGTATATACTTTTCATTGCTTTTTATAATTTGAGCACTAGTCCATAAATAGCAGCAGCGCTTCTTAATATCTATTTGGTCCTGAAGAAAGCCACCGATACACATTGGTGATCACTTGGCTGAAACATGTTGACCTCATTTAGTGAACAGTTTTAAATCTAAACTGTTCCACGCACTGCATTTTTTAACCCTGCCAATGAGAGCAACCCAATAAAAAGAAATTATTTTTGCATCTTCCAAGGCAGTTTTAGATCACTATTAGTCCTTCTCACCTTCTTTTTTGCGCTGTGCCCTCACCACACTACACTTTCTCATATGGGATTTTAGCATCCTAATTACACTGGGGAACATCATTTGAAAACATCCCTGAGCTCCTCCCTCACAGTGAGGGAGTTGTAGCCCTCAGCAGGACTAGGATTTCCTGTTCGTAGGAGGAACCCATATGATGAAGCATGTCACCTACGGGTGAGTGAGGGTTCTAGTCCTCAAGGGATAAATCCCCCCCATTTTTTACACTTTACTTGTAGAGGGAACGTAACCGTTTTCACCACACAGAATCCACGTGCCAAATATATAGACCCGAGGTAGGATAGTGTTTATGGTTATGTATAGAGGAAGTTCTCCTCGCTGATCTCTAAACTTAATTCCCTAGGACCTTACCCCACCATTTTGTTGTTATAATGGCAGGGTTAGTGCCATGACTATTGCGTATACCAGTTCAATGGCATGGCAGGGTGAGTGCCTGGACTGTTGCATTTACCAGTTTGGAGGTATGGCAGGGTGAGTGCCGGGACTGTTCCGTATACTAGTTAAAAGGTATGGCAGGGTGAGTGCCAGGACTGTTGTGTATACTAGTTTAGGGATATGGCAGGGTGAGTGCTGTGTCTGTTGCGTATACCAGTTCCGAGGTATGGCAGGGTTAGTCCCATGACTGTTGCGTATACCAGTTCAGTGGTATGGCAGGGTGAGTGCCAGGACTGTTGTGTAAACCAGTTCAATGGTATGGCGGGGTGAGTGCTGGGACTGTTGTGTAAACCAGTTCAATGGTATGGCGGGGTGAGTGCTGGGACTGTTGTGTATACCATTACGGAGGTATGGCAGGGTGAGTGCTGGGACTGCGGGGCATACCAGGTCAGAGGTATGGCAGGGTGAGTGCTGGGACTGTTGCGTATACCAGTTCAGAGGTATGGAAGGGTGAGTGCTGTGACTGTTGGATATGGTCAGTGCCATGGCTGTTGCGTATACCAGTTCAGTGATATGGCAGGGTGGGGGCTGTGGCTGCTGTGTATACCAGTTCAATGGTATGGCGGGGTGAGTGCTGGGACTGTTGTGTATACCATTACGGAGGTATGGCAGGGTGAGTGCTGGGGCTGCGGGGCATACCAGGTCAGAGGTATGGCAGGGTGAGTGCTGGGACTGTTGCGTATACCAGTTCAGAGGTATGGAAGGGTGAGTGCTGTGACTGTTGGATATGGTCAGTGCCATGGCTGTTGCGTATACCAGTTCAGTGATATGGCAGGGTGGGGGCTGTGGCTGCTGTGTATACCAGTTCAGTGGTATGGCAGGGCGGGTGCTGTGGCTGTTGCATATACCAGTACAGAGGTATGGCAGGGTGGGTGCGGTGGCTACTATGGATTACCAGTTCAGAGGTATGGTAGGGTGGGTGCTGGGACTGTTGAATATACCAGTTCAGAGGTATGGCAGGGTGGGTGCTATGGCTGTTGTGTATACCAGTTCAGAGGTATGGTAGGGTGGGTGCTGGGACTGTTGAATATACCAGTTCAGAGGTATGGCAGGGTGGGTGCTATGGCTGTTGTGTATACCAGTTCAGAGGTATGGCAGGGTGGGTGCGTGGCTGTTTCGTATACCAGTTCAGAGGTATGGCAGGGCGGAAGCATGACTTTTGCATATACCAGTTCAGTGGTATGGTAGAGTGAGTGTTGCTCTGATGACCCTTTGGTGGATGCTCTCCAGTTCCAGGACGGTGACTGAATAGCACTTGGTCATGGACATTACAGAAACTGCTCCCATCCACCAGGGAAATATTGGATCTCCTGTGGTTTAGAATACGACTCTGAACAGTATTATTAATTGCTCTGTTAGCACATCTTGAAGTTACTGTTCTGTAAAGAGCTTGAACCTCCAGTTCTAAACAAGATGCCAGCTGTCACTGAGCTATATTTGGTGACCATCGAGCTGAACCTGGTCATTACTGACTTGTTCCTCCACACAACTGCCTCTCCTACTTTGTAAACATCACTGCTGTTGTCACTCTACGCCTCTCACATTTCAAACTCTGGAATTAGTAACATATTTGAAGACAAAGAAAGCAGTGGATTTAATTTTTAATGGCAGTAGATTTGCTGCAAGATACTGTCTGGACCAGGCGGTCCACACCTGGGCACTTCCTTGCAGGGTGTACAGGGACTAGGCTTCCTTTCCTTGCACCTGGGGCCGGGCTGCTGTGGTGCTTTCAAGTGTTGATGGTGCAGGCAGTGTGTTAGCATCTGTCGTTGACGATTGGGTGCAAGGAGGAGGTCTTGGAATTTCTTCCAGGTCAGCCGGGGCACTAGAGGCATCAGGGTGGTGTTTGACACAGAAGTGCAGGCGCCATGTTGGGGAGGTAGGCTTCTCATGGTATTGATCCCAAGACTTTATTCTTCCAGGGCACGTTTTGGCAGTTTCTTGTTTTTTAGGTATGAAAGGCTTTGCAATCAGTGGGGTTTTGCTTCACAATGCCTCCGTTCTATTTTGCCAGCTGGAACTTGACCCTCCAGTATTTTTGTCCTTGTGATTTTTGCCTCATTTGTTACCTAATATTAAGAGTATTTTTCCTTCTTTGTTGTAATTAGCAGACATGTTATGAGATTGGGGTTGCTCAACCGCTGTAAGTAAGATGAGCACAGGACAACTTACCTACTGAAACGGATTGCCCTTACCAAAACTCCAAGAAAACCAATTTATAAGAGAGCATCAGTTGCATCCTGCAGTCGTGGCATACCTTGTTTAATAGGAGCAGAGAGCACCAGAAAGAGTGAACTGGCCCCCTATAACGATGTCGCTCTTTGCTATCCCTTACTTTCTTTCTTTACGCCTCTATGCATGAAAGTGCAAGACGGCAAAATTAATTTAAATGTCAGCAATATGTTAGGAAATCTGCAATTACATGTATTTACACTTATATTGTTTATAAAGAAATTCCCATGCGCTAAATAAGTTACAGAAAGGGCCATACGATAGTGGGCTGGCGTTCCCAGATATTCATAAATACTACTGGGCTACAGAATTGGTGACACTCCATGACTGGGTATTTGGAGGAACTGACAAACTGGATTACCAGGTAGATCACTGGGCGATGGGTAGAGGTGGGTACCTGAAAGCCCTGTACACTAAAAAAGTGACTAACGGGCTCCCAATTCATACACAAACAATGAGACAATGGAGAGAAGCAAACAAATTTCTAGGCTGGGAAGGGAAACTAAAAGAACGCACTCCACTGTGGGAAAGCGACCTGTTGACGGAAGTGCATGATCTACAGGGGTTTCACGCGTGGGTATTACTGGGCATCGAATACCTGGGTGACATCTGGAAAAGGGGAAAAATTATCAACTTTGAGGAATTGCAATCCGAGTACAAAATGTCAAACTCTGAAAAATTTAGATAAATACAGCGGAAACACGCCCTAAGATCACACGTGCACACAGGAGAAAAAATATCAGAGATAGCCCCGCTAGAAGACAGAATATTGGCAGACCAAATACCAGATAAGGCAACTTCACTCATTTACAAAAAATATATAAATAATGCTCCAGACCCATTATTGGCCCTTGGGAAAAGTGGGAATCAGATGTGGGGATTTTAGAAGAGGAAGACTGGTTGACAGTTATACAGAGCCCTAGAGAAGTAGCTATAAGGGCACGTTTCAGATTGATTCAAATCAGAATTATACACAACCAGATCAAAACGATATAAAATGGGAAAATGTGACTCAAGCGCATGTGCAAGAGGTTGAGGGGAAGAAGGCACATTCTTTCATACAATATGGACAGGGCACAAGTCCTAAAAAAAGAAGTGGGGGGACTCTCCAAAGTAGGCGTGGTCACAGGAAGTGACATCACGGCAGGAAGTGACATCACGACAGGAAGTGACATCACGACAGGAAGTGACATCACAACAGGAAGTGACATCACGGCATGAAGTGACATCACGACAGGAAGTGTCAGTCTCAGATCTGGGTGTCATACCTTGTGGGCCCTTTGCAGCGTAATTTGTTAAGTGCTAGGCCACAACATTCCTTGTGGCAAAGTACGTGCGGACAATAATTCCTGTGATGAGGAGGCCATTTTCATCATAGAGGCCTTTGTGCATTTGTGGTATGCGAACAAGGTTGATGTACCATGCCACACGGGATTTGAATGTGTGTGTCACTTGCCATATTGGAAGAGCTAAGATTGTCCCCAGTGACTACTGAAATTGAAGGGTGCTGAATGGGTATACTAACAAATTTCGACTAACCACACATGGACAAATATCAGTACATGACCGATTTGTGAAAACAAAGAACCATACATCAGTTCAACCACATCAAAAAAGTTATTTGAATGGAACAGGAATCATACATTTAACTTGAGTTAGAATTTTCACTTTTTGCAGTCGGTCTGAGTGTACAAAATCGACGTTTTTGTGGTGATGTGTGGTTCTTCTTTTTTACTCAAGGGGAGTGATCATATAACATGTATGTGATTTATTTATATGCCTGTTTATCCTTCAAATAGGGATGTGATTGCTGTGATGTTCACTAATGATCAGCGATGTATGTTATTTTTACCTAGCAACCCATTTGATAAATCCAATCCCATGTATCTGATAGACACAACGTTCTGTAAAACAAACGCTATTGACTAGTATTCTGAAGCTTAGCATTTTGTCTAAAGCCTTACCAAGATTAGGACAAGAAAGAGGTATTTCCCTACTAGAACCAGATTGTATGCCAGTTATTTTTTATTGTGTGAGCTGGACCTGCTGAACAGTGAGCGCAGCTGTGTTGATGCTCTGTCCTATCAGAAAGTTGAATCTCCTTCAGTGCCATCGTGGGTGACAGAGTGCTGAGCGGGTACAAGCGAGAGGCTGCACTCAGGTGAAGACAGGAATGACAGCAGACTCACTATAGCATTGTCTGGGAATTCAGCAAAACATTGAAGAGCAGGCGTCACAGGGGCAGCATGGCGTGGGTCGGTGTCAGCCCCTAACACAGAGGTCTTCAAACTATTTTGGTCTGAGCCCCCCTTAAACAAAATGTTTTGAAGTTGGGCCCCCTCCAAAACTAATTGGCAAGGATTTGGGGAGTGGAAGGGATGATTACAGGGGGCAGGGATCATGAGACCATTTCAGGGGTGCTTTTCTGGAGCTTGTAATCCACACTAAATGTGCAGCATCAAACAAGAACAGAATTGACCACAAACATAATTGGAGTCCTGTGGGCCTAATGCACCCCACCTGCTGCACTAATGATGGATGTAGCCCTGAGAAACAAGCGATTTTCTCTTCTTTCATTCCTTCTCCACCAAGTCCGACCGTCACTTCAATCGCAAAACAGGTCCAGTCTCTGAAAATGAGCTACTGCATGCTTCCCCAGTTGTTTTACGCCAATGGCATCATCCTCCCCAATACTAGCGAAGGGAAATGAGCCCCCATGGCCAAATTCTATTTTAAAACATTAATAATTATGATGCAGTGGGCCCCTTGACAAAAGTGTCACTGCACTTGCTTCACTAATATTAGCTGCTGCCTTGCTGTTGCCTTTGCACTTTAACAACCTGGGATCCCATCCCACGCCAAGCCTCTCCCTCCCATCCCTCCTCACCCTCTCGTCTCTCTGATGCCCAAATCATGGTGTTGCCTCTGTTTAATTTCCCCCCTCCCTTGGGTCATTTCTCCAAGGCTCAAAGAAACACTGGAGACAAACACAAAAATCTCTCCCTAACCATTAATCAAACAATAGGTCATAGATCCTAAATGAAAAAACTGTATCATTGTCCCACAGGTCAGTTATTTATAAAGTTATTTTTATTATTCTTGTTGTACCAAAAGATATCATTTTATTTAAATATACAGAAATACAGTATGTAAAAACGACAATCATTGTAATGCAAGCACAGAGAGACCCCAACATGTGAATAATACACAAATTCAAGAAACTGGCAAAAATGGAAACACTGCCCTAGGCCTCTTATGCACCTGCAGCATCAAAGATGCCTACAGCTCTGCAAAGCAGGCTCTCTACTCTTTTCCATGTATAGGACAGATGACCAAAGCAGGTTTTCTTCAAAAAATAACCACACGAATAGCACAATTAGCACCCCCTCGGAACAATAATGCCCTGGACCCTAATGCTAGCAAGGAAAATGCATCCCATGTTCTTTTTCATAGCAAGACTGCCATAACTGAGATCTAGTGCCCACTCACAGAGTGTGTGTGGAGGGGGAGGGCTCATGTGCTGCAAAACAGATTGAGAACTGAAGAAGTAACATGCCTGCTCACCAAGGTGCCCGCTACCTGAAAGAAATGCAAATGTGTGAAATGGATGGAGCCAGTGTAGACTTTAATTATTAGAGTCACTCCGTTTAATGGTACAAATATTTATTCTTTCTGAGAGGAAATGCATGCGTCCATTAAAAGGAGTGCGCCCTTTTAATGAGCATATATAAAAATATTTACATTAGATGTAGTCTGGATTCTTATCACTAAAATGGTTATTTTTAAAGCAGATGTTTTTATCACAAACAGTATGTTGCTCCAGTCTGTTTTATACAGAGTGATACAGTTTTAAAAAAATGACATTCACAGTGCTTTCTGTCACAGACTGAGACCTTGTAGCACTATAAGCAAGTCACTTTTCATCACTGCACCAATCAGGATTTAATTCTGTGACTCAGTCGTCACACACAAAGGCAACTGATGTGATCACAATAGCTAACTGAGGTTTCATAAGGTAAAAGAGTATATTTACTTTTCGTTAGTTTAACTTGCATTTATTTTTCAACTGAAGTGTGCATCTTTATTACAAATATAATTACATCTTCAAAAATAAAAAATAAATTAGATATAGCATTTACAAAATGTAATATAGTCTTGCAGATAGGAAGATGTAGTTTCTATGTCAAACCCGATGTCTCAAACTGCGTAACCTCAAAGTCCTTTTAGAATGGTCACTGTGGTGTGGTAATTGTGTGTAGGACAAGTGACCATCATGTCTGTCAATGCCCCAATGAGCATGCAAAGTGACAAATGCCATCCATTTACCACTCTCCTGCTGCAATCTCCACACTTGAAAAAAAAAATCGGAAACAATGAGAGCACTTTATCGTCACCAGCTCCAAAATACAAAAATGCAGCAGTATGTCCTGTGAGGTTCTACTCGTGCAAGGTTTATTTTTCTCAAAAAAAAATCCCTGTTTGTTGTGCCTCCCAACAAGTAGTTCTTGAAAACTAGATTCAAAGTCCTCTTCAGTAACAGCTTAAAAAGCATTCATTCATTTTAGTTTGGTAGCAAGTGTTCACAATCATCAAAGGTGTACAATGGCTATAAAAAAGCATATTCCCTGTTTTAATGTTAAGCAGTCTGTATTAGTGAGTGGCAGTCTGTCTGTTTCTGCTTGTCACTGGTCAGATTGCAGCCAAACATCTCCTGTGATACATGGGTCATGTATAAGAATCCATCTTCAGCCTTATGATCCCAATACACTTCTGAAATTGTGACAAACATGGACGGTAAGGTCTTGTAATTCACCATAAAGAAAAAAGCCTGTGTTGTGGATAAAGGTAATTGGCATCAAACAATGATCTTAATTTGTGTCATGGTCAGCTGTTCAGGAAAAAGAAATGTTCTTTGTCTAATACAGGCAAATACTTTTCTCTTTGATACCTTTCACTCACCACTGGTAGTTTGGACGGAAACTCTCTGTTTCTATCACCCACCTCACCTTTCCCGGTTGCAAAACACATCCACATTTTGGACGGGATTGATTTTAGTTTCTCTGCAGACTTTCCATGCCATTCCCTGACAGATTTACGCTGTTGCCTGCTGAACACAGAACTACATCACGCCCTCTATGCCTGATTGACAGTTAATTGATAATTTGCCCTCGAGTGGTGTGCGTGTTTGTATATGCAATTATTCCAAGGTGAACAGCAAACAATGGAATGCTATTTTTTTCTTCTTTTTAGCCAGGTCTTTGACCGCAACTTCACACTTGCTGGCCTCCCCAATGCCACTTAGTACCATCCTTTCACTTTTTTGTGGCGTTTAACTGCAGCATTTAAATGAAGACAGCCTAGAACGGCGCCTTTTGCGCTTCCAGGCTTTCTTCATTCACATGTAATTACAGACCTATTCGCGCCCCCCTGGCAACACATCCACGCCCCCCAGGGGGGCGCGCCCTACAGTTTGAAGACCTCTGCCCTAACATGATGCCAGTCCCCTGCAGACATGCACGCTCTCACTGATAACCAGTTTTCCTTCTTACATGTCCCCTACACTGGCTCAACCCATGCGCGTTGAGCACAAGTAATCCTAGAGTCCTGAAGCCACAAGGCCAGTCTCACTTATTTGCCTGGAATCACAGGATAGTGAAAAGGATAGTGAACTGACATCCAGCCTGGAACCGGCTTCCCCTGTTCCCACTTCGACAGACTTCGACAGCATTGAATCTTTTGCCCATTCACAATACCCTCTCTTCTTACAGCAGGCCTTGAATAGAAGTTAATTGTTTTAAGGCGTTCCCAGATGCACTGCTTCGAGCTATTCATGCAGCACGGTGGGTGGTAAAGAGCTGTGAGGTGTTGAAACATTCACCAGGAGCCAGCGTCGCCTACCCTCTTCTGAACTTCATCACTGCATTGGGGAGGGGGGTTTGCTTAAAACGTAGACAGTTAATGAAGCGTTATTTTACGTGCGACTGAGATCCGAACGCAGAGCGGCATTTGTCCTGCATTGTTTACTTTGCAATGGTGGACGCGGTTTTGATTGAGCAGGGTGGACGGCGTCCACCCTGAAAAACCCTCGAAAATAAGTGGGGGGATGCCGTCCACCCGCGTGGTACCCCGACTCGTGCCCTGAATATGGAGCTGCCCCGGGTTGCATTGATACTGGAATACAATTTTAGCAGTAATGTCCAAGATTGTAGAACAAGCTGTCTCAATGGAAGCCCATTGGCACATATTATGGGTCACGGTAGAAGACAGCTGGACAAAATATATTAAAATATGGTTGATGCTGGCAGATGTGGTTGCACACCTAAATATATCCGGAGATTGGGGAAGCTGCAGTCACCCACAGTGAGAGAATGGGAACAAGACCTCGATTGGTGCTGCTTGATAGAGAAGATAATTTACTAGAACTGAGCCTGTCCCCGAAAGTGGGACAAAGTGTGGGGATTGTGGGTTAAATATAGAGTACTGTAATTGCGGGGACTATGTCAAACTGTGGAATATAAGGGGTTGTTGTCATCAGGGTGGGTACTGAATGATGAACTATCAACTGATCTTGAAATGTGATCAGTGATGGAAAAAAAAGTAATGATTGCCTCAGAGAACCAGAGCCTGTAAAGGAAAAAAAATGTTCAGTGGTTGTGATATTGTATTAAACATAAATGTACCTAATGAAATAAAAATAATTAAAAAAAAAGACTATAACATACTCCTGTATCTTGTGGTTTGTGTGTTTACAAGGGAAGCTTCTAGTGTCCCCCCAACCACAATGAATATTTCCGACTTCTGCATGAGAGCCAGGCAATTGAGGGTACTCCCGGGAAAACCCTCTAGGCACTCCACCTGGAGGCTGAATATGCAAATGTGTACCGCCTCTTTAGAGAGCCACAAAAATAACAAGCATTGGCAATGTCAATAGGTTTCACATTTGTGAGAGTTAGAGCTATTGGCAGAGTAAAGGACAGTCTTTCATCCATGTGTTATGGAGTGGAGTGGATGTATGTGGTGTGAAGTGGAATTATGTGGGTTGGATTGGAACTGTTACTTGAATTACCAGGCCAGGCCATTACCGAGGGAATCTTTCCCTCCGTATGGAAATCGGCGGTAGTTAAACCGCTTTTGAAAAAGGCCTCCCTGGACCCGGGAGTATTAAAAAATTTCCGCCCTATCTCCCTACTGCCGGCCCCCGCAAAGATACTGGAGGCTCATTTAAATCGCCATCTTACCGCCTTTATGGAAGACTCCAATCTTCTAGATATCTCCCAACACGGATTTCGTAGTGCCCATAGCACAGAATCCGCTCTCACTGTTGTGGCCAATACAATTCGGTCGGAAGTTGACAGAGGCCATACTACTCTTTTGGTCCTCCTCGACCTCACGGAGGCCTTTGATACCCTGTCTCCCGCGGTCTTGGTCGCCAGGCTGGGGGAGATAGGGGTTGGTGGTCCGGCACTTAGACTCCTGTCTTCCTTCCTTCATGAAAGGGAGCAACAAGTAAAGCTGGGTGATTTTCTGTCAGCCTCTAGGCCTCTGCAATGTGGAGTCCCACAGGGGTCTGCCCTGAGCCCCCTGTTGTTCAACATATATGTGACCCCCTTGGCCTCAGTTGTAAGATCTTTTGGCTTCGAGGTGTTGTCATACGCTGACGACACCCAAATTCTGGTCTCCCTTTCTCAAACTAAACGGAGACAAAACAGAGGTCCTGATCTTTGGGGGGAGACAGGACCTCTGGTCTAATGAAAGGTAGCCGTCGTCCCTTGGAGACTGTCCGGTCCCTTCCCATTCGGCCAGAAGTCTGGGGGTCCTGTTTGATACCACTCTCTCTTTTGACCTTCAAGTCAATATGACCGTATCTACCTGTTGCGGTATCATCAGGACTCTAATTTCTAATTTCTAATTTAAAATATTTCTAAAGCGCAGCGTACACCTTGCGGTTTCTTGGCGCTAGGGGGATCAGCAACTGAGGGAGAGAGACCAGAAGAAAAGATAAGAGGAGACATAAGAGAGTTTTAAGAGGGGAAGGCCTGGCTGAAGAGGAACGTTTTCAGATCTCTACGAAAGGGGAGGTACTGGGAGGTACTCTCCGAAAAATTGCACCTTACCTCTCCCTGGCTGCCGGGAAACAAGCAACAGTGGCTCTGGTCTCCTCGAGACTAGACTACTCTAATGCTTTATATGGAGGTATAAATAAATCTGCGGTCCATCGACTCCAAATGGTCCAGAACGCGGCGGCTAGGATGGTCTTGGACCTTCCCCGGCTCGCCTCAATCTCTCAGGCCCGGAAAGACCTCCACTGGCTACCTGTCCAGGTCAGAATCTCCTTTAAACTCCTCTGTCTGGTCCACGGGGCCTTTCATGGCTATGGCTCTAAAGGTGGCAGCTCCCTTCTTCAGCCTTACCCCCCAAGCAGAGTGCTACGATCTTCCTCTCATAATCTTTTTATGATTCCGAGATTCTCAAAGGCCAGATGGGGAGGCAGAGCCTTTTCCACCCTGGCGCCCCGACTCTGGAACTCCCTTTCTCCTGAACTGGCCTCTCAACCCTTGCCTAGGTTGTTCCGTAAACAACTGAAAACCTGGCTCTGTCGGGATGTTTATTCGTAGACCCTGTTCTTGGTGCTTAAAGACTTCTGTTCTATGTTTGTTCTTGTGCTGAAAGACTTCTGCTGTATGTCTGTCTTGTCCACGTTGTTCTGTATGGCGCCTTGATGCCCTTGGGCTAAGTCGTGCCTTATAAGACCCATTTCATTCATTCATTCAATTGTGTGGTGTGGTGCGGTGTGGAGTGGATGCTTGTAGTGCAGGTGTCTCCAACTAGTCAATCGCGAGTTATGAGTGACTCGCAGAGAACTTAAGAGTAGCTCCCACTCATGAGTCCGTTTATAACTAAGAACTGCAATAAATAAGTGTTAGGTTTTCCTTTTAATTTTAAGGATAGGCTGCGTTTATTTTGCATTATTTTCAGACTGCCGAAAGCAGAGCCTGATAATATACAGAGCTCAATCAATGTATGACCCAGGTGGACCACTGAGGTGAAGAACTGAAGCACAGAGGTACTTAATTCTTAGATAAAAGTCGTTGTAAACCTAATATTGGAGTTTAAGAACAAAGGGCCATATGTAGGTAGCTAAGTACCGGTCGGTAACGGCTGAAATTCGGTAAATTTGCCGTTACCGACCGGTATTTAGGCATTTGAGATGTAGTAGGCGAAAAGTAAGGATTCGGTAATTATGAATCGGTAACTACCGATTCATCATTACCGAATTCGAAATTACCGAATCGGTATTTAGCAAATTCTTATTTACCAAATCGGTAAATAAGAAACGCTAAAAATGAGAATAGAGATGTAGGTAACTTCGAAAATATCGAATTCAATTAAATTCGGTATTTAAGAGTCGATTGAAAGCAGGTGGTCACCAGGTGCAGGCCATAAAACAGGCCCCAAAATGCAACAGTGTGATCAGAATGGCGGCTTTCTATGTCGTAGCAAGGAGGCTGCGGCTACAGGCAGAAGGAGAGAGGACCTGGAGACGGGAGGAGCTAGTCTACAGACAGCAGATCACACTTCCAACTTACAGAGGCAGAGATCCATGAAAGGTATAGGCTACACCTTCACACCATCCTGGACTTGATAAGGGACCTGCACCCACTCCTGGTGCACCCAACACCAAGGGCGCACACCATACCACCATATTGTGCAGGTGCTCTGTACCCTATACCTGCTTTCATCTGGCAGTTATCAGGGGATGATAGCTGCGATTAGTGGGGTGTCCCAGAGCTGCCTGTCCCGTTTCTTCAGGAAGTTCCTGGAGGCCATGTTGCAGAGAATGCATCATTACATCAGCTTCCCTGACACACATGCGGAACAGCTGAAGACCAAGACTGACTTTTACCAAATGGCACAGTTCCCACATGTCATCGGCTGCATTGATGGCACTCACATCCCAATCTGCCCACCTGCAGCCACAGAGTACATTTACAGTAACAGAAAGTCCACCCACTCCATAAATGTGCAGGTAATCTGTGATGCTGCCAACACAATCACAGACATCGTGGCCAAATTACCAGGAAGCACCCACGACTCCAACATCTTCCAGAACAGTGCGATCTATACACGCCTGGCAGCGGGGGAATTCAGAGAAGGATACCTGCTAGGTAAAACACTGTGACATACCCTGATAAATACTGCAGATGTAGGTGTTGTTGTGCATGTGATTAATGGCTCTCTCTTTTCCATATAGGCGATAGCCCATATGCCGTCCGCTCTTTCATCCTGACACCCTACCTGAACCCATCAACCCTGAGTGAGAGACGATACAACGTGGCACACAAATCTACACGCAACGTCGTGGAGTGCACCTTTAGGCAGTTAAGAAGCAGGTTCTGCTGCCTCCACAAAAGCAGAGGCGCACACCAGTACTCACCCCTCATCTGCTGTAAAATCATTGCAACTTGCGCAATGTTGCACAACCTTGCCACGAAGAAAGGTACAGAAGTGGAATTAAGTGATTATGAGGACCATGATGATGAATTTGCACAGCCTGAGCCCAGCACAGCAGGAGTGGTGCCAGCAACAGATGGGAGACAGAGACGAGCAGAGATCACACATAACTATTTTTAAGTAAGTAATAAGACACAGCCAGGTGTTGCATGCACATGGCGTAGTTTATTAACTGGGCACTATGACAATGAACAAATGGCACACCATGCCAGTCCAATACGTGACAACCTTAATAGGTAGTCAAGGGTTACGTCACCCTAAATATGTTCATATATGTGTGGGCAGCATTAACGTCTACGCCCACGCACAACAGTGCTGGATGTCTGCAGCTGGGTATCCTTACTGTCTGCTGAGCCAGGGCCCGCAGCATGCCGCCTGCTACTCCTCCGTGGGTCTGGTACAGGGGGGGTAATGCTGCTCCTGCTGGTGGTCTCATCACTCTCCCCAACACCTAGAGCACCAGCGTTGGCTGACTGGGTGGTCAGCAGCACTTCCAGTGCGGGTCATCTTTCCCATCCCCCTGGTGACATCAGTGCAGCAGTGCACAAGCGCCTCCTGCATTGCCACGGAGCGCCTGCAATGCAGGGAAGTGGCAGTTGCCAGGCGGTTTACTGCCCTGGTGTGCTGCTCCATATTGTGCCTCTCCCTGTGCCTTGTTGCCCTGTCCTCGTACAGTCTGTCACACAGCACCATCACAGACTGGGACATATCCCACATGCCCTCAGCCATCTCCCTGATGCCCTCCGCCATAGAGCTGATGCCCCTGTCAATTTTAACCATGTTTTGGTTTAGGGTCCGCATTTGTCTCTGCACTGATTGAATCGCCTTCCCCTGCAGGCACTGCACCTTAACCATACTGACCTCCAGCCCGCTGAAGACCCCATCACCCTGCTGAGTTGTGCTGTGCTCCCGGGCCCTGCGGCGTCTCGTACCTGTGTGCGCACCCTCGGAGGTGAACAGCCCAGCATTACTTTCCTCCAGTGGACCATTTGGTGTGTCAACCCCCCTTGTGTCCTCAGAGGACGACTCCATGACACGGAGAGTTTCAACAGCATGCCTCCTGGACCTTACCGCCACAGGTGATGTTGCTGCTGGCGAGGCTGAGAGTTGTGGTGAGGCTTGCTGTACTGGTGATTCAATCAGCAGTGGCGATGCTGGTTCTTGTGTTACGGCTACTTCTGTTGGTGCAGCTGCCTGTGGTGTTGATGTCAGTGGTGGTGGAGTGCTGTGACCTGCACTTGTGCTGGCATCCTCTTTTCTTCCCTTCCAGGGTGCCCTTCCCTCCTTCTCCTGCGCAGTCCTGCGCGATGACTCTCCTGTGGACAGATATGGACATTAGCTCAGTGGTCCTGCAGCCCTGCATTTCAATATTAAATTAAATTTCTGTCACACTATCCCAATGTCGTCTGCTGATGTGTGTGCCATGCCTTGTTGTTTAGTGTGATGACTATCATGATGGGTGTTTCACTGACTACACCTCCCATAATGCGTTGCTGGTGTATACTAAAACCTGTACTGGAGTATGAGTCACACAGCCACACAGCCACATTGGGGAATGGGGATAGGGAAGGGGGGATAAAGATTGCTGTGCATGCTTCTTACCTTGTTTTGTGTCAGCTCTGGCTGAGCTGTCTGCATCCCCGATTCCAGACACACTCTCGGGCTCCAGGGTTGACTCAACCAGCTGCTCCAGATCAGTGAGGGCAGGTGCCCTGCTCCTTCCTCCCCTGTGAGACTGGCCTCTTTCCTCTGTGCAACCAGCTTCCTCTTGATGATGATCCGAAGGTCATACCACCTTTTATTGAGGTCATCTATGTCCAGTGGGCTCACCCCAATAGCATTAACCTGTGCCTGTATTGCCAGCCAGGTCTTCCTTTTTACTGCCTCTGCTACCTGCAGGGACTGCTTCCCAAAAAGCTGGGTGTAGTGTTTCACCATCTCCTCCACAAGGACACGAAGCTCACTTGCACTGAACTTCATTTTCCTTTTCCTGTCTGCTCCTTCCCTCTCAGATTCTTTGGATGCCATCCTACAGTTTTCCTCAGAAATGTTCAGCCAGTGGCTCAGTTGCTCTCCTCTGCACTCCCAGCTCTCCAGAAGGTTCTGATTGTCTGCACCTGCATGGGTGTGGCCACTTCCTGGTTGTGGGGTGGGGTGGATGCACAGTATTGGTTGATTCCTCAATTGCTTGTTTTTTGATTCTCCGAATCTGCATTTACTGATTCAGTATTTACCGATTCGGTATTTGCCGAATCAGTATTTACCGATTCTGTAAATGCCGAATCGGTACACATTGTCTGAATTTTTCCGAATCGGTAAATGTTACCAATTTTTTACCTACATCTCATTTACCAAATTCTCAATACCGAATCGGTAAAATTCGGTATTTAGGAATCGTTAAATATCATTTACCTACATACGGCCCTAAATGATGGTTCTGAATGCTTTTAAATGGGAGAAAATGAAAATAAAGAGTTAACCAAATGATTAAGTTAATTCTTAATTTTTATTCATCACTTTCTCAAAAGTGGCATTTACAAACAGCAGGCATCTTGCTCCTAGTAGCTAGTAGACAAAGTGCTATGTTTCTAATGGATAAAGTAATTTGTAAATAAAGAAATAAAGAAATAGGAGAAATTGAAAGTAAAGAAAAATGTTTCTATGAAATATTAAGTCTTAATATTTTTCTCTAGTTTCTATTGAGCCAAATAAGTCTTAATGTTTTTTGATGAATGTTACAGTGGCGGCTCCCCCATAGGGGTGTCGCCTCACTGCTTTCTCGAAGTGCGAGAAGGCAGAAACATAAAATGGTAAAACTACCATTTTATATTTCCGCTTCTCGCACTGTGAGAAAGCAGAAGTGCCTGGAGTGCCTGCTTAGGGGCGGGAGGGTGGGCGGTCCTGCTCGAGGGAAGGGGGTAGTGGCTTTCTTTGCCCACTGTTGGGGGTACTGACTGTTTGGTCGGCCCCAGGGCCGAACAAAGCAGTCATGCGCTCTCCCCCTATTTCTCAATGTAGGCTGCTGCATGCAGCCTACATTGAGAAAATGGCCCGGCTTGGGCGCTCTCCCCTACGCCTCAGCAATCACAACGCTGCCATTGTAGCATTGTGATTGGCTTAGGGGAGCAGGAGGAGGGAGGCTGCCTAAAACGCGCCAGGTAGTAGGATCTGAGGCGGCAGCGCAGGATGATTTAGTCGTGGAACTGGAGCAAGGTAAGTTTTTAAAATTTTATTTAAAGATTACCCACTTGCTCCCCCCACGCGCGAACCTACCCGCCCGTTTTGCCGGCCGCGACTGGTCCTTATCCGTCTTATGAAGGTGAGGGTTACTGTACATACACGGACGAGTTTCTGAACACTGTCCAACAGGATGTTGAGCAGTAACCTTTGTTAATTCTCCACAGACTTTCCCGTCGCCCAGCAGCCCACACGCTATGTGAACTTCTAGCGTCATCCAGTCCAGTGATTCTGTGCGGCACTGCCTTGAATAATGTGTTCATGGCCAGACATACAGATACTCTTCAATATGTCTACCTTCGCAAAAACTTCCCATTGATAAAACGCCAGCAAACATAATGGCCACATCATGGTATGTATGTTCCAAACAGCTAATCTAGATATGAGATTTGAAATTATAGACATGAAATAATGCATGCTGACTTGACGGATTCAGCATATATTCTATATGATGTTGTAATTTCTTGCACTTTACAGCCACGCGGGTCACAATAAAATATTTAAACATGAAATGCAAAAGCTGGGAGGGTTCAGTCATATATTCTTAATTTGTGCGACCATTTAAATGATCCAGGTTTATTGGTTTTGGTGCAATAGCCAGGATTCTTTTCGCGATATAGAGCTTTTCGAAACTAAGCCATCTGCTGTCCATAAGACTCTCTAGCTGTGGAGGGCGGGATATTTGCCACCCGTTGCGTCGCTCCTTAACTGTGATGTTCATAGTGCAACACAGGCTTTTTTGAAACAACATCAAGCTATGGGTAACCTTCTCACCATGTCATGGGAAAGGTATGCTTGGGGGGGAACAGATAATCAACACTGTGATATTACAGTAATTCACGCAAGTGGTGAAAAATTGACTCGTTTTATTATTTTCCTGGTTATCGGAAACGAAACAGCTCGAAATAGTATTTCATAATGCAGCTTTCTTGTTTGGTACTGTATAATATGTTGCTATTCCTAACCTTACATCGGTCGCTGCGCTTACGCGGGATCTCTCGCTCTTCATTCATTTATGTATTTAATTTAATTGTTGTGCGCTGACTGTTGGTTGGTAGCCACTTTGTGTAATGCTGTTTTGGATATTGAGTCTAGGTGTATTTCATTTGTAACCAAAACCCCTACATACGCACAGGATGAGCAAAATCTGACAGGCTCATGTCACTTGTTTTTTACTAAGTTCACAGAGCTTCTCTGCGGCACTTTAACATTTTTCAGGGACTTTTTCCTTGGATGGGATGGGAGGCATCCTGTGAGTTTTGTAGAGGGCTAGAAAAGCCTCCTTGAAGAGGCAGGTTTTCATTTTCTCCCTGGGCACTGCCAGCTGGGAAGGATCCTGAGTTCTGGGCAGAAAGCATTCCAGGGCTGTTCTTCACACCTTCTGGTTTGCTTGAAAACGCACCATTTGCCCACTCTTTTTCCAAAATTTCTCAATGGCAACACTCGCACGCTGCACTGAAGTACGGCAATTGTTTTACACCTCACCACTTTCAAAGGTCACCAGCCGCCACTGGAATGTTACTTCACTTTAAATTGCTCCTACTTAAACAAACGCCTGCATTTTTCTGTTATAAACATGCCACCATGTCTACAGGCCACTTGGCGCAAAATGCTTGCTGTTTGTAAATGCGACACTTTGAAATGGGAGAAAATTAAAATGAGTTTTATGAAATGGATATAAATATAAAGTTGACTCCAGTTGAATTTTCTCCAATTTTAAAGTGTCACATTTACACACAGGCATCTTGCTCCCAGTGGCTGGTAGACACACTGCCATATTTATAACTGAAAAATACAGCCACTTGTTTTTAAATGGGAGGAATTTAAAGTGCACAAAAATGTTCCATGTTGTTGACATTTTGCAGAACATTTTTCTGCACTTTAAATTTCTCTCCCTTTTAAAACAAGCATTGATATAGCCAATAGGTCTCGCCTTTGGGACCTTCTAAGTGTTTATCCATGCACCTTTAAAGTAACTTTTGCTTAACCAGTGATTTACAATTCGTCTTTCCAACAGAACGCAGGAAAAAATACATTGCGCAGCCTTTAGCAAAAACAACACAATTAATTTTAAAATATCCAATGTCATGGAATGTTTTTCAGAAAAGAAAGCTTCGGCTATCAAAATAAACATGTTATAATTATAAATTTGATGTTTGCCCTCGCGGGCTGTTGGACACTCATTACGTATAAGAAGTGAAGGATTGTCTTGTTTACATTCTTAATTACCATGGAGAGGGCAGTGTTCATAGTGGACCGGAAGAGCAGGCCCTGGGCATCAGATCAATGAAGGGCTGGGAGGAGGCTGATGCGCCACAACACCGGAACGAGTGGAATGGAAAAAGGAAGTTTGTTAAGCAACATCAGATCATGGGAGGATTTTTGCAATCCATTTTACACTACTAGGTATGCTTTGACATTAATATATTTTTCATATTTTTTTATTGTATTTCTAATGAGAGAACAAAGGAAGAATCTGAGACTAAAAAGTGCCTTGTTGCTGAACTTGCAACTACACCCACTAAGCTCTGAAAGTAAGATCAACCATCCCAGTGAAACACTCACCTTACTGAGGTAATGAAGGTTTTTTAGAGCACTCACTACCTGAAATAAGCAATGTGCTGGCTTCTAGGCACTCCCGCTGTTGCAGTGGCCTACCCTGTGGAGTAAGTGGCAGTACCTTGTTTCAGAACAATATCTGGAGAAGTGTGGCTCAGGGGTTAGAGGTGGCAGACCTGGAAGCTGAGATCGGCCCTGTACCAGGGTTCAATTCCCCGCCCCGACGGGGGTTGGGCTCAATAATTCCACAGACTCGATAATTCTCACTCCGGTGCCTACTCGACTCACGGGTTCACACTCTACGACTCTGGGCAATAGCTTGCTTAATCTCCACAACGGCCCCTCGCGGCGGGATGCCTGGCTTTCACCTTGTGGATATCACAGGGGAATACCAGGACGGGTTCCCTAAGCAAGCGCATAGATGCCTGCGATGTGGGCGATTTGCACTATATAAATACATGTACATTTACATCTGTGCGGAATACGGTTTAAAATTGGTGAACCATTACCCAAGATACTATTTCATTACAATGGAAATACTGCGCCATGACTCCAAGGACGCGATAGGAAGGAGCTTACTTTTAAATGTACCCTATCAAGTGTTATATTTATTATGGTGCAGGACACGGGGGCTATGTCAACTGTTTAAAAGTATCTTGTTGCCAGCTACATGCCGTTTTCTTTGCCCAGAAAGGCCATTTCGTGGTTGGTCAAGCACACATTAGCACAGAGTAAAGAGGCCTGCATTTCCATGTTGATTCCCAAAACCTGTCTTCAGCTACAAGGAAACCCCTCCACTCGAGAGAACAGTCACCAAGTCAACAGGCATTGGCAAAACCAATAGGCTTCACCTCTGAATGGCATTACCTGAAGTTTTGGCATTGCTAACCTTTTCTGCTGATGTTGTTCCACCTTTGGCAAAAAAAGAAAAGAAAAATAGAAAAGCCCACCATGATGTATACGAACACATGTATCATGTCTGAAGCAGCCGCATTAAGATGCATACCCACATATCCATTGCCACACATGTGCATTATACCATAGTGGCAATTTTGTTGTATTTATTATTTCAGGTTGGTGGCAGACCATCTGGGAGGAGTACATAAAAAAAAATATGAAAAGGTGCCCATAAACCAAGGAGTACCTCTGCACAAAAAAGTCTGGGCAGAAAGGGGGAGCAATGAGGCAGTTTTATGGGCCTGGGGAATAAATAAGCACTGACGAGCGAAAAGAACAAGGGAGCAATAGACTAGCTGGGCCAAGATGTACTAATTTTTTTTTTAAGTAAAAAAACAAGTGGGATTGGGAGGGGCAGAAAAGCAACAGATGTGCTGGAGGTTGAGGGGAGCAACTTGGAGAGTACAGGGGTAGGGATTTGAGTAGAGAAGCAGCACATGAAGGCAGCAAGAGAACATGTACAACAATGTCTGTATTAAAGATATTTAAAAATTTAGAAGCTTGAAAACTCCAAACTGCTTTAATTCTTTTAAAACAATGTAAATACTTCAATGCCTCCAAATGTGGAGGCAAGCGAGAAGCTTTGTGTGGGAATGCGCAAAAAACAAGCACTCAAATGGAGTGTTAGAAGAAAGGGAATAAAGTAGTTCCCTGAATGCAAGTAGTATAATGAAAAGTCATTCAATCAGAACATAATAAAGACAAAATACTCCAGAGGCAGAACAAAGAATAGGTAGAATTGCTATGGAATGAAAAGCAGAGAAATGAGCTCGACAAGAAAGTCATTGAATCAAGAGCAAGGGGCTGGTCCAAAGGCTATTTTATGTACATATTGTAATGCATTGGAGACAATAGGCCAAAGATGCCTATAGCTAGACATGAAAACGAACAAAAAATTGTTAACGCCAATAGTTTGCAGCTGTCCACAAAAGGGTCTGTTCAGGATCCAATAACAAGCAAAGCATTTAAATCACAGAAGGCAAACGTGCAAATGCCAATCACAGAGCATAAATACAGTACTAGCAGCCGTAATACACACGTCCATGATACAGAGAACGGGTAAAGCACAGTGCAAGCTTCCTACAACAAAGAAATTGTAGAAATACATTGCATGGCCCATGAGGACAGACAGAACACACACAGGACAGTTTGCATCTTCTGCTCCTGTGGAGTTACTGCTCTGTGTAAACAAGAAGCGCGGGCAAGACAGAGAGGCGGAGAGAGGTGCGGGTGCTTGGTAGAGCAGTCTTCTCTTTTTGGAAGCACACACTCGAGCTTGTGGAGCGCCCCGGCACGCTCCCGCAAGATGTATGCCGCCACAAGCACGAGTATGTGCTTTGAAAAATAAATGAACAATGGCTAAAGGTCTCCTATGCAGCGCATGTGCGCTGCGTAGGCAAGACCTAAAACAATGGTGTATGTTTGTGTTGTACATGTAAAGGTGCCATATATGGCGAAAGGTATGTCCTGTGCCACAAGTACATACGGCACTGGCTCTCATTCACCCATACACATATACCCCATTCATTCACACACATATTCATACAACCCCATAGACCACGCTCTCACTGGCACACATGGCTGCCCTGTCATAGTGCCCTCAGGCACAGTACCACCAACCCCCTCCCGCCACCCTTGACATTTTTATCATGCAACTGTAACTCCTACCCTGGCATTGAACTGTTAACCTTTACATCCATAAAAACGTTAACCTACATCTATTATCATCTAACTATCCTAAATCTTAACTTTTGATTTGTTGCTTCCTCCTGTTTTAACTTTATTATCACCCCCCATTGTCTTGAATCCTCTGTGTTCACCAAGATCATCATAATGTGTAATCATAGCAACTGAAACGGCCCACCGCCTCGCACCTGCTCCAAGTGGCAACCATATACAAAATTACTGCCGCCTGCACTGCTGTGCTCAACAATGAACAGCCCATAGGTACCCAATTAGCTCCTCCCCTTAGTTGAAAGGAACCATTGCTTGAGGGGCCGGTGGGTGGGAAAAATCACTAGTTATAAGGACGGTCACCTTGTGACCTACCAAAATGGTGACTGGAATTATAAAATGGCCGCATAAATATTAGGCATGTAGCCCAACGTTGCCTAGCCCAAGCATTGCTCAATGAATCACAAATGTCGCCTGGGCTGTCCCACTGTCCCAAACTCCCAAAGGGGGAACACCTCTCTTCATTCGGCTGCTCCTCAAAAGCCCATTGGGCTAAAGGAGCAGCACAGACCACATACTCGCATATTGCTTTATTGAAGCATTGCATCAATCAAAACCCTAAGACTTTGCCTCACAAAACTAGACCTCATTATACTTTATTTCACGTAATTTCCCCTACTTCCAATCCCTAAGTCTCTTGTCCCCCCTTAACACCTTTATCTTGCAGCTGTAAATCCTACCCTGGCATTGTACTGTTAAACCTTACATCCTCAAGCACTTTAACCTACATCTATTAGCATCTAACTATCTAAGTAGTATCCTAAACCTTAACTTTTACTTTGTTTCTCCCTCCAGGCTTAACTTTATAGCCACCACCCCAATGTCCTGATTTCCCTATGTTCACAACCATCATCTTAATGTATAACCATGGCAACTAAAACTGCCCACTGCCACTCAGCAAAGGCCTACCTCCAAATTTTCTGACCTCCCCCTCAAGAACCTCCGTCACCTTTGTTCCCAGTCAATGTTCTCTTGAGCACCTCCTTAATTTGCAACAAATATAACTTTGTCCCAACTCTGGATGCTTCACACAACCAAACCTTTCCTCCCTACAAAAAACTTGCATGTCCCTATTTATTTTGCACCTGGCCTTATGTATGGCAGTGGGCTTCACCACCCCTCTCGATTGCTTCCTTGGAATGAATTCCCTCCATATGACGAAAGCTCCTGACCACTGTCTCTTAATTTCCAGCATGTCCCTCTTCATCTCTATTAACAAAGCCAGTCCTTTGCAGATACCAAATCATTTTTGCCTAGGTGCAGTACCCATAGCAGCTGATACGCAGTCACCAGAGCCCCATCAATGTGGCAAAAAACAACTCCTTGGGCAGCCCTGCTGATCGCCTGCCACCTTGCTCCCCAATGCACTGGACATACGTATCTGACTGAGAAGGTTTAGTAGTCTTGTCCCATGCGGAGAGGTGACATAGTAGACGCAACCAGGTAGTGTCCACACAGAACACTCACACTGGCTGAGCAGCTAGGAACAAGGAGAAAGGGAACATAATAACATAACATGAGAATACTACATTATCTTCTCCCTTTTATATTGAAAAACTAAATAAACCATACTAAAAAGAAAACAACTATACACAGCAATGTACAAATTAAGATAACAGTCCATAAACCCTGGGATGAAAGGTAAAACCTCATCATGAGAGGGAACACAGACCAAACAAAGGAGGAAAGAAGAATTAAAGATAGAAACACACTATCACCATCCTCCTCCTTTAATATTACACAAAAAGTAAGTAAAGAATGTACAGTTCACAGCCATAAAGTGAGCAAACACCACATGAAAGGACATGTTAACACATGTGAAAAGAGTAAAGGGAATAACGCACCCCATAACTCTACCACTATGGGTGGACAGTACCTAAGATAGTACTCCTCATGTAAGGAACCAGACCATAGAAACCGTGGGGAAAAGCCGTAACCCGACACACCACCCCTCAAGTAAGGGACACATGCTAAAATGGGACTGAGACCCATAACGTAAGCTGTGTAAATGGGACTAAAACCCAGTAAGTCATCCCTCTAGACAGGGTAGAATGACCTAAAAACCTCCCTCATGTAAGGGAAAAAGACATTTCAGATATAACAAACAACATGTGTTGTATGGAACTAACACCCATAAGGACAAGTGCATCAAGAAGACTACACAACATGACCAAAGTGCAGCACAAGGTGATTTATACACACAATACGCCCACGTGAAGCACAGGATGACTTACACACAAAACACGTGAAGTGCAGGGCGACTTACACACCAGAAAGAACAACGTGAGGCGCAGGGCGACTTACACACACAAAACTACAACACGTGAGACGCAGGGCAACTTACACACAAAACAAAAAAACATAAGGTAAAATGTGTAAGTGAGGCTAACACCCAAAAACACACACCTTATGTAGCGATGTACCGCAAAACATGTAAATGGGGCTAAACCCCATAACCCAACATAGTGTAAGGGTTAACATCATAAGTGTAATGTGACTAACAACTTGGAAATGGGACTAAAACCCACTCCGAGAATAAGAGGGAACAACCACCTAAGCTCCCGTAAGGGTACAGTGGCTTAACAAAGTGGACATGGAACTACACAAACACCAACGCACAAAACTACAACTCTACTGAAAGAGTGCGTAAGAAAGCTCTTGAAAAGAATAAAATGGGCAAAAACTACTCATAAACAATCCATGTAGGATACGTGTAGCCCGAAACAAAGAATAATGTGGATACATTTAGCCAGAGCCAAAGACTAATGTCATTAAAACATCCACCAGACCTGAAAAGCAAAAAGCAATAAATTAATGAAGAACATGGAAACCCTTCACCGGTGAGTGATCTCTCACCTGAGAAATGCCCTATGGCCACGCTCACGACAGGTTGACACATCACATGAATATTACATGTAGCAGTCCTAGAAAAACTGCCATACATTGTGGTTAAGTCTCCAAAACACTGCAGCCTTTCAGAAACGTTACACTAGTAGAAGCTGCCGCAAACAAGTTCTTTTAAAGTGTGTGCCCAAACAGGAATTCATCCTCCGCTCAAAGATGAACGAAAAGAAACATTCACAAATGTGAGTACTGTATGTTAAATGTTGGCAACACCAAATAATCCAAGAGAAGCAGAGAGGACAAACTGAAAATCTGCCACACGATTTAACGAGACAGAGTACCGTTGTGAAAACGTTCAGGAGGCACAATCAGGAGTTGTGTACAGAAACATCAAAGAGGACAAGCAACTGGAGAGAAATCGTAACGAAAACCAAACGATGAAGACTGTGCAGCAGGGGCTTGAAAAACGAGAGACCTGAAGAAATAATGCGTCAGACAATGATGGAAAAGCACCGGAATAATGCTGGCCAACTGTAGAGAGTTCCTCGAAATCCCAAGATGGCGGCACGTATTCGATGCCGAGCAGGATGGCTCACAGCACATCTGTGCGTGAAAGCGTCCAACAGCAGCGGTGCAGGTGATCGTGTTGAGTCAGCTGCGTAATCTGCCTGCACGTGAATCTGAATGACGGTAAGACCGCGCGCTGAAGACAACGCGTTCACCCTTTTTAAGCACACGGTCTTACCATGGGTTCAAATCCCCTCTTCGTCGCCAAAATGTAGTAGTCCTGTCCCATGCATAGAGGTGACATAGTAGACACAGCCAAGTTGTGTCTTTTAAGGTTATTTATTAAATCCATAAGATGTATGGTAACAGCCCCACCAGGAGCAGCCTGCTAGTTGCTCAGCAATCTTCCAACTGACAACACTCAGACCAGGCACCCAAGTATTCCACTCATGTCAATCACACCAACCTTCCACAGAGAACACTCACACTGGCTGAGCCTCTAGGACCAAGGTGAAAGGGAACATAATAACATAACATGAGGATACCACAGAAGGCTTATAGCAAACGTCCCTATTGCCCTCTGTTCTGTTTTAGATTGATGAATGTACAACTCAATCATGTCCCTCATACCTCCCACGTCTGCCCAATCTAAACTGGGAACCACTTTCCACCCCAGTAATTCAATGACCCTGAAGGCCCTGAAAAACATCCATGACTTAAGAGTGGAAAACAAAACAAAACTATCTCCTCTTGTTCCTGCACAACAATAGCAGTGCACCCAAAATCTGGCCTGGCAAATGCCTTGATATTGGCCTCCTCACATGTGGCTGGTGACCCCTTTCCCTTGCCCACCCCTCTAGCATCCTCCGACTCAGCTACCCGGCCAATGGTGTTTAGCCGTAGAATAGCTTGCCCATGAAGACGATTCCAGCTAGTTTCCCCACTATCGTTACCTTAGACAAACCTTTTTGAACCAATGTGATATGAACTGTACTACGTGTTCTTCCCTACTCCACAGCTCTGACCCCCATTTAGCCCCACTACTATAAACTCTTGCCATGCCTGCAAATACGATTTCCTGGTGGATTCTGCCAATGCCCTGCCACCAACTTAAGCATTGTCTCTCCCTTATGTTTCACATGTCTGCCGGCACAGGTGTTCTGTCCCTGTCTGCCTTCAGGACTAGCCCATGGAACGTCTCCCACTGTGAATGAGACAAAGCATCTGCATTGTCATTGTCCACCACAGGCACATGCTTCACCTTAAAGGCTACATCATGTTTCGAACAAACCATCACAAAGATGAACAGCAGCTGAAGGACCTTCTTATCTCTTGCGGACTGCCTGTTTACCGCATGTACCACTGCCATTTTGTCTACTCAGAATAACACCCTTTTGTGAGCCAGTTCCTGCCCCAAAGAGCCACCGCCACCACTAAGGTACATTTTTTAAAGAAAATAAATACTTCTGCCCCCAGGCATCCATGCCGCAGGCCACTCCTCCGCACACCAACTGCCCTCCCAATATACGCCGAAACCAAAGCCCCCAGAAGCGGCAGAATATATCTGCACATCCCAGTCGCATTCCTTTTGAGTTATTGTTGGAATGCCATTGAAATGAAACTTACGCCACATGAGCAAATCTTCTCTTGTACCTGCAGACAACCGTATGTGGGGATGCGGCAATGACAGCTCAGCTAAGGACATGGCCAAACGCCTAGAGAAAGTCGTACCCGTCCTGACTACTCTGCATGCAAAATTCAAATGGGCTAGCTAGACCTGCACTTCTCTGGCAGTCACCTTGGGATTTTTCAACATTGTGTCTAGAAACAGCTGTATTGGTATCCTTTTGTCAATGGGGAGGTGTGCCTCCATGGACATTGAGTCCAATTCGATGCCCAAAAATGAGAGGACCGTTGCGGGCCCCATTGTTTTTTTGGGCATCAGCATCACCCCAATGTCACCCATGAGCTCTTGAAAATTTGCCAACTGTTGTTGACAGTCCACTGAACCGGATTGAAAAAAATAAATTGCAAGATAGTGCGTCACAGTCCTCCTCCCCGTGTGTGACATGAAAACCTGTGGTAGAAAGGAACTGAACTTCTCAAACAGTGCACAAGAGATAGCAAAGCCCATGGGAAATGTCTTGGTGATGTACCATTAGCCTTCAAATTGTATGCTCAGCAACTGGAACTCCTCTTGATGGACGGGCAGCAGCCAGAAAGCTGACATAATGTCGCACTATGCCATGAGTGCACCATTTCCGATCTGTTCCACCAAGCCCATTGCCACATCCAATGAGGAATATGATACCAATGTCACCTCCCCTGTAATATAATCATTGACTGAGCTCCCTTGTGGCCATGACAAGTGTTGTATAAGCCAAAATAGTCCGTTTTCTGGCACTACCCCAATGGGTGATACGATCAAATTGGGCATAGGCCACGTTCCAAATGACCCAGCCATTCTGCCCTCCTGAACCTCCTTCTGTAGCTTTGCCCACACCATTTGTTTATGTGACCCTGCAGATTTTAATTTATCAGTCCTTCTTGCAGCTCTGGGGCCCTTTTACCATAGCCGAAACCTTTCCCGAAAACCATCGCTCAACAACTTTGCAGCCCCTTTGTCATGGTAACATGCCAACCAACCTCCCAGACATTCGCCATCAACCTTTGCCCATATTCCCATGTGACTCGCGACCTCCCCTGTTTTCTGCCACCTGATTACCTTGCTGTCTGCTGGATAGCCCTTGGTGTTGATTCCATTGCACTGCTGTGTGCCCTGTCCACTACCTCCTGCTCCCATAGCACTGCATGAGGAGGTGTCTACCAGCAGACTTCGAACATTCGTGCCAGAACTTACAGCTCTCTCTCTCGTTCATAAGCTCTTGTTAAAATCCCATGTCTCAGGTGTTTCATCCTGTGTCTTGGCCACTGCCCCCACCACCCCTGGGTGGGACTGGGCTGAAAGGGCCGATCTACTACTCGCGGTAAATGTTGTTTTATCAAACTTTACAGAACCCATTGTCTGTTTATATGTCAATGTCAGCCCCCCCCCCCATTTAGCCTTGGGATCCCATGCTAGGCATGCCCAAACCTCCTCGTCATAATGTGCCCAAGCGTACCCCCTATGTGATATGTGTCCTACGTATCACATTCATATATTTGAATAGTGAAATGCACAGTTCTGGGTATTTTACGCAACATACACTCACGAAAATCAAAAATGCCGCCATCCAGTTCTCACTTGTCGTAGGCCTTTTTGACAACTCAAATTCTTCCTCTTTGGACCCCTCTTTCTCCCTAAGTTCCCAATAGAGAAGCTTCAGCATTCCGCCCATGTTCCCCAGTGCTCCTCTGGTGACACGGGCAACAAAAAGTGCGACGTTGGATGATGAGCTCCGACTAGTATAACTGGCCCCGGTCGCATTTCAGAAATCAAACCCGGGTTACTACATATCTACACAAGCAAGCAGACTGGTACACTTCTTCCCCCCGACTCCCTTTAAGCATGTGGCTTGTTGGGCCCGCGGTTGGGGAAATGTTGAGACTGTGGCGTCCAAAAAGGATAACATCAACACAAGATGAGGGGGAGAGGTCTGTGCTCCTAATCCTCCTGTGGCTCACTTGACCTGACCCCTGGAGCTGCTCGAATCTGGTGGGAGCGTAAAGCACTGTCCTTAATGTCTGCTGACCAAGGGGCTACATTATGTTTGGGACCTCACTGTTACTCTATGACCATATGTTCGTTTGCTCAGCCTGTGTCAACACTTGGCTACAAATTTATTCTATGCCTACATGTTACTCTATGCCTATATGCTTTTATGCTCATTTTATGCCAACCTCATTTGTAAATTGTGCAACTGCTATGATCCACTGCATGCCTCTTGTGTTCATGATTCATTCACTGTTTCCTAAGTGACACAACCTACTAATACGTCCGCAAATCTATACAGCCCACATTTCCTAATGTCCATAGTTTATTTCTTATTTACTCTGGTGCATTTTATCTGAGTTTACTGCATGTAACCTTACCTACTACAGATGTGACTCATGTAACTGTGACTGTTCACCATATACTCCTTGTGTATACCGGGGCAATGTATTTGTGTCTAGATGCGCTTTGCACATTCCACGCTCACCCTATATATAAATCATGCAGCTGCTACTGTGTATCGTATACCTCCTGTGTACAATGTTGCATACACTGTTTCCTAAGTCGACACACCTTAGGATAACTACCTCAGAACCATACTGATTACATCTCCGACTGTCCACCGTTTACGTCCTATATACTCTATTGTAATGTATCTGTGTGCACTCCATATAACTACATTTACTCCATACGTAACTCCTGCTACTGCTACTTTACACTTCCTGTGTATACAGTTGGCCTTACATTTTCTCCACAGGTAACTTGTGCAACTGCTGCTGTTTACCGTTTACTTCTCATGTGTACTGTGGCTATGTATTGTGCCTACTACATATATTAGTATTTAACCGATATGCAACTCATGTAACTGTTACTTTTGCCATCTAGAGCGTAAAGCGTTCTGATACTGTCAGGTCGAGTTTGCGCTATACAAAACTCTATAAATAAAATAAATAAATCTCTAAATACCCCCCTTTCCATATCTTCTCCTTGGTTGCCAACATTAAATGAGCACCAAGAGGGTTATTAACCCCCATATATGCAATTTCTTACTTTTTAGTTCCTAGCTTTCATTCATTCCTGGGTCTTTCGCCCCTGACTTTCCTGTCCCTCCTTTTCTCTGCGGCATGCCATTTTCCTCTTTTGCCCCTGTTGCTGGAGTCCCTTGTTGCTGTGCCTGTCCCACTAGCTCGTTCACCAGCACATGGCCGACATCTTCTCCTCTGTTTGCACCTCTGTACTTACCTCAGAATCTCTGACGTAACAAACCTCTTCTTATACGTATGTCATCGCTACCCATGCCCAGCGCATTCACCCCTATGGACACTTTGCATGTGTGCACTGTATTTTGCCCAGTGCCTCCATCACCATTACCTGTCATCAAGGTCAGCCTTTGCTCTGGATCCAGCCGCCCAACCAGTTGTGAAGGGGCGCCGCCAACTGCTGCCTTCCGATGTGTTCTCCATTTGCCATGACACTGCTGAAAAACACTAGAAACAACTACATTATCTGAAACCACAGCACTGCTTGCCCAATACCTGCTTTCTTCGTGCACCTCATCTTCCATCACCTCACCTTCTTCCAAACTCATTTCATTGTAGTCCAACTGTGCCTGATCATCTCCATCATCCCACAGTCAAATGGGTGCCCTGCCCTGTGCATCTGGAACGCTGTCTGCAATCCATGAGAAACTTACTGCACTATCTCAGGGAGGCCAGGGTGCCGTATTACGCTCTCCTGCCCACGCTCCCACCTATAGACGCTTGATGCCATCGTCCACTGTCCCAGGGGTTGCTTTGAGCCGTCCCAGTTGAAGCACTACTGAGGCCAACCAAGACCTTCCTGTGGCAGTGTTGTAGCCATCCCACGTTGGCATCCGGCTGGCCGCCCGTGACCCTGACATCTATACCCCTCGGGGTCTGTGAGCCGCATAGGACTCTCCTAAGTCTGCATGACCTCTGTGACACTGCTTCTGGAAAATAAAAGGGTGATCCGGCGTGTTGATGTTAATGGCCTGACTACCTGCTCTTCATCCTGTTTTGGCACCCAATATTAACTCCCCCTACTTACATTACTCTGTCTCCCTCATACACCTCACATGCCCTCCTGCCACTCTGCCGCAGAGAGCACCTCCGCCCCACTCCTCACACTGAGTGACCCACCTCGCCTCGCTGGCACCACCCCTTGTTCTGCACCTAGTCGCATGTAAGTACTAGCCGGAGGCCTCACACCAAAACTCTGCCTCCCCCCTCCTCAAACAACACTCCCAGTCTTCTTCTTCCTGTCCTTCCTCATCGCTCCACTCCAGTGCTGCCACTAACAACCCTGGAACTGGGTTCCCCACGTGGCCTCGAGCATCTGCCTCTATCTTTCTTGAGGTGCCACTCCTGGTTGAAAATGTGAGACGGTGGAGCCTGTTGGACCCACCCACCCTTCTCATACCAAATGGATTTCAGTACTCTGGGGGCCCTCTCCAACCTAGCCCCTGTCGATAGCGACACTGGGACCCATCTCATTGCCTCCCTACCCTTGTCGGCCCCTATAATCCCTTTCCCCTGATCTCCATTGCCCTCATTCCTCAGCCCACCACTGGCAGTTTTCTCTCCTTGCCCGCAGGGCCCAAAGCCCACATTGGCTGTCTTCTGCCCTTTGGCAGAGAGCCTTCTTTCACTCCCCTGCTCCTGTATACTCCCCTTTCTATCCCCTCCCACCCAACACTCCTCCACCCGCCTCTCAGTGGGGCCTGATGCTGCCTCCTGTGCCCCTTTACCAAGTCCCACGTACTCGGTGTTCGCTGGGCTAACCGGCTGCATCTGGGCATGGCCGTTTCTAGGTGTGTTGCCACCCTAGGCAAGAATTGAAAAATGCCGCCCCCTACCTTTTACTACCATCACTCTCTCCCCTGTGATCCAGGCTAGAAGAATTAATTGACAGGTGAGGCTCGTGAGTGTCAAGGGACATCACTCCGGTTCTATGCATGCTGATAAGCAGGCGACGCAGCCCAGATATAGTGTACCAAATTCACCCACAATAACTGGAATGCACTTTATTTTATTGAATGGGCAATCATTGAACTACAATCCAATCCAAAAATTCTTTATTTCGGCCATGTAGACCATAAAAGAGGCAGTAAAAATACAATACATACATTTAAAATACAGTAATTAAATACAGTATAAAAAGGTCTCTTCTCGTCCAGCGAGGAAGCGGAAGTGCAAGACAATACCATGATTCAATGGGCTTTTTTCTTTCTAATTGTCCATACTGCCATTAAAAAATTGGATATGGCAAACACAATGTGACCCAGAGTGCTAGTTTTCATTACTCTGTAAGCCTGTGTGTACTTCCTGAACCCCAGGTTACTACAGAGCGGCGCTATCCAGTATTTCCTGGGTCTGTGATAGGCAGGGCAAACGAACATAATGTGGATGTCATCTTCCTCGTGGGTACTGCAACATGGACATAGTTTCTCACCCCCTTTAGACCATTTGCAAATAAAAGTTTTGGTAGGGAGTGTCCCTAGCCTCCATTGCACAAACAATTTCCTCGCCCGTACAGGAAAAATAAAATCCATAAAAGGTTCAAAGACATAAGAATTTTTGGATTCCAAAAATCGCACAGTGAGGGTGCCGCTGTTTTGGACATTCAACATGAGTGAGAGGCTCCTGTCCTTATAGATTTGGGTCAAGGCTTTGCGTGTGATCCTTTGGCAACCTCGAGCAGGATCGTCCCATAGCTCTAACAAGTTCATACTGAGCAGTTCATTCTTTACGAAGGCGAGCCAGGGGATTTTACTGTTACGGTTCAGGCTCATGACATGAATAAGGTCCTCTCTGTAGTGGTGTAATTCATTGGTGGACCATAGCCGGTGCCAGAACTTCACTGGCTTCGACACCAGCTCTTCCGCAATAGGGGGAAGACCCATGTCTAATCTCAGTGGCAAGAGTGGCGTGCCTTGCGGAAGACCTAATAGGCGCCTTAAAAAGCTGTTTTCCACTCCTGCCAGATCTTTACCTGCCTTATACCCCCATAGCTCACTGCCATACAGGGCTGCTGCCTTGGCTTGAGTCCTATATGTTTCTAGGGCCGGGCTTAAGGGCTTACAGGTGGAGGTGTTTGCCACCTTCAAAATTGCACCCGATAGCTGAGACAGTTTAACCCTAGATCTAGCTATCTGGCGGTCCCACAATAGATTTTCCTGAAGTGTTACCCCCAGATATATAAAGGTAGAGACCCTCTCAAGGCTAACAGTACCCAAGGTGGGATTAGGTCTGGCTTTGTTAGGAGGATTAAAGATCATGAACTTGGTCTTCTCTATGTTCACCTCCAGCCCGTGCTGTTGACAGAAGAGACCAAATCCGTTCAGGATCCTCTGAATCCCCATAGGGGATTTGGAAAGCAGGAGGGTATCATCAGCAAACATGATTGCCGGGACCCTCCTGCCTGCCAAAATTGGGGCATCATTGTCCTTAACGTTATCTAGATGTAGTATAACGCTATTAATTAAGCGACAGAACAGGGTCGGTGCCAGGACACAGCCCTGCCTGACCCCTCGACGGACAGGAAACCTGGACGAAAGCTTGCCATCCCTCCCACACCTCACCTGCGCATAGTTGTTCTCATGCAGCCTGATTATGATGATAAGCAGCTGAGGGGGTACTCCTAACTTTTCCAGGACCTCCCACAATTTCCTGCGCGGGACTAGGTCAAAGGCTGACCTCAGATCCACGAAGACCATGTACAGCCTTCCCCCCTCTAGCCTCACCGTCTTCCAGTAAAGGAGGACGAGGCGGAAAATCTGGTCCATGGTCGACGTGTTTTTCCTGAAGCCAGCCTGCAGGGGGCTCATGATATCGTTGTCCTCCACCCAATCTAGCAGATGGTTAAGTATGAGGCGCGCAAAAAGCTTTTGGGGTACATCTATCAGGCTGATCGGCCTGTAGTTGGCCGGGAGCAGAGGAGACCCTTTCTTATAAATCGGCACTATCTCTGCCCCCAGCCAAGAGCCGGGGACCGCCATACCTCCTAAGATGGCGTTGAAAAGAATACGGAGGTACGGACCCCAGATGTCAGGATGGTGCCTAAAAAGATCCCCCGGTAGCTTATCCAGCCCCGGGGCCTTTCCCAGCGCTAAGCGCTCCAGAGCAGACACTACCTCACCTAAGGAGAATTCCAGGGCCATATCCGATGTACTAGTAGGCTCTGTCACCACTCCGTCAGGCCATAGAGTGGTATCTTGGTAGAGTGCCCCAAAGTGGGCCACCCAGACAGAGGGGGCGATGTTAGGTTCGACTGCTGATTTAAGTTCCCCCGTCCCATTGTTTACCAGGGCCCAGAATTTCCTGGAATCTTTAGCTTTCAAGGCTTCAGTCAAGTCATGCCAGTGATTCCAATCCCACTCTGCCCTTGCATTGGCCATTGCTGCTTTGTACTCCCTCCTGAGGTCTCGAACCTTACCCTTATTGGAGCCCTCCTTGATGGTTGCAATTAGCTCAGATTTAATTTCCCTACAGGAGGAGGTGTACCAAGTGGGGGTACGAGTCTTTTTCCTTCGGATTTGTACCACTGGATGGAAAACCTCAGCGAGATCCCTCACTAGTCCCTGGTGAGTGCTGGCTAGTCTCTCATTATAGTCCAAGGGTCTTGGTTCATTTATGAGGGCATCCACTTCCTTAAGCCTGGGGAGTGCCAGGCCTTATAGCTTATTTATGGCATCTTGTGTGTTAAGCATCTTTCCCCATTTAACACGACGCCTGTTTGTGGATAAAAGCATAACCCCCTGGTCCTCTCCGTAGGCATTAATGGACGAGCCCACTGGGGGCAGGGGATACTGGATCTCCAGACGGAGAGCATTGTGGTCGCTATCCGACCTTGGTAACACCCTAAAGTCAAGGACTTTTGGCCACAATGTAATATCTATTAATATATAGTCCAGCCTTGACTCATGGCCCTTTCTGTTGAAAGTGCACAATGAGGGGGTATCGGAGGGGGTACGACCATTGCATGCTCTCAGTGCAAAGTTCAGGGTAAGGGACATGAGTTGTACTGCCAGCGGGGACCAGACTTTAGGGTGGGGCGAGGACGAGGGTGGGACCCCCCAATAATCATCCTCAGCAGTGAGGGCACCCTCCTTTAGTCCTTCTAGGGATTCGAAGTGACAATTAAAGTCCCCTCCCATCACTATATTGTGGTCGCCTGACAATTGACCTAGAAAGCAGGACAGTTCTTTTAGGGTGGGGGATTCATTTGGCGCGGCAACTGGTCGCGAGTATACATTCACAATTGCCCACGATTTTTTACCAGGCCATGTGAGCAACACACACTGGATGTCCTGCGAAAATGTGTCCATTTTTTCCGCCTGGCACCCAATATGACTCGCTATCCAGATCGCCAGGCCTCCCGACGGCCTCCCCCTCCCGCTCCATTTTGCTGGGATTTCAAAAATTTCGAACCCCCTGCTAGTCTGTGGTTCCCTCGCCCATGTCTCCTGGAAAAGGAGAATGTCGCTATCACTTAACAGGAGATCCCAATCCGGTGTGCCTTCCTTGTTTGTGATCCCTGCCACATTCCAGGAGAGAATTGTCAACCCTGGACCTTCTGGTAGAGATCCTGGCCCTCCAGAGGGAAGTAGTGCGATGGCTATGGGGGGATCAGGGTCTTGCGGGCCATTTATAATAGCCGGAGTGATGGATGATACATCCACCTCCGCTGATTGCAAGCTGTGACCAATCGAGATATTAAGGAGTGACCCATCTTGTCCCGGGATGCCTTCCTGGGTAACCCTTTGTTCTTTAGCGGTTTCCTGTACCCTATTATCAGTTGCAGGAACAACTCTCACTTCCCCTCTTCCTAGACCCCCGCACACAGTACTTTCTGGACTCCGTTGGATGTCCCCCTTTTGTGGTCAGTCCACCTGATCAAGACAGGAACATCTATTATGGTGGATAAAGTTGCCAGGAACGGGAGGGGAGGTGCATGATGTTTGGGCCTATATCGTGAGCCATCTACAGCGAAGACCACTCTAGTCCACCCCTGATCCCTCCCCACCTCAGAATTACAAACATTTGGGTAGAAATGTGAGAGAGACACTAGTTCAATGGTGGACTTATCAGGCCTTACAAGCCAGTTACAAATATAGGGGGCAACCTGTGGGCTTTTAAAACTAACAATAATGCAATCCCCCGCCCTGTTCTTTGGGGTGAAACCAATCCATGGAATCCTCCTAACCATCAGCACCTCGCCTTTTAAGTTCGGAGGGAGGGGCCTGTTGGTGTTGAGCCAGCTTATTACCTTGTTGCGTAGTGAGTCCTGCGGCTCCCTTGCATCACCGGTGAGCTCTGGCACTCCCACCATGATCGCCGTGTAAGGTATTGCCTCGGGGGGCAAATTGACCACCCTGCGCCTAGCATTAGGGCTAGTAGGGTGGCCGATGCGACCGTTGGCAGAGTTCTCTTCTCTCGTTTGTTGGGAGGGTGCAGGTTGCTTAGATCTTCTAGGAGCAGGAACAGGGGGCCTTGACGTTTGGGATGACAGTGGGAGCATTTGTGGAGCAGAAGCACTGTTGTTACTATGCAAGTCTCCTGACTGGGCTGGTACCACGTTTGAGACCTGGGAAGTTGTTGCTGGGGTCGGAAGTCTATTCCCAGTAGTCTCCCGGGGGCCTCTTTGAGCATTTGAACCCGGACCAAGACTGTTTCTTTTATGAGTATTTTCTAAGGCCATCAATCTAGCCTCTATGGCGTCCAGTTTTGCAGACAGAGGGTTCAGCAAGTTCTTAATAATGTCCGTAAGTGAGCTAATGAACATGTCTGAGTTATTTGACGGTCCCCCACCAAATATAAAAGGGCCTGGATACACTGGTAAGGCCATAGCTGTTGAAGGGCCTGGGTCGTCCGTCCTGATTTCTGGGGAAATGACCTCAGGCAAGGCCGAAATGTCTGTGCTAACGTCCAGGTTTTGCCTGGTTGTGTCAACTTTGGCCCTCTTTGCCCCTTTTAGTTTCCTTGACCTTTTCCTCTTTGGTGGTTGTTCCACTCTGCTACTTACAGGATCTGTTGGAACAACAGCCTGGCCCACATGCTGCGGCTCAATTTCCGTACAATCCGCATTGGGGGAGGGAACCACGACCCCTGAGGGGTGTGGTGAGTCTCTATCCCTCTGGTGGTTTGACGGGGTCCTTAGTTGTTGCAGGACAGACTCAATAGTCTGGTCAATACTGTCCATGAGTGACAGGTGGGTGGCGTCCAACAGTAATGGCGTACTAGCATCAATTGAGGAATCCGTGGAGTCCAACGACAAATTTTCAGAGCCCATCTCGGGGTGAGTGTCCAGCACTGGATGGCCTTTATTGGCCAGTGCACTGGCCTTAGAGAAAAAAATGTCCAGTGTGCTAGAACACTGTTGTGCAGCTTTACTCCTGGATACCCTGGTTGCCATGTTACAATTGGACACACTGCAGTCTTAAGAAACACGGCGTCAGAGGGGTGGCCCGGTCCGGTCTCTACCGGCCTCTAACGGCCTAAAACGGCCCGCCCTTTGCCCGGGCTTAGCCCGGCGGTCGCCCGCGCGCGTCCCGCGTTGCGCGTGTGTGGGGTTGAAGGTATAGACGATTGGGGCTAAGAGGCGCGGTCAGCCGGGAAGAGTCCCAGGTGCGGCGTCTCAGCAGCCGCTGGGATACCTGGGACTCGCAGTCCCGCTGCGCCGATGGAAAGCGTCCAAGTCCCTCTTCTGGTCACACGAACTCCCCAGTGGAGTCTCCTGGTGAAGCAAGCAATCCGCTGTCACTCCAAGCCTTCGAGCGGCACCCGTTGAACTACAAATACAGGGGCCTATAATGTGGGTGCGTGTTCATGCAGGGCACAGATGTGTGTTTGTTTTTAAGTGAATTTATTGTGACTTTTAAGCTGGGGATAAGGGTTGGAGTCTAGCAGGAGGCTCAATCATCCTGTGATTCTGGGAAATTACATAATCTCCCCGAGTCTAGAAAAGAACAAAAACTAATGTGTCTGTCTGTAATTCTGTAATGCAACGGTTTCTCCTGTAAAGTGCACTGATACCTTCCGGTCGAGTTCGCGGTATATAAACTGCAAAACAAAAAAAGTACAAACACTTAACTCGGAATTTCTCGGAAGATGTGCAGCAAGCAGCATAACTAGAATGACAGGCAGTCACCTCCAGCTGTTATCAAGTGGTGCTCTCTGCAGCACATGTTCTAACCCTGAAAATAACCAGAGTTTACTGTATGCACTTTAAAAAGTGCCTCGCATAAACTGGAAGACATCAGTGCCCTGCGGGAACGCACGCCTTCATGACACCACCCCAGATCTCATCTATGGGTTTAGAATTTCTGGTTGTCATCTCACGTAGTTCTGTTTATATTTCACTTGAACCTGTTTCCTATACATGAATCTCTCCTGCGCAATCAGCATGCACAATGCCATAGTTTACTGGGCCTCGCCAAAGACTGTAAACAGATTAAAAAAAAGCCTATTTTGCTGATGTGTAACGCATTACATTTCTAGTCTACACTAACGTCTCGTAATCTTCCACTTCGGCATGTTTGTACTTCTGACAGTGTCCCATTGTAGCATCAGGCAAAGTAGCCTGTTGGTTAATGTAAAACTTGTCTTTGCTCCCGAATTTGAAGGAAACGCTTCCTTCGGTGTGACTTAGTCTGAAATCTAGCCCGTAGGACTCCCAGCTGCGACAGAGGGCCTACGTGCTCCGAAAGAAAGGGCTTATCTTGGAATACAAAATCTCGCCACCTGTAAGCAGTGTACAAAATGTTCTTAAATCATAGACAAAACTTTCCATTGTACACAACAAAACAGCAACCAGTATATCCATATAACCATACTACTCGGAAAATCAGTAAGTACATCTAAATTGAACTTTCAATAGTTATCAAACCTCGTGTCTTTTCTCGCTCATGAGCACATGATTTTTAGTACAGTTCTTACCTGCATATAAAAGAGAAAACTTATTTTTAAAAGGCACACAAATGACCGTGCAGCGTTTTTGTGCCTGCGTTATGTTTTTCAGAAGCGCTTTCTCTACCGAGCACAGGCTACACGCGTGGTTGGTTACAAATGAACCACCTTGTGAAATGTTGGATAGAGTCAGCACAAACTCATGTTTTTTGCCGCCCTCCTCCTTTTGCCGCCCTAGGCGGCTGCCTAGTCCTGCCTAATGGTAGAAACGGCCCTGCATGATCTGGGCCAAGTCCCATCCCGGCTATAAATTCGAGTGCAGGCCGCTGCGCTGGGCCTCTCCCATCGCGTGAGCCTAGTGTACCCCTCGGGCCGCTCTCCTCCCTACTGAGTAGCCTTGGAGCTTACCTGCTGTCTCCCCTCAGTATTTCGGCCACAATGCGAACGAGAGCAGACTAGAACCACCACCTCCACTCTGCTAGACGCATGACTTGCCGGGTGTGCCACAACACGAGCGCCCAGTGTGAGTAAATCCATGCGCCCATGCCTCTGCGAGTTGGCGCATGGCTTCTTGCACACGAAAATCCTCCATCGTTTGTCCTACTGATAACCTGACTAGCTAACAATCACTGTGTCACCTACCAAAATGGTGACTGTAATTATAAAATGGCCGCATATATATTAGGTATGTAGCCCAAGCATAGCCCAATGAAGCCCAAATGTCGCCTAGGATGGCCCATTGTCCCAAATTACCCAGGGGGCACGCCTCTCTTCATCGACTGCCCCGGTGCCCCCCAATGTCCATTGGACCAACAGCATGTTAAAAAATGAATGAATGTGTTTACTAAATGTCGCTTGGCTTCATCAACATTAGCTCTTTGGCAATCAACTGCTTTAGCTCAGTCTAAACTATTCAGCCGGGCCTAAAACAAGTGACACACAGAATATGTGGAATGTAATGCACCAACCTGTGAATCTATCAGTATTCTTTAAATGCACACTGTCCAAGCGTGAAATACATATTAAATATAGGACCGTATCTCTAAGAGAACATACAAGCAGGTGAAGCTGATTCATTTTTAAATCACTGCAGGACTATTCACTAATTATGTTCTTCATTGACACCCTGAGATTGATAAATGAGGTATTCGTGTTCTCGTGTGCAGCCAAGAGCAGGGAAAAAGGGTGAAAGTGATTCTGCTTCCAAACAGCACATCCCAGACTTGTATTACTTGAGGGTTTTTATGCCTTTTAAAGCCGCCAGAGGCCAAAAGGGCCCGAGGCTGTCAGGCGACTGTGCCTTAAAATTAGAAGATATTTTACAAAGTACAAGAGTTTTCGCTAGGATCTCAAGCCAAAACATATTAAATGGTGTGCCGGCTGCCATCTTTGCTAAATCCATCTCCTCTCGAATCACTGTATTACAACCAAACAGGATTTGTTCCACTTCAATTTGTCATGATTGGACAAGCCCTCAAAGTTGGCAGCAACATATATTAAAGGTTTCTCAGGGATTGGCGCCAGCGAGGCAATTACCTTCCGCTTGGAAATGCGTGTGGAAATGCAGCTCCCATTATCATGACATAACTCAAGCTTTTTGAAAGAGGCCTATTAAAGCAGCAGCCCGACACCAGATGATTTTTAGCTCGCGAGCTGGCAGCCGGTCTCGAGCGGGCGGCGCGCGCCACTGCCAGCTCTTTTTCTCCCCCATTTCATTTCAGGGCCTTAGCGCGGTCTCTGCCTCCTCCAGGATGAACTGTGATCTGATGGGGCACGAGCATACACGCTTCCTGAGAGAAACTTTACATTTGTATAAAAAAAACAGGGTATATCCAGTTGCACCATTTTTGCTGCTTGAATAGAGCAAATATATGTTCCACTTCTGCAAACATGGCACAGACTGATTTAAAATTATTTTCTTCAGTGTTTAGACATAAAACTAAGGAAAAGCATAATCTGGTATTTTCCGCTGTCAAGGGTCCCATAATTTAGGACAATCCAGTTGTTAGGTCTAAACCTTGGAAAATGATTTCTTGGGGACTTTCTGAATGCTTCCCTGTGAATGCGTTGCACCCATTGGTTTAGTGGTTTGTAACATTTGCTTGCTTTACATTTTCTGTGTTTATTTGTTTTAGGCTGTCCAGCACATCTTTGTCTCTGCCATGGAGTATAGCCTGTTTACCACCTCTCTCACCTGCTCACTGTATTCTTTCACAAGAGCTCGCTTTCTGTAAACAGACCTGTAAATGTTGTTCTTATCTTGTCACATTTGCTGCACATTCAAAGACAGAGGTCAAATGTCAGGCCCTCTCTTCCAAGGAGCTCAGTGTTTACTTTCCTCTCTCTGACTTCAAAGTGAGAGCATGTATGCAACAATCTTGCTGGGTGGGAAAGGAACGTTTTTTTTCCTTAGCACACAACAACATTTAAATGTCTATAAATTAACTGTGCAAATATTTCAGGATATACTAGAATTAAAAAGCAGAATTTAATCACTTTTTTTGTAATTCAGAAGTGATGTGGAAGAACAAATTTAAGTAAGATCGAAACAAATGGTTACACTAGGTGATGCCATTTCCACACATTATCGTTTGTGCGCTGTACAGTTTTATTAGTAAAACTGAACATGCAAATGTAGTGCTCATTTCAATTGAAAATGTGTTGCCTGTACTTGCAGTGTGCTGTCACACCATGCACACTCCACTTTACGCCACTCCAGTCTACACCACTCCACTCTACTCTACGCTCTTCCACTCTTCAATACTACACTACATTTACGACACTACACTCTACAACACTCCACGACACTCCACTTCACTCTATGGTACTTCACTCTACGCCATCCGATGCCATTTCACTTTAGGCCACTCTACACCAGTTTACGCCAATCCACTCTACGCCATTTCACTCTAGGACAGTCCACTGCATGGCACTCCTCTATATGACACTCTATGCCGCTCCACTATACATCAGTCCACGCCACTGTACTCCACGCTGCGCCACTCCCCTCTATGACACTTTACTCCACTCTGCTACGCCACTCCATAAATCTCTATGATACTGCAATCCACACCATTCTACTCTACTCTACAATACTTTAATATACTGTACACTCACCACTCTGACACTCCACTCACCTTCACTTTGTGACCCTCTACACCAGTCTACTCCACTCCATGCCACTTCATTCTAGGCCAATCTACAACTTGACTCCATTCCACACCACTCTACTTCACAACAGTCTACACCACTCCACCCCACTTTACTCCACACTATACTGCAACTCCACGAAACTTTATTCCATTCTATGCCATTGCAACCTACGCCTCTCCACTCTACTCTGACACTACTGCTCTCTGCACCCCTCCACGTTATGCCCCTCTACTCCCTCCACTCTACACTCCAGTCCACTCTACAACACTCTATGCCGCTCCACGACAATCTACTCCACTCTACTCCACACCACTCCACTGTACGCCACTCTATGCCGCTCCACTCTTGAACACTCTATACCACTCCACTCTTTGACACTCTACTCCACTCCACCATACGCCACCTTATGCCACGCTGCCCTACGGAACTCTATTCCACTTCACTTTACACCTCTCCACTCCACAACTCTCTATATCACTTTTCTCTACTCTACACAACTCCACTGTATGCTACTCTATACCACCCAAAACTACGACATTCTACTCCACTCATCTACATTCCACTCTACAACATTTTACTCCACTCTACACAATTTCTTCTATGCCACCCCATGGCACTTTACTCTACTCTGCGCCACTCCACTCTATGGCACTGCACCCTACAACACCCACCCTCTGCCACTCCACTTTAAAACACTCTATTTCACTCTACTCCACTACACACCACTCCACTGTACACCACTCTACGAGAATCTACTGGGTTGCTTTCCATTTTGCACATGAAAATATAATATATTACAAAAACCACTTCATCCTCTCTGCTGGCAAGGCTGTTCCATTTCTCAGCAGAATTTGAGCTTCTCTAGGTTGTGGTGGTTCTTGCAGCTTGGGCTCGGCACTTGTTCGCTCTCTGTCTCTCTGACTATGTGTCATGTTCTCTCTCTCTCTCTCTCTCTCTCTCTCTCTCTCTCTCTCTCTCTCTCTCTCTCTCTCTCTCTCTCTCTTTCTCTCTCTCTCTCTTTCTCTCTCACTCTAATGCTCTTTATCTCCTGCTCTCTCTCACTATTTGCCCAACACCCCAGTTCAGACCTGTGTGTCCAGTGAACATCCCCTGTTTGAGCTTTTAGGACATCCTAGAATTTATGCTGTTGCCTGGAAACAGTGATGGGGGAGACTCTTAGCAGCTTCTGCCACTGGTGTGGATAACATCACATGTGGTACATGGGCCCAGATTATGAACACTGTGAAGCAACACAGCGCAGCCGGCTAAGAGAGGAGGTGGGCGCCATATTCGCAGAGAAATGGCACTCTTCTCCCCTCTTCCTAACGCTGGCGACGAGTTCAGGTGCCGTACGCCAGGCCCACACCTTAGCACCAAAGTTCTAGAGTGCGTGCCTGAGTCTAGTATTGGTTTTGTACAGGGTGGGTAACCTTCCTGAACAAAATACTATGCCTAGACATATCCAAAAGCATTTCCTACTTTGTATGTGTGCTGCACAGCACAGCACATATGCACAGTCAGAATAAACATTTCTGCTTTACGGTGGCATTCAGTTTTGGCACGCAACCCATTCCACTAATGTTAGTGAATCAGGTTTAGCGTAAAAAAGAATGGGTGCTTGCATGGGAACGCCCATGTACCACCCATGTAACACCCCCTTAACGCAAATTTATGCAAAGCAGCTTTTTCCCAAAACAGGTTTAGCGTCCGGTTAGCATTAAAAAAGTAATGCTAACCAGACGCTAAACCTTTCAGACTCGGGCCATGGTTTCATCAAACAGCGCTCTTAAGCTGAAGCCAGGTTAACTCTGGCACGAATGCCGCGGCAACGCAGTTAGTGAAAATGACCAATTACTGAATAGGTTACCACGCACGTGCCTGAGAGGTAGCTAAACCTGCAAGACACAGCTGCAGCATAGAGTGAGGTGAAGGACTGACATATTCCTAGTGAACTGTTCATGAATCACTGCTGTTTGTTAGATCACATCTCCGTACGACAGGGCAAGTGAGTTGCATTATACATAAAAATAACGAATATAACTTTGTTAATGTAGCCATAGGGACGAGCAAGAGCAATGTTGTGCAGAAGATCGCAATAAAAGAATGTCATCTATGTCTCCCAAACACGCCATAGTCTGTGGAGGATCTTCACTATTCCCTGACATATTGTAAGAAAGAAATATGTGTACAAGTGAAGAATCCAAAAAACTGCTACTGGAGAGACACATTTACCGTGTTGGGACAGAAATCTCCACTGCATGGTAAAATGGTGTGCGTGCCCCAAAAGCATGTGATATCTGATATTGATATTTTTTCTGGCCTGGCTCACACTCCAATTTTTCGTGCATGCTGAGGCCTAGGTCTATCTTTCAACTCTGTGGTGCCAAGCCTGGTGCTGAGACCTGGAGTGGTGCACTAAGCTTGGCCTGCAGCTGACTTGGGAAGGCCTGAATGGTCGACATTAAGCGGTGGTGTTAGCAAACCATCTTTCAAATTCTAGCACTGAACAGACCTGCTCTCTTATTCTGGAGTAGTGTGGTGCCTGGTGGCCCCACTCATGGAAAGTTCCGCTTTTATGAGACGCCCTGCCGCTTGCACTGACATTCCACGTGCATGTCAAGTGTGTGTAAGAAGTGCATGGTGTCAGGATTCTGTGTGTATGTGGCTTGATATTCCTGCGAGAGACAGTTTGGATTGCCCCTTGTTTACATGGAAGTTGTGGTAGTGTCTTCGCGGACATGGCGCAAGGGTACCTACGTTTGAGCATTGCAGCCCACTGCGCACCAGTTCAATGGAAAAGGACAGGAATGCGCTGCATCTTGAAGATACAGCCCATTCTTTTGACTGCGGGAGTGCAGCGGGAAGGCTTACTGCGCTGCGGTGCATCAAAATATTGTAAATGAGGCCCACAATTTCTACTTCTAGAGTCACAGAATCAGGATGTCCAATAACATACACTTAATCGAATGGAAAGGTTTGTGCCATGGACTTTTCACATATTATGAAGTACTGCCCGTACTCCTGAGCTGAAGCGTGTACCCCTAGACACTGAACTGTGGGATGAGGAGACAAGGCTGCCTTTAGAGATTCTATTGCGCTTTCTTAGGAGGGAATTTCTAAATAGTCTTTCCTGAGTGCTGCCATTTGGATTAATGCTGGGAGAGTCAACAGATTCTTTTGTTACTGAGAATGGATCTTCTGGGCAGGTGAGTCTGCCTCTTTTGTGTCTCCATGAGTGCTACTTCATGAAGGCTGATGACAGCCAGGTGCAACAGTTTCACATTGATGGTAGCCATGTTTTATTTACTCCTGCCGGTAACAGGGGTCTCTTCAGAACCTAGCAATGCAGGGACATCTGGAAAAAGAACCGTCTGTCAGAGTGACAACAGTGCACCACAAGGAGTGAGTGTAAAGGGAGGGTACTCACATGGGGCCCAGCCGGGGACCCAGTGAGGGGAAGGCCTGACAGTCTTTAAGGCGTGCTGGAAATTAATTGCTGCATCTATAGTTATGCCATTCATGACAATGCGTGTCCCATGTGAGTAGCCTCCTTTTACACTCACTCCTTGCGGTGCACTATTGTCACTCTGACAGCGGATTCTTTTTTCAGATGTCCCTGCATTGCTAGGTCCTGAAGACACCCCTTATTGTTCGGGATCGAAACGTCGTCTGCAAACCTAAAGCAAACCATTTACCAGCCTCTGTCACTGTAGTAGAAAGCTGTAATCATTTCATGCCATTGTTATGGTCAACTTTGTAACTTTGGAAACAATTTTTTTACACACATGCAAACATACACCCTCCCCTCCTTTTACCCATCTCCCTCCTATACAAGCACACTCACAGACACCTACAAAAATGCACACTCCTCTCCCCTAATTTCTCTCTCGCCATCTCTCTCTGATGCGCACATGCTCAGACACTTACACACATGTACTCCCCCTCCTCCCATCTGTCTCTCTGCCAAGCTCTCTCCGTTAAAAGCACACTTACAGACACATGCAGACGTACACCTTCTCCTGCTCTCTTCTCTCTGCCAATCTCTCTGGCATGCACACATCTTCACAGACACATACAAGCAGTCATGCATGTTCCTGCTCTCTTCTCCCTTTCTGACCAGCTCTCTCCGAGGCACTCACAGACATATGCAAGCGTATACTCCCCCTTCTCCCCTCTGTTTCTCTGCAAATCTCTTTTTGGTGCACCACACTCACCGACACATGCAGATTTATAAACTCCCCTCTACTCTTCTTTTTCTCTGCCAAGGTCTTGCCAAAGCCCTCACTGACACATGCAAGCATATGCGCTTCCTCAGCTCTTTTCTCTCTCTGCCCAGCTCTCCCAGAGGCACTCACAGACCCACACAAGCATATGCACAACTTCCACTCATCTCTCGCTCTGCCCAGCTCTCTCAGAGGCACTCACACCCACAGACACATGCAAGCATATGCACTCCCTCCACACGTCTGTCTCTCTGCCCAGCTCTCTCAGAGGCACTCACAGGCACTTGCAGACATATGCACTCCCGCCACTCTTCTCTCTCTGCCCAGTTCTCCAGAGGCACTCACACCCACAGACACATGCAAGCATATGCACTCCCTCCACTATTATCTCTCTCTGCCCAGCTCTCCAGAGGCACTCACACCCACAGACACATGCAAGCATATGCACTCCCTCCACTATTATCCCTCTCTGCCCAGCTCTCCAGAGGCACTCACACCCACAGACACATGCAAGCATATGCACTCCCTCCACACGTCTGTCTCTCTGCCCTGCTCTCTCAGAGGTTCTCACACTCACAGACACATGCAAGCACATGCACTCCCGCCACTCTTCTCTCTCTCGCTCTGCCCAGCTCTCTCAGAGGTTCTCACACTCACAGACACATGCAGACATATGCACTCCCGCCACTCTTCTCTCTCAGCCCAGCTCTCTCAGAGGCACTCACACCCACAGACACATGCAAGCATATGCACTCCCTCCACACGTCTGTCTCTCTGCCCTGCTCTCTCAGAGGTTCTCACACTCACAGACACATGCAAGCACATGCACTCCCGCCACTCTTCTCTCTCTCGCTCTGTCCAGCTCTCTCAGAGGTTCTCACACTCACAGACACATGCAGACATATGCACTCCCGCCACTCTTCTCTCTCAGCCCAGCTCTCTCAGAGGCACTCACACTCACAGACACATGGAAGCATATGCACTCCCTCCACACGTCTGTCTCTCTGCCCAGCTCTCTCAGAGGCACTCACAGACACATGCAGACATATGCACTCCCTCCACACGTCTGTCTCTCTGCCCAGCTCTCTCAGAGGCACTCACAGACACATGCAGACATATGCACTCCCGCCACTCTTCTCTCTCTGCCCAGCTCTCTCAGAGGCACTCACACTCACAGACACATGCAGACATATGCACTCCCGCCACTCTTCTCTCTCTGCCCAGCTCTCTCAGAGGCACTCACACTCACAGACACATGGAAGCATATGCACACCTTCCACTCATCTCTCGCTCTGCCCAGCTCTCCAGAGGCACTCACACCCACAGACACATGCAAGCATATGCACTCCCTCCACTATTATCTCTCTCTGCCCAGCTCTTTCAGAGGCACTCACACCCACAGACACATGGACGCATATGCACTCCCTCCACACGTCTGTCTCTCTGCCCAGCTCTTTCAGAGGCACTCACACCCACAGACACATGGAAGCATATGCACTCCCTCCACTATTATCTCTCTCTGCCCAGCTCTCTCAGAGGCACTCACACCCACAGACACATGCAAGCATATGCACTCCCTCCACTATTATCTCTCTCTGCCCAGCTCTTTCAGAGGCACTCACACCCACAGACACATGCAAGCATATGCACTCCCTCCACACGTCTGTCTCTCTGCCCAGCTCTTTCAGAGGCACTCACACCCACAGACACATGCAAGCATATGCACTCCCTCCACTATTATCTCTCTCTGCCCAGCTCTCTCAGAGGCACTCACAGACACATGCAGACATATGCACTCCCTCCACACGTCTGTCTCTCTGCCCAGCTCTTTCAGAGGCACTCACACCCACAGACACATGGAAGCATATGCACTCCCTCCACTATTATCCCTCTCTGCCCAGCTCTCCAGAGGCACTCACACCCACAGACACATGCAAGCATATGCACTCCCGCCACTCTTCTCTCTCTGCCCAGTTCTCCAGAGGCACTCACACCCACAGACACATGCAAGCATATGCACTCCCTCCACTATTATCTCTCTCTGCCCAGCTCTCCAGAGGCACTCACACCCACAGACACATGCAAGCATATGCACTCCCTCCACTATTATCTCTCTCTGCCCAGCTCTCCAGAGGCACTCACACCCACAGACACATGCAAGCATATGCACTCCCTCCACACGTCTGTCTCTCTGCCCAGCTCTCTCAGAGGCACTCACAGACACATGCAGACATATGCACTCCCGCCACTCTTCTCTCTCTGCCCAGCTCTCTCAGAGGCACTCACACCCACAGACACATGCAAGCATATGCACTCCCTCCACTATTATCTCTCTCTGCCCAGCTCTCCAGAGGCACTCACACCCACAGACACATGCAAGCATATGCACTCCCTCCACACGTCTGTCTCTCTGCCCAGCTCTCTCAGAGGCACTCACACCCACAGACACATGCAAGCATATGCACTCCCTCCACACGTCTGTCTCTCTGCCCTGCTCTCTCAGAGGTTCTCACACTCACAGACACATGCAAGCACATGCACTTCCGCCACTCTTCTCTCTCTCTCTCTGCCCATCTCTCTCAAAGGCACTCACACTCACAGACACATGCAAGCACATGCACTCCCTCCACTCTTCTCTCTCTGCCCTGCTATTGAAGATGAACTCACAGACACATCCAAACATATGCACTCCCTCCACACGTCTGTCTCTCTGCCCTGCTCTCTTAGAGGCGCTCACACTCACATGCACACATATGCACTCCCTCCACTTCTCTCTCTCTGCCCAGCTCTCTTGAGGCACACCCACTCACAGACACATGCATGCATATGCACTCCCTCCACTCTTGCCTATGTCTGCCCACCTCTCTTAAGGCACACCCACTCACAGACACATGCAAGCAGTGCACATGCAATCCCTCCACTCTTGCCTCTCACTGACCAGCACTCTCAGAGGCACTCACAGTCACACTCACAGACGAATGCAAGAATATGCACTCTCCACTCTTGTCTTTCTCTGCCTAACTCTCTTGAGGCACACCCACTCACAGACACATGCAAGCATATGCCCTCCCACCACACTTCTCTCTCTCTCTCTGCAGAGCTCTCTCAGAGGCACTCACACTCACAGACACATGCAAGCACATGCACTCCCGCCACTCTTGTCTCTCTCTACCCAGCTCTCTTGATGCACTCACAGACACATGCAAGCACATGCACTCCTGCCACTCTTCTCTCTCTCTGCCCTGCTCTCTCAGATGCACTCACACTCACAGACACATGCAAGCAAGCACATGCACTCCCGCCACTCTTCTCTCTCTCTCTGCCCAGCTCACTCAGAGGCACTCACACTCACATACACATGTAGCACATGCACTCCCTCCACACATTTCTCACTCTGTCCAGCTCACTCAGAGGCACTCACACTCACAGACACATGCAAGCAAGCACATGCACTCCCGCCACTCTTCTCTCTCTCTCTGCCCAGCTCTCTCAGAGGCACTCACACTCACAGACACATGCAAGCGTATGCACTCCTTCCACTCACCTCTCTCACTGCCCAGCTCTCTCAGAGGCACTCACAGTCACATGCAAGCATATGCACTCCCTTCACTCTTCTGTCTCTGGCTGCCTACTTCTGATGCACTTACAGTCAGAGACATACAAGAATACACCCCCCTCCCATATCTCTCTCGGCGCAAATCTCTCTGATGCAGGCACACTCGCAGAAACATGTAAACAGTCAAACAGTCCCCTTGTCTCTCGACTTCTTCCTCTGATACACATACATTAACAGACACATACAGGCAAACACACTCCTCTCATTTCTTCTCTGATGCACACCAATAACAGGCAAAGACAAGCATACACACTCCTTCATCTCTTATGTTCCTTTCTGTCCAATTCTTTCTGAGGCAGGCAACTCACAGACACATATAAACTGTAATGCACTCCCCTCTTCTCTCTCTGGCTATATATTTTGAAGCACACAGTCCCATCCACATACACACATACCTAATCTGTTCCTTTCATATCTCTCTCTGCCCAATTCTTCCTGATGCAGGTGTGGAAAATTATTACGGTTTGGTAAACATTATCTGCGCCATCTTGCCCTTTTCCCCCGATGCCACACTTTTTGTCGTACACACCCGCCATTTTAGGTGCCTTGGTCAGAACCACACTCTGCACGCCGCTGACCCCTAGCTCGGCTCTCCGCCCTCACAAGCACATCCCCCGCACGCTGACAGCCCCCGCTCTCACATGCCTTGGGTCATAAACCCCTCTTCCACGCAGATCTGCCTCGGAACCCCATCCTGTTCCCAGCGCGACACTTCCCTCCATCCCTTTCATGGTCCCGGATCCCTTGATAACACCCCTCTTTCCTTTGTGCCCGTTTGTCTCACTCGTTCCCAAGCCGCCACCTGGCCCTGCGGATACTGTCATTGCCCCCTTCCTCCTGTACAGTAGGAAACACCCCCCCCCCCATCAAAGGATCCTTGAGCTGATCAAAGCCCCCACCCCATGAGATCCGATCAACCTCACACATTCCGTGAATCGGCGGAATGTCCAGCTGCGCGATAATCATCATCTGTTGTGACCGGGGTGGGGACTTCAACTGTAAATGTGTGTGGGAACGGGCCTGAAGCGGGGATTCCGAGGATGTCTTTCCGTACATCAAAGGGTTGACAGAGATGTGTTTTATGCAATAAAGTAATAAAATCTGTGTATAAGAGGCCAGGCCTCAGAGATGCAGTTAGAGCACCTTGTGACGATACTTGCTGTCCGAACTGATGTGTTCTCCTCCGGAGAGAATAAACCCTTGTTTCCAGCCTTCCAGTCTCCAGCGCCTGCCTCTTCATTGATTAATAATTTGTGGGTTAAACAGGCGACACCGCCGGGCAACACTTAAGGATCTTTGTTTATTGGTTGCTTCCTATCTTTTTACAATTGGCGTCCCAAACGTGGGGCCCATCAGCGACACGTGGATCCAATGGGAGAGGTCCTGACGACAGAGTGAACGACTGCAACGATCGGGAGAGCTCCTGCCCAATAGACCCTCGTCTGGCAGCCGATCATCCGAACTTCACTGGTTCTGAATCGACCTCTCTCGAGTGATCTACGGTCCTGACTGGGAACCCTCAGGAGTGCCGTGGCAATATCGGAGATTGGAGGACGATCGGGCGCTGGACGCGGAAGACGAGAAACAGCCCATGTGGTCCGGGTAAGGTCGTGTAAACACGACGAATTGCGAAATGATTGTTTGATTGTTTGGAAAATACTAGTATTACTCTTTGTTGATTCGTTTGGAGATTCGCTGTCTGCAAACGGAGAAACAATAGGCTCTCCCTTTGCAAGCAGTGAAGGATAGGTAACGCAGACTTTCGTCCCCATTGTAATCCATCGTGCCTATCTTTCTCCCCCACTGATTGATTGTTTGAACCCGAAATACGGTTCGTGGATTGTTCTCTGGACATTTCCTTCTCCCCCACTGATTAATTGATTGAACCCGAACTACCGTTCGCGGATTGTTTTCTGGAGATTCTCTATCTACAAACAGGAAAGAACAGATTTCCTCTTTGCAGATGGTGAAAGGGTAAGTAACGCAGACCTTTGCGGGCCTACTTATTCTCCCCACTGATTGATTGACTCATTGACTGATTGATTGATTGTAAGGGTAGCTCCCTGTTTTATTGTCAGAATAGATTTTGCTTTTGAGATATTCACTATTTGCAAACAACGTAGAATAGCAATATTCTGTCTAGTCTTTGCAGGTAGTGAAGGATAGGTAACACGGACCTTTGTCCCCGTAGTGATCTGTCATGCCTATCTTCTCCTCACTGATTGGTAGCTGGTTCAACCCGGACCGTTTATTAGAGGTGGACCATCTGGCTCCGCTGGAAGGCACCCCTAATAAAGACATGTTCACAAAATATGGATTAGTTACCATAGCCTATAGTAAGCTGTGGCATAGCTATACCAAAGAAAACCAAGAGAAACAGTGGCCACTGATAGGATCCTTCGACCTTGATAAAATAGAAACGTTAGAAATAGCCCTTTGTAGTAGTAAAACAACGCCTATCATGCTCGACAGTCTCGGTATGTGGCGCAAAGAAGCAATACAACGAAAGAAAAGAGACGAAGTCAGAGTAGGTAAAGAAACGCGACAGACAAATACCTCCGCATCTGGTAGGCCAAAGGAAGGGATAGCGGCGACACGGTTCCAAGGAGTAAACACAGGAAGGGAACGGTGTAAAGGGGTATACCGACAGGACAATCCCAAGACACAACGACCCGAAAGTAATCCCCCGACACTACGCACAGGACGAACAGACTTAGGGCAAAACCAATGTGCTTTTTGTAAATATTCCGGGCACTGGAAAGCCCAATGCCCGACTCTACTGAACACGGGTAAGAACAGAGGGCAGACAGAAATAACAGGCCGGCAGAAAGGGAAAAGGCGTGAGACAAAGACGAATCAGACTGACACGGACAGGCCGGATAGAACCACCACGTTTGATTACGCCCGATAGCACAGATTTCGCCAGACAGATTTCAGCGACATGTTTGAGTTCTCATAGGTCGAACAACGCTAAGACGGGAAACCCAGTCAAGCTCTAGGTTACCCGGTGACGAACCCCGTACTACCGCTACTGTTCCCGAACACAAAAGCCACCCTTTCGGACAACATACAGAAACAACACACAGAGTAGTTTCGGACAGATTAGTACACATTCCATTAATGAACTCAAAACTTTGAGTGCAATGGGACTGATTACTCTCTGTTGCCCCCACTCTGTGGACAAAAGCAATTACAGGCCTGCATAGACAACCTCCCGTTCAGGAAAACTGTTCTTGTGGACACCCCACCCCCCCATTACCCTGGCATGCCTGTCCCGCCTCTTACCACGCCCCATAGAAAAAAACATGAACAAAGAATACCTACCCGCACTCCGGAAGTTCCCAAAATGCAACAGGTCACCGGTCACGCCCATCCGGAAGGTGAAACACTCAGCACGTGTGGGGCGGGGTCCTGTCGACAGCCAGCGATCACAGAGGTCGCCGGTGGGATGTCCAGGAGGCACCATGGGCCCGGCATGTCCCATCCTCTAATCCCATATGGTCTCGCGGTTAGGATTCCTGGTTTTCACCGCCGTGGCCCGGGCCACGAGTAGGGAGGGGGCGGATGCAGATGACCCCCTCCCTCGTATCTCCTGGTCCGGCCATCACAAATACCTCCGCTGAAAAATTGGTGCAGGGTGGGCTGGGAGAGGGAGGCGGCGCGAACGAGCCTCCCTCGCCTCCCCAGGTGGAGGTTTCCCAGCCCCGGCCCGGCGCCGAAATCCTCCAGCCGGGCGACGACCCTACTTGCGCAGCACAGGACATGGAATGGCCAGCAACCATACTTGCGCAGCACAAGACATATGATGGCCCCAAGAGTACTGGTGGAGTGCGGGATGTGGGGTGGCCATCATGTATACCTGCGCAAAGGGACGGCGTGGGGTGCACTGGGAGAGGGAGGCGGCGCGAACGAGCCTCCCTCGCCTCCCCAGGCTGAGGCACCGCAGCTGCACCCTGGCGCCCCGAGCCGAATGTCCTGCTCCTACGGCACGGTGTTCCATTTTTCGCCCCAAGAAGTCTCATCCACTCTTGCAGACACGGCGAAGGACGGCTGCTGCGGGGTCCCAAAATGGCGTCTTGGCCCCCCTGGAAGCCGGATCTAGGCCGCTAGAGTAACTTTGCATCCCCATGGCCTTGAAGATTCTACAAGAGTCCCAGGAGCCCTCGGCCCCTACAGGCTTCCGGTGGGGAACAACTGCCTTGATCACTAACGAAATGACCACGACGTAGCCACAAGATGGTGGTGCTCTCGTGTCAGCGCCAGCTTCAGTCTGAACCATCCAGAAACTTTGTGGGCTAACGAATTCGATCAAGTTCCGGCTGAACCTCAACGTGACCCGGTAGGGGAAATTTTTGCCTCCCTCCCCTTTTGATTGATGGTCCACATTGCCTGCCCCTTCTGTTAGCACAAGTCTTTTTGAACTGCCGAAAAGGACTCTGGTCCAACCGCCGGTTGTTGGGAACATTTTGTCCCTGATGCTACTTCTGGACTAACACTGCCTCGCCCAAAATGGCGCTGGTGTCAATAGGAACTCACGAACATCTCGTGGTGTTTTTAGCTAATAAGACTTGATGTTCTGAGATATGTATATGATCCTTTGTACACTTGACGAAAAAGAGGGAGGGTTCATTTGGCGAACACGTAAAAGGATCCCGTTAAAATGTTGGTTTCAATGTATGATTTATTATGATATTATTGTAACTGATACATAACGTCGCTTATGACACACGCCCACGGTATGCATATAGGAAATTTGATTACAACTAGGCTGACTATGCTTCCAATTATGAAATGAATGCCCCATGATGCCTCAACTATTGATAGACGTTTTTAGTTTCCTGCAAATAACTAAATAAAAACTTTTGAAATGTTTTTAATACTGCAAAATAGCCCCCCCGCCCCCTACTGTACACGCTTCAGCCAACACCGTGTCCGGCCAAATACGATTGCACTCTCACATTTACATGCTGAACAATGGTGCAAATAAAGGTTTTTCAAACTATGAACAGGTATCGCATACTTTTGTAAATATGGGATCAGCGGGAGGGTTTTTCTGTGCGCTCTGTTCTGTTCTCTTTTTTAGGTTACTAGAAAATGGTTGCTCAACCCCGGATTGATGATCGAATCTAAGACACGATACGCTGCCTCCAAGTGTGCGACTGGCTCAGGAACAAACACATGGGGAAGGACCTCGACTTCTGAGAACGGGTAAAGTGAAGCGGTATGAGTGATAAAATGTTACAAGGGCATGGTACTCGAAGGTACTAGGGAACAGGGTGGGCCGAAGAGCTGGTATGCCTTAGGACATCGCAGCATTGGAAATGATTTAAGGATCCCGATAGCTAGATACGTCTACAGACTAGGTACCTCGCGCTAAGCGCCTCAGATTTCTAACGTTTCCCTACACACGGCCTATAATGCCACACTCGGACCGTCTCCCTGATGATCAACTTATCGCGTGCCATCCTTACCACACTGCCCCCCCCATGGCTGCAGAAACCAAGACCCCAGGGATTACATCCCGAGGAGATAAGACGAGTATGTGGTAAGTAAAGGACTTTCGTGCCCGTACATTTGATATGCTCGAATGCTGTTCCCCCTCCCTTCCCCTCTTTTCCTCCCCCTACAGGTTACATTGGAATCACGACTGGGGTATAGTGAAGATCTGAAGCCACGCCCTGTCTGATACATGAAGCGGACTAACGCTGCAAGGTGACACCTAAGGACACCCACGAACTACTCTTGCAACGAAAAGGGCCAATAGTTGTATGATATGATGGGACGCGATCACCCCTAACCCGTGTTGCGTGAATGAGCACATGTCACGTATGTCTGAAACTATGAGAAAATGCTTTCTATGCGACTGAAGCATTGACCTAACTAGGCAAAGGACCGAGAGTGCGAGAAGTGCGATACAATGGTGCCTTATACTCAATACATGTCCCTTTGTACCCGGCTTAATGCTCGTCCGTCCCAAACTGCATGCTTTCTAAATTCTAACACAGACCCGTAATGTCTCATGTTGTGTAATGCGCTGAATAGCCTATCCTAGTACACGGCCACTCTCCATGTCTCACGTGTACTGTTTAGCCTATTGTTGCATCTCTCTCTCTCTCTCTCTCTCTCTCTCTCTCTCTCTCTCTCTCTCTCTCTCTCTCTCTCTCTCTCTCTCTCTTCCACACTCTCACTCTTCCTAACGACTGGCACCTAATTGGCGAACCACCATCCATGGTGCCCCACCCAATTGGCTCCAAATACCGCAAGTATTTGCACAAATTTGTCTTAATAAAAATCACATTGATGCCATGTTACTACCTCTCCTTTCTGCTAAATATTGATAAAAAACTAGATTGGCCAAAAGGGAAAGGACAGGTAAGACGACTGAGGTTCCCTAATCTGACCCGTAATCAGGGAACCACATGTCAGTGGCTTTTATGATAAAAATGCCTGAGGTAACGCGACCCTCCCCGTCCCGAATTGTCTCAATGCCCAAACAGTAAAAGTGATCGAAGCATCCCCGTCTTCCCAGAACGCCCCCAGTTTTGTATCAGCTGCCCCGGACGAGAGTTTGAAAAATGTGGCACACCTCCGGTTGTAAGAGATGGGTTGACTTACAACTGACACAGACCAGCCGTTGTTCCTAGAACTGATTTGTTGATGAACAAGCTACAAAGTTTAGAAATTCGAGAAATGTCCCTGAACGCTTACCAACTGAACTGTAGCCTTCTGCTAGATAACACCCTTATGACACAAAGCAAGACGATAGTCCCTCACCCCAGTCTGCTATGTTCCTAGTTGTTTTCCATAAGACCCCGGTCACCCCAAGGATGAGTTGAATAGTTATCGCAAGCCCCCCCCCCCAGTTTTTTAATGAAGTAGCTAGGTTGTGAGAGACTATGTAGAAAGTGGAATGATGTTTGCGAAGTTAAGATTAGATCGAAATGAAGAAATTGTTGCAGTAAACCCTGTTGAAAGTAAAATGTTTAGCTGAAAGATAGGATGCATTGATACAATGGAAAATTGTTTAGCCTATGTTCATTCCTCGGAAAGATATCTATCAGGCCATGGTGATAGCACGTTGCACTTTTTCGTAAAATACATAGCCCTGAAGAACGGTATAGCTTTGTAAGACTCGTACTAGAAAAGTGGGTCTCTGCCAGAAGAACTGACGTGACTGTAATAAACAAATGCAATGAATAGGTATCAGACCTCGTACCACGACAATGAATGTAATACCAACAAATGCCAAAGAAATAGTTACGATGGAAAGTTGTAGGGAATCCAGCAAACCTATCATCAATTATTTATACGTTGGTTGTAAACCCCAATGTAACGGATGTTTCCCCAGTTGCTTGGAGTTGGGAGAGAAATAGACTTATGTGATTACCTTCCTCTGCCAGTTCTCTAAAGACTGTCTTTTCAAAACTCATTTAAGGGTACCACTGTCGGAGGAGAGAGAGACCGGATGTGGGAGCACGCGGCCTGACTGCAGATCGCGGAACACCTGCGACATTGACCAAGGCGGGACTGCAACAGTAAGGAGTCGCAGGACGAGGCACTATTTCCGACAAAATGAAAAGAAAGGGCTGACCTGATGCCCCTGCTCGATGATCAACATGTGCCGAAAAGTCCCCGCCCTCTGAGCCCGGTCATGGGCCCACCTACCTGAAATTTTCCGTCCCCTTGGTCTGTTCCCGATCTGGCCCTGCTCCATCCCCTCTTCCCCCGACCTACCACAAGGACTACCCACACACCCCCTTCTTCCACCTGAACTCTTTGACAATCGACTCGAAAAAGAGCAGAAACTGCAGTCCGATTGAATAGGGTTTTGTTGCAAACTAAAATGAAACTTGGGTGCCCTGTCTAAGGTACCCATGAAAGGACAGTTAGGACACAGGGCGAAAAAGGACCTTTTTGACCAGAAAAACGAGGAAAAGGTCATGCCCTGCAACGCAGGACCCGGAATAGAGCTAAACGCATAGCTCCACCGCCGGTGCTCAACAGTGCCAACAGAAGACGACAAAGAATGCTGAGAACTCACTAATAATGGTCCACGACAATAAGACACTGGAAAAAGCAACACCCCTCCTCTTCGAACAGTGACACCCCTGATTATCGTTTTTACTACGTCTCATTTCTCTCCCAGCCACCATTGTATTGATTATGCTCCAACCGAGTATGAAATTAACTTACATATGTAATAACCTATCAGTTCATATTCCGAATGACTATAAGCATCTATGAAATGTACCCAACGCTATCACTACAGAATCATTTTTTTTGTCCGACATTGCATTACTATGACTTTCCTGCAACGAGCTTAACGATGGGCCCGCCTCCTAAGATGAAAGATTTTAAATGTAATGTTTATGCACAGTTCCTTCGCCTAGGTTCCTACTTCTTTACTTATGACTGCCACAGTAGACAAGGATAGGAAATAGGCCGGCAAGATGGCTCGTGAATGTTAAAGGGAGGACTGTGGAAAATTAATACGGTTTGGTAAACATTATCTGCGCCATCTTGCCCTTTTCCCCCGATGCCACACTTTTTGTCGTACACACCGACATTTTAGGTGCCTTGGTCAGAACCACACTCTGCACGCCGCTGACCCCTAGCTCGGCTCTCCGCCCTCACAAGCACATCCCCGCACGCTGACAGCCCCCGCTCTCACATGCCTTGGGTCATAAACCCCTCTTCCACGCAGATCTGCCTCGGAACCCCATCCTGTTCCCAGCGCGACACTACCTCCATCCCTTTCATGGTCCCGGATCCCTTGATAACACCCCTCTTTCCTTTGTGCCCGTTTGTCTCACTCGTTCCCAAGCCGCCACCTGGCCCTGCGGATACTGTCATTGCCCCCTTTCTCCTGTACAGTAGGAAACACCCCCCCCCCATCAAAGGATCCTTGAGCTGATCAAAGCCCCCACCCCATGAGATCCGATCAACCTCACACATTCCGTGAATCGGCGGAATGTCCAGCTGCGCGATAATCATCATCTGTTGTGACGGGGTGGGGACTTCAACTGTAAATGTGTGTGGGAACGGGCCTGAAGCGGGGATTCCGAGGATGTCTTTCCGTACATCAAAGGGTTGACAGAGATGTGTTTTATGCAATAAAGTAATAAAATCTGTGTATAAGAGGCCAGGCCTCAGAGATGCAGTTAGAGCACCTCGTGACGATACTTGCTGTCCGAACTGATGTGTTCTCCTCCGGAGAGAATAAACCCTTGTTTCCAGCCTTCCAGTCTCCAGCGCCTGCCTCTTCATTGATTAATAATTTGTGGGTTAAAGAGGCGACACCGCCGGGCAACACTTAAGGATCTTTGTTTATTGGTTGCTTCCTACCTTTTTACACAGGCACACTCATAGACACATGTAAACAGTCACACACTCTCCTCTTCTCTCTGTCTGGCCTTCTTCCCCTGGTGCACTTACATTAACAGGCACACACAGGTACACACTCTTCCCTCCTGTCTTCTCTCTGCCTGTCCTTCTTCCTCTGGTGCACATACATTAACAGGCACATACAGGTACACACTCTTCCCTCCTGTCTTCTCTCTGCCTGGCCTTCTTCCCTTGGTGCAAATACATTAACAGGAACATACAGGTACACACTCTTCCCTCCTGTCTTCTCTCTGCCTGGCCCTCTTCCGCTGATGCACATACATTAACAGGCACATACAGGTACACACTCTCCCCTCCTGTTTTCTCTCTGTCTGGCCTTCTTCCTCTGATGCACATACATTTACAGGCACATACAGGTACATACACTTCCCTCCTCTCTTTTTTTTTTTTTTTGTATGTTCTTATATAGCGCTCGACTACCCGGAGGCATCTCAGCGCTTGCCTTGGGAACCTGTCCTGGCTTTTCCCTGTGAGATAGCTCCTAACGGGCATCCCCAAGGTGAAAGCCAGGCATCCCGCCGCGGGGGGCCGTTGTGGAGATTAAGCAAGCTTAATGCCCAGAGTTGCAGAGTGTGAACCCAAGATTAGGTCAGGCACCGAAGCGAGAATTATCGAGTCCGTGGACATTTGAGCTCAAGACCCTGTCACGTCGGGAATTGAACCCTGGTCCCGGGTCTGACCTCTGCTTCAGGGTCTGCCTGCTCTAACCAGTGATATTTACAACAAGGGGTGGTGAGGGACAGAGTCTCTGAATTAAGCAGAAAGCTCTCACCCAGTCAAGAGATCAGGGCTAGATCCAACACCGTTTTTTAGCTCACTGCACCATCCCAGTTTCAGAACCTGGCTGTATGCAAATTAGTCTGTTCCTGTCCCAGTGCATGATGGGAACAGGGCAAACCAAACTACAAAAGCCAATTCTTACACTGGGAAGGAAACAAGCTCCCGGGGACCGGTTTCTGGCATTACAGCCGTCTTCGGCCCGGTTTGCTTGAATTCTGATGGTGCAATGAGCAAGGGTCTCACATCTGAGAATACCCTTCCACGCTTAGGGTGGACAAAAATATTTACAACAAGGGGTGGTGAGGGACAGAGTCTCTGAATTAAGCAGAAAGCTCTCACCCAGTCAAGAGATCAGGGCTAGATCCAACACCGTTTTTTAGCTCACTGCACCATCCCAGTTTCAGAACCTGGCTGTATGCAAATTAGTCTGTTCCTGTCCCAGTGCATGATGGGAACAGGGCAAACCAAACTACAAAAGCCAATTCTTACACTGGGAAGGAAACAAGCTCCCGGGGACCGGTTTCCGGCATTACAGCCGTCTTCGGCCCGGTTTGCTTGAATTCTGATGGTGCAATGAGCAAGGGTCTCACATCTGAGAATACCCTTCCACGCAAGGGTGGACAAAAATATTTACAACAAGGGGTGGTGAGGGACAGAGTCTCTGAATTAAGCAGAAAGCTCTCACCCAGTCAAGAGATCAGGGCTAGATCCAACACCGTTTTTTAGCTCACTGCACCATCCCAGTTTCAGAACCTGGCTGTCTGCAAATTAGTCTGTTCCTGTCCCAGTGCATGATGGGAACAGGGCAAACCAAACTACAAAAGCCAATTCTTACACTGGGAAGGAAACAAGCTCCCGGGGACCGGTTTCTGGCATTACAGCCGTCTTCGGCCCGGTTTGCTTGAATTCTGATGGTGCAATGAGCAAGGGTCTCACATCTGAGAATACCCTTCCACGCTTAGGGTGGACAAAAATATTTACAACAAGGGGTGGTGAGGGACAGAGTCTCTGAATTAAGCAGAAAGCTCTCACCCAGTCAAGAGATCAGGGCTAGATCCAACACCGTTTTTTAGCTCACTGCACCATCCCAGTTTCAGAACCTGGCTGTATGCAAATTAGTCTGTTCCTGTCCCAGTGCATGATGGGAACAGGGCAAACCAAACTACAAAAGCCAATTCTTACACTGGGAAGGAAACAAGCTCCCGGGGACCGGTTTCTGGCATTACAGCCGTCTTCGGCCCGGTTTGCTTGAATTCTGATGGTGCAATGAGCAAGGGTCTCACATCTGAGAATACCCTTCCACGCTTAGGGTGGACAAAAATATTTACAACAAGGGGTGGTGAGGGACAGAGTCTCTGAATTAAGCAGAAAGCTCTCACCCAGTCAAGAGATCAGGGCTAGATCCAACACCGTTTTTTAGCTCACTGCACCATCCCAGTTTCAGAACCTGGCTGTATGCAAATTAGTCTGTTCCTGTCCCAGTGCATGATGGGAACAGGGCAAACCAAACTACAAAAGCCAATTCTTACACTAGGAAGGAAACAAGCTCCCGGGGACCGGTTTCTGGCATTACAGCCGTCTTCGGCCCGGTTTGCTTGAATTCTGATGGTGCAATGAGCAAGGGTCTCACATCTGAGAATACCCTTCCACGCTTAGGGTGGACAAAAATATTTACAACAAGGGGTGGTGAGGGACAGAGTCTCTGAATTAAGCAGAAAGCTCTCACCCAGTCAAGAGATCAGGGCTAGATCCAACACCGTTTTTTAGCTCACTGCACCATCCCAGTTTCAGAACCTGGCTGTATGCAAATTAGTCTGTTCCTGTCCCAGTGCATGATGGGAACAGGGCAAACCAAACTACAAAAGCCAATTCTTACACTGGGAAGGAAACAAGCTCCCGGGGACCGGTTTCTGGCATTACAGCCGTCTTCGGCCCGGTTCTGAGCTGGGATGGGGCAGTGAGATAAATAACGGTGATGGATCAAGCCCTGATCTTTGGACTGGGTAAGAGTGGTCTGTTTAACTCAGACACTCTGTTCATCACCACCCCTTTTTTGTAAATCGTTTTTGGCCACTATAGGTGTGGCAGGGTATACTCAGACATGAGTCCCTTTCTCACTGCTCCATCAGGATTCAAGCAAGCCGGGCCGAAGAAGGCTGAAATGCCAGAAACCGGTCCCCGGTAGCTTGTCTCCTTTCTGGTGAAGAATTGGCTTGGTAGTTTAGTCTGCCCTGTTCCCATGATGCACTGGGCCAGGGACAGACTGATTTGCATATAGCCAGGTTCTGAGCTGGGATGGGGCAGTGAGATAAATAACGGTGATGGATCAAGCCCTGATCTTTGGACTGGGTAAGAGTGGTCTGTTTAACTCAGACACTCTGTTCATCACCACCCCCTTTTTGTAAATCATTGCTCTAACCAGTGAGCCACACTTCTCCACCTCATCTCTTCTCTCTGTCTTGCCTTCTTCCCCTGGTCCACAAACATTAACAGGCACACACAGGTACACACTCTTCTCTCCTGTCTTCTCTCTGCCTGGCCTTCTTCCCCTGGTGCACATACATTAAAAGGCACACAAAGGTACACACTCTTCCCTCCTGTCTTCTCTCTGTCTGGCCTTCTTCGTCTGATGCGCATATATTAACAGGCACATACAGGTTCACACTCCTCACTCCTGTCTTCTCTCTGTCTGGCCTTCTTCCTCTGATGCACATACATTAACAGGCACATACAGGTACACACACTTCCCTCCTCTCTTCTCTCTGTCTGGCCTTCTTCCCCTGGTGCACATACATTAACAGGCACACAAAGGTACACACTCTTCCCTCCTGTCTTCTCTCTGTCTGGCCTTCTTCGTCTGATGCGCATATATTAACAGGCACATACAAGTTCACACTCTTCACTCCTGTCTTCTCTCTGTCTGGCCTTCTTCCTCTGATGCACATACATTAACAGACACATACAGGTATAAACACTTCCCTCCGCTCTTCTCTCTGTCTGGCCTTCTTCCCCAGGTGCACATACATTAACAGGCACATACAGGTACACACTCTTCCCTTCTGTCTTCTCTCTGCCTGGCCTTCTTACCCTGGTGCACATACATTAACAGGCACATACAGGTACACACTCTTCCCTCCTGTCTTCTTTCTGCCTGGCCTTCTTCCTCTGATACACATACGTTAACAGGCACATACGGGTACACACTCTTCCCTTCTGTCTTCTCTCTGCCTGGCATTCTTTCTCTGGTGCACATACATTAACAGGCACATACAGGTACACACTCTTCCCTCCTGTCTTCTCTCTGCCTGGCCTTCTTCCCCTGGTGCACATGCATTAACAGGCACATACAGGTACCAACTCTTTCCTCCTGTCTTCTCTCTGTCTGGCCTTCTTCCTCTGATGCACATACGTTAACAGGCACATACAGGTACACACACTTCCCTCCTCTCTTCTCTCTGCCTGGCCTTCTTCCCCTGATGCACATACATTAACTGGCAAACAAAGGTGCACACTCTTCCCTCCTGTTTTCTCCCTGCCTGGCCTTCTTCCCCTGGTGCACATATGTTAACAGGCACATACAGGTACACTCTCTTCCCTTCTGTCTTCTCTCTGCCTGGCCTTCTTTCCATGGTGCACATACATTAACAGGCACATACAGGTACACACTCTTCCCTCCTGTCTTCTCTCTGCCTGGCCTTCTTCCCCTGGTGCACATGCATTAACAGGCATATTCAGGTACACACTCTTCCCTCCTGTCTTCTCTCTGCCTGGCCTTCTTCCTCTGATGCACATACATTAACAGGCATATATAGGTACACTATAAGTACACACACTTCCCTCCTCTCTTCTCTCTGTCTGGCCTTCTTCCCCTGATGCACATACATTAACAGGCAAACAAAGGTACACACTCTTCCCTCCTGGCCTCTCTCCGCCTGGCCTTCTTCCTCTGGTGCACATACATTAACAGGCACATACAGGTACACTCTCTTCCCTTCTGTCTTCTCTCTGCCTGGCCTTCTTCCCCTGCTGCACATACATTAACAGGCACATACAGGTACACACTCTTTCCTCCTGTCTTCTCTCTGTCTGGCCTTCTTCCTCTGATGCACATACGTTAACAGGCACATACAGGTACACACACTTCCCTCCTCTCTTCTCCATGTCTGGCCTTCTTCCCCTGATGCACATACATTAACTGGCAAACAAAGGTGCACACTCTTCCCTCCTGTCTTCTCCCTGCCTGGCCTTCTTCCCCTGGTGCACATACATTTACAGGCACATACAGGTATGCACTCTTCCCCCCTGTCTTCTCTCTGCCTGGCCTTCTTCCCCCAGTGCACATACATTAACAGGCAAACAAAGGTGCACACTCTTCCCTCCTGTCTTATCCCTGCCTGGCCTTCTTCCCCTGGTGCACATACATTAACAGGCACATACAGGTACATACTCTTCCCTCCTCTCTTCTCTCTGTCTGACCTTCTTCCCCTGGTGCACATACATTAACAGGCACACAAAGGTACACACTCTTCCCTCCTGTCTTCTCTCTGTCTGGCCTTCTTCGTCTGATGCGCATATATTAACAGGCACATACAAGTTCACACTCTTCACTCCTGTCTTCTCTCTGTCTGGCCTTCTTCCTCTGATGCACATACATTAACAGACACATACAGGTACAAACACTTCCCTCCTCTCTTCTCTCTGTCTGGCCTTCTTCCCCAGGTGCACATACATTAACAGGCACACACAGGTACACACTCTTCCCTTCTGTCTTCTCTCTGCCTGGCCTTCTTCCCCTGGTGCACATACATTAACAGGCACATACAGGTACACGCTCTTCCCTCCTGTCTTCTTTCTGCCTGGCCTTCTTCCTCTGATGCACATACGTTAACAGGCACGTACAGGTACCCACTCTTCCCTTCTGTCTTCTCTCTGCCTGGCATTCTTTCCCTGGTGCACATACGTTAACAGGCACATACAGGTACACACTCTTCCCTCCTGTCTTCTCTCTGCCTGGCCTTCTTCCTCTGATGCACATATGTTAACAGGCACATACAGGTACACACACTTCCCTCCTCTCTTCTCTCTGTCTGGCCTTCTTCCCCTGATGCACATACATTAACAGGCAAACAAAGGTGCACACTCTTCCCTCCTGTTTTCTCCCTGCCTGGCCTTCTTCCCCTGGTGCACATACGTTAACAGGCACATACAGGTACACTCTCTTCCCTTCTGTCTTCTCTCTGCCTGGCCTTCTTTCCCTGGTGCACATACATTAACAGGCACATACAGGTACACACTCTTCCCTCCTGTCTTCTCTCTGCCTGGCCTTCTTCCCCTGGTGCACATACATTAACAGGCACATTCAGGTACACACTCTTCCCTCCTGACTTCTCTCTGCCTGGCCTTCTTCCCCTGATGCACATACATTAACAGGCAAACAAAGGTACACACTCTTCCCTCCTGTCTTCACTCCGCCTGGTCTTCTTCCTCTGGTGCACATATATTAACAGGCACATACAGGTACACTCTCTTCCCTTCTGTCTTCTCTCTGCCTGGCCTTCTTCCGCTGGTGCACATACATTAACAGGCACATACAGGTACACACTCTTTCCTCCTGTCTTCTCTCTGTCTGGCCTTCTTCCTCTGATGCACATACGTTAACAGGCACATACAGGTACACACACTTCCCTCCTCTCTTCTCTCTGTCTGGCCTTCTTCCCCTGATGCACATACATTAACTGGCAAACAAAGGTGCACACTCTTCCCTCCTGTCTTCTACCTGCCTGGCCTTCTTCCCCTGGTGCACATACATTTACAGGCACAGACTGGTATACACTCTTCCCCCCTGTCTTCTCTCTGCCTGGCCTTCTTCCCCCAGTGCACATACATTAACAGGCACATACAGGTACACACTCTTCCCTCCTGTCTTTTCTCTGCCTGGCCTTCTTCCTCTGATGCACATATGTTAACAGGCACATACAGGTACACACACTTCCCTCCTCTCTTCTCTATGTCTGGCCTTCTTCCCCTGGTGCACATACATTAGCAGGCAAACAAAGGTGCACACTCTTCCCTCCTGTCTTCTCCCTGCCTGGCCTTCTTCCCCTGGTGCACATACATTAACAGGCACATACAGGTACATACTCTTCCCTCCTGTCTTCTCTCTGCCTGGCCTTTTTCCTCTGATGCACATACATTAACAGGCACATACAGGTACTCACACTTCCCTCCTCTCTTCTCTCTATCTGGCCTTCTTCCCCTGATGCACATACATTAACAGGCAAACAAAGGTACACACTCTTCCCTCCTGTCTTCTCTCTTCCTGGCCTTCTTCCCCTGGTGCACATACAATAACAGGCACATACAGGTACACACTCTTCCCTCCTGTCTTCTCTCTGCCTGGCCTTCTTCCCCTGGTGCACATACATTAACAGGCACATACAGGTACACACTCTTCCCTCCTGTCTTTTCTCTGCCTGGCCTTCTTCCTCTGATGCACATACATTAACAGGCACATATAAGTACACACACTTCCCTCCTCTCTTCTCTCTGTCTGGCCTTCTTCTCCTGATGCACATACATTAACAGGTAAACAAAGGTACACACTCTTACCTCCTGTCTTCTCTCTGCCTGGCCTTCTTCCTCTGGTGCACATACAATAACAGGCACATACAGGTACACACTCTTCCCTCCTGTCTTCTCTCTGCCTGGCCTTCTTCCCCTGGTGCACACACATTAACAGGCACATACAGGTACACACTCTTCCCTCCTGTCTTCTCTCTGCCTGGCCTTCTTCCCCTGGTGCACATACATTAACAGGCACATACAGGTACACACTCTTCCCTCCTGTCTTCTCTCTGCCTGGCCTTCTTCCTCTGATGCAAATACATTAACAGGCACATACATGTACACACTCTTCCCTCCTGTCTTCTCTCTGTCTGGCCTTCTTCCTCTGATGCACATACCTTAACAGGCACATACAGGTACACACCCTTACCTCCTGTCTCCTCTCTGCCTGGCCTTCTTGCTCTGATGCACATACCTTAACAGACACATACAGGTACACACTCTTCCCTTCTGTCTTCTCTCTGCCTGGCCTTCTTCCCCTGGTGCATATACATTAACAGGCACATACAGGTACACACTCTTCCCTCCTGTCTTCTCTCTGCTTGGCCTTCTTCCTCTGATTCACATACCTTAACAGACACATACAGGTATACCCTCTTCCCTTCTGTCTTCTCTCTGCCTGGCCTTCTTCCCCTGGTGCATATACATTAACATGCATATACAGGTACACACTCTTCCCTCCTGTCTTCTCTCTGCCTGGCCTTCCCCTGATGCACATACCTTAACAGACACATACAGGCATACACTGTTCCCTCTATCTCTTCTCTCTGTCCGGTCTTTCCCCTCCAATGCAGTGACACTCATAGACACAATCATACACACTCACTTCCTCTCTTCTCTCTCTCTCTCCAGTTCTCTCTGATTCACGCACACTCACAGATATGCAAATATTCACACACTCCCCTCCACTTTCATATCCTTCCCACTTCCTCTTAACCAGAAAACAAACATGGCGTCCACCACGTGGTTCTATATAAACACAGCCTGGTTAATAGAAGACTCCTATTTCAGCATGTTGCAGTCAGCCTTCATCTTTGCCAGCTGTCCATCTCTCTGCTGGGGGCCGGGCTGAAGTGCTGAGAGTTTGATGAGAGCAGGTACCTGCTGGGGGTCGCTCAATTCCCCCCGCTGCTCTTACTCCGTATCTTCATTCCACACTCCTCTTTAAGCAGGATGCACCCAGTCCGAGAAATCCAGACCCCCAACCCCCATCAAAATCAAGCTGCTCCTTCCATCATCAAATCCATAATCAGGCGGAACCAGAGTGTAAGCCGGGAGAATTACTGCTTGCATCCATCCCTTCTGCTGACCACCGCCCTCCCAGCCACCCCTGCGCCTGCCTCTGGAGGCCACGCCTGTGGGGCTGTGTCCGAGGCTTTCCAAATCCCTCCTCTCCAGCGCCCGGGCGAAGGGGATTGTACATTTGGAGGTCTAGGGTTCAAGATTCCAGCCGAGTTAAATAAATATAAAATGGTGGCCAATGCAATATGGACAGAGAAATGATACAGAAAAGAGTACATGGGAAAGAGAGATAAGCAGAGGAGAACCTCCCTCCCCACATCAGAGCCTTCACCTCCCTTCTTGAATCCCGCAAGAAGCTGAAGACCTGTCCTTTCCATTAACCAACCTACCACAGGGAGGGCTAGGCACACACACTCCTGCTTAGCGCAAGGATACCCTCACAAGTCATAGTGCGCTTTACAAATACATACACCATGACATAACTGTACAGAAACCTAGTTAAAAGGCAAAAAGAAAGTTTCCTGTCATCCCAAATAGTGGGAACCAGGCCACATCGAAGACAAGGAACCACATAGATGTCCTCACCAGCCACAGCACAGCTGAGCACATATGACCAATAAACACACATGAGCACAGAAAGGGACATATGTGCCTGTTTGTGAATTTCCAAAAACCATTTGACTCTAGCACACAGGACCCTTTCTAAACAGTATATGAGGAAATGTGTATGCCAAAGCCAAGGCCATGTACTCACAACGTGCAGCCTAAACCTAAACAACAGAAATGAGGGCGGCTTCAAACATCAGGAAGAAGGAGTGAGAGCGGGACACCTGGTTTACTTATCAGTAATATTCATTACTCGAAGTCCTATTCATTCTCATCCCATCCAATCATTTGTTTTAGGGACCTAACCTCTGAGACCCACCTTACTTCCTGCAGCATTCCAGCATTCTGTTGAGTTACCAAAGCCAGCACCAATGGCTGAGATAGGAACAAAAGTACTTGTCAAGACTGTGGGGCCATGTGGCAGAACTTACAACCTTGGAAATCTGCCGAGGGTGTTGTCAAATTTGCTGCATTTACTGCAAGCAAAATCCAGAGTCTAAGTTCTGCTTACCCTAAAATGACATGCCCCTTTAGAGCACATTTTTACTTTTTTTTAAAAAACGTTTTATAAAAGTTGGTGTAAATATAGATTCACACCTACCCCCTCCCACACACTACCTTTACTTGTATTTCTACTTACCACTTCTTACCACAGCCGTGTCGTTTAGTTGCAATGTTAACAAGACTTACAAGTTCCCAACTCAGCTGCACTTTGTTTATTGGCCCTAGAAGAATGAAAGACTGAGTTTGCAACAAACGTGATGTAATTCAATCCAATATCTTCCAGTTTCCCTCAGATAACCACAATGATGGGTACACTGACCACCGATGTATCTTACCAGTTTTATGTGCTGAACAGTGGGTTAAGGCACCTGCTGATTAGGATAAGGCACCAGAGGATCAGTGTGCCTCTAGACTCCCTTATATTTTGCTCACATTGTGAGTGCAATTGTTAAAGAGATCGGTGTGCTATCTGCTGCATACAAGCTTAGACCACACCAGTATAGCAAAAAAAGCGAAATATTACAAACTAATATAGTATCTTTATTTTAATGCAACCAACAAAAACATTTGACTCTACATAAACCTTTAAAATGTCATACTACATTATCTACATTTTATAACTATAAAATACACTTTTAACACATAATAACAATTAAAATACATTTCAAACCATCAAAATAATACTTTCTCTAATTAGTGTAATATAAAACAACAATAATAATGACAAGCATAAAAAACATCCAAAATAACACAAAAACTGAAATACATATTCACTTTAAAAGAGAAACACTGTTAGCACCCAGCATAAAAGGTATTAACTGATAAAAGAAAATCAAACTAAACAAAACTATCTAGTGAATGCAACCATAAAGATAACTATCAAGTAATAATAGAAAACTAACTAAAAATTAAATATAAAAGGAACACTTATCACATTAAAAATTCTAACGCTGCAAGACAACGACAATCTGTAGGACAGCCAAAAAAAATAAAATAAAATAAAAACTTCCTTCACAAGAAACAAACATTTATTTAAATATAGTGGAAAGTAAGTGATTTAATTTTTTTAAAAATTTAAATAACTACCCAAACTCTCTATTTTTATTTATCTACAAAACTTTAGGTACTATAGAAAAAGTACAACATTATCAAAAACCTACAGACCCACCAATACAATTCAACAATTGAACACCTGGAAAAAGGAACTTAAAAAGTAAGCATCATCAAACCACTTCTGAATAATAGCTAAATCTTAAGATTAAAAAATAAAACTAAAAGCCCTCAACCCTTATAAACTACCCACAAATAAACATTTAAAATATAACTAACAAACCTTTTTTCCTCAACAGATAATAAACAACCTGGTCCACATTAGAACACATTCAATGGAAAACTGAAAAAAGAACTGCAATTATAATCAACAGCACATATGTAAGTATACAATGCAAAACAATTGTCAAATATTTTATATACATTGTCAAAGCAAAATGTAGATGATTACAATTTATTTAACTTTTATTAAACTATTTTTCAGACAGAATGGCAGAAAGAGCAAGATATATCACCTCACAGAAAGCGAAACAATTACTCTCGCACATGGGCTACACTTACAGCCAAGAAAGCACAAGGTTCGAGAATGTTTCATTTTTTAAAACTTTATTTAAGGTTTTCAAAAACACAAACCATAGGTGCGCACACAGTAGCGAGCAAAGGCAATACATAGACATGTAAGGTGCGAGGATGTTAATTGGAATGTACAAAATCCTACTCTAATGCATGTTATGGGAGGGCTACTATGTAAAAATATGTTGTTATCAATGTGAATGAACACAACCACCCCCCTAATGTCACTGACATTTCAATAATTCATGTACTTCAAGATTTGAAAAAGGCAAACACTATTCTCAAAATCCCACTATTAAAATTCTAAAATATATACTTCTAAAGTACCTGTTAACACATCACAGAACAGCTACCAGCTATACCCATTTTAAAACACAAAATAGCCCAAATTAACAAAGCTAGTAGTTATACTCCTGCTGCCCCTAGAAGATATCAAGACATCCAAAATCCTGAATACTTAACCACCACAAATAACGATGAACCTTTCCTCCTACATAAGAACCTAAATAATGACAATTGTATTATTATATTTGCTAAAGCAGACACTTTATTAAACCTAAGCCAATGTCAAACATGGATGATGAACAGAACATTTAAAATGTGCCCTAAACCAGTACTTCCCAAATTTTGTAGAACCACAACCCAATTTTTAGATCGACAAACTTACCTACCTAATCCTACCTAGCTTTAATTGACATGAGGCGGGCAATGTTTTAATGTAACTGAAGTATCATGTAGTAGCGCGCTGTCATTAAGATATAGCACATTTTCCATTGAAAGGGCCACTAAATTTGAACAGAGATACAGTTTTACTGATAAAACTATATTGCATACAAATAATAATGTGTATGTTTTAATGAATATTTATCATTTGTGCATCACATTACAAATTACAAAAACAGGGCTTATTTTTGCTTTCTTCACTGCCGAGTGTGTACAGTACATTTACAGGTATGTACATTTTGTTGTGGAGTACAAAGAAAAGGACATACTGAAGCCTTTCCTTTCACATTCACTGTACACCAACAAGACTCTACTTTACATTTCATTCTCTGACTGCAAAGCGAGTGGGGTTTGTAAACACCAATCCCCATGAAAAAATAAGCAGCAATATGGCAGAAGACATAGCCTGAAATGTGACCTCAGTCTTGGAAGTGCAGGAGTCCTGTTGGTGACATTACGATGCGCCCGCCACACTGGCCGGCGCATCCTGCATTCTTGACATTGCGGCGGGCGGTGCTCTCAGCACCGCCCTCCGCAATGCCAAGAAGGTATGTCGTGCAGTTCCATTCACAACGTGGCAGGCACCGCGCAGTGCCTGCCATGTTGTGCATGGAACTGCGGGCCCGATTCACAGAACTAACTTAAGACAAAATCCTAAACGTACTACTTTTGGTATTCACAGAAGACATTTAGTAGTCTTAAGTTAAGATTCTGTCCTAAATTAGGATTTTGTCTTAAATTAGGATTTTGTCCTAAATTAGGATTTTGTCCTAAATTAGGATTTTGTCTTAAATTAGGATTTTGTCCTAAATTAGGATTTTGTCATAAATTAGGATTTTTTCTTAAATTAGGATTTTGTCCCACAATAGGATTTTGTCTTAAGTTAGGATTTTGTCCTAAATTAGGATTTTGTCTTAAATTAGGATTTTTTTCTCAAGTTTCCGCCCACTTACCTAATGACCCCCATAAACTGTACTAACCCAGAGGTATTCAAGGCTGTTACTACCACAACAAATCGGAGATATCTCCAATAATCTGCACTGGGTGTAGAATATACAATAAACAGACAGTTTGTTCTTGAAATAAAAACAGCTAATTGCAGTAGCCTATGTTCTTGTAACAGAGGTATCTACCCGCTACAACTTACTTATAGAAAGCCCATATTACAAACAAAGCAAACACAAACTAAGCCCCCTAATGAAGACACTTTAATTGGCAGACTGCACTGCTCCAGACACAGGCGTCAACCCAAATTCCATGGTGGAATTTCTACAACAGCACCATGGCTCAAGAAGCCAAACCCAAAAATGGAGTAGAAGGATGGTATAAGGCCTTCCAAGCCACACTAGAGAGAACCCAACTACACCCTAAAAATTCATAGAAGTCCTACAAAAAGAACAAAGCCACCAGCAACTAAGAATATAGCAATTAGTAATCTACATGTAAATTAAATCTAAAACAAGTAACAGACCAGTAGACATGTCAAAAGGTAAAGTGTATCATCTTTATAAACAGTAAAGGAGTACACTACTGTGACTCACTAGCAAAATCCCTATTATAAACACCTAGATACCTACACACTAATGAACTACCACCAACAAATGTAGACAACACCATAATTTTTGGGGTTTTAAACAAATATTAAACAATTTATTTTCATACATCAGTCAAAAAATATATACAGATAACATATAAAAGAGGAATGATAAATTATAACAATATGTTTGGTAATTAATCAAAAATCAGCTCATCAACATTTAAAAAACACGTTAGAAATAAACACACAATGGGACCAAGTAAATCCAACACATAGAAGGGTAAAATAATACATTGGGGCTGATTAGGATGTCAGTTGAAGTTTCTTCTGATCGACATCCCTGTGGTTTCGAGACTGACAGACATTGGGTTGACATCCGAAACTGCAATTATAGTGCGACCGAACATTGTGCGGTCGCAGACTCCCATTTCCCAATGGGAGCTTGTGCGGCCGTCGGAAACCGGTCACAGCACAAGTTCTCATAGAGAAATGGGAGTCAATGTAAATCCCTGCACCGTCTGGCAGACACCTCACAGATTTACAGGGAGGCACCATAGGTGCGTGATTGGCCCTCAACTGCAGACTGCTGAAGAAGGGGGCCCTTGTCAGAAAGCCCGACATAGAAAGACTGTCGGAAACCGACATCGTAATCCCGACGGTAGAAACGGCGTCCATATGGGATTCTGGCGGCGGTTCTGACTGGCTGACGGGCCCCTTGAGTCAATCGGAAGTCAGCCGGTTTGAATTCCGACCGCCATAATTTTAATACTGTGGTCGAAAGTCAAACCAGGGATGCAGTCAGAGGTTTTCCGACCGACATCCTAATTAGGGCCATTGTAATGACATCAAATACACCTGCATAATAAAATATGCCACTCCCACCTACAAATAAATAACTATATTAAACTTACAATTCTCTAGCTGTAGATCTCGATCCACATCCATCTTGACAAAATATAATTAACCAAAAAGGAAAAAGGAAAGTCCAAAAAAGCCCAAAACAAATGCAAAAAATAAACATCCAAGGTAAATCTGTCAAAGTAATCTAAAGGGTTGACATGCACTATTCCCTCTCCAATCTAACCCATTTAGGGGAAGTGTTAGGCACTAAATGGGTGGTATTTACTATTTCCACTCTAATGTAAGTCATTTAGGGGAGGGGTTTGGACACTAAAGGGGTGAGATTTACTTTTCCCACTCCAATCTAAGCCCTATATTAGAAATCTAACCAATTTAGGGGAAGGTGTCGGACTCTTACTCCCCCTCCAATCTAAAACATTTAGTCGAAGATTTTGGACTCTAAAGAGGTCGCAAAACCTATTTCCAGTCCAATCTAAATTCATTTTTTGAAGGTGTTGATCCCTAAATATAACATTATATATTTAAGTCTTCAAAATAAATATTAACAACTAGATTATATTTGTTAGAAAATATATTTAAATCTATAATTATTTTATACTAAATACAATTTTGAAACCTTAAAAACAATGATAAAACACACAATAATATTAAAATATATAATAAAGAAATAAATAAGTATTTAGGGCCTTATTACAAGTAGGGCGATCCTCAGTACTGCAGTACTCATGGTGGTGGTCCGACCACCGCCACACTCCGGTTCAGCACGCAGTATTATGAATGTGGTGGTCAAACTGCCACAAGACCACCGGCTCCGCCTGGATCCAGGATCCCGCTGAACCAGCCATCTGGAAATACGCATTAATATTCTGGCGGTGGCGCTGCGGCACCTCGAAGCATATTACGAGCTTTCCGAGCCCTTTTTATGGAGGTGAGCCCACCATGAAAAGAGTGGCAAAGAGGCAACTAGGTGGGCCCTAACATGGCCCTGGGCCTGGGGTGCATGCAGGGGGGCACATGTTGTGCCCCCCTGTAATTGCTCCCCCCCCCTGTTCCTGCACAGTGTGGCATGCATGTCACACAATGCAGTTGGCACTCTTATGACAGCGTTCTGCATGATACTCTCCTATAAGCCGAACATTCAACTCTGAATCTGGGGGGCAGGTGCACCACGGCCTTGGCAGTCCTCCTGCAAACAGAGCGGTGGTGGTGCCGAGGACTGCCAAAGTCATAAAAAGGCCCTTAGTATAATTAATAGATATTAATTTTCAATCACATATATTTAAATAAAAATAGGACATTAAAAACACATCAAATAACTGAATATATAATTAATATACAACCAACTTGAAGCAAAACGACTATGAATATTAAAAATTATTTTTCATATACTGTTTAAAAACATAACACAACAGGAAACCTATATATTACTCGTAAAAAATTTATAATTCATTTACTTTTTCTACAATATACTTAGAAGCACTGTTACTTAAAATAAACATAATCTATCATATTAAATGTAAACAAAAAATTAAAAATGTAATAAATACCTAAAATGCTATAAATTATCCATTAATAAAATATAAAAATGTGTTTTTAACCCACACCTACTATATATAATTCTTAAAATATTTTTTAGTTCACATTTTTACAAAATCAAAAATGAATGTAAAAATGTAAACTTTTAAATAATATATATTACCGCATAATAAAATAAATATAATTTAACATTAAACCGTAAAAATAGAATTTTTGGTTGAAATCAGTTTTATTTTCTAAAACAAAAATAAAAGGAATAAAGGGCCATGCACACACAGCGTTATGCCTACAACCCATTCTGGGCCGACCTCGTTCTTTTTTGATTATTGCGTACCTGAGAGAAGAAACTGTGAAAGGTCGAATTTAACACAGCATGTCGCCTACAATCCTCTTAGGGCCAGTTGCGTGATCTAGTATATGCAGCAATAGCAACTTATTTTAGAGTTTCTTGAGGCCTGTCTAGAGAAAACAGCATTAAGAAAAGTGCAGCTCAGGTCCCTGTGTACACAGCAATAGGCCCACAGCCCATGCAGGACCGGCCGCTTCAACAACAAATGTTTCTCAGGGGGCGTTCAGGCAGCAGGGGACCACTGATGAAAAGACATGGCGCCTACTACTCGTGTCGAGCCAACTGCATACACTATTAGATGTATCAACATTTACAGGGTGTGTTACATTGCAGGTCCCAGTAAAAGAAGAACAGTAGCATTATGAACATGGGCGATGAGCCCCCATAAAGCTGATAGTGAGATACAGACAGAAACAGAACAGGGATAGCTGGGGAAGGGAGATATGTGGGTCAGAGACAGCTATCTGGGTGGGCAAGTGAGCAGGCCATGAGTGACATGCATCAATGGCTAATCGGAGGCGCTGTGGGATCCGCAGTGAGCGCCCTGGGCGCTGGGTGGCAATAGGTAGTCTGGACATAGAGTACGTTTGTTGGGATTTGGACATCCTCAAAGAGATGCAGCGCTCAGAGCTTAACAGGTAAGTATCGTGCGTGTTCTATTTTACAGAGGTGGTGAACCAGGGGACGCCATACAACATTAAAACGAGTTTCAAGCAATTGCAATTGTGCAGTAAAAAGCTCCATAGTTAAAACGTGCCACAGTCGCACAAACCAAGCAGCAAGCGAGGGTGCCTCTGGTCTTTTTCAGTGAAGTGCAATGAGTTGTTTAGCCGCCCCAAGCATATGCAAAGCTATAGTCCAGTTGCTGTTCTTAAGAGCTTTCAATGCGGCAGGTTTGATACCCAGGAGGATCATGGCTGTGGAATCAGGCAGGGGGAACCCCCAACACCTCCTTGATGTGACTAAGGACTTCCTTCCATAGCAAGGACATGAGCGGGTAGGCCCACCAGATGTGAATGAAGTCGCCAGATGCATTCAAACACCTCCAACACAAGGGGGACGCGGCAGGGAACATACGATGTAGCCGGACCGGCGTATAATACCATTGCGTCATGATTTTATATGCATTTTCCCTCTGTGGGATGCTGCGATAGACCCTAGGAACGTCATGCCAGAGACGATTCCACTGTCCAGGTTTGATGTCCGTGCCCGACGCCAGGTGCCATTGGCGTTGGTACGGGTGTAACGTCAGTGTTGGCGGGTGTTGAAGGATCTGGTATGTCCGCTATATGAGGCCCTTCGAGTCATCGAATGATTCGGCCAGCCGCTCAAAGGGGGTGAAGGGTCGGTTAGCCACCTGCCACATAGTCAAGTCAAGTCAAATAATTTATATAGCGAGCTACATACCCAGAGGGTCTCAAGGCGCTTGAATAAGGGTGGGGAGTTACTTGTCGAATATCCAGGTTTTAAGTTGCTTTCTGAATGCTAGGTGGTTCTGAGTGAGGCGAAGGTGAATGGGAAGTGAGTTCCAGGTTTTAGCCGCCAGGTAGGAGAAGGATCTTCCTCCCATGGTGGTTTTGTTGATGCGAGGTACAGCGGCAAGGGCTTGGTTGGAAGAGCGTAGCTGGCGGGAGGGAGTGTAGAAGGAAAGTCGTGTGTTGAGGCATTCGGGTCCAAGTTCGTAAAGTGCTTTGTGTGCGTGGGTTAGGAGGTGGAATGTTATCCTCTTATTGATGGGGAGCCAGTGGAGGTTTTTCAGGTGATCAGAAATGTGGTCTTTACGCTGGATGTCTAGTATGAGTCTGGCTGATGCGTTCTGGATGCGTTGGAGTTTTTTCTGAAGTTTTGCGGTGGTACCGGCGTATAGGGTGTTTCCGTAGTCCAGGCAGCTTGTAACCAGTGCGTGGGTGACCGTTTTTCTAGTTTCGGTGGGGATCCAGCGAAATGTTTTTTTGAGCATGCGAAGAATGTTGAAGCAAGATGATGAAACGGCGTTGACTTGTCTGGTCATCGAGAGTGAGGAGTCCAGGATAACGCCCAGGTTCCGGGCGTGGTCCGTCGGGATGGGTGCTTTTCCAAGGGCCTCTGGCCACCAAGAGTCGTCCCAGGCGGAGGGGGAGGTACCTAAGATAAGGACTTCTGTTTTGTCTGAATTCAGTTTCAGCCGGCTGTGTTTCATCCACTCGGCAACTTCTTTCATTCCTTCATGTAGGTTGGTTTTGGCGGTGTTAGGGTCTTTGGTGAGTGAGAGGATCAGTTGGGTGTCATCAGCGTAGGAGATGATGTTGAGGTTGTGTTGGCGTGCGATGGCCGCGAGGGGGCTCATGTATACGTTGAAGAGGGTGGGGCTGAGTGAAGATCCTTGTGGCACGCCGCAAATGACTTCAGTGGCCTCTGACTTGAATGGTGGGAGGCGGACTCTCTGAGTTCTTCCGGCAAGGAACGAGGTGATCCATTCCAGTGCTTTTCCTTGGATTCCGATGTTTCTGAGGCGCTGTAACAGGGTGCTATGACAGACTGTGTCGAAGGCTGCGGAGAGGTCGAGGAGGATGAGGGCGACTGTGTCTCCATTGTCCAGTAGAGTTCGAATGTTGTCTGTTGCTGCGATGAGGGCGGTCTCGGTGCTGTGTTTGGCTCGGAAGCCGGACTGTGAGGAGTCAAGGGATTTGTTTGTTTCGAGGAAGGCGGCGAGCTGGCTGTTGACGGCTTTCTCGATGACTTTGGCCGGGAATGGAAGGAGCGAGATTGGGTGGTATTTTTGAGTTTGGTGGGGTCAGCTGTGGGTTTTTTCAGAAGGGCGCTGAGTTCGGCGTGTTTCCAGCTTTCCGGGAAGGTGGCAGAGTTGAGGGAGCAGTTGATGACGTCTCGGAGGTGTGGTGCTATGATGGAATCTGCTTTGTTGAAGATGTAGTGAGGGCAATGGTCTGTGGGGGATCCTGAGTGGATGGAGTTCATCAGGCGGATGGTGTCCTCAGTGGAGATTGGGTTCCAGTCGTTAAGGATGTTCAAGGGGGGTGAAGGTACGTCAGAAGGTTGGGTGAGTTGGACTCCGGGTTGGTTGTCGAAGCTGTTGTGAATGTCTGCGATTTTGTTGTGGAAGAACGAAGCTAGGGAGTCGCAAAGGGTTTGAGAGGGAGTGATGTCGTTGGAGTTGGCAGTGGGGTTGGTAAACTCTTTAACGATGTTGAATAATTCCTTGCTGTTGTGGCCGTTGTTGTCTAGTCGGTCTTTGAATGTGGCTTTCTTGGCAGTCCGGATCAGTTGGTGGTGTATGTGGGTGGCGTTTTTGAAGGCGTCCCTGGTGCTGGTGTTTGGGTCTTTTTTCCAGGCCTTCTCAAGGGAGCGACAGAGTTTCTTGGATTTCTTAAGATCGTCGTTGAACCAGGGGGCGTTTTTGCTGCCTAGTTTGATTTGACTTTTTTTCAAAGGTGCTAGGTTGTCGGCGCTGTTGGTTAGCCATTGAGTGAGGTTAATGGCTGCTTGGTTGGGGTTCGAAGAGTGGGCAGGGGGGTTTTGAAGAAGCGATGAGGAGATCTGGTCGATGGTGATTTTGTTCCAGTTTCTTCGTAGAGTAGGTTGAGGATGGTTGTGGGTTGTGGTCTTTTTGTAGATAAAGTGAACGCAGCTGTGGTCCGTCCAATGGAGAACTGTGGTGTGACTGAAGGAGATATGTTTGCTGGAGGTCAAGATAGGGTCGAGTGTGTGACCTGCGTAGTGAGTTAGGGTATTGACGAGTTGTTTGAGTCCGAGGTTGGCGAGATTGTCCAGAAGGGTGGTGGTGTTGCTGTTGTTGCTCTTTTCCAGTTGAAAATTTAGGTCTCCTAATAGGATGTAGTCCTCGGAGGGGAGGGCGTGTGGGGTGATAAAGTCAGTGATGTCTTCACTGAATTGTGCACGGGGTCCTGGTGGCCTGTAGAGGAGGGTGCCTCTGAGTGTGTTCTTGGGGTCGGTGTGGATCTGGAAGTGAAGGTGTTCGGCGGTAGCGAGGTTGACGTCAGAGCTGGTTGAGATGTGGATGGTATTCTTATGGACGATAGCGATGCCTCCTCCTGTTTGGTGGGTGCGGTCTTTTCGGATGATCTTGTAGCCTTCCGGGATGGCGATGGTGATGTCTGGGGCTGAGGAGGCGTTCATCCATGTTTCTGTTAGGAAGGCGACGTCTGGAGAGATGGTGTCTAGTAGATTCCGAAGGTCGTTGGCATGTCTGTGGACCGAGCGGGTGTTGAGCAGGATGCATTTAAGGTGGTTGGTGTCAGATTTCTGTTTGGGGTTGGTGGATGAGGAGTTGGTCTTGGTGCCCCGTCATACTTGCAGGAGTTGCATGTGAAGGGTCCATGGGTGTGTCCACGTGCGGCTTGAGCGCAGTTGGGGAGTCGGCCGGGGTTTAGGGCTAAGAGGGTGGAGGCGTCGTATGTAATGCGGGTGGGGTGGGTGGGACGGGGGCCAGGGTGTCTGGCGCTGGGCGCGCTCCAGGCGCGGAAGGACGTAGATGGGCTTACCTTTGGCGCACCTTCGGCGCGCATGGGGCGCGAACGCTGCGCGTGGACGCTGCACGCATTAGCATCTGACATAAATGGATAGTGGAGGGGAGGGGCGAGGGAGGAGCAGCTGGGAGGCGGGTGCGTGGTGTAGGTGTCTAAAGACTTGGTTGTTTTCTGGTTAGTGCGCTTCCTTTTGTTTAGCTTCTGTTCTCTCTACTGTTATGTTTTTCAGTCTTCTTCTGGGTCTGGAGCACAAAGCGCCGGGACACTCCTTTGGAGTAGCCGTTGCGCTATACAAGACTCATATATAACATATATAACATAACGTAGGGGGCGGGCTCCGGCCACAACAACAACAACACAAGTAATGGCGGCTAAAAGAGAATAGCAGACCGGGTTGGGGAGTTTGAGTTATTTAATTATTTTGTGGTGGGTAGCGGGGCGCAGAAGCAATGGTATTCCCACAGTAACAAGCAGACAAACAAAGCGCAAATTCGATCTAAGCACAGGCGCTGTAAATTAGTGAATCAATCAATGCAGGCACTGTCGAGCAGGTACAACGGGCGCGTGAGAATAATCAAGCAGCTGTGTTCAAGCGCTAAAGAAGGTCAGCAGAGCAGCGCTAACGATACCCAGCCAGCGTGGTCGTCCCTGCACTGGGCGAACGTCTTTAGGAGTCCCCCCTCAAGTATGTCCCCAATGACTCTGCACCCTCCCTGTGACCATTTGACAAAGGCTTGTGTGTGGCAGGCCGGCGGGAAGAACGGGTTATCTGCGATAGGAGTATGAGGTGAAGGGAATGTCGTCAGGCCCTTACGTACAGCTATTTTGTCCCATATGTCAAGGACCGTTTTAGCAGGCACTGCCATACAGGCACTGCGGGAGCTCGCCGTCCGGTGGAGCCATGTAAGGTCCCAGATAGTGCGTCCCATTACCATCCGGTCCATATGGAGCCACACCTTTTCACTTTCCGTAGTTGTCCATTCCGAGACAATACAAAGGTGGGAAGCCCAGTAATAGTCCAGAAGATTCGGCCACGCCAGACCCCCTCTATCCCTCAATCAATCAATCATCGTATTTATATAGCGCACTACTTACCCAGAGGGTCTCAAGGCGCTGGGGGGGGGGGGGGGGGATCTGCTACTGCTCGAACAACCAGGTCTTGAGTTGCTTCCTGAAGGCGAGGGGGTCCTGGGTCAGGCGGAGGTGGGTGGGGAGGGAGTTCCATCCTTGTGGTAGGAGAAGGATCGTCCCCCTGTGGTGGCCCTGCGGATGCGAGGGACGGCGGCGAGGGCGTGGTTGGACAAACGAAGCTGGCGTTTGGGAGCGTAGAAGTTGAGGCGGCTGTTGAGGTATCCTGGGCCTTGGCTGTGTAGGGCTTTGTGTGCGTGGGTGAGGAGGCGGAAGGTGATTCTCTTGTTGACCGGGAGCCAATGCAGATCTCTCAGGTGTCCGGAGATATGGCTGCGACGGGGGATGTCCAGGATGAGTCGTGCTGAGGCGTTCTGGATCCGCTGGAGTCTCTTCTGGAGTTTGGCGGTGGTTCCGGCATAGAGGGTGTTGCCGTAGTCCAGACGGATGGTGACGAGGGCCTGGGTGACCGTCTTCCTGGTCTCGGTGGGGGTCCACCGGAAGATCTTACGTAGCATGCGCAGGATATTGAAGCACGACGAGGAGACGGCGCTGACTTGTCTGGTCATGGAGAGGGAGGAGTCCAGGATGAAGCCCAGGTTGCGTGCGTGGTCTGTTGGTTTGGGTGCGCTGCCTAGGGCGGGGGGCCACCAGGAGTCTTTCCAGGCGGAGGGTGAGGATCCCAGGATGAGGACTTCCGTCTTGTCCGAGTTCAGTTTCAGGCGGCTGTTCATCATCCATTCGGCTACCTCTTTCATCCCTTCGTGAAGGTTGGCTCTGGCGGTGCCGGGGTCGTTGGTCAGGGAGAGGATCAGCTGGGTGTTGTCGGCGTAGGAGATGATGTTGAGGTTGTGCTGGCGTGCGATGTCTGCGAGGAATGTCTGACATAATATCGACAGACAAAATATCGAAATGCAAAAATATCGGAGCAAAAATATCGACAGCAAAAATATCTGAATACTATCTTTATTAAGGTAAGTACAAAAATATCGAAAAAATAATATCGTAGTACAAAAATATCGGAATCAAAAATATCATTTTTTAAAATGTATTAATAATAATGTAAAAATAATTTTAAAATACATATAATTTTACAAATATTAAATAAAAATATTAAAACAAAATTAAAACTAATACATATACATTTAAAATAAATAAAACACTTAATAATTTAATGTAATTTTAATTTTTTTCATGTAATTTATTTGATTTAATGTAATATTTTTTTGTTTTTACCCTGTACGCCTGTACCCCAAAAACCCAAAACTGACCCTGAAACCTAAAAATACCCCTTTACCCAAAAACTGAAAACTGACCCTTATCCCTAAAAATACCCCTTTACCCAAAAACTGAAAACTGACCCTGAACCCTAAAAATACCCCTTTACCCAAAAACTGAAAACTGACCCTGAACCCTAAAAATACCCTTTACCCATGAACTGAAAACTGACCCTGAACCCTAAAAATACCCCTTTACCCAAAAACTGAAAACTGACCCAGAACCCTAAAAATACCCCTTTACCCATGAACTGAAAACTGACCCTGAACCCTAAAAATACCCCTTTACCCAAAAACTGAAAACTGACCCAGAACCCTAAAAATACCCCTTTACCCAAAAACTGAAAACTGACCCTGAACCCTAAAAATACTCCTTTACCCAAAATTATTTAATATTATTTAATTACCAATTAATTATTAATTAACAATAACAATAAAGTAAATATATTAGCACATTTGCTGTAATTAATTTAATTTAATAATTAATATTATTTTTCCCAATTAATTAATTTAGAATAACAATAAATTATATATGTAAAAAATACTATAATTAATGTAATTAAATAATTATTATTAATTAATTACCAACTAATTAATAATTATAAATATGTACAAAATTATATTAATTAATTAACTAATTAATAGAAATTAATTACCAATTAATTATTAATTAAAATATGTACAAACATATATCAATTAATTAATTATTATTAAATTACTTCCCACCCTATTCCCCTATAAACCCATAACCCACTACAGAATATATTTATCAATTAATCAATTAATTAAAAATAATTAAAAATTATTTCTCAATTAATTAATAATTCCTACTAATTAATAATTAATTTAACATAATTAAATTACTTCCCACCCTATTCCCCTATAAACCCACAACCCGCTACAGTAGTAAAAGACAATATTTAATTAAATTACATTAAAAATAAATAATAAAACATAATAAATACAATATAATATACACTAAATTTATTTAAAAATTGATATTAGTAACATCGAAGTTATTAATTTCGATATTATTGACATCGATATTTACAACTTTGATATTACTGATATCATACTAATATCGATATTAAGACTGTCGATATTACTTACCTTCGATATTTTGTCCCATCGATATTTAAACTTCGATATTTTTGTATATCGACATTTAAAAATCGATATTTTGTCTGTGTACCGTCTGCGAGGGGGCTCCTGTAGATGTTGAAGAGGGTTGGACTGAGCGAGGAGCCTTGAGGGACGCCGCAGATGACTTCGGTGGCTTCAAATCTGAACGGGGGAGGCGTACTCTCTGTGTTCTTCCGGCGAGGAAGGAGATGATCCACTCCAGTGCCTTCTCCTGGACTCCGACGTTGCTGAGGCGTTGTACTAGGGTACGATGGCAGACAGTGTCGAAGGCCGCGGAGAGGTCGAGGAGGATGAGGGCCGCTGTTTCTCCGTTGTCGAGCAGCGTTCGGATGTCATCGGTGACTGCGATCAGGGCGGTCTCGGTGCTGTGGTTGGCCCGGAAGCCAGACTGCGAAGGGTCGAGGGATCCGTTCGTCTCGAGGAAGGCAGCCAGCTGCTTGTTGACGGTCTTCTCGATGACCTTTGCAGGAAACGGCAGCAGCGAGATGGGGCGGTAGTTCTTGAGGTCGGTGGGGTCGGCCGATGGCTTCTTGAGTAGAGCGCTGAGTTCGGCGTGTTTCCAGCTCTCCGGGAAGGTAGCGGTGTCGAAGGAGGTGTTGATGATGTCCCGCAGGTGGGGTGCGATGATAGCGTCGGCCTTGTTGAAGACGTGGTGAGGGCAGGGGTCGGTCGGAGATCCGGAGTGGATGGAGTTCATCGTGCACACGGTGTCTTCGGTGCTGATCGGAGTCCAGGCGCGGAGGGTGGAGGTGGGGGGCGGTGGTTCGGTCGTGGTGCTCGTCGGTTGGGTGCTGAAGCTGTTGTGTATGTCCGCGATCTTGTTGTGGAAGTAGGAGGCGAGGGAGTTGCAGAGGTCTTGCGAAGGGGTGATGTCGTTGTTTCCGGCGTTGGGGTTGGAGAGCTCTTTGACGATGTTGAAGAGTTCTTTGCTGTTGTGTGCGTTGTTGTCCAGTCGTTCCTTGAATGCAGTTTTCTTGGTGGTGCGGATGAGTTGGTGGTGTTTCCGGGTGGCGAGCTTGAGGGCAGTCATGTTGTCTGGTGTTGGGTCTCTGCGCCAGGTTCTCTCGAGGGCTCGGCAGTTCTTCTTGGAGCTCTTGAGTTCGTCGGTGAACCATGGGGCTTTCTTGCTTCCGGGTCTGCTGGGCGGGGTCCTCAGGGGGGCGAGCTCGTCTGCGCAGTCGTTGATCCACTTCGTGAGGTTGGTGGCCGCCTGGCTAGGGTTCGTTGTGAAGGTGGGAGGGTTCGTGCTCAGGGCGGACGAGAGCTGGTCGGCTGTGATCTTGTTCCAGTTCCTGCGTGCAGCCTGTTGCTGGTGGTGGTGGATCGTGGTCCTTGCGAAGCTGAAGTGGACGCAGCTATGGTCCGTCCAGTGGAGCCCGGTGGCGTGGCTGAAGGCGATGTCCTTGCTGGATGAGAAGCCGGGGACCAGTGTGTGTCCGGCGTAGTGGGTTGGGGTGGTCACCAGTTGCTTGAGTCCCAGGTTGGTGGTGGTGTTGCGGTCGTTGTTGTTCTCCAGGTGGAAGTTGAGGTCCCCGAGGAGGATGTAGTCAGCGGAGCAGAGGGCGTGTGGGCTGATGAAGTCGGCGATGTCTTCGCTGAATTGTGTGCGTTGTCCATTGGGTCTGTAGATGAGGGTGCCTCTGAGGGTGGTCTTGGGGTTGGTGTGGACTTGGAAGTGCAGGTGCTCGGCGGTAGCAAGGGTGTCATCGGTGTTGGTCGTGATGCGGATGGTGGTCCTGTGGATGATGGCGATGCCTCCTCCGGTGTGGTTGATGCGGTCCCTTCGGATGATCTTGTAGCCATCTGGGATGGCGATGGCGATGTCGGGCGCGGAGGAGGCGTTCATCCAGGTTTCCGTGAAGAAGGCGACGTCTGGGGCTGTGGTGTCGAGCAGGTTCCAGATCTCGATGGCGTGCCTGTGGACGGAGCGGGTGTTGAGCAGGATGCATCTCAGGTGGCTGCTGCTGTTGCTCGTCGAGGTCTTGGGTACTGCTGGAGTGGTGCAGGTCCGGATGCAGGTGAACTTGCAGGCGCTGCAGCAGAAGGGTCCGTGGGTGCGTCTTGGGGTGGCTTGGTAGCAGCCCGGGACTCGGCCGGCGTTGAGTGCGTTGAGGGTGGCGGCGTCGTATGTCCGGCGGGAACCAGGGGTCCTGGCGCTGGGCGCGGTCCGGTCGCGGACGGGCGCAGAGGGGCTTACCTTTGGCGCGCCTTCGGGGCACAATCGGCGCGCCCGCTGCGCGTTACCGCTGCGCGTGCGCACGGTCGCCATTTTTGGCGAAGTGCAGGGAGGGAGGGGCAGCTGGGAGGCGGGAGCGGGGAGGAAGGGGGCGTGGCTACACTCCCCGGCAGCGGGAATCGGCAGCGGGAAGCGGTGCAGGGGGGGGGGGAAACGAGGGGCAGCACAGGCACAAAAAATAGCAAGTATCAGGGCACAGACGGTAGAAATACCAAACAGCAGAGACAGGTAGACAATGGAATGGTTCACAACGCGAAAATCAACAGGCGGGGGGCGTGGCCTGAGGGCGGGGGACGTGGCCTGAGGGCGGACCCGAGGGCGGGAGGGCTGTGCGAGGCAGGCAGAATCGGCAGACGGGGCACACGCAGCAGCTGGTGGCCGTGCGGTGCGGGGGTGTCCTACAAGTAGGTCACACTCACCTGTGCCGCACGGTCGCCAATTATGGCGAAGTGCAGGGAGGGAGGGGCAGCTGGGAGGCGGGAGCGGGGAGGAAGGGGGCGTGGCTACACTCCCCGGCGGCGGGAATCGGCAGCGGGGAGCAGTGCAGGGGGGGGGAAACGAGGGGCAGCACAGGCACAAAAAATAGCAAGTATCAGGGCACAGACGGTAGAAATACCAAACAGCAGAGACAGGTAGACAATGGAATGGTTCACAACGCGGAAAATCAACAGGCGGGGCGTGGCCTGAGGGCTGGGGGCGTGGCCTGAGGGCGGACCCGAGGGCGGGAGGGCTGTGCGAGGCAGGCAGAATCGGCAGGCGGGGGCACACGCAGCAGCTGGTGGCCGTGCGGCGCGGGGGTGTCCTACAAGTAGGTCCTGGGCTTCATAAGGATCTTATGGGAGAACCGTGGTCGACGGCCACCCCAGATAAACTTGGTGATCTCCTTCTGAAGGTCCAGTATCTGTTGTTGTGGAATGGGGGTGGGAAGACATTGAAACAAGTACAAGATTTTCGGGAGGAGAGACATTTTGACGGCACTGAGCCTGCCAAACCAGGAGATAGTCAAGGGCTTCCACCTCCTCATGTCCACCCGGACAGCCGTCTTGCATTCACGCCAATTGACCTGAGACCACGCATCACGGGAGGGGGTCAGCTTCAGGCCCAAGTAGCGAACATGGTCTGAAGTCCACTGGTATGGAGCCAGCACCTCCAAGGCTGGGAGCTCCTCCTGCGGGATCGTGAGGTTTAATGCCCAGGAATTGGTATGATTGATTTTAAGGCCAGACGTTCTTTCAAAGGTCTGCAGAAGGGTGTGGAGTGCTAGAAGTGAGGTGTGTGGGTGCGACAAAGTAAGAATAAGATCATCCGCAAATAATGCCACTTTGTTCTGGCGTCCTCCTAGATTTAGGCCATGGATATCCTCATTTTGCATAATCATTTCCGCCAGAGGCTCCACCACCAGGGCAGAGAGCAAAGGCGATAGGAGACAGCCCTGCCGAGTGCCCCTGTGTATAGAGAAGGGGCCCAAGAGCTGCCCGTTGACATGGACTCGCGCCTGATGGGAGAGGTAAGGTGCCATAATCCTCGAGACCATTTTGTGTCCCAGACCAACCTTATGTAGGACTGAGCGGAGAAAACCCCATTCCACCCGGTCAAAGGCCTTTTCTGCGTCAAGCGACAGAAGGCAAGCCTGTATCTGCCAATGGTGCGCTTTCCCTACCAAATGGGCAATTCGTCGCACATTACCCCCCCCTGCCTATTGAGGATGAAGCCAACCTGATCGGGCTCTACAAGTCCCGGCATGTAGGGTTCCAGGCGTTTGGCTAACATTTTAGTATAGAGTTTTAGATCCATGTTTAATAAAGCTATGGGGCGATAAGAGGCACACAGGCTAGGGTCCTTTCCCAGTTTGGGGATGAGAGCTATTTCTGCCATGCCCAAGGAGGGCGATGGCCCCTCCGTGTCCGAGAAGGAATTATAGAGACGCAGCAAGTGGGGCTGGAGCTGTGATACGAACATACGGTAGAAGCATGTGTCTTACTAACGGGAAGGTCTTTCAGTGCAGCAGTCAATTCCTCCTGTAAAAGAGGGCCCTCCATCTGGGCAGCGTGATGTGGGTGCATTGGGGTCAGTGGTCCAGAACCTCATCGATATGGATTTGAGAGGGCGTATCCGCCTTGTAAAGAGCAGTGTAATACTCCCTAAAGGCATCGCATTTCGCTCGTTCCGCTGTGACCCGCCCTCAATCAGAAACCTGAATGTTTGCGATGTGTGCCTTTGCTGCCCGAACCCGCAGGTGCCGCCCTAACAACCATCCTACTTTGTCGCCCCCCTCAAAGTACAAAGTACCACTGCTTTCGGCCTTATTAGTCCGCAGACAGCGGAGCTGACCTCTAAGGTTTGCAAGTCTCTGCCGGGTTGCGAGGGAAGAGTGCTCCCGATCCTGCGCCTCTAGTTTCTTTACGTCCGCAGAGAGGCTATCTTCCAGTTTGCGGACTTCCCGAGAACGTGCAATTGCCAGAGACGTAATGTGGCCTTGGATCATCGCCATTAAGGCGTCCCACACCACGGGGAACGAGGAACGGGGTCTCAGGGAGGTCGTTGCTCTCAAAATAAGAGTCTATAGCAGTCCGTATGGATTCCACAGCATCCGGATCCAGCAGTATGTACGGAGGTAAGCCCCACAGTGGCAGGCGAGCAGGACCAGAGGCTGGGTCCTGCAGGAGAAGCTCAACGTGTGCGTGATCAGAGATCGAGATGTCCAACATAGCCACCGTTAGCACATCCCCTATAAGGGTGTGCGAGATAAATAAGTGGTCAATGCGCGAGTACGAGCGGTGTACATGTGAGTACTATGAATAATCATGCACCTCCGGGGAATGATAACGCCAAAAATCTATAAGGCCGAGCTCCGTTATTTGTGTCCGAAGCGCGGATGACATGGCACCTGATCCATTCGAGGAGGTTTCACTACGGTCCAGAGCAGGATCCAACACCAAGTTAAAATCCCCTCTGTTAAAGATTAGACTGCAAACGTCAACATTATCGGCGCCATCTTGCCCCTTTCGAGCCCATTCGTGCGCGTAAGCAGCAGCCATTTTGAGCATCATGGTCTCCCGGCCCCTCGCTGATAGCCAGCGCGTCTCTCTCTCTCTCTCTCCTAACCTCGCAAACATCCCCCGCACGTTGACAACCCCCGCTCTCTCATGCCTTGGGTCATAAACCCCTCGTCAGCGCAGCTCCGCCACAGAATCCCATCCTGTTCCCAGCGCGACACCTCCCTTCATTCCTTTCATGGTCTCAGATCCTTTTGATGCAAACCCCCTTTTCCTGTGTCCCCGTTTGTCTTCCTTACTCCCAGGCCGCCACCTGGCCCTGCGGATACTGTTTATTACCCCGTACAGTAGGAAGCTTCCCCTCCCCATCAAAAGACCCTCGAGCCGATCAAAGCCCCCACCCTATGAGATCCGATCGACCCCATGCATTCCGTGAATCGGCGGAATGCCCTGCTGCGTGACAATCATCACCTGTTGTGACCGGGGTGGGGAATTCAACTGTAAATGTATGTGGGAACGGGCCTGTAGGGGAGATTCCGAGGATGTTCTTTCAAAATATCAAAGTGTTGCGAGAATGTGTTACGTGCAATAAAGGTCATAAACCCTGGTATAAGAGGCCAGGCCTCAGAAATGTGGTTAGAGCACCTCGTGATGATACTTGCTGTCTGAATTGATGTGTTCTCCTCCGGAGAGAATAAAATCCTCGTTTCCTGCCTTCCAGTCTCCAGCGCCTGCTTCTTCGTTGATTAATATTGGTGGGTCATAGAGGCGACACCGCCGGGCAACATAAAAGGGTCTTTGGTTACTGGTTGTCTTTGAACCCCTTTTTACAATTGGCGTCCCAAACGTGGGGCCCATCAGCGACTCGTGGATCCAGTGGGAGAGGTCCTGACGACAGAGTGAACGACTGCAACGATCGGAAGGTACCCTGTCCGATAGACCCTCGTCTGACAGCCGATCATCCGAACTTCACTGGTTCCGAACAGACCTCTCCCGAGTGATCTGCGGTCCTGACTGGGAACCATCAGGAGTGCCACGTGGATTACGAAGAGAAGAGGACGATCGGGCGCTGGATTCGGAAGACAAGAAACTGTCCATGCGGTCCGGGTAAGGTCGTGTAAACACGACGAATTGCGAAAGTGATTGATAATTGAAAGTGATTGATAATTGATGAGAAAATACTGGTATTACTTTTTGTTAATTTATTTGGAGATTCGCTGTCTGCAAACGGCGAAACAACAGGCTCTCCCTTTATAAACAGCGAAGGATAGGTACGCATCCGTCGGACCTATCTTTCTCCCCCACTGAACAATTGCCCCTCCCCCATTGATTAACTGTTATAGATTGTTTTCTGGAGATTCTCTGTCTGCAAACAGGGAAGAATAGGTCCCCTCTTTGCAGATAGTGAAAGGGTAGGTGACGCGGACCTTTGCGAGCCTACTTATTCTCCCCATTGACCATATTGATTTTTTATTTTTGACCTAACATTGATTGCTCGAGATTGGTTCATGAGGTATTCACTACCTGCAAACAACGTAGAATAGAAATATTCTGTCTAGTCTTTGCAAGCAGTGATAAGATAGGTAGTGCTGACTATTATCCCATTGTGATCCGTCATGCCTGTCTTCTCCCCCCTGGTTAGTAGCCTGTTTAGCCCGGACCGCTTATTAGAGATGAACCATCCGGCTCCGCTGGAAGGCACCCCTAATAAGGACATGTTCATGAAGCATGGATTAATCGCTATAGCCTATAGCCAGCTGTGGCATAAATATACGAAAAAGGATCGAGAAAGTCAGTGGCCACTGGTAGGATCCTTTGAAGACGATAAAATAAACGCACTAGAAACAGCCCTTGGTAAAAACAAGACGACGCCCACTATGCTTGACAGCTTCGGCATGTGGCGAAAAGAAGCCGAACAACGTAAAAAGAGAACTGAGAGTAGGTTGGGAAAAGAGCTGCGGAAAGCAGCCCACCTAGCGGCCCAGAAACTAGAGAAAGAGATAAAAGAAAGAGAGGATACCAAACAGAAACTAGAAATAGAAACGTCAAGCCAGTGTCTGGTTAGAACACCCTCCACGCTCTACCCTGAATTACACTCGAAACAGCGAACCAACGATGATCTGCTGCTAGGTCCTCCGATCATCCACATGCCCCCTCCATATGCCCCTTCCCAACCCTTAGCACAGCACCCACTACCCCCAGGTACAAGCGAGAGTAGCACCACGGCTTCAGCCCCCATGGCCTCTGTGCCGGCTGAACTCCTTGTATTAGATGCTACGCAAACGACAACGTTGGGCGACCCAGAGGCCCGAAGGGTTGGTCCTGCAAGAACATATAGACTAAACAAAAATGAGCGAGCAGGGGTCGACAAGATAGCAAAGATACTGGTAGAGAAGAGGGAAGATGAAGAGTCCGTCACGGATGTGTTTAATTCTTATACAGGCAGTCACAGACGACACTTTACTGTACAACTGTGTTACCACGTCTTAAACGCATACGAGGACCGATATCAAGAAAAAGGTCCCCAGAGCCTAACGACTCTGTACCGGAAGGTCGATATCGGGGATGAGAGTGAGAGTGATGTGACGGACCTCCTTACGCGTACGCTTGAGGTTTTCCGCCACCTCATTGAACAAAAGCCGAAAATCGAATCCACAACATCCATAGCAACCGAACCACAGACTGAACGATCTAACACCATGATGCCGATACGAGAGGCTGCCCCTTACTGGGTTCCTCCACGAGGTGAAGGGACTCACGATGACGCAAACAACAAAGACGCAAAGGGACGGGTAGTGTACAATTGGGTCTACCAACCATGGGACCGGCAAGAGATTCTGACCTTCCGGAAATCTCTGCCTGACCTACGTAAAAACCCCACTGCCTTCTATACTGAGTTGGGTACAGCCCTAGGATCGACGATTATGACTCTGGCTGACATCGACTTGTTTTTCGGGTTATGTCTACCAGCTGATGTGTGGAAACAAATCCGGAAAGTCGACCACTCTGAGCTGTTTGGACATAACTGGTCACAACTCGATGGCATAGACAGACAGCGAGAACCCGGACAAAAGCCTTTGAAAGCCATTTTAGACCTCCCGGATAAAATCGTACAGAAATTAAAAACCCTGATCCCAGAAAAGAAAGTGGACTGGTCGATAGTAACGGCTTGTCGCCAGAAACCTCAGGAGGATGTATCGGAATACTTCTCTCGGTTTGAAATGGTGTTCTCCGATTACAGCGGCCAGGACCTGACCACTGCAACCGGACACCATCTGTTTGTCCAGAATTACGTTAAGGGTTTATCACCGGAGGTCTCGCAGAAACTGCAGGCCAGCGAAAGTAGTTGGGCAGCCTCCAAACTTACGGCTATCCTCCAGATGGCCCAATATTATGAACATCAGAAAAACGAAAACGATAGGACAACAGAGAGAAAGAAGAAAGATTTAAAGGAGAGGGTGATGATGGCTCAACTGCAAGGGGTGACTCTGGGACGAGACCAATACCGGGGAAACCATCAGATGAACGTCCCTAAAACTGCACCTCCCAAAGACCGTACTTCGACTCCCCACATTGGACGTACAGACATTAGAGAGGACCAGTGTGCTTTCTGTAAAGGAACGGGCCACTGGAAATCTCAGTGCCCAGTTCTTTTGGAACTCATCAGAAATAGAGATCCTAGAGATACAGCAAGCGACCCAAGAAATAGGGGACCACAGCGAGGGCCCCCAAACAACGCAACTAATGATAGATCAAGTAGGCCAAACACATTTGATCGACCCCGACAGAACCAATGCCAGCAATCTGACTACGATGATGTTCATGACTTTGCATAGGACTGCCTAGGGCAAGGGAGGGATCCAGTCGAGCTCCATGTTGACCAGCAAGGCCCTTATGTCACTGCTAAGGTCTTGGGTACAAAGTCACCATTCCTGGTAGACACTGGCGCAACACGTAGTGCATTATCTAAACGACTGATTCCAAGGGCACCCTTGTCTGGCTCACTAATAACATCGACAGGTTTCGATGGAACGCCCTCCACTAACCCTTTGTCCGCCCCGATCCTCTTTGACTTAGAAAACAACACCACTGACACTACGTTTTTGCTTTCCTCCAACAGCCCTGACGCAATTATGGGACTTGACTTATTGAAACACTTCCGAGCAACGATTAGATGTTCCCAAGATGGAGTCCGAGTTTTCCTTTACGACAATCCTGTTCTGCTTAGACATTGCCCTCCCAGACACATGTTTTCCATCACCGACGCTGACACTTCCCTGCTTGACACTCTGCCTCCGTATCTGTGGGCCAAAACGGATTCGGATGTAGGGCGCATGATGATTGACCCAGTGCACATTACTGTTCGACCAGATGCAACACTCCCAAAACTTCCACAATATCGGATATCGCCCGAGGGCGAGAAGGCATTGGTAGAAATCATCCAATCACTGATAGACGCAGGAGTGGTAGAGGAAGTGGTTAGCAACGTTTGCAACAGCCCAATCTTGCCCATCATTAAGAAACAGGGAGAAGGAGATGAGAAAGCATACCGCTTCATCATTGACCTTCGAGAGATCAACAAAGTGGTGGTACCCCAGTACCCTGTGGTCTCGGACATTACCACCATCCTGACTTTGATTCCCTCCACTGCCACCACCTTCACTGTCATTGACCTCAAAAACGCATTCTTTTCCATCCCCATCCACCCAGACAGCCGATATCTCTTCGGTTTCACCCTAAAAGCCCGCTCGTATAGGTTCTGCCGAGCACCCCAGGGCTACACAGAAAGCCCTAGCATCTACAGCCAAGCCCTCAAGAGACAACTGGATCAAGTCCAGTTACCCGATGGAGTGGTGTTAGTGCAATATGTCGATGACATCCTCTTGGCAGCCGACACCACTCTACTAGCTGTCACAGCCACCATTCAACTCCTGCACTTCCTTGCAGAAAATGGCCACAAGGTCTCTAAGAAGAAGTTGCAATTCTGCCAACCCCAGGTCACTTACCTAGGCCACCTTTTGTCCAAAGACGGAAGGAAACTGACTCCTGACCGAATCCAAACCATTCTCGACACCCCCATCCCTAGGACCCAGAAACAGGTCCGCTCCCTACTAGGCCTCACCTCCTTCTGCCGACAGTGGTTACCCAACTTTAGCCTCGTAGTAAAACCACTGCTTTCACTGCTAGCTAAGGATATCCCTTTCCCACTCCCTTGGACCCCTGAGTGTCAGGCTTCCTTCATGCAACTACGAGATGCCCTTTGCTCGGCCCCTGTGTTGGGTACCCCCGATTACACAAAGCCCTTCTCCCTTTACACTCACGAAAGGGAGGGGTGCGCCTTATCTGTCCTGACCCAGTCCATCGGCTCAAAGCAACGACCATGCGCTTACTTCTCAGCCACCCTTGATCCTGTAGCCAGAGCCCTGCCTGCTTGCCTTCGAGCCGTAGCTGCTGCTGCGATCTCTATCCGACAGAGTGAGGGGATCGTGCTCTCGAATTCCCTCACAGTACTGGTACCCCATGCAGTTGACACCCTCCTAAACCAAACCAAAATGCAACACCTGACGAGTGCACGACTGACTGGATACGAACTGACTCTGATCGCACCCCACATCACTCTGAAGAGATGCACCACACTGAACCCAGCAACCCTGCTGCCCTTACCAGAAAACGATCCCAATGTGCACCCTGTACACGACTGTGTGACCCTCACAGACGAACAGACCAGAAGTAGGGTTGACCTCAGAGACACGGCCTTTCCCGACCCCGACGGAGAGCTGTGGGTGGACGGTTCTTGCATCAAACTCCCCGATGGCACCACTTCAGCTGCCTATGCAGTCACCACGGCTCGAACTGTAGTCGAGACAGCCCGCATAACGCAACGATCTGCCCAGGCAGCGGAACTGATTGCCCTGACACGGGCCTGTATTCTAGCAGCAGGAACCACAGCAAACATTTACACCGACAGCCAGTATGCCTTTGGGGTGGTTCACCATTTTGGGCTCCTTTGGAGGGAGAGGGGATTCTTGACCTCACACGGCACCCCCATTTTGCACGGGGATCTAGTCTCCGCCTTGATCGAAGCCGTCCTTCTCCCCAAAAAGCTTGCAGTCATCAAATGCCAGGCACACAAATGGGTGACAGACATTATTGGACAGGGAAATGCACTAGCCGACATCACTGCCCGAACGACAGCTGAAAATAGGACGACAACACGCATGTACGCGACCAGGTCACAAGCAGAAAAATGGTCTGACGCTAGGGACACTATTAGAGACATTCAAATGGCTAGCACACAACACGAACTGACCGAATGGACACGGGTGGGATTGAAAGATGACGAAGGCTGCTGGCGGACAAAAGACACAAACAAATGGTTGCTACCTGACTCGTATCTGATTCCCATACTGACTATGGCACACTCCCCTGCCCACATAGGATCAGCCCCCATGATTGAACTTGTCTCCAGAGTTTGGCACAATGATAAGATCACAGAGTCCGCCAAGCGCCTGGTCCAACAATGCTTGATATGCCTGCAACACAATCCCGGGAAAGGAACTGTAGTACCCCGGGGAGGGTTTGGGGTCCCAAATCACCCGTTTGAAGTCCTGCAGATGGACTACATCCAACTAGACAGATGTCAAGGCCTGAAATATGTACTTGTTGTGGTATGCGCATTTAGCAAATGGGTGGAAGCATACCCAACCCGTGACAACACTGCTATGGTCACAGCAAAAGTACTGTTAAAGGAGTTTTTCCCCCGTTACGGCCTTTGTCGAATTTTGTGGAGCGACAATGGCCCCCACTTCGTAGCCGAAGTTATCCAACTCATTTTGAAGGGGTTGGGTGTAAAACAAAAGTTCCACGCAGTCTTCCACCCCCAATCTGCCGGACTAGTTGAACGACATAACGCCACACTGAAACTAAAATTGGCCAAAATAGTGGCTACCACAGGACTGAAATGGCCAGACGCACTCCCCCTGGCATTGCTCTCAATGCGTTCCACCCCTACCAAACACCACTTGACACCATACGAGGTTGTATTCGGCCGGCCTATGAATGTCTGGTCTGCACCGAAACCAACTTCCATTCATGACGTCCCGGACGTCCTAATGTCTGATTACTTATGCCAGTTGACTAAAACACTGTCTGTTATCCATCAACAGGTGCTGCATGCCATCCCTGACACTTCCAGGGGTCCCGGACACACCATCCAGCCTGGGGATTTCGTCCTGATCCGGAACTTCCAGCGCGCCAAGAGTCTGGAACCCCGGTGGACGGGCCCCTGGCAAGTCCTCATCACCACCCGAACAGCACTTCGAGTGGAGGGAAAACGCAACTGGCTGCATGCACACCACTGTAAGAAGGTCTCCTCGACCCTGACCTCGACCGAAAACATCGACAACCAAGAAGAGCTCCTGAACAAGGACCGACCGTCACTAACCTGCTATCCTGATACCGAAACGCTTGAACTTTCAAAATTCTCTGATCCCACTGTGCCATCGAGAGAAGGGTATTTCCTGCGTCGAAAGGAGGGAGCCTCGGCTAAGTAGACCACGGACTGAGTTAAATCTCAGAACGGTGACCTAAACACTACCAAGGGTTACCCGGAGAGAAGCAAAACAAAATCTGTGGTTCTGCCCGCTACCGAGCACCTTGAAGATGATGGAAGCGCCAGATAAGAAGATGATGGAAGCACCAAATAAGAAGATGATGAAGGCAACAGGAAATACCCACCACAGAAACCCAAAAGCAGACAGACTCCACAGCTCAAAGACAATTGCACTCTTCATCACAATCCTTTTCTGCTTTCTCCTCATGACCACACTCTGGATTGTGGAAGAAAATGCACCTGCTCACGAAACATTCCTGACCACTGCTCAGCCTACCGCCATGAAGGAACATTATCTGATTTCGCTCTCTCCCCAACTCAGAGAGAGGCGAAAGGAATTTTGGAATAACTCTTTCGTACAACTACTTCACCAGCACAACCTCGCCACCAATGCCACCAACTGCTGGATCTGTGGGTTGCTACCCCACGCCACTGGACACTCGATACCATTCATCCCTTCACCTTTCTCAGTTCACGGCTCCTGTCTTGCTTGGCTGATGCTTCTGCAAGAAAGCTTTAAGGACAATGCCACCTCCAGGAAAACCGTAACGCATTTCTACCACGGGGTCTGGCGGAACAGAACAAAGACACACTTCTGCCCACAGACCACCAACAAAACAATCCACTTGGACATCCCGGCTAAAGAACAAATTGAAATGCAAGTGTTCAATAATCCAACCAGAACCACCTTCTCCTACCTGCGAAAACGAACGGCTGCCACTCTGACTGTGGCCCTGTCAGTCATCAACGTCACCGGCCACATGTGCATGGAAGGGCTTGGGACTCAGCTGGTAGGCCACAGTGCTTGCCGGTTTTCCAGAACTCTGGACTCCACCGACCCACCTTCCTTTGTGGCATCTCCAAACACGTATTTCATCTGCGGCACGAAGGCTTACACCTGGCTCCCCAAAGGCTGGGGGGGCACTTGTTTCATTTCCTTCATCCTTCCTCCGACATATGTGGCACCAGCAAATCATCACAGACAAAAACGAGCCAAAGACATTGAACAAGCCGACTCAACAGGAGCGCAGTTCCTCGATGCTATGAAGGGACTTGTCCCCCTCTGGGGCCCGATGGCGAACAGCCGTGCCATCCGACATCTGACTCAAGCAGTTGAGACAACAATGAACATCACGGCTGGTATCCTTGCTAACAACACCGCTGAACTTCAAGCGGTCCGCTTGGTGGCCCTCCAGAACCGCCTTGTCCTGGATGTGGTTCTTGCGGATCGAGGTGGAGCATGCCGCATTATTGGGTCCAGCTGCTGTACGTACATACCGGACAACTCACCCTCAGTGTACAAAGCCATCGAACATCTTCATAGGCTCTCTTCGGAAGTCCACCAAGAACAAGAAGAATGGTCGCTTGGTGGTTGGTTCTGGAGCACCGTTAAGAACTGGGGCTGGAGACTATTCACCATTATCCTGATTCCTATAGTTGTAATATGCGGTCTATGCTTAGGAATTCAATGTCTGCCACCTCTGTGTACATTATGCGTAAATTGTATTTGCCCTAAGACTGTGGACTTTGGGAACGAACATATGAGAGCAATATATGATGCCGAGGTTAGGAATTTGATGAAGATTGACATTGAGTAAGCAAGTTGGCTAAGATATGTTGAAAAGGGAGGACTGTTAAAGATTAGACTGCAAACGTCAACATTATCGGCGCCATCTTGCCTCTTTCGAGCCCATTCGTGCGCGTAAGCAGCAGCCATTTTGAGCATCATGGTCTCCCGGCCCCTCGCTGATAGCCAGCGCGTCTCTCTCTCTCTCTCTCCTAACCTCGCAAACATCCCCCGCACGTTGACAACCCCCGCTCTCTCATGCCTTGGGTCATAAACCCCTCGTCAGCGCAGCTCCGCCACAGAATCCCATCCTGTTCCCAGCGCGACACCTCCCTTCATTCCTGTCATGGTCTCAGATCCTTTTGATGCAAACCCCCTTTTCCTGTGTCCCCGTTTGTCTTCCTTACTCCCAGGCCGCCACCTGGCCCTGCGGATACTGTTTATTACCCCGTACAGTAGGAAGCTTCCCCTCCCCATCAAAAGACCCTCGAGCCGATCAAAGCCCCCACCCTATGAGATCCGATCGACCCCATGCATTCCGTGAATCGGCGGAATGCCCTGCTGCGTGACAATCATCACCTGTTGTGACCGGGGTGGGGAATTCAACTGTAAATGTATGTGGGAACGGGCCTGTAGGGGAGATTCCAAGGATGTTCTTTCAAAATATCAAAGTGTTGCGAGAATGTGTTACGTGCAATAAAGGTCATAAACCCTAGTATAAGAGGCCAGGCCTCAGAAATGTGGTTAGAGCACCTCGTGATGATACTTGCTGTCTGAATTGATGTGTTCTCCTCCGGAGAGAATAAAATCCTCGTTTCCTGCCTTCCAGTCTCCAGCGCCTGCTTCTTCGTTGATTAATATTGGTGGGTCATAGAGGCGACACCGCCGGGCAACATAAAAGGGTCTTTGGTTACTGGTTGTCTTTGAACCCCTTTTTACACCTCCTTCTATTAGAGAGGGGAACCTGTGGCACCTGTCCCTTAAGTAGCGTCCGGAGATAGGAGTCCTGAATCTGATTTGGCGCATACACATTACACAGCGTGAGCGAGCATCTGCCAACCACCACCCCCACCCTGATAAAGCACCCATCTGTGCTACGGAAAATTTTTAGGGGCCCCTGCCTGATACGCCCTCTGCAGAGGATAGCCACCCCTGCCGTTTTAGTGTCTGCAGCTGCCCAGAATTGAAGGGGGTATTTAGGATGTGCCATGCGCTGGGTATCATCCTTGAGCAGATGGGTTTCCTGCAGGAAAACAATGTCTGGGCATTGTAGTAGGATGTAACGCCACACTTGCCGATGCTTATTGGGGGAGTTAAGCCCCTTAACATTAAGGGAGAGGATCTTTAAAGTGTCGGTAGGGGCCATTAACATCGTAGGTCACTGGTTAAGGCGCTAAACCTCCCACATAGCCATAGCCAGGCCCGGCCAAAGGATAGTGAAGAGGAACCCCCCTATGCGCCAGCACCCACTGCAGCCTCGCAAACATCCACCCACCACACTCCAGGAGCAGAGAAGGGGTAAGGGAAGAGGGTAGAAAAACAGCAAGAAAAAAGAGAAAAAGAAGAACTGGCAACATCGGCCAACCAGGCCACATCTGTCCATTCCCATCTTTGGTCATTCTACACCCTAGGGTTCGGAGAAACCCAGAGACATCACTTTCTCGGGGACGGTGAGGGGTAGGTAGTTCGCTGCTCACAGGTCCCTCTTGATGGGGGGCCCCGGCATCAGCCACTCTGCCGAGCACAGGGGAGGGACAGTAACCAGAACTCATCAGCATACAGCAAGGGCAAGCCAGAGGGAGGTAGCAGAGAACATCATGGGGACAAAGGCCATTCAGGCAGAGCCTGGGGAGTCCGGGCCCCCATCCGATCTGTCCCCCTCCAGGGACCGGATATGCTCGATAATGTTGTTCTTGGCCTGCAAGGATGCATGTTCGTCCAAAGATGGTGACCGTCTGCGCCGTCGCACAGTGGACCAGGAGGCTGCAGCCGGTACCCGCACAATAGGCGGGGGATGAGTCGGGCTGGCAGGCCCGGAGGTGGGCAGACGTAGTAGTTGAGCCGCTTCCTGATAAGACCGTATCACTCTGTGCTTAGATTTCCATTGAAAGATAAGAGCTAACGGATGACCCCATTGATATGGGATTTTAAGGCTGCGTTGTTTGTCCGATACTGGCCGGAAAACACGGCGGCGCCGCAAGGTGTTGGGAGCCCAATCTTGAAAAATCTGGATTTTATGTCCATCATATGTGAGGTCCGGCTTGTCTCTCGCCGCCCGGAGGATGGCTTGGTTCTCTGTGAAGAAGTGGACCCTGATCAGTATGTCCGGGAGGAGACCCGACCTCCCCGCGGGCTCAGCAACACGGTGGGCCTGGTCCAAAGCCGGCGGAGAGGCATCCTCGTACCCCCAAACTGTATGGAGAAGCTGCGCCACGTAGGTCATTATGTCCTTCCCTTCTGTCCCAAGAGGAACGCCGCGGATACGGAGGTTGTTCCGGCAGCTTCAATTTTTGAGGTCCTCCTGCTTCATTTGGAGCTCTATATATTGATCCTCCAGAGCAGCTAGGCGCTGCCAAAGCTGTTCTTGATCTTCCGTACGGGCATCAACCCTCTTTTCCAGCCTGTCCACACGTTCACCCAGATCCACAACATCCTTCTGAAGCTCTCAAACGCAGGAGTGGACCTCTGTGCGTAGGGATCCAATTTCAGATTTCAGCTCGGTCATAAAGGAGGCCATGAACGCTGCTGTGATCCGCCATGGCCCCCGCCCTCTGCTGCGCAGTACCTGTAGAGTGGCACCCGGCAGTGCTGCAGTTGTGGGTTGAGGCGCCTGGAACCTCACCTCAAGGGACCAGTAGGCAGAGCTCACCGGGTAAGAGCAGCTACGCCCCAGCGCCACAAGGCCGCTCCAATCACCTTCAGTCCATCGGAGAGCGCCAGCGTCACCACACCTGCCTCCGGGACTCACCCCAAGTCTCCACTTGCCATGGGTCCTGGGGGTTCTCCAGAATGTAGCGGGACCTCCACCCAGGTCCACGCAAGATGGCAGCCAGTGCCTTCAGGCCGCCCGTCCCCCGCCTCTCTCTGTGCCACCAGCCGTTGTCGTGCAATGTCAGGGCCGCCGCTGGTTCTCTAGGGCACCCCGCCTGGCGTCTACCCCCATGGAATCCACTACAGCAACTCTGTCAGCGCCCCCGTGGAGGCCCCAGTGGGCCGCTCAGCCGACCCTGGGCGTGTCGCTCAATCTGCTCTCGCCTCGCCTCCTCGGCCCGCTCTCACCTTCACCTGCTACCTCAGAAGCGGGTCTCTCCGCCTCAAGCCGCGGAGTCACCACTGCAGATCAGGTCACCCAGGCCCCCGTCCAGGCCGACAAGGGAGGCAGTGTATCCAGCCCACGGGTGCCTGAGGGTGCATAAAATGGTGGGTCTCCCCACTGGGCCTCCAGCGTCCATGAGTCCTCACCTGTGTCTCGCCTCCTCACCACGCGAAGCTCCTCCAGGATATGCCCCCAGGTCACAGCAATCGAAGTCCATCCCTATGGCTGCAGAAATAGCGCCCCAGCTCCGCTTTGATGGCTAATGTAGGTGGCAGTCCGCTGGAGCTCCCCGGAGTCGAGTCTTGCGCCATTGCTGATCAGACCACGCCCCCTTCAAACATAGCATTTTAAACAACGTATATTAAACATTCGACACTACGAACATTTGTAAAAATAATGAATTTAAACCAAACATCTTTTTTTGTCAATAAATTAATTTTTATCATTTTAAATATTTTTACTGAATTATATATCAAGTTTATAGAAACAAAAACAAAATCAAAAAAATTAAAAATCAATAGAAAAAAATAACATTTTTAATTAAACAAATTTTTTTTAAATATTTGAAAAAACATTTTCTCATAAAACATAAAATATTCCATTTAAAATCTCAAATTTTACATAAAATTACAAACATATTTTAAAAATCCCCCAACTGTTTTGCTCCCAACACTTAACATTATAAAAATTAATTAAAACACAGCATTCCTCTAATCAATACATTAAAAAAATATTTATATTTACAAATTACAATAAATACCTTAAAAATTAGCTAAGGGATAAGTAACCAGAAGATCGACAGGGCTTTCCCAGAGAGTTTTCTGTGGTCCAAGCAAACTGCTCCTACTTGCCCCGTGTGTTCTAGTCGAAATACAGAATCGATGCCTAGAGCATGTGGAGGGAGATTTACGAAAAAGTTATGCAGCGCAGCCCCTGCGAGGCTGTCTTGTGCGACAGGAAGGGGGCAGGAGAGCGCCATATTTTCAAAGATATGGCTTTCTCCTCCCCTTTCCCTTGCGCTGGCGCTGATTACAGCTATTGTGCCCACTGACACACCTTAGCTCCATAGCGCTAGGGTGTGTGTGTGTGTGTGAGTCCAGCATAGGTTTTCTACAGGAAATACACCATTCCTGTACAAAATTCTATGCCTAGACATGAGGGAAAGCTTTTCCCACTTTGTATGCATGCTACATTGTGGTAGAACACATGCAAAGTTGGAAAAGGAAGGAGAAATTAAAGCATTTCTCCTTCTTTGCACCTAGTTTAAAAGGGCGCAATTTTCTCACGCTAAACCCAATCCATTGTGTTTAGTAAATTGGGTTTAGCGTGAGAAACTTTGGGTGGCTGCATGGGAATTCCCATGCATCACCCTTGGCACGCCCTCATGGTGCTGATCGCATTACGTTTACGTTATTTCATGCGCTAAATATGTTTAGTGCTGGAAAGTAAATTAGAAAATAGAGATTTTATGCCATTTTGCGCCACTTTTGTGATGCAAAATCGGCACAAAAGCTTAGTAAATCTCCCCTGTGGAGTCTAAGACCAACTACAGTTGCTGTAAAAAAGTTGAAGACAATGAAAGTATTGCAAAGGAAGCTACATATCGGTAACAGAAATCCTGCTGGTAAGACGTATATCAAGGTAATATGTGCTAAGCAATATATAACCATATATAACCATACGTAATCCAGAGGGAGAATTGTGATGTAAGTATTAGAACAGAAAGCTTTAAAGGCTGGTTTCGAATGTTGATTTCTCAGTTTCATGCAGCTGAATAAAGATGTTTAACCCCTTCGATGCGTGTGACAAGGTCAACTCGTCATGGGCGTTACCTGCGCTGTGCGTGTGACGAGTTGACCTTGTCACATAACAAGGGATTTTTAAAATTGCAGCACAGTACGGGAATTGCTGCAGCAATGATGCAGTTAAAACTAAGTTCTGTGTGTGGCGTTGTCATTGGCGGGTACCCTGGCTGGGAAAGACGCTACATATGCCAGGTACAGTCTCAGCCTCTTCGACTTTGGTGAGGAAAAACCTTCGATGCTCTTGAAAACTTTGAATACTCTGCTGTTGCATACACCTGTCAGAAGAACAAAACGTGTTCTAAAGCAATTGTTTGTTCGTCTAGAAAGCAATATATAATGAAGGATTAGGCTATGTGTTAGCATCTTCGATATGTAGTTGACAGGTGGTTTGGTAAAGTTCAGTGGCGTAACACAAAATAATGGGGTCCTCTTGCAGAAAGCGGTGATGGGCTGAGCCTCCTATATCTGACAGATTTACATGGACCTTTGGGGGCATATGTAACAAAATACCTAGTTGCGAACCTCAAAATACAAATTTATGCGATTCTTATTTTGAGATTCGCAATTTGCGATGTAAATAAAAAATTGCTAACGAATTGCAATTTCTTAAAAATGCAAAAAAATCTCAGAAACTCGCTTTGGGATTCCTTTAATTGCAAAATTTGCACATTAAATCGCAAAAAACGGGAATCTGCAATATAGGTGCAGCCTGATGACATCACATCCAGGAAGTGGGAGTTATTTTCTGCACCTGATTGCCAGAGCCACAGTCAGAGGCTGTTTGGAGAGTGAGAGGAGTGAGCACAGCAGAGGGACATCCACAATGGAGTCCCAGAAACAGCATGAGGGCAAGGAGGGAGAAAAAAGGAAGAGGAAGCACAAATTTAGTGGAGCAGGAGGTGCTCATTGAGGAGATGGTGTGCAGCCATGAGCTCCTCTTTGGAAAGAAGGCACTCTGGGTCCCTGAGTCAAGGAAAAGGAAGATCTGAAAGGGCATCCAGCAAAAAGTGAATGCTGTCGGTGTGACCCATCGCACGGTGGAAGAATTAAGAAAAAGATGGTACCACATGCAGCAGAGGTCGAAGGAGAGGGTGGCAGCCAGGCTGAAGGAGGCCAACAAGACTGGGGGTGGAGCATCCACCACAACAGACCCAACACCCCATGAGGATCTGGTGGAGTCAACCCTCCTGCCTGAGAGCGTCAGTGGTGTGGCTGACATAGACAGCTCTGACCCTGCAACCAGCAGCCAAGGTAAAATGCATGCAAAATATAGCCGCACACATCCCCATCCCATACATACATTCAGGAATGCACCAAACCCAAACTACACATGTCACTCCGGTCCACATCTTACAGCACACCTAGAAATGCATCATGGGAGACGTAGTCAGATGCATGATAGTGTGTCCATGAGACATAGCAAATTAAATGCAACATGTGAATCAGTGAAAGGGGGAGAAGAGAGTGTCAGAAGTTAGCCAATACGAATTGCAAAAACTTTATTGAGTGCAAAATGCAGACATTGTCACAAACTCATGAATTCCCCTGTACATCCGCAGCACAATCCAGGACACTGGAGGACAGTGCAGAGGGCGAGGATTTTGGAAATCCTGAGGACCAGACTGATGATGGGGACTCATGCGACGACACAAAGCCCACACCAATCACACGCAGGAAGCGCACAATTGTGCCCCCACTGCCCCTATTGGAGGATGACACAGAGGCCATAGGGGAGGAGAATGAACAAGCAGAGACAAGGCAGGGTGTCTCACACATGCGTGGACAGCACACCTCCAACTGAGGGAGCCAGGAACTAAAACACACAGGTCAAGGGCGAGGACCAGCACTGCCACAGTAGAAGATCCCACAGTCTGGAGAACAGCATGCTTCAGGTACAGCGCCTGCAAAAAAAAATCATTGAGGTCAATAAATAGGCAGTTCTGCAAATTAAACAAAAATCAGCGCTACATGGGGGAGGGCATGATGGCCGTGGCAGGTGCCATACATGACCTGTGTGTGACATTGAACCGTGACCAAGTAGCCAGGGACAGGGCTTCCCAACATGCTAACGCCCGTCTGCACAGCTACACCAAGGCGGTGAACTGCCTGTGCACCACCACAAGCAACTTGATCTGTGGCAGCATATGCATGCAAGTAGAAATCTCACACTGCTGCCACAACATCGCAAGAGGCCTGGCGCAAGTGACCAGTGCTTTAGAACAGATGCAGATGGCAAACACAGGTGGCACAGCACTCATGGTCTCAGGGGAGAGTGAGTAGACATTAAGCAAGAGTAGCTGCACACCAACATTACCAGATTCAAGAAGGCGCAGTGGCAGATGGCAGTGGCAGATAGGGTGCAGCACCTAGGTACCCAACAGAGGGCACTCAGCCTGGAGAATGGCCAGCAGCAGAACGTCACCGAAGGAGGTGAACTGTACACTAAAAGAGTTGCGCCAATGGGTGATGCAACCCATCCCTACAAAGTCCACAGAATTGTAGGTCTACCTGAGCTGTGGACATAACATGTGCTGTGGACAGCAACAGTCATTGTGTTTGTCAGACTGTGTGACACACTTTCATCCTGCTGTTTAAGGTATGAATAAACAGAACTGATTAAAATAATTATGTTGCCTCATGTCATCCTTACTCACCTAGAAGTAGTTCTGTGTGATCTCAGCCCATCTCTGATGTCCGGCAGCTGCCCCAACTCCAGATGCTGGTCTGCCAGGGAGACCTGGGCCATCATCGTTCGATGTATCTGTAACGTCAATTGGGGTGCCTTTTTTCATTGCCATGTTGTGGCGCATTGCACAGCTTGCCACGATTTTGCAGCAGGTCTCAGGGCTGTATTGGAGTGCTCCTCCGCTTTTATGCAGGCACTGGAACCGGCTCTTTAAGGTCCCAAACGTACGCTCTATGACACAGCGCGTAGATCTGTGTGCCCTGTTGAATCTCCTCTCCCTTGCATTGGCTGGATCCAGATACGGAGTCAGGATGAAGTCCTGCACTGCATAGGCACTGTCACCTGCAGGGATAGAAACAATAGATGAGTCACTGCCCCCCCTCACAAGATGTACTGTATGGATGGATTTGTGCCATGCATTTACCTAGCAGGTAGCCCTCACATAATTCAACAGCACTCAGACGTCTGTGTATCCCATTATGTCTAAAGATGAAAGAGTCATGAGTACTGCCTGGGTATTTCGCTACTATGTCATTGATGATATTCTTGGCATTGCACACGACCTATATATTCAGGGAATGGTTGCATTTACAGTTTATGAAGACATATTAATTTATTGATGGGGGGGGCACATGGGTCCCATCTATGCAGCCAATAACGTGGGTGAAATGTGAAATCTGGTAGAAGTTCAGTTTGGTTTGCTGTAGTGCCTGTTGTGTGCTGGGGAAGTGTATGTGATGTGGTAGCCTCAGTAGCATTGCATCTAAGAAGGCATGGAAGAAGCGCGACAGGGCACTCTGTGAGACCCTGCCAGCCGCTGCTATCACCCCTTGAAAACTCCCTGAGGCCAGGAGGTGCAGGGAGCACAGGACCTGCACATGGGTGGGAAATTGTTTGAGTCCTGCATAGGGTTTTGTTAGAAATGGAGGTCTCTAGTTGGCAATGGCTGGTCACTGTCCAAGTAGGGACCCTTCTTCCTAGGTCAGAGTAAGGGGGCTACACCCTTTGATAACCCCTGCTCAACCCTGTGGTAACATAGCACGAGCAGCTAGGCTTATCTCAGAGGCAGTGTGTAAAGCATTTATGATCATACACAGTAACACAGTGAGGAACACTACAAAGGGACACCACACAAGTAGTTATAAAAATAAGTATCTTTATATATAGACTTAACACAAGACCAATAACGTTAAAAAGCCACAATACTGTAAAATAGGATTAGTCTTGAAAGGCTGTAAAAAATAGTTCAGAGTGTATATATAGGAGTTCAGTTCAAGGCAGTGGTCTTTGCGACCCTTTACTTACAAAGTACCTGGATTTCGTAGCAAAACCAACAAAATGTCGCAAACAAGCTGTAGTGATGATTTTCCTCATGCGAGGCCGGCGATGCGTTGAATCCTTGCCACAAGGGAGGATAATGCGCCGGTCTGCGGATGCGTGCGGGACAAAGCGACAAACTTCTTCATGCTAGGCCAGCGATTCGTTGAATCCTTGCCTCATGGGGGGATGATGTGCTGAGCCTGTTGCGTGTGCTATCTTGTTGCGATGATAGAAAATGGCGCTCCACGAGGGAGCGACGATCCGGGTGTGATGCGAGGAAAATGGAGGACGCACGGAGCCCGCTTTGGGATGCGATGATCTCGATGCGATGATCCGGGGTTAGCAAACACTCGGAGACCCGCAAACGTGCGATGCGATGATCTTTGGGAGTAGCGAGCACTTTGGGGCCCGGAAGCGTGTGATGCGATGATTCTTGGTTTGAGAGCACTCAGCGGCAGCAGCGCAGTGATTTTTATGACGCTCTTCAGCTGGGGCGGCTCGCAAATGGGCGTTAGAGACGATTTCAGCACTCTCTTCAGCGGAGTATAACTAGGGGCCCTGGAACTCACAGTGGCCTCACCTTCAGATGGAAATCCTTGCAGGAGGAATCAAGAGGCTGGTGGGGGAGTCAGATGTGCCTGTGACTCCAGCAGGAGGCTAGCTCTTTTCTAGCCCTTGGGTGATTGCTTTAGCAAAATAAAAGTTCTCTCAAAAGTCCTTTTCCCTCTTCTTACAAGTCCAGGGGAAACTACTGCAGGCCAATCTAAGAAATAGCACACAAGCACAAGGACAATCCTCTCCTGCAGAGTCCTTCAGTGAAACGGACAGAGGTTCTTCTTGACATCCAGGAGCAATACAAAAATCAGGGGTTTGGGCACAGATATTTATACCTCAAAAGTCTTTGTTCTAAAAAGTCTCTAGTCACTGCACCAGCCAGAACCAGTTCTGCTCAGGCCTGGAGCACTTTGTTTACCAGACTGCATCCTCCCTTTCAGAAAGAGGGGTTCTGCCATCAGATGCCCAGTAGGAGGTGGAGCCAGCGCTCACCTTGCCAGGCACAGCCCTATTCAGGTCAAGGAGCTACCCCTCCCCAGTACTCAATGCAGATCTCTGTATTCAGCCCAGGTCTGACTCAGCCTGCCTTGCCCCTCTAAACCCAGACAGTCAATACACATAACAGCAGAGCACACTGGAAGGCTTAGGCAAGAAAATACCTACTTTCTAAAAGTGGTATTTTCAAACACAGAATATTAAAATCAACTTTGCTAAAAGATGTATTTTATTACTCTGAGCTCGGGAAAACAAAACTCGAATTTCTACCATGTTCCCTGAGTCAGTTAGGACTATAAGATGTAATTGTCAGACTGCCCATTCTAGCCTAAGGAGAACAGGTAGCCTTGCAGCAGTGAAAAACAAAATGGAGTGTAATTCACTACCCGGACATGCTACACATAACAAGCCATTTCCTACCTTACACACACAATGCACCTACCATAGGGGTGACTGACATGTTGCCAAGGGAAGGTTCAAGGGCTGGGAGGTGAGGGCACTTCACAGCCAAGATGGCAGTTCTGGACTGCACACAGACACTGCAGTGGCAGGTCTGATGTACCATTTACAAGCTGCTTCTGTGGGTGGCGCAAACCAGCGCTGCAGGCCCACCAGCCGCATTTGGGTTACCAGACCTGGTCACACACAGGCCACACTACTAGGGACTAACAGATAAACCAAATAAGCCAATCAGGGATATACCAATTCACAGTCATACTTACCAAGGGAGAGCATATGCACTTTAGCACTGATCAGTAGTGGTAAAGTGCCCAGAGCAATAAAACCAACAACAACAGGTCAGAAAAAATACAACAGGAAGGCAAAAAGTTTAGGGGTGACCCTGCAAAAAGGGCCATTTCCAACAGGTTTCAGCTCCTTAATCAGGTCTAAAATGTTCTTTGGATCCAGCCTGTACTTCTCATGGATCTCCTTTTCAGTCTGCTGGAACAAAGTGACGCGCAGTCTGAAGATCTGTTCTTGTTGCATTCTCCTCTGTGCTGCTGCCCGAATTCGCAGCCTCCTGGCTATTAAATATAGTGCTGCCATTGTGGGCTGGTGTAAGTAGCTTGCTCCTGGTTACTACCTGCATGTACTTGGTAGTAATTGCGATTTATTAATTTACAAATTTAAATTTTTTGCAATTTGAGAATTTTACATACATTTCATTGCGATTTCTAAAACTGCGATTTCTCATTTAGCGATTTTCGCAAGCTGATAAGTCGCAGCTTGAGAACTAGCACAGTAATTCACAAAATTATTTCTTTGCACATTAAGGAATCGCAAAATTAGCGATTCCTTAATATTGTGATGCGAAGATGTCTCATAAATCGCATTTAGCGATTTTATACTCGCAAGCGCTGTTTATTTGCGATTCGCAGAGTTTGCAAATAAAAAATCATTTCATACATATGCCCCTTGGTCCTTGGGCTGGCTGGGTCCTTGGTAAAGGTTAGGACTCCAGTTCTAGAAATGTGCCAATAAAACAGACAAGTTCTGGCTCAGTACCTGGACAAATGCATGATAAAGAAAAATGCAGCATTCACCATTGAGTGTCAGATGGTATTATCTGTGGTATAAATAAATAATGTTCAGAGTAATTAAAAGAACACCAGAATTAAGATGTATACGTGCCAGACTAACATTTTAACTTTTTGCATTTTTGCCGGTGCACATTTATTATCTGTTAAACAGTGTAACCTCTGGAGGCGACCCAGTAACATCGTTTTGGCTTCTGTAGTCAAGGGCAGTGTGTCATTTTGCTCTTCAGCTGCGACTCGCACAGGTACATGCTGTAGGGTGGTGGGCCGGGGCGGGGCACGGTGGGGGTAGTGGAATTGGACATACGACGGTAGTGTAAAAACAAAATAAATAAATAAAAGCATTTACCTTATGCTCGCAGCATCACTTTAGTCTGCCATGTGGCGAGTGCAAGGTAAGTGCTTTTATTTATTTATTTTGTTAGTTTTTATATTGCCGTCATATGTCCAATTCCACTACCCCCCACCCTACACCCCCTCCCCGCCTCACAGCCCCAAAGCATTTACCTGTGCGAGCTGCGGCTGGTGCTGTTATGTGCACTTTGATAACTATGGCAGTGTTGCTGTCTTAGGACCCTCATACGATTTAATGTTACAACAAAATAAGACTGTTTAAACGGTTTTACTGCTCAATAATTTCAGTTTTATATAGAAGAGAAATTGTAATGATTATTAACTGGGCAATAAAGATTTATTTATTCATCCATGTATTAATTCATTCTGATTACTCAGATAAATCTACCACTGCAGCTGAGACCGAAGCTTCCGAGTCCCGTCATCCATCCGAGAAGCCAGCATCCAACAAGCAAGCAAATGAGGCAACATGAGTTGCATGTATAGTGATAGAGAGCTGTTTTCATTTGTAGGGATGAATCATAATCATGAGTAGTTTGCATCTACATTTATTCTGTTGTATTAACATGAGGGTGTTAGAGATGTATTGTGATAACATGGAAATTACATGTTAAAGTCGCATTTACATAACGTGCACCATTAATGTTGCAGAATAATTTGTGCTTGCTTGAAAGCAGTAACGTGTAGAATGTTGTATACGCCACTTACAAGTATTGACATATTTGATGTGCTCATGTAACGTGATGATTTAGAAATGCTCAGTAAAGTGTTCATTTAGGTGTAATTTTATGAACACTGAGACCTGAGCAACATGGCTGATGCCCGGTGGAGCTGCCAGACAGCAATGGAGGAGATTGGAAAGGGGCGACCACTCGGTCCCCCCGAACGTATGGTTGGGTGCCCCGATCCCCCCGGGAAACCATTTTGGGCGGGAGGCGTGGCTCGGCTGGTATGCCCGAAGTGGCGTAGCCGGGGCGCGCCTTTTCCCGCCCAGAAGGGGTTGTCCTAGACACCCGCACGGAAGACCACGCCCAGAAGGCGTACCGGAGGAGGGTCCCCGCCCTCCCACAGATGGATAAATAGAGCGTGAATCTGAAGAAGCGTCCTCTTGTTCCTGTGCTCTGAAGGCTGCACCCACTCGTTGCTCGTGAGCCCTCGACGGAACAAGCGGCAATTTTGACCCACCCACCAGCCCCTAATGGCAATGTTTGTTCAAATAAAGTTTGAATTAGAGAGAAATATATAGGCCTTTTTTCCCTTTGTAGAGAAGTAAAGGATTGTTTCAGGTATTGATGTGACTTCTGCCTTTAGAATAATGTGTCCCTTTGTAGGAGAGAGCAGTTGATGACTCATCAAGGCTATGTCAGAATTTTTTCTTCCCTTAGTAGGTAAACAACTGTCGTATTTATTTTTTGGTCGGGCGGTAAGGTCATGATCGGCCAGCAGTAATTTCAAGGTCCCTAGAGGGGGGCGCCACCCAGAATGGATGGGAGCGCCCGGGGGGAGGCGGCCATTGGCCCCTTCCACGGGGAGGCGGCACCCACTAAGGATGGGTCGCCTAGGGGGAGACGGCCATAGGCCCCTCCCAGGGGGGAGGCGGCTAGATGCCAATTTTCCAACCCCTCGGCCAACTCCAACGACATCACCCCCTCTCAAACCCTCTGCGACTCCCTAGCCTCTTTTTTCCACAACAAGATTGCTGACATCCACAACAGCTTTGACAACCAACCCGGAAGCCAACCCACCCTACCATCTGCTGACCATCTTCCCCCTGTAAACACCCTTAACGCCTGGAACCCAATCTCCACTGAGGACACCATCCGCCTGATGAATTCCATCCACTCTGGATCCCCCACAGACCCATGCCCTCACCACATCTTCAACAAAGCAGACTCCGTCATAGCACCGCACCTCCGAGACGTCATCAACTGCTCCTTCAACTCCGCTACCTTCCCAGAAGACTGGAAACACGCTGAACTCACCGCCCTTCTGAAAAAACCAACAGCAGACCCCACCGAACTCAAAAACTACCGCCCCATCTCGCTTCTTCCATTCCCGGCCAAAGTCATCGAGAAAGCCGTCAACAACCAGCTCGCCGCCTTCCTCGAAGCCAACAAATCCCTCGACCCCTCACAATCTGGCTTCCGAGCCAAACACAGCACTGAGACCGCCCTCATCGCAGCAACAGACGACATTCGAACTCTACTGGACAATGGTGACACAGTCGCCCTCATCCTCCTCGACCTCTCTGCAGCATTCGACACAGTATGCCACAGCACCCTTCTACAACGCCTCAATAACATCGGAATCCAAGGAAAAGCACTTGATTGGATCACCTCGTTCCTCACCGGAAGAACCCAGAGAGTCCGCCTCCCACCATTCATGTCCGAGGCCTCTGAAGTCATCTGCGGCGTACCTCAAGGATCCTCACTCAGTCCCACCCTCTTCAACGTATACATGAGCCCCCTCGCGGCCATCGCCCGCCAACACAACCTCAACATCATCTCTTACGCGGATGACACTCAACTGATCCTTTCTCTCACCAAGGACCCCAGCACCGCCAAAACTAACTTACACGAAGGAATGAAAGAAGTCGCCGAATGGATGAAACAAAGCCGTCTGAAACTGAACTCAGACAAAACAGAAGTCCTCATCTTAGGTACATCCCCCTCTGCATGGGACGACTCCTGGTGGCCGGAAGCCCTCGGAAAAGCACCCATCCCGACAGACCACGCACGGAACCTTGGCGTCATCCTGGATTCTTCACTCTCAATGAACAGACAAGTCAGCGCCGTATCCTCTTCCTGCTTTAACATTCTTCGCATGCTCAGAAAAACATTTCGCTGGATCCCCTCCGAAACAAGGAAAACAGTCACCCACGCTCTAGTCACGAGCCGACTGGACTACGGAAACACCCTCTACGCAGGTACCACCTCTAAACTCCAGAAGAAACTACAACGAATCCAAAACGCCTCAGCCAGGCTCATATTAGACATCCCACGCAACGAACACATCTCTGGTCACCTTAAAGACCTCCACTGGCTACCCGTCAATAAGAGGATCACCTTCCGACTGCTTACCCACGCACACAAATCACTCTACGACATCGGACCAGATTGCCTCAACTCTCGACTGTCCTTCTACAACCCCTCCCGCCAACTTCGCTCTTCCAGCCAAGCCTTCGCTACTGTACCTCGCATCAACAAGACCACCATGGGAGGCAGATCCTTTTCATACCTGGCTGCTAAAACATGGAACTCACTCCCCGCTTGCCTTCGCCTCACCCAGAACCACCTAGCGTTCAGAAAGCAGCTTAAAACGTGGATATTTGACAAATAATCCTCCTCCCCTTCCTAAGCGCCTTGAAACCCTCTGGGTATGTAGTGCGCTATACAAATTTTATGACTTGACTTGACTTGACTCCTAAGAATTTCCCAGGGGCCGGATATCTGCGACGGCGGATAGAGAGTGTGGGGATGGGGGGGAGTCCACGCGGTCCTTCCTACAGATACCTCACACGGGAACTCGGACGACCTTTAAGATGGCGTCGAGTGGAAAGGGGGCCCCCACGACAAGGGAAGTTACAGTTGGCAATGAGGGTATAGTCCTCTGCGCATGCGCCACTCACACCGCGAGGGCGAGATTTTGGTAGTAGGGATCTGACACCGGTTAAGACCTTGCCGTTGGCTCTTAATGCTAGGATGCACAATTTTAATTTAGAATGTATGCATTTTCAGGATGCTAGACTCGGCTAGGAAACCTTTGTATTAGAGATCTGTTAAGGTTAGCCAAAGAACATGTCTTCATCGAAATGTAATAAATGTAAAATTGTACATAATTCATGAAACTTTTATTTAATGTTTTAAATTTTGTTTCATATTTTAATAAATACGGCCGGGGGGGGTAACTCCCCCCCGCCTTCCAAAAGTTCAAACCTGTGTCCGTTATCCCATCCATTGGGGATTGGTGTTGGGAGGGGGTGGCGGGCATCCCGGCCGGATATATGATGATACAACGCATGTTATTACAACGCATGCTTTTACATCGCATTTTTTCAACGCAAAAACTTTTACAACGCATGTTTTTACAACGCATGTTTTTACAACGCAGGTACCTTTACAACGCATGCCATTACAACGTAAGTATTGGTAAATATATATTAATTTTATAATCGTAAATTAATTGAAAAAAATATAATTTAATGTAATTTAATTTAATTTAATTTCATTTAATTAATTTAATTTAAATTTAATTTTAATTTATTTTTACCCTGTACCCCTGTACCCCAAAAACACAAAACTGACCCTCAACCCCAAAAATACCCCTTTACCCAAAAACCCCAAACTGACCCTGAACCCCAAAAATACCCCTTTACCCAAAAACTAAAAACTGACCCTGAACCCCAAAAATACCCCTTTACCCAAAAACTAAAAACTGACCCTGAACCCCAAAAATACCCCTTTACCCAAAAACTAAAAACTGACCCTAAACCCCAAAAATACCCCTTTACCCAAAAACTAAAAACTGACCCTAAACCCCAAAAATACCCCTTTACCCAAAAACTAAAAACTGACCCTAAACCCCAAAAATACCCCTTTACCCAAAAACTAAAAACTGACCCTGAACCCCAAAAATACCCCTTTACCCAAAAACTAAAAACTAACCCTGAACCCCAAAAATACCCCTTTACCCGAAAACTAAAAACTGACCCTGAACCCCAAAAATACCCCTTTACCCAAAAACTAAAAACTGACCCTGAACCCCAAAAATACCCCTTTACCCAAAAACTAAAAACTGACCCTGAACCCCAAAAATACCCCTTTACCCAAAAACTAAAAACTGACCCTGAACCCTAAAAATACCCCTTTACCCAAAAACTAAAAACTGACCCTGAACCCCAAAAATACCACTTTACCCAAAAACTAAAAACTGACCCTGAACCCCAAAAATACCCCTTTACCCAAAAACTAAAAACTGACCCTGAACCCCAAAAATACCCCTTTACCCAAAAACCCAAAACTGACCCTGAACCCTAAAAATACCCCTTTACCCCAAACATATAACATTTAAAATATAATTATATACTTACCAATACTTACGTTGTAATGGTATGCGTTGTAAAGGTACCTGCGTTGTAAAAACATGCGTTGTAAATACATGCGTTGTAAAAGTTTTTGCGTTGTAAAAGTTCCGTTGTAATGGTATGTCGTTGTAAAAGTTGCGTTGTAAGTGATGTTTCCCATCCCGGCCAAATGTCCCGGGTTTCCCCCTCGACGTCACCTACCCAGCCGGACATTGGGCACAGTTTACTCTTCGCCTCCCTGGTGTGGCTCCTTCCTTCCCTTTCCTTCGTCTCTTCGCCCTATCTCACTCCTACCCTTCTTTCTCACCCCCTTACCCTTCTACTCTCCACTTCTCTCGTCTTCTATGCTCTTTAAATGTTTCTAGCAACAGATGTAACTTGTACCTGATGTAACTTTGTAACATTGTGGAACCTCATGTAAAGCGCTCTTATACCTCCAGGTCTAGCCAGCCCTATTAAAAACTCATTTTTTTTTTAAAACAGCTTGTATGCCATTTTCTTATGTTGGACGATTTTTCAGGCCTGGAAATGTTTTTTGCCCTGGACGCTCTCTAAGGGGGTCTGAACGTGTTAGTTTGAATTTCATGTGCATGTTGGGTTTTGTTCTTTCTCACGTTCTGTTGCATGTGGTCAATTCATCGTTGTTAGTTATAAAAACGCTTTTGTTTTAGGAGTTAGACTTAAGGAGGAAAGGATACAATGAGCGTATGAGAAGCTGATAACAAGAGACAGTGTCCTTTCTCGCTGGAGAAGGCCTGGGAATCAAGGTCATCATGTCGGGAGCTAGGCATGTCGAGGTGGAGTGGAAATTCCCCTATGAGAAGGTGTTTAGTGGGAGGAGTCGATCAGGAGGCCCGAATGGGCGTGTTTTGTGACTCTGATGTTGGAATTAGGGACAGTTGTCCGGGGGGAAAGAGAGAAGAGGGGAGACATGAAGAGGAGAAGGAGCATCTTAGAACGAGCTCCGGAGCTTATGCTACTTGACCCATTCAACGTGAGTGTACTTCTTAGGAAGTCTTCACGTGCTGACACCCTTTTCCCTGAACTTGCCTGAGAAGATGTTAAGTAGGGATTCCACTTTAGGGGTAGTGTAGGAATAGACTAATGTTCCTTACTTACGACTCTCAGATGAAGTTTGACCTAGACATGGGGGCTCTCATTGCCTGCGTTCTGGTTCTTGAGTTTGTCATTCTGTTTATGCTACATTGAGTTAACTTCGTTCATAGGTTTGCCTTTGTGTTAGTTCCAATGTATCTTTACAACCTTGTCTTGAGGTGCCTGTATGTTCAATTATTTGTGGATTTGTAATAAATAGACTAAACGTGGAACCGGAGTCTGTAATTCTTCGGAGTCATGAGTTATTGGGCCCGTAAATTGCTGCATAAATTGTTGTTGTGAGATGTATCTTCCCTCTACACAGCCAATCAGGAACCAACAATCCATCCGCCGAAGAGTGTTCTAGCAGTACATTTTAATGTGGAACCTCACCCCTAACAATAGCCATAGTCCGTGGGTCATGAATGCTCAAGCAGCCATTTGAACATGGATCCAGGGCCTTTGCTTTACAGGATGCTGCTGCTGAGACAAGAGATCTGACAAGAAATGCCACAAGCAGGATGCTACACTGACCATTCCAAAAAGCACAAAAGGTGATGGGAGTAATGCTTGCAAAAATTCAAACCGTTGACAATCTGTTGTGGTAGTAATCCAGCACATCGCTTTTCATCCACTGTGCCATACTTGACAAAGGCCCGCGATATGCTAATCAGTATCGACCCTGCTGTTCATGTGAACAGTCCATCCTGGACTGCCGAGTGAGGCCCCCTCAAAAAGGGTACACGATCAATTAGAAAGAACACACATGCAGGTCTGTCCAGACCCAACTCCAATGAGTATCCTGGTCCTGTTATGAAAAAGTGCCATCTGCCTCTTTTAGGACCATCCAATAACTCACAGTTGTGAACCACTGTGAGACCCTTCATCACCTGCTTAGTGTAGGGTGCACACTCATCCAGTCCTGCAGGCCCCTGGAGATGTAGATGGATCACCAAAGGTGCCAGTACTTTGGTGAATACTCCCTGGGGTGGGCAGAGTGAAGCACTTCATCCTTGTCCAACAATTCCTGCAGGGCCCATTCTCGACTCATCCTTTTCACAGACAGGACGTTGGCCATGGAGTCTAGATTACCTCCGAAGCTGGAGAGAGAGGATTACTCAATGACATAGTCAGAGCAGACTACCTCAAGAAGTCAGGAGTCTGAAACATTTGCCTCTCAAACATGAGACCATTGCTCAGCCCTTCCTGAACTGGCCACTATAGACCAGCCTCAGAATGGTCAGGAAGGTTCCTGGCATTCCAGGAGACGCTGTCTGGTGTTTCTGCACCCCCGTCCACCACTGCTGATGAGGGATGGCGAACAAAGAGCGGACTTATGGTGTGACAGAAAAGATGAAGGCTGCAACGTCTACTTCGTGAAAGAAGAAAACGCTTCCATTGTTTGAGGATCGAGTGAACCCCGTCCTGCAGTTCTTTCCTGCATGGTTGACCCCCTCAAAGCTGTAGTCTTCCGGATAGCAGCTGTATGCCCGTCGTGGAGAAGAATGTGGCCTGCCATGGCCAAGGTACGCGCAGAGAAAGCCACTGCCTGGACCCTGATGAAGACAATGTCATAGAGGAAATCCATCTGGCATTCTGTGACCACCAGATCCTGGAGGCATTCACAAAACTCCTCAACAGCCTTGGAGAAATCCTTAAGTTCAGGGAGCAATGACTGGGTGTTATAGCCCCTATAGGACCCGGCCCACAGACGAAAATGAGAACCTGAGTACTTTTTCTACAGAGCCAAGTCAACCTTCCTATTGGTAGGGTTCCTCAGGACAGTGTTCTCTGCCCAGCCCGCCAAACTAGCCATCAGCGAGTCGCATGGACCCAGATCCAGGACAAGCTTATTCCTGTCCACCAGGGAATAAAACCTAGAATGAAGCGGGAGAGATTGAGTCAGTCCATATCCTGCCGGTCCCTCTTAATGTACTGGTGGGAGGTCGGCCAAGGTAATGTTTTTGCTGGAACTGGCACAAGAGAACGTAAAATGAAATATTTGGGTTCCGTGGGGGTGAAAAGTCCAAACTGTGCCTGATACAGGGCAGCCTGGAGGTTCACGTTCTACTTCCCAAGTTGGTCAGAAGGACCACCTTCCTCAGTACTAGCCTGTGCTGCCTCGGGGGTTTCCAGCCCCTTAGACTGGGAAGGGTCAATGGTCCCTCTTATGAGTCAGATTGTCTTGCTGCCAAAGGGCCCACCGGAGCCTCAGCTACAAAGCACCCAGTTTTGTTAAAAGGGGAGACCGCCGTCCCTTGTTGTGCTTTTTGGAAGGAGTCGATGGGGTGCGGGACAAGGAGGCTTCAACTCAATGTGGCGCACTTTTGTCAAATGTTGCCCGATGACAAGAATCGCTCAATGGCAGGCTTACGCACCCACATCCTTTGATTTGATTTGATTTTGTAATTTGTAGAGCGTTCGAATGCCCGAGGGCGTCTTGGCGCAGTGATCCTTTACCTAAGACCTCAATTAGGGTTGGGAAGAGCTGCAAGAATCCCATAATATGGCAGCCCTCCCATCCCACCAAACCCTGTTATATTTAGAGTCCGGGGAACAGCAGGCTTTCCATCGGTGGAGGGTCTGCTGGCTCAGCTGAAGACACCCCCTGGTCCAGCAGTCCATCCACAAAAGAGCTGCTGGGTCACAGTGGCAGTCCCTGTGCCCTATTAAAGGTCAGTCGACCACTAGCCATTTTCACTGGCTGCTTCCTCCGTGCATGGACCTGGGAAGGGAAAATGCAGTAATCTCCTCTAAGGGAGAAAAAACTCCCTGTGTGTCAGGACTATTTATTTTCTGTTTAGACAAAAGTAACACCTGTTTGGGGAGTTTGCTTTCTCTGAACAAATACATTTCCTAAACAGGTGGTTTAAACGTGTTGCATTTTGAGCAGACTTACTGTAAAGAGAAACGCTGTGATACCCAGACTAGGCAGATAAAGATCTCTAGATAGGGCAAACGGCCCTCCTGCCAGGGTGGTGGAGGCTAAGGTATTTGCCCCCTGATGGGACAGTGCACCCTCTGCTTGGTCTAAATGCGCTTGCTTGCCACAGTTCGCATTAATGGGGTTCAAGAACAGGGGTTTATTTACTAACTTTTGATGTAATGCAGCACAACAGTCAAAGTTGGTTCACAGTGTTCATGAACGGGAGAGAGAAAAACAGCACCATCTCTACTAAGATACACCTCTGGTTTTTCTTCCTGGTGCTCACGCGCAATGGGCTGTCAAGCTGGAGTAGCGGAAAGCCCCTACTGCCCTTTTGGTTGCTACATCACATTGGCAGGTAGGGACAGAGTGTACATTGGTGGCACACGTGCACGCAGTCTATCCATGTGTGTGGAACGCTCCAGCAGCGGCCTGTCACAGTACACGCAGCACAGCATCCGATGACGTAAGGCTCCGCGCGCCGAGGATGACTGACCAATACAAATGGATTAACACGCTAAGGGTCTTTCGGAAGCGCAATTAATTTGATTATGCGTAAATAAACTCCAGCTTCGGGACGGAACTGGCGGGGATGTTTTAATCACAGGCGGGAGATGGATCGACGGCGCGATAACGCCAGAGTGCTGGACACAATAACGGTAATTTATGGCCTGCGTTGCCACATAGTCAATTTCGCTTTAATTTTGCTCTATTGCTGGGCCTCTTTTATTGCCGCTATCTGTAATGGAAATCGGATGCTGGGAGGCAGCTGCGGTTGCTGCATTAATAGGGGAAAGGTTATCCCTGATGCCACTTACCGTGGTGCAGAGGAGACGCGCCTCCCTAGCATCCCTTCAGCCCCTGTACTGAAGGTGGTACACTTACTATGTATTATATATGATCCAGCTTCCTGCATATCCTATCACATCAGCTGCTGTGATGTCACACCAGTGTAAAAACACATGAAACCATATACTATTCAGGTTTTTCTGTAAACTGGATTAGTGCCTGCTGCTCTCGAATTGGTCATCAAAATTGAGGGAAAATGAAGACAAGCGATGTGCCTAGGATCACACAATTTGGTCAAGAAGTGAAGCAGGGATGTGATCCTGTTTTCTGGTTATACATTGTGGAGGTTGAACCTGACACTCTATTTGCACCTATAATAAGCTAAACTTAAAAGAAAACCGGTTCTTAATACTTGAATTTTGGAGAGACTTAGCACCTCCATTTTGGCACTTGAATAGATTAGCAGAAAAAAAAGGTCTTGGAGGCACCATAGACACTGCTCCTAGGTTTCACCCCTTACAAGAAAACACAAAAAGAGAAGCGAGCATAGACGCTCTGCGTGTTTGAACCTCAATTTCTACTTTGCTGCACTAACCATCTTTGCAAATCAGGCCAGTTTTGAACTTGTAAAGACACGCTGTATAAGGTTTTTTACAAACTATGGGAGACTGTATGCATTTGGGCTTGTTGTAGTCAGTGGCTGTGGTAATATCAGAAAAATAAACAGTAAAACAAGCATTGACAACGCAAGTAGGCGCTGGCCACCAGCATTATTGTTTGTCATGGTTTTTGCAAACGTTATTGTTCAAGAAGCAGCTGAGCCCTTATCAATCTAAAAAAAGCTTTGGGTAAAAGCAACAAAAGTTCTGGTCTAAAAAAATCTGACATTATCATAGAACTCCCTGGCACTGAAAGGAACTAATTTGTGGGTGGGCGGGCACCTTGTGAAAGGGCAGCATGCCATACCCATAGCTCGAATAACACCATTTCGGTGTGTCTTGAAACATCAAGAAAATGCCCTTCAAGTGCATTCAAACTCTAGACTCGAAACTTTGAATAGCAGCAACAGCCAACAATCAAAACAGACAAGAACATAAGAAACTTGATGTGCAATTCACGGAGAGGGAAATGCTAAACCCTAAATACTAAGAGGCTCATGTAGACAATCAAAGCAACACCCGTTTACCGCTCTACTCTGTGCCTGATTCCCGCCAGTACAGATGACAACACAAAGTTCCTAACCTCCTCTTCAGAACAACTAGACCACGCTGAAACAAGGTTAAGAGCACTTCCTGAAAACTGAGCACTGTGACACCTGACAGTAATACATAGGAATAGTATTGGATTGTAGGGTACATTTGTGGGAGTTGTGGACAGACTTCACAGAGTCCCTACCTATTTATAATTTGCTGCTATGTCCCACCCATTTCAGGCCAACTTTTCCTAGACATTGGGAAAATAAACTTGCAGACCCATAAATGCTCCAATGATCTGAGAAGGGGATTTCACTGGGCCATATGACTGCTTAGAATAAGTCAGAGCAATGTCAGCTTGTTGGACTTGGCACTTTTTGCAGGGTTATCCCCAAACTTTTTGCTTCTTTCTCCTATTTTTGCCTGACCTGTTGTTGTTGGTTTTAGGAATCTGGGCACTCTACCACAGCTGATCAGTGTTAAAGTGCAAATGCTCTCTGTATAAATTGTTATTATGATTGGTGCTCCCTCATTGGCATATTTGATTTACTAGGCAGTCCCTAGTAAAGTGCACTGAGTGTGCCGGGGCTGGTAAATCAAATACTACCAGTCTGCCTGCAGCACTTATTGTACCACCCACATGAGTAGTTCTGAAACGGTAACTCAGGCCTGCCACTGCAGTGTCTATGCGCAGTTTGTAACTGCCATGTCGACTTGGGAAATGCACCCACTTGCCAGGCCCTAACCTTCCCTTTTCTTACATGTCATTCACCCCTAAGGTAGGGCCAAGGTACTCCTGTGGGCAGGGTGCAGTGTATGTGAATGGTATGACATGTACTGGTGTGTGTGACATGTCCTGATAGTGAAATACAGCCAATTTCGTGTTTCACTATTGAAAGGCTATCTTGCCCCATAGGACAGAATGGGGAATGCTTTGTAACAGACGTGGGTCCCAGGCTCACTGTGCCACTGGAATCAAGCTATCCTGGCTGAAGAGGCGTGAAACCCCGAAACCGGTCCTATGATGCTTGTTTCCGGTCCAGGGAGGACCTGGCTTGGCAGTTCGGGCTGGACTGTTCCATGAGGCACAGGGTCAAGACTGATTTGCATATGGCCAAGTCTAAACTGGGGTGGCATTGTGAGCAAAAGAATGATGGATTATACCCAGATCTATTGACTGGGGCTGAATGTTTTGATTTGTTCTGCATTCCGTCCATCAATTGTGTGGCTTTTGCTTTCTCGCCCTAAGTGCGCCGGGTATGCCCAGACGTGGATCCCGGGCTCACTGTGCCACTGGAATCAAGCTATCCTGGCTATAGAGGGGTGAAACCCCGAAACCGGTCCTAGGAAGCTGGGACAAAGCTGAGCGCCTGCTGGCGCGATTGATTGGAATGGAGACGCAGCACCACCCTATTTTAACCATACAATCCGAACTGGGAGGTCTGGTTTACACTCAGCATGGGATTAACCAAGTGTTTGTGACCCCTCTGCACAAAATATATTCTGAGCCCCAGCCCCCCGTAACCGCAGCGGTTATATCAGCCTTTTTAGCGGGAGTGGAACTGCCCTGCATGGATCCTGAGAGTCAGGAGTCCTTTGGGGCCCTGCTAAGGGGGGAGGAAGTACGGGCAGCGATCGCCCATCTGCCGACGGTATGGATGGCCTAGTGGCTGAACTTTATAAGGAGTATGGTGGGTCTTGATCCCCAAGTTGTTGGAAACCATGGCAGAAGCTGCTGAAAGCGGTATCCTCCCGGACTCCATGTGCGCGGCACTAATAGTGATGATTCCGAAACCAAGGAAGGACCCCCTGCTCCCCAGTTCTTATAGGCCAATCTCAATGCTAAACGTGGATCTTAAAATCATTAGCCAAGTGTTGGCGAGCCGGCTCCTCCCATACCTCCGTCGACTGGTACATGATGATCAGTCCGGTTTTATACCGGGCAGGAATACACTACGGAATATCCGCTGCCTCGCGCATATTATGCAATCCTTACAGGGAAGCGCCCAGCAGTGCACCCTAGCTTTCCTTGATATCGAACAAGCTTTCGACTTGATCCGGTGGGACTATTTTTGGCAGGTGCTCCTGAAATTGGGTCTGGGGGAGGGATTTGTTAACTGGGTTAAACTACTATATGCGCGGCCAGTGGCGAGAGTTTTCACGGGTCGGTATGTATCGGACACACTGCCCATAGAGAGGGGGACGAGACAGGGGTGCCCGCTCTCCCCCCTGCTTTTTGCCCTGGCAATGGAGCCACTGGTCTGTTATCTTCGTCGTGTGCTCTGGGATCAGGGAATCCGGGTGGGTGGTATAGAACACATTATGTCTCTGTATGCCGATGATACCCTGATATACCTGCAGCGGCCGGCTCGGTCGTTACCATCACTAATGGAGGCTCTGGCCCAATTTGCAAAAGCTTTGGGGCTATATATTAATAAAGCAAAATCACAATTCTATGCGATTGGGTCAGTGACCGACTGGGACGGAGCCCAGCTCCCAGACTTGGGACTTCCGTGAGTGATGGATATGCTACATTACCTGGGGATATGGAGAGGCAGGGATGACACCACCTTTTACCAACACAATATGGGACGAATACTACGAGGTCTCCGGGGCAGTGTTGCCTTTTAGAACACACTCAAACTTTCGCTAATGGGGAAGATTGCCCTAATAAAGATGGTGGTCCTGCCTCATTGTCTATTCACGATGCAGGGTTCCTTCATCGAACTGCCGCATCGGGTGTTTAGGGAATTGAATGCACTAATTACTCTATTGCTGTGGAACGTAAGCGGAGCTGGGTCAGCCTGGAGGTACTGAAACGTAGGTGGGGACGGGGGGGATTGGAAATTCCAGATATTTTGCCTTGCAACTCCAATACGCCATTGCCTGGCTGGATACGGACCCCTCCTGGGAGAGGTCCTTGATGGCAGACTCATGTGGGCACCAGCAGTTTGGGACTCTTCTCTGGCGGGCGGGGGTTGGTAGGGGGGGAGACGGGAACACAGTCCCCCACTGGTGCAGCTATTAGCCGATATGGCATAGAGTGACTCGTCGACTTATCCGGGCCAGGCAGTTTGCTCCCGAGGTTGATTTTTGGCTTATGCCGGCCTTCGCTCAAATTGAGAGGGTTATGTCGATGGAGAAGTGGAAGGAGGGGCGTTGCCTTATGCTGTCGGACCTCTATCCGGATAACAAATTTATCACTTATCAGGAGGCAGTAGCCACCTTCGAGTTGGGACCAGGGCAATTCCTGCAGTATGTGAAAATAGTGGCAACAGCGCAGCAGTTGTGGCCTTCATTCCCAGACGCTCCGGAGCACACAAATACACTGATCACCATGATAGCCATGGCTGGAGGGCGGAAGTTCGTCACCCACCTCTATAGGGCGCTGAGGGAGGACAAAAAGAACGGACCCCTAAAGGTAGAGGAGAAATGGCAGCAGGTGTGTCCGCAGGAAATCACGGCTCATGATTGGGAAAAGATACATGAGAGTGTGCGGAAAGTGTTGGTATGCAGTCGATTCAAACAAATTCAGTATAACATGGTACACATGACCTATCTCTTACCCAGGCGACTTTACGTCATTGACAACTCCAGAGATCCACACTGCCCTAGATGTCGCCACGCCCCGGCGGACTTCCCACATATGGTGTGGACCTGTTCGGTAATTCAGACGTACTGGAGGGCGGTCCTAGACCACCTGATTAGGATTACAGGGTGGCGAATTGACATGGACACGCGCCCCTGCATTTCGGGATTGATCCCCCGTGATCCTTAACGTAAGACTAGTAGGCGGTTTCTGGTTCTGGGGCTTGTTATAGCTAGACAGTGCATCGCGATTCATTGGTTAACCCAACAGGGGCCCTCAGTGGCGAAATGGCAAACTGATCTAAGAGAGTGGGCTCTGGCAGAAGAGGGGCATATGCGGGCCACTAGAAGAGATGATAAATTACCTGAGGTATTGCTGGCATGGGGGTGATGATGAAGGATGTAACAGGTCAGGCCTCACATTCTACACAGGATCACAAGCTGGGACGACTACCAGTGGGGGGATCGCCCCCAGCCCAGAGGAGAGGAATGTGGAGACTCTGGAAGAACATTAAGTTACATGGACCTCTAATTAGACAGACCCAGGGGAGGGGATGGGGGGGTGTTTTGGAGGGGAGGGGTAGGGAGAGTTGAGGAGGCGTGCGGGTTAAGTTGATTACAGTTAAGATAATATGAAGTGATGCCACAACAACAAAATATTCCGTGAAGGCTTGAACAACGCCCAAAGTACAGACAATTGGACTCAATTCCTGAGTTTAATGGTGGGTTGGTTCACTACCTCGGCTGAGGTAGAAGTGTTATGTATTTGATTCTGTATATGAACGTGATATGCGGATTGGCAGAAAAAATTCAATATAGAAAGTTTTAAAAAAAGAGTCTCAGATGTGTAGGCCTCATTGCCCATAAAGGCATGGTGAAGACATTCAAAAGTAAGGCGTATAGAAATTAATGTTGAACATGTCCTTACAGTGAAATACTCTGAAAAACAATTTTCACTGCAGCAAGGCTGGCTGCAGTCCCAGGGAATCATTGTTTTACATTGTTACATGTATTGAATTCTAAATTTGGACAGGAAGCAGCTAGTAAAGTACTTTAAAATCTATTTTGAACTGTAACTTAAAGTTCTTTATAAAGGCTTAAGTTGGATTTTAAATTATTTTTAAAATGCACATTTACAAAATTGCAAATTTTCCACCTAAAGTTTCATGGAGTTATCAGCTGCCTGTGCGGTGAGGACATTGCCAATGCGAAATGCGTATTTTAGCCAGACAGTGCACAAATGGGACTGCGTTTAGAGAGGAAAGGGTCTTTCTGACAGGATAACTAGTGAGGAGTGGGCCCTGCACTGGTTACACTTCAAGGAGATTTCCTCAGCACTCACAAACAGATCGGACACCAGCACTTTTTTTAAGAGCCAGGCTGGACCCAAAGCCAGGGTTAGAGGGGAAAATTGAACGGAACCAATTTTGGAGTCATACAAATGGGTGTCCCACAGGCTGGACTGCGCACAAAAGTGGCATCCCAGAACATAAAAGAGAGCAAGACTTTCACCAAACTGCAACAGCGGCAACACGATGAACAGTTGGAAGGATATGCTCCCTGATCCCCTAAGGGACTGAGATCTTTGTCTGCAGCTAACCCCAAGTGGCTTCTCCAGGGCCAGTGATGCTCACCCCCTACCCTGGGCCGGCATATACTTTGAAGGAGGCCCAGGACCCAATCCCCAGGCCACAAAGAAAAATACCAAGTCCGGAGACCCAGAAGAGAAAGACTTCTCCCCACCATGGGGAAAGTGTTTCCGGAGTGCGGGAGCAGGAAAACAGATCTTGACAGCTCTCACCCAGCAAGGAGCTAAGCGCGGAGAGCTGACAGGGGTCACGGGGGTCTTACGTTTCCCCTGCGGCCTCCACCACAAAACCTTCCTTGTCCCGGTTGGGGTCAGGCACCCCCATTTGAGAAGAAGAAAAAAGAGAGCGAGAATAAGGATCGCAGTTTTCTTAACACAGCAGAAGCTGCTTCTGTGACATTCCCCGCTCCACAGAAAGAGCATCCCATAATACTCTGTAGGGCTCAATGGGCATTTTTTCTATGCTTGTGGTGGCCCTGTGAGGGCAGTGGCATCACCAAATGTAAATGTTAGGGACTGTAGGGGCTGGAGTGATTGTAGAAGCCCCTAAGATGCATTTAAAATGGATTCCTACGTCTCCCAGGTCAAAGGATGCGTGACCTGGAGAGGCTTTTACATTATTTTTCAAGCGTTTCTAAGGCTGGAACTTTTGTTCTATGGCCTGGGATGGCAGGGACCTCAAGTGGCTGGCTCTATGACTGCATTTTATATACCCTAAATGTGTGAAAGAAATATCCAGACACATGTAAGGTTGATTTCAAATGCTTTATTTATGGTATACTGCTAACAGTGTTTTTTGATAAACATTGCAATGCTTTCCTGACAATAATGTTTTCACTTAAACATGGGCATTAAGCTGAATGATATAATGGTGATTTGTAACATGTTTATTGGTCTTTTACTGTGATGACCCCTTGATAAAGCCACAAGCATTGCAAAATAATACATTTGATTTAGTAATGTGTGTATTAAATGTTCTTTTCCTGTTTTAAAGAAACTACTGACTGGACAATCGTGTATTGAGTGTTATTGTTGCATGCCAGCGAATGGTGGTTACTAGTCCACACCACCTCCCCTGAGGAAGCCTTGCACTACTCTGCTTTGCTACCCTGAGGGAGTCAAGTGCTACAATAAGGTGCTTGGTCCCTAGTAAGGAGAAATTGTGGCTCTATTATTTGTTCAGATCTCACATCCTGTACATCTAATAGCCCAATTTCTTACGCACTGAAAAAAAGTTGCTCCTTATATTGCCCAGTCCACAACCTAAACTGAAGGCTGGACCTGTGTTATGCACCCCACATTTGCTGCGGCAGAATAAAGAGACTGAAAATATGTGTAAGGCTCTTTCAGCTCACAGCCTATCCCATGCGAGGAGTCTCACATGGGATAGGCCTAGCATATATATGCCATCAGGGTGAATGCAAGTGTTATTTATTTATTCATAGATTTGGAATGGATGAAGGTGGAGTGCCCAAGTCGAAGGAACACTAGGTTGAGAACTAGGGTAAACAGAATGACCTCAATTTTTTGACTATTGTCATTCTGACAACTGGAAGCCATTCAGTTTGCAACCAATAACCTGCAAGATATGAAAGCAGCTTGAGAGGAAGAGGGTTTAGCTGAGATTTTTAGGATGATTTGAGTGTTTTCAGCATACAAGTCTATGTCGAAGGAAAGGAATGAATAAAAGAGGGCAATGATGGAGCATAGCCATTGATGCTCTATGTTGCATAAACTCTTTTAAATCTGGCCCCAAAACTTTATCCCTTCCTCCTCCAGTACTGTATTTTACACCATATTTTATTTGGCCACACATTGGATTTAGTACCATGTGAATCTAGAATGAAATTAGAATTCTAGAACATAGTTTAAAACGCAAAAAAAATCAAATCCCCACTACCCAAGAGAGAACAGTCATAAATTCACCAAGTTTGAAGGATGCTGAAGGTAAGCTCCTGTAAAACTCTGCGTCCAGAAGGGCCTACTAGTAATTGTTCTGAGTGCAGTGCACTCAGTCAGAGCTGGTGGTGGGGTTAGACCAGTTAGCAACTCAAGGGGACATGTTGTCTGATGTAGAGGCAATTTCAAGGTTCGTATCTTAACAGTTGTTGTTGGCATGCACCCACTGGGCCAAAGGTTTACCCGATAGGAACTGGGAACTAGGATTTGGGGTCAGGAGCCAGGCAACACCCGGCCCAACACAGGTAGGAGCTTCAGACGCAGAGCAGGAAGACAATGGTTCACTGAGTCCACCAGATATTGTGGAGTGTCAGGGCAGAGACCCAGGACTCTTAAAACATACAGATTGATCACCAAGTCTAAATATCGACAAAGACAAACTAGAGGGGATTGATCATGCTTCTCAGATACACACTACATCTTCCATGGACAACATTCCTATTGAACATGGACTTTTGGTCTCATACAGACAAACATGTAACACATCACACTCAGTGCTTATCAAATTTGCTTACCTTGGGGAGGAAGGTAGCTCATCTATTTGGGGTACTTCACAGGGGAGAGGCTGGTAGGCCATCTCCCTTCCAGTGGGATAGATAAAATGGCCAAGGCTCTGAGGCCAGAATCAACTAGCACCTACTGTTAGTATCCTCATAGCTAATTTCTATGGTTATGGCCATACTCTTGTATTATCTCTACTGTCTGCTCTCTTGATGATTTCACAAAATTGCTTTCACCGGAGGTAAAGTACAGAGTAGGTCAGAAAATGTCAAACATGAGCGGGGTGGTATAGCTTCATGGGTCATGAAAGGACCTTTGACCCTACAACCATCATGTGTGCAGATTAAACTACGTCACCAAGTACAAAGTGGCAGTTCCTTGCCCTTGTTACAAGTCCTACCAGCCTTCTCTTTTCCTGAATTGCCTTGGCATGCTTAAAATGCGCATACCAGTCTGGGGTAAGGGCTGCAACTATAAGAAAACAAGAAAAAGGTCCCTAAACGTTGGGGGTATACCCTATGTCGTACGGTAGCTCACCAAGATGGCTTGGGGGCTATCTACGACTTGACAGAGAAAATTATCTTTGAGATTCAACATGCATACAATACCTAAATGGAGGCTAACAGTCAGTGTAGGAACTCTGTGTACAATTATTCACAACATTTTTTTAAAAAACTCTAGTATTCGCCATTATTTAAAATCAACAATTTATTGTTTAAAATTAATAACATAATACAGTCTAACAATACATAAAAAAATTTTTACAATCAGATACAGATTTAAAAAACCAAAAGTCGACGCGGCGTTTCGGTGTCTTGTATCGATGGTAACACCTTCTTCAGACGGGTTTTTTTAAAAAAAAATCTCTCAAACTTTTTGAGGGATTCTGACCATATAAGATATTTTGAGGGTGCAGTTTTTCACTCATTAATCTGCCTCTCATTAGTGTTTCTTCATTAGATGGAATTTAGGGATACTTATTCCACCTGGACATAAAATTCATGTATGTGGTCAGTGCTGTATCAGGGGTGACCACCGTATGTCTTTTCAACTTGAAAACATGTTTCTTTTATATATAATGCGGGTTAGTTTCCAGCTTGTCTTTTTGTAGATAGAGGCTTTTGTATATATTTGCTTCCTTCTACCGTCTTGCGTCTTATTCCTCCGTTATTTTAGGAATAACACTTCTATTGGAACAGCGGCCTCCCTGTCACCTGGTCCTGATACAGCTTCCTCATGGAGTAAGGGCTGCAACATCATCAAAATACACTAATTACAACTGTTTCAGTCCAGCTCACCCAACAGTTGGATCACTTGTCCCATCAAAGGGATTGATGATGTGCTCAAAGAGTCAGAACAAGAACATAAAGGATACTTTAACCTCTGACCTTTATTTGATAGTATCCTAATGTCATGAAAATGTACATCGAATGTCCCCCTAATCTACTCTCATGGTTGAGATTCACACTTTGTCATCTGGCTCAGAATCAGAACATGTCTTTAGATGCTTTAGGAAAAATGGAAAGACAGGCTATTGAGTAGCAGCAAGGTGTAAGCCCACTGGATGTCTACCAAGAGCGCTCTACAGGCGCAGTACAAAAGACTAGTAAAGAGCAACCTAGGACATGAAGAAGATATAGCAGTCATGTTCTTGGATGAGATCTCAAGCAAAGAGCTGCCAGGTTCATGCTGCGGCTGCTTTGTATACATATTAGTTAAATGCACCACTGGTCAAACATCTACCCTGATGTGTGCTCTGCTGTAACAGCCACCTGAATAAAGGGCCCTCTCCTCCTCAACCTGACACAACTCCTGCTCAACATATTCTGCTAATTCAACAGAACATTAGAGGAGATAACCATGTGAGCTCCTTGGCCGGGGATAGTCAACGTCTTGCGATCCAAAATGTTTTTCTCAACTGGAAATGGATCCTGGTCATAGTCCTGACCTCATCTTCTCCCAGATCCTGACCCCCCACATAACAAAGTGCTGCAATTTGTGTGGTCTGATCATATCAACATCTTCTTCAAGAACTTCCATGAACAGCATATATTGCGGACAATACCTCAAGTTTAAAGCACTCCATTGTTCGACAGAAGTCTGCTCAAGATCCTTCCCAGTCAAGTTCATCCAAATACTCTCCCCTATTGAGATGTCCACCTACAGCCCTGCTGCAGACATCCTTGCCCCTATTGTGCAAGTGGTGACTAATGTTCAACCATGAGGTTCTCACTTTGTTTGTAATGACCTCTTGACTTTTTTAAGCCTGGCTTTACAGCCCAGCTGTCCTCTACACCTATTGTTACCAAAACCTAAAAATCTCCATAGAGCGATGAAGCTTTGGCTTCTCCCAGAAGATTATTTCTCTTTCACCTCAATAAATTGCTTGTTTGGTGTATTGTTTTACCTCCAGCACAATGCAAATCTCAAAAATCGAGTCAATTGTTAAATATATCTAATACATATAGGGGCTGATTTACAAGCCCCTTGCAACACATTTACAACGCCGTTGCATCACTTCTGTGATGCAGCGGCGGCATAAACCATGCACCACGTTGCAACATATTTACAACATGACGCATCTAGGGAGATGCATCACGTTGTAAAGCCCCTGCACCACATTTAACCTGCGTCAGATTTAATGTATGCAGGGCGGGTGTACTGTCAGAAAAAGCCTCGTAAAAGTAGATTTCACTGAGTCACTTTTCAGAGCCCGCTGCTACGAAACCTTACGCCTGCTTGAAGCAGGCGTAAGGAGTGGCACAGAACGTTAGGTATGGGCGGTCCCTGAACATTGCTGGAGTTGCGTCACGCTTGCGACACAACTCCAGTAATGAGCCACCCTTACGCCATCAGATGCGATACGCATCTGACTATACCTGCGCCACGGTGCGCTGCATTGTAAATGCAACACATCCATGGTGGCGCAAGGGTAGAATTGCGTGTCGCATCAGTACTGGGGCATCCCTGCTAATATGCAGGGATGCGCCAGTCCTTGTAAATCTGCCCCATAGCGTGTGCAGGAATAAATTTGCTGCCCGTCCTCACTCCGGACCCAGTGTTCTTCTCTCGTCCAGCGCGGGCCCCAACCAACTCCCCAAACCAATCCTGGTGCTGCTCTCATGCTATTAACCAGCAAGAGAGAAGCGCAAGGATTGGAAGGAGCGGGCTCTCTTAGCGTTCCCATGGGCTCTGGAGGCCTGTGCTTGTTCTCCACCCAGCTGACTATAGCTGGGTTGGAGAGGCTTAAAGTGCGCATGTCGGGCTAGCCATCGCAAGAGAGCAGGCCGAAGTGACATGCGCATTTTAAACTTGAGTGCCTAGCCAACCACTCCTCCCTGCAGCTGCCAATCAGCAGCAGTGGTCCTGTCCCGCCCTGACACTCAGCTCGGGACAGGGGTTAGTGAAAAATAAATTGTAATAAATTAACTTTATTACCATTTTATTTTTCATCTCTGTGGCATTTTCTGGGGCATTTTTATTAGATGGGCGACGCTCCTCCGCCCTAATGAAAGAGCAGCTCCTGGTCTCTCATTGGTGTTCTGGTGGCATTGCATTCGCGGTCTCTCTGATCTTCTCTGCACTGTGATATCTCTTGTCTCTTTATGGTTTTCTGGGGACTGTACACCTTGAGCTCTCGCTGATCTTCGTGCACATTTGGGGGAGCTCCCTTGATACTGTTCTGGTTGCCATGCACATTGTTGCCTCTCCTCACTTCTTATATCATATCTGGTTCAATTTGATTACTCTATGCCGATCTGGAACTCTACATCTCTACCCTTCTAGGGGCCTCATTTATGAAAAGTGACGCATCGCTACGTGAAAACAGCGATGCGTCACTTTTCACTGCGCACTCCTTGCGACACCAATGATGCGTCATATTTAATGTATGACACATCATGTCGCAAGGACTTACAGATACGTCAGTATTTCTGACGCATCTGTAAGCGCAAAAGTGACGCATTGCTGGAGTGTGTCACAAAAGTGACGCAACTCCAGCAATGCGTCCTTTCACCTGGGGAAAGCCCCATGTGAAAGGGCTTGCGTCAGTCTTACGCCTGCTGTGAGGCAGGCGCAAGATTTTGACGCAACAGCATCCTAAAAGTGACGCAGTGAAATCTCATAGATTTCACTGCGTCATTATTATGAGGCTTTTTGCAGGGGAACGCCCCCTCTGCATACATTATACCTGACGCAGGTATAATGTGGCGCAGCGGTTTAAAAAGTGATGCATCTACCTAGATGCGTCACTTTTTAAATATGGCGCAACAAGGCGCATTTTGTACGCCGCTGGTGCGTCACAAAAAGTGACGCACCGGCGGCGCAAAACTGACGCAAGGCCTCATAAATAAGGGCCCAGGTTTATATCATGCAGTGGCACGGCGTCAGTTGCCAGCGGCCGGGGCAAGGCAGGTATTGCGTGGCGCAATTTGCACCCCCAATTTTGTGCCCCTAAGAATTTTACCGCCCATGTGGCTCCCACGCTACGCAACTGATATCATGCAAACGCATCAGATGGCCGGGGATTCAGAGAGCCAAGGTGTGCCTTCCCGCAGAGCCATTAGTCAATGTTCAATGAACACAAAATTCAAGTGACACTGTGAATGATGAGGCACAACTGCGGCACTTTGAGATGGACAGCAAAACATGCGTAGCTGATGTATGATGCCTGGCATGGGATTCTGGTTGCTATTCATCAGATCTCTGCCGCTTCCCTCTCTGCTTCGTGCAAACCTGATAAATGTGCACTTCTTTAAAAGTACATCTCATTTTTTAACAGTTTAATTGGCCCCTTTATGTTTTCTTCTTGGAACTCACTGGCAAGCAGCTCAATGTTTAGACTTGGAAAATGTATTTTATGGGCCTGGCATCTCTCTGCAGAACTCACACTGTCAGCCCTCCTGCAGGATAGTAAGATAGTATAAAGCTCCATTGTGATAGTGTTATTGTATGCCACAGTATCGCCTTTGAGCTATCAGCATACAACAATATTGCATGTACTATAGTAACCACTGCTATATCGTCAAGGTAAGCAGTTATATATAATTAAAACAATTTACTATATTAGAATATTGGAATGTTGGGAGCTCTATTGAAAACAATGGAGTGCTCCAGGCTTCTAGTTGCTGGTAGTAGCCCGAAGCATCAACATTCCAATGTTGTCGTTCACAGCTGTTGCTATGCACAAAGGCCTCGCGGAGCCCGAGGGGATTTAATCCCCCTGCAGAACTTCTCTACCCTTGGGCTCAGTTAGAACCTTTGGGGCATATTACCAAGCAATAGCGATTAGAGACAAACATTTACCGCTGAGCTGCGGTGATTTTTATCGCAAATAAACCTTGGTATTACCAAGGTTTATCGCAAATGCGATAAAAATCGGCCGCAATGCATGAATATCGCTGAAAAGTCAGCGATATTCATGCATTACCGAGCTAATGCTCTTATCTATGTTATCCACCTCCCATTGGATAACATGGCTAAGAACTGCTCAGGGCAGGTGTTAGCTTTTGGAGATATTCGCGCTTAGCGCGATTATATCCAAAAGTTGGTAATAGGAGATAGCGTTGTTAGCGACTGTTTCCAGTCGCTAACATCTTGGCACGCCCACTTTGCATGTCATTAGTGATAAATATCACTGACATGCAAAGTGAGGCCCAAGATGGTCGTTATCTCCTACTAGCTGTCGCTAACTGGTGTTAGCGACAGCTAGGTAATAGGGAGATAATTTTATCTCCGCTTTCTTGGCTTTTAAAGCCAAAAAAGCGGAGATAAACCCCCTTGATAATATGCCCCCTTGTTTTTCATTTCTTCGAACATTTTGTCCTCTAGTGGCGGAATGTTCTAATAGCCTTATATCCGTCCGTAGCTGGGCTATACCAGCGTTAAAGTCCCGCTCCCTTGGTAGTGGCCTGAGCTGCGCTAGAGCTGGTCTTTCATAGCCAGTATAGCCCGCTATGGCAGGCTAAAGGCTATAATAGGTAACTGGAATTTTCAGAGCTCTATTGAACACAATAAAGTGGCTTGGGGCAAATAATAATAAGTAGAAACTTTCTGCTCCAACATTCCAATGTTCTATGTCTTTCTGATTCTCCCTTTTTAATTGAGAACAATCTACCTTCAGTGGGTGGAGTGTTCTAATAGATTTATAGCCCTTGTGACATGGTCTATAAGGGTTATTAAGGCCCTGCTGTCGCTGGCTTGATATATGGTGTACACCTATGTAAGTGGGTACCTTCCACCAATCCAGAACACGCTTATGGTGATTTTAGTGGACTTAGACAATCTTAGAAAGTTCTCTAAGTGGTAGCTGTGGAGAACAGCCTAAAGGCTTAGTCCAGAAGGAGTGTAAATCAGTTTGTTTTACCAGAACATAATCTTATTGATATAGATTAAGTGAAAAAGAACCACACAGTGTATTTATAAAAATATGTATTTATTACATAACACTTACTAACACATACAGGTATATCCTAGCAGGAGATACACACAATACTTCTCAATAGAAACAGGTAAGTAGCACGATATACACAATGGCCACCGGCGGGTACCAAACAATATAATAAATTCGTGGAATGCAAACTACGACTCGAGTCAAGACTGTGTTCAGAAGACGTAGAATTGTCGGGAACCCAAGGAACCAGCCGAGGTAAGTAACTAAGAGCGCCACAGAGGATGTGTGCTAAGTGGGAACACGACAGCGTGATCAATATAAGTCAATTGATAAGTAGCTGTTACAATTTTAAAGAAGAAGGAACCTTCTCAGCGGACCCTGAAGAAACCCCATGGAAGACAAAAGGTTGGAGAGCCACCCCACCTGGGGATAGCTTAGGAACTAGGATACCTGTCCCAGGGAAGCCGGGTGATAGGTGTGAAGTGGCGTTGGAAACTGCAGTCGATTCCAATGGAGGACTTCAGAAAGATGCTGCTGCTGGAGAAGGTGAAAGTGTCTGGTGGAGCCCAAAGGTGGATTCATGTTGTAAAGAACCTGCAAGCAGAGGGGGCAGCATCTATTGCACTCAGGAGTGACCAGGAGGCATGGATGATGAATGCCCACCGATGTCGGTGCTGCAGGGGAGCTGACGGTGACTTTAGAACTGTGGCTGTGTGGATCAGGCAATGCTGTGGAAGACCAGGAGCCGTACACAAACTGTCCCACGTCGGATGTCGAGAGTTGAGGGGTCGGTGTCCGGCGAGACCACCAACACGCCTTGGCAACTGCAACCAACGTGGAAGTGGAGAAAGGTGTAATGTCTGAACCAGCAAGGCCCAGGAGACTCGACATAAGCAGGGGAGTCAGGGCTGGCCCCGGGCAATCAGGGGAATCCAAAGAACACAAAGATAATCCTCAAGAGGACCCACAGGCCGGAGGCACGGGAGTCGCAAGAGGACCTCGAGCAGCTCATGAAAAATGCAAACTCAAGATGCAAGAGATGCAGTGAGGATGAAGATCTTTGTCACTGGATGTGTTTGAGGTTGGGGCTACTTGGAGCCCGAAGATATTGGTAGAAGGAAGCCAACAAGCCTTTGCAACTGCAAGTCAATGCGGTGCACATGGTTTCGCTTCCTCTGGCTCCAGCGAGGGGCCCTGGCCTCAAACTTGGTGAGAGGATAGGGCAGGCCTCGAGGGATGTGAAGAACCCCCACCTGTGTTGCTGAGCCTTTCGGAGTCCGTGGGCACTCAGGATTAGCAAAACAGTTTGCTTAGTTGAGGTGTCTGCAGATGCAGAGAAGTGACTCTTTCACTTTAAGGGAGATTCCTTTAGGTGACTTGGATGCCCACAGGCCTTAGAATGTTCCTGTATGGTACACAGGCATGAACGTTGCAGCAGACGACCAGGGTGATGAGATCAGGAGAAGCAGGAATCTTCCTAGTTGCAGCCTTGATGCCCAAAGCGAAGTCCTGAGTGCCCCGATGGTCGAAGAAGTGGTGTCGGAAATTAATCTTGTCCCACAATGAATCTAGGGACCCACCCACAGGTAAGCCTTTAAATACCCTACGGAAAGGGTTGGGACGATTCATGGGTCCCTCCCAATGGAAGGGTTGGATAAGGGGGAGGATACTTCCCTGTCCTTTGTCCAGTTGCGTGCCAGAGCCAGCGACAACAGCTTCCTGAACTGGTTTGAGCTGGACTATGCTTGGAGGGCACCAGGTGTGCCCCTCACGCAGACTATGTGGCGCTGGCAACTGCTCCCATCCTACCCCAATACACTAAATCCTATCTGGAAGGTGGACACAACTCCCTGTGACAGGATGCCTGTTGTTCTGCCTTCCCCTGCCCGAACTTGGCATTGCAGCAGGAGAGCAGAAACGTGTCTTGGCCGGCAGCAGCCCTGGCTTGCTGTCTGGCTCTGGAAGAATGGTACCTGGAGTACTGAGGGCCTAACAAAGGACCTTTCCAGTGCTTGGAATCATACCTGCCACACTGTTTCGAGATGGTCATCTCTTAATCACGTGGTGACCCTCTATATGTCATATGGATGCCTAACTTACAACCCGGGAGAATGGACTACGTAGTTTGTAGGGTTGTCTTGCTCCTGCAGGAGCACCCTCACGCTTAGTACCAAGCACCCTGCCTACAGCATTGCAAAGGCCTGTTGTAGGGGTGACTTATGGGTTTTAAGTGCTTTGACCTTCCATTTAGGGAAACCTATATCTTTCGTAAGTGGTGCTAGCATCAGCTTACACAGGCTGCAATGGTAGGCTTGTAGAGATAGTTTGAATGGTCTCCCATAGGTGGCATAATGCATGCTTCAGCCTGTGGGGGACCCCTGGGGTACCTATGTCTTGGGTACCGTAGTACCATATACTAGGGACTGATAAGGGTATCCCAGCATCCAATCTGGGATGTACCTAAGTACTTACCATTACCATTTAGGGGAGAAAGCACAGCGACTGGGGTCCTGATTAGCATGATCTCAGTCAGACTGGTCAGAAACAGCATTACATCAAACAAAAAGTGGGGGCAACCATGCAGGAGGATCCTACCTTCCTACACCTCTCCCTCGTTAAAGGCCCATGCTTGAGGCTCAGGCCTATAACTGAGGTTCAGGGCCTTTAACAACTGGTATAGCCCTCACCAATGGGCTATAATATAGATTTATTATTCTTAACTTCACATCTTTATGGCTTGAGGCTACAGTGATAGTCGAAATTGTGGATGCAATTTTTTTGTAGGTCGATATTTTGTCCGTGATAACGCAACTCTGCCACCCATACGCTTATAGGTAAGGTGAGTGACTTCATTACCCTGTGTAAGGATGAATGTCCAGAGCGATCTGTCACAAATGGACTGTCTTCGAGACTCCGCCCCCACCCCCAGGGATATACTTATATTGAAGGTTTGGACACCTTGTGAATTCTGGTGTAGAGACCACCCAAGTGCTGTCAATAATCTACCTTCTGGTAAAGTTATCCGCTCTGTGGTTGAAGAGCAAAGAGCATTTAAAGCGCTCCTCCATTTATCCCCAGGGAATAAATTCCATGGAAGGCTGTGGGTAACTGCCTGTTTAGTCACAGTATGATGTGAGCCCCAGGATTTGGAATAAGGCCACCTCCTGCATCAGAACAGCACAAAACCTCCTACAATTCAGGATGAAATTGGAAATTCAAATGTTCAAGGAACACTACCTCCAATGGGCTAACACGTCACCCCTTCCAATACCTAAACCTCCTGCCTCTGTTCCCTCCCCCTATGCATCCCCACTAGGGCTTGCCCACTGTAAAGTGCTTCATTGCGAGCCACCTGGGTTTATGCCTTGGACATATCAAACATAAATACATAACTATTAGCCTGGTGAGTGTGGCTCGATACAAGCCAGAGATCCCTACTAGTGCCTGTGCCCTTGTTGCCTTACTTAAAGTAGGTGGCTAAGTTACCCAAGAGGGCCACTATCGTGCGCCCCCCTGTCTCATCCCAGGATGGTCTCTCCCTGCATCCTGCTTCAGGAACACACTTGTTTTGTAGCATCTGAAACAGCCCAACTGTGCCAGCCCAGGGCTGTAATTCTATATTTGTTCCAAATAGGCTGACAGGTAGATTTTGACAAGCAGTACTGTACGTGTATATATTTATAGTCTCTTAGAAGTATTGTGCAGGTATGTATTTATAGGGAACTCATCTAGTTACACAGCAGAGGGGCGCTTTACAAAACAGAGGGAGGGTTACAAGACAGGCAGGCGTAATGAGAGTACTGTAAACAGGAAATTGGGCTTCTAGACACCGGCGTCTCCTCCGCCAAGGGGGAGGAGCGTCACCCCACTGCTCTGGGAGCAGTTTAAAAAGGAAAACTAGAAGGATAATCACTAACGTTGCTATCATTTTAGTTATCCTTCCGGCTTAGGTGCGGAGCCGGAAGGATAACTCCCCTTGGCTCGGCGGGGTCTTGAGTCCTAAAATGTCCATGGACTCGACAATTCTCGCTCCGGTGCCTACTCGATTCACGGGTTCACACTCTGCGACTCTGGGCAATAGCTTGCTTAATCTCCACAACGGCCCCTCGCGGCGGGATGCCTGGCTTTCACCTTGCGGATACTCTGCCGGGGTTATCTCACAGGGGAATACCAGGACGGGTTCCCTAAGCAAGCGCTTAGAAACCGCTTAGTGGTTTGCGCTATATAAATTCCTGTACATTTACATTTGGCCTCCTTGGCCAAGGGGAGGAGTTTGTGGCACATTCTATGAGAAAATAGCGTCCATTTCAAATAGGTGCTATGGAAGCAAAATGCTTTCATTTCTCCTTTCTTTTCCGACTCTGTATGTGTGCTGCACTGTACAGCATACATACAAAGTCAAAAATGTTTTCAAGTTAGTTTGAGCATGGTATTTTGTACTGGAAGGCTTCCCTGCCGGCTCAAAACCTATGCTAGACTCACAGAGACACCCTTGCACTATTCCGTCCGTGGAGACGGCAGCAGATTTCTGTGTCGGTGCTAGGGAGAGGAGAGAGCCATTTTTCTGTAACTTTGGCGCTCTCCTGCTCTCTCCTTCTCATGCAGCACAGCATTTGTGGCTGCGGCACTGCGCTCCGTGCGAATCTAGTAAAGCTGCCCCCTGCTGTTTGTATTTTTCATCTTTTTGTGCGCCTTGTGATTGAGTTTTCATTCATATGATGTTGCTGCTCCATGAATAGTGGTGGGTGGCTTCTGACCCTAGCAGCCAGAAAAGTGAGGATCTCTGTGTGGAGCACTTTGTAAAATATGCAGCACGTCTTGAAGGTAATGCAGCTAGCAGGGGGGCCAGTGGATAGCGCCGAAAGGGGGTGTGATCCTGTTGAAGTGCATCCGGCTAGAGATGCATCCCTCTTTCTATCCTTCGAATAATATAAATAGTGGCCCCTTGGAAGTGTTTGACATGGACCTTGGATTTTATGACTTTTGGTCCTGGTGCTCAACAGGGCATTCAATGTCTGTGAACCACCCCTTTCCTGCTGAAAACTAGCTGGGTCACAGCGCAGCAAGAGGAACTACCTTTCTCCTAGCCTTGAGTGGCAGAACCATCCCAACATGAGAAGCACAGACATACCCCGAGTATGAGGAACACAGAAGCAGCCCTGTTAGGATCGGCTAGTGTTCAGTTCAGGGCCACCTACCTCCTCCGCCACAAGAATGGAACTCTGTGCTGTAAGAGCAGATCCAGAGGTCCTGCAACAATGGAAAGAAGAGCTAGGAAAGTATGATTGAGCAATGCTGGAGGAGCCTCACTGCCTAGTGGGCTTACAAGGAATGGTAGTTGTACAGCTCCCCATGAACCTCCAACTGGCTGATATGGTAGCCATTCCCAAAGAAGGCCAACCCACAACACAATGCACCTCCGAACGTCCCATTTCAAGTAAAAATATAGACGAAAACCTCGGCTAACTGACTATTAAATTTAGTTGAGTCTCTAGTTCACCCAGACAATCTGACTTTATGCCAGGCCGAGTCATAGCACTGGCGTAACGAAAACTGAGGGGGCCTCCCTACACGGTAGGTAGAGGGGCCCCCCTCCGGGCTCAATCAGGAGCTCCCGGGCCAGAGTGCAGTGCCGAGGGGGCCCCCTGGAGCTTTGGGCCCCCCCGCACCGCGGGGCCTGCAGGGGCCTGTGTTACGCCCCTGAGTCATAGGGCATAAGATCCGTTGGGTACAGAACGCCCTGGCACTGGTACCCAGGCATTTGACTTCCACAAGGCATTTGACTCGGTGGACTGGTCATACTTGTTTGCACTGCTGTCCAAAATGAACTTTGGTCCCCGGTACATCAGCTTTGTCAAATTACTCTAAAGGCCCTGGTCTTAATAGACAGCTCTGTGTCCCACACATTTCCAATGCAAAGGGGCACGCCTAGTATGCCCCCTGTCGCACTTGCTCTTTGCACTCGCCTTTGAACCCCTTATGGCATGGCTCAGACTGGATGCTCTGGTTTGGGAGTTTGATTGGGGCCCAGGGGTATCAGATGATATAGCGTTTTACGTGGATGACATCCTCATTTTCCTGGTGTATCCAGGATGGTCGGGCCTGCGGACAACACATCTTGCAGATCTTTGGAGATCATTTGGGCCTGCACATCAATACAGCAAACACTTGGGGAATCAATCAGACATGAACCCTTGGGCAGAGGACCTAAAAGTGAGTGTGGACAGGTTCCGGTACCTCGGGGTTTACATCACGGAGTACAGCCAAACAGCTTGGAAGGAAAACTTACAGCCCCATCTTGCTTAACTACACAAGGACTTTGATTTCTGGTCCACGCTTCCCCTCTCACTCATGGGCAGATCGTCGATCTTCAAGATGGTCAGGCTCCCCCCTACTGTACCAACTAAAAACATTCCCTTACCCCATTACCAGGGCATTCTTCTCCCACCTCAACACAGTGTTGCAAACATCCTCTGGAGTAGGTGGCCACCCAGGATCGCGCTTGTTAAATGCTTCAAGTCCACATTCGATGGTTGCCTAGCTACACCTGACATACTCTCCTACTAAAGAAGGCACAGCTAGTGGTACTCAAAGACTGGTAGTTTGGAGATGCCCGCTTATGTGCACACATCACAGAGTGTTTGGCAATGCGGGATACTCTGGTGCAGCCATCTACCCCCCAGCACTTCCTCCAGCGATGAGGGCGTTGTACAAGGTGTGATGGGACACTCTTTGCGCATTGGGCTAGAACAATCATTTGACTACAGAAATTATGGACCGGGGGCATGCTCCCATAGGTGACTGCATTTCAGGAATTCGACAATGGGACTTCATCGACATCTCCTCATTGGAAGATGTAATGAAGGAGACCACCATTAAATCCTTTGCTGATTTACTGGAGGAATATAAGCTCCTACAGATCAGACATGCACTTATGTCGTACATCTCTGGCTTACTGGAACTGCCAAAATTTAGCACGTTGGAAGGTTAGGTACTGCTAGCCCTAACTATCTGACATAAACTGTCTTTCGTCTACAAATCATACCCCAGGCACACTTCATTTACAGTGGAAGACATGGGCACGCGACCTAGGACAGTTAGATGACGATGACTGGCAGGAAGCCCTGAGCTCCGGGGCACATCCTTTTCAACGCGGATGTTACCCCGCAGTGCTTTTACGACGCGTCCTTTACAACGCAAGTCGTAACCACGACTTGCGCTGGAGGGCGCTAAAGGATAAAGAATAGTATATTTACTATTCCAACACCTTCCCTACTATCCACTGGGACTGGTGTTAGAATAGTAAATTATACTATTTACTATCCGTGCCCAACAACGCAAGTCGTTGTAACGACTTGCGTTGTTAAAGACGCGTTGTAAAAGCAGGCGTTGAAACAGTATGCATTGTACCGGCATACATCCCTAAGCTCCCTGAGGGACTCAGCAATCACTGCCCAATACGGACTCATACAATATGTTATGTTATGTTAGGGTGTCTTATATAGCGCGACAGCTGCCCCAGCAAAAAGGCGTCCCGGCGCTGAAAGAAAGACTGACAATCTAAGTATCTTCATAGGACCTGTCCCACTCAGGCCAAGCTGTGGCGAATAGTATTGAACACCTCCACACACTGCCTTCGTTCTTCCAAGCATCCCAGGGACTTCCCACACACGACTTGGAATCGCTCATTACTCCCTATACTGGGTGGGAGCAATGGTCTGTCTTGGGAGGGTCCTGGAGGGCCCCCTTCCCCAAGATCCTAAGCTCATCATCCTTCTATATATCATGGACAACATTGAAGGCAACAGATACAAAAGAGCCCTGCTATGTCTGGCATTAGTAATAGCAAAACGTGACATCGCCAGACACTGGATGGCCCCAGAGGAGCCTAGCAGAATGGAAGGCGGGGTGAGACAAATGCGTGGCCCTAGAACAACCGGTCTACGCAGCTTTAGGTTGTCTGAAAAAGCATAAGAATGTTTGGGAGATAGGGCCCCATACAGGGGGCACCACTCACTCGGTCTACTACCACCAAGTCTCAATCTGTGATACGCAATGCGTGGACTTACTATGCCTAAAGGGGAGACCCAACATACATGCACCGGAGGGAGGCGGGGACGCGGAATACACCCACACCGGAGAGAGGGAGATGTGTGCAGTGAGCTCTGGAAAGACCTTTTCAACACTCTTTTGTAACAAACGTGATATCTGGGAATGGGATGTTACGTGTCGACTTCTCCAAAAAGGGTGTTATTTATGTAAAAACAAATCAATCAAACATGTTAGGAAAAAAAGAATGTCATTTGTTTCTACTTTTGAGGAAGCCTGATATTCTGTGCCCACCTGTATTCATCTTCAGATGTAGAGTGTTTGATTAGGAGCCTGAGACGGCTGTGTGAGTGCATGGAACACTTGGACTCCCTAAGGTCTCCTGCTGGTGAAGTGTTGACGGTCCACACTAGCAGCCTCACCAAACAATTAAGCAGTGATTCTGGAGTCCCATTTGGTATACAAGCTCCCCTGGCACGTTAGTCTCCAGGCCTCCAGCTGGACTTATCAAAAAATTGATTTATCCAGTTGGAGGACCTTTTTATGGCTGTTCACAACCGAATAAAGAGAATTCAGATTCAGTTGGAGGACCTAACTCTGCCTTCATCAAACTAGCATCTCTGGGGGAAAAATGTGTGCAAGGAAGGATGAAACATTACAAGCCAAAGTCAGGCATTTGAAAAATGATTCCTTATAATGACTGTGGATACCTATCAGTGGCTCAGGAAAACAGAAGACCCTGTGTGTGTTCTAATCTGTACCAGAGTGTTTTACCAGTGTCAGTTGATGGTCTGGTCAGCTGGCGAGATTTTATGTACTCAGCTGTGTCCTACAATAAATCTACATGTAATCAACTAGATGAATCCTGTCATCTATCTTCACCTATTTACAACAACCACCGTACTACCAGTGTCCAGCGTTAAAACAGAAATTCCCAGGCACAGAGTAAAGCAGTGTTATAACAGACTGTTAAGAGAGGAAAGGTTGTAGGAAATGTACAGTTATGTTAAGCTACGTGTGTTTTGAACGAACAAATTGCTGTAATAATATTAATAATCATAAGCATAATTATAAAGCAACAGTGTATTACCATGTAAGAATCGCTAGCACAAGAGAGAAGTGGCCCGTAAGGCAGGCAGTTGCAATAGTGGCCAAAGAGTCAATCACAAAGTTTTTGAAAACAGTGGTTGTACTCTTCTCACACTTTTGAGATAACAGTGGCAAAAGGTGATGGCAGCATCATATTGCATGCATATGGAATTATTCAAATTCAGGAAAGAACGAAAAACCCATCCCTGCAAGGAACAACACATTTGTTACTGACCCTGACCCAGCCTCCATCATCTATCAGGGCCCCAAACACGAAGGATACATATTCCCCTCTGCTCCCCTGTTATTGTATGTTATGTGTATTTGTATGGGGCCTGTATCACCAGGAAGGGTATCCTGGCGCCTTGAGTAGGAGGGGGGTGCCCTGAATAGGGACTATTAAAATTTTAAGTTTGTTATGAAATTCATGGACTGAGCTGATGGCTCTGATGTGCAGTACAAAGTTGTTCCAGGCTTTAGGAGCCAGGTACAAAAAGGCACAACAACCGGCTCTGCAGTGGTGGCTCATCCGCTAAAGTGGAGGAGTGTCGCCCACTGCTTTTTTGCAGTGAAACATGGAGAAAATAAAATGGCAATAACATGTGTTATTATCATTTTATTTTCTTCTACTTCTGCCCACATCTTTGTGGGGGGGGGGGGGGGGGGGGGAGCAGTGGTAGCACCCTCCTTAAGTGCGCAATGATGGACCTCTTGGGCCTCCCAAAACACTCTTGCGCACTTCGCATGTTCTCCATGCAGGCTGCATTACAGCCTACTAGGAGAATACGCCCAGGTCTCCAGTCAGTGTCTGAGCGCCGAAACATGGGGCTTAGACCAGTCACAAGGCTACCAAGGCAGCATTGTTATTAGCTGTGCGGGTGCCTGGGTGTGCTTCTTGTGGCCGAGTGAGGGGAGGACTACGGAGGAGAGATGCGGCAAGGTAATTTTTTTAATAGCTTCTTCCCCCGCATCCTCCCCCCCGCATCTATCCCTCTAGCTCCCACCTCCTCTCCCCTCCCACCCCTGCCCCCTACCTACGATCCGTGCCGGCCGCCGCTGCAGCTCTGGTTTGTAGGAAGCAGAGTGCATGTTTGAGCTGCCGTCCAGGAGAGCGGAGGTGTCTGGTCAGAGTGTATACGCTGAAAGGGCTGTTCCTTGATTGTATAGAGCTTTGTATGTGTGTGAGTGAGAAGCTTGAAAGGGCCACATCTGTGAATGGAGAGCCAGTAGAGGTCTTTGAGGTGTGTGGATATGTGAGTGTGTGGTGGGAGTTTGGAAACCAGTTTGTCTGCTGTGTTCTGCATTGTCTATCTCTTGGTGAGCTGTGCATGAATGCCGATGTTGAGTGCATTTTCATAGTCTACCTTGCTAGTGACAATGCTGTGGGTGATGGTTCTTCAGGTGTTAAGCAGGAGCCATCAGAAGATATTCCTGAGGAGCTTAAGGGTGTGATAGTAGGAGGAGGCAACCATGTTTACCTGGCTGGTCATCGAAATTTGATTGTCGATTACGATACCTAGGTTCCCGGCTCCTTTTGACATGTTGGGAGTCACCCTTGTTCTGAGGGCCACTAGGCCGAGGACCAGAGGGAGGTTTATTTTCTGAAGAGTTGCACTTCCATCGAAGCTGGGCTTCAAACAGTTGGTCTTCATCCAGTTTGCGACTCCAGACATGCAGTTTATGAACTTCGTCTGAGTGTTGGAGGTGTCTTCGGCGAGGGAGATAATGAGCTAGGTATCATTAGCATATGAGATGATGCTGAGTCTGTGGCTCGGTTTATGTTGGCGAGAAGGACCATGTAGACCTTGTACAGCTTGTGGCTGAGAAAGGTGTCATGGGGGATGCACTAGATCAAGTTGGTGGCAGAAGAGCTGACTGGGTGCATCCTGAGATAGAGGAGTAAATCCATATGAATGCGGGTCCACATATTCTGCACTCATGGAGGCATTGGATGAAGATGTGGTCAGAGATGATGTCAAATGTGTCAGGGAGATCGAGGAGGATGAGTGCTACTGTGTCTCCTGTGTCCATAAAATGGTGGATGTTGTCTGTGGCAGTGATAATGGCAGTCTTGGTGTTGTGATTGGGCTGGAATCCAGATTGGGAAGAGGCCAGGAGGTGGTTGCTGTTCAGGTGGTCAGCCTGTGATTTGTTGATGACTTCTCCCAGGGCTTTTCCCATGTAGGGTAACAAGGAGATAGACTTATAGTTTGCCAGTGTCTCCAGGTTCATTGAAGGATTTGTCAGTAGAGATAAGACAGTGGCATGCTTCCAAGTGTCCAGAAAGGTGGCAGTGGTGAGAGTCAGTGAGTATAGGAGTGAGGCCACTGCAGATGAGGTCAAGTCCTTTAGTGAAGATGAAGTGTGAACAAGGGTCTGATGGCATTTGCAAATGGATGGAGCACATGGTATTGGAGGTTTCCAGAGGGGTGATGATGGGCCAGCAGTTCAGGACGATTTTTGTAGTGTTCTACTCAACAGGTTGGAGGCTGGCGAGGGAGGAGAGGTCCGGTTGGGATGCACAGTTGTATCTGGTGCTGGGTTTGATGCTGAAAAAGGAGAACTAGGTGCAGAGTTCCTGTGATGGGGTAATGGTCGTGAAGCTGGCTGTGGAGGAGGTGAATTTTTTTCACTATGGAGAAGTTTTTTTATCAGTGATCTGTTTTTAATCCGTTTGGTTAGAGCTAAGCTTTTGGTGGATCTGAGATGCTGATTATAAAACTGGAGGAAATCTGTAGGTAGTGCTGTTGTTGTCATGGGTGTATCTCCATTGATGTTACAGCTGTTTGCAGTGGCTTTTGGAGAGCCATAGGTAATCTGTGTACCAGCTTGCTTTCAGTCTCGTCCATGAGGTGGTGATCATTTTGTGCAGGGTGGTGTCTGCGCAAGAGATGGTTAAGGAGTTGATGTTGGTGATAGATCAGAAGAGGTCATGTAGGTTAAGCATGAGCGGATTTTGCGGATTGGCAATCCGCGAATTTTGCGGATTTGCGGATTCGCAATCCGCAAAATCCGCGAATTCCCGCGAATTTGCGGATTTTTTTTTTTTGTGTTCGCCCGTGTTTCTGCCAGTTCGCGAGGGTTTTTACAATTTCGCAATTTGCGAACTTACCTGTCGGGTCGCAAGTTTTGCGAACTTGTTGTTTCTACGTGTCCCGCCTGTTTGGGACACTCTTCTTCATCACTGCCACTCTCTGTCACCACTGCCACTCTCTGACTACTCATGCCACCCTCTGGCCCACCCATGCCACCCTCTGTTTCATCACCACACCCTCTGTTTGTCCAGTGTACATTATTTTCGGCAAAGCAAAGCACACCTTCCCTGCCTCAAGTGACCTGAATTAATTTGGGGCTGATTAATGTGTCACAGAATATTTTTTTAGCTGGCACCTGCTTCCTTAGTGCGCCCTGATTAGTGATCTTTTGCACTTGCTAAGTGCTTTCATTGTTGCAAAATTAGTTACAACACCTGCCCTGCCCCAACTGACAATAATGAATTAGGGGCTGATTAATGGATTTTAACTTCCAGCCTGGCTCCTGCTTGTCTCCCTTAGCTGTAATTCAGGACCTTTGTGGCATATGTGTAACTATTCTGAGGTTCAGAGCAGGGTCACATAATAGTTTCAACTGGCAACTGAACTCTGGAGGGGCCCCTCAGGAAGCACTACAGGAAATGGCTACTAATGATGTGCCTGAACTTTTGAACCTGGTAAGTAGTTACTTTCAGTTTTGCTAAGATCGTATTTCTGCAATTTTGCACTTATTCGCGGGGCGCGAACTCACGCGAACAGTGCGAGCAGCGCGAGCAAAATCCGCTGCTCGCGGATTTGCGGATTTTGCGGGAAATTCGCAAATCTCGCGGATTGCGGATTTCCCGAAAATCCGCAAAATCCGCGAGCGTAACGGATTTTCCGCCCATGCTTAATGTAGGTACAACGATTTTGGAGGTCTGTGGTCCAGGTTTTCTCAAGGATCTTGTTTTAGTTTCTTTGGGTAGTTTTGGTGGGTGCACTTCTGTATTGGTTTGGTAGCTGCAGGTTGAATCAGAGGAGGTGGTCGGTCCAGGTGAGTGTGGAGGTCTTGTCCACCTTGTTGTCGGAAAAGCTGGTGAAAACTCAGTCAAGGTGATGTCTGGTGATGTGGATGGGGTCCTTCACTGTAGAATAAGTTTAAGTGTGTTCAGGTTTTCCAGGAGGTTGTTAGTGTTTACGTCAACTTGGTCTTCAAGATGAAAGTTGAGGTCACCAAGGAAGATGAAGTTGAAAACAGGTGGGGTGACGAAGTCCGCTATAGTGTTTCCGAAGTTGAATCTGGATCTGATCATTAAACATCTCCTTCATACTGTTAATCACTCCTTGCACCAGTGCAGTGTCCCAGTAAGTGATGCAAACCAGGGAAAAGTCTTGACTTGGAGTTGTGGCTGGCTTAATAATGCAGCAGTCGCCAGATACGTATGTGATAATCACTACAGAGGGGCTTAGGCTCCGCCTACATGTTAGGAGTCAGGAGTACATGTTTTGATTGGGCAGAGGTTGTATGCTTCCATAAAAAAGTGCAGGCATTTTATTTATTTATCCAGCTGCCTAAACTTTAACTTACAGGGTCACACACACACATGACATTGAAATGCTTGAAATGCTATTAAAGTGTCTTAGATAACTAAATATTGAATGTTGTTGTTCTCTGGTAGCAGTACAGATGGAAGGATGGCAGTCATTAACCTGCATAGAGTTTTAGGACAGGCTTGACAGTACAACTGCCACTTGACCTTTTTATCAACACCAATATTATTCTACATGCCTCCACAGAAATACATATTTATTCCCATGCTATTTACTTGTAAGACTTCATACTACCATGCAACATTACTTTAAAGACAGACCTACTGGCATTGCGAATGCTTGATTGCTCAGTTTTGTACTACTGGAATTCCACTGCCTTCTTTGAGGTTTTTTGCCTTCAAGATTTTTCCTCGTGATTCCTTCTGCGAGGCACTTTTCTGATTGAACGCTTCCTGCGTCAGCTCAATGTGGACGCTAGAAGTGGTCACCCTTACCTTTGGCAGACCAGAACAGCCAAGACTGGCATTCTCCATCAGCCCTGAAATGGAGATCCTCGACTAAGTGTTAGGTCCCAGACAGTTTGAGATGTCAACTTCCAGTACCAAGAGTGAGCAAATGGACCAGGCTCAGACTATTGCTCAGGCGGTCCAGGTCCATCCTGCCCAAGCCTTAGTCCAGACAAACCAGCAACAAACTCAACAATGGCACCAGTTAAGAGATGGAAATATTTTACTGCAACAGGCTCTTTCAGCAAGAACATCTGATGTTCAAGCGGTGTCTCCTAAGTCTCCATCCATTTTCTTGGGACTCAATTAAATTGAGGGACTTTTTAGATTTTAGATTAGTTTTTAGATTAACTGTTTTCTTTGCCTTCTGCCCCGCACAATTTACTCAAGATTGTGCTACGGTTGGTTAACTGATTAGTGCCTTGTCTGGACCAACTCTGGAATGGGTGACTCCTCTAGGAGCTTCAGAAGATCATAGTCTGCCCAACTACACTTTGTTTCTAAACAATTTTAAGTGAATGTTTGAGATCTGATCTTCAATCTCGGCAAAGGCAGCTCTTTGTGACATCCAGCAGTGGAGTCAAGATGCTTTGGCCTCTATGACCCAATTTCATCAATTGGCAAGAGAAACCACATGGATTGAGCAAACTCTGGTTAATTCCTTTCAACAGTGTTTGCGGGAAGAAATGAAAGATGTACTAGTACATTCTGTCAGACCTGAGCCTCAGTCTTCACTTATCGATCAACTCTTGACTATTAAACATCGTCTGTGAGAGTGAAAATTAGAGCAATGTAGGATTAGACCTTCCTTGCCTTTGGTACTATCTGTTTGTCTACTTTCAGGACTGTAACTTCTGAAGATCTGTCTGACTCCTCAATGAAGAACCAATGTAAGTTGGCGTCACTCATGGGGCTCTTACTAAATCTGAAAGAGAACATAAGCGTAAAAATTGGCTGTGCAAGTATTGTGGTTTTCCAGAACATCTGATCAGTGTCTACCCTATTTGTCTTCTGAAGCAGTTGTAAAACGCCAAGTCTTGTCTCTTGTGAAAGGAGAAAGGACGAGAGTCTCTAGTCCCTTTTATCATTTCTTCAAATGATCCTTATGTTTCATTATTTCTTTTACCAGTGTGGTTTGAATCGCTGATGAGAAAAAATGAAAGTGAGAATTTTGAATAGCAGAGCTAGTGGAGTATATCAGGATGTTAAATGGGCCCAAGACCATTATATTTCTAGAGTTTCCAAAGAAGTTCTGAACAAGTGCAGATTGTGGATGGTACACCTTCAACTTCAGGCCCAGTCAAGGAAACAACAGTTACTATGAAATCAGTCTTTATAAAATATCAATAAACCATCTCTTTCCACCTAATTTCTACTCCAAGCCATACCACAATTCTGGGAGTTCCTTGGCTTACCTGTCATAAGGCACACATGAACTGTGAAACTAGAACAATATCCTTGTCCTCCCAGTTTTGTAATAAGGTGATTAATGGACCCCACAAGAAAATTCAGCAAGTCCCCTGGCAGAGTCCAGAACAATCTTCAGAATTGCCTTAATACTCAATCAGCTTAACCTGCAGGTGCCTCTAGGTTCTTAGTCCCCAAAAAGACTGGTAATCTGAGACACTGCATTGACTATAGGGCACTAAACAAAATAACTATCAAGGACAGGTCATTTACCTTTAATAAATGATATATTACAATCTGTGTGGAATTCAAACATTTTTACAAAGTTGGATCTTCACGGAGCCTACAACCTAGTTTGTATTAGAGAGGAAGACAAGTGGACAACTGACTTTAGAACCTAGAACTCCTTTAGGACATTTTGACTACCAAGCTATGCCTTTTAGCCTCAACAATGCCCCTGTGATTTTTCAGCGCTTTATGGATCGCATTTTTGCGGATATGTTGAATCACGTCATTGTGGTCTATCTTGACAATATTCTAATTTTTCAAAAGATTTTGCTTCCCTTCCCATTTTCAACTAGTCACTAAAGTGTTAACTGGACTTCAGCAACATAACCTTTACTACAAAATCGTAAAGTGTGAATTCATCAATCCGAGGTAGAACATTTGGGGTTTTCTATAGATCAATAGAAACTTTCTGCCATATTTCACTGGCCTACTCCTTTGAAAGTCAAAGAAACTCAATGTTTTTTGGGATACGCCAACTTCTATCAACAATGCACTTGAGAATTCACATCTCTAACCAGCAAAATTACTCAAATTTTGAAGAAGAATATGTTAAGAAGGGGTTTCAGTGGAATGATCAGGCCAAGAAGGCCTTTCTCAATATGAAGCAAGCCTTTATCCAGGTCCAATTAAGAAATTTGTGGTTGAAACCTACGTATCAGATTGAGCTGTCAGAGCAGTTCTTTCACAGTTGTAAGAAGATGATTGTTTGGAGCATGCAATTTTTTATTTGTCTCACATTCTATCAAACTCAGAAAGAAATTACTTGGTCCTTGAAAGAGAACTCCTTACGATGAAAATGGCCTGTAGATAAAGGAAGCAATTTTTTGGGGTACTCTTGAACCTTTTGAGATTTGACCAAACCACCTAAATCCCCAGTGCCTAAGGAACATGCAACGTCAGAACAGTCGACAGGCCCGCTGGGCTTATTTTTTCAATCACTATGTTTTCTATTTCACTTACATTTCAGGCTCCAAGAACATTTTAGCTGATGCCCTCTCCCGTCAATACCCTGAATCTTCAGTTCAGTATGTTAATAACATCTTATCTTCTCACAGCATTGTTGGATTAGCTCAATCATTTTTTGATAAAGTTCGAAGTAGCTACTCCAAAGCCTGGAAGATGGAATGGGCCACATTGCAAGGATGTCTCGTTTTTTAGAAGTCCTTACAGATTGAGGTTGCCTTGTCTTACAGTTTTCATCTACTGACTAACAGCCTGACTGAAGGCTTGAACCAGGGGCTTGAAGACTACCATCATTGTTTTTGCAATTTCCCCCAGAGTGATTGGTCATCTTTTTTTAAACCAGCTGAATTTTACTCTGCTCCTTTTTTGTCTTCATGGATTCCATTCCCATACTTTCCCTACTGATTTTTTGAACTCCTCCCATGGTCCTGCTGTGACCAGTTTCCTTCAGCTGTTATGGTCATTTGTCATCAAATTCTGGCTAATCTTCATAATTCTAAAATTAGAATGACACAATGAAACACTTTACTAACATCCATCGGACAGCTTCTCCCCTTTATCAGGTCGGAGATAGTGTTTACTTATATTCCACATTTTTACCATCTCACCTTTCCTTTAACAAGTTCAAACCCGGATTTTACAGGCCTTTCAAAATCACTCACACCACTAAACCTGTGGTTTTTCAAGTCCAGTTGCCAAGGCATTGGAGAGGCCATCCAATTTTTCATTCCTCCCAATTTAAACCCTATTGTGTAGATACTTTCAAACGTTTATTTACTTGACCTCCTTAAATCGTAAATCATACGTTCTTATATAGCGCCTTTCACCGTAAGATCTCAAGGCGCTTGCTTTGGGAACCCGTCCTGGCCTTTCCCTGCAAAATTACCCCTACTGGGCATCCCCAAGGTGAAGACCAGGCATCCCATCGCGGTGGGGCCGTAGTGGAGATTAAGCAAGCTATTGCTCAGAGTTGCAGAGTGTGAACACACGATTCGAGTAGGCACCGAGGCGAGAATTATCGAGTCCATGGACATTTTGAGCTCAAGGCCCTGCCACGTATTGAACCCTGGTCCCGGGTCTGACCTCTGCATCAGGGACTGCCTCCTCTAACCGGTGAGCCACACTTCTCCACTCCTTCTGTTCTAGTTGACCATGAACATGAGTATGACGTACAGGAGATTTGTGATCCCTGTCTTCATCGTATAGAACCCAATTCTTGATTTACTGGAAAGGGTACCCTACTAGTTAGCAGTCTTGGGAGGAAGCCGCTTCTGTTCATGCTCCTGTACCGGTTTGCAGATTTTTCGGCCAGTTCTCTCATAAATCGGGGCATATGTGGGGAGGTATACTGTGGCTCAACCACTTGCCTTAGTACCCTACTAGTTAGCAGTCTTGGGAGTAAGCCGCTTCTGTTCATGCTCCTGTACCGGTTTGCAGATTTTTCGGCCAGTTCTCTCATAAATCGGGGCATATGTGGGGAGGTATACTGTGGCTCAACCACTTGCCTTATACCTGAGTTCCTGTCGGGCGGGCACGATGTGCTGCGGGTGTCACCAGGGTGCACGTACTGCACACTGGTTGGTCGCTGAGCCGCAGGCCCACACTTACCTTAAAGCAGCTGACCTGCCTGTGCCATCGTGTCTCTTCCTGCAACCTGGGGGGGGGGAGACACACATGGAGGGTGCTAATTGGCTACTCCATACCCCCGGGTCTTCCTCTTCCCAGAACTTCCTGGAAGGACTTCTGGGCTTCAAGACAGCCCAATTCAAAATGATCACCCCATATTATTATCCACTACCTTCTCCCAATCCAAGATGGATTCCTAGTAAATTCCTGTTTGTGGCCTATATAAGGAATTCTGTCCAGCCTATTCCTTCTGTCACAGTTCTTAGTGCTCCTTGCCCTAGTGTTCATTCGCCCCTGTAGCTACTGGTTATTCTTCTCCTGTGATTCTTGTAATGCTTCTAAATCCTGCGTCCCCTTCCATGTGATTCCCTCTAGTTTTTTGTTCTGTTTTCTTCTAGTGGAATTGACTGCCTTTTTGGATATTTATTGCCCTCTGACTTTTTCCTCTGTTAGCTATCACACACATACCCTTGCAATATGGTGCAAGGTTTTGTGCATGGAATGAGGCAGAGGGGGTGAGATAAACAGCACATTATCTTACTTGATATGGCATTTTCCTTTGGTGCGACGCAGCACTGCACACCATCAAATATAACTAAATCTGGCCCATGGTTTCTCTCCCCCCCCTTTCGAGGTTTGTTTATAATAGACTTTCATGCATTGCAATATAACATTGCCGCGCAGTATATTTAACTATCACTGTATACTATGCGTGGTAGGTTGATATAGTATAGTTATTGGCAGCCACACTGGGCTGTTGGCACGATCCAGACCTGCGTCGCCATTCCAAAACACTGCCCTTTGTGCCGGATGATTTGTGGTCTGGCCAGGTGATTTAATGCCGTGGTGCCGGAAGCAGCTCTGTGACTGATGTGCATGCCATGTGGAAGGGGGGTTTGTAAATCTATAAATCACCAGCAGATCTGCAAGTCAGGGCTTTATTGTTGGATAAATATCACTGTGGTCAGATCCTGTTTTCATGTGGGTGGAAATCGAGAACAGGCCCAGACCCCAGCCAGCAGGCTCTGTACAGTGTTCAGTTGTTCACTCTAAGAAGTTTGTGCTGTCTCGCCTGCCTGTTTTCTGTCTAATGTGCACACTAACTTGAAAAAACTCTGTTTAACTGAGGAAGCACAAGTGGCTGGTTCCCTGTAATGCACCATTTTTTGTAATTGTTTTTTGACTGGCCATTTTTGATGAATGTTCTGTTTCTTCACAGCTACTTCAGCAGGCTCTGACAGATAAAAGAGGAAGGGGGTGCACTGGGAGTTGTTTCTTGGTCATGAAGTGGCAGTACTGAGGGAAGGAGAGTAGATGCTGAGGGGAGGGGAAAAGCGTGGATGCAAGGGGAGAGCCGAGAAGAGGTGAGATGACGTACCGGGGATGCAAATGCAAGGGATCCAAAGGTGTTAAGCCTGAGGAGAACAGAGGAGAGAGGACATGTGTGGTGGTAAGGGACGGCAGAGAAGAAAACGTGTCACAGGTATTACACCTGAGGAGAACAAAGGAGAGAGGACACGTTTAGTGGTAAAGGACGATACGGAAGAGAAGGTGTCGCAGGTGTTACACCTGAGGAGAACAAAGGAGAGAGGACACGTTTAGTGGTAAAGGATGGTAGGGAAGAAAAGGTGTCGCAGGTGTTACACCTGAGGAGAACAAAGGAGAGAGGACATGTGTGGTGTTAAGGTAAGGCAGAGAAGAGAAGGCATCGAAGGTGTTACACCTGAGGACAACAGAGGAGAGAGGACAAGTGTGGTGGTGAGGGACGGTAGAGAAGAGAAGGTGTAGCAGGTGTTACACCTGAGGGGAGCAGAGGCGAGAGGACACGTGTGGTGGTAAAGGACGGCAGAGAAGAAGAGGTGTCACAGGTGTTACACCTGAGGAGAACAAAGGAGAGAGGACACATGTGGTGTTAAGGGACAGCAGAGAAAAGAATGCGTCCCAGGTGTTACACCTTAGGAGAACAGAGGAAAGAGGACACATGTGGTGGTAAGGGACGGCAGAGAAGAGAAGTTGTCGCAGGTGTTACACCTGAGGAGAACAAAGGAGAGAGGACACGTCTGGTAGTAAGGGACAGGAGAGAGAAGGTATCACAGGTGTTACACCTGAGGAGTACAAAGTAGAGAGGACACATTTAGTGGTAAGGGACGGCAGAAAAGAGAATGTGTCGCAGATGTTATGCCTGAGGAGAACAGAGGAGAGAGGACACGTGTGGTGGTAAGGGACAGCAGAGAAAAGAAGGCGTCGCAGGTGTTACACCTGAGGAGAACAGAGGAGAGAGGACACCTGTGGTGGTAAGGGACGGCAGAGAAGAGAAGGCGTCGCAGGTGTTACACCTGAGAAGAAACAGAGGAGAGAGGACACATGCAGTGGTAAGGGAAGGCAGAGAAGAGAAGGCGTCGCTGGTGTTACACCTGAGGAGAAGAACGGAAAGAGGACACCTGTGGTGGTAAGGGACAGAAGAGAGGAGAAGGAGTCGCAGGTGTTACACCTGAGAAGAAGAAAGGAGAGAGGACATATGTGATGTTAAGGGACGGCAGAGAAGAGAAGGTGTCACAGGTGTTACACCTGAGGAGAAGAGAGGAGAGATGACACGTGTGGTGGTAAGGGACGGCAGAGAAGAGAAGGCGTCACAGGTGTTACACCTGAGGAGAAGAGAGGAGAGAGGACATGTGTGATAGTAAGGGACGGCACAGAAGAGAAGGCATCGCAGGTGTTACACCTGAGGAGAACATAGGAGAGAGGACACGTTGGTGGTAAGGGACGGCAGAGAAGAGAAGTCGTCACAGGTGTTACACCTGAGGAGAACAAAGGAGAGAGAACAATGTGGTAGTAAGGGACGGCAGAGAAGAGAAGGCGTCGCAGGTGTTACACCTGAGGAGAACAGAGGAGAGAGGACACGTGTGGTGGTAAGGGGCAGCAGAGAAAAGATGGCGTCGCAGGTGTTTCACCTGAGGAGAACAGAGGAGAGAGGACACGTGTGGTGGTAAGGTGCGGCTGAGAAGAGAAGGCTTCCCAGATGTTACACCTGAGTTGAACAGAAGAGCGAGGACACATGTGCTGGTAAAGGACGGCAGAGAAGAGAAGGCATCGGAGGTGTTACACCTGAGGAGAACAGAGGAGAGAGGACACGTGTGGTGGTAAGGGACGGCAGAGAGGAGAAGGCGTCGTGGTGTTACACCTGAGGAGAAAAAAGGAGAGAGGACATGTGTGGTAGTAAGGAACAGCAGAGAGAAGGTGTCACAGGTGTAAAACCTGAGGAGAACAGAGGAGAGAGGACACGTTTGGTGGTAAGGGATGGCAGAGAAGAGAAAGCGTCACAGTTGTTACACCTGAGGAGAACGGAGGAGAGAGGACATGTGTGGTGGTAAGGGACGGCAGAGAAGAGAAGGCGTCGCAGGTGTTACACCTGAGGAGAACAGAGGAGAGAGGACACGTACGGTGGTAAGGGACAGCAGAGAAGATAAGGCATTGCAGGTGTTACACCTGAGGAGAACATAGGAGGGAGGACATACGTGGTGATAAGGGACGGCAGAGAAGAGAAGGCGTCACAGGTGTTACACCTGAGGAGAACACAGGAGAGAGGACACGTGTGGTGGTAAGGTGCGGCTGAAAAGAGAAGGCTTCCCAGATGTTACACCTGAGTTGAAAAGAGGAGCGAGGGCACGTGTGCTGGTAAAGGACGGCAGAGAAGAGAAGGCGTCGGAGGTGTTACACCTGAGGAGAAAAAAGGAGAGAGGACACGTGTGGTGGTAAGGGACAGCAGAGAGAAGGTGTCACAGGTGTAAAACCTGAGGAGAACGGAGGAGAGAGGACACGTTTGGTGGTAAGGGATGGCAGAGAAGAGAAGGCGTCACAGTTGTTACACCTGAGGAGAACAGAGGAGATAGGACATGTGTGGTGGTAAGGGATGGCAGAGAAGAGAAGGCGTCGCAGGTGTTACACCTGAGGAGAACAGAGGAGAGAGGACACGTATGGTGGTAAGGGATGACAGAGAAGAGAAGGAGTTGCAGGTGTTACACCTGAGGAGAACATAGGAGGGAGGACATATGTGGTGATAAGGGACGGCAGAGAAGAGAAGGCGTCACAGGTGTTACACCTGAGGAGAAAAGAGGGGAGAGAAAACATGTGGTGGTAAGGGACGGCAGAGAAGAGAAGGCATCGCAGGTGTACACCTGAGGAGAACAAAGGAGAGAGGACATGTGTGGTGGTAAGGGACAGCAGAGAGAAGGTGTCACAGGTGTTACACCTGAGGAGTACAGAGGAGAGAGGACTCGTTTGGTGGTAAGGGACGGCAGAGAAGAGAAGGTGTCACAGGTGTTACATTTGAAAAGAACAGAGGAGAGAGGACACGTGTGGTGGTAAGGGAAGGAGAGAAGAGAAGGTGTCACAGGTGTTACACCTGAGGAGAAGAAAGGAGAGAGGACGCATGTGGTGGTAAGGGGCGGCAGAGAAGAGAAGGCGTCACAGGATATTACACCTGAGGAGAACAGAGGACAGTTGACACGTTTGGTGGTAAGGGATGGCAGAGAAGAGAAGGCGTCACAGGTGTTACAACTGAGGAGAACGGAGGAGAGAGGACACGTGTGGTGGTAACGGACAGCAGAGAAGAGAAGGCATCGCAGGTGTTACACCTGAGGAGAACAGAGGAGAGAGGACACTTGTGGTGGTAAGGTGCGGCGGAGAAGAGAAGGCGTCGCAGATGTTACTCCTGAGTTGAACAGAGGAGCAAGGAGACGTGTGGTGGTAAAGGACGGCAGAGAAGAGAAGGCGTTGGAGGTGTTACACCTGAGGAGAATAGAGCAGAGAGGAGACGTGTGGTGGTAAGGGACGGCAGAGAAAAGAAGCCGTTGCAGGTGTTACACCTGAAGATAAAAAAGGAGAGAGGACACGTGTGATGGTAAGGGACAGCAGAGACAAGGTGTCACAGGTGTTACTGATGGAGCAAGGATTCGCACGCAAAGTGCCTTGCTCACATTCAAGAACCTCGCCTAATGTATAATCATATTAATCCAGTTGTTCGTCATTTATTAAGCGTTTTCCCAAACACGCGGGTGTCCCCAGGATGCTTGCTTATATGTCTTTCCCATACTAACGAAGCTTGCACTAAGGAAACGGCTGCTTCGCTGAAATTCAGTCTGCGCATGCGTCGGTCATACCCATGTGATGTGACGCACTCGCATTCTGGAGGGAATCTATTGCACATGCGCACTGTTGCAAACATGGCCGCTTGTCTTTTACCACGCTCCGTGCTTGCTACAGCTGCTTCAGCCTATCTGTCTTTTCGCACTAAACTGTAATGCTATAGTTATTATAAAGTAAGGGATGTTTAGAATTTTATCATGGTATACAGTGTGAGCATTTTATATGTGATTTTAATTTGTTCTCGCTTACTTTTCATGTACCGCGTCTCTGGGGCTGGGAAATTCGGGAGCGGAGCCATACTTGAGGCTCTGCTGGGCTCCGACATGTGACCAGGGAGAAACTCTACTGCGCAGAAGCTGAAACAAGCCAGCTGGCTCCTGAAGCACAATGCGCCTGAGAAACTCTCTGGGAAGACCAAATCTCACCTTGGAAGAAGCAATTCTGTTGCTACCTATTATGAACTTTACTGTACTGCTGTATTCTTATGCATGGGAACGTGAACCCAAGGGGCGGGTAGGAAAATTTTAATATTTAGGATGGGAAAGTTGAATTCTAGGGGGTGGTAATGACCGCATCGCCTCTCCTGACCAATCATAATGTGAGAAACTGTCACTTGCAACAATAGTGGGTGGTCTGAGAGACCCCAAAACAGTATAACTGACCCGGTTTTCCATGGAAAAATTGTCCGACTTGTCCGAGTAGCAGACCTGTCACTGACCCTACGAACTCTATAGGTGCTCAATCTGAGAGTGCTGCGGAGCACTCTGTCCATACTTTCCACAAACTCCTAAGGGGTGGAAATAATCCTAAGTGCTGGCGAAGCACTTTGCTGGGGAAATTCGAAAACCCAATCGGGGTTGCTGGCGGATTACTTGCAGGAGAGGGGTAACGCAGGCGTTGCTGTCCGAAGCTGTAGGTGTTGGTCGTACCCTGGGAGGCCCAGTCTTGACCCAAAACCTGAGGGGTATCCTGTCCTGAACTGTCCTTGGGCTGTACCTGCTCACATTCTGGTATTCCAAATCCTTGAGGGTCCTTGTCCCCGTCTTTCCAAACTGACCCGTGGCCAGGGTTAGTCCTCACTCCTATTTAGGTAAATATAAACAGTGGGTTTGCGTTTTCTCATAGTCTTCTCTCACTTAGACTCATATCTTTTTCTCTTTCTTAAGGGAATATTCTTGACTTTGATATTTGTTTCTGAAATGCCAAATCATATATGTTTTGCTTATTAGATTTGTTCCACATCTCTCCCTACCTTTAGTACAGCACTAAACTGTCGAATTTATTAGTATGTTCCAATTTTTCCCTTTCCTTTAGTATGATTGCGGTGAACTTAGCAAGAATAGTCTAAAGAACTTAGGTTAAGTACATGTTTTAGGTCCCATTTATATCCTATGTCCTAGTATAAAGTTGCAGTGACTAGTCCTGTTCTAAATTCCTACCTTTAGTCTTCCCATATACTCAAATGGTCCTAGCTTTAATTCATAGTTACATAGTGGTTTTGATCTTAATGATTGACGTGTTACTCTGCATATCGCTTATTGCCTTGGCATATTTTCTTTGAACTTCTATATAAAACCTTTAACATCATCAGGTGTCTGTGGTCATTTTACAGAAATTGTGGATAAGTATGTTCTGATTTATAAAAGGTATTTTTCCTAGGTCCCCTGTCTACTATTCCCTGATAGCTCCAGATCTGTCATAAGTAATGTGCCTGTGGTAAGTCGGGTACAGTGGAGGAGTGTGGCTCAATGCTTAGAGCGGCAGACCTTGATGCAGAATGCTGGCCAGGGACCAGGGTTCGATTCCCGCCTCGGCGAGTTTCGGGCTTAAATTCCTCTGACCGGATATTCTCGCCTCAGTGCCGATTCTAAGCTTGGGTCCCACGCTGCAACTCTGGGCAATAGCTTGCTTAGTCTCCACAAAGGCCCCCGATGCACAAGGGATGCCTGGTTTCACCATGGGATGCCCAGGAGTGGACACCCCACAAGGAAAAGCCAGGAGGGGTTCCCTTGTGGTAGGAGTACAAGCGCTGGGATGCCTCCGGGTCACTGTTCGCGCTATACAAATATGCCACATTTACATTTACATTTACATGGTAAGCAGAGGTGTGAAGCCAAACCTTAATTGCTCATAGAAGCGTGCAGGAGGAGAAAAAGAAAATCTCACCCGGTTCACCCAAATGTCATTGTTGTATTGAATGCACGCCAGGGCCCAGTGCGTGTAAGAGATTGGTAACCTCGGTGACCCGGGTGAACTGCGCGCTCCATCAGTAATTTTCTGGTAGCAGAGGATGGTTAGGACTAGTTAGATTAGGTAGACAGGATAGCTGATAAATAAACCGTGAAAATAAAATGTGCTGCTGAAATTTCTATGCTGCTGATTTTTTTTATTACATTGATTTAAAGATTTTGAAATGTTTTAAGGATATATATGTCTATGTATATGAATGTTGCATTGCTGCTATTAGTGTGTATGCTATATTAACAAAAGAATTGTTTGTAAGTGTTCAGTGTAGTCCGAATCCCCGGGGAAGTATTTAGCTAACGGTGAGCAGAATCCGGTTAGCTGTTGAAGTCACTGGTTTGAGTCATTAGTGCAGGGTTAGGAATAACTGGAAGCACTAATTAGGACCTTTGGTTGCATCTGAGTAAATGATAGCTACGAGTCCTTTATAAAACTTTCATTGCGATATCACCTAGTAAGGGTCGCATACGGAAGGAGTAGTAGGGTCTCCGAGGCTTGAATGGTAAGTAAATTAGTCCGCTGGTGAAAGCCTGACTTAGTATATATCCCAGGAAGAAGTGGATAAGTCAGGGGAATAACAGGTTCTATTTTACGTATGTGAAAGGTTAGGCAAAGAAGTCTACCTCGAGTGAATGAAAAGTAGACAGAAGTGGTTTACAAGCAGCGAAAGAGAATTCTTTTATCTCTTTAGAACACTCAGACATAGTGGCAAACGTTGCGTGTTGTTGACTAAGATTTGCATTCGCACTTTAGGGAAAGTAAAAAGTTTCCGTTACCTTGTGAAGGAGGGAGTCGGTCGGAAGACTGCCCTGACGTCACTCCGTGCCGCGCTGGTATTGGTCAAGACAGCGGGTGTGTAGTGAAGCTGAATTTGTGAAGGAGGGGTGAGTGCCGAAGCGTGAGACTCTGTCTTGCGAAAAGGCCGCGCACCCATTGGTTAAGGATTTTTGTATTCTCCGAATTGATTGGGTACTACGAAATAAAAGTCGCGCTAGCATTGGAAGCACAAAGGTAAACAAAATTAATCAGGCCGAGTTAGAAGCGAGTCTGGAAAGTTGTATGTGGTATCCAGATTTTATACCGAATCCAAAGTAGCTAGGATTTCATAAGGAGCAGATTGTACGAGGTAGACCGCACATGATGTATGGAATAAAAAGGAAAATGTCATTTACTGATAAAATAAAGAATTTTTTCAAAACTGACAAGCCCATTAGAACGAGGGAAGGCGTGCTCATTCCCCCGCCAAATACTCCTGCCTCTTTGATGATGTTTGATAAAGGATACTATACCTGTGTATGGTTAGAAAACTGGGCAAAGTATACTGCAGATGACGGAGTCCTAGCATTCCCTGTTGAAGGTACATTTAATGGTCGGATTCTGTTTAACTTGAGGACCCGCATGAATGAATTACACCCTAGACCTAGGTTGACCCAGTACGAAGCCCTGGAAGAATGGGAGATTGAGGCTCTAGAAAGAGATAGACCCCGGATGGACAAGGGAGTAAGTAAATGGTATCCGAGGGTTCAAGCGCAAACCAAAGAGCAGAAAATGAAACAGTGGAGGCAAAACATGATGACAGAAGGATTGTTTCCAATGATGGGGGTGTTAGAAGAGGGGAAAGGAAAAAGTAAAGAAAAGACCCATCATTTAATGCCCGTGGGGGACTCAGAGGATGAGCACCTAGAAGATTTGTTAATGAAAAATCCACCTCCCTATGTTGCAGAATCAGAACCTGTGCATTCTCCAAACCCATTTTCGAAATATCCCAGATGTCGGAGGGATAGTGATACAGATGGAACGGGTACAGACAGTAAAACCAGTAATGGGGATGGGTTTTGCAGACCAAAATCTACGGTCCCAAATTATCAGCCGTTCGGAGAAGGTCCACCTCGGTTGGTCACTCCGACTGCTCCAAGTATTTATCCTCCCTTGGTACCTCAGGTATTGCATGACAATTCCGCAGAAAAGGCTTTACGAGAAAAGGAAAAAGAAGCCCTGGCTAGACAGCAAGATGATTTAGTTCGAACCATAGCCCAGATACATCCCCATCCTGATTCCCTGACTATTCCAGTAACTATTGGTCCTGCTATTCCTCTATACCGGGATGACCTGGCTAGTCCTCGTCCTCCTGTTATCTCCCCAATAATGCCAACTCCTAGCATTCCACTCCCGAGAAAAGAAATGCTCATAGATGATGATCAAGAAAGTGAATGTGAATCAGTGGTTCTGATGGATATGCCCATCAGGGAAAACAGAACTAGCATGTCAGGATCCAGAAGTCAGAATAAGGCAAAAGAGGTTCTGATTGGGAGTACGTCGGGGGTTAGGAGTGCCACAGTAGTATCCCCAGAAGAATTAGACAGATGGACCAAAGAGCTGGAGAAAGAGACCACTCCCCAACCCAAAGCATTAGAAATATATAAATTGAGAATAGAAATAGAAGAGATGATGGCTGGAAATGTGGGAGTGGAACGCCTGAACTCTTTCAGTGAAGAAGAGTTACTGTTCATCAGTAAAAACCTTACCCGAAACGCTAGGTTGCTCCATGAAAGGTTATTGGACACTGCCACAGAAATGGGGATAGATATCAGTCGCTCTAAAATTCTTCAGAAACCCTACAGAGTAGATTTTTCTGACAAAGACTTGGAAAGCTTAAATGTAATGGGAAAACAGATCCAAATAAAAGAATTACTGAAACTCTTACAGAAATGGGGGGATGTAGGAAAGTGGAGAACCCGGTGGGCAAAGAAAAAGGAAGACAGTAGAGTGAAATCACAAGCTTCAGAATATGTACTGAAAGAAGTAACTCCCGCAGAAAAATTGTGTCCCATGAGAGAGGTCCCGGGGGGAAAATATGTCCATGTCCCTTGGTCCCGACAGGATATTGTGTCATTTACTAATGACTTCCCGAAATTACGGGAGAAACCAGTCGACTGGTACAGACAGGTCGAGCGATTCGTAAAAGTTCAGAAATGTCTTTTGAAAGACCTGGATGGGTTTTTCGACATTGTGGTTCCTGTAGATTTGTGGACCGACTGCAAAATTGAAATTGATTGGCCCAGTGAGGAATATGCAAGAGACGACAAAACAGGAGCTCCCTCGCCTGAAGTAATGAGGAAGTATGAACAAGTCATACACTACCTCAAGAAAAAGGTGCCAGCAAAGGAAACAGATTGGACCAGAATAGATAGAACCACCCAAGAACGCGATGAAACTGTCCATTCCTTTTATGAAAGGTTACTGCAAGTATTCAAAACTTACAGTGGTATCGATAATGTAGACATGAAAGACATGACCCATTTCAGTTACAGATTTGTGCTAGGATTAAGGCCTGAAATATCACAATGGATTCGAGATAATAAAATCAGTTGGCAGGGAAAACCTATAGATGATGTCTTGAAATACGCAAAATATTGCGAAGATGAAATTGAAAATAAAAAGAAGGCTCTCAAGGAAAAGGTAATGTGGGCACAGGTGAAATTGGCTAAACAGCAGGAAAACCAGTTAAGTAAATTAAATTCTAATAATAATGCTCAGAATGCCACTGCTGGGGGAGGAGGGAAGCCCCGAGCTAAAATGAGTCGGGAAGAGGCTATGAAGAAGTTTCCCTGCCATGGGTGCGGCCAGATAGGGCATTGGAGAGACGAGTGTCCACACCTGCAGGCCGGTAATGCCCCTGTAAATGGTTTAAATCCACAGGTGCAGAAAGAGGGGACAAGAAAGAACCAGCAACAGGTAAAATTACCTCCAGTACCTCGCGCTCCTAGACAAAATTTTAAGAATCAGGGTCAGCAGAATGAGAGGGCGGAAGTATGGGAAGTCAAGAATGAAAGAGATGCAGTCATTCCACAGTATCTGTTAAATGATTCCTTTCTTTGCGAAGATCAAGATTGACGGGGCCTGACAGGGGAGGACGAGGAGTGCGTGCTTGGCGCCTCCTTACCGGTAGACCAGACTGGACCATACATTGAAGGAAAGGTTGAAGGAAATGACATCACCTTTCTGTTGGACACTGGTGCTACCAGATCTACTGTAAGAACAGTGGATGTTCCTAACCTACCCCTCTCGGGAGAAGCGATCCAAGTAGTGGGCGTCTCCAATCAAATAATAAGTACTCCAGTAACTGAACCAATGGAAATTTCTATAGGAAATTTTAAAGAAATGCACAGATTTGTGGTCTGTGATTCCAGTCCTGTGAACCTGTTAGGACGTGATTTGTTGTGTAAGATGAACTGCACCATCTATTGCACACCAAAGGGCGTCGAGGTTCAGACCCCAGATGAAGATGGTCTGTACAAACTGATGTTGGTCAGACAAGATTCTGATATTAAACCTTTAACAGTTGAGGATTTACCTGAAGAGCTCCAGTTAAGAGTAGTACCCGAAGTGTGGGATTTCTCAGGAAAGGATGTAGGCTTGATGGCAAATGTGGACCCAGTTAAAATAACAATAAAAACGAATGCTGTATACCCCAAAACCAGACAGTACAAAATGAGTGCAGAAGTGAAAGCAGGAGTAGCGACTGAGATTACCAGGCTGCTCGAAGCAGAAATAATAGAGGAAGTGATGAGCAGTCCCTGTAATTCACCTATCATTGGGATCAAAAAGCCTAGTGGAAAATACCGGGTGGTGCAAGATTTGCGCAAGGTAAACCAAATTGTTGTGCCTTGCTGTCCTGTTGTGCCCAACCCTGCAGTGATACTATATCAGATTCCCTGGAATGCAGAATGGTTCACTGTCATCGACCTGTGCCATGCATTCTTTTCCATCCCATTGCATCCAGAAAGCAAGTTCCTTTTTAGTTTTGAATTTGACAGTCATATCTATGTCTGGAATCGTGTCCCCCAGGGGTACACCGAAAGTCCATCGATTTTCAACCAGATACTAAAAAAGTGCCTTGAAACCCTAGTGCTGCCGAGAGAGTCTGTTTTGGTGCAGTACATAGATGACCTATTAGTGGCATCTAAAACCCAGACGGACTGTGTCACCGACACAATTGCCTTGCTGAATCACCTAGGAAAAGGAGGACATAAAGTGTCGCCTGACAAGTTACAATTTTGTAAGAACTCAGTGAAGTATCTGGGGCACCAGATAGAAAAAGGAATCAGGAAAGTTACTACAGAAAGAATCAAAATAATTAAAGCAATGGAACTGCCCAGAACTCAGAAAGAGGTGAGAATGTTCCTAGGAGTTGTGGGTTACTGCAGACAATGGATTGTAGGATTTGCAGCTCTAGCAAAACCCCTGATAAAAATGACCAAGAAAGGAGTAGAAGACCCCGTCAGTTGGGACAGTGAAAGCATGAACGCTTGGGTAACTTTGAGAAACTGTCTATGTACCGCTCCTGCATTGGGTATGCCTGATTACACTAAGTCCTTTGAGCTATTCTGTGACACGAGAGAGAATTGTGCTCTTTCAGTCCTGACCCAGGAGCACGGATTAGTTAGACGACCGGTGGCCTATTTTTCGGCCACCCTAGATCCGGTGGCTGCCGGATTACCTGGTTGCCTGAAAGCAGTGGCTGCTACCTGCGTCAGTCTGGAACAGAGTGAGAACATTGTCATGGGACATCACGTCACTGTATATGTTCCTCATTCTGTTGTAATCCTACTGACTAGAACTAAGACCCAGTACCTCACACCTAGTCGGCTGACTAAGTATGAGAGAATTTTGATTGGTGCTGAAAATGTAACCATTTCCCGGTGCAATGTCCTAAACCCTGCGACCCTGTTACCTGTCCCTCTGGATGTAGAAATTGAAGAGGGAGGGGAACATAATTGCATCGATTTAACTGAGTTCAGTACTAAGCCCCGTCCTGACATCCGTGAGATAGCTTTACTTGATGGAGATCTTACCGTCTTTGTAGATGGCTCGTGTTTAAGACATGAAAGTGGAAGACTGTGTGCTGCATATGCTGTGGTCACATTGACGGAAACCATAGAAGCATCTTACCTATGCGAAGTGAAATCTGCACAAGTGGCAGAGCTCATTGCGCTAACAAGAGCATGTAAGAGGGGTAAGAACAAAAGAATAACTGTTTACACCGACAGCCAGTACTGTAACGGGGTTGTTCATGACTTCGGCCAATTGTGGTTGCAAAGAGAATTCATGACTTCCTCAGGCACCCCTATCAGAAATGGAAAGGTGGTGCATAACTTACTGGAAGCTATCCAATTGCCCAAAGAATTGGCTGTGGTCAAGTGCGCGGCTCACAAATCTGGAAATGATGATGTGACCGCCGGTAATAGGTACGCTGACCAAATTGCCCAATTTTGCGCCCAGGTGGGCAGCAGATGGATGCAAATTGAGAGATGATGGTGTGGTGGTAAACTCGACTGGGGTGCCTGTACTGCCTGATAGCTTGATAGACCCCATGATCAGAATGATACATGAACCAACACATATGGGAAGGGACGCAATGTGTCGGGTGTTTGACAAGGTGTTCTATAATTCAAGATTCAGGAACCAGGCGGAAAGGCTTTGCCAGAGGTGCCTAGTGTGTCAGCAATTCAATGCAGGAAAAAGGACTGTAGTAGAACAGAGTACTATTGGAAAGGCAGTAGGTCCCTTTGTCAGAATGCAGGCAGACTTTATAACAATGCCTAGGTGTCAAGGGTATAGATACATCTTAGTCATAGTTTGCCTATTCTCCCGGTGGGTGGAGGCCTATCCCGCAAAGAAAAATGATGCCCTAACTACAGCCAAATTATTGCTCAGGGAGTTGATACCTAGGTACGGAATTCCTGAGACAATCGAAACGGACCAAGGTGGGCATTTTGCCAATGATGTCCTAGTGGAACTCTGTAAAGAATTCAAAATGAAGCAAAGACTGCATTGTGCCTACCGTCCAGAGGCTTCTGGGGTAGTGGAGCAAATAAATGGCGCCCTGAAATCCAGATTTGCCAAAATGTGTGATTCCACAAAGATGAACTGGATAGAGGCTTTACCCCTTGTGCTGATGAGTTTGAGAAGTATCCCGAACCGAAAAACTGGCCTGAGCCCCCATGAAGTGTTAATGGGAAGAGTGATGCGGCAGGCATGGGTACCCGGACACAAACTGCTAAGCATTTCTGATGATATGGTATTAGAATACTGCAAGCAGCTGGGTGACCAAGTGCGTTCTCTCTCTCAGCAGATTGGAGAGACAGCTGACGAATGGCCAAAGACTCCAGCACATAAACTGCAACCAGGAGATTGGGTGGCGTTAAAGAAACACACCCGGAGCAGTTGCCTGAAACCGAGGTGGGGAAAGCCAAGACAAGTGATCCTCGTCACTACAACTGCTGTAAAGTGTGCTGGTGTACCGAAGTGGATCCACGCCAGCCACACGAAGCGGGTAACTGGAGAAAACGCGACTGGAGCTGAAGGCAGCGCAGCTGAAGAGGCTTCCGAGGAGGAGAGTCCGGAGCTAGCTGACATCGAACTGCCGAGCACAAGTCGAGACGTTGAGTGGTTCGCCGCCGACGACCAGGTTCATGATCCAATACGAACCAGGAAATATTCCTACTTAGACAGTGAGTGGGATAGCCCAGGTGAGCTAGAAATAGAAGAAGGAGAAGGTCAGGTCAACGAGAATCACATCACACCTGATCAGGAAATAGGCCAAGTAGGGTCAGATCAAAACATCGAGACTCCTCCTGAAACTCCGGAGTCTGGAGAGGGACAGATAATAATTAGAGCTGACGTTCATGCAGAAGAAAACAAAGAAATCGAAGAGCATGAACAGGAACAGATAGAAATAGACCAACGTGTTCAGGCAACCGAAATAAAATCAACCGGAAATAAAAAGCAAGTACGATTTGAACCTGAACAGGATCAGATTAGGGACCAGGCAGAAGAAATAGATGAAAGACCTGGAACTAGTCAGACAGGTAGGGAAACAGAAGTGCCACAACAAAAAGTAAAAAGAGTGCACGAAGAAGGCCAAGTTTCCTCAACTACTGGGAGGCACGGAGGCAGAAGTGCACCCCGATACGTCAAAAGACTGAGGCTCAGACTAAAGACAGTCGAAGAAAAACTGAAAGACCGAAAAAGGGCTGAAAGTGAAAGAAAGGCAGCCCGAGGCAAGTCGCTAAGAAAGAGCGACAGAGTAAAGAAGCAGAATCGACTGTATCGGAGCCCTGAATGGACTTACTTGGTGTTGGAGGAAATTGATGAGCCCCACCACAGTGGCAAAAGTGACGAAGAGTCCATCACTGATCGGAGTTCTGACGAAGACCCTCCTTGAGAGAGCCTCGAAGTGAGCCTCTGGTACAAAGAAACGAAGAAGGGTAGCAAAAGCCACCTGTAAGCTAAAATGTCTGATTCGAATGTCTCTGGAAGGTCCAGATTTGGGTGTTGCAAAACCTGTTGTAAAATATGCTTATGTAGTATAGCTATGCTGATAGTGATGTGGATAGGACTAACAGTTTTCCTACCTTTTATGATAAGTAAAAATCCTAACTTGTCCCCTACTGAACCAGAAGCAGTAGACGTAGGGGCCGTACAGACTGCAGAGACACCACGAAGCTTAGAAAGACGTGACAAACAAGTGAGTCTGACACACACACAACCTAATTTAGAAGCATCAGATGAGGATGGACTACACTTTCACAAAATGAGAAACAGGACGCATTTAAATGTTTTTGCTAACTTGTTAGTGCATTACGTAGAAGCTATGGAAATAGAGGACTGTTATGTCTGCATGAAGCTACCAACCTCAGTGGCTGAAGGCGTGACATATCACCATCTACCTTTAACCTATGGAATTTCCTGTAGTATATTAGCTAGCTTGTTTTATAGGAGCACTTTGCAGTACTATTATTCAAATGCTGACGTAGTATTTTCTGAACTTCCCATTAGAGGACACCTGAACCTTGTACATGTTAGGAGTGAGGTGACCCGTTATATGGGAGAATATTTTCTGACTATAGGCAACATAGATTTAGACGAAGCAAGACAAGCTAATCTGACCTGTTCTCTGCAAGAGCAGGAAAAGATGTTCATAAAGATGGCAGACAGAAGGAGAGAAAAGTTTCAGAAGAAGGCAAATGACGAAAAGGATAGAGTCCCTAGGTGGGCTGAGCACATGGATAACACCTCGCAAGGCGAAGCTAATCCTGCCTTGTTGTTGGATTTTGAACGAAAAGGGAAACTTTGTATACATAGGGAAAAGACAGAGTACTATAACAATGTATTCATCGGTTCCAGCGAGTGTGAACATAATTACAAGGTAATTGGAGGTTGGTGTTTCAAAAATGGGTCAGAACCTGTGTTTCCCGGAATATATTATATATGTGGGAACAAGGCTTATTTCAAATTACCGGACCACTGGTATGGAAGCTGCTACTTTGGCATTGTTTTCCCGAAAATATACCATGTGAATAATGCAGCTGGAAGCGATGAAGAGGCTAATGGCTTAGTGCGTAGTAAACGTGAGAGTGTAGGTGAAATTATAGGTGATATTTTTAGTGCACTGATACCTGGAATGGGGGTAAATTGTCTACAGTAGTGGACCGGTTATCAACGGACACTGCTGCTGGATTCCTGATGGTCAATACTGAAATGGTTGCGATCAGATCAATGGTTTTGCAAAACCGCCTTGCTCTTGACACCCTATTAGCAAAAGAGGGCGGAGTCTGTAGAATGCTGAAAGCGCAACATTGTTGCACTTACATTCCTGATAAAAGTATTGAATTAAAGCAATATGTGAAGAACATAACTAATTTGGAAAAAGAACTCAAACCATTGGAGGTTGACAGTGCCTGGACGAGACTGACTGGAGGTCTCTCCTCTATAGGTAGTTGGCTTTCTAACCTAGGTAGAAATGTTTTGTGGAAAATACTGATGCCAATAGTTGTAATAGGCGTGGTTGTATTGATCATCTTCATCTGCTGCAAATGCCAGAAATGCAAAAAGAAGTATCAAGTAAATAAGAGGGGGGTGAAGAGGAATATTGATGAACTAGAATTAGAAGAATTGAGGAATGAGATCTACAAAAAGGTGAAAAATCACCACTATCATAGAGAAGCTGAAAGAAAAATCAACAATAAGTTTGTTGAAATACAAATGAGTGATGTGGATGAATGAAAAAGTTGGCATCTGTTTCCTTTATGTGGTGATGATAGTAAATATCATCAAAGAGGGGATTGATGGAGCAAGGATTCGCACGCAAAGTGCCTTGCTCACATTCAAGAACCTCGCCTAATGTATAATCATAATAATCCAGTTGTTCGTCATTTATTAAGCGTTTTCCCAAACACGCGGGTGTCCCCAGGATGCTTGCTTATATGTCTTTCCCATACTAACGAAGCTTGCACTAAAGAAACGGCTGCTTCGCTGAAATTCAGTCTGCGCATGCGTCGGTCATACCCATGTGATGTGACGCACTCGCATTCTGGAGGGAATCTATTGCACATGCGCACTGTTGCAAACATGGCCGCTTGTCTTTTACCACGCTCCGTGCTTGCTACAGCTGCTTCAGCCTATCTGTCTTTTCGCACTAAACTGTAATGCTATAGTTATTATAAAGTAAGGGATGTTTAGAATTTTATCATGGTATACAGTGTGAGCATTTTATATGTGATTTTAATTTGTTCTCGCTTACTTTTCATGTACCGCGTCTCTGGGGCTGGGAAATTCGGGAGCGGAGCCATACTTGAAGCTCTGCTGGGCTCCGACATGTGACCAGGGAGAAACTCTACTGCGCAGAAGCTGAAACAAGCCAGCTGGCTCCTGAAGCACAATGCGCCTGAGAAACTCTCTGGGAAGACCAAATCTCACCTTGGAAGAAGCAATTCTGTTGCTACCTATTATGAACTTTACTGTACTGCTGTATTCTTATGCATGGGAACGTGAACCCAAGGGGCGGGGCGGAAAATTTTAATATTTAGGATGGGAAAGTTGAATTCTAGGGGGTGGTAATGACCGCATCGCCTCTCCTGACCAATCATAATGTGAGAAACTGTCACTTGCAACAATAGTGGGTGGTCTGAGAGACCCCAAAACAGTATAACTGACCCGGTTTTCCATGGAAAAATTGTCCGACTTGTCCGAGTAGCAGACCTGTCACTGACCCTACGAACTCTATAGGTGCTCAATCTGAGAGTGCTGCGGAGCACTCTGTCCATACTTTCCACAAACTCCTAAGGGGTGGAAATAATCCTAAGTGCTGGCGAAGCACTTTGCTGGGGAAATTCGAAAACCCAATCGGGGTTGCTGGCGGATTACTTGCAGGAGAGGGGTAATGCAGGCGTTGCTGTCCGAAGCTGTAGGTGTTGATCGTGCCCTGGGAGGCCCAGTCTTGACCCAAAACCTGAGGGGTATCCTGTCCTGAACTGTCCTTGGGCTGTACCTGCTCACACTCTGGTATTCCAAATCCTTGAGGGTCCTTGTCCCCGTCTTTCCAAACTGACCCGTGGCCAGGGTTAGTCCTCACTCCTATTTAGGTAAATATAAACAGTGGGTTTGCGTTTTCTCATAGTCTTCTCTCACTTAGACTCATATCTTTTTCTCTTTCTTAAGGGAATATTCTTGACTTTGATATTTGGTTCTGGAATGCCAAATCATATATGTTTTGCTTATTAGATTTGTTCCACATCTCTCCCTACCTTTAGTACAGCACTAAACTGTCGAATTTATTAGTATGTTCCAATTTTTCCCTTTCCTTTAGTATGATTGCGTTGAACTTAGCAAGAATAGTCTAAAGAACTTAGGTTAAGTACATGTTTTAGGTCCCATTTATATCCTATGTCCTAGTATAAAGTTGCAGTGACTAGTCCTGTTCTAAATTCCTACCTTTAGTCTTCCCATATACTCAAATGGTCCTAGCTTTAATTCATAGTTACATAGTGGTTTTGATCTTAATGATTGACGTGTTACTCTGCATATCGCTTATTGCCTTGGCATATTTTCTTTGAACTTCTATATAAAACCTTTAACATCATCAGGTGTCTGTGGTCATTTTACAGAAATTGTGGATAAGTATGTTCTGATTTATAAAAGGTATTTTTCCTAGCTCCCCTGTCTACTATTCCCTGATAGCTCCAGATCTGTCATAAGTAATGTGCCTGTGGTAAGTCGGGTACATGGTAAGCAGAGGTGTGAAGCCAAACCTTAATTGCTCACAGAAGCGTGCAGGAGGAGAAAAAGAAAATCTCACCCGGTTCACCCAAATGTCATTGTTGTATTGAATGCACGCCAGGGCCCAGTGCGTGTAAGAGATTGGTAACCTCGGTGACCCGGGTGAACTGCGCGCTCTATCATTACAACTGAGGAGAACAGAGGAGAGAGGACACGTTTAGTGGTAAGGGACGGCAGAGAAGAGAAGGCGTCACAGGTGTTACACATGAGGAGAACAGAGGAGAGAGGACATGTGTGGTGGTAAGGGATGGCAGAGAAGAGAAGGCGTCGCAGGTGTTATACCTGAGGAGAACATAGGAGGGAGGCCACATGTGGTGGTAAGGGACGGCAGAGAAGAGAAGGCGTCACAGGTGTTACACCTGAGGAGAACACAGGAGAGAGGACACGTGTGGTGGTAAGGGACTGCAGAGAAGAGAAGGCATCACAGGTGTTACACCTGAGGAGAACACAGGAGAGAGGACACGTGTGGTGGTAAGGGACGGCAGAGAAGAGAAGGCGTCACAGGTGTTACACCTGAGGAGAGACGGGAGAGGACACGTGTGGTGGTAAGGGACGGCAGAGAAGAGAAGGCGTCACAGGTGTTACACCTGAGGAGAACAGAGGAGAGAGGACACGTGTCGTGGTAAGGGACAGGAGAGAAGAGAAGGTGTCACAGGTGTTACACCTGAGGAGAAGAAAGGAGAGAGGACACGTGTGGTGGTAAGGGACGGCAGAGAAGAGAAGGTGTCACAGGTGTTACACCTGAGGAGAACGTAGGAGAGAGGACACGTGTGGTGGTAAGGGACGGAGGAGAAGAGAAGGCATCACAGGTGTTACACCTGAGGAGAACAAAGAATAGAAGAGGGAAGGACAGTAGTCATTCTACCAGTCTCCCGGTGACAGGTTGTGCCAAAACTCGGAAGCATCTCAGAAAGGTTGTGCCACTGTGTAGTGCCCTATGAAGGGTTCTGATCCTAAAAGCTTGTCAGGCAGTATGTCTTGTAGTGTCAGGTAGGCTACACCGAGGTTTTCTGGGTAATATTTCAAGAAACATTGGTGGAGCAAATCTTAGGAGAGCACTGTGGGTAATGAGTGGGATGCTAAAGCCATTCGCGTTCTGGAAGCGCTTGGTGGGCGGCACTGTCATAATGCAGCGCCCCGTGCTTGTTTTTATGCGCCTGCAGTGTGTAAAGGGAATTAATTGTATTATTTTAGACGCACTGTTCAGCAAAAGAAATAGGTAAACTTTCCCCACTGTAAACAACAAGCTCGTACCCCAAGAAATATCGGTTTAATGAATGAAGTTAGTTCGGCTGTGCTCTGAGCCAGGGCAGCCCATCATGACACGGCCCTAGAAGCCAATTCTTGGCCTATAAGGGGGAGGGGCTGATGGGCTCAGAGAGACGCAAACTGAGACAGCCTTGTGCTGGGGACTTTTCTGGCCATTTATATTTTGCAGATGTTTTTAGCACGGAAGTCCATACAGTTAACATTGTACAGCGATATCTAAGTTTATTAATACATTTACAAGCGCAGAACAGATCTCATTGGTTTTTAGGGCGCTGCACAAATGTTTTGGTAAATTAGACTTTGATAAGGGTAAGTTAGTATGAAAACATTGTTTACAACATCTTAGAAAGAAATGCAGTGATCCCATAGTAAGGGGGTGAACAGCGGACCGCTGAACCTGTGGTGGTGGTTCGGTGACAGTTGGGGACCCCCACACCAGTGGTCCGATCCCTGCATTACAACTACGGTGGTTGGACCTCCATGTTGCTGGCAGTGAGGAAACTAAAGGGGCCCTACAGAGCCCCCTATTTGCCCCAGGCCATGGGGAGGTATGGAGGGGGGAACATGGTGTACCCCCCTGTCTGCATGCACGCCCAGTTCCAATGATGAAGCTCCTAATATGGCGGGCTGCCGGCTGTTTGGGACCAGGGCGGTGGTCTGACACCCCGCTCCGCACTGCCAAACTCGTAATCAGGTCCTCAGCTGGTTACAATGTATTCGTATTATGTCATAGGGCACAACAAATGCCATTTTGCTCTTTATATCTGTAGTTTATCTACAGCCTTGAGAAAGCCTCAGGCTTGAATGGTTGGTCTCCTGCATTCCAGGACGAGCCAGCCTTCAGGATAGACAGGTATTCTATAGGTGTAAAGGACTACACACACACTTTCTGTAGAGCTTCACTCCCGGATGATATCCCAACGATTATGTAATTAAAGTATGGCACAAATGCAATAGGTAGTTGCCAAGTTTTAGTATTTTAGTAGAAGAGCAGCGCCACCTAAAAACTCAAAAAAGAAATAGGATGTGCAGCCAGACTGACACCCAGGACGCCATTATTGGTAGGCAAAACTAAAGGACGTTGGGGCATATTACCAACGTTTAGCGATATTTACCGCTAACGATGCTTAGCAACTAATTTTTTAACGCTAAGCATCGCCGGAAATAATCGCAGAGATAACTTGCTATTAGCAAGGTTTATCACAGTAGTGATAAAAATCCTCACGCTAACAGCCAATTGAGAGATTATCACTGGAAAACCAATGATAATCTCTCGAAGTTTGGTGTTAGCTTGATAATAGGGGCTCACAAACTTAGCCATGATATCCACCTTCCATAGGATATCATGGCTAAGTCAGGAAAACACCAGGGGGCATATTATCAAGGGGGTTTATCTCCGCTTTTTTGGCTTTAAAAGCCAAGAAAGCGGAGATAAAATTATCTCCCTATTACCTAGCTGCCGCTAACACCAGTTAGCGACAGCTAGTAGGAGATAGCGACCATCTTGGGCCCCACTTTGCATGTCAGTGATATTTATCACTAATGAGATGCAAAGTGGGCGTGCCAAGATGTTAGAGACTGAAAACAGTCGCTAACATCGCTATCTCCTATTACCAACTTTTGGAGATATTCGCGCTAAGCGGGAATATCTCCAAAAGCTAACACCTGCCCTGAGCAGTTCTTAGCCATGTTATCCAATGGGAGGTGGATAACATGGCTAAGAGCATTTGCTCGATAATGCATGAATATCGCTGACTTTTCAGCGATATTCATGCATTGCGGCCGTTTTTTATCGCATTTGCGATAAACCTTGATAATAGCAAGGTTTATCTGCGATAAAAATCGCCGATGTGCGGCGATAATTTTTGTCTCTAAACAAGTTAGAGACAAAAATTATCGCTAGTTGTTGGTAATATGCCCCCAGGTGTAAAAAAAGCAGTGCTAACCGCGGTTAGCGCTGCTTTTTTTGTCTCTAACAGGGTTAGCAATATCCTTGATAATAGGAGAAATGTTGCTTGACAACATTTCTCCTATTATTTTTCTCTGGAACGCCCCCTTTGCATCTCATTAGAGATGCAAGGGGAAGCTTAGAGAAAAAGAGTGCTAACATGCGAATTTGCGTGTTAGCACCCTGTTGCTAATAGGGAGATAATTTTATCTCTGCTTTCCTGGCTTTTAAAGCCAAAAAAGCGGAGATAAATCCCTTGATAATATGCCCCGTTATCCCCAGTCCTTACATTGGGAAACTGACCAATTCTGTTACTTAGGAATAACGGTGGCACACACAGTTCAGAAATGGAACCAATATAATATTGACCGTGGGACAGAGAGCCTAACTAAGTTGGTGCAATCCTATATGGGACGAGTGGCAGTGACGAAGATGGTGTTCTTGCCACGCAGCATATACACCTACACACCTTACTGACGACTCTGGTGTGGGCAGGAGGTAGGAGCAGAGTGTCCCGAGAGATTCGTCATTTACCTATGGGAGAGGATGGGCAAGCACTGCCCCACATGGAGCTGTACTATCGAGCATCCTAGTTGCAACAAGCAGCACGCTGGTTGTCGAAGGGGTAAACTAGGAAAAAGATTTGCTCACAGATGATTCTAGAGAAGTTGGGCTGCAGCAACTGCTCCATAATGGTGGGAGAAGTGACACTGCAGGGCGATATATATGCCCTATATATACATCTTAATGTTTTATGAAGCATGTTTCTTCACTTAAAATTTCTCCCATTTAAACAAAAGAATGTGTCTGTTATAAATAAGGCACCATGTCTACAGGCCACTGGGAGAAAGATGCTTGGTGTCTGTAAATGTAACACTTGCAAATGGGAGAAAATGTGGATGATGAGTTTTATTGAATCCACATAAACAAAGTTAACTACTCAGTTTAATTTTCTCAATTCAGTGCCATATTTAAAAGTAAAAAATACAGCAATTTTTTTAGATGGGAGAAATTTCAAGTGCAGAAAAATGTTCTATAACTGAACATTTTTCCAGAATTTTTTTTTGCACTTTAAATGTTTTCCATTTGTGTTATACATGTATTGGTGCTACATATGGTGAAAGGTATGTCCTGTGCCACAAGTACATCTGACAGTCACCCATACACAAATATACCATTCATACACACACATTTATACAGACCCAAAGACCGCACTCTCACTGACACACACGGCAGCCCTGTCATAGTGCCCCTATTCAAAGTATTATGTTCAACCTATAGTATCTGGTTCTATAGACATTAGGTTTAAAGTCAATAGAGCTGGGTGTGGGGGCGTCTATTAACGTGCATGAGTTGTTGGGCCTTCAGTAGCTCACGATGATTTTCACTGATCAGAAGCAGCTCACACTACAGAAGAAGTTGGAGGCCCATGGTTTGATGTCTAGAGAGATCTGTAGATCATTCTCCCAATGCATTTCGTAGGATACTTTAAGTATTGCTGCCCGGGCATTAAGAAGGCTATAGATATTAGAGACCAAGTGTTTGGAAGAGGTAAGGCGCTGAAGGAACTCTGAAAAGGGTTGAGTTTGAGTTTGAGTTTGAGTTTAAAATTTCTTGTAGAGCGCACGTATACCAGCGGTTTCTTGGCGCTACAGCTAACAGGATCCGGGGCTAAAAGGCTGAGAGAGCTAAAGGAGTGTTAATCAAAGGACTTCGTGAACAAGTAGGTTTTGAGGTGTTTACGGAATTGTGGGTAGAGAGTGATGGTACGGAGTTCAAGGGGAAGGGAGTTCCAGAGGGTCGGGGCAAGGGTGGCAAATTTATAGCCTCCCCACTTCTTTCTCCGGTAGCGTGGGACGGTGAGGAGGGACTGGGAGGACGAGCGGAGTTCCCTGGTGGGAACGTAAGGAACGATCTCGGAGGAGATGAACGCTGGCGCCAGGCCAAGTCGGGCCAGGAAGGTGATGGAGGCGAGCTTGAATTGGATTCTGGCTCGCACGGGGAGCCAGTGTAAAGATTTCAGAAGAGGGGTAGAGTGGTGAAATTTCGGAAGTTTGAAGGCCAGGCGGGCCGCCTGGTTTTGTATCTGCTGTAGACGCCGCAAGCTGTATGCAGGGATGCCGGCATACAGGGCGTTGCCGTAATCCAGGCGGGACACCACCATGGCCAGGATGATAAGTTTGAGAGCAGAGAAAGTGAAGAAACGAGACAGCCTGCGTATAGTGCGCAGTGAAAGGAAAGAAGAAGATACCACAGAGCTAACCTGGGAGTGAAGGGTGAGTTGAGAATTGAGTTTTATGCCTAGGGTTTTGACAGAGGAGGAGGGTGCAGGAGAGGGGCCAAGAGAAGGAGGCCAGAAAAGAGAGGACCAGGGGCTGGATGAACCACCCGTAAACACCAACTCGGTCTTGTCGGGGTTAAGTTTGAGGTGATTGTGGTTCATCCAGTCCCTGATATGGAGCATGACAGATTGAAAGTTTAGAACAGAAGAGGGGGAAGAAGATAGATTGAAAACAAGCTGGAGGTCATCTGCATAATTAAATACGGCGACCTCCATCTGTTGGAGAGAAAAAAATAAGAGGGGCGATATACAGATTAAACAGGAGGGGGGAAAGGGAAGAACCTTGGGGAACCCCGCACTGAACTTTCCGGACGTCCGCTGTGAAGTCACCCAGGCGGACGGCCTGGGTGCGGTCGCTCAGAAAGGAGGATAACCAGACCAGGGCGGTCCCCCCGATCCCCGCCGCTCTGATACGGGAAAGTAAGATGGTGTGATCCACCGTATCAAAGGCGGCTGAGAGATCGAGGAGCACAAGGGCCTGGTGCTGATTGGTATCCATACCCTCCCTGAGGTTGTACAGGACCGAGATGACAACGGACTCCGTAGAGTGTGCGGGGCGGAAGCCAGCCTGGCGGGGGGCAAGGGCTCCATGCATCTCCACAAAGGAGCTCAGAGCGCAGGTGACATGGCGCTCGAGCACCTTGGCCAAAAATGGCAGGAGGGAGATGGGGCAGAAATTGGCAGGGACAGAAGGATCTGCCCCGGGTTTTTTCAGAATAGGCACAATAACCGCGGACTTCAAGGGGTTAGGAACTACGCCTTGAGCAAGAGAGCTGTTGAGGAGGTGAAGGGGGAGGGCTGGGCAAGTGACAAAGATATGGCGGAGAATGTGAGCCGGACAGGGGTCAAGCGGAGAACCAGACTTGACCAGGGGCACCAAGGAGGTTAGACATTCCCTAGTGTTGGGGGGGAGAGTTGTGAGTTAACCCTTGGGAGGGGGACATTGAGGATCAACAAAGGAGGGAGAAGGGGGAGGGATGTTGGCCTTGATGGTAGCAATTTTATGAATAAAGTAATTGTTGAGGGAAAGGCAGAGTTCTTCGGACGGGCGGGCTTAAGGGTTGTTCTGTCCAAGAAGGCCAGGTTGTGGACGATCGTGAATATCTCCTTAGACTGGTTTTCCGCGGCTAAAATTTTGGAGGAGAAATAAGATGTTTTGGCCTCCAAGATGTCTTTTTTATACTGGGTAAGGGTGTTGGTATACTCCAGTTTTAAAGTGGGGCAATAGTTTCTCATCCATGCCCGCTCCGCGCGGCGTACTTTTAGTTTGGTGGCCTTAAGCTCTTCGTTGAACCACCGATTGGCGTCCTTCTCACGTTTGGAGGTGATGCGCTTGAGCGGGGCCACGGAGTCGCGGCCAGAGGAGAGCCACTGGTCTATGGCATCCACCTGGGAGTAAGTGGAAAGGCCCTGCAGGGAAGGGAGGGAGGAGGTAAGAAGGGAGGAAAGATTTTCCAGGTTAACTCGGCCCCATGAACGAACCCAGGTGTTTTTGGGGTGGGGGGGCTTAGCTGGGGGGTGGATAGGAAGGAGAAATGAAATCAGGTGGTGGTCAGACCAAGGGCAGGGCGAAATGGAGAGAGATTCCACAGGGCAGTTCAGGGACCAGATCTGGTCAAGCGTGTGACCTTTGATGTGGGTGGGGGAGTGAACGTAGGATGTGAAGTTGAGGGATTGAAGGGTTTCGGAGAATTCCTTAGAGGACGGACATTCGGCGGGGTCCGAGGGCCAGAAATTGAAGTCGCCGAGGAGCAGAATGGAGGAGTTATTGATTGTAATAGTGGCCAAGGCTTCCAAGAAGTCAGGGAGAAACTGTAGGGGGGATTGAGGAGGACGGTAGGTGAGAAAGCAGGTCAGGGGGGGAGAGGTGGAAGTGGTGCGAATCACCAGAAATTCGGTGGTCGCAATGTCAGGCAGGGATAGAATTTGAAAGGGAAGATCGGCACGTGCGATGACCGCCACGCCACCCCCGGCTCTGCCAGAAGGGCGGTCCGCCCTGAGGGCATAGTAAGTGGCCGGTAAGGTGGATAGTAGGGCGGGGAGGGAGTCATCGCAGAACCAAGTCTCAGTTAGGAAAAGAAGATCTGGGGCATGAAGATCCAGCAGGACCGAGAGTTCATGCGCATGGGCGACAGCGGACCGGGTGTTAAGATAAAAAGCCGTAAGGGCTTTGGAGGTTGACGACGGAACGATGTTACAAGGCGAGAGAGAGGGGCCAACTGTAGAGAGGGGGAGGTGAGGGGGGGCGGTGGGGGAGAGACCAAGGGAGGAAATGCGAGAGCAAATGGACGCCGTGATGGGCCAGGGACCCTGGAGGCTGCGTAGATGGTCCGGGGTATAGGTGATGAGCGGGGCGGAGTGACGTGCCCCTAGTCCCGGCCAGTCGCAGACGGGCTTGCCTTAGGCGCGCCTTCGGCGCGCAATCGTCGCGCTCGCTGCGCTCGTCCGCTGCGCTTCCTACCAAGACACATGATTTATGGTGGAGGGTCAGGGCATTGGAGGGGGTGTGGCCAACAGAGGGGGCGTGTCTCGTGGCGCACCTCGCCCTCGGGAATGGCGACCAAGATGAAGGGAGTCGTTGCAGCGTGAGCCCGCTGTTTAAGGAGATGCCAAAGAGTGCAAGTAAGTCAGGAGAGTTTTAAAAGCACAATATCACAACAAAAATTTTTAAAAAGCAAGTTTTCGCGCTCCCGGCTTTTCGCCTCAGAAGTCCTTCGTTAGTGCCGCGCCATAGGATCTGCGCGCACTATTTATACACCTGGTGAGGGGGCGTGGCCAACAGGGCATGTCTCGTGGCGCACCTCGCCCTCGGGAATGGCGACCAAGATGAAGGGAGTCGTTGCAGCGTGAGCCCGCTGTTTAAGGAGATGCCAAAGAGTGCAATTAAGTCAGGAGAGTTTTAAAAGCACAATATCACAACAAAATATTTAAAACAGCAAGGTTTTTTCAGAATAGGCACAATAACCGCGGACTTCAAGGGGTTAGGAACTACGCCTTGAGCAAGAGAGCTGTTGAGGAGGTGAAGGGGGAGGGCTGGGCAAGTGACAAAGATATGGCGGAGAATGTGAGCCGGACAGGGGTCAAGCGGAGAACCAGACTTGACCAGGGGCACCAAGGAGGTTAGACATTCCCTAGTGTTGGGGGGGAGAGTTGTGAGTTAACCCTTGGGAGGGGGACATTGAGGATCAACAAAGGAGGGAGAAGGGGGAGGGATGTTGGCCTTGATGGTAGCAATTTTATGAATAAAGTAATTGTTGAGGGAAAGGCAGAGTTCTTCGGACGGGCGGGCTTAAGGGTTGTTCTGTCCAAGAAGGCCAGGTTGTGGACGATCGTGAATATCTCCTTAGACTGGTTTTCCGCGGCTAAAATTTTGGAGGAGAAATAAGATGTTTTGGCCTCCAAGATGTCTTTTTTATACTGGGTAAGGGTGTTGGTATACTCCAGTTTTAAAGTGGGGCAATAGTTTCTCATCCATGCCCGCTCTGCGCGGCGTACTTTTCAGTTTGGTGGCCTTAAGCTCTTCGTTGAACCACCGATTGGCGTCCTTCTCACGTTTGGAGGTGATGCGCTTGAGCGGGGCCACGGAGTCGCGGCCAGAGGAGAGCCACTGGTCTATGGCATCCACCTGGGAGTAAGTGGAAAGGCCCTGCAGGGAAGGGAGGGAGGAGGTAAGAAGGGAGGAAAGATTTTCCAGGTTAACTCGGCCCCATGAACGAACCCAGGTGTTTTTGGGGTGGGGGGGCTTAGCTGGGGGGTGGATAGGAAGGAGAAATGAAATCAGGTGGTGGTCAGACCAAGGGCAGGGCGAAATGGAGAGAGATTCCACAGGGCAGTTCAGGGACCAGATCTGGTCAAGCGTGTGACCTTTGATGTGGGTGGGGGAGTGAACGTAGGATGTGAAGTTGAGGGATTGAAGGGTTTCGGAGAATTCCTTAGAGGACGGACATTCGGCGGGGTCCGAGGGCCAGAAATTGAAGTCGCCGAGGAGCAGAATGGAGGAGTTATTGATTGTAATAGTGGCCAAGGCTTCCAAGAAGTCAGGGAGAAACTGTAGGGGGGATTGAGGAGGACGGTAGGTGAGAAAGCAGGTCAGGGGGGGAGAGGTGGAAGTGGTGCGAATCACCAGAAATTCGGTGGTCGCAATGTCAGGCAGGGATAGAATTTGAAAGGGAAGATCGGCACGTGCGATGACCGCCACGCCACCCCCGGCTCTGCCAGAAGGGCGGTCCGCCCTGAGGGCATAGTAAGTGGCCGGTAAGGTGGATAGTAGGGCGGGGAGGGAGTCATCGCAGAACCAAGTCTCAGTTAGGAAAAGAAGATCTGGGGCATGAAGATCCAGCAGGACCGAGAGTTCATGCGCATGGGCGACAGCGGACCGGGTGTTAAGATAAAAAGCCGTAAGGGCTTTGGAGGTTGACGACGGAACGATGTTACAAGGCGAGAGAGAGGGGCCAACTGTAGAGAGGGGGAGGTGAGGGGGGGCGGTGGGGGAGAGACCAAGGGAGGAAATGCGAGAGCAAATGGACGCCGTGATGGGCCAGGGACCCTGGAGGCTGCGTAGATGGTCCGGGGTATAGGTGATGAGCGGGGCGGAGTGACGTGCCCCTAGTCCCGGCCAGTCGCAGACGGGCTTGCCTTAGGCGCGTCTTCGGCGCGCAATCGTCGCGCTCGCTGCGCTCGTCCGCTGCGCTTCCTACCAAGACACATGATTTATGGTGGAGGGTCAGGGCATTGGAGGGGGTGTGGCCAACAGAGGGGGCGTGTCTCGTGGCGCACCTCGCCCTCGGGAATGGCGACCAAGATGAAGGGAGTCGTTGCAGCGTGAGCCCGCTGTTTAAGGAGATGCCAAAGAGTGCAAGTAAGTCAGGAGAGTTTTAAAAGCACAATATCACAACAAAAATTTTTAAAAAGCACGTTTTCGCGCTCCCGGCTTTTCGCCTCAGAAGTCCTTCGTTAGTGCCGCGCCATAGGATCTGCGCGCACTATTTATACACCTGGTGAGGGGGCGTGGCCAACAGAGGGGGCGTGTCTCGTGGCGCACCTCGCCCTCGGGAATGGCGACCAAGATGAAGGGAGTCGTTGCAGCGTGAGCCCGCTGTTTAAGGAGATGCCAAAGAGTGCAAGTAAGTCAGGAGAGTTTTAAAAGCACAATATCACAACAACATTTTTTAAAAAGCAAGTTTTCGCGCTCCCGGCTTTTCGCCTCAGGAGTCCTTCGTTAGTGCCCTAGTTGTTCGTGACTTGGCTGCACATTATGGGGCACATTAGTATGGCGGGACCAGTGGGAAATGGGGACCGCCCTCAATGCTAGCGGGGTCCCGCACATCCCATTAGAATGCGCCCGCCACACTGGCAGGTGCATCCCGCATTTTTAACATTGCGGCGGGCGGTGCTGAAAGCACCGCCCGCCGCAATGCTAAAAATGCTTGTGTGCTTTTCAATGCACAGCGTGACAGGCACCGTGCAGTGCCTGCCATGTTGTTAATTGAAAGGCCGGGGGTACCATAGGTACCCCCCATGTACACCCCCCACCCCCCTTGAGCCATGGGGGCCTGCAACGGGCCCCCCAATCAGACTCCGCATGCATTTCAATGGTGGCAATGCCGCCACGGAATGGCATGTGAAAAGCCACATTGTAATATGGCTGGCGGTGTCTTTCAGACACCGCCACCATATTAAACCCTTTTCCGCCCGCATATCTTCTCGACCGGGCGGAAAAGCGGCGGACGGTCTTTCCGTCTGCCGCGGACCCCCCGCCAGGGTAATATGGCGGGGGTCTTTAATGGGAGGATGGTGGGCGGATCTGAAACTTTACTTGCAGGATATCACTGGTGCAGATTGACGAAACAAGTGTCCTAGTGAATAAGGTTTCTTTGTACACCTATGCAATGTGGCCACAACAGAATGGAAATAAGCCCCTCATATTGTAAATTTATATTTTTTGTGCTATATAAAACTCTATAAATAAATAAATATTTGTTTGCTGGAATCACCCGCCTCCTATCACACAAGCTTCGGGCTCACTGTACCTGAGGGACTGAAGGTGGTCTACATTCAGTGTGCCCCTTCAGGGTCTGCTAAGGTTGTTCAGCTTGTGCCGTGGGACATCTGCGGGTAGAACCAACCATTATGGCATGAGATTTTTCACGTGTGTTTCTGGCCACTGGCTAAATATTGTAATAGCATTGTAATGCCACGTTAGGGGTAGTAAGCGTTATATAAATACAATTACTTGTGTATATGAAGAAGTGTGAAAGATAACAAAGACAACAGAAAAGAAACTGCTCAAGAAAGTTGACAAATTAAATTCTTTGTATGTTAGCATGTGTGTGAACATACACACTACATCTTTCATGAGGAATGTGCCCCTCCCCCAAAGAGAGAATAGTTTCATGCAGACATGAACAAAGTCACTGGCCTTTCTTGTGAAACAAAAATAGCCATTAAGACAACTGGCTTTTTATTGTAAAGAGTGAAATGACTACAACAGTTTTTCACTGGTCTTATTAATGTTGACGCTTTTAGTTCAACTCCAGAATCAAGGTGGAAAAGTGGAAAGAACTGTAAATAGTATGTGTTAATATACTTGTGACTGCAGATTTTTATTGAAGCAAAAAAGATTTTTGTGCAGAAACCGCCCCCCCCCCCCAGCCCCACCCCAAACACGCCCTCCCAGTATGCTTTCCCTCCTTTGGCCATTTCAAACTTCAGAACATATCTACAGCTCAGCTGGTGTTGCCAAAAAGTGGGATCCTGGGAGTATGCTAACCCTTACAATATGGAGCCTAACAGAATGATACATTTCTCGCAGTCAGCATTCTGAAAAATGGTTACCGTTGAAGACCTCATGCAAATGAGGGCAACTTTGTAGCAGGACCTCGCTTCACCAAGATCTGACCCATGGCTTTAGAGTAGCTCATTACACACCACATCACTTTACTATTCAATATGAAGCCAGATCCCTGGAGGAACCCTTGTGGTATACCACCACTTCTTGTAGTGGTTCAATTGCCTGTTCAGTACCTACCAATATGTAATGTGTCTGTAACAGCGCCCCCGCTGTCCCTTGAATTGCTCCAGAGCATGTTGTTGAGAAGCCTAACAAAGTACAAGATGTTCTTATGTAAGTCCAGCTTCATTTTGTGTTTCAGCTGACAGCATTTTCTGATGCTCAAATAAGGTTTGCCCTTTTAAGGTCTCGCCTGAGACAGCACATGCGCTGGCTCTTCGAGACAGATAGTAAGTGGCTGTTAAAAGTGTCACCAGAGGCTTTTGCTGGCCTACAGCTTGCGTTCACGAGCTCGAGCACGTGCACAGCTGCTATCTGTGTTTTTATTGCTGTAATCAGGCTCATCTGCTTGCACTACCCCCTCCCTTTTCCCCCTCCCTACTGGTCAGCTTCTTTGTGTCTTCTAGCTGTGAGTCATGCTCCTCTGCTTGCACTCCCTATCCCTTCTCCCTGTAGGAGAGTAGGGTCTGTTTCCTATGGCCAACCCCACTTTTTGCTGTGATTGTCTGGTTTTTCGACTTTAGTGTGGCTGTGGGCCTGCTAATCAGACCCACAGCCCAGCTGTTCTCTCTCTAAATTGATACCATGTAATTTAGGTACATGCCTGATTGGGTATTGGTTCACCTTTGCGAGCCCCTGTACAGTGTACCATAGGTACCCAGGGCATAGGTCATGGGTCTCCAACCTTTTCTGTAGTGAGAGCTACTTCTGATCAGTGAAAATCGTCGTGAGCTACTAAAGGCCAAGCCACTCGCACATGTTTTCGAAAGACCCCTCACACCCAGTTATGTTGACTGTAAGCCGCCCTAATTTCGTCAGAGCCTATACTGTGGTTTGAACAAAAGGGGCCACACTCACTCCCACAGATGCTCTAGGCCCGGGGCCAATGGGAAGGTTTCCAGTTCTCCATATGGCTATTTTGTCTAGGCAGATACATACCCTCCCATAGCTTCCTTTGTAAACAGGATAACTTCAGAGACAGATGCTATTTATTCAGAGAAAGAAAAGAGTTTGACACGTTGCTTTATTTCAATGATTAAATGTAGTCATTAATAAAGCATAGTTTCCCACCAGTTTTTTTAGACCGCATTTAATGTGCAAGTAAACTCTGCAAAACCACAGCCCCAATGCAGCTACTGGGCCAGGGCAAAGGCTCACAATTAATGCATCTGTAAAACAACTTCGGATCCAACTCTTTATGTAAGTATGTGAAACACCTGTTGTTTTGTAACTGCCTTTTTTAATAAATAGTACGGCTGGCTATTTTGGTGTCAAAGCACTCTTAATAGATAACCTCTGTTCCCAAGAAGCAGTCAAACTCAACCTCCAAACTGAGGATTTAACTAGAAGACTCCCGATTTGTCCATGATCCGAACGTTGCTACCCAGAACAACGACCGTAGTAGTGGTGTTGATTACCACATGCGCTAGGAACAGAGACTGCTTGGGCAAAGTGGGCTCTGGCCAGAGCCCCCCCCTTTCAGGGGGGCTGATAGAGCCAGCTATGTTCTGAAGAGAGCTTTGCCCGAATGACCTTTAATAATTTAGATCTGCAAAATGTCTGTAACACTCTCGCACATCACCCACATTCAAAATAAATTAAAGGAAAATGATATTTAAAGAAATAGAAATGTTGTGTTAATTAATATTTCATGCAATATCCATAAAAACGTTTCTTTTAGGTTGAAAAGGATACCACATTTGAAATGGGACGCGTAACAGAGTTTATTTGCAGTAATGTTAGTGAGCTGCTGCTGTGTTAAATATTGAAAACGCACTATCTGTGAATATTGGAAATAAATATAAACACATATAATTTGGACAAGTGTGAACACGCTCTGTCAGTGACCTGACCACAGAAGGTATGAAAGAGTTCACATTGAATCATAAATTCATAGCTGTCCTGAAGAGTTGGACACTTTGCATTCTTTTTAGGAGTGCAGACGGGGAGAGTTTGTTTATCTTGTGCCTTCTGTAAAGGAAACTGAAACTTATCAACAACCCCTGATTTATAACCCAGCAATGGAAAGCGGGAGAAAAAGACATTCCCAGTCTTTCATGCCCGGCATATCCAGCAGCTATGCATAGAAGGCGCACATCGTAAATCTCGTCTCAGAGAACAGAGCATTAAGAAGTTTACTGGCCAGGCCAGTTCCCGATTATCTGCTGCTTAAATATTATGCACGGAAGGGGGCACGGTTCAAAGCAGTTTAATACTCCTTGCGCAACCTGCATGCTAGAAGGCTTTCCGGGACATACTGCTCCTCTCCGTCCTACCTGCTGCTTGCTCTGTACAACTCGCACACGATGAAGACTGCGGTTACATGCTGTGAAAGCCAGGTGCCGTGGAGACGCAGTTCAGCACTAGCGTCATCAGCTTTGACCTGCCCCACCCCAGCTATGCTCAGTTAAGCCAATCTGAGACGCTGATTTTGGTGAGGGCAGGCTGAAAAAGGCCTAAGAATAATGCATGAGAATGATAAGCTACAAAATTGAGATGCAAGGCACGAGCTACTCCTGGGGGTTTGGCGAGCTACTGGTAGCTCGCGATCGACCGGTTGAAGACCCCTGGCATAGGTGCATCCAAGGCCTACCAGGGGCTGCAGCATGTATTGTGCCACCCCTGGCTGGCCATCCAAACTGACACCACAGGCTGATCACTCAGCTTGGGTAAGGTGGTGTAATAACCCCTTACTTAGATATAGTATACCTATATCTACCTTATATATAGACACATATGCACCTATAAGTCACTCCAATGGTAGGCCTCGACAATTCTGGAGGCAGAGTGCTTGGTTTTATGTGAGAGGGTGCCCTAGCATGAGCTGAGCCACTCTGCAGCTTTCGGAACCATCTCATTATAGCTGTTCTATGATATAGCCATACCATATACTCTTAAGTGCATTAAAATCCTCCCGGGTAATGCTAACTTTGGTTTTGCTTTATCAAAACATGTTGTGTAAGTTGTCAAACACTTTGGAATACTATCTCCCCCCCGCCAATTCTGGCGGCGGTGGTAGCATTCCACCCTTCTAGAAGGAAAAGACATGTATGTTACTGCTTTACCTGGTTAAAGTTAAACAGAGCCCCAGTATCACAAAATAGATGCTGCTGCCACAAACACGAGTCTGACCTCCTGCTGCTGGGGGAAACTCTAGCAAGGGAGGCCTGAACAATAGGTTTCCTGTCGAGGGAGGTGCCAGCACCTCCCCAGACAGCCTGTAGTGTATTGGGGCAGGGTGGGTTGAATGGAAAGATGCTTTTCCAGACACTGCCTGGGGCACACAAGGTGCTCCATGCATAGCCCGGTTCAAACCAGTTGCTGGGGCACTCCAGCCCTACTCTGATGCAAAAATGGACAAAGGGAAAGGGGTGTAACCACCCCTTCCCAGTTCCACCCATAGGAGGGAACTAGCAGGTAATCCAGCCCATTTTCTTAGTATAAAGATAGGTGCTGTGTCCCCAGGACTTTAGATAATCCTGGAACGAAACTCTGATATGAAGCTCTTGGACCTTCGACGTTCTATTTTGACTAGAAGACTGAAGACAAATCCCTTGTGGTCAAGGAGTGACCACCTTGTGCAAACAGGCACCACCAGTAACTTGTTGGTCTGCTTTGTCCATGCTCCCGCCGGAACCCGAAGACTCAGCAACACAGGAACTGGACTCTTAGACTTCTCTGACTCTGACCCACATCCACAGCAAATCTGAAACCCGTGGCGGACACTAGAGACGTGGGACTGGACACCCTGGACATCCTGCGTTTTGCTAACTGCATCGACTCCTGCAGTAACTCGCAGTTGTGCATTGGGGTACGGGAAAACCCATACCCAAGCGCCATTTGCACTGAAGCTCAGCCCTCCACACTCCACGAGTGCCACGTGAGGCCCGCTCTTGCATTTCAGCTCAATGCGTCTTCCCGGGTGCTAGCCCGCTAGCTAGTGAGCCCCCTGACGACAAGCCTTTAAAATCAAACTGCTTTCCTGGTTGCTCCAGGCTTGCTCCAGCTTCCCTGCAAAGGAGAAGCTCCTCAGACCTTCATGGTCTGCTCCGAAGCCAATCTTCACTTCCTGCGTGGATTGCGTTTGCCAAGGCTTGTTGGGTCCAGTCTGGATACCAATACCCCAGTCAACTAGATCCATTGTTGGGCAGCTCGAATCCAGCTCCTGGTTGTCGTCAACACCTCCTGGTCCTCGTGGCTGCAGAGACAAGCTTCAAATCTTCACCTGAGATCATCGCGACATCGCCTGGTTCCTTCCTGGTTCCTTCCTGGTCACTGGCTAGTGACCCAGTCTCTGTCCCCTCTGCTTTCAGGTTCTTCAGTTCCTCGATCCACCCATGGATCCACCCGGACACTCTTCCTCTGGCCGCCTGCAGCACTTCTTTGTAGATCTCCATTGAAAGCATAGACGAAACCCAACACCAAAAGGCACCTATGCACCCGGCTTCCCTGGGTGAGGTAACACGGGTACTCCGGTGCTCCCGTGGGTCTTGACTCTCGAAGTGTCCTAGTCTAAAGGGGTTTTGTCGTAGTCCATCCGGAAGTGCCCTTAAACAGTAACTTTGTAACTTCTTCGTTCTCAATTATAAGTCAATGGTAACTCGCGACTGTGTTTAGACTCTGTACGCGTCTAGCGTGGGTCTCCTACTTCCTAACCTTTGGTTGTTTAGTGTAGCCCCAGCGATTCCCGATTCACTAGGCTCTAGGCCTATTCATTATTCCTGAAGAGGTTCTTATACCACCACTTACTTAGAATATGGTTTGTGAGGCCCCTAGGGCATAACTGTATTTGTGCAACTTATCGTATGCTAATTGAGTAACTTGTGATGTACTTCGATCTGTGACCTCATAAAGAGTGCAGAGGGGTTGTGTTAGAAATAAATACATATATATTTGATATATACCTTGTGTAGTGTCCTTTCATTTGGTATTCAAGGGATTATAATTGGTAAAACCGCTTGCTTCACATGCTCTCTGAAGACTTAGCCTATGACTGCTGGTCCATGCTACCACCTGGGCTCCTTCTCAGCAACCCCCAAAGACTTTTTTCATGCTTCTAAAAAAATATATGGTCTCTACTGACGATTGGCTAAACCCTGAAACACTAGTGTCTAGAGATATCTGCACTGCCAGAACCAACAATGGATACAAACTACAGCGACTTGAATGTGCGAATCTACTGCGTTTACCAAGATGCAATGGGGTCTAACAGCGCTAAGATGACAAGCAGGGTGCTCCAGCCCCCATTTCCTGTTTTCTTCGGCTACGAGCTGACGCGCTCTCCGGTGTAGCACCTGTGTGCCTCGGATAGGTACTGTGACCTGCGACGACCTGGGCTCCTTCTCAGCAACCCTCAAAGACTTTTTTCATGCTTCTAAAAAAATATATGCTCTCTACTGACGATGGGCTAAACCCTGAAACACTAGTGTCTAGAGATATCTGCACTGCCAGAACCAACAATGGTTACAAACTACAGCGACTTGAATGTGCGAATCAACTGGGTTTACCAAGATGCAATGGGGTCTAACAGCGCTGAGATGACAAGCAGGGTGCTCCCGCCCCCATTTCCTGTTTTCTTCGGCTTCGAGCTGACGAGCTCTCCGGCGTAGCGCCTGTGTGCCTCGGATAGGTACTGTGACCTGCGACGGCCTGGGCTCCTTCTCAGCAACACCCAAAGACTTTTTTCATGCTTCTAAAAAAAGATATGCTCTCTACTGACGATGGGCTAAACCCTGAAACACTAGTGTCTAGAGATATCTGCACTGCCAGAACCAACAATGGTTACAAACTACAGCGACTTGAATGTGCGAATCTACTGCATTTACCAAGATGCAATGGGGTCTAACAGCGCTGAGATGACAAGCAGGGTGCTCCCACCCCCATTTCCTGTTTTCTTCGGCTTCGAGCTGACGAGCTGACAAGCTCTCCGGTGTAGCACCTGTGTGCCTCGGATAGATACTGTGACCGGCGACGACCTGGGCTCCTTCTCAGCAACCCCCAAAGACTTTTTTCATGCTTCTCAAAAAATATATGCTCTCTACTGACAATGGGCTAAACCCTGAAACACTAGTGTCTAGAGATATCTGCACTGCCAGAACCAACAATGTTTACAAACTACAGCGACTTCAATGTGCGAATCTACTGGGTGTACCAAGATGCAATGGAGTCTAACAGCGCTGAGATGACAAGCAGGGTGCTCCCGCCCCCATTTCCTGTTTTCTTCGGCTTCGAGCTGACGAGCTGACGAGCTGACGAGCTGACGAGCTCTCCGGTGTAGCACCTGTGTTCCTCGGATAGGTACTGTCACCTGCGACGACCTGGGCTCCTTCTCAGCAACCCCCAAAGACTTTTTTCATGCTTCTAAAAAAATATATGCTCTCTACTGACGATGGGCTAAACCCTGAAACACTAGTGTCTAGAGATATCTGCACTGCCAGAACCAACAATAGTTACAAACAACAGCGACTTGAATGTGCGAATCTACTGCGTTTACCAAGATGCAATTGGGTCTAACAGCACTGAGATGACAAGCAGGGTGCTCCCGCCCCCATTTCCTGTTTTCTTCGGCTTCGAGCTGACGAGCTGACGAGCTCTCCGGTGTAGCACCTGTGTGCCTCGGATAGGTACTGTGACCTGCGACGACCTGGGCTCCTTCTCAGCAACCCCCACAGACTTTTGTCATGCTTCTAAAAAAATATATGCTCTCTACTGACGATGGGCTAAACCCTAAAAACACTAGTGTCTAGAGATATCTGCACTGTCAGAACCAACAATGGTTACAAACTACAGCGACTTGAATGTGCGAATCTACTGCGTTTACCAAGATGCAATGGGGTCTAACAGCGCTGAGATGACAAGCAGGGTGCTCCCGCCCCCATTTCCTGTTTTCTTCGGCTTCGAGCTAACAAGCTCTCCGGTGTAGCACCTGTGTGCCTCGGATGGGTACTGTGACCTGCGACGACCTGGGCTCCTTCTCAGCAACCCCCAAAGACTTTTTTCATGCTTCTAAAAAAATATATGCTCTCTACTGACAATGGGCTAAACCCTGAAACACTAGTGTCTAGAGATATCTGCACTGCCAGAACCAACAATGGTTACAAACTATAGCGACTTGAATGTGCGAATCTACTGCGTTTACCAAGATGCAATGGGGTCTAACAGCGCTGAGATGACAAGCAGGGTGCTCCCGCCCCCATTTCCTGTTTTCTTTGGCTTTGAGCTGACGAGCTGACGAGCTCTCCGGATTAGCACCTGTGTGCCTCGGATAGGTACTGTGACCTGCGACGACCTGGGCTCCTTCTCAGCAACCCACAAAGACTTTTTTCATGCTTCTAAAAAAATATATGCTCTCTACTGACGATGGGCTAAACCCTGAAACACTAGTGTCTAGAGATATCTGCACTGCCAGAACCAACAATGGTTACAAAGTACAGCGACTTGAATGTGCGAATCTACTGCGTTTACCAAGATGCAATGGGGTCTAACTGCGCTGAGATGACAAGCAGGGTGCTCCCTCCCCCATTTCCTGTATTTGTGCAACTTATCGTACGCTAATTGAGTAACTTGTGATGTACTTCGATCTCTGACCTCATAAAGAGTGCAGATTGGTTGTGTTAGAAATAAATACATATATATTTGATATATACCATGTGTTGTGTCCTTTCATTTGGTATTCAAGGGATTATAATTGGTAAAACCGCTTGCTTCACATGCTCTCTGAAGTCTTAGCCTATGACTGCTGGTCCATGCTACCACTAGGATAGCTTGTCTATAAGGTTGACTTTACAACCACCATCAATAAGGGTTGTTTAGACTGGTGCAAGGTGCCCACTAGAATAGTAGACATCATATGCTAGGCTAACTTCTCACACTCCCCCCTCCCTCTTCGTCAGTTTCATTTGTGTCTTCTAACACTGTGAATGTGCCTGCTTCCACCAGGCACACACACCATCAGTCGTCAGTGTACGCTTCCCCCAGGCACAGACACCACCAGCTGTCAGTGCACGCTTCCACCAGGCACACACACCACCAGCCGTCAGTGCACCCTTCCACCAGGCACAGACACCACCAGCCATCAGTGCACCCTTCCACCAGGCACACACACCACCAGCCGTCAGTGTACACTTTCACCAGGCACACACACCACACTACCAGCTGTCACACACTACCAGCCGACGGTGCACGCTTCCACTAGGCACGCTTCCACAAGCCGTCAGTTCACGCTTTCACCAGGCACACACACACCACCCGCCGTCGGTGCACGCTTTCACCGGGCACACGCACCACCAGCCGTCAGTGCACCCTTTCACCAGGCACACACACCACCAGCTGTCAGTGCATGCTTCAACCATGCACACACACCACCAGCCGTCAGTGCATGCTTCCACCAGGCACACACACCACCAGCTGTCAGTGCACACTTCCACCGGACAAACACACCACCCGCCGTCGGTGCACGCTTTCACTGGGCACACGCACCACCAGCCGTCTGTGCACCCTTTCACGAGGCACACACACCACCAGCTGTCAGTGCATGCTTCAACCACGCACACACACCACCAGCCGACAGTGCATGCTTCCACCAGGCACACACACCACCAGCTGTCAGTGAACACTTCCACCGGACACACACACCACCAGCCATCAGTGCACGCTATCACGGGGCACACACACCACCAGCCGTCAGGGCACATTTTCACCAGACACACACACACCACCAGCCGTCAGCACACGCTTCCAACAGGCACACACACCACCAGCCTTTAGTGCACACTTCCACGAGGCACACACACCACCAGCCATCAGTGCACACTTTCACCAGGCACACACACTACCAGCTGTCACACACTACCAGCCGTCGGTGCATGCTTCCACCAGGCACACACCACCAGCAATCAGTGCACGCTTTAACCAGGCACACACACCGCCAGCCGTCAGTGCACGCTTTCACCAGGCAAACATACCACCAGCCGTCAGTGTACACTTTCACCAGGCACACACACTACCAGCTATCACACACTACCAACCATCGGTGCATGCTTCCACCAGGCACACACCACCAGCCATCAGTGCACGCTTTCACCGGGCACACACACCACCAGCCGTCAGTGCACTCTTTCACCGGGCACACACACCACCAGCCATCAGTACATGCTTTCACCAGGCACACACACCACCAGCCATCAGTGCACGCTTTCACCAGGCACACACACCACCAGCCGTCAGTGCACGCTACGATGAGGCACACACACCACCAGCCATCAGTGCACAATTTCACCAACAACAAACACTACCAGCCATCACACAATACCAGCAGTCGGTGCATGCTTCCACCAGGCACACACCACCAGCCGTCAGTGCACACTTTCACCAGGCACACACACACCACCAGCCGTCGGTGCACGCTTTCACCAGGCACACACACCACCAGCTGTCAGTGCATGCTTCCACCAGGCACACAACACCAGTCGTCAGTGTACATTTTAACCAGGCACACACACACCACCAGCCGTCGGTGCGCACTTCCACCAGGCACACACACCACCAGCCGTCAGTGCACTCTTCTACCAGGCACACACACCACCAGCCATCAGTGCATGCTTCCACCAGGCAAACACACCACCAGCCATCAGTGCATGATTCCTCGAGGCACACACACCACCAGCCATCAGTGCACGCTTTCACCAGGCATACACACCACCAGCCATCAATGCACGCTTCCAGCAGGCACACACCACCAGCGGTCAGTACACGCTTCCACCAGGCACCCAAACCACCAGCCATCAGTGCACGCTTTCCCGAGGCACACACACACCACCAGCCGTCGGTGCACGCTTTCACCGGACACACACACCACCAGCCGTCAGTGCACGTTTTTTCAGGCACACACACCACCATCCATCACTGCACACTTAACCAGGCACACACACCACCAACCATCAGTGCACACTTCCACAAGGCACACACACCATCAGCCATCAGTGCACGCTTCCAGCAGGCACACACACCACCAGCTGTCAATGCACGCTTCCACCAGGCACACACACCACCAGCTGTCAGTGCACACTTTCACCAGGCACACGATCCACCAGCCTTGGGGCACGCTTTCACCAGGCACACACATCACCAGCCATCAGTGCACACTTTCACCAGGTACACACACTACCAGCCGTCCGTGCAGCAGGCAGGCTCTTCTCAGAGTTTTACGGTAAATAAGTGTTCGACGCCTGGGAGGGAGTGGGTCGAGTTTCCTTAAACCATGCTGAGTATGCAGGTGCAGTGCATGAACTTCTGTGTGAGTGAGTCATGCTGCCTGGGGCTCACTCACTCCACACTTGTAAATTGCGTCTGCACCAGGCTTTTTCTCATTCGGGGCATGCGCACAGCTAGGCAGCCCCCACACCCCTGGGAATAACTGCTTTCTACAACCAGAATGGAAACAACATTCAGAGCAAAGAAAACAAGTTCATTTGATGCAAAGAACTGTTAACAAAAACCATGTCCAGCTATTGTAGATCTGGCAACCTAAACAAAACAGCAACAAAAAATAAACACGCATTGCATAGCCAATAGGTCTTGCTTTTTGGGCCCTATAAGTATTTAGTTATGCAGCAGAATATCCTTGGTGCAACAACACCAACTGTTGCATGGCTAAACACTTATAAGGTCCCAAATGCGAGACCTATTGGCTATGCCAATGCTTGTTAGCTTGTACTTAGGATCAGATGAAGCAGGTTGGGGATTTACTTATTCATGGAAATGAGTAATTACTTGACAAGCGGAAAACCTACAAATACATTTGAGAGGTTTTTTTTGTTGGTTTTTTTTTAAGGCGCTCACAAAGCCTGTGGCCTAAGGGAAGGAGTGTTCGACCTCCGAGCTGGGAAACTAGATTCGAGCCTCGGCAGGGGTGTTCAACATCCTGTGATTCTGGGCAAATCCCTCAATCTCCCTTGGCCTAACAAAAATAAATGTGTCCATCTGTAATGCAGCTGGTGCTCATGTAAAGCGCTCTGATACCTTCAGATCTAGTTTGCGCTATGTAAAACTCCAAAAAAATAAATTTGACAGAAAGTAACTAAAATTAAAACAAGTTTCAAAGGACTTCCAGCCTAATGTATCAAGTTGTTTTCCCATTGTGTGTCTATGGGGAAATATGTTGATACATAGAGACCATTAGGGCCTCACTGGCCGTAGCGGGCACCAGGCATTTCCCCGGTGGGCCACCAGGGTGAGGGCCAGTTTTGAATCCCTGGGGGGCTGGTTTTGTTACCATGGGCCGGTTTTGCCGTATAGCTGCAACATCACCCCCCTGTAACACAAGCGGCTGCAATGAGATGGGAGTGGTGCTTCGAACTTGCACCCTCACCCCACGTCTGGTCCCCCAGGGCCAGCTGAGCAGTTTGCCAGTGCTGGTTTCGGTTCCCAGTCCGGCCGTGGAGACCATAGTAAATAATTTAACGGAATTGAACCGTTAAGTGTCAGTAACTGCATGGTCCAAACAAAAAAGAACAGCTCTTGTCTATCAAGATTTGAAGGATGGTTTTAAGAATTTTCTGGCTCTTATTGAGACACAACCAGAAGCATGTATTCATCATATAAGTCTGACGCGTTGTTTGGTTCACTGAATGGCTGATTTAAAAGAAGCTCGTCAGAAACAAGGTGTGAAAGTACCTATGAGATTTGATAAACCAAAATACCCTGCCCTACCTCGCCAATCTACTCATCATCACCAGAGGCTCAAGGCGCCTTAGAACTAAGAAGACTCTTTTTCTACAACCGCCTAACAGCCACAGCACAGAAGTAATGTTTGTCCTGGGTAGGCGCGGCTGCCTCCCAACCTCAGAGCACTAACCCAACTCGCAACCTTCTGGTAGTAGTTCAAGGCTCACCTTTTCACACAATTCTTAGGTTAAAATCTACACTAATCCTATAGACTCTTACTGTAAGTTTTAGCTTTGTATGAAATCAATATTTTTTGCGATTGTTAATTGCTATCCCCATCTCGCATAACCCTAGTGATGTTGACCTCTGTTTTAACGTACAGTATCCTGATACTGACCTGTCCAGGGGGCATATTATCAAGTGGGTTTATCTCCGCTTTTTTGGCTTTAAAAGCCAAGAAAGCGGAGATAAAATTATCTCCCTATTACCTAGCTGTCGCTAACAACAGTTAGCGACAGCTATTAGGAGATAGCGACCATCTTGGGCCCCGCTTTGCATGTCAGTGAAATTTATCACTAATGACATGCAAAGTGGGCGTGCCAAGATGTTAGCGACTGGAAACAGTCGCTAACATCGCTATCTCCTATTACCAACTTTTGGAGATATACGCGCTAAGCACGATCTCCAAAAGCTAACACCTGCCCTGAGCAGTTCTTAGCCATGTTATCCAATGGGAGGTGGATAACATGGCTAAGAACATTAGCTCAGTAATGCCTGAATATCGTTGATTTTTCAGCGATATTCATGCATTATTGCCGATTTTTATCGCATTTGCGATAAACCTTGGTAATACCAAGGTTTATCTGCGATAAAAATCACCGCAGCTCGGCGATAATTTGTTCTCGCTAACCAAGCAATAGCGATAATTATCACTATTGCTTGGTAATATGCCCCCGGTGCTTTATATAACTGGACAAATAAATAAAAATAAACATGTTGTGGGCCACAGTATCAGGTCTACCCACCTCTCCCCTTACCCCCTCCCCCCATACAAACTTCGTGCCGCTCTCAGTTAGTGGACATCCTATTTTCCTGTTTGTTTAGATTCCAACACATTACAAACCATAGTGCACAACCTTCTGCCATCTCTGCAAACTGAGACCTCCTAAAGCAGGAATGACGTGGAAATTGTGGCAAAAAGAATTTTTGGCAGCACCGTGGATCAACACACAGTAAAACGTATTATTGCTCCCATGGGACCTGGGAAAGATAAGGGTGACTCGACTTGGCTGGATACAGATCTGTTAATTCTCAGGTACAAAACAAATCTGTTCAACAAGCTCATTAGCACCACAGGCAGTTCAACAGCATGTGGGTGTAGTGTCAGGTGTAGGACTGGATGAATTGAATCAGGCAATCTCCTAACTCTAAAGGAGGGTGCGACTGTAGTGTGAAAGGTGGCATCTCAGAGCTGTTACAACAAGTGAAGCTTTGAAAGGTCATGGTAGGTCGCTCTGTCATGTGATACGCTGCATCACACACAGGGCCTGCAAAAGCAGAGAGAATCCTTCATTTGCAGTCAGTTTATGTGTCTTTTATTTCCAAGAACAATTTATTTTCGGCTAGCAAAGGAAATTCTTTACCTGGGTTTGGAGCTACGAATTTGACTCCTGATAATCGATTACATGGCAGTGCGGGACATTGCCTTCGAAGACCCCGAGATATGGGAGGATGACTGCATGGCATTCTCTCCTCAGAAATAGATTTCATTTGCGGAAATGATGCGAAATTCCTGAAATTTATGCCCAAAAGCATGAACCATGATCCAGTTTTTTTAGATAAATAGTCATTCACATTCTGTTTGTTCATTTTGTTCACGTGCACCTGTGGTAAGAATTTTACCTAAAAAGCAGCTCAGTTAGCCAGCATAGTGTAATGGCATCATTTTGGGCATTTCGCATAATAAGCATAAGTGAAATGCACGAAATTACACAAGACCACACCGGCGTAGTTTACATTTTTCTGGGTTCACTTAAAACTACTAAAATGTACCTGTTATAGTTAGGTAAACTAACCATAGATGGCGCCCCTCTCATACCCAGCTTATGAACATATATATGACATCACTCATAACATGTTAAATGATATCCCTCATGACGTCTCAAGTGACATCCATGACATCACTGAAGACAGTATCCGGAGGTACCAATAATCTGCCTTTGGCGTAAACAGTGGGGGTTATCTGCATGAGGGTGTCCAATGCCCTGTAAGCGACCAAACCACACTGCACATAGCCTACGGTCTATGGATAACCTTCCTCAGACCTATGGCCCGGCACATTGTCCAGACCACCGCGGGCTGCCCACCACGCCTGGCCTTCAGTAAAAAGTAAGTGAAGAGTCAAGGACTCGCTCACAATCGAAAAGTCAGCCATCTTTTTAGTTTGTGCACCTTTCAAAACATCTGAAGGCTCCCTGATGCATGAAGTCTCAAAAATGCCCTACATTTAGACATGTTAGGTGGTTAACTAGCAGAGCGTTGGCCTTAGAAGAAATGCAGCTGGCCATCAAAGGGATAGGATAGGGGAAGACTCCTAGCACTGACGGATTGCTCTGTGAGACTTACTCTACATTCAGCATGCAATTGACACATTGCCTACTGCAAGTGCACAAAGTAGCCCCTGAAAAGGGTCCGCTACCACAGTCCATGAGAGAGGCATCACTGGTGGTGCCTCCATAGTAGGGCAGAGACTCCCTCAATGCAAGCTTGTAATGCCCGTTGTCCATTTTGATCTTAGATTATAAAGTGCTGGGCAAAATACTAGCTACCGGATGGTCCCGGTGGTACAAACAATAATAGACCCAGATCAGAACAGGTTTATACCTGGTGGAAACACCTTTTTAAATATACAGTGTGTATTAATGGTTATGGACTAGTCAAGGTTGCCCGGGGTCCACTCGTGGGCTCCCTCTCTAGATATAGAGATAGCCTTTGACACTCTGTGCTGGCCATATCTTTTACGGGTGCTTCGCAAGGTGGGTTTGGGCCACGGAATTCTGTGTTGGGTGACGCTTCTATACTCCTTCCCATTGGCAAGAGTTTGTACGCATAAAACGATATATGACCCCATCAGGATACCGAGGGGCACCTGACAGGGATGCCCCCTCTCTCCTATCCTATTTGCTTCAGCACTGGAGCCATTGGCTGCAAACTAACAGCCCCTATTACGGGAGTCAAGGTGGCAGGGATCTCCCTATGTGCTGACCATACCCTAATTTTTATGTGTAACAACAGGAATAATTTACCGCAATTGATGGGCTTGCTGAATGAGTTCAGCAGTATATCAGGCGTACATATAAACTGGGACAAATCCTGTTTATTCCCCTGGGGTTAAAATACCACTATAGATTCGATTTCAGCTACCTGCTACAGCTTTGAGGTTGAACTGTGATTTCATTAGATATCTGCGGATAAACATTTTTCTTCTTGAAAAGGACCTTGTAGATGGCAATCTTGTACGAGAGCTGACCTCAATAAGACAGTCAATGGTGTTCTGGTATGCGCGGCCGCCGTCACCTATGGGCGAAATTGCCCTCTTCAAGATATTAGTACTTTCCCGCCTTTTGTATTTTTTTTGCGGTGCTCCCAGTAATTCTTAAACGGGAGTTCTTTTTAGGACCTATGGTTGGAATTTGTAACCCTGATGTGGGGTACGGGCAGGCGCAGGGTGGCAATATCAAAGCTGTAGGCCTCCTTGGTGGATGGAGATTTGAGTGTTCCAAAATATGAATCATATTCTGTGGCTGTTCACTTACAGTGGCTGATGTGATGGCTGAGCTAAAACTGCAGTGTGGAACCGAACAACACCCCTTGGGTATTCGGGTTCACAATGTGTTATTATGGCTCATGGGATCAAGAACAGGAAGAGGAGCACATAATGGGAATATGCTAATGAGAATGGCCAAGTGATGCTGGGTGCAAGAGGTAGACCAACCCCTTAAACCCCAGAGGTCCTTATGTGGGCATTACCAGGATGTGCGAAGATAAAAACTACACATAATGGGACCTCAAGCGCGGCGGCTGGGCTCGTGATATTGGGAGACTTAATCAAGAACGAGGTGGTATGTCCTTTTGATAATTTAATGGAGGTATAGGAACTGGATCCCGGGGCTTTCTCCCATATACAGCAACGGTCCGCCAATTTTCCAAGGTAATCCACATTACCTCATCGTCCCCTCCCTCGCTTCCCTTCATTACAACATTGACTCATTCCTGCCCCACCAGACACCCATATCACGTGATTTTGTCTCCCCAATAAACCCTTCTCCCTCCTTCTTCCTGTAACTACCACGTAACGCGACACAACACCAATGAATGGTTGGCCTGGACCACCTAGGAGGGATGTAATGAATAGAAGCGAGGGAAGACGACTCAGAGTAATGCAGTTATCAGTAAGTAATTGAAGCATGCCCCACTGAAGGCCTCTCCTCTGCTCCAGACTCTCTTACCACATCGGCATGACAGGCGGGCAGTTTCGAGCCTCTACCTTGCTTTGCAACATTGTGGGAGGACACGATTTGCCTCATTAAAGAATGGCTGGAGTTACAGACCCAAAGAGCACTTTCAGTAAAGGAGTGGGGGATATCCCTGCAGAATACCAAAGGTGTTTCCAGAAACCCAAGATTGAGATGCATGCAGTTACCCAGCCCCACACTTATCTGTCAGCTAAAAGGACAGGGCGCGTGTACCCTGGAGCTCTGAACCTTTCCCTGAAGTGCACGGGGAAGAGGCACATTTGTTCCACATGACATGGCAGTGTTCAGACATTATTAGATACTGGGGTGAGGTGTTAGCTAATATGTCAGACATCGCTGGCCGACTCATACCTAAGGAGCTCCTTCAATGTATATTTGGCAGGGCACAAGTCCTAAAAAAAGAAGTGGGGGGATGCTGACGTCATGACAGGAAGTGACATCATGAAAGGTGGCTTACACCATCAGATTCATTGCCTCCCCTCCCTCACCCCTCAGATGCGATTGCATCAGTGAAGCCAGCGTGTGAGCAGCATTCTGGCTGGGCTCCGATCTCGCCCCAGAGAGGCCAAAGAGAGAATGTGTGGCTCCATTTGCTCCAGTTATCAAGCTCCCGGTAAAATAAGTGGGGGGGGCGCCGTCCACCCGTGTTTGTACCCCGACTCGAGGGTTCTCAGTGCATATGAAAGCAGCGCTCAAGAAAGTGATAGAGCATGCCTGTAAGATTGTCCACCTAGCTCTGGTACTTGCAAAAAGACAGATTGCAAGGTCCTTAAAATCCTCCTCAGCGCCGCTGGTGGCTCAGAGAAAAGTAAAAGTAGGTTCCCGCCCAACTGGAGGCGCAGTCCACCACGTGCATCACAAACACTAGAGAAGGGTACTGTGTGAGAATGGGATGCGTGTATGGAAGACAGATGAGCGTCCATCTTGAAGTCGAAGTTGTGTTGCTTTGTATGGCTGTCCAGTCCAGGGTGTACACTCCGGGTTTTGTCTGAAGGCAGCCTATGCCCTCCCCCTCCCACCCAGAGTCCAGTCATGAAGGAAGAATGCAACTTTGTAAAGAGTCATCACGTGGTGGATGTTCATATTTTCTGACAGTGACGTGGATTTCAGTGTTAACCCCCCCTGGGAGGGCCACGGCGAGGAGGGTTGTTTTTCCCCCCACTTTTTTTATTTAGAGGAGAGGGCGTGCAGGTCCGCTCCCCGAGTCATTAGAAGGCCCCAGGGAGCCCCTTCCCTGAGGACAATTTATTTTAATGGGGAGGGGGCATGTGGCCCCCATCCCCTAGCCATCTGAAGGCTCTGGGACTCCATCCCATGGGGCTGATTACATTATTTTCGGGAGGGGGATATGCACCCCCATCTCTGAGCCTCCTGAACACCCTGGAGACATCATCCTCTGGGGCCAGTCACATTATTTTGGGGTGGGGACATGCACCCCCCGCCCCCCATCTCTGAGCCTCCTGAAGACCCTGGAGACTCCATCCTCTGGGGCCAGTCACATTATTTTGGGGAGAGGGACATATACCTCCCATCCCATCTCTGAGCCTCCTGAAGAGCCTGCAGACTCCATCCTTTGGGGCCAGTCACAATATTTTGGGGAGGGAGGGCGCGGCCCTTCTCCCCTTCTCTGGTCAGTAGCAAATTATTTTGGGGGAGGCGACATGGGGCACCAGTCCTGAGCCATGCAGGGGCTTTAAGTACCTCATCCCCTGGGGACTGATGGCATCGGTGTCCAGGGGAAACAATCCCACATGCCACCTCGATTCCTTACCTGCAAGAGGGTGGGCAGGGAAAACTTGAACTCCCTGCCCGTACTTTTGCAAGCAGTGAATATAGGTTCGCTCCCATATAGCAGGAACAGACACAAAAGCTGCTCCCAGCCTGACGGGAGCCAAGCCAACTACCAATGGCACCTGAGATGGGTGCTGGCAGGGAAGACAACAGGGCAGTGGGGCGCCATAGATTTCCCCCCACTGCCCCCGACAGAGGAAATTGCTGTGGGTGTCCTGTCCCCCCCCCAAAAAAAACAATAGCAGTGTGCAGCCTTAACAAAAAACGAAAGGCCAGCTCCCTGGGTGTTGGCTAGTGTAAAAGGTAGGCAGATTTGAATCGATAACCTTTGAGTATTGCCCGGCGTTAGTCGCCTCTCATACCACTCGAAATTATCAAACAAAGAGGCAGGCGCTGGAGACTGGAAGGCAGGAAACAGGAGTTTATTCCGACGGAGCAGAACACATCAAATCAGACAACATGGTATCTTCTCGAGGTGCTCTAACCGCATCTCTGAGGCCTGGCCTCTTATACACAGATTTATGGCTTTATTGCATGAAACACATCTTTGTCAACACTTTGAAGTACGGAAAGACATCCTCGGAATCCCCGCTTCAAGCCCGTTCCCACACACATTTACAGTAGAAGTCCCCACCCCGATCCCAGTAGGTGATGACTGTCGTGCAGCTGGACATTCCGCCAGTTCCCGGAATGTGTGCGGCTGATCGGATCTCATGGGGTGGGGGCTTTGGTCAGTCGTAGATCCTTTGAAGAGGACAGCTTCCTACTGTAGGGGGCAATAAACTGTATCTGCAGGGCCAGTTGGTGGCCTGGGATTGGGCCGGACAATCGGGCACAGAGGAAGGGGGTTCATCAAAGGATGCGTGATCATGAAATGGATGGAGGGAGGTGTTAGCCTTGTACGGGATGTGGCTCTGAGGCAGGGCCGCGCTGAAACGGTGGTTTATGGCCCAAGCATGTGAGAGCGGGGGCTGTCAGGGCGCGGGGGGAATGCTGGCGAGGTCAGAGGGAGAGAGAGAGAGACGCGCTGGCTATCGGCAGTGGGCAGAGAGGCCATGGCATGCAAAATGGCTGCTACTTACGCGCACATATGAGCCTGAAAAGGGACAAGATGACGCCGATTATGTTTACGTCACAATCTAGATTTTAACAGTCCTCCCTTTTCAACATATCTAGCCAGCTTGTCAATTTATGTCTATCCCCATTATATTTCGGATCTCTACTTCATACAAAGCTTTCATGCGTTCAGCTTCAAAGTCCAGAGTCTTAGGGCAGATACAGTTAGCAAAAAGTGAGCACACGGGTGGCAAGCATTGGATACCCAGGCAGAATCCACATATTACGACAATCGGTATCAATACGATCATAAACAACCTCCACCCCCAGTCCTTTACAGCACTCCAGAGCCAACTCCCAAGCGACCATTCTTCTTGTTCCTGATGAACTTCTGAGGAAAGTCTGTGGAGGTGTTCAATGGATTTGTAGACTGAGGGCGAATTGTCCGGTATGTAGGTGCAGCAGCTGGACCCAATGTTACGGCATGCTCCTCCACGATCCGCTAGAACCACATCTAGAACAAGGCGGTTCTGAAGAGCCACCAGGCGGACCGCCTGAAGCTCGGCTGTATTGTTTGTGAGGATGCCAGCTGTAATGTTCATTGTCGTTTCAACTGCCTGGGTCAAATGTCGGATGGCACGGCTGTTCGCCATCGGACCCCAGAGTGGAACAAGTCCCTTCATTGCGTCCAGAAACTGTGCTCCGGTGGAGTCGGCTTGCTCAATGTCTTTTGCTCGTTTTTGTCGGTGATGGTTTGCTGGAGTCACATAGGTCGGGGGAAGGATGAAGGCAATGTAACAGGTACCTCCCCAGCCCTTGGGGAGCCAGGTGTAGGCTTTCGTACCACAAACAAAGTACATGTTCAGAGAGGTAACAAAAGAGAGTGGATCAGCTGAGTCCAAAGTTCTGGTGATGCGGCAAGCTCTGTGGCCCACCAACTGTGTCCCAAGGCCTTCGATGCATACAAGGCCCGAGACATTGATGACAGATAGGGCCACAGTCAGGGTTGCAGCTGTTCGTTTCCGGAGGTAGGAGAAGGTGGGTCTGGCTGGGTTGTTGAACACCTGCATTTCAATCCGTTCCTTGGCAGGGATGTCCATGTGAATAGAGGTGTTGGATGTCAGAGGGCAAAAGGGAGCAGCAGTTCTTCCTGTTTTGTTCTGCCAGACCCCATGATAAAAGTGTGCCACAGTTCTGCTGGAAGTGGCATTATCCCTGTAACTCTCTTGCAAGAGGATCAGCCAAGCAAGGCAGGAACCATGAACGGAGAAAGGTGAAGGGATGAAGGGGAAGGAATGTCCAGTGACATGGGGTAACAACCCACAGATCCAGCAATTTGTGGCATTGGTGGCAAGGTTGTGTTGGTGCAGCAACTGCACGAAAGAGTTGTTCCAAAACTCCTTACGTCTTTCTCGGAGTTGAGGTGAAAGAGAGACCAGGTAGTGTTCTTTCATGGTGGTAGGCTGTGCAGTAGTTAGAAATGTCTTATGAGCTGGTGCACTCTCTTCCACGATCCAGAGGGTGGTCATGAGGAGGAGGCAAAAGAGAAGGGTGATAAAGAGGGCAATAGTCTTTGAGCTGTGTATTTTGTCAGTCTTTGGGTTTCTGTAGTGGGTCTTCAAATGTCCGGTTGCTTCCATCACCTTCGTTTCGGGTGCTTCCATCATCTTCGTATCAGGCGCTTCCATCATCTTCAAGGGGCTCGGTAGCGGGCAGAACCACAAACTTCATTTGGCTTCTCTCCTGGCAGCCTTAGTAGTGTTAGGCCACCGCTCTGAGAATTGTAACTTAGTCAGTGGTCTGCTTAGCCGAAGCTCCCTCCTTTCGTCGCAGGTTATACCCTTCTCTGGATGGCACAGTGGGATCGGGGAATTCTGCCAGTTCAAGTGTCTCTGTATCAGGGTAACAGCTCAGGGATGGTCGGTCTTTGTTCAGGAGCTCTTCTTGTGTGGCCACGTCTTCGGTCGTTGTCAGGGTTGAGGAGATCTTCTTGCAGTGGTGTGCATGCAGCCAATTTCGCTTCCCTTCCACTCGAAGAGCTGTTCGGGTGGTGATCAAAACTTGCCAGGGGCCCGTCCACCGGGGTTCCAGACTCTTTGCACGCTGGAGGAAGTTTCGGACTAATATATAGTCACCGGGTTGGATGTTATGTCCGGGGCCCCTGGAAGCATCAGGGATGGCCTGCAGCACCTGTTGATGGATAATAGACAGCGTTTTAGTCAGGTTGTACAAATAGTGAGACATTAGGACATCCGGGACGTCGTGAATGGATGTCGGTTTCGGTGCAGACCAAATGCTCATAGGACGGCCGAAAACGACCTCGTAAGAGGTCAAATGGTGTTTGGTGGGGTTGGAGCGCATTGATAGCAATGCCAGTGGGGGAGCGTCTGGCCGTTTCAGTCCTGTGGTAGCCACTATCTTAGCTAGTTTGAGCTTCAGCGTGGCATTATGTCGCTCAACCAGTCCAGCAGATTGGGGTGGAAGACTGCGTGAAATTTCTGTTTTACACCCAACCCCTTCAAGATGAGTTGGATAACCTCGGCTACGAAGTGGGGGCCATTGTCACTCCACAAAATTCGACAAAGGCCGTAGCGAGGGAAGAATTCTTTCAGTAATACCTTTGCAGTGGCAATGGCAGTGTTGTCGCGAGTTGGATAGGCTTCCACCCACTTGCTAAATGCGCACACGACAACAAGTACATACTTCAGACCTTGGCATCTTTCTAGCTAGATGTAGTCCATCTGTAGGACTTCAAATGGATGACCCCAAACCCTCCCTGGGGTACTACAGTTCCTTTCCCGGGGTTGTGCTGCAGGCATATCAGACATTGTTGGACCAGACGTTTAGCTGAGTCTGTAATCTTGTCATTGTGCCAAACTTTGGATACAAGTTCGGCCATAGGGGCAGATGCTATGTGTGCAAGGGAGTGTGCCATGGTCAGTATGGGGATCAGGTACGAATTGGGTAGCAACCATTTGTTCGTGTCTTTTGTCCGCCAGCAGCCTTCATCGTCTTTCAATCCCACCCGTGCCCATTCAGTCAATTCGTGTGGTGAGCTGGCCATCTGGATGTCCCTAATAGTTTCCCTAGCGTCCGTCCATTTTTCTGCTTGTGACCTGGTCACGTACATGCGTGTCGTCGTCCTATTCTCGGCTATGGTCCGGGCAGTGATGTCGGCCAGTGCATTCCCCTGAACAATGATGTCTGTCACCTTTTTGTGTGCCTGGCATTTGATTACTGCAAGTTGCTTGGGAAGGAGGACTGCTTCAGTCAGGGCGGAGACTAGATCTCCGTGTAGGATGGGTGTGCTGTGTGAGGTCAGGAATCCCCTCTCCTTTCACAAGAGCCCGAAATGATAATGATGAACCACCCCGAAGGCGGTCTGGCTGTCGGTGTAAATATTTGCTGTTGTCCCTGCTGCTAGGATACATGCTCGTGTGAGGGCAATCAGTTCCGCTGCCTGTGCAGATCGTTGTGTGATGCGGGCGGTCTCAACTACAGTTCGGGCTGTGGTAACTGCATAAGCAGCTGAGGTGGTGCCGTCGGGGAGTTTGATGCAAGAGCCGTCCACCCACAGCTCTCCGTCAGGGTCTGGGAAGGCAGTGTCTCGGAGGTCAACCCTACTCCTAGTCTGTTCGTCCGTGAGGGTCACACAGTCATGTATAGGGGACACATTGGGGTCGTTCTCAGGTAGGGGCAACAGAGTGGCTGGATTCACCGTGGTGCATCTTTTCAGTCTGATGTGGGGTGCAAGCCGAGTCAGTTCGTACCCAGTCAGTCGTGCACTAGTCAGATGTTGCGTCTTAGTCTGGTTCAGGAGGGTGTCAACCGCATGGGGCACTAACACCGTGAGGGAGTTCAAGAGCGCGATCCCCTCACTTTGTCGGATAGAGACAGCAGCGGCAGCTACAGCTCGAAGGCAGGCAGGCAAAGCTCTGGCTACGGGGTCAAGAGTGGCAGAGAAGCAGGCACATGGGCGTTGCTTGGGGCCAATGGACTGGGTCAGGACAGACAAAGCGCACCCCTCCCTTTCGTGAGTGTAGAGGGAGAAGGGTTTTGTGTGATTGGGGGTTCCAAGGACAGGGGCTAAATAAAGGGCATCTCGTAGTTCTTTGAAGGAGGATTGGCATTCAGGGGTCCAAGGGAGCGGGAAGGGGACATCTTTAGCCAGCAGGGAAAGTGGTGGTTTCACAATGAGGCTGAAATTTGGCAACCACTGTCGACAAAAGGAGGTGAGACCTACCAAGGAGCGGACTTGTTTCTGGGTCTTAGGGACAGGGGTTTCTAGAATGGTCTGAATTCGGTCGGGTGTAAGTTTTCTCCTGTCTTTGGACAAGAGATGGCCTAGGTAAGTGACCTGGGGTTGTCAGAATTGCAACTTCTTCTTGGAGACCTTGTGGCCATTTTCCGCGAGGAAGTGTAGGAGTTGGATGGTGGCTGTAACTGCAAGTGGAGTGGTGTCAGCTGCCAAAAGGATATCATCGACGTACTGAATCAACGCCACTCCATCTGGTAACTGGACTGCGTCCAGTTGTCTCTTGAGGGCCTGGCTATAGATGCTGGGACTTTCAGTGTAGCTTTGGGGTGCTCCACAGAATCTATATCAGCGGGCTTTTAAGGTGAAGCCGAAGAGGTATCGGCTGTCTGGGTGGATGGGGATAGAGAAGAATGTGTTCTTGAGTAAGCATGGGCGGAAAATCCGTTCCGCTCGCGGATTTTGCGGATTTTCGGTAAATTCGCAATCCGCGAACGCTCGCGAATTTACCGAAAATCCGCAAATTCGCACACAGCGGATTTTTTTTTCTTGGTGATACAATTTTGCGGCGCGCGGCGTTCACTTACCGTCATTCAGCGTTTGCCGAGTTGTTTTTCTCAATATTTTGTGAGTGCTGCGCCATTTTGGATCTTGCTGCGAGATCCCGCGGGAGTTTGGCGACCGCGATTACGTCATCGCGCTCGCCACCTTGCACAGCGAGAGTTTGTCAATGCGAGTACGCCGTTATCACGTATCGCGAGAGTTCGCAATCGCGAACCCGTACATGCGGCGGGCAGCAACAATCTCGCACTCGCGAAAATACAAAATTTGCAATTCTGCACAAGAAATCCACCAGCAAGTAGCATAAACCTTCTGAAAATGATGATTTTTATCAGAATAACTCCTCAAGTTGACATTTGCCTGCACTTTTTTTGCAAGGAGTCCATTTTTGGGGGGGGAGGAAGCAAGTGCCCCACAGTCTCCAACTTCCTGTTCCTGTCCAGCAGGCTCCTCCCAGTGCTTTCTTCATGTGCTGGTCACTTTCATTCGGATTCTTCACCTGGAAGGATTACTTTTTGTGGATGCTGCTGGATATTTGGATTTGAGGCCTTTTTGACTTTCTTTGGATCACTTTTGGATTAGAAATTTCACAAGTAAGTTTGTTTGGGGCATTACCGTTGCTGCAACTACAATTTTGGAATTTTCGGATTTTTGGGCTGTTGTTGGGGCCTTTTGCCCAGGGGTACTCAGTGGTGGGTGGACTGAGTCTTTCTGTGGGGTCTCTTTAATAAAAACATCATGGAGGGCCTGGATGGCTTGGGATTGTGCTGATTTTTCTGTGATTTTCGTTTTTTTGGGCTGTTGTTGTGGCCTTTTCAGCAGGGGTAGTGAGTGGTGCATGTGCCTAGTCTTTCTGTGGGGTGTCTTGAATTTAAACATCATGGAGGGCCTGGATGGCATGGGATTGTGCAGATTTTTCTGTGTTTTTTGATTTTTTGGGGTGTTCATGGGGACAGGCCATGTAGGTGGGGGCCATTTTGAGTGCTGCTACAGGCCCTGGCCATGTGCTGGGAGGGAGGGGGCCATTTCGAATGCAGGCAGTGTTCTTAGGTCTGCAACCATTTTGCCTAGCTTACAACCTTTATGCCCAGGGGTAGTGAGTGGTGCATAGGCCTAGTCTTTCTGTGGGGTGTCTTGAATTTAAACATCATGGAGGGCTTGGGATTGTGCTGATTTTTCTGTGATTTTCGTTTTTTTGGGCTGTTGATGTGGCCTTTTCACCAGGGGTAGTGAGTGGTGCATGTGCCTAGTCTTTCTGTGGGGTGTTTTGAATTTACTGCACTGTAAATGGGGGGGCAGGATGCACACCTCTTAGTCCGATTTCTCAAAATTATTTCTTTTTCTCTGATGCTTGCGTGCTGATTGGGTGTAGTGCCATGCCCTACAGGCACTAATGTTACAACTTCACTGTAATGGGGGCTACATCTAGCCCCGAACAAACGCACTGCTGAATGTGCACAATTGCGTAATTATTAATTGACTTTTACAACGTTCATCCATTTTACTCCGTAATTTTCAAGTTTATCATCCTTATTCTTTTATGTTTAAATTCGAGTCCACACGCTAAAATGTATATGCTATTTCCGAGTTTTTACTGTTCAACCTTGTCTATCCAGACTTTTAGAATGAGCAGGACAAATGCATAGATTCATTTCAGGCAGTGTTTATTCTAAAAATACCCAATGCATTTCGGGCTCAACGCCCTTCTTCGGGGGTCTCTGTGAACAGATAAAAATAACCACAATCACACATTGCGTTATCCACTTCATTATAACATTACCAACTGCTGACCCTATTCGATTCAAACTATTGCACAATTACAAAAACATTTATACATTTGAGAAGCTTTTCGTCACAGAACTATGTTAAACGAGTGTCCCTGAGTATCAAGCGTTTTCATTAATTTATTCCTCCCTGTTTAAATTCTTAGCGCATTGCCATTATTCGAACAGTTGAAACCTCCCCGTGGTGCAGTTCATTACCTTAAGTTTTACGAGTGATGTAAACATCCACATTGCCCCTGTTCCTTCCGTTCAAGTCTCACACAAATGCCTTTCTAATTTTCCCTAATAATTTCTCACTGATGTGCCCATCCAGGATCTTCCATTATTCAAAACAAAACCTTCTGCATGCGCCCTTTTCTTAAATGGTAAACCGTGTTCAGACCGCCGTAGCTTGTCTCTTGTGTTTACTTCTATTCAGTTATTTTCAGTGATTATAAAACATTTTCACCTCTCTCTGTACCCACCCCTCTGCTATTAGTGTTATTTCGCCAAACCATGCAATGCGCTCTACTTGTCACGTACCTGCCTGATGTTATTAAAAACCACACGTTCTTCCGTTTCAGCTTCCCATTCACCTCCCTCCCCGGAACCTCTCTTATCAGCTCCTGGCTTCAACCTCCCAATTAAGCTCCCAATTCAAATTTCCCGCCCTCCCGATGTCACTCGTTAGGTTATACGCATGAAACACTACTGTTCCCATGATGCATTTCAAATGAGTGTAACTGTTCAGTGCAAATCACGGTAATGTCACCGAGTGTCAAACAATGGTATGCCAAGTTATACACAATACGTAAAATTCAATGTCATGTTCATCTAAAACAGTCTTTGAGCGTTGTTGACACTGTCCTTAGCGAACCACATCGATGTTCCTGGCGCGCAGACTCGTTTTCGTTACCATCGTTTCTTCTTTTTTCTTAGTCTTCATCCTTGGGTGCTATCCTGGTTTAGGGCATTTTTTGGTTAACTGCACTGTAAATGGGGGGGCAGGATGCACACCTCTTAGTCCGATTTCTCAAAATTATTTCTTTTTCTCTGATGCTTGCGTGCTGATTGGGTGTAGTGCCATGCCCTACAGGCACTAATGTTACAACTTCACTGTAATGGGGGCTACATCTAGCCCCGAACAAACGCACTGCTGAATGTGCACAATTGCGTAATTATTAATTGACTTTTACAACGTTCATCCATTTTACTCCGTAATTTTCAAGTTTATCATCCTTATTCTTTTATGTTTAAATTCGAGTCCACACGCTAAAATGTATATGCTATTTCCGAGTTTTTACTGTTCAACCTTGTCTATCCAGACTTTTAGAATGAGCAGGACAAATGCATAGATTCATTTCAGGCAGTGTTTATTCTAAAAATACCCAATGCATTTCGGGCTCAACGCCCTTCTTCGGGGGTCTCTGTGAACAGATAAAAATAACCACAATCACACATTGCGTTATCCACTTCATTATAACATTACCAACTGCTGACCCTATTCGATTCAAACTATTGCACAATTACAAAAACATTTATACATTTGAGAAGCTTTTCGTCACAGAACTATGTTAAACGAGTGTCCCTGAGTATCAAGCGTTTTCATTAATTTATTCCTCCCTGTTTAAATTCTTAGCGCATTGCCATTATTCGAACAGTTGAAACCTCCCCGTGGTGCAGTTCATTACCTTAAGTTTTACGAGTGATGTAAACATCCACATTGCCCCTGTTCCTTCCGTTCAAGTCTCACACAAATGCCTTTCTAATTTTCCCTAATAATTTCTCACTGATGTGCCCATCCAGGATCTTCCATTATTCAAAACAAAACCTTCTGCATGCGCCCTTTTCTTAAATGGTAAACCGTGTTCAGACCGCCGTAGCTTGTCTCTTGTGTTTACTTCTATTCAGTTATTTTCAGTGATTATAAAACATTTTCACCTCTCTCTGTACCCACCCCTCTGCTATTAGTGTTATTTCGCCAAACCATGCAATGCGCTCTACTTGTCACGTACCTGCCTGATGTTATTAAAAACCACACGTTCTTCCGTTTCAGCTTCCCATTCACCTCCCTCCCCGGAACCTCTCTTATCGGCTCCTGGCTTCAACCTCCCAATTAAGCTCCCAATTCAAATTTCCCGCCCTCCCGATGTCACTCGTTAGGTTATACGCATGAAACACTACTGTTCCCATGATGCATTTCAAATGAGTGTAACTGTTCAGTGCAAATCACGGTAATGTCACCGAGTGTCAAACAATGGTATGCTAAGTTATACACAATACGTAAAATTCAATGTCATGTTCATCTAAAACAGTCTTTGAGCGTTGTTGACACTGTCCTTAGCGAACCACATCGATGTTCCTGGCGCGCAGACTCGTTTTCGTTACCATCGTTTCTTCTTTTTTCTTAGTCTTCATCCTTGGGTGCTATCCTGGTTTAGGGCATTTTTTGGTTAACTGCACTGTAAATGGGGGGCAGGATGCACACCTCTTAGTCCGATTTCTCAAAATTATTTCTTTTTCTCTGATGCTTGCGTGCTGATTGGGTGTAGTGCCATGCCCTACAGGCACTAATGTTACAACTTCACTGTAATGGGGGCTACATCTAGCCCCGAACAAACGCACTGCTGAATGTGCACAATTGCGTAATTATTAATTGACTTTTACAACGTTCATCCATTTTACTCCGTAATTTTCAAGTTTATCATCCTTATTCTTTTATGTTTAAATTCGAGTCCACACGCTAAAATGTATATGCTATTTCCGAGTTTTTACTGTTCAACCTTGTCTATCCAGACTTTTAGAATGAGCAGGACAAATGCATAGATTCATTTCAGGCAGTGTTTATTCTAAAAATACCCAATGCATTTCGGGCTCAACGCCCTTCTTCGGGGGTCTCTGTGAACAGATAAAAATAACCACAATCACACATTGCGTTATCCACTTCATTATAACATTACCAACTGCTGACCCTATTCGATTCAAACTATTGCACAATTACAAAAACATTTATACATTTGAGAAGCTTTTCGTCACAGAACTATGTTAAACGAGTGTCCCTGAGTATCAAGCGTTTTCATTAATTTATTCCTCCCTGTTTAAATTCTTAGCGCATTGCCATTATTCGAACAGTTGAAACCTCCCCGTGGTGCAGTTCATTACCTTAAGTTTTACGAGTGATGTAAACATCCACATTGCCCCTGTTCCTTCCGTTCAAGTCTCACACAAATGCCTTTCTAATTTTCCCTAATAATTTCTCACTGATGTGCCCATCCAGGATCTTCCATTATTCAAAACAAAACCTTCTGCATGCGCCCTTTTCTTAAATGGTAAACCGTGTTCAGACCGCCGTAGCTTGTCTCTTGTGTTTACTTCTATTCAGTTATTTTCAGTGATTATAAAACATTTTCACCTCTCTCTGTACCCACCCCTCTGCTATTAGTGTTATTTCGCCAAACCATGCAATGCGCTCTACTTGTCACGTACCTGCCTGATGTTATTAAAAACCACACGTTCTTCCGTTTCAGCTTCCCATTCACCTCCCTCCCCGGAACCTCTCTTATCAGCTCCTGGCTTCAACCTCCCAATTAAGCTCCCAATTCAAATTTCCCGCCCTCCCGATGTCACTCGTTAGGTTATACGCATGAAACACTACTGTTCCCATGATGCATTTCAAATGAGTGTAACTGTTCAGTGCAAATCACGGTAATGTCACCGAGTGTCAAACAATGGTATGCCAAGTTATACACAATACGTAAAATTCAATGTCATGTTCATCTAAAACAGTCTTTGAGCGTTGTTGACACTGTCCTTAGCGAACCACATCGATGTTCCTGGCGCGCAGACTCGTTTTCGTTACCATCGTTTCTTCTTTTTTCTTAGTCTTCATCCTTGGGTGCTATCCTGGTTTAGGGCATTTTTTGGTTAACTGCACTGTAAATGGGGGGGCAGGATGCACACCTCTTAGTCCGATTTCTCAAAATTATTTCTTTTTCTCTGATGCTTGCGTGCTGATTGGGTGTAGTGCCATGCCCTACAGGCACTAATGTTACAACTTCACTGTAATTGGGGCTACATCTAGCCCCGAACAAACGCACTGCTGAATGTGCACAATTGCGTAATTATTAATTGACTTTTACAACGTTCATCCATTTTACTCCGTAATTTTCAAGTTTATCATCCTTATTCTTTTATGTTTAAATTCGAGTCCACACGCTAAAATGTATATGCTATTTCCGAGTTTTTACTGTTCAACCTTGTCTATCCAGACTTTTAGAATGAGCAGGACAAATGCATAGATTCATTTCAGGCAGTGTTTATTCTAAAAATACCCAATGCATTTCGGGCTCAACGCCCTTCTTCGGGGGTCTCTGTGAACAGATAAAAATAACCACAATCACACATTGCGTTATCCACTTCATTATAACATTACCAACTGCTGACCCTATTCGATTCAAACTATTGCACAATTACAAAAACATTTATACATTTGAGAAGCTTTTCGTCACAGAACTATGTTAAACGAGTGTCCCTGAGTATCAAGCGTTTTCATTAATTTATTCCTCCCTGTTTAAATTCTTAGCGCATTGCCATTATTCGAACAGTTGAAACCTCCCCGTGGTGCAGTTCATTACCTTAAGTTTTACGAGTGATGTAAACATCCACATTGCCCCTGTTCCTTCCGTTCAAGTCTCACACAAATGCCTTTCTAATTTTCCCTAATAATTTCTCACTGATGTGCCCATCCAGGATCTTCCATTATTCAAAACAAAACCTTCTGCATGGGCCTAGTCTTTCTGTGGGCTGTCTTGAACTTAAACATCATGGAGGGCATGGTTGGATTGGGATTGTGCTGATTTTTCAGTGATTTTCGTTTTTTGGGGCTGTACTTGTGGCCTTTTCACCAGGGGTATTTGAGTCTAGCATGGGCCTAGTCTTTCTGTGGGGTGTTTTGAATTTAAACATCATGGAGGGCTTGGGATTGTGCAGATTTTTCTGTGATTTTCTTTTTTTTGGGCTGTTGTTGTGGCCTTTTCACCAGGGGTACTGAGTGGTGCATGTGCCTAGTCTTTCTGTGGGGTGTCTTGAATTTAAACATCATGGATGGCATGGGATTGTGCTGATTTTTCTGTGTTTTTCGATTTTTTTGGGGTGTATAACTGAACTGATGTTCCTCTGTCTTCCATTGCTTTTAGGTGCATAGGACTCAAGAGAACCACCAGTGCCAGGAAGAAGTCCTGCAGCGGTGTGTGTGTGCACTGCGCAGCATAACGTCATGCGACGTCACGTCTGGCCACAGACAACTCTGCAACTCGTGCAACTGCGGCCTGCTGTTCTGACCTGCTCTGAAGAAGATGGCCCCAAAAAAAGTTCCCCGTAGCTCCTCTAGCAAGAAAGTTGCCAGTAAGGAGCAGAAGAAGCAAGTTACCAAGGAGACTGGTGTGCCGCCCGCCACGTTTTTTGGGAGTAAAAAATAAAGTACGCCTGCAGCAGCAGCGGGATCTGCTGGGGACCAAGCTGGGAGCAGCACCCCCGCTCCATTGGGCTCAGTGCCACCACCACCACCACGCCAACTTAAGTCCAAGCCCTTGAGTGCTGCAGAGGCACTTAGTCTAGTTGTTCAATCACCATCGACCAGTGATGTTGGCTCATCGCAAGAAAGTAGCAGCAATGTCCCTGAATCAACACAGGTTGTTGTAACTCATCTGACGAGTGTTGAACAACCACAGCCGCAACAACAACCACATGTGCAAGTACAAGCCCAAGTACATGTGGAAGGAGAGGCAGCGCAAGGAGATGCGCAAGCAGAGGTGCATGGAGGGTCACAAGTGCCCACAATAGTTGTTCCTCTCGAAGTAGGGGCACATCAGTAAATCGACAATCAAGGCGAGGTATCATTTGAGGAAGCCACTCCTCCTGATGATCATTCATTGTCTTCACACCCCTAGCAAGGAAGAGATCAAGGGTGAGGTCTACATCTTCTTCAAGCACACCTCCTTCTGATGATACGGATCACAATTGGGAACCGATTCAGAAAAGGGGGTGGTGATGAACAGAGTGTCTGAATTAAGCAGACCACTCTTACCCAGTCCAAAGATCAGGGCTTGATCCATCACCGTTATTTATCTCACTGCACCATCCCAGTTCAGAACCTGGCTATATGCAAATCAGTCTGTCCCTGGCCCAGTGCATCATGGGAACAGGGCAGACTAAACTACCAAGCCAATTCATCAACAGAAAGGAGACAAGCTACCGGGGACCGGTTTCTGGCATTTCAGCCTTCTTCGGCCCGGCTTGCTTGAATCCTGATGGAGCAACAATTGGGAACCAGCACCACTGCCGTCTGAGAGTGAGGCACACCATGATCTGACAAAGGTACTTAAGCGTAAAAGGAAGGTCGTCAAAAAACTCATAGTTATGGAGTGTGATGAGGCTCAACAAGAAGTGGCGGATACTGCTGCTGATGAAGGCTCTCACGACGACGACCCAGTCATCATAAAGGTCACTGCAGCCCCAGCGGGTATGCAGCAAACAGACTTTTTGACCCTAGCCCGAGAAGCTGCTGAGCGTGATGATGATGTCGACGAGGAGGCAATGGAAACACAACAATCATTGGAGTTAACTAGTACACCAACAGGTACCGCTTCCATATTTCTTCCTTGCCAGAAGGGACCTCCATCCACCTCGACCTCAATTAGTGGTGGTGAAAGTGCACAACGTACCAAAGTTCGGCAATCCACATCCTCCACTTCATCTGGCATTAGCAGCATGACCCCCACCACCAGTATCGCCGCCTCCTCCGGCCCCCACAGACAATTCAAGTCCCCAGCTTGGGACTTCTTTAGTGTTTGCCCAAAAAGGGAAAACTTCGCCATTTGTAAGGTTGCAGTTAGTCGTGGTAAGGTTGGTACCAACTATGGTACCGGAGGCCAGAGAGGTCATCTTAAGAGACAGCACACTGTCCAATGGTTTGCGCACCTACAGGCGATCAAGGAAGCCCGAATTGCACGTAATGAAAACGTTGATGTTTCATCTGATGATGACGAGGAGGAAGAAGACGTGTCAAACACTTCACTTACACCCAGTACCCCTGTCAGCAGCACACCCCATGTGAGCCACACTAAGAGTGTGGGAGAGAGTGAGACACCAATGCGAAAAAGTTCATCAGCGAGCGTAACTGGGTCGAAGAAATCATCATCATCCCGTAAATGCTTGGTCCAGGGCAACATTAAAAAGATGTTGTTTACAGAAGCGCCATATGAACGCAACCACCCACTGACGCGTCTGTATAACACTTAGCTGGCTAAAATGCTAGCTCTGGACATTCTCCCTTTTTCTTTTGTAGAAGGGGTTGGTTTTCTAGAATTAGTGGCAGCGCTCTGCCCTAAATGGAAGGTTCCTAGCCGGTTCTATTTTGCCAGAGTTGCGATTCCAGCACTACATGAAGATGTGCTGGAGGTGATTGGGGCAGCTTTGCAGAAGAGTGCTGTTCACACTATACATCTGACAACAGAAATGTGGACCAGTGGCGCAGGCGCTGATTACATGTGCATCACTGCACACTGGGTCTCTTTTTCAGGGGTTAAAGCAAAGCTAAACGCAGGTGTTGACCCGGACCAAGTTTTTAAAGCTGCTCGGAAACATGCAACACTAGCCATGTTGTGGCTTGGAGAAACGTCACACAGCACAAAACATTTTGGATGAGTTTAACACAAAGGTCCTTAACTGGCTGTCCCCAAAAAAACGCCAGATTGGTTATGTTTCGTCGGATAATGGCGCCAATGTAGTTAAGGCCATGGAGCTGGGTCACTATTTCAGAGTGCCGTGTTTGGCGCACTGTATAAACCTGGTTGTTAAAAAATTCTTGAGTGATAAAGACAGTCCAGCGTGTGAGGTAGTGGACACCTGCCGAAAAATGTGCAACCATTTCAGCCATTCTTTTAAGGCCCGGAAGCATCTAAGGAGCCTGCTACATGAACGTCGAATGCCAGTGAAAGCACTCATCCAGGAGGTGGCAACACGTTGGAACTCAACCTTCTACATGCTTGAGCGTCTGTATGAGCAGTATACGGTACTCGATCACTATTTCTTAAAACAGGGTACAGCTCAGAAGGACCTGAGGATGGATGCGGCACAATGGGAAAAATGTAAAAGCCTGACAGACATGCTTCGTCCTTTTGAGGTCTTCACGCGTGCAGTCAGCAAGGAGGACTGTAATTTGGGAAAAGCTATCCCATTGTTGTACATGCTGGAGCACCAACTGAAGGCGGTGTCTTCTGTGTTTCAAAAAGGTGAAAAAAACCAAGACCCTTTTGTTTTGGCTGAGAAATTATTAGAGCGCCTACAAGGTGATGAACGTCTTAAAATGATCCACTCAGAACAGCATTACATTTGTGCTACTATTCTGCATCCACGCTACAAAAAGGCGCTGGCAGGCCGAGCATTCTTTCCTTTTGATGATGAAGATGTTACAAAGTACAAACGTTGGCTAGCCTTGTCAGCCAAGAGGTTTGAAAGAGAACGGCAGCTCATTGAGGGAAAAGGCAGTACATCAGCATCAGTATCAGCAGGCCATCCCTAGTCAAAACAATCCACTTCTGCACCTGTGGCTGTGGCACAAGTGACCTCTCAGCCGTTAAAGACACCGGCAACAGGATCATCTGCACCAGACACAACAGTAACATTGGATGCTGAAGAGGATTGGCTAACTCTGCTCGGGTTTGGTTCTCAAAAGGTCACAGCAACAGCTAAGCAAAGTGGAGGAACCTTGGAGGACCTTGAGTCAATGGTGCAGGACTATCTGAATGACTCAACAGAGGTCTATGTTAAGGCTGACCCATTGGCGTATTGGCATGGGAAAAAAGAATTGTGGCCACAGCTCTCCAACCTGGCTTTAAACTACTTGTCTTGCCCACTCACAAGCGTGTCTTCTGAACGTGTTTTCAGTGCTGCTGGTGGCATTGTAACTCCCAAACGGAGCCGCCTCTCGCTGAGAAATGTGGAGAGGTTAACAATGATCAAGATGAATCAGCACCTCATACCACCAGATTACAAAGTACGCGAAAGCACGCCGGATGAAGACGAGGTGGACAGCAACGTAGATGAGGGAATTTCTTCTCTGTTAGGTGACACTGAGCTCACCCTGCCTGAATTCGCAGAGTATGATGACGAAGCCTTATTCTTGTTCCTGGACCCTGACACCGAGCCCTGAAAATGAGACAATGAATCAATAACTTTCTTTTTCGTCCTTATTCACTTTTTTTCCTGTGTGTCTGTCTTTCTTTGTTGTGCACAGTTAATATAATTCAAACTTTAATCACCTAATCACAAAAACAAGCCCATCAGCAGAACTGTCTTCACTTGTTTGCTTATTGATTTGAAGGTGCGCAGTCTGCATTCCTCAGGTTCACAAGTTCAGAAGAACATGCTCCTCTATCCTCCTCCTCCAGACTCCTATTTCCCTCAAAGCAGAGGGCTGGATTACGCCCAATGAAGAAAGACTCAGCACTTGTGGGGGTGTTCTACTTCTTTGCGGGTGAGTTGACGGCTCTGGGGCCATTGCTGGGAAGCTCTAATACCGGATAAAAGTGGTTTGGACCAAATCGGAGGCGGAATTTTTTTTGTGTTTTTGCTGACTTGCTTGCCTTTCAGGTGCTCTTTGGGGGAGTTCCGGGTGTTTGTGGGTGAGTTTTGGGGTCTGGGAGCACTGCTGGGACAGTCTAATCTTGATTGCATTTGCTTTTCAGGAAATCCGTGGTGGAAAACGGGAGTTATGGCCTAGCTGCACAGCGCGTTTGGACCGAAGGCCGAGAAATATTGTAAGTATGAGATTTTCCTTTTTGGCTGTTTGGGGGTGTTGTGCTTTTTGGCGGGTGGGTTGGTGGGTCTTGGGGCATTCCTGGGAAGGTCTAATACCGGATAGAAGTGGTTGGGACAAAATCCATGCTGAATTTTTTTTTGCTAGTTCTGACATTTTGCTCAATGTAGTGTTTTCGGGGGCCTGTTTGGGGGGCTTCCTGGTGTTTGTTTTTTGGTTTCAGGGTCTGGGAGCACTGCTGGCTATGGATACCTTAGTTTGCAAGAGGTTTGAAGCAAATCCATGGTGGCAGAGGGGAGTTAGGGCCTAGCTCCAGAGAGCGAGTGGAGTGATTTGGGAAATTGGCAAGAAAATGACTAAGTCCCCAGTTTTGTACTTTTGCTTTTTGGCTGCTTGGGGGTCTTCTACTAGTTTTCTCCTGGGTTGACGGCTCTGGGGCCATTGCTGGGAAGCTCTAATACCCGATAAAAGTGGTTTGGACCAAATCGGAGGCGGAATTCTTTTTGTGTTTTTGCTGACTTGCTTGCCTTTGAGGTGCTCTTTGGGGGGGGTTTCGGGTGTTTGTGGGTGAGTTTTGGGGTCTGGGAGCACTGCTGGGACAGTCTAATCTTGATTGCATTTGCTTTTCAGGAAATCCGTGGTGGAAAACGGGAGTTATGGCCTAGCTGCACAGCGCGTTTGGACCGAAGGCCGAGAAATATTGTAAGTATGAGATTTTCCTTTTTGGCTGTTTGGGGGTGTTGTGCTTTTTGGCGGGTGGGTTGGTGGGTCTTGGGGCATTCCTGGGAAGGTCTAATACCGGATAGAAGTGGTTGGGACAAAATCCATGCTGATTTTTTTTTTTGCTAGTTCTGACATTTTGCTCAATGTAGTGTTTTCCGGGGCCTGTTTGGGGGGCTTCCTGGTGTTTGTTTTTGGGTTTCAGGGTCTGGGAGCACTGCTGGCTATGGATACTTTAGTTTTCAAGAGGTTTGAAGCAAATCCATGGTGGCAGAGGGGAGTTAGGGCCTAGCTCCAGAGAGCGAGCGGAGTGATTTGGGAAATTGGCAAGAGAATGACTAAGTCCCCATTTTTGTACTTTTGCTTTTTGGCTGTTTGGGGGTCTTCTACTAGTTTTCTCCTGGGTTGATGGCTCTGGGGCCATTGCTGGGAAGCTCTAATACCGGATAAAAGTGGTTTGGACCAAATCGGAGGCGGAATTATTTGTGTGTTTTTGCTGACTTGCTTGCCTTTGAGGTGCTCTTTGGGGGGGTTCCGGGTGTTTGTGGGTGAGTTTTGGGGTCTGGGAGCACTGCTGGGACAGTCTAATCTTGATTGCATTTGCTTTTCAGGAAATCCGTGGTGGAAAACGAGAGTTATGGCCTAGCTGCACAGCGCGTTTGGACCGAAGGCCGAGAAATATTGTAAGTATGAGATTTTCCTTTTTGGCTGTTTGGGGGTGTTGTGCTTTTTGGCGGGTGGGTTGGCGGGTCTTGGGGCATTCCTGGGAAGGTATAATACCGGATAGAAGTGGTTGGGACAAAATCCATGCTGAATTTTTTTTTGCCAGTTCTGACATTTTGCTCAATGTAGTGTTTTCGGGGGCCTGTTTGGGGGGCTTCCTGGTGTTTGTTTTTTGGTTTCAGGGTCTGGGAGCACTGCTGGCTATGGATACCTTAGTTTGCAAGAGGTTTGAAGCAAATCCATGGTGGCAGAGGGGAGTTAGGGCCTAGCTCCAGAGAGCGAGTGGAGTGATTTGGGAAATTGGCAAGAAAATGACTAAGTCCCCAGTTTTGTACTTTTGCTTTTTGGCTGCTTGGGGGTCTTCTACTAGTTTTCTCCTGGGTTGACGGCTCTGGGGCCAATGCTGGGAAGCTCTAATACCCGATAAAAGTGGTTTGGACCAAATCGGAAGCGGAATTCTTTTTGTGTTTTTGCTGACTTGCTTGCCTTTGAGGTGCTCTTTGGGGGGGTTTCGGGTGTTTGTGGGTGAGTTTTGGGGTCTGGGAGCACTGCTGGGACAGTCTAATCTTGATTGCATTTGCTTTTCAGGAAATCCGTGGTGGAAAACTGGAGTTATGGACTAGCTGCACAGCGCGTTTGGACCGAAGGCCGAGAAATATTGTAAGTATGAGATTTTCCTTTTTGGCTGTTTGGGGGTGTTGTGCTTTTTGGCGGGTGGGTTGGCGGGTCTTGGGGCATTCCTGGGAAGGTCTAATACCGGATAGAAGTGGTTGGGACAAAATCCATAAGGAAAAGCCTTTTGGCACTTTTTGTAACTTAGGGTTCGTTAGGGTTAGCCCTAGCAGCAGGATTGCATGTGTTTCGGGGTGTTCTAGATTTTTGCAACTGAGTTCTGGGGTCTTAGAGCACTCGTGAGAATGTGTAATTTTGGTTGCAAGTCATTTGAAGAAAATCCATGGTGGGAAAGGGGGGATTTGGCATAGTTAAAGAAAGCCTTTGCCACTATTCTTAACTTAGGGCTTGTTAGGGTTAGCAGTATTTCTATTGCATGTGTTTGGGTGGGGGGGTTTTTGAGTCTTGGAGAGATGCTAGCTATGGATACTTTTGCTTGCTTGCAAGTGGTTTGAATACAATCCATGATGGGTAAGGGGGTATTTGGGCCTACTTTTACTTTCAAAGTACGTTTTGTCACCAGTTTTCTGCTAGGCCTCGTTTTTTGAGATCTGATTGGGGGTCTTCTACATTTTTGCGACTGGCTTTAGTAAGGGTCTGGGTGGGAGCACTGCTGGGAAGGTCTAATTTTGTTCTAAAACACAGTTTACAGTACACCTAGCTTGAAGGGAAAGATCCGCTAAATTAATTTGCCCATACTTATTTATCCTTCAAAAGGTGACTCAGACAGAGTACGCACTTTCAAAAATATTGTACTGTCTATTAGGAAAATCAAAGTGTGACTTTTTGCACTACACAGCGTACATACCTTATATTTATTTATCAGTGGTGTTGTAATATTATATCACTTCCTGTTTTTCGTTCAATAATTACAGGCCGGGTTTCAGTCTGTGCAATGGGAAAAAAGGATGGAGTCAGGCTTCACATTAGCGAGCCGCAATTCAGCATCCGCCAGGCAGGCATTGGACAGGGTGTCTTCTGGTCACCAACATTGAAGGACGAAGCGTCAGCTGGAATGGAGGAGTGCCGCTAATAAGAGGAATTGTTTGCTGCATGCAACTTACTTACCAAATTCAACAGGACAACTACAAAAACATACAGATAAAGTATCCATTGTTTTCTTCTATGAGTGTGACTGCATTTCTTGGATCTCTCTCTGCTTCTAAATTGATCCCTACAGCCATTCTATAGCTTTTACTTCGGCTATTTTTTAAACCTAATTTAATGTAGCCCTGTACTGTCGCATTCTGTCATTCACGGTTGTCGAAAGTACTACTTACTTTTCAGTAACAATGCATTCAGTAGTGCATGCACTTCCTTTATGTCACGTAAAAGATTTATGGTTAGCTTTGTACCCAAAAATTTCTTTATGTTCAATTATTGTTTGTCCATGCTGTGCTTTTTTTTTTCTCTCAACAAAACCTACCCAAAAAGAAACCCCCATTCCCATCCATTTTACAAACCCTAACCCTCTTCCCCCGGGCTGTGTGGTTTTGCTTGATGTGTGACTAAATGACATCACAAATTCCACACACTTGCTGGGGAGGATAAGGTCATAGCAACAGGCTGGTGAAGGAATCCGAGGATATATTCTAGACTTACTCAGCTTCAGTACTATTTCTTGTAGTAGTAGCCAATGTCAAAGAAATCCAACACAAGTACAAGTTATACTTTCAATACTTTACCATTTGTTAGGCTACATTGTGGGACTGTTCTAGTGTACTCAAGTCAAGTCAAGTCAATAAATTTATATAGCGCGCTACATACCCAGAGGGTCTCAAGGCGCTTGCTATATTCTCTATCGTACCGTTGTAATGCTACAGTAAGGACAAACCAGGTTTCATTTTCTTTTTTTCCATAGGCATGCAACTGCCACTGTGTCACACCACTAGTACCACCGCAATTGGGAGGAAATGTCATCCGCCCTGGATTGCCAACCTTAATCGCCATTTCCCATGGAGCCAACCCTGGGCCTAGCCCTACTTTCAAACACAAATTACAGGTAAGATAAGCGTTTGGTTGGAGGTAGTATAATGGAGCCCTCAAGCTCGCCACCCGAAAACACCACCAACTCATCCACGCAACCAAGAAACTGCATTCAAGGAACGACTGGACACAACAGCAAGGAACTCTTCAACATCGTTAAAGAGCTCTCCAACCCCAACGCCGGGAACAATGACATCACCCCTTCTCAAGACCTCTGCAACTCCCTCGCCTCATACTTCCACAACAAGATCGCGGACATACACAACAGCTTCAGCACTCAACCGACGCACGCCACGACCGAACCACAGCCCCCCACCACCACCCTCCGCGCCTGGATCCAGATCAGCACCGAAGACACCGTCCGCACGATGAACTCCATCCACTCCGGATCTCCGACCGACCCCTGCCCTCACCACGTCTTCAACAAGGTCGATGCTGTCATCGCACCCCACTTGCGGGACATCATCAACACCTCCTTCGACACCGCTACCTTCCCGGAGAGCTGGAAGCACGCCGAACTCAGCGCTCTACTAAAGAAGCCATCAGCCGACCCCATCGACCTCAAGAACTACCGCCCCATCTCGCTGCTCCCGTTCCCTGCAAAAGTCATCGAGAAGACCGTCAACAAGCAGCTGGCCGCCTTCCTCAAGACGAACGGATCCCTCGACCTCTCGCAGTCTGGCTTCCGAGCCAACCCAAGCACCGAGACCGCCCTGATCGCAGCCTTCGATGACATCCGAGCACTGCTTGACAACGGAGAAACAGCAGCCCTCATCCTCCTAGACCTCTCCGCGGCCTTCGACACTGTCTGCCACCGTACACTAGTGCAGCGACTCAGCGATGTCGGAATCCAGGAGAAGGCACTGGAGTGGATCATCTCCTTCCTCGCCGTAAGGACACAGAGAGTTCACCTCCCCCTGTTCAGATCTGAAGCTACCGAAGTCATCTGCGGCGTTCCTCAAGGCTCCTCGCTCAGTCCAACCCTCTTCAACGTCTACATGAGCCCCCTCGCAGACATCGCACGCCAGCACAACCTCAACATCATCTCCTATGCCGACGACACCCAGCTGATCCTCTCCCTCACCAACGACCCCGCCACCGCCAGAGCCAACCTTCACGAAGGGATGAAAGAGGTAGCTGAATGGATGATGAACAATCGCCTGAAACTGAACTCGGACAAGACGGAAGTCCTCATCCTGGGATCCTCACCCTCTGCCTGGGATGACTCCTGGTGGCCCCCCGCCCTAGGCAGCGCACCCAAACCAACAGACCATGCACGTAACCTAGGCTTCATCCTGGACTCCTCCCTCTTCATGACCAGACTAGTCAACGCCGTCTCCTCATCGTGCTTCAACATCCTGCGCATGCTACGTAAGATCTTCAGGAACCACCGCCAAACTCCAGAAGATACTTCAGCGGATCCAGAAAACCTCAGCACGACTCATCCTGGACATCCCTCGTCGCAGCCACATCTCCGAACACCTGAGAGACCTGCACTGGCTCCTGGTCAACAAGAGAATCACCTTCTGTCTCCTCACCCACGCTCACAAAGCCCTACACAACCAAGGACCAGGATATCTCAACAGCCGCCTCAACTTCTACGCTCCCAAACGCCAGATTTGATCGAACGCCCACGCCCTCGCCGCCGTCCCCCGCATCCGAAGAGCCACCACAGGGGGACGGTCCTTCTCCTACCTCGCCGCCAAGACATGGAACTCCCTCCCGACCCACCTCCGCCTGACCCAGGACCACCTCGCCTTCAGGAAGCAGCTCAAGACCTGGCTGTTCGAGCAGTAGCGGTCCCCCTCCCCGAGCGCCTTGAGACCCTATGGGTGAGTAGTGCGCTATATAAATGCTTTGATTGATTGATTGATTGATTGATTAGGAGAGACGAGAGATTGACGGTAGTACTACTAAAGTCCTAGGACTATTCAGGAAAACAAACTTACTGTTAAACCCCCACCCACCAGACTCAAAAGCAGTAAAAAACAAGTATGGTCAGATAAAGTTTAAAAAAGTATATTTTTGTAGCCCTAACAAAATAATCTCCCGCAAGACCCTCCCTAACCCCAACGATTGTCCTTCAAACGTGCCAAAAACAACCCAACTCCCAATTCCCACCCCCCAAAAGTCTCTAAAAAAGGGGCAAGGGACACTACGGCAGGGTGCTGTTGACTTTAGCGGCCAGGGTATCATGCTCCTTGCGGAGGCTGGCATGGTCGAAGCGGAGGCCCTCCACCAAGTTCTTATAGCTTAGGACCTCCTGCTCCAGGTAGGACACTCTGAGGCATAAGCGGCGCTGGCGTGCCTTGCAAATCCTGTGGGGGGCAGCTGCTGTCTTTGCTGCTCGGCGGTGACGGTTGGCTTTGGTAGCCCAGCTCTGTACCGCTGGAGCACTGCGCTGGCTGGCAGCCCGTGGGGGCACGGAGGAGGATGCAGCTGTCCCAGTGGATGTTGTTGTTGTACCGGTAGACTGCGTCTCCTCCTCCTCCAGGGCCACCAGCCGCCGATATTCGGCGACAGTGGCATCCAGCCTCCGTTGCCGGGCCATTCGAGCCAGCTCCCTCCTCCTTGATGGTCTGTTGGATTTGGAAGGAGCAACTATATGAAGAAAGAAAGACATAGTCTGTAACCAATGCTCCTTAAGATTAACACAAAATGATTGAGCAGAAAGTTGTGTCACAGTACAAGTAGCACATTGAAAGCACAGTACATAACTATTGAGGACAGTATCTATGTAACCTCCGACTTCTTCATCCTTGCTCTAACATTAGTGGGAGTTTAAGGAACAAATTCTACGAGCACTATGGACTTCCATTACAGTCGACAATGACAGTACACCAGTCTTATTCTTCTTCTACTCTCTTGTTTAGGAAAATTGGTATGTTATCTTATCCAAGCCGGCATAATGCCAGCGCAGTGAACTTGCACCCGAGAAAAACAGACGCACACCATGATGAGTGAGACAGACTTGCGTTACTGTACCGGTCCAGTACATGCAGGTGGTGAAGTTCTTACTTTTCTATTACGGCTGGCACTGAGAATACTCTGTTAAAAGGGCTACTGCTTAATTAATTTAGCTTTCACCCCACAGTGCAAATGAGTACTAGAAAAGGAAAATGAAGAAGCTAAATAATCTGATTATCTATCACTTCACATGGGATGTATTTGATGACATATGGGATGACTTTAGGTGCTTTGCTTATTATTGAGTGAACAGTGATACACCCACACATGAATGACGTACTACTACTAAACTAAAGTTATTAAGAGAGGTAGGGAGTGTCCACCGTAATAAACGGATATATGCTGTGCTTGCAGTTGCAATACAAACTACTGCTACTATTCATGGTAGTATTTGGACAAAATTACAACTTCTTTTCCTTGCCTTTCCTACACTGGAACGGACGTGCGGGTGCGGTGTTACATGCTCTTCAAAGTAACACTTAGTTCATCCAGTGACCGTCTACTCTCTCTAGATACACATATGCTATCTAAGAGTCAGATAGTACCATGATCCAGGCATCCATCCATTCAAAGTATATGCACACATACAGTTTCTGTTTCACCCACCCAGGCTGTTCTCCTTCCACCCATCTTGCTTCATCATTCACCCAGCCATGCACCATACCATATTCTTTCCTTCCCAGCCACCTCGGGGACCAAGCAAACACATATCATTCTTCTTTGCCAGTCATCATTACATTTCTCGTCCTTCCACACTTACTTACACCCTACTTACGCTTTTCGTTCATCCCATCCATCAAGTTCATCTCAGATCTGATTGGGATTCTTCTCGCCAAAAACTTCACAGCTAAGTCGAAGTACATTTAGAGGAGGCTACTACCTGGTTGATTTATAATACACCTGTGCAGAAAGCACACTTCAATCTCAATAAGTAAGGAATATATAGCTTACCTCTGCCCGCCACCACCGTGTTATCCCTCACAGGATTGTCCGGCACTTGCACCGCCTCCTCCCCAGAGTTGTTCCCCTCGTCCAATACCAGCACCTCCGCACTGGCCCCGCCTCCAAATGTTCCACCTACAAAGTACATTTAAGAATGTTAGAATACACCACTCACTACTATATAATATTTGGTCTAGGAGGAAGAAAGAAATGTGAAAAAAACGGAATACAATGTAATAATTTGTGACTGTCTACTCTAAAGTAAAAATGTCCCTTTTTCCAGGGAAGGCTGTTGTCTTGCTGCACCTTTTTGGCACAACTGATGTTGCTTTTTATTTTTAACACGCACCACTTTTTCTCCTAACAGACAGAAGCTTGACTTCTAAGAACACAAGCAGGATCAAGTTCAAACCAGGTGAGAGCTCGGCTCAACCACAAGAAATGTGTCCAATTAATCGTCAGCACTAAGCACTTTTCCATTTTCAGTTAAACGTTTACTTTTTTGACAAACTTGATTTTAATAAATGTGTTTACTTTTAATAAAGCTTTTAAACTTAAATAGACTCTGTGGTTTTTGGTCCTCCAGACTAGAGTGGATGAGCTAAAGGTTTTGGAATTTTTGCAAGCATGAGTCCGTGCCTCTGACATCATTGGGGATCAATCATCGGTGACTTTGGGAGCTAAATTACTCTGCCACACTATCTAGTCAGTAAGGAGATTGGGGGTTCAACTACAAAGTCTGTTATCACTGAGGTATGTGGAAAGTCTAACAGCACCTATTATAATTGATAAGCTAAGCAATGCATTATTCAGTGTCCATAGTTCTGTTTGTGCAGATTTGTCCCTGCAACAGTAGTAGAATGGATTGTCCTACTATCCAAACCAAAAGTAAAGTAGTATCTTATTCTTTCTTGGTGGTCATTCACCTTTTTATTGTTGGCAATTGTCAAAGCATAAACATTTAGAAGACTTGAAAAGACATTATGGACAATCCCAGAGGACTGCACTCAGTGCATAGAGCTATTGCTGACTAGAATGGAGTCCAATGGAATTGCCAAATGTGCAATCTTAGTTAGCTACACAGACAGACTAATAAGAATAATCTAGTAATACCACAGTGAGTCATAGTCGAGGCAGGATAAGAATTTAGATCCAGTCTACAAGAAGATCAAAGACGATTTAGAAAAAATCGAATGAGGAACGCTAGGAAAAAATAAGTACTCTATATTAAAATTAAAACTTACTGGGGCCAGCAAAGGAGCCCTCGCCTGCCCGATCCTGGCCTGCATCCTGAACAGCACCCTCCTCCCCCTCCTGTGTCCTCTTGCCCCTGGGGGGAGCTGATGTACAACATGAAAGAAAGAAAGACCAGAAAACATGGATGATATTTGTCAACCAAATCAAATATTTCAAAAGAACAATAACAAAATATTTTGGAGAAATAGCACATAGACAACTATTCCACTGGATATATTGACCGATCTCATGTGGTCTACTACGTTATTAGTATTGCTTGATATGCAGACCGTCGAATTGGAAACTTCTTATGTAACTCACTAAACAAAGTACTAAAAAGGTTTGCCTAGGATTGGCAGGCAGCAGTCCGCAGCACGCGAAGTGACAGACAAAGTCCATCGTGATTGCAGATCAGCGACAACACTAAAGTTTCCTACTACATTAACCAGTCATTAAATTACTCAAACTATCAATCCACCACCACTATTTCTTCTTATCGCCATGTGTACAAAGGAAGGACTGGACTTGAGTCTGTAGGGGCTGATTTAGAAGCCCCTTGCTGCTCTTTTGCTCCATTGTTGCGTGACTTTTGTGACGCAGCGGCAGAACAAAAGAGGCGCAATGGTGCGGCGTATATTAACAACGTGACGCATATGGGAGATGCATCACGTTGTAAAGCCCTGCGCCATCAGGGGGCGTTCGGCGCAAGGGAGGGCGTTCCTGTGCAGGAACGCATCCTAAAAGTGGCTGAGGGAAATCTACAAGATTTCAATCACTCACTTTAACGACAATGATGCGTGACTCAAACCCTGCGCCTGCTTGAAGCAGACATACAGCTTGACGCAGCATTGGGGAGATAGGGCACCCCAGAGCATTGATGGAGCTGCGCCATCGTTGCGACACAATTCCAGCAATGCCTCGCCTTTACGGCACAGATGCGTAACGCTTTGGTGACGTTTTGGGCCCATGGTGCGCCGCATTGTAAATACGGCGCACCATGGGTGGTGGTGGCGTGGCGCGCAATTACTGGCGCATCCCTGCTACTTTGCAGGGATGCGCCGGTAATTAAAAATCTGAACCTTAGGGGCAGATTTATGTTAACTGGCGCATCCCCAGGGAATGCGGCGCACCATGGTGCAAAAACGGCACTGATGCGTGACACATCTGTGCCGGAAATGTGGTGCATTGCTGGAGTTGCGTCGCAAGCGCGACGCAGCTCCAGCAAGGTTCGGGGGTGCCCCATCTACACAAGGCTGCGTCAAGACCTACGCCTGCTCCAAGCAGGCGCAGGGTTCTGACGCAGCATTGCCCTGAATGTGACTGAGTGAAATCTCATAGATTTCACTCAGCCACTTTCAGGAGGCGTTCCTGCGCAGGAACGCCCCCCCCCCCTCAAATAAAGTGACGCAATTGCGGCGCAAAGAGGCGCAACGGCCTCATAAATCTGCCCCTTAGTGTCTAGCATTACGCAGTTCTTTAAACTACACTCATACATAATTTCACAGGCCAATGAAATGAACACAAAATCGAAAACAAATAAGCATAGTAGCAACACTTCTGAGAAGGAGAGCAGTGCACCTGAAATGCACAGAAGATTTTGAAATATAATTTACCTACAATGTAATCAGCAGCATTATTGCTCTTGGTAGAAAACAAAAATTTGCAAGATAATAACACACAAAGCAGGAGAAAACAGAGTAGTAAAGAAATAGCTACTACTACTCACCAAGCCCGGGGATCTCAAGGCCAAGCAGGTCGAGCAGATCGCGTTCACGGTCCAGGACATCCGTCCAGCGGTGGGTGGCCTGGTTGTAGGTGCGCCGGACCCGAGAGTGGTGGTACATGGCCCGGCACACCTTCTCCCACCGCTTCCGGCGCTCCCGGATCCCATACCCGGTACCGATCCTGCCGCCTGCCATGATGTTCCTGGGGAGGCGGCGCTGAACATAAAAAATTAGTGCGGCCACCTCCTCCGGGCTGAAGATCTCCCGGGGTTCGACTGTCTCCCCCCTCAAACGCCCGCACGGGAGCCGGGCACGGGGTGCGGGACCCTTCCCCTTCTCGGGATGCTTCCCGGCTCCCTTCACCATGGTCTGGGCGGAAAGGATGCTAAATATTGAAGAAAATAGAATAGGGAAGAGAAGAAAAGAAAAGAGTTAAAAAAATGTGTTTAAAATTAACCAAAAGTAGCAGAAAACACAAAAATATAGGGCTAGAAAAATAGAGGGATAGATAATAAGTAAAATAGATTAAAAAAAACTTTAAACAAGCAAAGGATGGCAGAGATTTAGAGAGGATACAAAAAGCATGCCGGGCACGGGGGTGCGGGACCCTTCCCCTTCTCGGGATGCTTCCCGGCTCCCTTCACCATGGTCTGGGCGGAAAGGATGCTAAATATTGAAGAAAATAGAATAGGGAAGAGAAGAAAAGAAAAGAGTTAAAAAAATGTGTTTAAAATTAACCAAAAGTAGCAGAAAACACAAAAATATAGGGCTAGAAAAATAAAGGGATAGATAATAAGTAGAATAGATTAAAAAAAACTTTAAACAAGCAAAGGATGGCAGAGATTTAGAGAGGATACAAAAAGCATGCCCAGAACCATAGCAATGAATGAGAAACAAGATGGCCGCGTCCGTTCACGACCGCGCGGGTAAGTTCGCGCGAGATTTTCCTCGCGAACACACGCGAAATTGTACTAGCGAGCCGCACACTTTGCGAGATTACACTTTGCGCCCGGAAACAGAAATACGTCATGCAAACAAGATGGCCGCTCCCTTGAACGACCGCGAGGGTAACTTCGCGCCTTGCGCTACAAGCGGCTCGCTAAAACGCACAAAACCTTGCGAACTAACACGCCGCAAAAAAACAAATCGCATATTCGCACAAATTCGCGGCTTCCGAATCCGATCTCGCGCAAGTTCGCGCCCCGCGAATCCCGCGAAATTGCAGAAAAACGAGTTTTGCAAAACTGAAAGCACTCAGCAGGTGCAAGAGTTCAAACTCATCATTAGTAACCATTCCCTGTAGTGCTTCCTGACTGGGGCCCCTCCAGAGTTCAGTTGCTAGTTGCAACAATTGTATGACCCTGCTCTGACCCTCACAGCAGGCTCATAGAATAGCTACAAGTAGGCCACAAAGGTCCTGGAAAAAAAAATTGCACTGCAACAGAAAGCAAATTACTGATAAGGAAGCAGGTGCCAGACCTGGAATTTTAAAACAGTGACACATTAATAAACTAACCCCAAATTAATTCATGTCAGTTGAAGCAGGGCAGGTGTGCTTGCTTTTCCCCCCCAGAATCTACAGTGATGATGAACCAGAGGGTGGCATTGATGTAACAGAGGGTGGCATGGGTGAAACAGAGGGTGGCAGTGGTGAAACAGAGGATGCTGGGAACCTGTGATGATGAACCAGACGTAGAAACAACATAGTTGCGACCGTTGCGAGCCGACAAGTAAGTTCGCAATTGCGAACTGGTACCAAACCCTCACGAACCGGCAGAAACCCTTGCGAACAAAAAAAAAAATCCGCAAATTCGCGAGAATTTGCGGATTTTGCGGATTGCGAGTTCGTAAATACGCAAATTCGCGAACGCCAGATTCGCAAAATTCGCCCATGCTTATTCTTGAGGTCGATTACAGTGAAGGTGGTGGCAGTGGAAGGAATCAGAGTCAGTATGGTGGTGATGTCTGAGACTACGGGGTACCGAGGTACAACTACTTTGTGGACCTCTCGCAGGTCGATGATGAAGCGGTACGCTTTCTCATCTCCCTCACCCTGCTTCTTTACAATGGGTAGGATAGGGCTGTTCCAAACATTGCTAACTACTTCCTCTACCACTCCTGCATCTATCAGGGACTGGATAATCTTTACCTATGCCTTCTCGCCTTCGGGCGATATCAGATATTGTGGAAGTTTTGTGAGTATTGCGTCCTGTCGAACAGTTATGTGCACTGGGTCGATCATCATGCGCCCTACGTCCGAGTCAGTTTTGGCCCACAGATATAGAGGTAGGGTGTCGAGTAGGGACAGGTCAGCATTAGTGATGGAAAACATGCGTCGTGCGGGATAAAGTCTGAGCAGAGTCGGGTTGTCGTACAAAAAGACTCGAACTCCGTCTTGCGAACACCTAATAGTAGCTCGGAAATGCTTCAATAAGTCAAGTCCCATAATGGCATCGGGGGTGTTGGATGAGAGCAAAAACGTTGTGTCAGTGGTGTTATTTTCTAAGTCAAAGGAGATTGGTGTGGACAAGGGATTAGTGGAGGGCGTTCCATCAAAACCTATTGATGTTACATGTGAGCCAGACAAGGGTGCCCTTGGAATCAGTCGTTTAGATAACGCACTACGTGTTGCGCCAGTGTCTACCAAAAATGGAGACTTCGTACCCAGGACCTTAGCAGTGACATAAGGACCTTGCTGGTCAACATAGAGCTCGACTGGATCCCTCCCTTGCCCTTGGCAGTCCTATGTGAAGTCGTGGGTATCGTCGCAGTCAGACTGTTGGTACTGGTTCTGTCGCGGACGGTCAAATGTGTTCGGTCTGCCTGGCCTGTCGTTGTTGGTGTCGTTCGTGTACCCTCGTCCCTGTCCTCTATTTCCTGACCCACCCGCTACATCTCTCGTGTCCCTACTTTTGTTCATTTCTAGCAGGACGGGGCACTGGGACTTCCAATGACCAAATCCTTTGCAAAACGCACACTGGTTCCCGTCGATGTCTTTACGTCCAGCTTAGGGTGCGGGTGTACGGTCTTTAGGGGTGGATTTCTAGGTGCATTCCTTTGTATTGCTCTCTTACTATAGTCACCCCCTGCAACTGTGCGATCATCACCCTTTCCTTCAGGTACTTTTTCTTTTTCTCAGTCGCCCTATCATTCTCGTTCTTCTGATGCTCATAATACTGGGCCATCTGAAGGATAGCCGCAGGTTTGGAGGCCGCCCAACTACTTTCACTAGTCTGTAGTTTCTGTGAGACCTCCTGCGACAGACCTTTGACATAATTCTGGACAAACAGATGATGTCCGGTTGCAGTGGTCATGTCCTGGCCACTGTAATCGGAAAACACTGTCTCAAACCGGAAGAAGTATTCTGATACGTCTTCCTGGGGTTTCTGGCGGCAGGCCGTTACTATCGACCAGTCCACCTGCTTCTCTGAGATCAGGGTTTTCAATTTCTGCACGATCTTGTCTGGGAGGTATAGAATGGATTTTAAAGGTTTCTGTCCAGGCTCTCGTTGTCTGTCCATGCCATCGAGTTGTGACAGCTCAAGGTGGTCGACTTTCTGGATTTGCTTCCACACATCAGCTGGCAGACATAACCCGAAAAACAAATCGATGTCAGCTAGGGTCATAATCGTCGAACCCAAGGCTGTGCCTAATTCAGTATAAAAGGGTTCTTTCTTTCGTAAATCGGGCAGGGATTTTCGGAAAGTCAGGATGTCTTGTCGATCCCATGGTTGGTAGACCCAGTTATAAACTACCCTCCCTCTTGCATCTTGGTGGTTAATGTCATCATGTGTTCCCTGTCCTCGTGGGGGAACCCAGTAGGGAGTGGCCTCCTTTATGGGCATCATTGTGTCAGTTTTTTCTGTTCGGGGTTTGGTCGCTACAGGAGTCGTAGTTTTAAATTCCAACCTCTGTTCAGTGAGGTGGCGGAAAACTTCAAGCGTACGCGTGAAGAGGTCCGTCACATCACACTCGCCTTCGTCCCCAATGTCGATCTTCCTATATAGAGTCGTTAGGCTCTCAGGACCTTTGTCTTGGTATCGTCCTCATAGGCATTGAGGGTGTGATAACAAAATCGCACAACAAAGTGTCGTCTGTGGCTATCGGCATATGAATTGTACATATCCGTTACGTATTCCTCGCTCTCCTTTCGTTCCACCAGTGTCCTTACTATCTTATTGATCCCTGCTCGTTCATCCTTGCTCAACCGGCTCATTCCAGTTGAATCTTTCTTTCGGGTCTCAGGGTTGTCTAATGTTACTGTTTGTGCTGCGTTGAGTACAAGGGGCTCGGCCGGCGCGGAGACCGAGGTCCTGGCACTATTCTCACCTGTACTTGGGGGCTGCGGGTGCTGTGCTAAGGGTTGGGAATGGGCGTATGGAGGGGGCATGTAGATGATTGGGGGACCCAGTAATAAATCATCATTCGCTCGTTGTTTCGAGGGTAACTCAGGGTAGAGCGTAGAGGGTGTTCTAACGGGACACTGGCCCGATGTTTCTCTTGCTTCTGCTTGGCTTCCTCTCTCTCTCCTTTATCTCCTCCTCTAACTTTTTGGCAGCTAGGTGAGCTGCTTTTCGTAGCTCTTTCTCTAATCTAACTTCGTTTCTCTTTTTCCGTTGTTCTGCTTCTTTGCGCCACATGCAGAGACTATCAAGCATAGTGGGCGTTGTCTTATTGTTACGAAGGGCTGTTTCCAGTACGTTTATTTTATCATCATCAAAGGATCCTATCAGTGGCCACTGACTTTCCTGATCCTTTCTTGTATATTTGTGCCATAGCTTGCTATAGGCTATGGCGACTAATCCATATTTGGTGAACATGTCCTTATTAGGGGTGCCTTCCAGTGGAGCTGGATGGTTCATCTCTAATAAGCGGTCCGGGCTGAACCAACTACCAATCAGTGGGGAGAAGATAGGCATGACAGATTACAAAGGGGGACAAAGGTCTGCACTACCTATCCTTCATTACTTGCAAAGACTAGACAGAATATTTCTATTCTACGTTATTTGCAAACAGAGAATATCTCAAAAGAACCAACTTCGAACAATCAATGTTCGGACAATCAATCAATCAGTGGGGAGAAAAATAGGCACGACAGATTACAAAGGGGGACAAAAGTCAGCGTTACCTACCCTTCACTATCTGCAAAGGAGGAAAAAATATTTCTATTCTTCCCCGTTTGCAGGCAGAGAATATCTCAAAAACAATCAATGAGCAATACTAGTATTTTTCAAACAATCAAACAATCGTTTCGCAATTTGTCGTGTTACACGACCTTACCCGGACCGCATGGACAGTTTCTCGTCTTCCGCTTCCAGCACCCGATCGTCCTCTATTCTCCGTAATTGCCTCCTGATGGTTCCCAGTCAGGACCGTAGATCACTCGAGAGAGGTCTGCTCGGAACCGGTGAAGTTCGGATGATCTGCTGCCAGACGAGGGTCTATCGGGCAGGTGCACTCCCGATCATTGCAGTCGTTCACTCTGTCGTCAGGACCTCTCCCACTGGATCCACGTGTCGCTGATGGGCCCCACGTTTTGGACGCCAATTGTAAAAGGTAGGCAGATTTGAATCGATAACCTTTGAGTATTGCCCGGCGTTAGTCGCCTCTCATACCACTCGAAATGATCAAACAAAGCGGCAGGCGCTGGAGACTGGAAGGCAGGAAACAGAAGTTTATTTCGACGGAGCAGAACACATCAAATCAGACAACAGGGTATCTTCTCGATGTGCTCTAACCGCATCTCCGAGGCCTGGCCTCTTATACACAGGTTTATGCCTTTATTGCATGAAACACATCTTTGTCAACACTTTGAAGTACGGAAAAACATCCTTGGAATCCCCGCTTCAAGCCCATTCCCACACACATTTACAGTAGAAGACCCCACCCGGATCCCAGTAGGTGATGACTGTCGTGCAGCTGGACATTCCGCCGGTTCCCGGAATGTGTGCGGCTGATCGGATCTCATGGGGTGGGGGTTTTGATCAGTCGTAGATCCTTTGAAGAGGACAGCTTCCTACTGTAGGGGGCAATAAACCGTATCTGCAGGGCCAGGTGGTGGCCTGGGATCGGGCCGGACAATCGGGCACAGAGGAAGGGGGTTCATCAAAGGATACGTGATCATGAAAGGGATGGAGGGAGGTGTTAGCTGGGTACGGGATGTGGCTCCGAGGCAGGGCCGCGCTGAAAGGGTGGTTTATGGCCCAAGCATGTGAGAGCGGGGGCTGTAAGGGCACGGGGGAATGCTTGCGAGGTCAGAGGGCGAGAGCGCTGGCTATCGGCAGTGGGCAGAGAGGCCATGGCATTCAAAATGGCTGTTACTTACGCGCACATATGAGCCTGAAAAGGGGCAAGATGGTTCCGATTATGTTTACGTCACAATCTAGATTTTAACACTAGGTAGCCATCAGGCGCCGCGGGGGCCTTGGGGCTCCCCATGGCACCCTCCAACTACATATAAACAGTGGGTGTCCCTGGTGGGGCTGGGACACCCAAAATATAATTAAAACAAAAAAACGAAATGAATAATAAATTAGCAACATGAGGCGCACATTTATTATTCACTGTTCCGGGCCAAGGGCTCCTCAGGTTGCCCCACATGGACTGCTTTGCAATTTGTTTCCTGTTTGGTGGTTCCCCAATCTGGCCAGGGTCACATCAAAATGTTGTAAAAGTGTTGTGGGGGCTGCAGGAAGCACTGCAGCCCCCCTCCCCGGGAAATAAAAAAAAAACCTACAAGATTCCTGTGTGATTATATGCATGACTCCAGGAGAGCTTACCATAACTTTTAAAGCACCATGAGCTGGAACTGCAAGCTATTAAACGGGAGTGCAGGACCCTTGGTGGTTTATAATACAGCTGCATGTTGTGGCTTAAAGAATGTTATTGAAAGATTTGACACTTTTATGGTTCTTTTGAAGGAAAATACTTTATTATATGACAGTGAGTGTTATTGATCAGTGCCATGTATAGACATGGAAGTTCATTGGATTACATGTTTTTTTGGTATACATTTTTATTGGCATTTGATTTAAAGAAACAAAAAAAATAAATGATTATTTTGATATGCAGCTCACCTTGTGGAAGAGGTGTGGCGCAGCGGCCATGGCAACTGACGCTGGACGCTGTGGATCAAGGTTCGATCCCTGGCTCCGGTGGCAGGGGTCTGCTCACCATGTGACTCTGGGAAATAGCTTGCTTAATCTTCCCAACAGCCCCCAGCGCCTTGACACCTTCAGGTAATTGTTTGCGCTTTACAAATACTGGACATTTACATTTACTTTCCCCCTGCTCCACCCACTTTACTGAGAATGTATCCTGCTTTCTTGGATAAGGGGGTTGGATAGAAATTCTGTTTTAGGTGGATTGAATTTTATTTGGTGGTTGGTTCATTGAATTTTTAAACTTGTGGAGGAGATACAACTGATGACTTCAGGGGTTGATGTATTCCTGCAGATCTTGGTATCATCAGCATATGGATAATAAAGATTTCCAGATGTTCTCAAAATTTTGCATATATAGTCAGGATATAGATCAACCAGGATTGGCTAGAGGATACAGCCCTGTGGAACCCCTTGTTTTACGTTGGTTTTGCCCAAGACAGGACTTCCTATTTTCACTATTTGCAAACAGTTAAACAAATAAGTGTCAAACCATATTAAGCCTATCCCATTGACGCCCACCTGTCCCTTGAGGAAGTTCCTCAGAACCCGGTGGCTGACTGTATCGAAGGCAGCCAAAAGTTCCAGGAGCGCAAGTAAACAGAAGTTCCCTGAGTGTAGGAGGTGGAGAAGGTCGTCCGCAATTTGCAGACGGGATGCTTCTGTGCTACAACTCTGTCTGAAGCCAGATTGGAAAACTTCAAAGTGGCTACCGGCCTGGATGTGGATTGATCTGGGTAGTATCTTCCCTAAAAAGGAAAGTGTTGAAATCAGGCGAAAGTTATTCAGGATACCAATATTGGAGACCGTTTTGGACTTTTTCAGGCTAGGACCTGGACGATATATCAGACTGTTGGGGAAAACATCTTGTTTCAGTGAAGAGTTCACTAGATAGTTAAGGTATTGTAGCAGCATCTTCGCCATTCCCCTGCTTAGTGAGCCCGGTGTTTGGATGGTGTAACCTTAGCAATAGTTTCAAGTAACTCTGACTCTGAGATTGTATCAAACTGCAACCTGGCCCACAGTTCTTTGCAGGTAAGCAGGCAATCATCTGGGATAGGGGATTTTGGCAGGAGCGATCAAAATTGGTAGATAAAAATATTTTTGAAAATGTCCTCGTCCAATTATTTCAGAACAAATCCAGCTATCTTCCTCATATTTAGCTGTTTTGCTAATAGAAGAATAGCGCTTGTCCAAAGCTGGATTACACTGTGCCACCATTAATGGTCTTTAATCGCCACTGAATGGAAGATGCACAAAGGCAAGACAATATCACTGCAATTCAATAATATGGGGCCAGTCTTCTTGATTACTGGAGTAAGAGTGGGTAGGGATGTGAGGAGCAGGTCCCTCCATGGACAGGAGTTTTCTGTACGCTATGGGGATGAACTTTGCTAGACCTGATTAATCTTGCCTCTCTTTCTTTGCATAGTGTAGTGGTTTTCGTTTTTTTGGTATTAGTCTGGTATGGAAGTCCGTAGGCGTGGGCTTAACGTTTGTAGCGCTTAAATGTGTATGTCTATTTGTTTTCTTTTGACATGCTGTGCATTTATAGTATTAGATAAGCATTCAATTGTCCCACGCTTATTTTTTTTATTTTTTTTATTTTAGTAATTTTTTATTGCATAAAAGATATATTTACATGGAGCATAACATGTACATGGGAGGAAGAAGTGAAAAAAAGAGGGGGAAGGAAGGAGAAGAAGAAACGCCCGGGGGGGGTGGGGGGGGGGATCTGCTTCTCTTTCAGCATTTAAGTCTTATTGGCGTTAGTCCGACTGCCAGTTGTCCCCTTGTCTTGCAGCGATTGCCACTCTTGATCCCTCGCCCCGACCGTGGATAGGAAAGAGAGAGAGAGAAGGAGCGGCGCAGGCTTTTGGGGTTTGCACTATCAAGTGGGATGGATGCTGTTGGCACATGTCGGTTTGAGTACCTGGCTGTTCTACCTACGGGGGTTTATGCGATGATAGGTAGTTGTCTAGGGACTCCCACATGTTTGACTGCCTGTGTGTCTTTGGTGAGTGTTTCGCTGTTATGGTGTCCGCCCCTCTCAGGAATGTGACCCAGTTGAGCCATGTTCTAGACGTGACTTTCCCTGTGTCCTTCCAGTTGTTCAAAACCGTTTTGACTGCTGCTGTCAGCAGCAAGTCAATTAGGTATTTGTCTTCTTTGGTTGTGATTGAAGGAGACGTGAACCCCAGTGCTAGGCTGTAAAAATCCAGTTGTATGACGGCCCCTGTGATGTCGTTTATCAGTGTCTCGATTATGTTCCAGAACTTCCTAACCTTGGTGCAGTGAAAGAGTAGGTGTGCGAGATCCCCCCTTTGTTTGTTGCAGTTCCAGCAGGCATCACTGTTGCGGATTCCCACGGAGGCTAGGCGGGCAGGGGTCCAGTATGCCTTATGTATCAGCCAGAATTTGGTCTGGTTTAAAGTTGCCGTAACCTTTTTCCTTGATGTGGATCTCCATAACTCAGCCTTCTCCTCCTCACTTAGCACCCTTCCCTCTAGTGTTCCCCAAAAGGTCATGACTTTGTTGTTGAGTTTGGTGGATTTGGGGCATAGGGCTTTGTAGAGGTGCACTACTTGGTGCCCTAGTTTATTAAGGTTAATGGCGTATTGTAAGATTGATGGTGTTAGTCCGTTCAGGTCAGCTTTCCTTATTGCTACCTTAATCTTCAGGAAGTTGTACAATTCTATGCTGTCTAGTTTGTGTTCTTCTTTGAGTGTGTCGAAGGTTATGTTTGCGCCTTGCTTTTGTAGATTGCTTGCTGTGGAAATGCCGTGCTTGTACCATGAGTGCATGTCCAAAGTCTTGTCCCTATATTTTATTCTGGGGTTGTGCCATATGGACTCAAACTGTGTTTTCTTTATGCTAGTCCCCAGTAGCTGATCTACACTTAGGAGTGCTGTCTTGGTGTTTCTTAGGATTGGGTTGTTTTTGATTGCTGGGTGTCGGGTGGCGGTAAGCAGGGCGATGGGGTTCATCCCTTTCAGTAGACCTCTTTCTAGTGTGAGCCAGGCCGGGATATAGTCTTGCTTAGGTGTGAGCCAATATAGTCCCTGTCTTGCTATGCATGCTTTTTGAAATTTTTTGAAGTTTGTTATGTTTAGGCCTCCTAGGTCTTTCGTCAGTCTAAGTTTTTGTAGGCTGATTCTAGGCTTCTTCCCTCTCCACAGAAAGGTGTTAAGCATTTTATCCAATTTCTTGTGGAAGTCTTCTGTGTTTATCAGTGGCAGCATGTTAAGCATGTAGTTCACCATTGGTGTGAGCATCATCTTGATCGCCTCCACTCTCCCCCACCACACAGTGAATTTGGGAGACCATCCCTCTACTCTTTCCTTTATTTTGCGTAGTATGGCTTGTTCGTTCTGTTCTAGTGTGGATCTAAGGTCCCTCTCAAAAATGAGGCCCAGGTATTTGATTGGTTTCTTTTCCCATGTCAGGCCAGATGAGCCTAGTACTGTCTTAGTGGTGTGGACGTTTAAGGGTTTGCACTCAGATTTTTCCCTGTTTAATTTGTATCCAGAGACCTGGGCGTATTGTTCTATCGTTTCCATCAGGGCCTTGATTGATTTCTCTGGGTTTTTGGTGATTATTAGGACGTCGTCCGCATAGGCCGCTAGTTTGAAGGTTTCCCCCTCCACCGGTATCCCCGCTATGTCTGTATTGGTTCTAATCAGGTTTAGTAGTGGTACTATCGCTAGAAGGAACAGGGCTGGGGAGAGCGGACACCCTTGCCGGGTCCCACGCTCAAGGTGGAGTAGGTCTGATGTCCCCCCATTGACTACCACTCGTGCTTTGGGATCGTTGTAAAGGGCTAAAACCATCTTTCTATAGTTGGGGCCAAGCCCGAAATTCTGCATGCACTGGTCTAGGAATGGCCAGGACACTCTGTTGAACGCCTTCTCAGCGTCTAGGGCTATCATGACAGCTGCATTGCTGCTCTTGGAGGAGTGGTTTATTATGTGGCAGAGCAGCCTTGTGTTGTCGTGGGACATGCTGTTTTTAAGATAGCCTACTTGTGAGCAGTGTATGATCTTAGGTAGGTGTGCGTTGAGCCGGGCTGCTAGGACTTTGGCATAGATTTTACAATCTACGTTTATAAGTGAGATTGGTCTGTAGTTTTTTGCCTGGTGTGTGTCCTTGCCCTCCTTTGGGATTACTATTATGTTGGCCTCCGCCATTGACGGTGTCATCCGTCCATTCTGGACGCAGTTCGTGAAGACTTCCGTCATTGTGGGCTTGAGTATGTGGAGGTACTGTTTGTAGAAGCCGGCCGTAAAACCGTCTGGCCCTGGTGCCTTGTTATCTTTGAGACTAGCTGTGGCTCTCCCTATCTCGTCCTCTGTTATGTTTAGGTCAAGCATGTCCCGCTCTTTGTCTGTTAGTGTTGGTGTGGATATGCATCCTAGGAGTTCCTTGCCTCCATCTTCTCGTAAGGATTCGTCCCTCGTATAGAGTTTTTCGTAGAAGTCTTTGAAGACCTCAAGTATCTCCTTGTTTGCAGTCTGGGATTTATTATTTCTGTCTTTGATGGCCACTATCGAGTGTTGTTTCTGTTTCCCCTTAAGGTAGGATGCCAGATTTTTCCCTGCTTTGTTTGCGGTGCACAGGTTGATGGCTTTGTACTTGTTTATCCAAGTTCCCGCCCTTTCACTCAGGATTTTGTTCAGTTCATATTTCCGTTTAGTTAGGGTAGTGAGGGTGTTCCTATCTTCTAAGTTAGCTATGTGTCCTGTCTCTAGGTTTTTGATTTCCTTTTCTAGTTCTGCAATCTTTTTGTTTCTTTCTTTATTCAGCCTTCCCTTGATGGCCAGTATTGTCCCTCTGATCGTGGCTTTTAAGGCGTCCCAGAGCGAGTTCCTGTCTGTCTCGGGGGTGTCATTAATTACCAGGTAGTCTTTTATCGCTGTCTCAATCTCTGCCTTCGCTGTCGTATTGGTAAGCAGGTTATCGTCGAAGCGCCATCTACGAGTTGGTTTCTCATTGTGTTTCCCTGACAGGACTAGGCTTATGTGTGAGTGGTCTGAGATGCTCCGTGGGCCAATGTCCGTGTGGTCTATGAGGTGGGTCTGTGTGTCTGATATGAGGATGTGGTCTATACTGCTGTAGGAGTTGTGTGGGTTTGAGTAAAATGTGTATTCTCTGGCGTCCGGGTTTTGGAGTCGCCACGGATCTTTGAGATTAAGTTTGGAGCACAGGTTCTTCAGGATATTGCCCTTTTGTGATGTTTGGCTAGGTCTGTGCTGGTGTCTATCAATGGCTGGGTCCAGGACCTGGTTCATGTCTCCTGCAACCACTAGAAGCTCGCCTAGTGGTAGTGTGGGTACACAGTCAAAATATCGAATCTTTAATTTCGACTTACACTTATATCGAGTTGCTAATATCGAAGGGACAGAATATCGATGTCCAGAATATCGATGGCCAGAATATCGACCCTAAGGTAAGTAATATCGAAATTACTTATATCGATAGCATATATATCGATGTAAGTAATATCGACATTACTTATATTGATAGCATATATATCGATGTAAGTAATTTCGATTTACTAATATGTGTTAGAAATTTTAGTTAAGTATTTAAATTAATTGTTATAATATGTGTTTAATATGTTTTTATAAATAAAAAATATATAAAAGTAAATTATATGTTTTACTACCAGAGCGGGTTGTGGGTTTTTAGGGGAATAGGGTGGGAAGTAATTTATTTGTAATTAAATAATTATTTTTTAATGATTAATTTATTTTGTAATTAAATATTAATTGGCAATGAATTATTTTAATTGATTAATTGATTAATTAATTGATAATTTATGTATATTTTTAAGTAAATTATATGTTTTACTACTGGAGCGAGTTGTGGGTTTATAGGGGAATAGGGTGGGAAGTAATTTATTTGTAATTAAATAATTATTTTTTAATGATTAATTTATTTTGCAATTAAATATTAATTGGCAATGAATTATTTTAATTGATTAATTGATTAATTAATTGATAATTTATGTATATTTTTAACTAAATTATATGTTTTACTACTGGAGCGGGTTGTGGGTTTATAGGGGAATAGGGTGGGAAGTAATTTAATTGTAATATTAATTAATTTTGGGTAAAGGAGCATTTTTAGGGTTCAGGGTCAGTTTTGGTTTTTTGGGTAAAGGGGTATTTTTAGGGTTCAGGGTCAGTTTTCAGTTTTTGGGTAAAGGGGTATTTTTAGGGTTCAGGGTCAGTTTTCAGTTCTTGGGTAAAGGGGTATTTTTGGGGTTCAGGGTCAGTTTTCAGTTTTTGGGTAAAGGGGTATTTTTAGGGTTCAGGGTCAGTTTTGGGTTTTTGGGTAAAGGGGTATTTTTAGGGTTCAGGGTCAGTTTTCAGTTCTTGGGTAAAGGGATATTTTTTGGGTTCAGGGTCAGTTTTCCCTACTGTTGCACCCACTGGAGTGGGAATAGTAATTTTAACCCCTACGCTATCCAACACTTTCCCTACTGTTGCACCCTCTGGAGTGGGAATAGTAATTTTTACCCCTACGCTATCCAACACTTTCTCTACTGTTGCACCCTCTGGAGTGGGAATAGTAATTATTGTTAAGTAAGTATATATTATATATGATTTGTTAATATTTTTTTTTATTAAATATGTATTATTATTTTTTTTACCATTATTAAATATATTTAAATATGTTTAAGTAATTTATAAGTATTATTTACAGTATTTTCCATGTTATTTTAAACCCAAAAAAACCCGATATATTTGACAACGATATTTTTAACATCGATATTATTTTTTCGATATTTTGGTACTTACCATGTTGTACATAGGGCGTCGATATTCTTGCAATCGATATAATTACGCCGATATTTGTGTAGGTCGAAATTCTGTCTGTCGAAATTCTGTCATAGATCCGGTAGTGTGTGTAGTTGTGCTCCCACCTTGTCCCAGAAAGACCTCTCGTCAGTGTTAGGGCCGTAGATGTTGGCCACATGTATTGTTTCTTCGCCTCTCTTTAGGCTGGTCACTAGAATTCTACCCTCGGTGTCCGTCTGCATGTTCCCCAGTGTTAGCTTGGATTTCTTGCTAGTTAGTGTCACCACCCCGTGCGGGTGATCCCGTTACCTCGCCTATCCAGCTAGCCTTGAGACGCCCTATGTCTTCAGCTTCAAATCTGGTTTCTTGCAGTACATAAATGTCGCTTTTGAGCATCCTCAGGTATTCTAGGACTTTACTTCTCTTCACCGGGCTATTGAGACCTTTAACTTTCAGGGATACTATCTTGATATCTGTTGCAAGGTTGGTTTGGTTGTTGTGTGTCATTTGCAGTGTAGTGCATCTGGCGATCTGTGTGGTCTCAATCTCTGTGCCTCACTGTGCTGGCCTCCCCCATGTTCTTCGCTTACATTTGAGTGGCTGTACTTATTCCTGCGCTGACCGCTCCTAGGAAAAGGTGCGGAAGAGTGATAGATAGAGAGATAAAAGAAAAGAAATAGAGGTACCCCTTGTATGTGCTCCCCGTGCACACCTCCCTCCCCCGTGGCCCCCTCCCCTCCCACCCCCTCCTTACTTGCTGAGTGGGTGTGCGACGACAAATTTCCTTTGCTCTGCATCAACCCTGAGGTAGAGTTTGTGTTTATCGATGGCTGAGTAAAAAAAAAAAAACAGTCCTTCTTGCGTGTTTGGTGTTTTTCTTCCTTGCGAGGTCTTTATCAGCACTGAGGTAGACTGCTAAACATGTAAACTTGTTGTAAATCGCCCAAGTTCTCTTTGCGACAGTGGTTCGTGACTGATCGAGCGACCTGGGCGCTTGGCTAAGGTAGCTTGCCTTGAGGTAGACTTGTTGTCCTGTGGTTGTGCGTATTTTTCATTCCGAGTTTGCAGCGTCGCCTGGTGAAGCGCTTCTTTTGGCTGCTCCGGGGCTTTTTGTTTCCATCTCCTCTGTTGGTGGTCCTTGCATGTAGCGTCTCAGGTCTTCCAGGTTTTCGAATACCATTGTTCTCCATTTGTCTGTGATCTTGAAGCGTGCCGGGCCGACGAAACTGAAGCTGATGTTCCTTCTGCGTAGTGTATCTCTTAGGGCTAGGAAGCCCTTCCTGGTTTCGATCGTTGGTTTGGAGTAGTCCTATGTCAGCACAATCTTGCTACTCGCCCATGTGAGGTTTTGATTCTTCCTGGCAAAGGCGAAAATGGCATCAGTGTGGCTCGTTCGTAGCGGGTTACATATTATTGGGCCTTTCCCCATCGCTGGCTTCCCTGCCGGCACCCGATATGCTTTTTGTACTTCGAACTGCCTGTCAAAGTTGATACCGGTGAGCTTTGGAATCATGTCTTCAAGCATGGCTGCGCATGAGCCTGCTTTGTCCTCTGTTCCTTCCGGCACACCTAGGATCCTCACGTTGCCTCGTCTGGCCCTGTCATCCTGATCCGCTAGCTGTCTTTGTATGGCTTTAGTGGCTTTCTGACACTCTGCTATTGTCTTGGTGTTCTCTACAGTTGCATCCTCCACGAAGCTTATGCGTCCCTCTGCGTTTTCCATTCGGGTGTTGGTGCTGTGCAAATCAGCTCTTATTGCCGCTAATTCTAGCTGTATAAATAAGTTTTGTTTCTTTCGCTACTGCGTTACCCTCATTGATTTTCCTGAGGATGGTCTCTAGGGTGACCGTTTCGCTTTTTGTCTTCAGCGGAGAGTCAGGGATGTCCTTTCTTGTTTTTTTTAAGTCCGCCGCTACTTTGCCTTCGCTGTTTGCCATTGTGCAAATGCCCCTTCTTGTCAGGATGCTGCCCAGCCGACCTTCTTTCTGCGCTGATGTTAGATTGCTAGTTGGGATCACTTTTGAGCTTGGGGCACTTATGCGGGTTCTGTACCGACTCGGCTCTCTGATGTGTCTGGTCCTTGTCTTGGCTTTTGCCCCTGCCAGCGCGTGCTTTGTCTCATTCGCAGCCTGGCCCGGCTGCTTTTTATGTGTGTCTTTTTGGCAATTCGGTCTCCTTTTGGGTGTGTTATTTGTCAGGTCTGGACCGTTTGTTGAGGCCCCCAGCCTGAGTGTTGTCCGACTTCCCTTCTGTTTGTTGATTCCTGTGTTTCCGCCTCGGCTTTTAAAGCCTTATGCTCGCCTCCTCTGATTGAGGGCGGTAGTGGTTGTGGCTCTGGCTCGCTTGGCCGTTTGGCTTTGTTGGCTGGATCTACTCGACAGGCGAGTTCGCGCCTCGGTATCTGCCCCGTCAAGGCTCCTCTTTCGCTACTCGCCCCTTAAAGGCCACTGGTCGGGTCCCCTCCTTTGCTGTGGGCGCCGGGGCTCCTCAAGCCCCCCACGCGATCCCCAGCGATGGATGTTAGCTCTGCTCTCTGATCGCCTCCTTCGATTGTGGTCGGTAGTAGCTGTGGTTGTGGCTCGTTCGAGCTGTTTGACCTCGCTGGCTGGCCCGGAGGTACTTTACTGGCGTGCGCATGCAGCGGTGTCTGCCTCCTCTTTGTTCCACTTTCGCTTCTCGCCTCTCGAAGATCACTGCTCTGGTTTTCTCTTTCACTAAGCGCACCGTGGTTCGCCGAGAGTTTCCCAGCGGTGGATGTTTACCTTTGCGCTCCTATATCCGCTTGTTAATTTCCGTTTCCTGTCAGTTGTTATTGTCTTATGGTTTCCGGTAATGGCGGCGCCCATGCGAGGTGTTAGGTTTCGCTTTCGTTGGCTCTTCGAGCGGTGATCGGTACCCACTAGGAATGCCCCCCGCCGCTTTAAAACCCCCTTCGGAGCCTTCGGGTGGTCCTCTCTGAGCTTCCGCCCTCCTCCGACGCTCTTTTTGTTTGCTCGCCACCCTCTCCGCTACCGCGTTCAGCTGCAAGACGCGCTGGTGAGACTGTGCTCGGCTGGGCGTATTCCGGGGGGGTGAGGGGGTGATGGGTTAGCTATAGGTGCTTAGCTCACCTCTTCTCCTTTTTCGTCGTGTTCGCTTGATTTGGCGCCTGCAGGTAGAGATCTCCTTCCTACCCTCTGGACGCCATTTTGTCTTCTGTTTGTTTCTGGTTCCGTGGGACGTATGGGTGTAGAAATCTCAGTGTTAGCGCTTCTTTTCTCACGCGCTTCTCGGCTCTTCATGTAGCCTCACTCTTCCCATGCTTAAATCTTGGTTCTGATGTAAGATCAGACCTGTTTGGCTGGTTGTTATCGCTGTAGGTGGCCTCAAGGGGGCAGAGCGAGCGGACTCAGACGACCGTCCACATTGCCGTCCAAGCCACGCCTCATTGTCCCACGCTTAATGCACAAAATGCTTTCTATGATTGGTCACTGCAGGATCTGTCTTTCGTTCCTGGGTTGCCCCTGTGAGATGTCTCTAGTTGTACTGCAATTACTCCAGTGCTTATCTTGTTGTGTAGGTGTTTGCAGGTGGAAACTTATTTCTTAGAAACAGGAGTTATTTTTCATCATTAGACTGTGACCAAGAGAAACAGAGAAAAATAAATTAAAATGGATAAAGAACGAGGAAGACAAATCGAAGAAAACCTGAGGCAAAGTTTGAAAGCAGTGATGAAAAAGAACCTGCAGGAATGAGGTAAAGAGGAAGGAAGGTGTTGGGGGTGGGGGGGCAGACGGAGGCATAAGGCGGAGCCCACCACACTGGGCAGTCTGCATTCGACAACGCCAGCAATTAATTACATTAGGTACAGGTTTGCTCCATCCGCAGGCACGTGCTCTTCTGTTCTAACCTCCCATTGGACAGTCACTTCCTCGTGCTCAAGTCTGGTTTCTTCTCTCTGACACGTGCAGACAAACTGCATCGGATAATGAACTCCCGGCGCCTCCCGCTTGATTTAAATGCCAGATTTACGGCGAGCTTCAGGTTTTGGATGAAGAAATATTGGTCTGGTTTATGGAGCAGGTCGCCCGGCTTGTAAATCATGCACTCCAGAGGCTCTGTGTGTTGTAACGTGTGCCAAAGCAACGCGCATTTGGCTCTAAAGCACAGGCCTGCCAGAGCGGAACTCTGCACCCAGAGAGATAGACTGCACTGGCCCGTGGACGTCACTTCCGACAGAAGTAAAGCGGAACGGAGAATATTTTAGCTCACTGTTGACCAATAATACTAGTTTAGAAAGCAATGGATTTAACAAGCAACATGACTCCCTCTTTCAAATTGCAAACTGCAGAAAATCATGTTTGCTGCATGCACTTGAATTTTTTTAATTTATGTTAGGTCTGGCGTTGCCAATACAAGCATTATATATTTATAGGGGCTTTCAGGCAGTCCTCTTCATCCATTGGCCTGGTGTAGTGTCATTCACACGTTCTCTCTGGCGCAGCCCACTCACGCCATTTGTTACTTTCTGTGTGAGGGATGGTATTCTGTCAAAGCACAATGGTGACACCCCCACAGAAAGTAGTGGCAAGAATTTTTGGGCCCTTGCATTCTTTTTCCAAAAACATTAATATTTTTCATTTTTAAAATATCTTTCTTTAAACTTTGAGATGCTCTGGCAGTTCTCAAATCACTGCTAACGGGTCGCCACTGCTGTTTGCAGTGCGGTGCATCACCCATATGCAGCTGCTACCTTTGCGGCGTCAAACTATTCCTAGATGTTTGCCCATGATAGCACAGGTAAAGGTGCCCTTCTTTGAATATTTTGTAAAACCTAAAACATTCAAAGTGTGTGCAAACAAGCACAGCAACCCATTTATATATTTTTGTAATATGTTTCTAATAAAAATGTAAGAACACACTTAAAAAAAGCAGACACTGGCTGAAAACATTCGACCTGTTGGCTTTGCTAGTGCTTGTTAATAAAGTTACTGGGCCCTTCTGCACAATGCATGGGCTATATGTACGAACAATAGTAATAGCGTTTACCAAATAAAGAGTTTTTGCAAATGGCTTTTTGGTAGTCGCTAATACTAATGTACAAAGGGGTTATTTAATCCCTTTTCTCTAAATAGTGCTTCGTAGTGGGCTGCAAATAGACGTACCTCATGAATATTAATGAGGTTGGACGCAATTTGTGACCCACTACGATTCGCTGCCATCACAGGGATGGTGGCTTGCTGGGGTCAGCAGACCATGTCAGTGACAGCTTTTAAATAAAGCAGTCTTCTGTTTTTCAAATGCAGGCCATCTTCCTTAAAGGAAAACGGGATGTGTATAAATAGAAAGAAAATAAACTTTCATTCAAGTTTTATTCTCTGGGACCAATGCCTGCTCCTAAAAATATTTTTTCAACCAGTCTCAGTCTCCTAGGGGGCACCTTCCCATTAACAAATGGGTTACCACCAACTATGAGTTGGCGGTAAAGTGTGAATGTTTTGCGACCACATTTCGGTTGCAAAACATGTGTACATACCAATGTGAATTAGTATTTGGAAGGGACACCCTACACATACACCTTCCAAATACCGATTTGTCAACCAGTAACAAGTTACAGATTCGCAATTTGGGCTTTGTACTATGGGAAATGCTTTCTTGCTTTCGCAAACGTCCCGATTCTGCGAATTGGGCCGCTTCCGATTTCAAAAAAGCTTCATAGATCCAGCGCCATATCACAAAATGTAGTTGGGCTTCCTAAATGACTAAATAATACCAATTTCAATCAATAATATGTTAATATTCTTCATAAATCTTCATAACCAAAACATGAAAGCCTCCTCATCCCATTCTAGTTATGACCTCCTGGAGAGAGAGGGGATTGTTTGAAAATGTTTGCCACATTTGCAGGAAGAATGCCTTGCCCACTGATACAGTGGCAGTGGGTGCTGTAGAAGAGTGGCGGGGTAGAGGGGTGGAAAAGGGTCGGGGGACAAAATAAAACAAAAAAACAAAACAAACTTACCTGCAGCAGACAGCATCGCGCTCTTCTGCTCCTCTTCCCCCAGGCACATACTACCAGACTTCACTGCAGCTAATCCTGATGCTGCCCTCATGTCATCAGAGCAGCATCAGGATTGGTCTGAGCACCAACGATTTACACTCCCAGGGAGACTGGGAGCCTGTGCCTGCTGTCTACAACCCAGCAACGCAGCTGGTTGGAACAAGCTTCAGTGCGCATGAAGGTTTGGCCGGTCTGAGACGGCCAGCCAAACTGCCATGTCCACTCACCACAGTGTTCTACCACTCCTCCTGCGCCTGTCGTCCCCCATGGCCCCGCCCCCAAAGACTCAGCAGGAAAGGAAAAATAAATTGATAATAAAACATGTTTATTATCATTTTCTTTTATATCTCCTGCCGTTTTGAGGCAGCTGGGGGGGGGGGGGGACGCTTCCCTGCCATAGTGGAGGAGCTGCGCATACACCGCTAACCCGTCCATCCTCTCACATCCCCTTGAATACAATTTCCAATGGAGATGTATGCCTCTTCAATGGCCAGTTAGCAGATCACACCAAGCTTTGATATCCTTCGGGATCAAGTTCGCGCTATATAAAACGTTATAAATAAATAAATAAACTCCAGAGGATCTTTTCTGGCTGTCACTTAATCACGCATCAATTTAAAATCACTCAGCATCGTCACAGCCATCCACACTTTTTAAGTGGAATACCTCGCTAAAAACATTCATCTCTCAGGTTGCACCCACAGCATGAGCCTGATGAAACAGGACACCCCCAATGTAAGAAAAGTAAAATAAGAAGACAGGCCTCCTGGTTTTGCCCCAAACTCTAGGACAATCTCTGTATTCACCCTCTGCCACCTTCCCCCTATCTGTGTGCATGTCTGTGGATCTTCCTATGTTTGTGAAATTAATTGCAGGCTTATGTTAAGCTCCAGCCATGCCTCTCTTCCATACATGCCCTGGCACGCAATTCCTGCCCTATATAAAATGCTCCATTCACACTGGAGCCAGCTCCGTGATACATAGCCGTCCATCTTAACAATATATGCCCTCCTCCTAGCCTTGACTTCCCTTGTTCTTCCAAGCCATTCTTATTCACTCTGATGCATTGTAAAATTTTGAGGTAAATTTACTGACAGTCTTCATAGCATTCCTACTATTTAGGACTTTACTGACTTTACTAAATGATGGCAGACCATCCTTATAGAGACAGGAAAGGGGAAGATCCCCCCACCCTCCAAATTAAATGAAACTCACTCCAGTTAGTGGAGTAAAAGAACCACATTTCATCACCCAAAATTAAGACTGAAGTCAACAAAAAATCTGTAACAAACAACTCCAACAAAGTGATGTAGAAGGCAAGGGGAGGTTTCAGGTGTTTTTCCGGGCCCTGATCACCAGGTGTATCACCTTCTCATTGCAATCTTTTAACAAGCATTAGCAATGCAATAGGTCTCGCATTAGGAAATTTTGAGCTATTGGTACTGTAAATTACATATTTTTTATTTATGTGTTGGTTTTGAAGATAGCGAAATTAATTGTGCCAATAGTTTTAACTTTCGCAAATGTGACACCTATAGCATTTGTAAGGCAACATGTGTTGTATTTACGTGACTTAGATGTATTGATATTACAAATAACAATGGTTTTACATTTTTTTTAAATAATTAATACTTGAAAAAAAGTTATTGTAATTTATAATGGCAATAGCTTAAACTTTTGTAAATAACTTTTGTGAAGATTATGTTCAGTGTATTTTATTGTAATGAAAATTCAAGAACAGAAGTGAAATATTAACATCTGTTTGTGACATTTGTTATAAAGCTTGAAACATTGAGAGAACATATTTGAACCAGTTGATGTTGAATGGTTGCACAGATTGATGCTGTGGTGGCACTGAGTGATGTTGTGGTGGCGACGAGTGATGCTGTGGCGTTCAGTGATGCTGAGGTAGCGCATAGTGATGTTGTGGTGCCCCAGAGTGATGCTGTGGTGGTGCTGAGTGATGCTGTGGTGGTGCGATAGATAGAGTGAGGGCGATAAACAGATAGAGAGAGGGCGATAGATAAAGTGAGGGCGATAGATAGAGTGAGGGCGATAGATAGATAGAGAGAGGGCGATAGATAGATAGAGAGAGGGTGATAGATAGATTGAGAGAGGGCGATAGATAGATAGAGAGAGGGCGATAGATGGAGAGAGGGCGATAGATAGATGGAGAGAGGGCGATAGATAGATAGAGAGAGGGCGATAGATAGACGGAGTGAGGGCGATAGATAGTTGGAGTGAGGGTGATAGATAGATAGATGGAGTGAGGGCGATAGATAGATGGAGTGAGGACGATAGATGGAGTGAGCATAAGATAAAAAGAGAATTACTGGAGTCCTATTGTATGTGCTCCAAAATGCCTTTGTAGATAGGCCCCACTGTGTATCATGTATATGCACAATATACTCTTGTTACGTAATCAGATGACGAGATTCACCTCACGGTTTACTCTTAACAAAAAAATGTTTTAGTTGTACTAGTCACAACTTTTTCCGAACGTAATCCTGTTGAATCGCCAAATAACAGCTTTAAACAACGACTTATGCACCATTTTTTTATACTTGCAGAAATGAAGATCTTATGAAACAGAAATTGTCTACCCTGTAAAGAATAATGAGAAGGATAGATGAAAACTAGGAATCAAGTATTTCGTACTGAACCCAATCCATCAATCAATCAATCAGCAATTTGTACAGCGCTACTCACCCAGTAGGGTCTCAAGGCGCTTTGGGGGGTGGTCCGTTACTGCTCGACAAGCCAGGTCTTGAGTTGTTTCCTGAAGGAGAAGTGGTCCTGGGTCAGCCGTAGGTGGATGGGGAGGGAGTTCCATGTCTTGGCCGCCAGGTAGGAGAAGGATCTTCCTCCAGCGGTGGCTCTGCGGATGTGTGGTACGGCGGCGAGGGCGAGGCTGGCCGATCGTAGCTGGCGGGTGGGCGTGTAGAAAGTGAGGCGGTTGTTGAGGTACTTTGGGCCCATGTCGTGGAGAGCCTTGTGTGCGTGGGTGAAGTGTCTGCTATCAATCTAATTACAGCAGTTGCGGCCGGCGACCCAGGTTTAAGCACACTCTCGCCACCCTACCCCCAGCGAACGGGGGGGTCGGCGTGCCAGACCTTACCCTGTACTTCCAGGCGGCACAGCTGCGCACCTTCGTGGAATGGTTCCAGCTGGAGTCCGGTAAGCACTGGCTCTTCCTGGACCAGGCAGTGGCCGGCCGTACCCTCCAAGGCGTGCCCTTCCTTCCGCGCCGACACCGTCCCCCTAACTTGTACGCCTCTGAAATCACCAGCACCGCCCTGCGAGTGTGGGATAGAGTAGCCGTGGCCAAGGGGCTGACCACCTTCCCCTCACCCATGACTCCCATCTTTGAGAATCCAGACTTCTCGCCGGGCTTGGACACCGGTACGTTCACGACGTGGCGGACGACACCCTGTCGTGCGGCGGGACACATGTTCGATATCAAGGGCATCCTGCCGTTCCAGCAGGTCAAGGCGGATTACGGCGTGGCCGAATCGGAACGCTTGCAATACCTGCAGGTGCGCCACTGGGTGCTCCACCCCTCGATCCAGCCCGGAGCCCAACGGCACCTCACGCCTTACGAATGGTGGCTGCTGACGCGCACCTCGGATAAGAAATTGATATCGGACCTCTATCAGCAGCTGCTCCTCACTCAGGCACACACATACAACGCGGGCCAGGTCCGGTGGGAGAGGGATCTGGGGAGGCAGCTCACTAGGAAGGAATGGGAGGGGGTGTACCATAGAGCCAGACACTCGGCGCACCACACTGGCCTTACCGAGACATTGACTAAGGTAGCTACATACTGGTACCACACCCCTGAGAGACTACACCACTGGGATGCCCGAATCAGTGACAGATGCTGGAGGGGATGTGGGGAACTAGGGACACTGGAACACCTGCTGTGGAGCTGTAAGGCGCTGCGCCCCTATTGGGACCCTATCCTGGACCTTATAGATACACATCTGGACACACAACTGCCGCGCTTCCCAGCGTACATTCTACTAGGCCTCCCAAACGCACTCATGTACCCTCTGAAATCCTGGCGCGGCCGCCTGATCGCACTTGCGCTTGGGGCTGCGGTCCAAAACATTGTGGCCCACTGGAGGGCGACCCAGGCTCCGCAACAACTGGGGTGGCTTCACCGACTCTGGGCGATCCTGGGAATGGAGAAACTATCGCTGGCAGCATCAGGGAGGGGGGCGGACTTTGCGGAACTCTGGCGGCCATTCCTCGCCTTGCTTACCGGGGAGTTTCGGGAGGTGAGCTGCCCACGCTACCTGCGTCTGCTACGCTTGGCAGAAACACCTCTCCCGGACCCCAAAACTCACACCCGTAAGCGCACAGGCCCAGCGCGCGTGGCGTCCACCGACTATTAATGGTGGACCACAACCAATAGCTGAATTCCGGACATGGACAAGGAGAGGGGAGGGCTGGGGTTGGGCGGGAGGTGGGGTTGTTCACAGTTCTTTGTTTCTCGTGTTTTCTTACAATGCACTAGCACTGATCAGCTTGCACCGTTGTAGCACCTCTTAAGACGCGGCCGGCCCATTGGGTTGTAGGCGGCTTGCTGTGTTTATAAGATGACGTGCCCGCTGGCCCTATGTGGGGTATCCGCGGGGTCGCTGACCTGGGCCTCCCTAGAGTGGTGGCGGCCCCTACAGATGTCGCTGAGGTGCATTTTTTGCCTATGCTCAATAAAATATTTAATACATAATTACAGCAGTTGACCAATGAATACACTATGAAATATATCTCTTTTTTTAGCTTGTAAGTAATGAGGGTGACACTGTATAAAAAATTATTTGCTTACTTCTTTCTTGCTTTTGGAGTTTCTTCTTTACCTTTGTATGCACATATCTTTACTTTTGTTCACTTTTCCTGGGATTTTCAAACATAAGTGAGGGCTATTTTCTGTGTGAATGTAATGGTGGAATAAGAGAATTTTTAATTTCTAATTGTGTTTTTATTAAATCAGTCTTTCCTGATTGTCCTTCATAATTATTAGTTCATTGTTCTATACCCTTGTGATGAATGCGCACACACTGTTTCCAATCTAATTAAATTGATGATATTTATATAAAAAGGATTTGATTGTTATATGAATTGACCTTCGTCTCTAATGTTTTGTGATATGTACAATACAGCTTTACATTTTTTGATTGCAGATACCTTGGTTCATAAAAAGAAAGAGTTCATATTTGTTTAGGTCCTGAGGAAGGTGGTTGTTACATACTAGAATCCACTGAAACGCGCGTGGACGTGGAACCCTACTAAAACACTTTGTGGTTTCCATTATAGTGGAGTTTCCCTCTACCTAACGGCTCACCTTGCTATGTATAAGAGTTGGGTGCTAGTGAATGGTATGGAAGTGTATGAATTGGTGTGAGTGTTGTATGATCGTCATATTGATGTGTAACCAGGGTATCATTTGTTTTTTTTTTGCTTTTGTGCTTGTCTTGAATAACCTAAAAGATGTTTTCTTGTCGTTATTTAAAAAGTATTGTGGATATCTCTATGTATTGTACAGAATAGTGATTATTTAAAAAACTTTTTGGAAAGATGTTCTATGTGTTGTATTCGTGAAGAATGATAAAAAGAGTTGAACAACTTTTAAAAACAGAGAAAAAATGAAATATGGAATAAAACAAATAAAGAATCTAAAAATAGAATCACTGAAATTGTAATTGTTGTGTTTTGAAGGTCCTTGAAAAAATTATGAACCACGCTTCAATATGTAAAATATATAGGCTATGAGGGAATATATTAGTATTGTGTTCTTTCTTTTCCCCTCTTTTCCCTAGCCTTAAGTACCTTGAGAGGGGGTCCCTGTTTTCATGTTATATCATGTATATGCACATCCACCTCTCAGAGGCACTAAGGGCCAGATGTAGGTAAATCTCATTTACCGATTCATAAATACCGAATTTTACTGATTCGGTATTTATGAATCTGTAAATGAGATGTAGGTAAAAATTCGGTATTTTTTACCGAATCGGTAAGATTCGGTATTTACCGATTCGGTAAATACCGAATCGGTATTTGCTATTGAATCCTATGGGCCTTGAAGCCCATAGGATTCAATAGCAAATACCGATTTGGTATTTACCGAATCGGTAAAAATTCTGAATTGCTAAGGGGGACAGGGTGTCACTTTGACACCCTGTTGCACCCCTGTAACTGGCTTTTGCGCCATGTGGCACACATACATGCCCTTAGGGCATGTCTGTGTGCCACATGGCACAGGTGTACATGCACAGATGTGCATGTACACAGGAATTCGTAATTTACCATGCAATTGTATTGCATGGTAAATACCGAATTCTAAAGGCCCTGTAGCACTATTAGAAGTGCTACCTACATCCCAAAATACATTTTCGGTATTTTTACCGAATGGTAAATTTACCGAATCGTTAAAATGTACAGAATCGGTAAATTTACCGATTCTGTAATTTCACAGATTCGGTAAAATTACCGATTCGTTAAAATTACCGAAAATGTACGTTTTTTTAGCCCCTACATCTCCATAGCCCTTAACCGGTCGGAAACGGCCGAAAATCGGTATTTTCGGCCGTTTCCGACCGGTAAAGGGCTACCTACATCTGGCCCCTAGAGTGCTGTTATTTAGAATATTCAGAGAAGGCTGCTGCTTGCATTTACATGCACATTTATTACAGGTAAAAAAATAAAACAAGGTATACAGTCATCTGACTACTAAAGATGGCATCTGCTGCCCTTGAACTTTATCTGCTGTAATTAGTGTGGCATCTCACCAGACCTGGCCATTGAGCCTTTGAGAGCCCTTCTAAGTGGATTGGGAAGTTTTGTTGTTGTTTTGTTTTAAACTCCCTGTGATCTAGCTATCCCGGGTTCGATCTGAGCAACTGGGACAGCTTGCAGTAGAAGAGGCTCCCTGAACTGTATTGAGGTGTTAACACGCAGCACACTCCAGACGACGGCCTACAAGCAGATCTTATCAAGCCCCTTTCATATTCAGGGCCGGAGACCAATTGGTTCTGAATTTACAAGCTCTAAACAAATGTCCGCTTCCTTTCATCTTGGGAGGGCGGGGTGACGCAAGGGGCAGAGCGAAGCGACGAATAGTGAAGTATGTGACTTTTACAACTTCCTCTAGGCAGGCAGCCTTCCAGTGAATTTACACAAATTAAGCATTGCATAGTTCGGATTTAAAAATAAGTGGATTTACTAAAGGATAAAGGTGAAAGAACTTTAAGGAAAGCAAAGGTTGATTGAAGGCGCTGGCAGCGTCCTGTTGCTCATTAAGGGTTCTCGAGTGACATTTGTAGTCGATTTTGGTGGAAAGGGCTACTGTATTAATAACCGAGACCCGATTATCATGTTTCAGTATTTGGCTGCAAGAAGTCCTAAGTGCATTTTTTTCTTGCCGTGCGAGGCGCGCGCTTTCATTTGAAATACATGTTTAAATTTCCATCAAAAACATACTTTAAAGTGGCTCTGTGTGCACATAAATCTTTTGGCTGCAAATCTCAAAGGAAACATGCTGCTGCAGCATTTGAAATGCTTTTAAACATCCCCACGTTCCGTTAGTCACCGGTTTATATTAAGCACCAGAGTGCACGTGATGCCTTAATTAAATAGTTGCCAAAGCTACCTTCTGGAGAAGTTTACGCTATATAAAATTTGTAAATGGAATTCCCATATGCATTAAGTAGGTGTAACTGCTCCTGGCAAGAGCCCCGAGAATGCTGGCCTCAGGGGCCGAGACTCAAACGTGGCTCCCGCTCCCCTCAGAACGGAGATTTAGGGGCTCTAAAAAAGGGTGACAACACTGCGAAGCCTCGTTAACAACTGAATGGTCTTTCACTGACCTTTGAAGTACTCGGTGAAGTACTCGGGTGCAGCTGCAATCAGATGGTCGCAAGCCCTGGGAGCTGTCTCGGCTCGGGCTAGCATACACAGCGGGAGAGAGAGTGGTGGAGATATGGCTCAGACGCGTGCCAGCGTATATTTTGTCCCTCTTTGTGGAGAAAGTCTGTTACAAACACAAATTACCAAGGGCTTGTGTGTGCCCAAGACTAATATGCGAGAGTGTTCCTTTGGGAGCACTTTTTTATGGTATTGTACACTGTGCGCCCCACATGTATGCAGTGGGGGGGGGGCTTCCAGATGGGAGAATATGTTCATGCAGAAAGCAGCATGCAAGACACCAATTTTATTTTCATAAAGCGTACCTACCTGTTTATGTAAACGTGTACAATAGGCTGTAAACTATGTTGCACTGTTTGTAATGATAACAAGGAAATATTGCATGAAATGCTATTATATTTTAATATGATAGTGGAGAAGGAAATATTGTTAGGGAAGTGGTAATCTTGCATTGCACTGAATGGAAATCATTTCCATGTGCGCGCTTTCCGACATGGTTTTGAGGGACTGACTATTCATGTGCCGAATTTCTTCAGTGCAGAGTCCGTCTTCAACAAGACTAGTCCGGACTTGTTGCTAGAGACGTCGGAAGGAGGCATCTGTACCCACAGGGGTCGTTCATATGACCCTCAGGTGCAGAGCACTGAATGAATTTTAACCTTTGAAGCCGTTCTTGTCAGTGCGCGAGCCTGTCAAGTACAGGGCCCACATCGGCCAAACTCCTCCTGCTCCGTGAATGAGCCATTCCAAGACAATGACTGGAGTCTGATACACCCCCGATTCCAGAGGTCAGGGTACATGCAAGCTCTGCAAACAAGAACACAGACCAAAGAGCGCGCATAAAAGTATCTGGCACCGCACAACGTAAGGAAGGCGCTAACCCTGCACAGAGGAAAGTTCCGGACCATGCACAAATGTAGACAAACACTACACAGAGAATGATAGAAACCATGAAATATGCACACATGAAGATAGACACCAAATACTGAAGAAGACAGACAAAATACTGAAAAAGATAGACAGACACAAACACAGTACCTAAGAAAACATTAACTTGAGGAGACGGACACAAGGCTGTGCACTGCGAACAGTAAGGTAGACCCTGAAACCTGCACGCAAGAAGGAAACCGCTTTAACCGCATCGCCGCGGCGGCTTTTCCCGCTGTGCGCGGCATTTTTAAAAATCCCGCGTAACGTGACAAAGCCAGCTCGTCATCCGCGCAGCGCAGGTAACGCCCATGACGAGCTGGCTTTGTCATTAGCGTCGAAGGGGTTAAGAAGGTAGACTGCAAACCATAAACAATGCAGACCGAGACCAAACTGTACACAAGTAACACAAGACGAGAACGTTAGCAGCCTTTGATGTCTGATGGTGGTGTAAGAGAGACAAATGTTGGTGTGCGAGGCTTCCTTTCAAGTCGGGTTGTGGGGGGGGAGCAGGGGAGCGAGAGAGAGGGAGGGAACGAGCATATGTGGTGTTAGTGAGAAGTGAGGCTAAGAGCGCGCTGGCGAAGCGTCGCGCTTGAATACCTCACATGCATTGGGGAGAATCCGCGCTTGGTCAAGAGTTTGTTTTGCCTACTATATACTCGGCTATTAATCCCTGCGGGATATAATAGCCGAGACCTAAAAATGATGCTATAGCAAAGCGATTTGCCGAACTACCAATTTCTGAAGCAGGACATGAGGCAAATGCATAAAAAACCACAAGGTGCACATATTATAAAGAAAAGGTCCATGAAACGTTATCAAAGGCCTGTTCTGCGTCTGACTATTGTGGCTAAGGAAGAGTCTAAGGACTTAGCTTTTTCCAGAGCATGGCATAATGTTTAACATTATCACTTGACATTCGACTTTAAGGAACCCCTTCTGGGGGGAATGCATCGGCTTACCCAAAACTTTTTGTGGTCTCAGAGCTAACACTTTAGCATAGATCTTGCAGTCTAGATTTAGAAGCGAAATCAGGTGATAGTTTTTAATCTCAAGGGTATTTTTCCCTTCTTTAGGGAGAAGGACTATTGTTGCCACAACAGCTGTGCCTTGGATTTTACTTATATCTGAAATAGAAAGAAACAAATTGTGGAGGGGTGTAAGTAGTATTTGTGCATATGTCTTATGAAAGTTACTTAGAAAACTGTCTGGACTAGGAGCTACATCTAATTTTAAACTAGATATGACTTTGAGGATTTCGTCCCGTTCTATAGGATTATTGAGACCATCTCTAGACTCTGGATCCAGGATGAGCAATGATAATTTGTTTAGAAATTCCTCACGAAGATTAGCATCAATTGTATTAATTGGGGGGTGTAAGGTTGCATAGAACTCTAGAAAAGAATCAAAAATATCTGTCAGAGAAGTGACATTTATGCCATTAGCATTTTTGATAGTTGGCATTACAGATTTGTTTTGTTCAAATTTTAAATAGTTAGCTAGAAACGGGCTAGCTTTATTCTTTTTAATCATTTTTTCCGCTTTTTTTATGGGCTTTAGTGCTCAAAATTTTATTGTTTTCACATTTAAGAGATTTTAGCTCAGTAAGAGCCATGGAGCTCTTAGAGTGGTTTAGTTTAAATTCAAGAGCTTTGATTTTAGTCTCGAAATCATTTGGTTATCTTTTTTTTGTTTTTGGCCAACATGAGGTTCATCATGATTCCTCTTATGGTAGCTTTGAGTGAGTTCCAGAATAATTCAGGTGGAATTTCATTATTTTTGTTAATGAAATGTGTAATGGCATTTTGAACGGAGGAGTATATAACTTCATCAATTATTATCAAATCATTAATTCTCCATTGTTTAGAAACCGGGGTGAGGACACCGATTTGTAGTTCAACAGAGATTCACGCATGATTTGAGACCACAATCTGTTCTATCTGTGGGGAGATGCTGACTGCTGAAAAAGTCAATAATCTACTAGAAAATAGCTAACCCTTGAGAAGAAGTCCTGGGGGTGTAAAAAAATAGTATATTCACTACCCGTAGAGTGTGGATCCTCCATACATCAGTGAGATTATTTGTGTTACATAGATTCATGAGTTGAGCATGTTATCAGGTAGGTCTAAATTTTACTTGAGATAAACAGTTGACCGTGCTGCCTAGGGAGAGGTTAAAGTCACCACCTAAAATAATGCCATTACGTTGTCTGCGACAGTTTGATTGAGAGAAGACTATAATTTAATTTCATTGATATTTGGAGCGTAGATATTGATGATATAAAATGCAATGTCCACTTTTTTGGCTGGAATGAATTTCCACCAGCACTTTTTGTCATGTTTATGGAAGGTGACTGAAATGTTGGAGTTTTTTAAGATAAGCGTTGCAACTCAGTCAGTCAGTCAGTCAAAGAAACTTTATTCGGTTATTTAAAACCATGAAAGCAAAACATAGTATACAAAACAAGTTTAAAATTCAATTAAGCATGTATGAAAAGACATTACTACACCTTCATAAAAGCACAAAAAGAATTTTGTTTAAAGTAAGTGACTGTATCAGCAAAGTTAAATGGTGTCCAACAAAGTTATACAAGTGTCAAATTTGGTTGTTAGGAATAGCAGCCGTTCTTAGTTTATTTTGTCTGGCAGCTGCTGCCAGAAAACAAGCTACCCCATATGTTGTCTGTACCGAATTCAGCATCTGTAGATATAATAATGCTGGCCGTACCTGGACAAAGTTCAAATTTTTCAGAATAGGTACCAGGAATTTTTTGCGAGCCACCAGATAATGTTCACAAAGCATAACTAAGTGGAGGGTGTCCTGTATAGAGAAACAATCGCAGGTACAGGGGGGTAGGTTTTCTGGTAAGCCCCACTTTGATTGTGAGCCGAGCACAAGGTGTATTAGATTAAACCAGAACCTTATAAGTAGAAAGCGATGGTAAGGCTTGGTAACATATTTCAAATAAGGTTCCATGGCTAAAGTTGAGGAAAGTTAGAAAAGTGAACGTACCATTGGTTTACCTAATTCAACCGTTTCCCTTTCAGACTCCAACAAGTTTTGGAAATGCAGCTTGACCCACTTCACATCCTCTTTTTTTAAATTGTGTGGTAGAGAGTACATTTCTGGGCGCCCTAGCCTCGCGCATGCCGCTCTAACATACGCCAGCCACGGGATGTTATTGGCTTTATCCAGAGACAAACAGTCTTTGAGGATGCAATGATTTAAACTGATTTCCTCGTTTGTCCACGTTTTAACCCAGTATATCACTGGGGCCATTTTTAAGAGGTCAGTAACGTGACCCAAGCCTAATTCATTATGAATTGTATGTATAGGAGAAGATTTAGGTAGTGATAATAAGGCTTGTAAGAAGTTATTTTCTGCAATCTGAATACCTGGGCATGAGACATAGCCCCATATGGCAGCCCCGTAAGAGGCAATTGCCAAACATTTAGCTTTATAGATACGGGTCATAGCTTCCATAGGTTTTAATCCCAGTTTTTTAGAGAAGTGCAGGAGGGCTGTAGTGGATCTAGTGACTCCATTCTGTTTTAATCTCATTTGTGCACCCCATGTTCCTTTCTCATCGAAGGTGACGCCCAGATAACAAAAGAAAGGGACCCTAGAAATTGGTGAAATATTACAGCTAAAAGATCTGATCTTCGTATGTTTTTTTCGTGAACCTGTAACCATAACATGAGATTTGGTCGAGTTAATCTTAAGATCGAGTGCTTCCATAAAGAGGCCAAAATGATCTAATAGTTTTTGAAGGCCTGTGCCAGTCCGAGCTAAGAGGACGGCGTCGTCCGCGTATAGGAGGACCGGAATAGGTACCCCCGCCATACGCGGAATGTCTGGGGTGACTGAATTCAATGAATTGCCCAAGGAGTTGATGTACAGTGTGAAAAGGAGAGGTGCCAGAATGCAGCCTTGTCTGACACCTCTTCCAGACTTAAACTTCGCTGTGCACCTTCCATCCCTGTTCACCCTGACAGATGCAAATAAATTTAAATGGAGGTCGTGCAGAAAATTAACCAAAATTGTGTCCAAACCCATATTGCGCAAAATAGTCCACAGTTTTGAACGATTGACCAAATCAAAAGCGGATGATAAGTCCATAAATCCCAAATAAAGGAGTCCCCCCTTCACCACGGTGTACTTGCTGATAATTAGGTGGAGGTTAAGACATTGGTCCATGGTCCCTCTGTGTGCTCTGAAACCATACTGTAACTCCGAGAGGATCCTGCTCTCTCCAAGCCAATCCTCAAGCCTCTGCAAAATGACTCTGACCAAGATCTTAACGGCAGAGTCCAGCAGGGAGATTGGCCTGTAGCAAGCCGGGTCCCCCCTGTTCCCTTTCTTGAATATGGGCACAATAATAGAGGTGGACCAAGAGGAAGGAAAACCAGCTGTGGGTATTGCATTAAAAACATTCATTATTATCTTCGACCAAAATTGTGGGTATTGGATGTAGAGATCTGCAGGGACCCCGTCAGGGCCCGGGGCTTTGTGTTTACTTGTGTCTCTGATCGCCCTTTCAACCTCCAAACTACTAAATTCCATAACCAGGTTGGGGGATTTATGGACGTTATCAGTTAAACCAGATGCTGTGGATTCATAGATCTTTTCGAAGTGGGCTACCCATCTGCCATCTTCTATCACACAGTCCATGTCGGTCTTCCCATCATTGGAGAAGAAGGGCTGGTTCACAATGGCCCAAAACTTTTTGCTATCTCTCAATACATCCGTAGATAAAAGGCTCTCCCAAGCTTCTTCCTTGATTCCAGATTTGCGTTTAAGAACTGCAGTTTTGTAATCCTTCCTTAGATTGGCCACCAAAGTCCTGTCCCTAGGTTTTTGTTTTTGAGCTTTCATCAGAGCGCTATGTTTCTGGGAACATTCTTTATTGAACCATTTCTGGGGTTTCTTGGTCCTTTGCCCGGTAGACCTTAGCTCCAAATTCTTAGCAATCCTTCCGCATATCTCCTCATATGCGACTACTACATCCGGGCCTCGAGCAGTTGGGTCCAGACATACTGCCATATCTGCCTCTGACTCTTGGGCAAGTAAATGGAAGAATTGTTCAGGGACTATCTGTTCCCATTTTAGGCGCCTTCCCTGGTCTTTAGCTATCAAGTCCCTTGGGGCTGCCACATCTGTTGGGTTATGGATCCGGAAACAGTCTAGGTCCAGCATCAGGAGGACAGGATTGTGATCACTGAAACTAGCAGTGACCACCATGTACTCGCGTGCCTTAGCTAGTACCCCAGATGAAACAAAAATGAAGTCTATAATAGTATTAGCGTCTTTCCCCACGAAGGTTGGGGCTCTGGGATCGTTCTTACTTTGAGCAAATTCAAATAAATTTAAAGTCGCCAGGAAAGACTCAAGACACTCACCCTCAATTGTATGCACAAAGTGGGGAATGGCTTCCGTCGGTGAGCCCCCATAACTATCATTAAGGCAATCACCCTCACAGGGATGAATATTAAAATCACCCAGAATAATCATCTCTAGGGAAGAGGTGCAGTCGCTTCTATGGGCTGACAAAAATTGTAATAAGGAAGTCAGATGTTCATTCACAAATGAAGACTCCCTGGAATTATAAAAATTAACTACTAAAAAAGGTTGGGAGCCAGGTAAGGTCCACTCCACGACTAGCGTGTTTGCGGGTGCAGATTCTATTTGTTCGAATGCCCCTACCAACTCCAAGGAACACAGTGTAAGTAGGCCTCCTTTTGCTCTTCCTCTTGCACTAGAAGCTGCAGGGGTAAAAAAACTACGAAAGCCATCTAGTGCAAAATTGGTTGTGGTGTCCCAGGTTTCTTGCAAACCCACTATGTCGTATTGTTTTACAAACTCTTGCCATATGGGGTCTAGCGCCTTTGCATTTAAACCTGCCACATTCCAAGTAAGAAATTTACAAAGTGGCAGAGGTGCGGCTGGGAGAAAAGATGGTATGCTCCGGCTCTGCGCCTCCAACGAGCTATCAGGGGGAGTAAAAAAAGGTTTATCCATAGTCAAGACCGCTGTTGCCACTTCCTTACAAGGGGAAATTAAACTGGTCTGAGGTCCCCTTCCCTTTGGAGGGCCCTGCATATGTCAGTCCACCCAGTCTGTGTTTGAGAGGCATTCGAAGCGATTCGCCATTGGGAAGTACAGAGCATTGGCAGGTCCATTTCGCTGTTGGGGGTAGTGATATAGTTGAGAAGGATGCGAGCCAAAGAAAGGGCCGCCTTGCGGTGGTCTGCCTCCTCTATTCCCAACCAAGTTCCAACCCCCACCCCATTCCTCCTCCCATCCAGGGGTTTGTGGCGCCCAGGGAAAATTGGATCTCTGTCTGGGTTTACAATCGTGAGGGCCCTTAAGCCAGCTCCATCGATTGTCGGCTTGATTTTGTGGGAGATAAAAATAGGAGAGAGGTCTAGCAGTTACTGTGCTCGCCTGGTATCTCGGGGCCCTTCTGCTACAAATAAATTCTACGACCTCAGTGTTCTCGAAGGTAACCACTACACAATCCCCTGGAAGGTTTTTCCTATTATCTCCTACACATGGAGCTCTCTCTATCATCAGTATATTACAGGGAATGTTTGGCGGGAGGGGATAGTTGTTGGCTAACCAATGGCATACTTTATTTTTTAGAGTCTGATATGACTCTTGTTCAGTTGCGGGTATTTGAGTAAGTATAACAACATAGGGACAGGCATCAGGAGGCAGGTGGATATTTTTTCGGGCCTTACATTTAACATTATCAAGTGCTTCAGGGATTGCCGGTTGGGATAGACCATCCCTAGAAGTAGCCTGAGGAGTTAAATTTGAGTTGTTTTTGGAGGGTATATGGGCGGAATCGGTTTTCTTAGTTCCCTCTGCTGAAGGGGGCTTAATGTTAGGAATAGTCTGAATTGGAGTATTACTATGGTTCTTTGGCACCCCTTTATTGGACTCCAATGTTTTGTTAGGGATCGCCTGGGGTTTTAGTGGTTTAGACTGATTAGAGATCTGGACAGTTTTATTGTTTAAGGAGAAACTGGGAGCACTTATGTCCTTGTGTATGTTTTTTAGGACGGTTTCAAGACAGCGTAGTCTTACCTCTATAGGTTCTAACAGTGATTTCAACATATTGAAAATCACAGAGTTGTTGATAGTTAAACCAACCTCCTCCTGTGATGGCACTATAGGAGGAGGATTACCAGCGTCTACACTAAACTGTAAGATTTCCTCCAGACTTTGATCAATTAAGGTGTCGTCTGGTAGATTTAGGGGTAAACCAACCTTATTTGGAAGTGTCCCCCCTGTTGAGCTAGATGGAACCTCTGACAGCTTCTCACAGTTAGGGGGGTTGGGGTTGGGGTATGTCTGGCCCTTCTTTCGTTTAGAGGTAGTTTGTTTGTTACCCTTCTGTTTCTGCTTAGGAATAGCCCCTTCAATCCTGCCCCTCTCAGTGTTAACGTCGGTAGTATCACAGGTGTATGACTCTTGCGGTTGTGTTCCACTCAGAGTTAGAATATTAAGGTTAGGTGAAGCCTCCAAGTCCTGAGCGGTATCAATGTTAATATTAGAGGCATCCATAGCCCCAATTTCACAGTGGCTATGTACTAGAGCCTGGGTTTCTGGACGGCAAACAGTGGTAGGTGTTTGGGCCAGCGCAATCAGACCCAATGATGAGCGTTTGGCCATGGCCAGGTCTTGTGATACTCTCCTGTCCATTAATGTAATTCCCTCGCCAATTAATGCGTGTGTGCGGGTAATAAAATCGTCCAAGGTCCCAGTAAGTTTTTTAGCACTAGCAACAGCCATACTTCTAGTTTTACGAGTGGACATAACCCGTATGCCCTAAGGGTACAAAGTGCGAGTAAGATAGATACAATCAACCAGGGTCAGTGGCCCAGCCCGGCCTCCTCTGGCCTCTGAGGGCCACAGAGGGCCCGCCCTTTGCCCGGGCTTAGCCCCGGGCACTCCCGCGCGCTCCCGCGCAGCGGGATGCGCCGGTTCTTATAAGCGTCAGTAAAAAGGGCGGGGCGGTCAGGGAGAGCGGGCCAGGTGACTTGGCCTCTGGGTAGCCGGGACTCCTGGGAAAGCGAGTCCCGGACCCAGCGCTCGCAGCCCTGTCACTCACTCACTCACCCAGCAGGGGCCAACAAATGGATGTGCAGCCTCGGCAAAGCGGGACCCGCGGAGCGGGTTCCGCAAGCTGCTGGTCAGTCCTTCCCTTCGACGGTATCAACTCCTTCCTTCCTCCACAGGGCAAAAGTCAGTGTGGCGTCCCGGTTTGCTAAACGGGCGGAATCCTTTTCAGCTGTTCTGCTGGGCGGGGCGGTCAGGGAGAGCGGGCTAGGTGACTTGGCCTCTGGGTAGCCGGGACTCCTGGGAAAGCGAGTCCCGGACCCAGCGCTCGCAGTCCTGTCACTCACTCACTCACCCAGCAGGGGCCAACAAATGGATGTGCAGCCTCGGCGAAGCGGGACCCGCGGAGCGGGTTCCGCAAGCTGCTGGTCAGTCCTTCCCTTCGACGGTATCAACTCCTTCCTTCCTCCACAGGGCAAAAGTCAGTGTGGCGTCCCGGTTTGCTAAACGGGCGGAATCCTTTTCAGCTGTTCTGCTGGGCGGGGCGGTCAGGGAGAGCGGGCCAGGTGACTTGGCCTCTGGGTAGCCGGGACTCCTGGGAAAGCGAGTCCCGGACCCAGCGCTCGCAGCCCTGTCACTCACTCACTCACCCAGCAGGGGCCAACAAATGGATGTGCAGCCTCGGCGAAGCGGGACCCGCGGAGCGGGTTCCGCAAGCTGCTGGTCAGTCCTTCCCTTCGACGGTATTAACTCCTTCCTTCCTCCACAGGGCAAAAGTCAGTGTGGCGTTGCAACTCAATTTTTCTTACGTTGTGGAGGTGAGTCAAAGTAATCAATTATCCAGCGGTTTTTAAGTTTCAGGGAATCAGCAGAATCCAAACTCATCTCCTGCAGGAGTATATTGCCACCCTTACGTTTATGGCAGTAATCAGCTATCTTCCTTCTTTAAACACATGGCTGCTGCAGAGTTTACCCTGCTGTGCTGCAGGCCCTTAAATCCCATTGTTCATGACGAGCTCAGCTCGTCATAAGCACAGGAGCAGTGTACTGCATGACAAGCTGAGCTCGTCATGAGCAGGGAAGGCGTTAAACAGGATAATTAAGACCCTTGGTACTAAGTACACAAATCTTGCTTGATGAAAATATAGTATATTGTTGGCAATAGCTCTTCAGATCCTCATGTATCATTGTGAAATGGACAATGTGATACATGAGTTGAGTCATGATGTAAACCAGCTAAGACCTGTGATTGGTCTGCATGTATATAGACACTAGAGTTACACAAATTTCAGAGTTTTGGGAGATAGGTAAGGACGGAAAAGAAAGAAAGAGTAAACTGAACAAGTGATATAAAAAAGAAACGAAAACCACCCCCCTGATACCAAAAGAGTTCTAGGACTCAATAACCCACCCAATATTACTAGAAAAAAATGGGAATGGAAACTGGAGAACCACGAGGAGGCCTCCTAATATTATAAAAATATTAATTTGGGGGGACCAGATGATCATTTTACTTATAAGATCATTAAAAACCAGAACAGCTGCTATAAGAAATTGATGATTTCCATCTTAGTCATAAAGTTAACTACTTAGAAGAATGAGAAATAGTAGCACAGAACTTGCATAACGATGTAGAAATGCAAAAAAACCTGATGTTAATCCTCTGACAGAGCAATGCAGCTAAAAAGCCCAGCTACCTTAGATAACATGGAAGAGAACAAATAGGTAAAACATTCTAATATAGTATCAAAAGTTATGGATCTGTGAAACTTGGCTATTGAAGAGCCCAGATCAATTTGCATATTGAAGGTAACAAAGTGAGGTATATTAGTCCCTATTTAGTTGGAAGGCAATCTAAAAAAGAGCCAAGACTATATAAACATGAAAAAAATCTCAGCATGTAATGTTCAATCAGAGTGTCAGATACCCTGAAGATACTTCTGGAGATCAGCAGGATCAAAAAAAACTCTGGGGCATATTATCAAGCCTGTGCGCTAAAATTATCGCCGCTTTATCGGCCGAAAACGGCCGATAAAGCGGCGATAATGGGCTTGATAATATGCTCTATGGAATTCCAATCGAAGCACATGTTAGATGTGAAGACATCTAACATGTGCTTCGATTGGAATTCCACAGAGCATATTATCAAGGCCATTATCGCCGTTTAATCGTCCGTTTTCGGCCGATAAAGCGGCGATAATTTTAGCGCACAGGCTTGATAATATGCCCCTATGGGTTTATCTGTGAAGATCATTTAGAAGCGTAAGCACAAATAAGTGAAGTGCTGGCTAGAGAGAGATCTGAGTTGGTGTCTAAGGGCTAAGGCACCCTTCCTGTTGATAATGGTTTTTTATGCATAATCTTGAGCTATACCAATTTTTGCTCCTTCCCAGGATATATATTGGTGTTTTTCGTATATTTCAAAGTCCCATCCATGTGCTGATATCTTAGGGGTTTAAAGCTCATGGTCCAAAATTGTTCCTTTTTTACTCCTAGAAGAGTCCTATGTTTGTCTACCAGGAGTGATTCAGTGAGCTCTTTCAATCTAGAATTCTTTAGAGAAACAAATGTTCAAAGTATGGGGGATCCATTTCTCAAGGAGTTCCACACAACAAGAAGTAGCATCATCAAAGTGGAGGAAGATCCTTCTCCTACCTCACCGCCAAGACATGGAACACCCTGCCCCTTCACCTGAGGCAATCTGTGTCACTGACCCAATTCAGGAAGGACCGCAAGACCTGGTTCTTCACTTACATCTCCACACCCAGACGGATCAGTAGCCCCTCTGCCTGCATCTTGAGACCCTCACAGGTGAGTAGCTGTACTGTACAAAACCATGATTGATTGATCTACTCATTCTAGCAGGCCAAAAAGTCATAGGTTCCCTCTACCGTGATGATCTTTTAAGTCCATAACTTCCAGATAGGAGCACATTAAGTCGGAACGTTTTTGAGAGCTCTTTCTAACATTTTCCAGGCAGCTTATACAAGATTCAGCTTCCGTAAGCCTGCTCGATAGAACCAGTGTCAATAAGAGTAAATAGCTAAAGAGTGAAAATGAAAGAGAGGGGGCTTATATTTATCTCTGTATGATGGAAATACAGATATAACAGCCATATCTAGCTGACGGCATCAGGAGAAAAAGACTAAAATAAATGGAGAAGATCTGTTACCCTATCAATACAAGATGAATCAAAACTATTAGCAGACACAAAGACACAAAGGGTGGAGGGGGGTGGGGCCCTTGGTTCCTAGCCGTAAGCGCTGCCTTATCAACGGCAGCAGTAGGTAAGGGGGGGAGGGGAGGGAAGGTCTTCGCAGCTTGGGGAGGGAGTGTGTGGGGTGGACGGGTGGAGGAAGGGCTGGGGGAAAAGGGGGAAAAAAAATATTTTCAACCTGGTAGAAAGACTCGAGGAGAGATTTATGTTTGATAAGTACTTTTATTTTTATTTGGGAAAATACAAAATTATGTTGACAATAGGCATCACTCATCACACTAAAGATGCAGAATATTAGATGTTTGGCATGGAATGTCTCAGGGTTAAACTATAAGCGTAAGAGGCATTTAGTCGCTGAAGAATTAAGCTTATATAATCCCCACTTAGTATTTCTATCAGAAACTCACATCATAGACAGAGATAAGAAGCTACTAAATCAATTGGGCTTCGAGATGATTATTAACTCGGCAGTTGCTTCTCCTATTAGAGGGGTGGCTATATTAAAAGACAAAAGATTCAAGGTAGAAATAACTAAGACGCAATCTGATAAATGGGGGAGGTGGGCAATCACTCAACTCTGTTTTAACAATGTGAAGCTTGTAGCATGTGTTGTATATGGGCATAACAAAGAGGATCCTAGAGTATTTGAGCAACTAAATATAGCTTTATTAGACTGGGAAGGAGAAGTTATAATTATGGGTGATTTTAACTGCATTATGAATTGTCAGACGGATACAACACGCCCAGGTAACTATAAGCAAATGCCTAAAACTAGAACATCTATCTTAGATCTATGTAAGCTACATAACGTTAGAGATGTTTGTAGCATGCTATATCCAAACACCCCAGGCTATACATATTACTCTGCTCCTCACAAGCTATGCTCACGTTTAGACAAGGCTTTAATATCAGACTCTTTGATGAGATCCACAACAATGGTCATATATCCACGTATAACATCTGACCACAACCCCATTTTGATTGAATTTACCACCTCTCTAAATCGCAATCCTCCTAGAGCTTTTACATTTCCAAGGAATTTAATATCAAATACGATTTTCATCTCACAACTGAAACAACATATTACAGATTTTCTGATCTTTAATAGAAACACTGCCTCATGCCTAAAAGTATGGGATACATGTAAAGCCAGTATTAGAGGGTTTACACAAACTTTTGTCCTAAAATAAAACCAAGAAAGACGCAAATGCAATTTAACCCTGACTTCTGATATTGTCGCTGAGGAGAAAAAACTTGTAGAGGCTCTAAGAAAAAATCTGTCAACTCTGGTTATTAGTACAAACCTTAGTCAGTTAAAATGTAAGACCAAAGAAATTCTATTAAAAAAAAGGAGTGCACAGATTCACAAATACAAATTTACACAATATGAGGGTGGTGACAAAATTGGGAAAATTTTAGCATTTAAAGTAGCAGAGGATAGAGCAGAGTCTATGATTTCACAAATTATAGGGGTCGATAATAAGAGATATAATCAGACAGATAATATAATACAACAATTCGCCAAATATTATGAAATCTTGTATACACCGGAGAATACGCCTAATGATAATATATTTGATAATTATTTAAAAGAAAATCCAACGAATAAAATAACAATGTACGAAGCAGAAGATCTGGCTTTAGAAATAACTAGTGAAGAACTAAAAGAAGCTATAAAATCACTGCCATTAGGAAAAGCCGCTGGGGAGGATACTATTCCTTTGGAAGTATATAGATCATGCTTGGACGAGTTAACACCCTTTCTCTTAGAAGTAATCACTCATATTGGCAGAACAGGGTCCGCTCCACACTCTTGGAACAAAGCGAAAATTATTTTTTTTCACAAAAAGGGTAAACCTAAAGAGGAGATGGGTTCATACAGACCTATCTCCTTGATTAATGCTGACGCAAAGACTTTTGCAAAATGCTTAGCAAGAAGACTTGCACCACTAATGCCTAAAATTGTAAGCATGCAACAACACGGGTTTGTAACGGGGAGGGACACATCAGCCCATGTAAACACGGCAATAACAGCCTTTGACATAGCAGAGGTAGAGTCTACTCCCCTAGCTATGATAATGCTTGACGCCGAAAAAGCATTCGATCGGGTGGGGTGGGACTATCTATGGCACATAATGGGATATATGGGGTTCGGCGGAAACTTTTTAAATGGGATTCAGGCACTCTATGACAACCCATCCGCATATACTAGCTATGGTGGTCTCACGTCAAATTACTTTTCAATCAGGAGAGGCACACGTCAAGGGTGCCCCCTATCACCTTTATTATTTGCCCTCTCACTGGAACCATTTTAAAAAGCTTTGGATAATCAACCTGGAATAATACCCTTTAAAACTAGCAGGCAGAGTTTAAAAATTACTGCATATGCGGATGACATCGCTATTTATTCGACCGAAGTTATTGATTCTTTGAGAGCAATCAACTTGGAAGCATCCAAATTTGGCAACGTATCTGGCTACAAACTAAATGCTCATAAAACTCAAATAATAGCTAATTTTGTTCCCCCTCAACCAATGCCTGAAATTTATAAGACTGCGACCTATCTTGGAGTACAGATCACCTCAAATATTAAAGAACTAAATAATATTAATTATAATAAACTAATGAAAACTACCATTTCGAACTTAAAAAAATGGCATCGACTTCCACTAAATTTAATCGGTAGAATAAATCTAATAAAAATGAAAATTATACCTAAATACTTATATTTATTTCGATCAATCCCTTTGGCACAGAATAGGCTTTTTTTTAAACAATTAGATAGCGTCTTTTGTAATTTTATTTGGGGATACAAGAAGGCTAGGAGATCGCTAAAGAAGATAAAAAACCAAATCGGATCCGGCGGTCTCAATTTTCCCCACATGAAACTTTACTTCTGGGCCTCTTTTATAAGACGTATAAGATCGCTACTGGATACAGAGGACTTGCTTTTCTACCATCATTTATTATTAAAGGGAGATTCCAAACAATTTTTACTTCGTATTACAGACCCCAACTTCTACAAGAGGGTTAAATTTAAGACCGCGCGGGATATAGTAAAAATATGGAAGGATATACTTATCCACTGTAAAAGCACCATATTCCATACCCAATTAATCTTATGGGACAATCCTGGATTGCCTAGCATATTCAGTGATGGGGAATCTCGAAGGTGGCAATCAAAAGGAATTGCGGCACTAGGGGATTTATATAATTCCCAAGGCATAATGGATTTTCGCACCTTAAAACAACTATACGGACTGCTCGACACGCATGAGTTTAAATACATGCAAATATACGACTTCCTTGTGCGGAAGAATAGAATTAAAACCTTGTCGAGCGGGGGTATCTGGGACATTTTAAACTCTAAAAAAGAGAAATCAATAATCAGCTCGGCATACAAATTCTTTATAGGCTTAAGAACCGACGATAACGAAGTATTAGCTAATAAATGGAATTTAAAACTAGGAACTAACATATCAGGAAAACAAATAAGCAAATCTTACACTAATATTCATTATCATGTAAGATCTTCTAGCTTACGACTACAGCAATATAGAACTATATATATGTTATACTATACCCCAGAAAAGTTTTCTAAATGGACCTCAAACAGCATCTTGGGAGAGAAAACCAAATGCCCGAAATGTGATGAATACGCGGCAGATCTCGTACATATGCTGTTTTCATGTCCAAAACTTGGGAAATTCTGGGAAGAAGTGGGGAAAATTTTAGCTATAAAAAATGTTCTCAGCTCAACAATAACAGCCCCTATGGTAATATTAGGTCCACATTTTACAAATCAATCACACCTCGTATTGTTATCCATTTTATTTTCCTGTGCCAAACTAACTTTAGCTAGGGCCTGGATCAACCCTAACCCACCCAACGCTCTGGAATGGTGGTACTTGGTTAATGAAGTCAAAACCATGGAATATACGTTAGCAGAATTTAGGGGTGTCAAATCGCTGCAGAAATATGAGAGAATCTGGGGGAATTTAGAACCGAATTGACATTTACATCTGATTTTTTCTGATTTTTCTATGTTTGTTTAGTATTGTTATTTTATAACATGAAATATAATTATTTCTTTTTTTCTTTTCCTTTTTTTTGATTTTGCTGTTTCTATTTGATAATGCATTTACTTGATGAACTTGATGAATTGAAATAATATTTGAATGCTTTGTAACTTTATACCAGGTGAAAATAAAATAAATCTCTTTAAAAAAAAAAGAAGAAGTGAGAAATAGTAGCACAGAACTTGCATAACGATGTAGAAATGCAAAAAAAACCCGATGTTAATCCTCTGACAGAGCAATGCAGCTAAAAAGCCCAGCTACCTTAGATAACATGGAAGAGAACAAATAGGTAAAACATTCTAATATAGTATCAAAAGTTATGGATCTGTGAAACTTGGCTATTGAAGAGCCCAGCTCAATTTGCATATTGAAGGTAACAAAGTGAGGTATATTAGTCCCTATTTAGTTGGAAGGCAATCTAAAAAAGAGCCAAGACTATATAAACATGAAAAAAATCTCAGCATGTAATGTTCAATCAGAGTGTCAGATACCCTGAAGATACTTCTGGAGATCAGCAGGATCAAAAAAAACTCTGGGTTTATCTTTGAAGATCATTTAGAAGCGTAAGCACAAATAAGTGAAGTGCTGGCTAGAGAGAGATCTGAGTTGGTGTCTAAGGGCTAAGGCACCCTTCCTGTGGATAATGGTTTTTTATGCATAATCTTGAGCTATACCAATTTTTGCTCCTTCCCAGGATATATATTGGTGTTTTTCGTATATTTCAAAATCCCATCCATGTGCTGATATCTTAGGGGTTTAAAGCTCATGGTCCAAAATTTTTCCTTTTTTACTCCTAGAAGAGTCCTATGTTTGTCTACCAGGGGTGATTCAGTGAGCTCTTTCAATCTAGAATTCTTTAGAGAAACAAATGTTCAAAGTATGGGGGATCCATTTCTCAAGGAGTTCCACACAACAAGAAGTAGCATCATCAAAGTGGAGGAAGATCCTTCTCCTACCTCACCGCCAAGACATGGAACACCCTGCCCCTTCACCTGAGGCAATCTGTGTCACTGACCCAATTCAGGAAGGACCGCAAGACCTGGTTCTTCACCTACATCTCCACACCCAGACGGATCAGTAGCCCCTCTGCCTGCATCTTGAGACCCTCACAGGTGAGTAGCTGTACTGTACAAAACCATGATTGATTGATCTACTCATTCTAGCAGGCCAAAAAGTCATAGGTTCCCTCTACCGTGATGATCTTTTAAGTCCATAACTTCCAGATAGGAGCACATTAAGTCGGAACGTTTTTGAGAGCTCTTTCTAACATTTTCCAGGCAGCTTATACAAGATTCAGCTTCCGTAAGCCTGCTCGATAGATCTTTAAAATCATTGCTTAAGACCTGAATGTCTGTTTTCATCACATCTGCGTATATTTTTGTATTTTGTGCCAGATCATGCAGGGCAGTAAGTCACTGAAGAATGAGCTCCATGTTTGTAGATGGTGAGTCTGGTAGGGATGGTGTGGATTTAGGCCTTTTCTGGACAGTTTTGAGTTCTTTAGCATCTTTCATTTCTTAGTTACTACCTTTCACTATATTTGCAAGAAGGTCAAGGACACCACCAATGAGAGACCTCTGGTAGGTTATAGTGTATGTTAGAGATTAGAAAATGTGTTCACAATGGCGTATTTGAATTATTAATGTTGATTGAAGGTGTGAAAGAGGTAAGTAGATGATCTGCACTTGGATCTCTAATACAGTCGCGAAGTATGAGATTAACCATATGGAGCCTCATTTTTTCCATAAGCATACCATTTATGTAGTCAGACACACCCTTTTAAGCATTAGGATCACCCAGTGATGTGGATAACATAACTCACAGATGTTTGAAAGCAAGATATCGAGCTTTCATTCATGGCAGGCTATCAAAATCAGATGACTGACCAGAGTCCTGAAGACATAGTCAAAGTTGTTTGAGAAACTCAATCGTTCCTGGGAGAGTCCGAGGTAAAGTATATGTGTAAGTGGGAAAGCCCACTTTAGGCAATCAACCAGTATATAGAACAAAATGCAAGAAATGCATGGTGGCGGCCATGTTGTTGCCTGACCTTCACTTTGCCCGTATCAAGGCACCAGTGTTTTTTTTTTAAGAGCAATTTAGATGGGGGAAAACGGGCTCCACAATGGCTGCGATGTTAGTCCAGGTGAACGTCATCGAGAACAGTTTCCCTCACACCAGCTGGTCCCTTAGTGCAGCACAGGTGCTCTTGATCAGTCAGAGAGATCGCTCAGGTGGGCATTTTGGTAGTGCGCTAACCACACCCCTTCAGGGTTGGTTTTTCAAAATGTATGAAAACAGGATTACAGGCAAAATTATGGAAAGAAGATGATTTAGAAATCAAGGGAAGCTAGGGGAAAGACATAACAAGGACAGAAAAATAAGAAATGACTATTAAGTGCCATGGCATCTTGAATATCAGTGACAAAATAAATAGCTACACCTAAAAGACACTTCCTGCAGAGTCTCCTGAAGAGGCAGGTGTTTGTGTCCTAGTAGTCCTCAGTTTGATCACCTGGTACGCGGGCCGACACTTAAATCAACTAAAGTGAAAATCTTTGCGTATGGATATGAGATGCCATTCCCCCTCTGCGGTGCCTTCCACGAGGGACTGGTGGACAGTGACAACTGAGTAGCTGCAAAAATGTACATCACTCAAGACTGCAAAGGGTCTCTAATAAGCAGTCAGAAAGCTGAGCGGCTACAGCTAATACATCTCTACTAGAGGGTTCACACGAGTGATAGATAATCTCCAGCAACAGTTTTAAAGCCTGTTCGAAGATATTGAATGTTTGAAGGACCAAAAGGAGGATGAAATTATGCATCAAACAAACCTGCCCCTCTCTGCCACAGAAGGGTTGCTTTCCTCTTCAGTCCCAAAGTAGAATCTGAAATACTGAATACTGAGAAAGCAGACACCACGGAAGGGTCAATAATGTCCAAAAGGTGCCTCCTGAAAGGCAATTAGTCCCTGAGCCCTAGCCCACAAAAACTGCACAATTGGCCCACTTCAGGTATCAAGAGGTTGTGAGGACCAAGAGTTAGCTTCACAGTAAATGCTGGTTTCCCAGATTAGATCAAAATGTGGTTTAAGAAGCAATTTGGAGGTATCTCTATTGTCAGGCAGCCAACACGCCTGAGCTGTCATGCCCATTATAATGGAAGACAACCCACCTGATCCATGGGCCAGATCTAGTGCAGACTATGGCGGTCGTCATATGCTAGTAATCACTGATGGCTACTCAAAGTACGCTGCAGCAGAGATTATGAATTTTAAGGCAGCAGATGATCTGATACCACAGCGAGAAAAAGTAATGGTCACAGCTAGAAAAAGTCAGGGGGCCCGAATCACAGAACTAACTTAAGACAAAATCCTAAACTTACTACCATTTTGGTATTCACAGAAGGCATTTACTCATTTCGGTATTCAGAGAAGTTAAAAGTCCTAACTTTAGGACTCCTAAATGCCTTCTGTGAATACGGAAAGTCTTAAAGTTAGGATTTTTCTCTCGCCGCCGCACCGTAGTCAGCCAGCCAGTGTGACGCGTTATGCGCTGTGCGCTCACCGCCCCTCCCGTCGCGTCGAGGACTGACTGTGGAGACCACCACCACGTTCTTGCTTGGCCTGGCCCCTGCTGCAGCTGCTCTGCCCTGTTGCTTTACAGTACTGTCGCTGTGGGCTGTGGGCTGTGGCTGCGGGCGGGCGGCACTCTGCGTGACACACACCATAAAATAATTGAGGTGAGAGAGAGTCAGTCGGAGTCGAGTCCAGAGATGGGGGCAGACATACCAGGGTGGTGGGGCTTGATAGCTGCCAAGGTTTCAAATCGCTATGTGTGACTGTGACATCTTCATAATTTCAGTGTAATTATGAGTGGCATTTCAACTACTAGGAGTGACACTGTCTTGCAAGCAGAATATCATACAATGAAGGGAAACTTATAAATATTTGACATTAGACTCACTTGAGCATAGAGAAACTCTGAGAAGATCTCAAAACTGCTGCAAATGCCTGAGATGGCTGACTCACAATTACGAACTAAACTATCAAAATCATGTCACACCTAGCAATCTGAAACCTTGGCAGCTATGAAAGAGGGTGGGCATCACTTCACATGACAAAGCTTTGAAGACCATGCCCATACTTACATATTTCATAAAAGTGTCGATAGGAAGTATGTGTTTTATTCTATTGCTATTTAATTGCTGCCCTTGTACAATGCTGCTTGTATAATAAACTTGTGAATTTTGGATAGAATAATGTATTGACTAATAAGGAAAAAGGCGAAAATAATGCTAATTAGGCAAAAATAAAAGAGAAGGAGCTTGTTAAAACAAGGAGAATAAAACAAATCACTTTAACCATGTAGTGGCTGTTGTCCAAGTCGGGATCATGCAAAAAATGAATGTGATGGGAAATGTTTATCTCATGGACTGTTGTGAACGTAGTCGGTAAATCTGCACTGCAGGGGCCACCTTATTCATAAGCAAATGTTGTAATCTGGAATGTAAGACGTTTCAAGTAACTTCTAATATCAGCCTCAGATGCCACCACTACAAGACAATAAAAAGCGGACATCTCTAAAACAGGTCACGTGGCTCTTCTAAGAATGAATACCAAGAAGAGCAAGGACTAGCGTTTAGACTGCAGAACCATAGGACCCTAAACCAGATGTGAGGGTCCTAAGCTGCCTCAGGCCTGTACCATAAATGAATCAGAGTCAGCTGACTCACCGACTCCAGCCGCCGCAATCCGCACATGTGTTACAGCAATGATGCTGAGCAGGCTTCAGGAGAGGCTGTGAGACACCCAGCTGGCTGTAGTATTTCCAAATGCCACACCAGTATGGTTAGAGGCCCCGGGTTCGGCGCACCGCCCCCTACACAGTTAACTTACTTGGACGAGTTAATAAACTACGAGAACTGCTTGCACTCTTTAGCAGATATAAACAGTTTGTCATTTTAAACAAAGACTTACTGCATGTATGCTTTGCCGTCGGTTTCAGAACAGACAAGCTTCTCACGGATCACCCTGCAGTGGAGCCTCTCGTCCTGCTGCAGAGTACATCTTCTGATCCATGCTGCCAAGACAGTCCGCACTCGGTACATGCTATCTGATCTCTCCGGAAAATGAAAGTCCGCGGTCTATCAACTTTTCCAGTTGATACTGTCAGAGGCTAGCTTATGACATTTCCCTGGTTAATGCGAGAGAATCTCTTTCTTTCTTGCCTAATGTTACTGCGGAGCCGCCTGCAAACCAGCTAGCACGGAGGCACACCTTCCTCAAAACTTTGCGCTTCTAGGCAGCAGGATGTGACGTCCCCAGCGCGCAATTGTAGCAACAACCTTGCTGGTCATTGGACACTACCTTAGATGGATTCATGACGTCAGGCTGTCACTCAGCCACGCCGCACCGCACCGAATCTGCCCACATGAAGTTGATACGTCTGGCACTGCAGTTTATTATCACTGTAGTGTGATACTGCCAGCACCTCCTTAGCTCCTAGTGCAAGAGCCAAAGCCTGCTTGCTGCAGGAGCACAGCTCGCAGCGCGCGCACTGCCCTGCTATGGATGGCGCAATGCTGTTTGCTGCTGCCTGTGCTTGGAGCTTTTAGTTAAGGTAGAGACACAATGCAGTTATGCGTGACACTGCATTTCAGTGCGGTAATGCGGATTACCACACTGAAATGCGTTAGTCTAACGCCCGAAGCGTGACACTTGGCAGGACTGATGATGGTGGAAGTTATAAGGCGCCGGCCAGGAACTCGCACAAGGCACCAGCCACGCCCCAAAAAATACTTTTTGGGGCATTTTAGACAAAGTATTTACTGCGCATTAAGGGATAAATAGTTCTGTTCTGTAGAATCTCCAGTCCTGGTATAATTGTGTCTCTGGCCTTAACCAAATCTGCCCTAAAAGGGGTTGGAATGTACTTGTGTGGTGTCCCCTTGTAGTGTTCCTCACTGTGTTACTGTGTATGATCATAAATGCTTTACACACTGCCTCTGAGATAAGCCTAGCTGCTTGTGCTATGTTACCACAGGGTTGAGCAGGGGTTATCAAAGGGTGTAGCCCCCTTACTCTGACATAGGAAGAAGGGTCCCCACTTGGACAGTGGCCAGCCATTGCCAACTAGAGACCCCCATTTCTAACAAACAACCATTCCGATTTTGAGAGGAGTAAACACCTCAATGCCCATTAGATTCCCCATGTTAGACTAATGTTCTGATTTGTTACCTTTGCCTCAAATTGTAAAGCGCTCTGATATCCTTCGGGTTCAATTTCGCGCTATATAAAACTTTATAAATAACTAAATGTAACTTTCATGATTGAGGTGACTGTTAGCAGCAATACTACGTGTCTCTCCTCGGAAACTTAGAACATCTTTCAAGCGCTCACCGTCCTTTTTCCCCAACAACTTTTTCTGATGTTTAGCGGCAGTTCCAGCCGCAACGAAGTCCCACCGCAATTTGAACGGGACCTCCTAGCAGAATACCGAGAGGCGAGGAGGGACGGCGTGGCCAACACAGGCAAGGTGCAATGATGTTAACCCAACAGTGAGCACATGCCCAACCGGGACTTTATTTTCCAGGAGCCAGGTACGGAGCCACTTGGTTAACGAACTACGAGTTGGTGATGGCGTGATTAAACTACCAAGACCAGCATGCCATGGCGCCCAATGGGGCGGGACTCCATATCAAATAAAAACACATGTTCTTACAACCTCCGTATCCTGTCTCCTTGCCGCCAGTGATCAAGAGCTGAGACAAGCTCGAAACGCGTATGGCAACTAGTGTGCACATTGCTGGGCTACTACCTACCTGGTTACACGGACTACCACGCCGAGCTGTGACTTCGTAAGTTGTGGAACAACTTTTTCTGATATATATATATATATATATATATATATATATATATATATATATATATATATATATATATATATATATATATATATATATATATATATATATATATACGCAGCAATTAGTTAGCTGGAACTCTTATTATCATGACAGCTTTCTCCAGAGTCCTCAATACGGTTGCAGCATGCACGTGCGGTGTGTCTTCATTGACCCCCCCACCCCGCACTTGGGAAAGCAGGGCCGGTTCTATGATTTGCGGGGCCCTGGGACAAAAGGGAATGTGCGAGCCCCCTCTAATTTACTTAAGTGATCCCTTGCAAGGAAACCATTCAGAGACACTGCAGGAGGCCCATTGTACACGATTTTAGTGCCCCCACAGTTTTAACTTTCAGGCCACAAGCAATTCTTACACCTTCAGCCTGATGGGTGTAAGAAGTGCTTGTGGGCTGAGAGTTAACACTGTGGGGGCGCTAAAATCCTGTACGATGGTCCTCCCGCAGTGTCTCTGAATGGGTCTCCTTGCAATTGGGCTAAAATGGAGCATCTCCATTCCCTAGGTCTCCAGACACCATCCCTGAGAGGCCCGGGGAGGGGATCCCTCCCATGGACCCTAATTGCAAGGAGACGGGGAAACAACAGGGCACACAGTGCCGGCCCTGTGGGAGAGAGAAAGCAGGCAGCGAGCAGCCCACTGCGGCTCCCCCCGGGTACACGTCACAGTCCAGCTTCAATTGTACTATTATAAAAAACTAATAGTGCGAGGCGAAATATATATATATGATCAAGCTTTGTTAATTAGGTGATTATGGAGAAGAGAAATGGTGGTACGGATCACATAAGAACGCAGTATTTCGGATTTTATTAAGTAAATATTGTCTAACCTGCTTATTATATTATTATTGTTCCATTACTACTGCTATTATTAATATTATCATCATCGCGAATAATAATTTTTGTTGATAACGATAAATACAAAACTGCAATAAAAAGTTATTAATTTAAAAGAATTATAATGTAATAGTACTAATGCAAATAAATAAGCATAGTTTTTATGTTGATTTTGCATGGCGAGTAAAGTAGGGAGTGCTCTGATCCATGTTGACAGGCCCAGCTGGGTTGTGGTAGATGTGATTTGAGGTGTAGGGCAGGCTGTACTGAAGTAAATGTCCTTCGACAACCTGTGTCACAATTCTACCTGCATTGAGATTAGGTGGAATATATTGTGTCATGTAAATGTTTGTGTATACTGCAGTTGTTCTCTGAGGAGTCCTAAAGATGACGGCATGTCAGATCAGGGGGTACTGCTACACTAGTTATCTTTATTTAGACCACGCCGCTACTCAGATAGGCCACACCTCTTAGAAGATTGCCCCGCCCCTTTTAGAGCACCCCCAGTTTTTTTCCCAGTTAAAGCCCTGCTTGTAGTATCTTTACTAATTCTCTGCTACAGTATTTCAATTTAAAGCGCTTTCTCGGCCCGCTAATTAACTGTAATCAACAAAAGAGAGACTGTATATTTTTTATTTTTTGTGGTCTGAGCTATGAGCACTTAAAAATTAATTTTTGTGGCGCTTAATTTAGAAAAACGCCTACAGCACAGATCATAAGCTCATATCCAATATTTACATGGTGCCACACTTTCCGCCGCTTCTGCTGCTTAATTACTACATCACTTAATTAGCTAAACATGTAATGATGAGACAGATAATTGATTGCAATTACAGATTTCTCCCCTTCTCCATAAGACTCCCTTCGTAGGGGGAGGGTGACACTTTACTGCATATAGTTATAGCTGTATTACCTCGCCAGAGTAACTGCTACGAAGAGTGAGATTTACTAAGATTTTACGCCGTGTTTGCATCACATAAGTGATGCAAATCGGCGCAAAATCTTTTTGTCCAATTTACTTTCCAGAAATAACATGAAAGTAACGCAAAAGCAGCGCTATCTTTGCAGTACTTAGCGCCAAGGGGGCGTACGTGGGTGGTGCATCAGCTTTCCCATACAACCAACCAAGGTTTCTGATGATAAACTCAATTCACTAAATTAAGTAGACAGGGTTTAGCCACAGATAACAAGCAAGTTCCATGAATGAAAAATGTTTTTTTCTCCTTTATTTTCCGACTTCGCATGTGTGCTGCACTGTAGAGAACGGGCACCAAGTGGGAAAATGTTTAAAATTAGTGTAAGCATAATATTTTGCACTGGAAGGCTACCCTTCCTTTACAAAACCTACGCTAGATTCACGGAGACACCCTTGTACTATGGTACAAAGGTGCCTCTGTTGTACACTGTAGCTGATTTCAGGGCAGCTGTTTTCAGCGCTACGGAAAGGTGAGGAGAGTGCCATATTTCAATCAATTTGGCGTTCTCCTGATCTCTCCTACTCTATTTGTGTATGCTGTACCTCACGCAGCGCAGCATTTGTGTATGCTGTACCTCACGCAGCGCAGCATTTGTGTATGCTGTACCTCATGCAGCTCAGCATTTGTGTATGCTGTACCTCACGCAGCGCAGCATTTGTGTATGCTGTACCTCACGCAGCGCAGCATTTGTGTATGCTGTACCTCACGCAGCGCAGCATTTGTGTATGCTGCACCTCACGCAGCGCAGCATTTGTGTATGCTGTGCCTCACTCAGCGCAGCATTTGTGTATGCTGCACCTCTTGCAGCGCAGCATTTGTGTATGCTGTACCACACGCAGCGCAGCATTTGTGTATGCTGTACCTCACGCAGCGCAGCATTTGTGTATGCTGTACCTCACACAGCGCAGCATTTGTGTATGCTGTACCTCACGCAGCGCAGCATTTGTGTATGCTGTACCTCACGCTGCGCAGCATTTGTGTATGCTGTACCTCACGCAGCGCAGCATTTGTGTATGCTGTACCTCACGCAGCGCAGCATTTGTGTATGCTGTACCCCACGCAGCACAGCATTTGTGTATGCTGCACCTCACGCAGCGCAGCATTTGTGTATGCTGTACCTCACGCAGCGCAGCATTTGTGTATGCTGTACGTCACGCAGCGCAGCATTTGTGTATGCTATACCTCACGCAGCGCAGCATTTGTGTATGCTGTACCTCACGCAGCGCAGCATTTGTGTATGCTGCACCTCACGCAGCGCAGCATTTGTGTATGCTGCACCTCACGCAGCGCAGCATTTGTGTATGCTGTACCTCACGTAGCGCAGCATTTGTGTATGCTGCACCTCACTCAGCGCAGCATTTGTGTATGCTGTACCTCATGCAGCGCAGCATTTGTTTTTGCTGCACCTCACGCAGCGCAGCATTTGTGTATGCTGCACCTCACGCAGCGCAGCATTTGTGTATGCTGCACCTCACGCAGCGCAGCATTTGTGTATGCTGCACCTCACGCAGCGCAGCATTTGTGTATGCTGCACCTCACGCAGCGCAGCATTTGTGTATGCTGTACCTCACGCAGCGCAGCATTTGTGTATGCTGTGCCTCACTCAGCGCAGCATTTGTTTTTGCTGCACCTCACACAGCGCAGCATTTGTGTATGCTGCACCTCACGCAGCGCAGCATTTTTGTATGCTGTACCTCACGCAGCGCAGCATTTGTGTATGCTGCACCTCACGCAGCGCAGCATTTGTGTATGCTGTACCTCATGCAGCGCAGCATTTGTGTATGCTGCACCTCACGCAGCGCAGCATTTGTGTATGCTGCACCTCACGCAGCGCAGCATTTGTGTATGCTGCACCTCATGCAGCGCAGCATTTGTGTATGCTGCCCCTCACGCAGCGCAGCATTTGTGTATGCTGCACTGCACTGTGTGAGAAACTGGTAAACCTGGCCCACAGTGTGATACAATAATAGCGGCTAAACTGCGACTTCCTTTCAGTTCAGACCTCAGAGTAACAGGAGGGAGTGTATGTGTCAAGACACATTACTGCTGATTTCAATCTATCAAGCAGCACATGTTCCCTAGAAGCTTAAAAAACGTATTGACCTGTGCTCTCCTTCACTGTGATGTCATAGAGCTATCTATTGTTGGATAACAATGTATACCATACGGTGTGCCCTACAGATCCTGTGGTGAGCGTTATCATTCTCTTCCACTATGCTTCAATAATGCTCCTTCCGGCCATGGACTTTCTTTGTTGCCAAGACACTGAGGGCTCATTGTACCTCCTATAGAAGATAGCTCTGAATCCTTTCCAGGGTCTGCAGGTGGGTGGCTGACCTTGTAAGTAAGTAGTATAACATCTGACTCCACTGTCACTCTCTAGGAGGGAAGGGAACAGGAAGTGGTCAAGGGATGATGGACTTAAATGGCTCTCCTAGGAAAGGTATGGGCTGAGAGAGGCTCGTCCAGTTGTAGCGGGACAAGTATCAGTAGGGGATCTTCGAGAATACAATAAAGGCTCTAGTACTCAGCCCACCCGACTGCTATTGGTTCTGGTTGGCTTCTGCATCTCTGGCACATCTGACCACAGCACGACAGCACCGCAGGCAGAGGCATCCATGTCCATGTGATGGCATCGCCCTCCGCCACTTATCGGGGGGCCCAGTGGTGAGAGCGTAAAGCAATGTGAAATCTTTTAAGATAGTTTGAATCTAGTAACTGTTGGTTAACATCTGCTATTGGACAAGCAATTATTTTTATCGTTACCCACAAGTCTGCACAGCAAACGAGTCCAACGAACTGAACAGGAAAAATAATCTCACGTTTTGAGAATGCCAGCACCTAAGCCCATGCTGAATGTTGCACTAAGCAAAGACCACCTTTCCATGGTTGTGTTGTCCCAAAAAAGCCCAACTTCAAACCATGCTCTCATTCGCACTCTAGCACATGGCACTTGTTACTCTGGTAGAATAAATTTGATGGTGAAGATGGCATTGCAATGATGCCATTTCAGTCTATTGCCCACTGAAGGTCTGCCACTCCAAGGGTCTTCGTTACCTCCCACAACTTCTATGTCTTCCACACCTCAACACTTCCTTATCCTCAGTCATCCCCATGTCCCTACGCCCTGCATCAACCCCCGTACACACACTACCTTTCCCTAATCACAAACATATTTGATTCGAGATACAACCTGCCATTCATTATCAAAAACTTAGGAGATCAGGCTAACCCTTATTTGCAGACACACATAAAATACACACGCACATGCTCGCAAACACACACAGCTGCAAAGAAAAACCGCCTCTCGACAAAGTCTCACACAAGGCCTGGTGAAATCTTACCAGAGTAGACCACACTAGAAGCACCCTGCTGACCTCAGAGCTCCTGAAAAGTGCTACAGGCCCTGGCACACCACAATAATTACACAATCATTATCTTTCCACAACACTAAGACATCCCACCACATATGATGTACCATCCAAGCTCACAGGAAGAAGCAAAATTGCTGCTACACCTCTGTCTCTCTCTCTCTCTTGGACATCCCATCCTTATCTATCGCTCTCAACAGAGATGACACCACCACACTGTACCACTCACACCTGGCAACTCCTGTCCCCATCCAGACCCAGTCCACAGCACTATTACAGCCCATTCCCCAATATCATTTCAGTGGCAACTAACACCCAGCATAAACTCGAACTTCAATTGATGCAACCACACTTGCTTTCTCATTATTAGGTACATCAAGCACCACATGACGTGCCACATGCCACACACTTATGGGAAGGTGGGATTTTTGATCTCGCATTTGATTACTCTAGATCTAAATCCCCACTTAGGTCGACTGAATCTTTGTTGCCTGTCATAGAGTAAAAAGCAATCCACTACCAGGTCAAGTAAACCAATAATTGGCACGACTCTGAAGAACCACTTACCACGAATCAGTTTTAAAGTTTTATTATAAAGCCAAAGAGGTTCAAAAGGTATACTGGCACCAACACAAACATGAATTCTCTGAACGATCTTAGTCGACAGAAAAATACCACTAAAGCCAATTCGAAGATTAACAGGTTAGCAAGAATTGACACAAGATGTAACTTAAGCGTCATTTACAAAAAGAGAAAAGATCAGGTTAGACTGTCCCTACACTAGACTAAGTGACATCCCTACTTAACAGAATCTTAAGCTAAAAAGGTGTCAGCCGTGGTGACTTCCAAAGAAGTTCACTCACTCTTCTTAGTCTTTGGTGAAAATCTGTGCATTGCAGTCATGCCCTCTCTGCCTACCCATCCGCTCTCTAAGGGTCCTCAGGCCATCTGCTCTAACTCCACCCAGGGGTGCTGTCCCTAATACAAAATCATAATTACAGTTGAAACGCCCCTCAGAGACGCCCTTCACGTACACCTCTCACGTGGTTTCGATTCTGGCTTTTTCCATACTGATACTCCTCTGGGCCTCTTGTTAGCGTTGACCTTGCTTCCCAGGCTTCTTCTCGGCTCGCCGGTACCCCCCAGGAAATTCCTGGATCCTCCTCCAGGCCTGTGCCTGTCTCCCCGGACAGAGCTCTATTCATCACGCTCTTGATTGAAACCCCCCTCGCACCTGCAAACAGACACCCATGGATTGGGCCCCAAATTCCACCCTCCAGCTATCTATTCAAGTCATAAAACTTCGAACACGGTTGACAATTTATGCTTAACGAGACTCGATTCTAACTAACACGTGCAGATCAAAGAAGCAACTTTATCTTTCCAGGCCTACTAAATTACTTTGCAAGAGGCCTGCACTCTGTGAACCTTTATTTCTTAAACTAAAACAATTTCTAACCTATTACACTCTGATTATATGAAACACTTCAATAAAAACATAACTTTAACATATGATCAATTATTCTGAGTAATATCAAATCCATCTCATGCGAGAAGTAAAGGCACGTTTTCGTTCTTCATACATTGCCATGAGGCCTGCACATTTCTACGTTTAGCAGCATCACATTTTCTCCTGCAGCAGCTGCATAACATGGAATCTAATATCACTTTAACATTTCTAAACACTACTACATTAGTTTCACACTCTACAATATGCTTTCTATATTGATTAAACATTCATGAGTATATGCATTTCTATATATTTTCGACACATCTAAATGCTTTAACTAAATTTGTGCATCTAACTTGTAAATTTGGCGCACTTATACATTTTTCTCAGTTTGCGCTCTCTCACTTACAAACAAAACACACTCACCAAAGACAGCAATTATCAGCAGCATCGCAACACAACTATAAAAGCCTTGTTCTCCCCACTACTCGACCAACCTCTGACAGAGCAAAATATACAACTTTACAGAGACTAAGAAATAACAGGAACACCGCGCCACCTTTACCACACTAGTTAAGAAGTACCATATGACCTCTTACACATGTCAAGCAATGTACATCTGCCATCCACTGAAATCAGTAGACAAAACAACAAGGGTCTGGCTTTAGCGGAGCAAAGCCACGCCACAATCTGAAATAACAAAACAAGTTTCCAGTACTGCACACATATTTGACCATTTGTAGAAGTGACAATGAAGAAAACAATTGTCCTTTCACCAATATATGGTTAGAATTACATCAAAAATGAATTTTATTTATATCTCACAGAAATATTATTTGTGTCTTCTTTTACAATTTTCTCAACTAAAATAGACTACATTTTTATTTTCTTTTATTTTTAGAGCCCCATTATGAAATAGAAATTTACAATCATGCTCTAAAAACTCAGTTCCATATAATATATATATATATATATACACAAAGTGACTCAGTCATATACTAATTCACACATCCATCCACACACTCACATTCAATCTGTTCACACAAGTAATGCCCGCCCTGGGAATATTTCACTACGCCCTAATTTTTGTGCGGCATTAGTAATCGATTGAGGAAAACTTTCTAACTGCAAGGCCATCTCTAAAGTAACAAAATTACAGTAGTAACAAACAAATGAATAGAACAAGATTGGCCAATCTTGTTCTATTCATTTGTTTGTTACTGAGACACTTTGTGTATATGTATATAGAACTGAGTTTTTAGAGCATGATTGTAAATTTCTATTTGATAATTGGGCTCCAAAAATAAAAAAAGGACAAATTTGGGGGCAGATGTATCATCACCATCATTTGCGATTCTCAAATAGTGATTTTTAGAAATCGCTATTTGAGAATTGCAATTTGGGATGAATGTAGAAAATCGCTATTTTATAGCGATTTCTTAAAATTCCTTAATTGCGATTAGCAAATTGCTAATCGCAATTAAGGAATAATTTCCCATTCATTTCAATGGGCCAGGAGGCCCATAGGAAGGAATGGGAAGTTATTCTCAATTTGCGATTCTCAATTTGCTAATCGCAAATTAAGAATAATTTCAAGGGTGCAAGGGTGTCTTAAGGACACCCTGCTGCACCCCTGAAATATACATGTGTGCGCATATGGCACACATACATGCCCTAAGGGCATGTAGGAGCGCCACATGGCACCTTTACAAATGCCAAAAAGTCCATTTGTAAAAGAATTCGCAAATTACCACCAACTACATGTTGGTGGTAATTTGCGATTTCTTAGAGTGAAATCGCAAAACATTATTGTTTCTTACATAGATTTTAAGGAATCGCTTTTTGCGATTCCTTAAATGCTTGTGCAAAATTAAGGAATCGCAAATTTTGCGATTCCTTAATTTTGCAATGCGCTTTTCTTCATACATCGCATTTGCAAATTTTTTTGTCACAAACGCTGCTTTTTTGCGAATCGCAGAGTTTGCGGCAAAACAAACGAATGATACATCAGCCCCTTAGTCTATTTTAGTTTTTGAGAATTTGAGAAAATTGTAATAAAAGACACAAAAAATATTTCTGTGAGATATAAATAAAATTCATTTTTGATTTAATTCTAACCATATATTGGTGAAAGGACAATTGTTTTCTTCATTGTCACTTCTACGAAAGGTCAAATATTTGCACAGTACTGGCAAATTGTTTTGTTAATCCACTGAAATCAGGCATCACTCAACATTCATGCATCCTGCCCGGCAACATGCCCCTACTCCCCAGATCTCATCTGGGCACGATGCTGTAATACTAGAGGCCCCAACTAAGATCCCCAACAGCAGTTCATTTTTTCACTCTAGACATAGACATGCATTTTCTTTTTGCAGATTTATATAGCGCAAACTGTACCCGAAGATATTGGAGTACTTTACATGAGCACTAGTTACGTTACACAAGGACACATACATTTTTTTTTTCTGGTAGGCACGGGGAGATTAAGTGATTTTCCCATAATCACAGGATGGAGAGTCGACCCGGAGGCTCGAGCCTTGGTTTCCCAGCTCCAAAGTCGGCAGACTAGCAGTCAGACCACATCCTCTGTCTAAGCCCACCTGGTGCACTGCAATGGATAAAAACTAACCATGCTCGCTGTGCATGCCAAATACTATCATACACACATACGGAACAACACGCCCTTCTTTAGGCACACCTGGGTCATCGGCACAAGACCACAACAAAACAAGCTTACGTGGCATACAAACCACCTCCTACCCCACAGACATAACCAGCTAACTCATATGTATGCAGTTAGGCTTCACACTTTTCCACCCACTATCCACACAGCTTCCACTCTAAACCATCTACTCTCATGTAACAAACTCTGCTTACCAGTCATTCACCACATCCAGAGGACCAAGCATAGAGATCAATCACAGCCAATACCATGAAATCCAAAGGGCATCCTAATGAAATGGGACCGCCTAATGTCCTCTTGGACCATACCCAGGTAGGTTTAAGGCGAGGTCATGGAACCAAAGTTGTTATGACCATAAAGATCCCTTTTTACTAGATCTCTCCGCGACATTCATCAGAGTCAACCTCGATCTCACAAATGGACCGCAAAACCCAGGCATTATCATAGCGGCTCTAAAATAAATGTAAAACGTTATAACCAGCAGCCCATACTGCATCTCACTCACTAGAGATGCACTCTAACCTTAATAAGAGCAGGGACGGAAGGGACCGGGTGACACTACCAAAGGAACCAACTCTGAGCAGCTCCAGTCTCCCGGTAAGAGCTCCCTTAACACACAGGGTTGGGGGGCAATGGATTACGCATGGTCAGTGTTTAATCTTTTCATACATGCTGCTTGTCCCTATAGAACCTTTATATAGCACAACGTTTAATATAGATACAAATCATGTTAAGCCGGGTCTGTTGGCTCAGTTGACTAATGCATCCACTGCAGGGGCCTGTGTTCAACCGGATCACTGAAATAATATCGACGGACACAATATCGACTTGCCAGAATATCGTGGACAAAATATCGACAGTCAAAATATCGAGTTTGTATCTACAAACAGGTAAGTACAAAAATATCGAGTACAAAATATCGTTAACAATAATATAGATGTAAAAAATATCGACTTTATTAAAAACAGTGTTAAATTAAATTAATATTAAATTTAAATTACTAAAATATACTTAAAACTACTTAAATTAAATTATAATAATTAAATAATAAATGAAAATAATAAAAATAATTTTTTACAATCTTATTAGTTGACCCTGAACCCTAAAAATACCCCTTTACCCAAAAACCCCAAACTGACCCTGAACCCTAAAAATACCCCTTTACCCAAAAAACCCAAAACAGACCCTGAACCCTAAAAATGCCCCTTTACCCAAAAACTGAAAACTGACCCTGAACCCTAAAAATACCCCTTTACCCAAGAACTGAAAACTGACCCTGAACCCTAAAAATACCCCTTTACCCATGAACTGAAAACTGACCCTGAACCCTAAAAATACCCCTTTACCCATGAACTGAAAACTGACCCTGAACCCTAAAAATACCCCTTTACCCATGAACTGAAAACTGACCCTGAACCCTAAAAATGCCCCTTTACCCAAAAACTGAAAACTGACCCTGAACCCTAAAAATACCCCTTTACCCTAAAACTGAAAACTGACCCTGAACCCTAAAAATGCTCCTTTACCCAAAATGTATCAATATTATTTAATTACCAATTAATTATTAATTAACAATAACAATAAAGTAAATATATTAGAACATTAGCTGTAATTATTTTAATAATTAATATTATTTTTTCCAAATTAATTACTTAAAAATAACACAAAATTAAATATATTAAAAATTTACTCTAATTAATGTAATTAACTAATTACAAATAATTAATTAACAATTAATTACTAATACAAAATATGTTCAAAATTATATTAATTAATTAACTAATTAATATTAATTAATTATCAATTAATTATTAATTAAAAATATTAACAAACATATATTAATTAATTAATTATTATTAAATTACTTCCCACCCTATTCCCCTATAAACCCACAACCCGCTACAGAATTACATTACGCAATTATTATAAAAACAAAATTCATTTAATAAAATATTTTATTACATTAATACACACTATTCACACATATTATTACATAAAAATACACTATAAAATATTATATATTATTAAAAATTCGATATTTTTGCTATCTATATTTTATACAGTCGATATTACTTCACTTACCTGAAAAACAATATTTTTGTAGTCGATTTTATGTCCAGTCGATATTTTGTCCAGTCTATATTTAAAACTCGATATTATGTCCAGTCGATATTTTGGAGTCGATATTTTGTCTGTACACCGTTCAACCTCATGGTCACAGGTTCAAATCCTGGTGGGTCCACTCAGCCTTTCATCAATCTGAGGTTGATAAAATGAGTACCATTGAGTTGGGTAACAATAAACATCTGTTATTCAGCACCAAGACACCCCATTAGGGGGGAACGTGTGCTTTACAAATACACATGTTATGTTTAATAAAGGAGTATTAAACTGTGCAAGGAAGAAAGCATGCTATTTACTCAAGAAGCTGTGACCATAAGAAGCCATTAGCCAAGAAGGACTGGCCCAAGAGACATGCACAAAGAGGAACAGTTCCAGACTGAAAGGAAAATGATTGCACCGTCTCTTCTTTACTTTAACTAACAGCAGCCGTAAAAGCTGAAACACGACATGTTGAATGACGTTTTAAAAACTACAATGCCCATGAGTATGTGAGAACTACAATTCCCATGAGGCCTGTCAGGTTTCAGGTGACCCTATAAGCCAAGATGACAAAAGGAGGCCCGCCTCTTCATTGCTACTCGGTGGGCATGTGAGGCATTTTCAGCTATGTCTTCTAGGTTACTGTAAATATTGCTACTATTGTAAATATTTTTCATTATTATACACAATATATTTGCTTGTTATTTTCTCTTTCTCTTACAGCGTGGACCTTTGGTTGTAAGTCTGTCTCTTATTTGTCCACATGCCGGCTACGTTTTTGCCTCACAAGTGTTCAGTGACGCATTCTTGCTCCGCCGCCATTTTAGTCTGCCTTTGAAGAGAATTTGCAGAGAGCTTCCTGTACTTCCTAAATGCTACTCAAACGCTTATTCTTTTCTATTATTTCCTATATTTATTTGCCCTCCATCCTGCTCCTGACGCCTATTTCATCTTCTGAGATAGGGGCTTGTGGCTCATTCCAGGCCTGCCTTCTCTCTGCCCATGGCCAGCTTCCTCATAGCGTTCTAACCCTTCTGAACCTGGCTTCTTCAGTGGTGACACCTCCCATTGAGAATTAACCCTTTCCTCCCTATTTGTTCTTTGGACGCCTTTCAGGGCTGTAACATTAAATACATGTTCAGATACACATTACTAAAAGGCTGCAATAAATATTGAAAGTAAAGTTTTTGCTACAGGAGTATCAGGAGTATATGTGTGTGCGTGTGTGTGTATGTATATATATATGTATGGCATGCAAGTTCGGAATAAATAAGACGCACTACAAAACCCCCTTCAGTGACACTGAGACCCCCATTAAAGGCCAGCATACCTGCAAAACAGAATATGCAGTATATGTTCTGACATGTACGTGCCGGCTCAATTATGTAGGCAGCACCATACAACCTGTACATGTCAGAATTTTACAGCATATACAAGCCATTCTGCATTCAGATCCAGCATACCCGGTTGCGCGTCACTTTTTGAGCTCTCATAGTAAGGATATCAATTGCTTATCTTACTATGTAATAGCCTCAATCCCCAAACTAAGACGTGGTGGCAACCGTGAGCTCAAACTCAGACAATTAGAATCACAAATGATCCTTGAATTCGACAGTAAATGGCCAAATGGGCTTAACATTACTGAGGATCTTCGCCATTTTCTATGATATGCCCCTCAGCGGTTATATTAAGTCTTGAATACATTTATGCAATCTTGATGTTCTTTCCCCTAGATAGTCAGGTTCCCTGTTATCTAGTGGGCCAAATTCTCTGGTCCAAGTGATTTATAATGGTGCTGATATAACTAGCTGTGAATTTGGCCAGTCAAGTTCCTTGTTGGCCAATCTACTATCGATAGATGTAACTCTTTACCTTCCTCAAATGTTGTAAATATTGCTGTATATTAGTTTGTATACACTTTTTATCAAAAACAAATTGTGTACACTTTTTAGCACTGTATTTTACACTGGGTGTTTTTAGCAACTATGAATTTTTCACATGCCAGTTTTATCAAGTATCTATTGTTTTTACAGTATTTTATGAGATATATATAAGGTCATGGTTCTATCTCTTACTGTTTGCATTTATGCAATTATTGTACAAGATACTTTGCAACATGTGGATTCAGCACTTTATTTCCATCTACCTCTTTTCCCTATGCACTTTAATACACTCCACTAGACGCAGGCTTGGAACCAGTCTAAATTGTATATATTGGCACCTTAAATAATCCTACAATTCCCCAGTCACTGTCAATACATTATGTAGACATTTCAACGGTTTTATCTATAAGGATTTATCCTGTAATTAATCATGTGATACCGTGTTTTACAAATCTGCATTTTTTTCCTATGGTCTTTTAAAAAAAAAAAAAAAAAAAAAAAAATGTGACATCTCATTTTATTTATATCATTTTGTATGTAAATAATATGTAGTAATGAAATGTTCTTAAAAAACGGAAAAATGTGATATGCAGTACCTCTCTCCTTAATGCAGGAGAAGTATGTCTTTTATGTCTATGCAAAACCTACACCATGTGACTGGGCGGGCCAATTGGGTGTGCACAGCATTATAAAATTAAAAAATTGAAACTGGCTCACTTGCATGTGAACAAGGGCTTTCCTAGCCCGAAAAGCGTAGTGCCCTCTTGCCTACCGGCTTCTCTGCAAATAAAGATCCTGTGAAGCGCATTTGGTGGTCCGTCTCCTATGTTTCCTCGCCGGTCTGACGTTGTTTGACCTGGAAGTGGTGTTTGGAGTTTTTGCGGATGTATATATATATATATATATATATATATATATACATATATATATATATGTGTATATATATATATATATATATATATATATATATATATTCACAAACTAAATAATTAAATTCCTATTTCACCTATACCGTAGCAAAAAGACAATTTGTTTTGCTTATAACTTTGACGCTGTTTAATGAATCTTCATGTAACTTTCCAATAAAAAAGTTCATCCATCAAGATTTGGGGTAACCCGTCAAGCAGGGGCAGAAACATGGGGGTGAGGGGGGTTACAAAACATGTTTTCCTCAAACAATTTTCAATAGGATATTGAACAGCGATACTGCAAAAGCTGCTGAAATGAAGTACACTAAATTTGGCAGAAAGCTAGATCTTGGTCCAGGAAGTGTACGTTTTGTAATTTGGTATAAATCTGTTCAGTAGTTATTGAGAAATTACGGTTCAAAATGTTTGTGCCCCATCCCTTAGGTCCTGATACAGGTGCAGTGTTCTATAGACACCAAGCACTGGGTCAACGCACTGGTGTTCCCTGTCTGGGAGAGTGCAAGCAGGAACTATAATCTTTATTCCTTCTCTACACTCTCACACCTTTGCTCCTGCCTGGGGCAGAGAAAAAGGCTGCTCTCGCCCAGGCAGAACCAAAGTAAAAGAGCTGGCTTCTAGCAGCACCACAATGGGGGAAACGACCTTTACAACGCGGTCAAAACACTGCAATACATTTACATTGCTATTTTTACAATGCAAGTCGTTACAACGACTTGCACTGGAGGGCGCTCTATACTAAGGAATAGTGTGATTTACTATTCCAACACCTTCTTTACTGTACGTAGACTGGAGCTGGAATAGTAAATCACACTTTTCCTAGGTTGGGCGCCCTCCAGCGCAAGTCGTTGCAATGACTTGCTTTGTAAAAACAGCAATGTAATGTACCGCGATCTCAATGATCGTGTTGTATCATCATATACCCCCACAAAGGGTGCTAGCTGGTGAGCTGACTGGAGACTTAGGGACTTGGGTCTTCCCCCACCCCACAGCCTCCTACTTTGGCATATGTTGTGGATTCTCTGGGTGGGTACCAGGTCACCCGCTTTAAAAAATAGGATGCCAGTTCCCACCAGCACCACACTTGGTACTGGCTGGGTAGCCAGCTGGGGCTGCGGGGCTTTGGGGCTCTTCCTGTGACCCCCAATATTGGCTTTTGTTGTTGCTGCCCTGGGTGGAGACTGGGGCAACCACTTTAAAAACAAGTGTTGGCATACCTCAGCTCCTAACTGGAAAGGTTAGGGGGGATTTGTGAAGTGGATGCCAAAAAAAGGGTGGTCCCAAAGCACTTTTTCCCCATTCATTTTTTCATAGGAACTTTAGACACAGCTACCTCCCAAACTGCTAAACAGATTTACACCAAATTTTTCAGAAAGATAGATCTTAGTCCAGAAAGAGTGCTTCTTGTGATTTGGTGTGAATCTGTTCAGTAGTTTCGGAGAAATAGTGCGTCCTATGTTTCATGCCGCGGAGACTTGTGTACTCGAGAGATCTGCTGCTGAAGTCTGAATGGCTGCCACCACATCAACCAGGAAGTGGTGGCAGCCATCTTAGAACTCGGGACTCAGCTGGAGCCCCCAAAAAAGGCAAAAAAATATTGGGGCCAGAGTAGGGATACCTTCACCCCCTAGGCCTGGTAACAAAAAACATTTTAATTAAACAAATGTTGCCATGAAATTGCAGAACATTCATGAATCTGTGATAAAATAAAATAAAAAACCAGCTTGGTTAAAAAAAAGACTCCTCTCAGAATGGACCAGGTCGGGAGGCTGGGGGGGAGCACAAAGGTGGTTTTGAGATAGCCTGGACTGATATTATAATGCAGGGGAGGGGATCAGGTAGGCCCTCCCTGAGCCTAAAAAGGCCCCTGGAATTCCATCCCCCCCGGGCCAACTTGTTTTTAAACGGGAGGTAGGCTTGTGGCCCCCCGGCCTAAGCCTTCCAAGGGCCAAGGGGACCCATTCCCAAGACAAAACATAAGTTAAAAAGTAGGGGGGCACGCAATCCCCCTCGGGGTCAGCTCTATTACTTACATCAGTGCTTTTAAATCAGAATTTTTCATTCTCCCGCCAGGCAGGAGCCTGCATCAGTGCTGGCGGGGTATGGTATGTCAGCTCCCGCCTGGAGGGAGATCTAAACATGCTCCTGCTGGGTGTGGGCAAATGTCTGTATACCTTCCGAAACAGGACAGATATTGCTCCTGTCAGGTGGGAGCCAGAAAAAAATAGCTTCTCCCTGGGTTTTCCACAGTGCCTACTCAAGGCACTGCGGTTGGTGAGTGTCTCTTGTGGGCACAGGGGCCTACATCTGAGGCCACGGGCGACGGGCCCATGGGGCCCAAGAAGCATCAGAGAGGGGGACGCAGACCCCCTTTACCTTAATTATGAAAGTTGGATCCGGGGGATGAGGTCCCCAGGGCATAATAAGGCTCAGGGAGGAGGGCAGCACAGCCCCTTCCCTTTATAATGACATGAGGCCTTGGTGGAGGCGGTCTGGGGGATCTAATAAGGCTCGGGGCTTGAGGGGGCTGCTCACCCCTGTCACCTTCTATCATGGATTTTGGCCCTCTGTGAAGGGATCCCTGGCTGCTCATCTGCAAATTTAAACCTTCAATTTAAGTCCTTCTCCTTCTTTCCATCCAGAAGGTGGGGGGTAGACTACGTCGTTTTGTTGATGTCTGGGAACAAATCACTCAAGATGGTTGGGTTCTTCAAACAGTCTGCAGTTTTCATCTGGAATTTTTTACTTCACCCATTGTACGAAAATAGGATCTGCTTTTATGGTCCCCCCACTTTTTCCCTGGTGCTAAGCTGTTATTGACTAGTTTGACTGAGATCCTGCTAATCATGGCCCTAGTCCCTCTGCTTTCGCCCTAAAATTGTTATGAAAAGTACTTATTTACATCCCAGATTGCACACTGGAGTACCCTTATAGGTCCCTAATATATGGTACTAAGGTACCCAGGGCATAGGTACCCTAGAGGTCCCCCATGAGCTGAAGCATGCATTATGCCACCCACGGGAGACCATTAAAAATAGAATTACAGGCCTGCCATTGCAGCCTTTGTAGGCTGGTACTAGCACCCCTTACGAAAGATATAGGTTTCCTATATCTAGGGTTACTGCACTTAAAACCTATAAGTCACCCCTGTAGCAGGCCTTTGCAATCCTGAAGGCAGGGTGCTTGGTTCTAAGTGTGAGGGTGCCCCTGCATGGGCAGGGCATGCCTACAGAGTACATTGTCCTAGGTTGGAAGTGAAGCAGCATATACCATATAGAGGGGCACCACGTAATTACGCGATGACCATCTCAAAATTGACTGCAACAAATGTTTGGTATCAAACATGTTGGAATCATACCCCCACACTGTAAACTTTGTGGGAGGTATGATTCCTAGCACTGGAAGAGCTCTCTGATAGGCTCTCAGTGTTCCCAGTATCAGCCTTCTAGACCCGAACAGCACAAATGGGTTGCTGCCGACCATAAACACGATTCTGCCCTCCATCTGCTGAGCCAAGCTTGAGCAGGGGAAGGCAGAACAATAGACATCCTGTCACAGGGAGGTGTTACCACCTCCCAGACAGGATTTAGTGTATAGGGATCAGGTGGGTGCGCTTGCCAAAGTCTGCATGAAGGGCACATTTGGTGCCTCTGTGCATAGTCCAGTTCAAACCAGCTCTGGGAGCCATTGCCTCCCGCTCTGGCATGAAACTGGACAAAGGACATGAGAGTAACCTCCCCCATCCAGACCCTCCCATGGGAGGGTTCCCTGAATCGTCCGAACCCTTTTCTTAGGGTACTTAAGGGTTTACCTGTGGGTGGGCCCTAGATTCATCATGGGGCAAGATTTAATCCAGACACCACTTCTTCTTCTACCATCTGGGCACTCTGGACTTCGCTGGACTTTGTTTGGGCTCGACTTTGTCTCCCTTCCAGCCTGCTGTATCATCTGTGCCTGTGCACTATACAGGAACCTTCCAAGGCCTGTGGGCATCAAAGACACCTGAAGGAATCTCCCTTGAAATGAAGGAGTCACTTCCCTAGATTTGCAGGCACCGCAACTAAGATGACCGGTCAGCTGATCCACAGCTCTTCCGGACTCCGAAAGGTTCTGCAACACAGGTGGTCGTTTTCCCCAGCTCTTGAGGCCTGCCCTCCCTTTAACCAAGTTTGAGGCCAGTATCCCTCGTGGGAGCCTCAGGAACCGAACCTCTGAGCACCATGTTGACTTGCAGTTGCAAAGGCTTGTTAGCTTCCTTCCACCAAGATCTTCGGGCTCCAAGTAACCCCAACCTCAAGCACCTCCAAGGGCCAAAGTCTTTGTTCGCATCAACAGTTGGCACTGTGGCCTGCATTTTTTGGTGAGCTGCTTGAGGTCCTTTTGTGACTCCCGTGCCTCCGGCCTGTGGGTCCTGTTGAGGTTCATCTTTGCTTCTTTTAGGCTCCCCCGATTGCTCGGGCCTTCGCTGACTCCACCTTGCTGGTCCCAACGTTGCACCTTCTTCGACTTCTGCATTGGTTGCATTTGCCAAGGCTTATTGGTGCACCTGCCGGACACCGACTTGACATCCAACATGGGACAGCTTGTGCATGGCTTCTGGTCTGGTCTTCCTCAGCATTTCCAGAGATGAATGATCTTATTAGATGAAACAAAATGATATATTATATAGAAAAATTAATGATGAAAACAAAATTATACATACATTTTCCATATCAAAGTTGCTTTTTTAAGCTATGTGTGTAACATAGTTTGTGGTTACTGCCATTCATATACTTGGAATTAGTTGGCATATTTTTATTGTAGCTTGCTATAATTTCCTTACCTCACAGATGCAGAATCAAGGTCATCGTCCACTCTCCTGCAACTCCCGAGATTGGTGGGCATTTGTTTTATTAGGTACAGCTAGTTGTTTTTACCTCCTGATTATTACGCTATGTTCCATACATATAATAGTGAAGAGCGGTGAGAGCAATTAGATTCTTAATAATCCAATTATTGTAAAACTGAGTGCCCCGCGGAGCCACTCCGTTAGATAGTGTAATTTTATGCGCATCACAATAGCCGGACCACAGATTCGTGTTCATCCAGTACCACTGAGTAATGGCAGCTACCTTCACGTGTGCCGGCATGCTCTGCGCATGTGTGGCTCACCAAGTCTGCCCGGTAGCTGATATTAGATTAGCGAGCATCATCCCAGCTGCTGGAATTTTCATCGGTGTAACCGTCTCTGTGTATCAGGTAAGGAGCTGTCCCCTTCGGTCCTCCCCTATGGTTATGGGCTGTATCCCAAACATTTAGCAGTGCTATAGTGATTGGTTCTTATTGACATTTTAGATACCGGATTCACAGTTATCTTAAGTGTTGGGTTAATTCTAATACCCCGCCCAATTTGCCACACAATTAAGTCAAATACAGAAACAAGGTGTTATTAACCGTTCTATCTGTGTGAGAATGGAGGAGTATGGAGGAGGATTATCACTCCTTCCATAATTGCTAAAGTATTATGGGGTTGTATGTTAATACAAAGCGGGCTTTTACCCTGCGTGCCATTACAACGCAGGCTTTACAACTCAAGTCGTTACCACGACTTGCGCTGTAGGGTGCTGGACTTAGGAATAGTAAGATTTACTATTCCAACACCAGCCTACGTACAGTAGGAAAGGTGTTGGAATAGTAAATCTACTATTCCTTAGCCTAGAGTGCCCTCCAGCGCATGTCGTGGTAATGACTTGCGTTGTAAAGCCCGCGTTGTAATGGTAGTGCGGTGTAAAAACCGAGTGGTAATGGATGTTCCCCGTATTATGGTGACAACTAATGCAGTTCACCATTGTTACAGGTTACAGAAGGAACACGCCCACAGAGGGTAGTCTATCCATGGGACGACCGCACAGACTGGACCCTATTCTGACTAGTGATGTTAGATGACTGTATTAAATTATAACACCAGCATAACTAAAGTGCCTAGGGTAAGCATAACTCTAATTACAGCCCACACTTATCAATGCAGTCACACTAATCCCCTATCACATTTACAGTCCTCAGAATCTCTGTCCTGAAGAGACTCTGTAACGATAGAGGGTCAAAACGTTGTTGACAATTGATAAAGGATAGTCCAAGAAACACTAGAACATACTCTAGTACCTATAATTTACTCTGAAACCTTTATGGACATCCTTTCTACTCCAATAACCAACTCCGCCTTTTTAAGAATTGTTTTGGGTATGGTCACTCCACTGAGGTCACATAAGTCACAAATTTTCATAGATGTATGTGTAAATAGTGTCAATACACAGTGTAAGTTTACAATATTTTTCTGATTTCTTAAGCTATAATTGAAAATAAAAAGCTCTTACTTCGGCTGAAGTGAGTGTTGCATAAGAACTGTTTTGGGGGGCTGTTTTCTTTCTAGTTATATGTCTTCTTTGAAGTCAATTACTTAAAAAATAATAAATGTAATGCATATTGACTTCATTGTGTGCTAATTTCGCTTAAATCGCTGCAAGACAGTAATCCTGGTTAAAAATATTTTTACAAATTTGATCTAAATGAGTTTCTTGTGAACAACTGTAAATTGGCTAAATATGTATTTCATGTCACACACTTTATTGTTTGTGTAGCACTGAGATTTATGGAGCAACTGAGGCTTTTGTAGGCCTCAGACATCTTACAGGCTGGCTGCTACACTATGTCTGAGCCTCAGGTTTTTGAGACCACACAATCAATCAATCAATCAATCAATCTATCTATCTATCTATCTATCTATCTATCTATCTATCTATCTATCTATCTATCTATCTATCTATCTATCTATCTATCAATCTATCAATCTATCTATCTATCTATCTATCTATCTATCGATCTATCTCTCTCTCTCTATGTCTGTCTGTCTGTCTGTCTGTGTGTAAGCCTCATGTTTTTGAACCCACTCTATCTATCTATCGTCCATGTGTGAGCCTCGTGTTTTTGAAACCACTCTATCCATCGTCAATATCTGAGCCTCAGTATCTATCTATTAATTAATTAATTTCAATATGTTTCTGTTCACCGAGACATTTGACAAACCTTGTTCTAAAATAAACCATAAGAATATGTTTATAACTATATTTTTTAATATTCCTCTTCTTACATTGTAATATTAAGTTGGTTCTGTCTGTATTTCCTTACTGCAAATAACTGTTGTTAATCATACAACCCAAAAGAAGTACTATTAAATCCAATGGGTCTGGACTTTTGGCGTTGCAAGTGCTTTTGACAATGCTGTGCAGCATTTGAAAAAAAGAATTGGTTACTGCCAGTGCTGATGAGCATGGGTTAAAAAACAACAATGCAAGGATGTCTATACACAAGCCTATAACAGGGAGCAGAGAAGTAATCATAGGAGATTGACAAGAAAGCCAATCAGTGGTAAACAGTGGGCTGACCCAATGTGGAACCCTGTTTATTGGTATTGTACCCAATAGGCAAGATCTAAAACCTATTGTACAAACCATTTTAGATTTTTTCTCAGTTCTCAAAATGGAGGTGGAGGCATTTTCCTAAATGTTGTTCCCCATAATTCTTAAAACTGCAGTGTGGCCTTTTCAAGCAAGTTGTTCCCCCACTTTACAAAACAGAAACAAGTAGTTCCCTTTGCTCAACATGTATTTTCATACAGGTTACTCTTCTATTGTTTGATATGGAGGTGGGGCATTTCCAGGTAAGTTGCCCTGGCACGTCCATGCTAGCTAAAAGGTGGGGAAGGAGGATATCTGTGGATGATAAGATGGTGACTTTATGATGAAACGGCTCTTTCACAGCTTCTGGGGACTCCCAACACTGACTCACGAAACAAAGTATGACTTACCTACTGGGACATTTACAGATCATTTTGAGGGAGGGCTTTGGTCTTTTTGGAAGGGTTCTTCGATTGCTAAAACACTAGAAGGGGCTTAACGCAAGCCTCTGCGGTCCCCATTTTTTTTTATAGACAAACTTGACCCAAAGGTAATGGAGTGCTTTACATGAGCATCAGTTACATTACACAAGTACACAATCATTTTTTGGTAGGCACGGAGAGATTCAGTGATTTGTCCAGAATCACAGGATGTTGTGCTGACGCCAAGACTCAAACCTGGTCCCCTTCCTCCAAGGCCGGCAGCTCTAGCCATTACACCACATCTTCACCTCTATTTATTGCCCAAGGCTGATGAGTATCTGCGAGATATAGGAGACTCAGGGGCGCTCATCACATTTTTGTAAGTGGGGGGGCCATCATTTTCCGTTACGCCACTGCACTAAGGTGGTTTGGAAGCTTCTCACAATATTAATAACCCTAAAGCTATCATGCAACCATTCAAGCTAATACCCAAAGGATTGGTTTTCTCAGCTAAACCCAATTTTCTGCAGGCGCTGATTGTGAAACGGCATGCTCTGTCCCCTTAGCCATCTCCTGCGACGGCTCCGTTGAGAGCGGCAGTGGGATTTCCGTAAATGGAAGCCAAGGCAATTTGTTAATTAGAGATCAAATTAACCTGATTGATTTAATGAATTAAAAGTGGTCTCAGAGGATGCTAACGAGGCTACGGTTTGGTACAGATAGGAGGGGCTTGCCGGAAGAGGTGGGGAGTCTAGGTTTCAAATTCAGCATAGATATGAGTGCTTGTGCTTGCTTGCATTTGTTGTTAGGAAGGATCTTGGGTGCTCTAAGTAGTCTAAGTGTGCTGCTCAGGAGAGACTACTGTCATCAAACCCTGGAGCATGTGTCTCCTTGTCTTTGATGTGCATATAAAATCAGAACAAACCAAAGTAGGGTATGACAAATTATATAGTGGAGGCTAAATATGTCCAAAGCAGAGGGTAGAGGACTGATTCATTGACAGTCAACCGATTTTTTTAAGCAACGTGGCAGGTGACTTTGCTGGGGAGGGCCAGCTGATGCATCTGTACTAAAAGCAAAATCTTACAAATACAAAAAAAGATGGCACTGTGGGACAACACAAAAAAACAATTTTTCATTGTCAGAGCCCAGTATGAATTCAACTTAAAGGAAAAATGGAGGGATGACGAACTTCATGGCTTAGAGTTGATTCGGAGAAACAAAAGCATCAAACATTTCTCTCAAGCCCTTTTCCAAATTAACACCCTAACATCATACCTGATCGGGTTGAACTCCTTCCGCCTTCTCCAATCGGTCCCAAAGAGCATCCAACATAATGTGATAACTTCACTTCCAGAAAAAAGAACATCAGGTGGACTAAAGTTCTTGATCAACTATTACTCTATTTACAATCCCCCATTCCTAAGCAAAACTGAGATGCTGTTAATCTGCTGGTCTATACTCAAACAATCCCTTGTGATTGGCCGCTAGAGCTGGCAACATCCCTGATTCCATTTCAGAAGGTAAAAGAAAGGAGGGTGTAGTTCAACAAGAATCTATCACTTTCTTCACAAATAGCATCACAAAAAGCATGAGCATGTACCAGCAAGTGAAGGTGGCATCTAGGAAGCATGGACAGACTGGGATGTGGACACCGCCCACCACAAAAAAAAAAAACCATCACTACCATTCGCTCTCTCAAGAACGGAGAAGCATCTGGCCAAGACAACCTAAGTGCAGAAATGTTCAGAATAGTCCCGAAAACATCAGCCAAGATCCTCTAAACTCAGTGTAACATCAATTTAGAAAGGAAAGAAGTACCAGACGTCTGGAACCGAGGCATCATCGTCAAAATTCCAAAGAAAGGAGCATTAACCAACTGTACCTTCGGATGAATCACCTTTCTGTCAATCCACAGTAAAATACCACCAAAAGTCATTATACAGTTCATTCTTGATGCTGTGGACTTAAGGTAAGAATGAACAGGCTGGGTACCGCGAGGGCAGAGGGTGTGTTGATCAGATCCCTACTCTACACATCATAGAGCAGTGCATGGAGTGGGAGAGACAACTAGACATCAACTTCAACGGTTATTTGACAGCCTTTAACAGTATCCACTGTGACAACCTCTGGTGTACACTGGGAGGCTATGGCATACCGCAGCAGATAATTCTCATCAATCGATTCTTAGATAATTTTACCTGCAAGGTGGAACATAGCGAGTATAGCTTTGTAGTCAAGAATGGTGAGAGGCAGTATGAATGATGTCAGCGCTGCTCTTCAACTACTCCTCAACTGGTTGATGCAACACAAAAAGAAGACCAAGTCAGAGGCATCAGATGGACCTTATGCTCTAAACTGGAGGACCTTGACTACGCGGATGACCTGGCCTTGCTCTCTCATACACACACACCAGCGTATGCAGGAAGAGACATCCAGCCTCATCTATGCACAACAGGACGGCCTGAAGAGCAGCACAAAGTAGCAGGAAGTCATGCCACTCAACATCCCAAACCCTTCACCGATTAAGGTGGCTCGAGAGGACCTAACCATGACTGAAGAGTTCTCATACCTCGGCAGTGCTATCAGACATGATCGAGGTTCAGCCTGTGACACCAGGATGGAGCGTTTGCTCTACAGTTTGGGAGTGCAGGGACCCATAGGGTTGGTCCTGTCGCTACAATCTGAGGGGCTTATTAGCAAGGGCGATATCGCTGCTTTAGCAGGACTCTTTACCGCTAAAGCAGCGATATTTGTATCGCCCTATTAGCAGCTGTCGCTAACAGCAGTAGGCGACAGCTTATAGGCGATAGCTACAGGTTTGGGGCCCGCTTTGCATGTCAGCGATATTTATCGCTAATGACATGCAAAGTGGGCGTACCCAGCCTATTAGCAAGGCAGCGAAGCGATTAAAAAATGTGCGCTAAGCGCGAATATCACCAGAACCTAACGCCTGCTCAGACCAGGACTTAACCTGTATATCCAATGGGAGGTGGATATTCAGGTTAAGTCCCCATCAGCGATAATGCCTGAATATCGCTGGATTTCCAGCGATAAACATGTATTGAGCCGCTATCGCCGGATATGTTATCGCTTAAGAGATAAACGTTGCTAATAGCATGTTATATCTGCGATAATATCCGGCGATAGGATAATTATCGCTATTTGTCGCTAATATGCCCCTATGTTGCCGAAAGTGATAAAAGAAAAAATCATTATGTTATATTGAATTTCAATACTTTATTTATTTATAATACATCAAGAGCAGACTAACCAAGGCCAGGAATGCCTATAAGGATGATGAACAATGTGTTGAGGTCATCTCAGTACAGCACCAACAACAACCTGGACCTTTACCAGAAATGTGATCTGTTCACATTCTTGTATGGATCAAAATGCTGGTGGATGACTAAAAGGGACATCACCAAACTGTCAGCCTTCCACGCCGGTAACCTAAGGAGAATCTTGCACATTTTGTGGCTGTGAACCAACTCCAACAAGGGACTGCTCACAGGATGCAAGCAAGAGAGCACTGACATCATCATTATGTGAAAAAGTTAGTGATGGATAAGACACGCCATCGAAGAGAACAAGAGTCCATCACAAGAACAGCTCTCCAATGAGATAAAAGTGAAATTTATAAAGCGCTCTATTACCCTGCGGTGTCTCGGTGCTACTGCTACAGGAAGCAGAAAAGAACTATAGGAACAAGACTAGGCAAGAATGGTTACTAAAGAGCCAGGCACACCAGAAGGCAAACGGAAGAGAGGCAGGTCAAAGAACACCTGGGGGCGAACTGGGAAAACATAAATAAAGACCCTGAAGCACAGCTGGGTCACTCTAAAGAAACTTATCCAAGACAGAGAGAAGCGAAGGTCCTTCGTTGCTGCCCTAAATGCCAGTTCATGCAACTTTCAGTTCTATCCCGGCTGGACTGCAATAACATAAGGTATGCAGGAGCATTAAAGAAGGAAATCCAAAAACTCAATAGGATCTAAAATCAAGCAGCCAAGTTGTGTCGGGGTTTGAGAAAATCATATAATTTCTCTAAGTCTTAAAGAGCTCTTTTTGCTTCCATTGAACCAAAGAACCAAATGCAATATTCTGTCCTTTATGTACAGAGTGTTTCCTGGAGAAGAGCCAGGACATCTGCTGTCCTTGGACATGCTTATCGATGAGGCAGTTCCAAGCGTAGTGTACAAACTTCAATCAAAAGAAACAAGGGGGTACAAACAACTACATTTTGGAACTATACTACGGAACGATATGAATTCCAAGCTGGAAAAGCCATCCAGCATCTTCAAGAACGAGTTGAAGACCCCGCTAGTAAAGGAAGGATCACCCTAGCTAGATCTCCACAGTGACTTCTCACCCCTTTGTCGAAGGAACCAACTCTCATAAACATTTTCTGAGAACAATCAACCAACTGTATTCCAGGAGGCAGATTCTTGAAGGATCTGTATCAACCAGATGACTGATAACTGCGCAAATCTACCTTCATCCGCAACACCTGACATTTAAACACTGCAAGGGGGGGTGGAAGCCGATATACTTTACAAAACACATATAAATAATTTGATTTGATTTGATTTGATTTAGATTTATATAGCGCAGCGAATGCCCGGAGGCGTCTTGGCGCTGAGGACTAGACAGATATAGAACTAGCGTATGTGTGAACCTAGAGGTCAGACTGGAACAACCAGGTTTTTACCGCCTTCCTGAAGGTTTTCAGATTCGCACTGTTTTTGATTGGTAAAGGAAGATTCCAAGATTTAATCTTAATAAGTTAAAGACCAAAATAAGGAAAAATATCCCATCCTGAGCACTAAAAAAAAATCTTTAGCTAGGACTTAAACAATTCCCACCGCCAATTAAACGACTTAAAACAACTACAACCAATCAGTTGGTCTTTAACACAGAGGGACTATTACAGCCAACTTGGGGCAGGCTTGAAGAAAGGAGAACACCAATCATGAAAATGTCATAAATGGATGATTGAGACAGAACCGGTTGCAACTGGGAATTACAGAATACAGCAGATACAGAGCAACACGTTAAGACCAATGAACATACAATGTGAGGGAGAGATCACACACAGCAGTCCCACATGCATATCATACACATCCCAAAACTTTTCTCAATGTGAGTTTTGTACATTTATTTAATCATATTCACAACACAAACTATGAGCAGCCACACACATGCCTATACAGCCACGGTATGGTCAAGAAAATAACACCTTACGGTAATATAAGTGCGAAGCAGAAAAACAGGTACTATAATTGCTCAGATATCATAAAGATTGTTCTTATTAACTTTACCCTTTGCCAATAAATGTCAAGCATGGCCAACAGTAGCACCCCGCCTAATGTGAGGTTGGCACGTTTGAATGCTACCCTTTCACTTGTGGATAATGTAGAAATTTGAGAAGTAACCATTCCAACTGTGCTGAAATCTATAATGTGTAGAATGAGGAACACGTGAAAGATGTCACATTAGATAGCACTGTGATCGCATTTATATAGTTCTTGCTACCGATGACAAGGTACTAAAGCACTTTATGGTGAGTGGCATGCTACCCCAGAACCCAAAAGTTAATCGGTGATTTAGTGAGTTTTTGTAAATAAATGTAATCTTGTGTTATTATAAGAAACACGTGCATCACCACGACAATCTCAGTTTGTACATCTGGGATCCCACGCCTAATGATGCTTTCCAGGTGCACCTGTGGAAAAGTTTGTGAATTGAAAGACATTTTCAAAGATATTTGGACAAGGATGTAAATGTCAAAACTTGGACTTTTCAATGTTTTCATTGATCAGCACCTAAATCTTTTCTGTTCCTTATACGTATTGACTGAAACAGATGTAAAATACAAAAAGAACAATTGATAGACCGAATGCAGAACAATGTCATACATTCACCCCAGTACAGAGATCTGGGCCTAAATCCATTGTTTTTTTGCTCACCATGCCATTCCAGTTTGAACCGAGCCACATGCAAATCAGACTTGACCCCGCGCCTCATGGGAACAGTCCAGCCTGAACTGCCAAGACAGGTCCTCACTGGACTGGAAACAAGCATCCTAGGACCGGTTTCTTTTGTTCTCCATGCCCCTGGAGTCAAGCTATCCTGGCTGATGAGGGCTGAAAGCCCGAAACCGGTCCTAGGATGCTTGTTTCCAGTCCAGGGAGGACCTGGCTTGGCAGTTCGGGTTGGACTGTTCCCATGAGGCACAGAGTCAAGACTGATTTGCATATGGCTGGGTTCAAACTGGAATGGCATGGTGAGCAAAAAATGATGGATTTAGGCCCAGATCTCTGTACTGGGGTGAATGTATGACATTGTTCTGCATTCTGTCCATCAACTGTTGTTTTTGCATTTGTCAACCCGAGTGGTACGAGTATGCCCAGACGTGGGTCTTGTGCTCTCCATGCCACTGGAATCAAGCTATCCTGGCTGAAGAGGGGTGAAACCCCGAAACTGGTCCTAGGATGTTTGTTTCCAGTCCAGGGAGGACCTGGCCTGGCAGTTCAGGCTGGACTGTTCCCATTGGGCGCAAGATCAAGACCAACAGACAGCTTGCCGCCTTCCTCGAGACGAACGGATCCCTCGACCACTTGCAGTCCGGTTTCCGAGCCAACCACAGCACCGAGACCGCCCTCATCGCAGCCACTGACGACATCAGATCCCTGCTCAACAACGGGGAAACAGCGGCCCTCATCCTCCTGGACCTCTCCGCAGCGTTCAACACTGTCTGCCACCGCACCCTAGTGCAGCGCCTCAGCAATATCGGAATCCAAGAGAAGGCACTGGAGTGGATCATTTTGTTCCTCGCCGGAAGAACCCAGAGAGTCCGCCTCCCCCGTTCAGATCCGAGGCCCCCGAAGTCATCTGCGGCGTACCACAAGGATCATCACTCAGCCCCACCCTCTTCAACGTCTACATGAGCCCTCTCGCAGCCATCGCACGCCAACACAACCTCAACATCATCTCCTACGCCGACGACACCCAACTGATCCTCTCCCTCACCAACGACCCTGCCACCGCCAGAACCAGCCTACACGAAGGGATGAAAGACGTCGCCGAGTGGATGAAGAACAGCCGCCTGAAACTGAACTCAGACAAGACGGAAGTCCTCATCCTGGGATCATCGCCCTCCGCCTGGGACGACTCCTGGTGGCCCCTGCCCTGGGCACCACTCCCAAGCCAACGGACCACGCACGTAACCTGGGCTTCATCCTAGACTCCTCCCTCTCGATGACAAGACAAGTTAACGCCGTCTCAACATCGTGCTTCAACACCCTACGCATGCTCCCAAAGATCTTCCGATGGATCCCCACCGAAACCAGGAAGACGGTCACCCAGGCACTCGTCACCAGCCGACTGGACTACGGAAACACCCTCTACGCCGGGACCATGGCCAAACTTCAGAAAAGACTCCAACGCATCCAGAACGCCTGCGCACGTCTTGTCCTGGACATCCCCCGACACAGCCACATCTCCGGCCCCCTGAGAGACCTGCACTGGCTCCCCGTCAGCAAGAGGATCACATTCAGACTCCTCACCCATGCACACAAGGCGTTCCACGACCTGGGCCCCAAGTATCTCAACAACCGCCTGACCTTCTACACGCCCACCCGCCAGCTACGATCGACCAGCCTCGCCCTCGCCGCCGTACCACACATCCGCAGAGCCAGGGCCGGAGGAAGAACCTTCTCCTACCTGGCAGCCAAGACTTAGAACTCCCTCCCCATCCACCTTCGGCTGACCCAGGACCATCTCTCCTTCAGGAAGCAACTCAAGACCTGGCTTTTCGAGCTGTAACAGACCCCTCTCTCCCAGCGCCTTGAGACCCTTCCGGGTGAGTAGCGCGCTATACAAATGTTATGATTGATTGATTGATTTGTATATGGCTGGGTCCAAACTGGAATGGCATGGTGAGCAAAAAAAACTATGGATTTAGGCCCAGATCTCTGTACTGGGATGAACGTATGACATTGTTCTGCATTCTGTCCAACAATTGTTCTTTTTACAGATGTAAAATAGGCACTATTTGAAGGACATCCATATAAAACCTCAACAGTATTGTGTTGCATTCCAGGCGAAAAATATACAAATCTGTTCTATTCAAACTTTTCAACCTCTAACCTACAATTATTCTAGATGAATGACATTTCAACAGTGCAGTACATTCATTTTATTTTTTTTAAACTGGCTGCAGTTTTTTTTTTAGGATCACCTATAGTTCCACTCTCACCTTCTTTGTTGTCTTAATTAGGGCAGTCCATTTTCTTTTCCTCCCTGCTCATGTTTTTTAGTGTCTTGCTCTACCAACTGTTGACACAAGTCGGCTGGTTTTAATGGGTGGTGTCGGCCCTCACGACCCCCTGCTCGAGAAAGAAACAAAAAATTTGGAACACTGAGCAGATGAAAATAAATTAACTTGCTGCTCGAGGACATCCTTGTCTGAATGTGTGTTTTTTTCAGGAGGATGTGGGGGTGGGGGTTCGCTCGTACCCTGTAGAGTGGCCACCTGCACAGTGCGCATGTATTTGTCGGGCGAGGTCTCCCCCGTCCTTGAGGAATTTGCCAGGACAGTGACAACACATACAACACGGTTGTGGTGGAGTTCATTGTCAGGTGTGCGGTTCCTGTTTGGTCATTATTTTTAACGATCTGGGGGAGCACTACCAGAGCACATTAAACATATTAGCCAGGAGCGGGACAGGCCAATGGGGAAAATGTTGTAGTGGGTGGACACAGACCTCTGCTACCCAACTGCTGCTGTTTATTATCATGAAGGGGTGGGCCTAGGGGAGGAATCCAGAAGTTTCCTTTCACATTAAGTTAGTTAGGTATCCAGGACAGCAAGGTCAGATGGATGTAGGAGTATGCAAACCACCCACGTGGAAGAAGGGAGTTGAATCTGCCAGTTTGGGAACAGACAGCAAGTCAGTATGTGTGCAGTTGTTTTGTTCTATTTAATCCTTGTGGCTAACCTGCTAATGCTCGAGCCAGTTAAACCCACGAATCTCCCCTGCAGCCTGCACTTCTTCTGCCTGCGCTGCGCCCCTGCCACGGAGTCACTAGGCGCTTAGTAATGGATAGGGGTGGGCAAAATTTGCGTAGTTGCTCTACGTAAATGTCAGTGAAATGGTAAAAAAATCTCTGCGAGCACGCAGAAATTTCGCGAACACGCGGAATTGCTTGTTCGCTATGCTTTTTTCCTGTTCGTGGATGCTGTTTGCGTGCTCAGGAGAAATATCTCTCGAACACACATTTTGAGGAACGCGAAAAAGCAAAAAATTCCGTGAAGTCGCAGAACGCAGAATTTTGGGCAATTCTGCGTTCTCCGCGGAACGCAAAATTACCCAAATTCCACGAGCGGAACAGAATTTACCGCTCAGGCCTAGTAATGGACCGAGATCGGAGATTGATGTCAGGAGGAACGACCAGTTGAGGTAAGTACATTACTCTGGGAATATAGGTTATCTTCCAAGTAAGTGGAGGGAGAGCTTTCTCTCCACATGCAGGATATTCGTATATATTACAATAGTTCATCCAGACCGTGCAAGATGCAAGGCTGGCGAATTTTGGGCAGAGTACGTCTTATGGGTGCCTTGACTGTCTGTTAATCAGCCTTATTGGTCTCACATATGGAATAACTACAAATACGAGGCCTGATGAAATATAGTATTAGCCTAGGATCACACATAATTTGTTCAAACAGGGATGCTGGGATTGAGCCCAGAGAGGTAACTTAAAAATTAAAAAACGCATATTTCTTTACGATGCAGGTGCGTGTCACCTAAGTAAATCGGATCTTATATGTGAAATAAGAAGTCTTTAATAAAAGTGGATTTTTTAAACGTGAACTGAAAAACTTTCTTGTCCCGGCATGATGACAATAACATTATTTAACTAAAAGGCAAATGCGATAACAAACGGTCTGTGCATGGTGGTGTTTACATAAATGTTATCTTTCAAGTTTAGTGGTGGGCCCGAACACCAGAACGAGGTATTGGTGGAAAGAGTGTCAGCAGAGAGGCCATTACACCCAGAGCTGCCCAGTTTGGAACTGAAGAACCAAGGGGCATATTACCAAGCAATAGCGATAATTATCGCTATTGCTTAGTTAGAGACAAAAATTTATCGCCGACTTGCGGCGATTTTTATCGCAGATAAACCTTGGTATTACCAAGGTTTATCGCAAATGCGATAAAAATCGGCCGCAATGCATGAATATCGCTGAAAAGTCCGCGATATTCATGCATTACCGAGCTAATGCTCTTAGGCATGTTATCCACCTACCATTGGATTCAATTCAATTCAATTCAGATGATTTATATAGCGCGCTACATACCCAGAGGGTCTCAAGGCGCTTGGGGAAGGGTGGGGAATTATTTGTCGAATATCCAGGTTTTAAGTTGCTTTCTGAATGCTAGGTGGTTTTGAGTGAGGCGAAGGTGAATGGGAAGTGAGTTCCAGGTTTTAGCCGCCAGGTAGGAGAAGGATCTTCCTCCCATGGTGGTTTTGTTGATGCGAGATACAGCAGCCAGGGCTTGGTTGGAGGAGCGTAGCTGGCGGGAGGGGGTGTAGAAGGAAAGTCGTGTGTTGAGGCATTCGGGTCCAAGTTCGTAAAGTGCTTTGTGTGCGTGGGTTAGGAGGCGGAATGTTATCCTCTTATTGACGGGGAGCCAGTGGAGGTTTTTCAGGTGACCAGAAATGTGGTCATTACGCGGGATGTCTAGTATGAGTCTGGCTGAAGCGTTCTGGATGTGTTGGGGTTTTTTCTGAAGTTTTGCGGTGGTACCAGCGTATAGGGTGTTTCCGTAGTCCAGTCGGCTTGTAACCAGTGCGTGGGTGACCGTTTTTCTGGTTTCGGTGGGGATCCAGCGAAATGTTTTTTTGAGCATGCGAAGAATGTTGAAGCAAGAAGATGAAACGAGACTTTGTATGTTCCATGGGGATGATTGATTGTTGGCGTTTACTACACCCTACTCAGCGACAGTACTCCTTCCTCTCGGGTGCTCACGGTAGCTTCTCTAGGCTGGACTACGTCCTGGCCCCGGCGGCCCAGGCGCAGTCTGTTTCCACCGCGCGCCTCCTGGCCCAAGGCATCTCGGACCACTCTCCGGTCTGGATTTCGTTTGACTTCCAGGTCCCTGCATCCTCGCGAGTTGCCCCCATCAACCCGTGGTACTTTCGCGATCCGAAGACCCGATCTCTCCTGACCAATGCTATGGACCGGTACTTTGCTGAGAATACCGGCTCCGTAGACTCCGCCGTCTCCCTCTGGGAGGCTTTTAAGACTGTTCTTCGTGGCGAGGCCTTCTCTCTGATCGCGGAGGCACGCCGCCGCCGCGATGAAGACGTGGTGCGGCTGGAGTCTGACCTCGCAGACTTGGACACCCAGCTGGAACTGGGCCCGTCACCCGACCTGGTCCATGCTATCTCGCTTAAGCAATCCGAACTCCGGGCCACCGCCACTGACGCAGCGAAGGCCTTGAGCAGGGAACAGCAGGGAAGAATTTATGATTCCGGTGATAAAGCGGGTAAGCTCTTGGCCTGGTTGGACAAGCGGGAATTGGCGTCCCGGGTGGTCCCGGAACTGGTGGGTGAGGACGGTTTAACCTTGACGGACCCGGCGGCTATAGCCGGGTCCTTCGCTGAATATTTTGAAGGGGTTTACTCCTCCGCAACTCCCCTCCCGGAGTCCGCTTCGGCCTCCTATCTGGAAGATATTGACCTCCCCTGCCTATCTGATCTTGACCGTGAGGACATGGATCGAGACCTGTCTGATGACGAGGTTGCCCTGGCGATCCGCTCGTTGCGATCTGGCAAAGCGCCGGGTCCTAACGGTATCCCGATTGAATTATACAAGCTAAAGGCTGACGCGCTGGCCGCGCCGTTGCGCAAAATGTTCCTCGAGGCCCGCGAGCAGGGGGAACTCCCCCCCGACCAGAGACTCGCCACCATTGTGGTGATCCACAAGGAAGGGAAGCCGCGGAATTTGTCCCGGTCCTACAGGCCCATTTCACTGTTAAATGCCGAACCCAAGATCTTAGCAAAACTGTTGGCCAACCGGCTGGTGGGCGTGATCACAGATCTGGTACATCCGGACCAGTCCGGGTTCATACCACACCGGATCACGGCGCTTAATTTAAGGAGACTCCACGCAGTTCTGGCACGCGCTCACTTGCTTCGCGATCCGGCGGTCCTGGCCTCACTTGACGCTACTATGGCTTTCGATTCCCTAGAGTGGAATTATTTGTGGGCAGTTCTAGCCAAGCTGGGCTTCGGGCCATCCTACATTGGATGGGTCCGACTGTTATATTCTGCACCGCTGGCTAATGTGGCTGTTAACGGTAGACTTTCGGCCTCCTTTGCACTGCACAGAGGCACCAGACAGGGCTGCCCGCTTTCGCCGCTCTTGTTTGCACTAGCGCTGGAGCCCCTGGCGGCGAAGATTAGAACCCACCCTGATGTTTCAGGGATCACGTGGTCGCCTGGTTTCGAGGACCGAGTGTCGCTTTACGCGGACGACATCCTCCTTTACCTTACTTCTCCTTGTCGCTCGCTCATCGTGGTCTTTGACCTGCTGGGTGCCTTTGGGTCGTTCTCGGGACTGGTGATCAATTGGTCTAAATCCTCACTGTACACGGTGTGGGGGGATACTCCGCGCCTCCCCCGTGGGTGCTCGATTCAGGTGGCCCAACAGGGCTTCCGGTACTTGGGCATCTACGTGTCGCGCGACCCCCGCGCCCGATACTCACGCAATCTTCTGCCACCGCTCGAGCGCTTACGGAGAGATGTCGAGATTTGGAAGAAACTGCCTATCTCTTTGATGGGCAGGGCCGCACTGTTTAAGATGATGGCGTTGCCCCGCTTCCTATACGCTTTGCAGAACTCACAGGACCCGGTCCCAACTAAGTACTTTGGCGAGATCGAATCCCTGCAGCGGGCACTGCTGTGGGATGGGCGGCCGAGAATATCACTGCTTAAATTGACTATTCCCTGCTATGACGGTGGTATCGCACTACCGGATATGCGGCGTTATTATTGGGCGTCCCAGCTTGCGGCGGTTAACCATGGCCTCTATGGCCATGCGGTAAGTCCGGGCTACGCTATGGATCGGTGGCTAGTTAACGACGGTAACTACTACAGAGCTCTTTACTCCAGGTCGTTGGATCGTAGGTTGACGGGCCCCACCAGAACGATGGTACACGTATGGCGTGCGGTCACGGACACCCTTGGCTGGAAAGATAAGATCACTCTGGCCACTCCCCTGTATGACTCGGATGCGCTGGGGAAGCTGTGGAAGACCAAAGGTTTTGACCGGTGGGACACCATCGGAATATCTAAAGTTGGTGACATGGTTGCGCGGGGGAGGATCAAGTCGTTTGCCTCGCTGCAACTCGAGTACCAGCTGGCGTCGACGGAATACTTCCGACACGCCCAGCTTAACCATGCCCTCTCCCCCCACGTCTCTGATGGTGGTGCTATCCCTGAGTCCTCGCCCCTGGAGGATCGGGTGCTGGACGGCCACATGCCGGACAGCGCCATTTCCCTGACCTACAAAAAACTGATCAACGTGAGGGTGGACTTGCTTGAACGACTGCGGATGCACTGGGTGAATGATGGCATAGAAATGGACGACGAGGAATGGCAGTCAGCGGCCTCCTCCCCCAGGGAGGTGGCCATATCGGCGCGGTTGCGTCTGGTCCAGTTGAAAATTCTGCATAGAGTGTATGTCACTGGCCCCAGGCTCATCCACATGGGGCTTTCCACGGATGGCCTGTGTCGTCGAGGTTGTGGTATGCTTGCTACCTTCCTACACGTCCTCTGGGAGTGTCCTGGCGTGGCCCGGTTCTGGAAGCGAGTGCATGAGGTGATGGAGGAGGTGACTGGAGTGGCCCTGCCGGCCGAGGCTCGACGTTGCCTCCTAAATGTGTGGTGTCCGAATGACTACAGTGTGGCCCAGACCCGATGGGTCACCTTAGGCAACATGGTGGCCAAGAGGGACATTGCCCAGAAGTGGGGTGCGCCCGCTCCCCCTTCCCTTAGCCTCTGGGAAAACAACATGGACTGGTGCATGCTGCGGGAGAAAGCGGTGTATGTGGCCAGGGGCAAGCCCAGAATGTGGAGATCAGTATGGGGTGCCTGGAATTCGTATCGGGGCGATTTATGCGAACCCCCGCTTGAGCCGGATTTGGAAGTCCATTCCTCCCCATAGATTGCAACCTTTCCCGTAATTCCAGACAGAACATCCTGGAACGATACCCCCCCCATACCTTCGTGTCGCAATTGATATTCTGAGCTGTGTTGGATGTGCGGCCCCAGGCCCCCTCCCGCTGTGCCCCTTTACTACTTATGTACTGTCCTCGGCCAAATCTTTCTCTTCTTTCTCTCTCTCCTACTTTCTTTCGTGCCTAGGCACTTCGTTCTCTGGTGGCCTTTCGGGGCCCTCATAATCTTTTTGGTTTTTCTTTCCAAGTTGTTCGTAATTGAAAATTAAACCTGACTGCTTCTGCGCACTGTTTTGTACATGAGTCTACCTGCTACCCTAATGCTGCCTGGCCTCCGGGATGTATGGCTGAACAGCGGTGTACTTTTTTCTATAAAAAAAGGTTTTCCAAAAAAAAAAAAAAAAGAAGATGAAACGGCGTTGACTTGTCTGGTCATCGAGAGTGAGGAGTCCAGAATGACGCCCAGGTTTCGTGCGTGGTCCGTCGGGATGGGTGCTTTTCCGAGGGACTCTGGCCACCAAGAGTCGTCCCAGGCAGAGGGGGAGGTGCCTAGGATAAGGACTTCTGTTTTGTCGGAATTCAGTTTCAGACGGCTGTGCTTCATCCACTCGGCTACTTCTTTCATTCCTTCATGCAGGTTGGTTTTGGCGGTGTTAGGGTCTTTGGTGAGTGAGAGGATCAGTTGAGTGTCATCAGCGTAGGAGATGATGTTGAGGTTGTGTTGGCGTGTGATGGTCACGAGGGGGCTCATGTATACGTTGAAGAGGGTGGGACTGAGTGAGGATCCTTGTGGCACGCCGCAAATGACTTCAGTGGCCTCTGACTTGAATGGTGGGAGGCGGACTCTCTGAGTTCTTCCGGCAAGGAACGAGGTAATCCATTCCAGTGCTTTTCCTTGGATTCCGATGTTTCTGAGGCGTTGTAACAGGGTGCTATGACAGACTGTGTCGAAGGCTGCGGAGAGGTCGAGGAGGATGAGGGCGACTGTGTCTCCATTGTCCAGTAGAGTTCGAATGTCGTCTGTTGCTGCGATGAGTGCGGTCTCAGTGCTGTGTTTGGCTCGGAAGCCGGACTGTGATGAGTCGAGGGATTTGTTGGTTTCGAGGAAGGCGGCGAGCTGGTTGTTGACAGCTTTCTCGATGACTTTGGCCGGGAATGGAAGAAGCGAGATGGGGCGGTAGTTTTTGAGTTCGGTGGGGTCTGCTGTGGGTTTTTTCAGAAGGGCGCTGAGTTCGGCGTGTTTCCAGCTTTCCGGGAAGGTGGCGGAGTTGAGGGAGCAGTTGATGACGTCTCGGAGGTGTGGTGCTATGATGGAATCTGCTTTGTTGAAGATGTGGTGAGGGCATGGGTCTGTGGGGGATCCTGAGTGGATGGAGTTCATCAGGCGGATGGTGTCCTCAGTGGAGATTGGGTTCCAGTCATTAAGGATGTTCAAGGGGGGTGAAGGTACGGCGGAAGGTTGGGTGGGTTGGTCTCCTGGTTGGTTGTCGAAGCTGTTGTGGATGTCTGCGATTTTGTCGTGGAAGAACAAAGCTAGGGAGTCGCAAAGGGCTTGAGAGGGAGTGATGTCGTTGGAGTTGGCAGTGGGGTTGGTAAACTCTTTGACGATGTTGAATAATTCCTTGCTGTTGTGTGCGTTGTTGTCAAGTCGGTCTTTGAAGGCGGCTTTCTTGGCAGTCCGGATCAGTTGGTGGTGTATGCGGGTGGCGTTTTTGAAGGCGTCCCTGGTGCTGGTGTTTGGGTCTTTTTTCCAGGCCTTCTCAAGGGAGCGACAGAGTTTCTTGGATTTCTTAAGATCATCGTTGAACCAGGGGGCGTTTTTGTTGCCTAGTTTGATTTGACGTTTTTTGAGGGGTGCTAGGTTGTCGGCGCTGTTGGTTAGCCATTGAGTGAGGTTAATGGCTGCTTGGTTGGCGTTCGAAGAGTGGACAGGGGGGTTTTGAAGAAGCGATGAGGAGATCTGGTCGATGGTGATTTTGTTCCAGTTTCTTCGCAGGGTAGGTTGAGGGGGCACGCCCACTTTGCATGTCATTAGTGATAAATTTCTCTGACATGCAAAGTGGGGCCCAAGATGGTCGCTATCTCCTACTAGCTGTCGCTAACTGGTGTTAGCGACAGCTAGGTAATAGGGAGATAATTTTATCTCCGCTTTCTTGGCTTTTAAAGCCAAAAAAGCGGAGATAAACCCCCTTGATAATATGCCCCCAAGTTCTGAGTCTCTGCGTCAGCTCAACGGCCTGTAATTCTGAGCAAATCATTTAATCTCCTCATGCCTTCAAAATGAATGTAACCCTATGTTATGTAACTGGTGCTCATGTAAACTGCTCGAGTACTTTCGGGTTGAGTTTGTGCTATCTGAAAATGCAAAAGAAAAATATAGAAGCGCGCCGAGTGCCCACCGCCCACATGGAAGAAGGAAGTTGGAACGGGTTGAATCTGCCACAGAACGTCAGCGAGTCTTTGTGTGGTGGTGTTTACATACATGTCATCGTTCAAGTTTAGTAGTGGGCCCAGACAGTTAGACGAGGTGTTGGGGGAAAGGCATTGTAGTGTGAAGCTATTTGCAGGCACCGGGCATACTCGTGCCGGCACCCCGGCTCGAGGATGCCTCTCTCTTGGCTGTGTTCTTTTGAAAGTGATTCCACGATCGGGCGCTGCACTGCGTGTTCTTTTGTGTTGTTGTCTTTCCTCTTTGTTCATTGTGGAGAGGGAGAAGTTGTAGTGGGTAGCTATTTGTGGGCACCGGGCATCCTCGTGCCGGCCCCCCGGCTCGAGGATGCCTCGCTCTGGGATGTGTTCCTTTGAAAGTGATTCCACGATCGGGCGCTGCACTGCGCGTTCCAGGGTTCCGACAACGTTAAGCAGTTGTCGGCAATCCTGGTGCGCGGCGGGAGCGTCTGGTCGTGGCTGCTGTATTATTTCAGAATAAAGAACAGTTGTGTTACATTCAATTGCCCCAGTGCTTCCTTACTTCAGGCATGCATAGCAGAGAGGCCTATGTTCCAACAGCTTTTCATGCCCCTCGGACACAGTTCCATATAAGATCTTTTTGAGCCATTGGTTCATCGACAAGTAGTTAGGCTGGCAAAATGTTGGGGCAGAGTCAGTCATAAGGATGCCTGATACTTGGCTGTCTGTACACCAGCCCGGATGGCGATACCTGTGCAATAACAAACAAAGCGGAGGCCTGCTGATATAGAGCATTTTCCTAGGATCACACAATATGGCACAGAGGGAAGCCGGGATTGATTTCAGATAGGATGACTTGAAAAATTTAAAAAGTGTACTTCTGTAAAACGCTGATGCTTATCACCTTAGTACATCAGATCACATCTGTGAATTAAGTAGTTCTGAGTTTTGGCGGTGGCGTAAAAGCATGTGCTTGTGGGCAAATCATTTAATCTCGGAGTGCCTGCAAAATTCATGTTACCTTATCGAATGGAACTGGTACTCATGTAAACCACTCCAATACCTTTGAGTTGATTTTGCGCTGTGTAAAAATGCAACGCAAAAATAAAGAATAAAAAAGTTGGAACCAGTTGAATCCGCTTGGCCTGAACAGTCAGCGAGTCTGTGTGTGGTGGAGTTAACATGGATGTTATCTTCTGAGTTTAGTGGTGGGCCTGGACACTGGGATGAGTTGTAGAGGGAAGGGCCTAAGTAGAGAGGCCATTACTGCTTATGTTTCAACACCCTTTAAACCCTCTAGGCCACAGTTCCATTTAAGGCCTTTTTGAGCCACCGTTTCCTCCATTCCATTCAGGGACTTGCGATGTCAGTCATAAGGGAGCCTGATGCATGACTGACTGTATATCAGCCCTGTTGGCCTCACCCATGCGATAACAAAGAGGAAGCCTGATAAAATACAGTATTTGTCTAGGATCATACAGATTGGCCAAACAGGGATGCTTGTAGTGATTCCAGATATGGTGGCTTGGAAATTGAAAACAGTATAGTTCTTGGACACGCAGATGCGTGTCATCTTACTGCATTGGATTGTGAATCAGTCTTTTTTTAAAGTGAGAGTTTTTAAAGTGAACTGAGAAACATTCCTGCCCTAAGTGAGGACAATTCTATTAGTAAACTAAAAGGCAAGTGCCAGCTTCCTTCCACAGTTACGAGGTAGTTAGGTATCTAAAGCATTGAGATCAGATGTAAGAGAGATGACGTGGCATTACAACCAGAGCTGGTGAGTTTGGAACTCAGCATCAGTTCAACAGCCTATGGTTCTGGGCAAACTCTCATCACCTACACAATAAATGTGACCTTATGTGATGTAACTGGTGAAAGAAAAAATCTAGGGGCATGCCCAGTGCCCCTACACCCCGCACCCCCTTTTGTCTGGTTGAGCTTGCTCGCTGTGCTCAATCATTTTATATTTGGGTTGAAAATTTACGCCTCACCACTTTCAAAATCCACCGGCCGGCCCCTGGTTGACACCTTATCCTTCATTGTCCCCATTTTATCCCCATCCATCCCATTCCTAGCTTTGATCTACCTCCCCATTACATCCTCACCACCATTGCTATCCCGACTTCCCATTGCCTGTGCTTCACCGAAGCCTCCTGCTGGCCCCTAGTCACTGACCTATTCTGCTCCTTCTTCTTTATAGAAGGCAGTATACATAAAAAACAACTACTAGTTTTTCTGACATCAACCAAAACCCGTTTTCTGGTCTTTTTGCTTGAAGAAAATGTATTATCCTATAAAGTTGATAATTAGAGATATTTTTAAAATTCTTTTCTTTGGCACCAGACCCAAGTGAAGTCAAGCATAAATGTATTCTTCACTGAGATGCATACAACTGTTACAAAAATAATGATTTCATACTAAATCAATCTATTACAATTTTATGTTCACCTGAATTTGAAGGATCTTCTTCAGGAACATAAAATGAAATAATTTGCTAATAAACACTTATTTTCTACTGAATGAGTAAGAACTGCTGTTACATTATTAATAGGGCTCCAGGTTTTATGGTATTATTTTTTTTAACATTTCAGTCTGTATTTATCCATATTTATTTTTACCCATCTTATTGGTATTTATCCGTATTTATTTTGGGATTTAAGAACAAATGGAGTGATAAAATGGTATATTTCCACACTTATTTAACTGATAAACGTGCACATACACACTTTGATGCTTGTTCTGTTTTAGCAAATTAAGCAGCCAATGTAGCAAAACATTACACCCTCAAGCAAATATTAGCATTATATCCAAATATATGTTAAAATATTCCCTGTATTTTAAGGAAATCTCATAATGTTTTTCAACTTCCCATGCTGTCTATCTGGTCAGCTGCTGGCCTGGAATTCATGAAGGGCAGCATGAAAAGTCGCTCACAAAAAGCACAATCTTCTGTATTTTTCTAATTTTAAAAATAAAAACAGACAGGAAACACATTGTTTTCTGTCAGTGTTTATCTGTAAAAATCAGTAAGAATGGAAAACTGGGAGCCCTAATTATTAAACACAACTAATTCAGAATTTCTATCAAACTTATGACTAGGGCTCCCGGTGTTGGCCAGCGGTGAATGCCCGCAGCTCTGTGGCTGGTCCGCCGTGTGGAGCAGAACTGTGACAGCGCTGAGATCGAGTGCCAAAGAAAAACGAAACCGCCACCGAAATTGCAGTGGCCAGCGGTGAATACCTGTCGCTCCGTGGCTGATTGGTCGTGTGGAGCGAACTGCGATGGCGCCGTCGAGCGCTGAGAGTGGGTGCCTACCCCAGATGTGCGGTACTGCTGCTAGGAGCCCACCCGATCTTACCTTCCGCCTTAAGGAACACCGGCTGCTTCGGTGAGTGCTGGTCGATAGAAGCCGGGCCGGGGAGATTGAATGAAGCCAAATCTCGTGGGAAATGAGATTTCCATAGCGGCGGCCATTTTGAAGTCAGGTATTGGCCCCCAATCCCCATCAAAAACACACAGTGGCCATTTTAAGGTCAGGCCAGTGAAAGTTTGTTACAACAAGCACGAGCAAAGGCAACAACAAACAAAACAAACAAGCACAATCAAAGGCAATAACAAATAAGACAAACAAGCATGAGCAAATGCAAATTGTTACAACAAGCACAAGCAAAGGCAACAATAAATAAAACAAACAAGCACAAGCTAATGAAAATGAGCACTCACCAGTGTGAAGAGAGAGAGAACCAAGCGAGAGCAAAGACAGTGAAAAAAGGAAAGAAAACAAAATGTTGACGTCACCGCACAGGAATGCTGCAGGCCCAGCTGCAATTGCATCATATCCATATACTAGGAGTTAAGAGGGAATTGCAGGACTAGGTCGCCCTCCACTCAATCAATCAACAATCACAAAAAACCTGGTCCTGAGGGCAATACTTCTTATAAGTCTGTGAGCCTCTGTGGATTGTCAAAAGATCATTCCAATCACACCTCTAAATCTAGAGATTGTTGCCATGCTCCAGACAATTGCCAAACAATAAAAATAGCCAATCTCTGATAAGCCTATAACTAGACAACACAGTACAAACATGCACTAGAAGGACGACATTTGAAAAAATGTGTGAATAGCTAGATGACACCTCACGGGCGCACCACCAATGGGGCCCCTGGTTGGTACTCACCAGGATGGCCCTGTTCTCATCATCGGTGTCACCTAGCTTAACGTAAACGTGTCCGACTCCCAAAGGAAAAGAAGACAGTGAATGGTGCAGTGTACGCAAAAACTTATATGTGACAAGGACTAACAACGTTCAACATATAACACAACAACTACTGTGCATACAAGATACAGAACCCTTTTATTTGTATTCTCTTGTTGCCAACAGTAAACATATATACATAAAAAGGAGAGATGCGAATACTACCTATCGATTCGCATTCAGCTCGCTGCCGACATGTTTCATTGCCTTGGTAAAATTCAGGCAATTTCTTCAGGGCAAAGATTATTGAAAAGCCACTGCCAGCAGTACTGTGTTTTACGTGCTGTAAATCAAGATGAACATATACGCATGAGAGGCTGTCTGTAATCTCACTGTGTAGTTAACACAGTATCACAGTATTGTATTACACCAAACATTGAATGATAATTACCTAACTGGCGGCTTTAACTTTCATACCGTTACAGCTACGTCTTTGTAAAATCATGGACCCACTCCTGATCGGTGAGTATGGTCTTTCCTCCCTTCTATTATTTATCTAATAAAGAAAGGTACAAAGGAGAAAGCCCCCCGGGGCGGACATTAGAAGTGGTAATTCTAGTCTCACCGGGTCTGCAGTTCCCAACAGGTCTGTCCTTATCGCAATGTTTACCAGTGGAGAATACTCGTTCGGCGTCTTCTCAGCACCGGAACGCCGAGCGAGTGAAGTGTATTCTATTTATTTTCCGGCTTCAGCCTAACTCGGATTGTGGTTGGTCCCCGCGGTCACGTGGCTCGCGTGTCAGTAGACTGCGAGTTTATCATCGATGTTTACATTGCCAATCTTGTTTATTTTATGAACACATATCACGTTTCCTATCTAGGAGAGAATGGACAGTACTCGAGGCTAGTGTCAACGATCAGCGTGATTACCATTATTACAGATATACCGATTGTACTACGTTGAATCGGTCGGCCATATTGGAACGGTTCTTATTGTTATCTCGAGTGTTGATAAAATACCTAGGGTCCACTTTTTAATGTAGGGGATATCACATTCTGGACTCGGCCGTTATATATATCAAATGGACTAGGTAGGTGAATGTGTTCACGAGATGAACTATATTATTTTACATTTATTTAACATACCACGTTCCAGAAACTTTTTAGCAGTTTATAAAGGGGGCATGTCACAGTTCAAACTCCTAAGCGAAAAGGAACCTGCATTCATTAACATTTCATGTTATATGTTTATGTATCAGGCCATAGAATGCTGAGCCAAGGAACACCTATACATATATTTCAGCGCAACTTGTTCCATTCCAGCAATTCGTTTAATCCTTGCTGTTCGCTCCGCTCCTGGTATATCCAGCGTGCTTCCTTTGTCAACAGACGTTTTTCCATAATCTGTATCTCGCCTACCACTCTTTCCAGTACCACCCAGGTAAACGAGTGTTTGTTACGATGACAATGCTGTACCAGCTTAGTGGTCAGTCTGCCCTGTCGTATAGTGCTCAGGTGCTCTTGTATCCGGAGCTTGACCTTGCGTGTTGTTAGTCCGATGTACTCAAGCCCACATTCACAGCTCAATCTATATACAACGTTTGTAGTGTTACAGTTGCTGAAGTGATTCAGTGACCATGTCTTTCCGGATTTTAGCACGACTGCAGTGCTTTTGTTCGTAAGATGGCATACCGAACAATTCCCACAGGGGTAATGGCCATTTGGTACAGTGGTTGTTTCTGTTGGGGTTTTCTCTATCATCCTTGTGAGGACCAATTTGTCCTTAAGGTTGTGGGCCCTTCGAAAGGCAAAACGGGGTGGGGGCATCTTGTGTTCTTGCGTAGACAGAATGTGCCAATGTTTTCTAATGGCTTGACGAATCTTCGAGGCCAACGGGTCAAAAGTCATAACCACTGGTAGACATTCTGATTTTTCTTTCTTTTGCGATTCTAAGAGAGCTGACCGAGGTGTATTCAAAGCTCTCTTATTCGCCTGGCGAATTACTTTGCTTGGGTAGTCCCGTGCTTTTAGTCTACTGCTAAGATCTTTGGCTTGTTCTTTATAGACATCAATCGAAGAACAGTTCCTCATGTACCACATGAATTGGCCCACTGGGAGGTTGTCCCTCAATGCCCTAGGATGGTACGATTGATAAGCCAGTAACGAATTTCTATCAGTAGGTTTTTGATGCACGCTGGTAGCAAACTTTCCTTCGGAGGCTTCAATATCCAAGTCGAGATAGACTGCACTCGTGTGGTGGTACTTCCATGTGAACCGGAGGCTCATGTCCTGAGTGTTTAACCAGTTTAAAAACTGTAGGAGCGAGTCTTCTTCTCCTGACCAAATGAGGAGCACGTCATCAATATACCGTTTCCACAAACGTAGGTGGTCTTTAAAGGGGTTGTTATCTGATTCGATGACGTGCTCCTCAAACTGTCCCACGTAGATACATGCCACACTAGGCGCCATCGTCGCCCCCATTGATGTTCCCGTCACTTGGAGATAAAGATAATTTTTGTAACAGAAGTAGTTTCTTGTCAGCGCCAATTCGACGCATTGTAGTATGAAGCTTTGCGGCGCATCGTAGAACCATTCTTGTTTTCTCAGTGCTTTAGCTATTGCTACAAGGGCCGCCTCTTGTGGGATGCATGAGTATAAAGACTCGATGTCTATGGTTACGATGTACTCTGTTGCCGGGTTGAAAGACATGGAGTCAAGGACGTTCAAAATGTCTGTGGTGTCCTTCACGTACGAGTTTTGGGTTATTACTGATTCGCGGAGGTAGTAATCTGCGAATTGGGACAAGGGTTCCAATATGGACTAGATACCCGACACAATAGGCCTGCCAGGGGGAGGCCTGGCAGGCTTATGTATTTTTGGCAGGATATAAAAGGCCTCCTCGGGTTGGTGTTAATGAGGAACTCCGCCTCTTTTACACTTATCCATTTCTTTTTTTTTTGCATTCGCGACAAGCTGTGTAATGGTGTCCTTTAGTTCTGGTGTGGGGTCTCTAGCAAGGGGTTGATAGTTAGTTCTAACATCTAAAAGTCTTCGTACCTCCACTTCATAGTCAGCCGTATTTAGAATCACAATCGCGCCGCCCTTGTCGGCGCTCTTTATGGTTATTTTGTCGTTATTCTGAAGGGACTTGATGGATTCCCAATTCTCTTTCGTCATATTTTTAAAGCCCATAGATTTGTTCTTGTTTTCTATGTCTGTAATCTCTTCCAAGACCTTTGCCTCAAACACCGCGGTTTCAGGACCAGTCGATGCATAGGGGGGACAGAAGGAAGAGGGTTTTCTTAAGTTGGAATTAAAACCCTTACTTTCTTCATGTGTTTGTTTCGAGAAGAATTTTTTTAGTTTGATTCTACACATCGTTTCGTGGAACTCGGTTCGACATTTGAAGGCATCATGGTTAGGCGTAGGCACAAAGCCCAATCCCTTATTCAGCACCTTCTCTTCTTCAGCTGTCAAAAGATGGTTAGATAGGTTTACTACAATGCTATTCACAATGGTTTCTTCCCTCTGCTCCGCGTCAGTCGTGGTGAGGAGGTTTGCCATTGTTGTTGTGGTCGATTGCCGCGTCCTCTCCCTCTTCCTTGTTGTTGTTGGAAACCCGGGCCCTTGTTGGATGCTTGGCCCTGCTCTAAAAAATTCCTCAACAGTGTATTTAAATCGGTGTTAGATGGTTCTGGTTGGTTAAATCTGACTCTGCTAGTGCTAGGGCCTGGTTCCGGATCTTCTTCACTTGACGTGTTGGCAAACGACCAGTTTGCAGGTGTTCCTTTATGCTGTTGGAACCGGGTTACCTTGCCACTTCTGTTACCACCAGTCTGTGGTTGTTGTTCTTGGGCTGACTGGTAGTAGGCGTCGTTAGTATAAGGGAATGCCCACTCGTGTGTGTAACGTTGGAGGTTACGCTGTAATCCTCTGGTTTTCTGTGTCACCATGTATTCTTTATATTCCTCCAGATCTGTTTTGATCTTTTCTAGATGTTCCTTGGCATCAGCAAAACTATTATCCCGATTAATGGTTTCCTCTAGTTCTGCAATTTCTTCAGTACCTCTTCACTTAGTCGTTGGGCTGTACTGATTATGAGGATTAACCAATCTCTAGTACACTTGTTGGCGATATAACTCCAATCGCAACGGAATTTTTTATCGTCCAAAAAGATACGTGGCTCGATTCTGACTATAAGACTAGCAGGGGAAGCTCCTGCTTGGTAGTATTCTGACATAAGGGCTCCATGTAAAGCGATCCTTATATGTTTCTTTTTTAAATTACTTAGTTTCTCCCATTCTTCCCTTACTTTATTGGTCCCTTTTAGGGGGTTATCGCTAAAGAGGGAGGGGCCTGCTAGAATCGCTGCAATTTGTGCGTCTGAAAAAGCCAGGCAGTTTTTATCCATTCCACAAAACTAGAAAGGTGTAATACACTACGGCAGTTTCAATGATATAACAGCACGGATTAAAAATCAGAGTGCAAATAAATGGCTATGAAAAAACTCTCACGGCTAGTCTGCCGTACTCACTATATCCATATACTAGGAGTTAAGAGGGAATTGCAGGACTAGGTCGCCCTCCACTCAATCAATCAACAATCACAAAAAACCTGGTCCTGAGGGCAATACTTCTTATAAGTCTGTGAGCCTCTGTGGATTGTCAAAAGATCATTCCAATCACACCTCTAAATCTAGAGATTGTTGCCATGCTCCAGACAATTGCCAAACAATAAAAATAGCCAATCTCTGATAAGCCTATAACTAGACAACACAGTACAAACATTCACTAGAAGGACGACATTTGAAAAAATGTGTGAATAGCTAGATGACACCTCACGGGCGCACCACCAATGGGGCCCCTGGTTGGTACTCACCAGGATGGACCTGTTCTCATCATCGGTGTCACCTAGCTTAACGTAAACGTGTCCGACTCCCAAAGGAAAAGAAGACAGTGAATGGTGCAGTGTACGCAAAAACTTATATGTGACAAGGACTAACAACGTTCAACATATAACACAACAACTACTGTGCATACAAGATACAGAACCATTTTATTTGTATTCTCTTGTTGCCAACAGTAAACATATATACATAAAAAGGAGAGATGCGAATACTACCTATCGATTCGCATTCAGCTCGCTGCCGACATGTTTCATTGCCTTGGTAAAATTCAGGCAATTTCTTCAGGGCAAAGATTATTGAAAAGCCACTGCCAGCAGTACTGTGTTTTACGTGCTGTAAATCAAGATGAACATATACGCATGAGAGGCTGCCTGTAATCTCACTGTGTAGTTAACACAGTATCACAGTATTGTATTACACCAAACATTGAATGATAATTACCTAACTGGCGGCTTTAACTTTCATACCGTTACAGCTACGTCTTTGTAAAATCATGGACCCACTCCCGATCGGTGAGTATGGTCTTTCCTCCCTTCTATTATTTATCTAATAAAGAAAGGTACAAAGGAGAAAGCCCCCCGGGGCGGACATTAGAAGTGGTAATTCTAGTCTCACCGGGTCTGCAGTTCCCAACAGGTCTGTCCTTATCGCAACGTTTACCAGTGGAGAATACTCGTTCGGCGTCTTCTCAGCACCGGAACGCCGAGCGAGTGAAGTGTATTCTATTTATTTTCCGGCTTCAGCCTAACTCGGATAGTGGTTGGTCCCCGCGGTCACGTGGCTCGCGTGTCAGTAGACTGCGAGTTTATCATCGATGTTTACATTGCCAATCTTGTTTATTTTATGAACACATATCACGTTTCCTATCTAGGAGAGAATGGACAGTACTCGAGGCTAGTGTCAACGATCAGCGTGATTACCATTATTACAGATATACCGATTGTACTACGTTGAATCGGTCGGCCATATTGGAACGGTTCTTATTGTTATCTCGAGTGTTGATAAAATACCTAGGGTCCACTTTTTAATGTAGGGGATATCACATTCTGGACTCGGCCGTTATATATATCAAATGGACTAGGTAGGTGAATGTGTTCACGAGATGAACTATATTATTTTACATTTATTTAACATACCACGTTCCAGAAACTTTTTAGCAGTTTATAAAGGGGGCATGTCACAGTTCAAACTCCTAAGCGAAAAGGAACCTGCATTCATTAACATTTCATGTTATATGTTTATGTATCAGGCCATAGAATGCTGAGCCAAGGAACACCTATACATATATTTCAGCGCAACTTGTTCCATTCCAGCAATTCGTTTAATCCTTGCTGTTCGCTCCGCTCCTGGTATATCCAGCATGCTTCCTTTGTCAACAGATGTTTTTCCATAGTCTGTATCTCGCCTACCACTCTTTCCAGTACCACCCAGGTAAATGAGTGTTTGATACGATGACAATGCTGTACCAGCTTAGTGGTCAGTCTGCCCTGTCGCATAGTGCTCAGGTGCTCTTGTATCCGGAGCTTGACCTTGCGTGTTGTTAGTCCGATGTACTCAAGCCCACATTCACAGCTCAATCTATATACAACGTTTGTAGTGTTACAGTTGCTGAAGTGATTCAGTGACCATGTCTTTCCGGATTTTAGCACGACTGCACTGCTTTTGTTCGTAAGATGGCATACCGAACAATTCCCACAGGGGTGATGGCCATTTGGTACAGTGGTTGTTTCTGTTGGGGTTTTCTCTATCATCCTTGTGTGGACCAATTTGTCCTTAAGGTTGTGGGCCCTTCGAAAGGCAAAACGGGGTGGGGGCATCTTGTGTTCTTGCGTAGACAGAATGTGCCAATGTTTTCTAATGGCTTGACGAATCTTCGAGGCCAACGGGTCAAAAGTCATAACCACTGGTAGACATTCTGATTTTTCTTTCTTTTGCGATTCTAAGAGAGCTGACCGAGGTGTATTCAAAGCTCTCTTATTCGCCTGGCGAATTACTTTGCTTGGGTTGTCCCGTGCTTTTAGTCTACTGCTAAGATCCTTGGCTTGTTCTTTATAGACATCAATCGAAGAACAGTTCCTCCTGTACCGCATGAATTGGCCCACTGGGAGGTTGTCACCGATCGGGAGTGGGTCCATGATTTTACAAAGACGTAGCTGTAACGGTATGAAAGTTAAAGCCGCCAGTTAGGTAATTATCATTCAATGTTTGGTGTAATACAATACTGTGATACTGTGTTAACTACACAGTGAGATTACAGGCAGCCTCTCATGCGTATATGTTCATCTTGATTTACAGCACGTAAAACACAGTACTGCTGGCAGTGGCTTTTCAATAATCTTTGCCCTGAAGAAATTGCCTGAATTTTACCAAGGCAATGAAACATGTCGGCAGCGAGCTGAATGCGAATCGATAGGTAGTATTCGCATCTCTCCTTTTTATGTATATATGTTTACTGTTGGCAACAAGAGAATACAAATAAAAGGGTTCTGTATCTTGTATGCACAGTAGTTGTTGTGTTATATGTTGAACGTTGTTAGTCCTTGTCACATATAAGTTTTTGCGTACACTGCACCATTCACTGTCTTCTTTTCCTTTGGGAGTCGGACACGTTTACGTTAAGCTAGGTGACACCGATGATGAGAACAGGGCCATCCTGGTGAGTACCAACCAGGGGCCCCATTGGTGGTGCGCCCGTGAGGTGTCATCTAGCTATTCACACATTTTTTCAAATGTCGTCCTTCTAGTGAATGTTTGTACTGTGTTGTCTAGTTATAGGCTTATCAGAGATTGGCTATTTTTATTGTTTGCCAGCTGCAATTGCACCAAATCAAACAGCCAGGACAGGCGTCACATACTTGCGCACCCCAGAACCACTTGTCCTCATCGCTGGAGGAGGAATGGGCCTCAGGTGGCAGGAATGGTTAGAGGATTTCAATGACTGTATGCTAGGATCAAAGGTCACGCGTGATGATGAAAAACGAATTGCCCTGCGCAACCTGGTTGGGAAAGAGGTCTGCAAACCAATCAAGGAACTGCCGACTGATGAGACAGAATCATATACAAAAGTACAAGATGCTCTGAATAAAAAGTTCCTACACAAAAAAAATGTAGACTATGAAAGATATATTTTTAAAATAGCCTGTCAGGAAAAGGAAGAACTAATGAGTACGTTCATAACAAAACTTCGACGACTTTCCCGATATTGTGATTTTGACAACTTCTCCACAGAGGATGCTATCAGATTACAAATCATCGAAGGATGCCAGTCATAGACCCTCAGAAGGCATCTCCCACGGAAAAGTCATACTTTAGATGAAATTGAAGAAATGACCCGAGTCCATGACCAAGCAGAGGAACACGCCAGGAAAATGGAGGCGGGACGTACTGAGAAACAAGAACAAGCATACCGACTACAAGCCAGTACCACTCGCAGACATTCTCGAGAGAGACGACGGACACTCAGACCCACTTCCCGTCAACACTGTACAGGACACAAACGCCATGAGTCAGGCCGCAGGGACAGGAGACTGGAACGTCCACTTAAGTGTTATCGGTGCGGATATGATTTTCCACACACGGATGCCTGTCCAGCGCTTGGACAGCAGTGTCGAAAGTGCGGAAGAGAGAACCATTTCGAGAATGTTTGCGGGGATCATCGTAAGGAAAGACTGAAGGAGACAACAAGATCTTCTCGCCCCGTCACAACACGACATCATGCAAAAGCAGTTCAGGACCGTCAAGGGTCATCCTCTGTTTCCTCACACTCAAGCAGAGAGTCTCGCAAGTAGCAATGGATGAGAATCCCGAGAGTCAAGGTCAGCGTCTCCAGTATCGCTGTACAGCGATGAATACATCAGCATGGTCGCTGATCCGGACCAATTGAAGAAATACCCCAGATTGGACATTCATGTAGGAAACCATGCAACCAAATTTGTACTGGACAGTTGGGCATCACTAAATTACATCCCAGTCACTGAATACAAGAAAATGCAGCCGCCACCTGCCCTCTGCCTGGCATACGTCCATGTGTTTACGTGGATGTAAAAAAAAAACCCTCCCATGCCCTGGAAAATTTGCAACCACTCTCACACACAAAACCATGTCTGTGCCAGCCCACATCCATGTCATCGACGGGCCAGAAGCTGACTGGCTCCTCAGTTTACCCACAGCCGAACGTCTCCGGCTTGTTGAAATCCTGTATCGAGTGAGCGATGACCCTGACATCATTCACAAATTCCCTAAGTTGTTTTCTGGACTCGAGAAAATGGTCAAGTGTCAGATTCGTTTACATATCAACGAGCAGGTACGACCTGTAGCGCAACACCACAGGCGAGTTCCCTTCCATCTCCAACAAGCAGTGGAAGACGAAATTCAAGAGTTACTGCGAACAGACATCATCAAACGGACAGAAGGCCCAACCCCTTGGGTTTCACCAGTGGTGATCGTGCCGAAGAAAGGCCCACCAGGAAAGGTGCGCCTGTGCGTGGATATGAGGGTCCCAAACACGGCTATGGAGCGAGAACGTCATCCAGGAACTCACTTTAGTGTTATGATTTCATCCCTTAATGGTGCGCGAGTTTTCTCCAAGTTAGACCTGAACAAAGGGTACCACCAGTTAGAACTACATGAGAAATCACAATATATAACCACCTTCGCCACTCATCTCGGACTGTTCCGATATAAGCGACTCAGCTTTGGAGTCTCATCTGCTGCGGAGATTTTCCAAGAAGCCATCTGCCAGACCATACATCACATACCAAATGTGCTGAATTACAGTGACGACATCTTAGTATACGGTGCAAATGTTCAGGAACACGACAAGGCACTGGACCGGGTGTGCCATGCCCTCCTTGAGGTCAACCTCACACTCAACAGGGAGAAGTGCGAATTCCACAGGTCCACCCTAAAATTCTTTGGACACGTATTTTCAGGTGCTGGGATGAAGCCTGATCCCGAGAAGGTGATGGCTCTAAATGACACCAAAAGCCCACAAGACGTGAGTGCCATCAGATCTTTCCTGGGAATGACGAGTTACTTTGCCAGATATATTAAAGACTATGCTACCATCAGTCATCTGCTACGTACTCTTACCAAACAAGGGCAGCCATTCATCTGGACTCCCCAATGTGAGCACGCGTTTCAGGAAATCAAAAGAGCTGTCGAGTTAGCTGACAATCTGGCTTACTTCAGCCCCAAAAGAAGGACAAAGATCACCGTTGATGCCAGCCCAGTCGGGTTGGGTGCAATCTTAGCTCAATTTGACCATGACACATCGTGGCATATGCCAGCAGAAGTTTAACGGACACTGAAAAGGCCTATTCACAACCAGAAAAGGAAAGTTTTGCCGTTGTGTGGGCCTGTGAACATTTTCACATTTTTATATAAGGCAAGCATTTCACTCTTGTAACTGATCATCAAGCATTAGTTACCATATTCGGAAATCCCAGGGCCAAAATACCACCTCGAATTGAGCGCTGGGGATTACGCTTGCAAGAGTACACCTACACCATAGTTCACAAGCCTGGAAAGTCAGCCAATCCGGCCGATTACATGTCAAGACACCCTCAGGTGTCGCATGTGTCAAAACCATCCCTGACCAAAGAGTACATTCACTTTGTAGTGGACCAAGCCAGACCACCGGAGGTTCCCTTGGAAGCTATATGTGAGGCCACTGCCCAATGTGCCATCCTGCAGAAGGTGAAGCGCCGACTACAGACCAACCATTGACGTCACTCCAATGAGGATGTAAGTGAAGATGTGAACTTCTGACAAGAGATGCAGGCATTCAAACACGTGAGTGAGGAACTATTGGGCACTGAAGAGGGACTCATACTGAAGGATCAACGCATAGTCATTCCGATGCAACTCCGTCAGGGCATAATCAATCTTGCACATGAGATCCACCGAGGAGTGATAGCCACTAAAATAGTGCTCAGAGAAAGAGTATGGTTCCCTTTACTGGACCAGATGGTTGAACTCACTTTAAAGGATTGTCCTCAGTGCCAACTTGTGAATCAAGGAGATCCTCCAGCTCCTCTCCAGATGTCAACATTACCCAGCAGTGTATGGCAAGAACTCGCTCTAGACTTCTATGGACCCCTTCAGTCTGGAAAATACGTCTTAGTTCTCATGGACGAATACTCCAATTCCCCATAGCCCAGTTTGTGCCGTCCACCAATGCCACCAGCATTATTGCCGTTCTGGACGAAGTCTTCGCTGCATGGGGTGTTCCGAAAGAAATTAAGACAGACAATGGACCGCCATTCAATGGCCACGAATTTGGGGAATTTGAGAAACATCTCAACTTTAGGCATCGCAAAATCACTCCCTTATGGCCCCAAGCCAATGGAATGGTGGAGAGGTTCATGGCCACGCTAAAAAAGACATTCCAGCAGGCTACCCTTGACAAGAAAGACCTTCAAGCGGCGCTAAATGAAGTTCTGCGAGCCTACCGCACAACTCCACATGCCACTACAGGGAAATGTCCTGCCACCCTCATGTTGGGACGACCAATTAGGACACGGATACCTGCCTGGGAAGGTGCCTTACTCCTAGTGTCCTCCAAGAGTACACATGAGGAGCTGGTTGTTGCTGATCGTGAGAGCAAAAACAAGACGAAGTCCTATGCCGACGCCCGGCGGAGAACTAGATCCCCGTCCATTCAAGAAGGGGCCTGGGTGCTGGTCAAGCAGGAACAACAAATGAAAACAGACTGCAAGTTCAGAGCTGAACCTTTAGTAGTCACACAGCAAAAAGGAACCATGATAACTGCGGAATCAGAGAACAAGAGAATCACACGAAATGTCTCACACTTTCAACGGTGCACTCCGGCGGTTAAAGATGCTCTCAGCAAGGTGACTGAAAGACCGATTAAAGAGAGTTCCGAAACTGACTCTGCAGCACAGATGCCTGAAAATCAGACAGAAGCTGAATCCGGGAATGAAGATGTGTTCCTGCGGCCCAAACGGACCATCCGCCGACCTGTACGGCTGATTGAAGAACTATAAACAAGTCAGAGGTTTACTTTCTTTTGTTTGTTAAGAAAGGGGGAGATGTTATAATGAATGGATGCAGTCTACTGTTTAGGGGGGTGGAGTCGGGGAGTTACCGGAAGAGGAGGAGCAGGAGCAGGAAAGGGTCAGTTAGGAGAAGGACGGTGCAGGGAGCAGACGTGATAATAAAGGCTCCTTAACACATCACCACGTGTCTGTCGTTATTTTAAGGACGACACTACACCCGGTTTTATGGTATCTATCTTTTCGTAATTTCCGTCTGTATTTTTCCATATTTATTTTTTGTCAACTTTCTTTGTATTTATCCATATTTATTATGGGTTTTATGAAAAAAGTAAAGCTGAAACTGGTATACTTCCACATTTATTTAACCAATAAATATGCAGTCATGCTTGAATGCCTGCCAGGTTTCAGTCATATGAAGACCCGCAGAAGATAAATCAATGCACTGATATGAAAATATGCACATTTCAGAATCAGCCTTGTGCATAGCAATTGTTGTTTAAGCCTTTTTAATAAAATTCCTTTTTTTAAACCCCCTTACCTATCAATCCACACAGTTAGTGGCCTAGCAGTCATGGCAAAGTGTGTTTAGAATCACTCAAAAAGCACCCAATTTCCTTTTTATCCACATTTAAAAATAAATACAGACAAGAAAATAAATAGTTTTCTGTCTGTATTTATCTGTATAAATCAGTAAAAACGGAAAACAGGGAGCCTTGCTCATAACATCGTATGAAATACACATTAAATATTCTCAACCCTCAGAGCAGATGAAGCTGACTCCTACCACATGATTTGGTTCTGCCCCATTATACACAAATACTGGTTGCGCCTCCCGGGGTCTTTTCGAGGGTGCTGGGTTGGCCCAATGACTCTTCACAATGGATCGCTCGCCTGGGCCTGTAGATGAAGTGGGGGGTAGATGCTCTGAGAGATACCTCATGGGTCTGGGTTCACTACTTGAGAAGAGGGATATCGCCTGGAACTAATACTCAAATAGCACCCCAGACTTTATGGCCTAGAAGCAATCAATGGACTGGTGCTCAAAAATTTAGGAGTTGGTGTACACAGTTTAGGGTTGCCCACACAAACACTGTAAGATTGGGGGGGTCCCTGGTGGGATTGCTTTTGGCTTCAAGCAAAGTATATCTTCATTCAGTCCAGGGAGTAGCCGCCTCATTTATTGTATTGCCTGATCTGTTTTGTGTTTATTATTGTCTTGAAAACCCAATATATAATATTTTATTTTTAAAAAATACATATGCAGTGGCTCTTAACTTTTTGACTTCTGTGAACACCCACTAAACATTGCTAGAATCTGGGGAACTGAATCACCGTTGAAGTTGGGGATTCCCACTTGGTCAGTATTGGAATCCTGGGACCCTGGCCCAAAAAAGTTCAGTGATTTAAACCACAAAACAATACACAAATACAGAAACAAGAGTTCATTAAACAAAAACGCAAATGGTGAAATATTTTATCTAATTCACAAGAAAATATAAAAAAATACAATTTAAAGTGAAAGTTGAAGCTTTTCTCAGTTCATTTGAGGCCCCCCATCCTTTATTAGGTCTCGGCTAGCGTAGGCTGCGCTTGCGAAGTCTCGCTGGCGAGATTTTATGTTTTCTAGTAGTGAGGATTAAACCCGCCCCTCTTCTCCATTGGCTGGCCTCCTAAATGCTGGCCAGCCATTGGAGAAGAGGTTTGTTTGTCAATTTAAGCCCCGTCTATTTCTGATTGAGGGGTGTGTTTTTCCGCTTCTTTCTCTCCTCTTCCCATTGGCTGGAATGTAAACAACAACAAGTCAAAACACGCCCGTTGTTCACATTCCAGCCAATGGGAAGAGGAGAGAAAGAAAAACACACACCCCAGTCTGAAAATGACAGGGCGTTTCTACGATCCATTTCTGCTTGACCTCGGAGAAACATGGTGGTGTTCATGGCGTGGTCCACTGTGTATGTGGAGTCTGCGCTGGACAGAAACTGGAGAGAGACGATGCGGTCGAGCCTGAGGCAGGAGTTGCAGTACTCCACTGGGTCTTGCCGAGGCATCCTGAACATGCGGGCTGAAGGGCTGGGCCTCGCGGGGGGGGAGAGACTCGATCCGGAGAACATTAAGGAGTTTGGGAGCGGGTGAGTGATCGGAGGATGGATCCTGGTTGCTCCCAGCCTTCCCCCCGCTCTGACCCCATTTGCGGAAACGGACATCGCCGGTCTCCCAAATTCCCCAGCTCCATTTGTGACCCGTAGGCCCCCCACTCCCTCCCTCCCTCCATTTGGACGCTGCCGGATATTGTGGGCCCTCACCGGAGAGATGAACTCGGAAACGGCCGGATTAGTGCCTTAGCGCAGCGAGACAGACCCAGAGCCCCCCTCGGAGGCACCATCCTTGTTTACCTTTTAGGCAACATAGCTTTTGCAGGGAGAAAGAAATGCGGTTCCACCGTGATTGGACAATGGCTTGCCACAGTAAGCGTGGGTCTCTATGGTGATTTCAGTCCAGGCTTGTTTATCCTACATTCTTGGCAGTTAGGGACAGGTTCACCAGGCAGGTGATTGTAATGGCCAACCGTTGTGCCTCAGCGCTTACTACGTTTTTTATTGTTCTGGTGACTTTCTGTTTATAAACATGTTTTTTTCCTTATGATGTGTCTTTGAACGTGTTTCCCAGTTGGTTAACACTCGGTACAAATATTCGCAGGTGCATCTTACTACGAGAAGGGCCAACTCCTCTAGCCTGCCTTCCAGGGGGTCGGAGCCCTCTTCCCTTAGCCCCTGCTGGGAATTTTTTAGTTATTACAAATTGTTGTTTGTTGAGCCGGGGATTTCTGTGTGGACCTGCCAGCTGCGTCTCTCGTCATAATGTAGGTGTCTCGCCTACGTATTGGAAACTGTACGTGCAGCAAAGGTAGGGGCTTGTGTGGTGCCTTAGATGGAAATATTGTAGCTTTGCTTTTGTTTCTGACATATTTTTATTCTACGTTGTGCATTGTCTCCAGTTCAATACACAGTTTCACTTTCTTTGCAATCTGTACCAGTGTATAGGGGATCCGTTTAAGACATTTTCAGACCCGTAGCATTTTGTCTCTCAGGTTGTTCAAATTAGAGGATTCTCTTCAAGTTGCCTACAGATCTCCACAGTAGGGTCATTACCCCACGAGTCTACCTGAAAGGCATCATCTGCTGCTCATGCGCATTAACAGCCATGCTATCTCAGTCAATTCCGGCATCCTCTGCATGCCTGTTTTTACCCATCAGTTCTCAACGTGCAGTGTTGCATGGAAGTGATGAATATTGCAGGAGAGGAATGGTGCTGCATTAAACTGAACTCACGGCCCCAGCAAGCCCCCGCCCGCTGGCTGCCCCGCCAATGCCCCTACCCGCTCCTTCAGTGATCGACCGCACTGCAACCCACCTATGCCCCCATCCACCCCACCTCACACTTTGTCGCCGCTGCACCTCTTCTCCTGACAAAATTCCCTGTGTGTGTGGGTCTGTGTGTGTGTGTGTGTGTGTGGGTCTGTGTGGGTGTGTGGGGGTCTGTGTGTGTGTGTGTGTGGGTCTGTGTGGGGCTCTGTGTGTTTGTGTGGATCTGTGTGTGTGTGTGTGGCTCTGTGTGTGTGTGTTTGTGGCTCTGTGTGTGGCTTTCTGTGTGTGTGTGGCTTTGTGTGTGTGTATGGCTGTGTGTGTGTGTGTGTGGCTCTGTGTGTGTGTGGCTCTGTGTGTGGATGTGGTGCAAATGCAATAGGTCTCGTATTTGCGAGAGATTAAGCTATTGGAATTGTAAATGACAATGCCATTTATTTATCTGTTTTCAAAACCAACACATAAATAAAAAGTTTGTCATTTACAATGCCAATAGCTCTAACTTTTCCGAAGGCGAGACCGTTGCATTGTAAATGCTTGTACTATATTCTGTTAGATACACTTTCATTGCGCTCTCAACTCAATGTAAGGATTCCAACACATGTTTTGCCTCTGACTTCAAATTCCTGCACATTTACAGAACATTTTCAAATTTTTAATTTTACATTTTGCTTCTTTATATACACCCTACTTTTCTCATAATATTATTTATATGTTCTAACCAGTCGCGGACCCCCTGAGTATACACCCCTCGGGGTCCCTGGCCTACAGATTAAGAACCCCTAATTTAAGACATTTCCAGCATGTCTTTCCAGTACTAACCAGATACAGCTGAAGTTAAAATATGACTCAAAACAGTTGTCATCATTAAAACACAGCAGTAAAAATTCCTTAAGCACATAACATATTTGACGAGGAGTTATAAAAAAACTTTTTACGAACTTGTGGATAAAGTGGTCCCAATAAATGAATATGCATATTGGTTTCCACCTAAGTTCCATGGCTAATATATATACCACTTTGCGTTATCCCCCCCTAGCTGAAAATATATGAGCAGTTGTGAAAAATGCCGATGAGTTATGGTGGTGTACAGCCTTTCTGTTGTAAGCATCATTCACATTCTTACAGACCTATTTCTGGCTTGAAAGGCAAATATGCCTTAACAGTTTATTTGCTATTTCAGCTTACCTTCGTTTACCTCGTTCCAGCATCATAAACCTCTTTCATATAATTTTAACCTTTCACGTGCAACTTTTTGTTGATGTTTTGAACCATTTTCGTATCCTCAACTTGGATAAAAGAGTCTTAACATATGTAATCTAGAAATATATCATGAAAGTGAGATAAGACACGTAGAATGCAATGTAAAGTTTTTGGCTGAGCACAGTACTCAGCCTGTGTACATGCTCCAGAATGCATTCATAAAACACCAATTCAGAAGCACTGGAAGGTGAGACTTTTAATAACCGCTTCAGAAACTGTAATGAATCCTTTACTAATGAATGAACATTTGCAAAGCCCACAGACGTTTTAAGGCATGGGCAAAGTGAGCTCTGGACCAGGGCCCCAGCATTTCGGGGGAGGGCCTGGGAGAGCCAGCTCTGCTCTGGAGAGACTATAGCCCTGATGACCTTGAATAGTTCTTAAACCGAATTTTTGAAAAAACATTTTCCTTTAATTTATTTTTAATGTGGGTGATGTGTGAAAGTCTATTACTGACATTTTGCATAGAAATCCATACTAATATAATAAAAATAGAGCCCAAACCTTTGAGGCGGGTAATCTCAGGAACCACAGCACCAATCACAACACCCAATACAGCGTTGGAAAGGGCAGTTGCAGCAGAAGGACATAGGCTATACAGACGCCCACCATATACATTTAAAAGCTAAAAGAACCGTGGCAGCAAAGTAGTCGCTTGTCCGCGTTGTGCTGTGTGCGTGTGCTGGGGGTGTGACAAACGCTGGGGGCGTGTGGTACGTTCCGTCCTTCATGCCATGTCTCATATTGTGTGGTAATCCCACCCTGCTCCCTTTAAATACCCCTGCACCCCATAATCATAACCCACCCTTACTCTTTAAAATACCCCAACACCCTTAAACACTAACCTATCTTAACCCTATAAATATACCCTGTACCCCAAAACCCAAACTATCCCTATACCCTAAAAATACCCCTGTACCCCAAAACCCAAACCTAGCCCTGAACCCTATAAATACCCCTGTACCTCAAAACCCAAACCTACCCCTGAACCCTAAAAATACCCCTGTACCCCAAAACCCAAACCTAGCCCTGAACCCTAAAAATACCACGGTACCCCAAAACCCAAAACTACCCCTGAACCCTAAAATATCGCTGTACCCCAAAACCCAAACCTAGTCCTGAACCCTTAAAATACCCCTGTACCCCAAAACCCAAACCTACCCCTGAACCCTAAAAATACCCCTGTACCCCAAAACCCAAACCTAGCCCTGAACTCTTAAAATAACCCTGTACCCCAAAACCCACACCTACCCCTGAACCCTAAAAATACCCCTATACCCCAAACCCAAACCTAGCCCTGAACCCTAAAACTACCCCTGTACCCCATAACACAAAACGATATCTGAACCCTTAAAATACGCAAACACCCCAAAACATATACCTCAGTACCCCAAAACATATACCCCCATACCCATACTTACCTTATCTAAACATAAAAAAACAAGCTTTTACCATTCATGCATTTACAACTAATTTCGCATATAAAATGTAATGCCATGCGTTATAATGGCATTGCGGAGTCATGGTACTTTCGTACTGAAAGTATGCGGAGTGATGGTATGCGGAAAGAAAGTTGCGGAATAATGGGTGTTTACCCTCCCCCGGTAAGTACATTGGTGGCACGGCGGCCCACATCTCCAGCAACATACTCATATTTTTTCACCACCCATTTGAAAAATGCACAGGTTTCTCTCATTGATGGCCAGCACCGACATAGACTTTTAGACACACCTCCCGCCACAAGTTCTAGAATTGCGAACTTCTGTAATGTAAATTGTGCTCATGCCATATTGTCGAGTTTGCGCTATATAATATTGCAAGTAAAAATAAAGTAGGGAAACTCGAGTTCACACACTACCGAACGTGCACTCTTAAGTGCATCAGCAGTGCACTGTGAATCGGAGCGTTTCACAGGCCTGTCACAGATAAGAAATGCTGTCTAAACGAAATCCTACAAAACAATATACTACTGGCCGGCAGCAATTCATACCCGGACAACGTCGGGACAGGCTGCTAGTGTCTTTATATTCATGTAACATCCATAAAAAAAAGTTTATTTTAGAACTATCAGGACCTCACATTTGAGAAATGGGAGGATGCGACAGAGAATGTTTGCAGTAATGTGAGCCGCTGCTGCGTTACAATACTGAAAACACGTAGCACTATCCCTGACCTGAATATTAGATGTAAATACATTTAGAATTTGGATGTGTGTGCGCCTTGGCACTGTCAGTGACCTGGACAAAGAGGGAATGAAAGAGCTGAAATTTGGTTATAAATTCAAAGCAGTTCCAGACAGGGGCCCCCAAAATATGTTTGTCCCAGGACCGCCAGACCCCTTAAGGTGTCCATACCAAAGCCCCAGGTGCCACCAAAGGATCCAAAAACGTTTCCCTGTAAATTTCAAGCGAAATGCTTACTGCTACATGTTTGAGAGCTCTCTTTCACATTTCCTTCAACTGCGATATCTACTTAGGTTTTTTGAAGTCAACTACATTTGCTATATTAATTGACAATTGACCCCAAATGAGTCCACTTACGTGAGTAACCGTTAGTATGCGGAATTCAGTGTCAATTATGGTGATTCTTTTTGATAAAAAATCACATCTTCGTCAAAAAAGATTTTCTACATTCTTCTGTTTAAGTTATTTGTATTCAATGTATTTGACTACGGTGAAATGGGCAAGTTATTTACCTTGCCCGCAAAAAACTGTGGTATTTAGAGCTATATAGAAATTAAGTTATCATTATCCTTTTTAGAAACCCCTTTCAGCCTGTGCCTTTTCTGACAGTTTTTGTATTTTACATATAACAGACACATTGGAGAAAACATTATGAATTTAAAATTTTAAATTTGATTTAAAATCAGCTCTTATCCGTAGTTAGGGTTCTATAAAGTAATATGTGTTTCAGTCACTGTTTATTCTGTCAGGTGTCTTCTGCTGAACACAAACTACACACAGGTAGCCTGCCTCTCGCTCTCAATTCCGAGGCAGGGTAGGACTGGGACAAAAAATATGTCCAAGCACCAAAATAAAAGTGGCCCCCATTAGGTAACCTGGTGGCTAAAAATGTGGCCCTCATCATGCAATTTTTGAACTTGTAAAGACACGGTGTATGGGTATTTTGCAAGTATGGGAAACTGCATGCATTTGTGTTTGCCGCTGGCAATGCTTCTGGTAATATCAAGGAAATCAAAAGTTAAACCGGCCCTTTTGGCCTTAAAATTGGCCCACAAACTGCTAAGAAACCGGTCCACACACTGGTCTGTGAGAATAGCCCATCGGGCACTGCTTGGTTGCACTAATGGCCAGTTCAACACTGTGTAACTGCCAAGTTGCTCTGGCCCTTCTTCCCCCCATCTACCAGTTGTTCAAGGCTCGGATCACTTTTGCGTTAATATCATGGACTGGGTCACTGAAAAGAAACATCACCTTTTGTTCCCTATGGAAAAGGCCTGATTCATTCCTAAGGCCCTGGAGGTACCATTTCTTCCTGTGTTTCTTTAAACATTGGGCAGAGAAGGAGCAGGTGTTAGAAGGTCTGTATGACTCTTCGCTGTCAGCAGCAGATATTATATTAGATCATTTCCATTTCTTTTATTGCAGCACCCAGGAGGGCACTGTTTCTGGCTATTGCAAGGAAGCACTTTCCCTCTGTTCAGACTGTGTTTATGATATATGCTTGACGGTGAGTATCGTATCTGATACACCCTTTCACAGGGTGGATTTAGAGTTTTCAAGGTACTCATCCGTTAATCCCTTTTCTTTTTTTTCCAAGTGGATTCTGCATTGTGCAGATGTAAATTGAATTATTGCAGTCAAGGTGTAATAAGCAAGCATTATACACGCAACCGAGGGCTAAAAATATTATTAAAGGCTTTCTTCCTGAGTTATCCTATAACAAGGAAGAGGGCCTTCAATGACCATAGACCCCGGGGCAGAAGTGCTTTAATGCTATGAGAACATTTCACCCATTGATGGCAACATGTGGTAAATTAAAAAAAGAGAAATACAAATGCAAACATTGGGATGTTGGAGCAGAAGACTCGTACCAACCATTATTGACCCTGAGCATCTGTATTGTATTCAATGACATTCCAATGTTGCAATAATAATAATAATAATATCACATAGAGCAGGTGTATCAGTTGTAGCATGTGGACTATCAAGGTAGATCTAGTGTCTGCAATGACTGCTGCTCTTGGGATGGATTCAGATAGGCTCGATGGGCACTTCCAGAATTCAGGCCCCAAGCTCTATGTGACATTACATGGATGGAAAATCAAATCTCTGCGCCATAGGTCCTCATCCTATTAATATCACAAGGTTCCCTATGCTGCAAGTTGCCACTTTATGTTCATCATAGAGCAGTTCATGAATGGGGGATTCTAGGACAATCTACTGGCCATTGTGATGCTGAGATGCTGTTAGGACTCCACCCTTTCCAACTTCATACTGTTTAGTCTAAAGATGTACTTTTTTGTGATTTGAGTCTCTTAGCTCGCACTTCATTACTTATGAGGAGCTTGTTTATTTTCAGGTGGTCTTCTACAAAATATAGTTTGACTGCAATTAGTAGCTTGAGGAGAGGAGCCAGGGATCTGCCTTCTCAAAAACAGAGTAGGATCTTCCACTCCACGATTCTAGGGACATCGCTTTTTGACTCCCATACAGGTTGTCAGTGGATGAGTTAAACAGGGTGGGTACCAGGAGGCAGCTTTTTGGCACCCCCTTATTGCAGAATTTCACAGACCCTTGTCCTAACAACCCTCCATACCCTGTGCTGTTTTCTTGAATGTAGAAGAACAATGGTGGACAGAAGATGCCTCCTCATTTGTATTCGCATTAGTCTGGATCTGTTGCGTATTCTATCAATCAATCACATACTTTGCAAGAGCCAGAAGTGCCCACGAAGGTCTGGTCAACCGTTGACAACCCTTGTATGGGTACTGTTATAGCTTTCTCCTCTATTCATGGGGTTCTTCGTGGTAATTCACCAGGATGAGGTTGTCACACTAGTAGATTTCCTTCTGCTATTTCACCAAAATTAGTTGTATCAGCACCACAACACCTGCATTAGTACACCACAGCCCCCCACACACACACACACACATACACACAGCCCAGTTAATACATCCACACTTCTATGTATCCAATTCCCATACACTTTAATATTTTGATCTATTCATACATGAAAAGAACACACATGTCAATGTGCATGCACAGGCACAATCTAACACACACTCATCCTCCCATAAAAGCACACATACATTTGCACATTCCATCGAATGTGGTCAGTGTGATCACTAAACTTTCTTACTAATAACTGGCACTTCTTACGCCAGGATACATAGCTGTACTGACTCACCCGCGTCGTTTAAAAAATAAATAATAGAAATTAACTGGGAAAACAGTGTCATGAGTTAAACTTGTCATTGGTTCTAAAAATCCTGAACAAAATTTAAAAAAATACAAAAACTCAGAACTAATTAAATGCCTGTGTTAAGGCGCTTGAAGAAAATCATAAAGAAAATGGTGGTAAAAGCTGACTTCGATGTGTAAATTAGACACACAGCTATATATTAGCGCTCTATAAAAAGTCAAAATAATTAAGTATATAAACAGAACCTTAACAATTAGCACTCCACTATAGTACAAAATGTGACGCTGCACGATGCCTTACCGCAGTCGAAATAAGGATGTACTATTGCATTGATTGTAGGTTTTGTGAAGTAATACAAAAAGATCACCTGCCCCCTGAAAGACAGAATTTTATGTAATTTGAGATTTTAAAATGTTTTTTAAAAGGACTGTCTTGCACTCATTTTAATCCTAACTCCCATTTAAAATGTAGGGTTTATTTTCAATGTGCCATTCATAGAACTTGAATTTTTGAATTTTCAGAATATTGCTCTTACCCAAGTATTGTTTCTTGGTTTGTTCGATTTACTGAAAACAAACACATGAAGACTGGACTCCTTTGCCAGCGCTACAGCATATGCCCTAAAGCAGTCAAACACTCATCACTGCCGGCAAACAAGAAGTATGACTTTAAGAAGGAAGGAGAATTTTATGACAATAGTTTTCTAAAATCTTAGAATAAATATGAAACGGCTCCTGTTCATTCGCTGGCGTGCAAAAATCGAAATACTTGTTCTTAAAGTCTTTATTTTTCTATTTTTACAACATCAAAAAAAGTTTCTATTAAAAATGAGCTGAGTTTTTTTGCCGGATTTTCTATTTTAATCTCTAGGATGTTGCATCCAATTGTTTTTGGGCGATTCATTTCAGGTGGTGTGTTTTAAATTACTTATATTACTTCCTTTCTTTCTCGAGCTCCCACGTGGCCCGGGGCTAAACTATCCTTGCATACATTTCTTTTAACCGTCAGGATCCTCTTTGATGGGTCCCCATGACATGGCAAACGTTCGGATATTACGATTCATTCATTGCACGCTTTTTTTCTTGCCTTTTTAAGCATTTTCGAGTTGAAAGAGCAAAATAAAAACAATGCACAATTTGTCTACGCTCAGTTTCACTATTTCCATCTTAGTGACTTAATAGGCATTTTTGCCTTTATGATAATACTAACCGGTGGATTTTACTTATTCATTGTTTTTTGCATATTGTTTCCACAAGGCTTACAAATTGCAGATTCTCTGCACTGCTCACGTAGAAACCAGCGCCTGGTGCGCTTAGCCCCATTTTAAACATTCTTGCAGAATGTTGGCTAGTTAATTGTCTGGAATCAAAGACGATGCCATCTTTCACAAAGTTTGTTACGCCTTCGAAGTGACGCATTAGAGAACGAATCGAGCTGACAGTGAGTGTAGTACAACGGTCTGCTCCTCCAAGGCGTGTAAGTAACTCCAAGGAAGGAGGGCTGAACATCTGCGCTTTTTTAAAAACAAGCACAGGCTGCACTCTCCCCAATCTCGTCCCCTTCACCTTTTTCTCGAGCTAGGAGCCATGGCTCGAGTCGGGGGTACACGCAGGTACACGGAGTCCCCCCACTCTTTTCACAGGGTGGACGCTGTCCCCCCTGCCAAGTAGCTGGGCCCCACAGAAATATGCTGAAGGTGTCCGGTGTAATTTTCAGACACCATGACACGCTTAGCACGTGAGGTCATGAGGTCATTTGCGTATTGTCAGTCCCCCCACTTCTTTTTATAGGACTTTTGCCATGGCTAGGACACTTAAAGTAGTTCAAGATAAGGTACTGGTGACGTGATTTGTGTGTTTATTTGAATTTTTTATACTGCCATCCTGTGGCCTCACCGCCATTTTGTATAACTGCAGTGTCCTCCCCATCTTATTAATGGTAGAGATCTAGGTTGTGGAGAAACTGATGAAGTCCACCGTGGCATGATCCAACGCATGGGTGTCGGGCCTTGTCTTTCGCTGGAAGGGGACGGCTACGGACCTACCGTCATTCAGAAGATGGATGAAGGCAAGCTTCCAGACAGTAACATGATGAGAAATATCCAATAATCATACCAAGACCCGCCTCAACAAATAGAGAAAAGAACATACAAAAACCTAGAAATAATCTACAAATTGAAAGGTATTTCTCAACCTAGTAGCCAAGCCAACAGTATTTAAAAAGCAGCATTAAAAAAAAAATGAACCCAATATCATCGAGGGCTAGCTGGGTTATGATCAAGTTGGGTCAGCGGACAAACTAGATTGATTGTAAATTTTTTCATAGAAATCAATTTAATATTCAGAATTGCTCAAGTGTACTTAGGAATTCATTTTGCATCCAAATGAGTAATGAAACAAAATTTTAATGATTGTCATTGAAGACATTAAGCAAGTAATGTAAATTACAATCCTGGTTCCTGTCTCAGCTCTGATTAAACCTGCGCTTGGGGCATCGATTATTCAGCCATGACACCTCTGATTGACAGGAAGGCTACTGGGACAACCTACAAAGCTAGTTAAATTTCTGTTCCACCTTGACCATTGGACATCTGATGGCTTGGAAGAGGAAAAAGGTACCTCCCAATTGGCAAGTCACAAGTTGGAGTCCCGCTTTAAACTGAAACACCAAAATAGAGCGATTTCTAGCAAAACATTTGATCTCACATCAACAAGGCGCGTTTTCTTTGCCTGGCAGATGGCAGGAGGGCTGATTGCTTAGCACTGCATGTTTGACATCTCACGAAAATAGCAGCCTGATGTGGCGGTAGGCCTCTAGCCATTGTCAGCTGTTACCTGAGTTGCAGTGGGAGGGGTATGAGTAGGTTCACACATCCAGCAACCATTGCAGACACATTGTCAGGGCTTCATGTTGCTCTTCAGCCCTTCTTTTTCCTTTCCCTGTTGTTTTTTAAATTTTTTTTATCGCTGGTTCCTGTGTGACAGGTGAAGCGACACTGGTGTCGCAAGCGGTGGCTCCAGGGCTTCCGCACCGGGGGAGGTGAACTTGCTGCTTCAGAAGGGACAAAAAAGGTGGGAAACTGATGAACATCTGTTCCCTTTGTAAGATGGAAACAGTAGTTCCCGAAGATATGTCGGGGAGGGGGGGCAGCTGCTCTTTATGGAGTGAGCGGTGTCTCAGATAAGACGCCTGAAAGCCACACAAGAAGCGGTGGCGCCTGTAAGGGGGTATGTCTAATAAGTGTTACCTTCTTCTGGCCCTTAAAAGTCAGGTGCGCTGCTGCAACTCCATCCTATTGGCAGAAACCAAGGCACCGTTCAGGACCGCGTCTCAGGCTACTTTCTTTCATTATTGGCTAACTTCCTGCAATCAGTGACCTGATCTCAATCTTTAAGCTCATTTCTATTCAGCTATTACAAAAACATGGCAGTATGTGGAAAATAGAATAGAATAGTTTTCTTAGTGAGCTGCGAGAAGTAATAATAGTGACGTGGTGTCAACCCGTAGAGATAGGGAACCCCAGGGTCTCCCTGTAAATTATGAGCATTAGGAACTCACATTCAGTGAATCTCCATGCTTTCCCTGATGGAAGTGCAAATCCGCAGCACTGGAAGTGGTCACTATATGTGACGGTGAAGATCTGAATTGTGCTTGAGGTACACCTATTTTAGATCTACTTGCCAGGCCAGTGGAGTTTCTGACCGGAGGAATTGCAGCACTTTGGTCAATGCCAATCATGAACATTCTGTGAAAATTTGAATATGTAAGGGGAAAAAAGCATAAGAAACTTATGACACATTTTTTGAGTGACAACTGGCCATATAGAGAAATTATCAGTGGATGCTCCTTTTAATGAAAACTATTGCTTTTTATGGTATATTCAATGCACCAATTGGACAACATGTATTAGTTTGTTTAAGAATAATGAATAAAACTGTCTTATGTGTCTGTGATCAATTAATTAACTCAATATCCATATGAAGACCATGACGATAGATGAGAAAAATGCATTTGCATACTAAACATTCTCTAGGAACCAGCACTACAACCCTAATTAAATGTAACTACAAACTTACATGGAACAAAATGCAAGAGAGAAAAAGACACACTAACACACAAATCATGCCTTTCATGGAAAGAGTATCAAAGCCCCTCATATTTATCTATAAGATAAAAATATATATAAGTGGCTTAGAGGATCTTTCAGATAATGACATCTTAGACTTGTGTTGGTTTTACCAGCTGTTGCCATTTTAGCTTGTCCAGTGTATGCATCAAAATCTCTGTAGCTTTAGAGATAAAGTCCAAGATTAGTTCTGTGGACAACTCACAGTTCATACTTCCAAATATTCCTCCCTGTGTGTTAATCCACAAAACTGGTCTGAGGTCAATGGATCACACCATGATAGAGGATTAGTGCAACACTACACAAAAGGACAACATACAATGGCCTAGAGTTTTATACAGTCCTTACTTCTGTGGTTGGCCCAACATTACAAATGCTGGCGCATATGCAGATGACCTATCTATCCAGCCAATATGAGCCAATTTGGTTAAATTAGGTAGAATAAGAGGTTATGTTATCCTCAAAAAATCAGGCAAAACAACATTTCTGCACCATGGCATGAAGCGAAAGGTCCATGGTGCTCAGTCATAAAAAAGAGTAAGTATGGGAATAAATGTAAGCATGTGTTTGGCATAGATTAACTATATTTCATGAGAATTCACTGAATTTCAGAGAGTTTAATTAGGAAAAACTACAACATTTGTCAATTTTCTTTTCAAACCCTTTTTACACTAAAGGCTTTAGGGTACAGGTTTTCAGTGCATTTCATAACTGTAAACCCATTCTTTCTCCATAAGTAGCCCCAATATTATAGAAGTGTTCAGAGCACACCCACGAAATTAAAGGGATTTTCCCTACAATTTCACACTGAAAACCCATATACTCCTTCTTTCAACAACACCCTCACTTCAGCAACTCTCAAGCTGGCACAGTATATGTGTTTGGTAGGGACGGGACCTGTGCCAGATCTGGAAAAGGTGAGGTGGAGTAGGTAAGCAGGTCTGTGAACTCAGCCCACCTCTAGGCGCTCCAAATTAACTCAGAGGGCAGATGCACAAAGTAGAGATAATGTGAGTTGGGTCTGTTTTCCGAAAAAGAGCAGTTTGTCTTAATGTTGCTTTCAACAAATGTCGCGCTTGTGGGGTTAGTGACCTGTGGAACACCTTTCATTTTCAGTGGCACGTTATTTGTTCTTCCATGTGTAGTTTTTGTCAATAGAGCGAACCTAGTGACAGAGGGCGTCAGAGTAGTTTACAGAGGCTGCCAAGTGATACTAATTCAGCTGTGTATTTCTACAGACTTTGGCATTTGCAACAAGGCCCAATTATCTCAGAAGCAATAGATTAAAATGGGTGAATTCACAGCAGAAAAAACTATTTTTTCCCCATATGGTGTTAAAGCTTCTACTCAGTGACTGCCCGCCCCTGCACTCACTAATAAAAAGCGATCCCGGGGTGACATTGACAAAAGAAAACATAATCTGCTGCAGCTGAGACACTGCGGCAAGGGATCCACAGGGGAGAAGTGAGGGGAGGGATAATGGAGTGTCAATCTTATTTTTTTATATTTTGGCACAGCAACAAGGGGAAGCAGTTTAATTCAGTGGCGGCTCCTCCACAATGGCTGTGGTGTGTTGTCCCACTGGCTCTGAGTCAGCAAATTAAAAAATAAAACAATATTTTACTATTATTTTATTTTGAAGCTGCTGGCACAATAAGCGTGTGCAGGGAGGGACGGGGTAGGGCTGGGCCGTGGGAGAAATGGGGTACATGTGCCCTGCTAAGTGCGCATATCTAGTTGGCCGGCTGTCTTAAGCCGGTCAAACACACATGCGCACTTAGGCATCTCCAACCCAGCTGGGCTCGAGAAACAGCACAGACTCCTGTGCCTGAGCAGAGTGTCAAACCAGCCCGCTCAGACCAATCCCCACGCTGCTCTCATCATATGAGAGCAGCGTGGGGATTGCATAGGAAGTCTCTGCTACTGTCCCAGTGTCTTCTGGGACCAGGCTGAAGGGTAACACCGAGGCTCAAGGCGGCCAGAAGCTTCAGGTATGTACTTTTTTCTTTTTTTAAATAACTAACCAACAACGCTTTCCCTCCCGTGCTTTCCTGCGCCCCCTCCACCACCTGTTGTTTGAGTCGGCCGCCACCGGATGAACTAAAAGGGTCTCAAGCACAGAAGTTAAGATCATACTATGCCATGCACAATGTCCACCTGGTTCCGCTATTAGAACCGGCTCCAGCAGGTCCCGGCAGCGGCAAAAGTAGATCCCACAGCACACCCAAGACTACCCAATTCAAAATCAGAAGAGGAGGTTGTATACAATAGACATTTTCTAGTACATACTTTGGGACATTGCCACCAGACACGTCTACCCCTTTGTTTACAAAAAACGATTTGTGCTTAATAATATTTAATCCTCAGGAGCCCCCAAGCAGGAAAAAACATGCAGCAACAGAGACCATTCTTGGAACAATTGGTGAGTGGCCCTTAGGTGAAGGCACAAGAGGAAGCGGACAATCACATGCTATGGGACACCCACAGAGGCACTGGCTCCCACTCCAGAAAAGCATTGTGCTGCCACCTGATTGGTGGAGAACAGTCTCCTTCCCCTCGCTACCGATGCACCGGCGACAAAACACCGGCAGAGATGGAAGCGCTAAGGTCTGACTGGCGGCATGTAGAAATAAGCCTCAGATGTAGGGGAAAACTAAAGGTTGGTTGGTCCTACCATCTTAAAAGAGCAAAGTAGAAGACGGTTGAAAAAAGAAACTGAGGAAGGACTGATATCGATTCAGGCTCTCTTCCCCAATCAGACAGAGCTTAACCCATGATGGGCTGGCCAACTTTAAGCAGCCCTTGGCTCCAGGAGAAAGATGTCACGGTGCACAGCACAAGATTTACCAGACTATCCGGATAGTTATTTTTCCATGAATACGGGAGAGCGAAGCAGCGCAATCGAGTAGATTAGATCCCCAATCTACGGATTCATTCACTTGTCAAACAACACGTTTATATACAAAAACCTAGACTGATAGGGCTTTGGACATTGAAACTCAATGTTATTTTTAGCATTTTATGGATCTCTCATAGGAAGGGTGGATCCTATTTTAAAATATTTGGTATTTTGTTAGGATTCCAAAATATAAGAATTGGGAAGGCGCTCCCTGGTATTTTCTGTGTTTTTCAATGTTGAATTCACTGGTATTGGAGCATTAGAGGTTTCTTACACCGCTTACCATGTTCGATACTGAGTTTGAATAGAGTTTTAAGAAGCGCAAGGCCATGTTTCGGGAGACATTTATTATGTTTATTAAGACAAAGTCTTAGTTATAAATGATATGCTTTCTGGAGATGTTTTAATACAAAACTAGATAACACTATATAGCATCCAGTTACAGGCCGGCTCTGAGGTCCTTTTGAAAGACGAGCCACTGACAAGCCAGGGCCCTGCTCTCCTGCATGCAGTTTAGGAAATGCAAAAATACACCCAGCCACTCACAAAACGAAGAACAGCAGTGAGAAACCATGAACTGAAGATACTTTTTTAGCATCCTACCCTTTTGCAATTTAAATTAAATGTAAAGCCACAAAATGAAAACAGAACTCCAATCCATTGAACTCTTCACTGCCAGCCCGATACAACCTCCAAGTCACAATCAGTGACAAAATGACCACTTATTAACCTATTTTACTGCCTCTCTGAAAGGGTGGGACTTTTTCAGATTTTATTCAAGTCAGAAAAGGCCATTGCTATCAACATGGAATTGTATTGCTCCAGTATCTTTGTATGCATGTTTGCTCTACGTTTAACAAAGATACATGTTTTCTGGTACTCGCTATATTAATTTGCAGCGCTTAATTGGTAAAAAAAATATGCATTTTATATCCAGTAGTCTGTTGCAGAATGCCTCAATTGCCTAATACCATGTTTTGATTCCAACTCATACCATTCTTGCCCCACCCTACACCTCACTATGTCAGTAATTTTCCATCTTTCTCTTTCTCCTCTTTTCTCTCTCTTTCTGTAGGTCAAAGTCTGATGTTGAAAAGAAGACCCACTTCTCAAAATGAGAATTACCACCGGGGCAAATTAAGCACTACTCATTTTGCATACACCTTTAAGTGTCTGGATCATAGCCAGTTTATCCAACTTGTGCTCATAAGGATTTTTTATTTTGTGACAGGTATAAATATATAGGATGCAATGAGCAAATAGTGCCGGTCTGGTTTTTTAAATATATGGAATAGAATGTCTTACTTCAGCTCTCCAAAGACAACGGAGCACAAAGCAGAGACAGGGGAAGGACCTCCTGTAGCTGTGACCGTCATTCGACTTTGATGCAAACAGCAATGCGCTAGTACCACAGCCAGGACTTACAATGCCATGGGGTGCGGTATTTTGTGGGTCTGCTATTAAAGTCTCGATCCGAGCTTTGGACGTCAGAATTGGGGATGATGCAGACTTGCAGGTGATTTCCTCCGATAGGTGGTGCACAAACCCAACAGTTGTGCTGTCTGCCTGCAAGCTTTATGCCAACTCCTACCTGCTGAAAATCTTCCAGGCAAAAAACCGCAGCGTGTGCAAAGTAAGTCTCACTTGTAGTCTTGATTCGGGACAAAAATTAGCGTTTGCTTTCAAATCGAGATTTGCACCAAGGTCGGACTGAGGGCATATGCTACAGGAAAATATGGGCTGAGATCCCAGCTTCCAGTCTAGAACAAATTGTGTGATCTTTGGCAAAAAACACTTGAGGTTCCTATACTACACTGTTCTGATCTGCAAAACGAGGGAGCATTGACAAATACCTGATGTTATCGCTTCACAACAAATAGCTCGATATGCTGTTTTTTTATTAGCTCAATATACTTAAAGGTAAAGTAATGTTGCTCAATGCATGTTATGGCTTTTGCCCATTTATATACTGCAAACCAAGAATTTAACATTGAAATATTTCTAAATTATATTTTTAGGAACTATGAATTTTAATAAATGTCACAATGTGATAATTTAATGCCATGTATGAAACAGAAACACAAATGTCAAATAATTGTGAATTGTTTTATGTTAAATGTAAAGCGTCTTGTTATGTTTTACAACCATGTTGTGTGAACTGCATGACTGATCTTTCCTGAATCTGATCTTTATTTAGGGCTGTGATATTTTTAACAATATAAACACACAGTGGACTTCTGCCTCTTTCAACTATTGACTTTCGTTGACCAGCCTCTTCTAGTCATTGACTTGAAGCTTTGTCAATTGCATCTTCGCTGAGCCCAGTACAACACTCCCCTGTCACCTAATGCTATTTGAGTGTATCCGTCTGCCTCCATTCTTTCGCTTGCGTTGAACTGCATGAGGGACTACTTTACAACTATAGTGCTCTCTGCCTGCTCCTGCCAGCTCCTTTCTGTGTGTTTTGCTCTAATGTGGTAATGTTGCATGGGTTAGCATATTAAACCCAGACCTATGTCCTTTGGCCTTGGTTGCTTGGCTTGGCTCTGACTTAAAAAGCCTGGGGTGGTGTCCACCTATGTGACACTTTGCAGTAACTGCAGAAAACACAAAATATTCACTAAAAACACTCAAGCACACTACATTACAACTCATTCAGACAGAAAATCATGAGACAGCCCACTCCAAGGCCCATTAAAGTGGCACAAACCATTCTAGGCGCAGATGCGCCACGACAGGAGTCCAAGATTGCCTTTCTTTCACAATAAAACGCCTTCTACAATACAACCAACAAAAACACAGAACATTATAGGTACAGGGGCGTAACACAGGGCCCCGCAGGCCCCGCAGTGCGGGGGGGCCTCGGCCCCCCACGCTCCTCCAGGGGCCCCCTCACTGTCAGCGGAGGGAGACAGCTGCAGTGCAAGAAAGCCTCAATCTTCGCAAATAAAATGGTGCTCAAGTTAACTGCACGCACTGCCTGAGGCCTCCACAAGTCCCCATAAATTAAACTGTACACGCACACCACGGTGACGGTCTCTAACTATTTAATTAATAAATGAATTAAATAGTGCGCAGTCCGTACGCCCGTACTCATAATTAAATGGTGCATCTGCGTGCGCGGCGCCGCGTCTACGGGGGTGGGGGCGGGGCTGGTGCCACAGTCATGCGCATTGTAATTAAAAGTGCGCGTGATTTGTACCAGTACTGACTCCTGAGAAGGGTGCAGCCGCGCTGTGCCAGGATAATTATACTTGAGTAATACTAGTACCAGCCCCTGCGGCTACGCTCGTCCTGTCTTCTGCTGCAGGTGAGTGTCCTGTCGTGTCGTGAGACGTGAGTATGTACGAAGCAGGGCAGGAGTAGTGGTCCGAAACGCAAGCTACTCCCCTGATGGTGTGGTGCCGCTCACCGTCCCGAGGTCGGAGTGGAGAGACTCAGAGAGGTGGGTGGTGGCAATGGAATCCTGGTATGGGCCCCTGCCACTCCACTCCACTGCAGATTTCTCCTGTTCGTTACACTTTTCGCAGCGCACTTTTAAAGCGCTGCATTGCAAAAAAGTATAACGAACAGAAGAAATATGCAGTGACTGGAATCTGAGCTGAGGCCGGAGGCGGGCAACTAGGCCACTCAGCCAGCCTCCAAGGTAATTACCCCCTGCCGCAGCAGCTCACGGCCCGCCAGCAAAGCTGAGAGTCAGCATTCAGAGAGTGCAGACCGGACCTGCTTGGCTCAGACGCATGCAGGCCGGGGCCCCACTTTCCGGCCGGCCCAGCTCAGCTCACCCCTAGCCTGGCATTAATCAACAGTCCAGCGAAGTACATACTGTGATAGGCACACTATTCATAAAGGTGAGCTGTGTGTACTGCAGGACGTTTCAAAACTACAGTTTATCTTGTATTTCCTTTATTAGAAATAACTTTTTCGTTTTATATAGCCTACAAATAACTACATCATGGCACTAATGGGTAATTCCTTCCGAACTGAAAACATGCCTATTAACGGCTTATTCAGAACCGGGAGCTTGGAATCCAGTTAAGGCACAGCATGGAAAAAAATATTTTATTTAAGCCCCAAGCAATGCGCCTTCAGCCTTTCACCCCTCCAAGGTCGACACACAATGACTGTTGAGTAAAGTAGTCATAACATCTGATAGGAAAAAGATACAATTCTTGGACAGGTAGCCCTAGAAGACAAAACCTATCCAGCTACCAATTCATACCTACCATTTTTCCTAGGTCCACAGGCGATTTGTTAGTATGGTCCCGGGTTTTCCTTAGAATTTTAGGACTTGTAGGCCTATTTTTATTTTGGGTTAAATAAGATTACAAGTCTAAGAAGAAAAAAAGGAACTTACCGAACTAGCCACAAATGAACTTGGGACACTTGGCACCTATATAGCTGTTAAATGTAACCTATTCCATTTGTGACATGTTCAACCTGCCCTTGTTTCCATTTCAACTTTATGTTCTGGTGTTTATAGTTTCGGTATTCTTTTAAAAATATGGGTCCTTTCTAATCTTACATACAAAGTATGTTTGATAAAAAAAACAGACCTGACTGAAGCTGTGGCATGTAGCTCCCAATTACTTGAAAGCTATGATAGGGAATCTGCAATGAGGGCATTTGTAAATTGCGCTGTTTTAGGGGAGGTAGCAAATATTGCATCAGAGTGCTGAAGTTCCCCCAGTCCACGAGTGACTAGCTTACCCAGTCTTTTACTTTACATTCTGGGACTTCCAGAGTTGATTGTATAATGGAATAAAGAGGACAACAGGCCTCCGAAGGCAAAGAGTATACCTAGACTGTATGAGTCCAGACTGTATGAGTTACTTGCACACTGACCTAGGAATAATGAGCGCTCCATCACTTCCTTTGACTTAGGGTGACGTACATCCCTTGACTGGCCATATATTACACTTGTTTTGTACACTGTATATAGGTGGCATTAATTAGCAACTATTGGGTATTTTTCAGATACAAACTGACGCCAAGAAACTAAGGGATGTACAATCAGTCAATTGTCAGATATTTCCATTTGTTTGACACCAGATGTAACTACCAAAGCCATTTGCGTAACTAAGATTAATTTTGCCGCTCCACAGGTTGCATGTAGTGTTTACAAAAGTCGTGAATTTTCACTTGCTACTTGATTTAATCATGATGTAATTTTATGGTAGAGCAAACATCTCAGTGGTGGGGAGTGGGCATTCGAGTGTGGGGGAGGTGCCTTGAAAAATAGTGGAAAACCTGCAGTGTGCAGTTATTTGAAAGTTTGGAACGCATTCCCAACCTTGATCTAGTAGAGAGTTTACACATGTTAAGGGTAGTAATAAATAGCTATCCAGTGTGGGGATGGGCAGGGAGCAACCGTTGATGTATTTGGAGAACATACATTTGACATGGGTTTAAATTATCTATATCCAAATTGGTAATGTGGAAGGAAAACCTACATTTATGGGGCTGGGGGGGAGTTTCTATTTGCTACCAAGGAAAGTTACACACTTTGTTCACTTGCCTTTAGTGTTCTAGTTATGTACTTGTTTTATAATTTTTGTAATTCCCTAACCTATTGCTAAGTAAACTTTGCACTTCGAGTAGGAGAGAGATGGAATTCACAATATAAACATTTGGCTTAAAGACTGACGTGGGCAACTGTTAGGGGTGAATATTTGAGATGGATATTGGTGGGAGTTACACTGTGAGACAACGGACCGTGAGGAGCGCTATGATAAAAAGGGTGATGGGTGGTCCTGAATAGTGTCTCCTCATGGTCATAGGTTTCTGTGAATGACTTTTTTTTTTCAGTACCTTGTTGAGGATGAAAGTTTGGCGATGACTTCAAGGATGTGGTGCAAGGAATTCCAAAAAGCATCCCCTGAGCTCTCACTGTTTTCCGTAATTCTGCTTTAATCTGCCTGTGGGTCTATTGGAGGACTAGTGCTGCTTGACCTCAGGTTGTTTCCTGATTTACATTTGAGGTCAAGTTACCGAGATAGAAAGGACCATATACTTGAAATGATTTGAATACATTACCTTACATTGGGGTCAAGTAACCGAGATAGAAAGGACCATATACTTGAAATGATTTGTATACATTACCTTTGAATGTAATTCTTAGTTTAATGGAAAGCCAGTGCAGTTCCTTCAAAGCAGGAGGTATTAGACTATAATGATTAAATGATGCTTCTTGGAGACTTGTGTGGATGTCATTGTAGCTCATTGACATCCTGCATTCATCATTAGGTAGCGCTGCCTTTTTGCCTGGCTCTTCATCAAGCAGTTTAGAGTCATATTTCTTTAAATTGCAGTGGATTTTTGTCAGGGATGTGTCTTACACCTGTCTTTACTTACTGTCTTAAATTCTCTTTGTTATAAATTGACGTGAGCCACATAGCCAGTCTGACAAGTGGCATCAATAAATGAGTTAACTGAGATGTTAGGGTTTATTAAGCAAGTTAATATTAAAATATTAATTGTGTTGTTAATAACATTTGAGACCAGAACAAAACATTGCTAAATGATTTATGATAATCCTTAGTGGGTGTCTGCTGCACTTCAGATGGCTGGGCCAGACATACAACTACGTAACAAGAGTCGGAGCAAAAAAGAGGGGTGGGGGTGCTTAAAGACAGAAAGGGGGAAAGGAGAGAGCGGAATGGAAGGAAGGACAGGTGGGGAGACGGCCATTAGGAGAGTAGAAGGGAGGGAGGAAGAAAGGAAAAGGGAGTGGTGGAGAGAAGAAAGGAGGGTGGAAGGTAAGTATGGAAGAATAGCTAGAAGAAAGATAGAGATGTGGTAAAGCAGAAATGAAGGAAGGAGAGACGGAAGGAAGCTTGCAAGGAGATGGGGAGAGAGTGATAGGGCAAAGGAAGAAGACTGCAAGGGAGAAAGAGAAGGAACAAAGAAGGAAAAGAAGAATGGAGCTACAGAAAGGGTTGAGGGAGAAGGAAGAGAGGGGAAGAAATGGAAAGAGTGGAGAGTGAGAAGGGAAGGAAGGGAAGTAGGAAAGAAGTGAATAAGAAAGGAAATAAAAGAAAGGTTGGAAAGAATGAGCAAATGTCGGAGGGAGTGAATGTCGCCCGTTTTCAGTTGCCCATTGTGTAGCCTTAGTGTGGTATGGGGTGATCCAAGGGCTCAGCGAGCGTACTTGCATTTTATAATGCTTATAAAGGCAGATTGAGGGTCCTATCGCCACAATATGGTGGTCAGCAGGAAGCTGATGGTGGGCCGCGCCGCCAGGGTGGGGGGGCCCCATCCATGTGCTTTGCAGGGGGGCCCCCTCAAGTTTTGTTACGCCACTGTATAGGTACCAACAATAGCTTTGCACAACCTCACACATGCAGAGCAGGGATTTAGCCTGGACTCACTTGCTCTGCAGAAAGGAACATTACTACACAAGGATAACACACATTCACGGTAGAAAATAGGATCCCAGCGGCACATCCAGAGCAGGTCCGCACCCAAAACCTCTTCCAGTACTGGCAGCCCAGTACTGCATGGGAAAAAGTGTACAAAAGGTGGGGGTTTCAGAGGAAATATTTCTATTAACAAGACACAGAACTCACATGGGACAGCAGGAGATCCCAACACAAGGGTCAAAATGAAGTTCATGCAAATCCCCCAAAAGCCTAGAATAACCGCATATGAATGTCTCACCCAGCTTACATCATGCAAACACAAAACCCTCACACCTCCGTGGAGAAGACAAAGCCTACACAGACAAACCAAAAGCACCATCATTCTAAAACCACAAAACCAGTCCAAACAAAAACATGTCTGTGAGCTTTGATGCAGCAAAACACACAAGATGATAGACGGAATGTTGCACATTGGCAAAACATTCATCCCCAGTCACAGAGCTGGGTTTAATCCATTGTTATTTTGCTCACCACGCCACCCCAGTTCAGACATGGCCATATGCAAATCAGTTCGGACCCTGTGCCTCATGGGAACAGTCCAGCCCGAACTGCCAAGTCATGTCTTCCCTGGACCACAATCAAGCATCCTCTGACCGTTTTCTGGCAATCAGCCGTCATCAGCCAGGATAGCTTGACTCCAGTGGGGTAGTGAGCTAGTTTCCAATCCAGGGAGGACCTGGCTTGGCAGCTCGGGCTGGACTGTTCTCATGGGGCACAGGGTCAAGACTGATTTGCATATGGCTAGGTTCAAACTGGAATGGCACTGTGAGCAAAAAAATGATGGATTTAGGCCCAGATCTCTGTACTCGGGTGAATGTATGACATTGTTCTGCCTTCTGTCCATCAACTGTTGGTTTTGCATTTGTCACCCCGAATGGGACGGGCATGCTCAGACGTGAGTCCCGTGCTTTCCATGCCCCATGTGCTCTCTTTCAGCCCTCATCAGCCAGGGTAGCTTGACTACAGTGGAGTGGAGAACAAAAGAAACCGGTCCTAGGATGCTTGTTTCAAGTCCAGTGAGGACTTGGCCGTGCAGTTCTGGCTGGACTGTTCCCATTGAACGCAGGGTCAAGACTGATTTGCATATGGCTGAGTCCAAACTGGAATGGCACGGTGAGCAAAAAAACGATGGATTTAGGCCCAGATCTCTGTACTGGGGTGAATCCATGACATTGGTCTGCATTCTGTCCATCAACTGTGATTTTTGCATGTGAGCTTTGATGCAGCCCACAAAATAGCACACACCATCTGATGTGGTACCCCGCCTCCTGCTCATGTGTATGTCTCCACATTTGGAAACTGTGCTGGAGCAGCTGGCATGAACTTGCAATGTCCAGAAGGTCTTTGCTAACAGCAGCACATGGCATTCCTATGCAAATGTATAATGCATGCACAGCCTAAAGCATGCAGAGCTCCAACAGCACAGTAGTGCCCAGCAAACTTCTTCTAGAGGAGCAGACGGCCTGCAGAGTATGAAAAGTGGCTGCACAATGCAGAACGCCCCCCTCGCTGCACTGAGCGTGGCGGCACAAGGTATTTCCAGAGACATAAGATGTTGGACACAAAGCAGAGCATGCCCATACTGTTCTGCCAGTGATGGACTGCATTTCCAGGCCCCAGGGAGCACCTTTGTCAAATGCACAGATCTGTTTCCATGTTAATCGGCTTGTGGTCCGCCTGCTGGTAGAGTGTAGATGCCTATGTGCCTCTCAAGAAAGAGGGCACGCATACATCTGCTCTAAAGCCTTCAAGGCTGTGGTTAAGCATAACAGAAGATTAATAACAATAATTCCTGATTTGTAAAGCACAACTTATCGTCCCTAAGGGTATCCAAGTCTAGGGGGCCACAGAGTAGATTAAGTGAGCTATTGCCCAGAGTCACATGTAAGCATGGGCGGAAAATCCGTTCCGCTCGCGGATTTTGTGGATTTTCTGTAAATTCGCAATCCGCGAACTCTCGCAAATTTACTGAAAATCCGCAAATTCTCACGCAGCGGATTTTTTTGTTTGCTTGGTGATACAATATTGCGGCGTTCACTTACCGTCATTCAGCGTTTGCCGAGTTGTTTTTCTCGATATTTTGCGAGTGCTGCGCCATTTTGGATCTTGCTGCGGGATCCCGCGGGAGTTTGGCGACACATCGCGAGAGTTCACAATTGCGAACATGTAGATGCGGCGGGGAGCAACAATCTCGCACTCGCGAAATTACAAAATTTGCAATTCTGCAGAAGAAATCCACCAGCAAGCAGCATAAACCTTCTGAAAATGATGATTTTTATCAGAATAACTCCTCAAGTTGACATTTGCCTGCACTTTTTTTTGCAAGGAGTCCATTTTGGGGGGTGGGGAGGAAGGAAGTGCCCCACAGAAAAACAAGTTTTGCAAAACTGAAAGCACTCAGCAGGTGCAAAAGTTAAAACTCATCATTAGTAACCATTCCCTGTAGTGCTTCCTGAGGGGCCCCTCCAGAGTTCAGTTGCCTACTTGCAACTATTCTATGACCCTGCTCTGACCCTCACAGCAGGTTCATAGAATAGCTACAAGTAGGCCACAAAGGTCCTAGGAAAAAAAATTGCACTGCAACAGAAAGCAAATTACAGATAAGGAAGCAGGTGCCAGACAGGAAGTTTAAATTCAGTGACACATTAATCAACCCCAAATTAATTCATGTCAGTTGAAGCAGGGCAGGTGTGCTTGCTTTTCCCCCCCATAATCTACAGTGATGAACCAGAAAATAATTCATGTCAGTTGAAGCAGGGCAGGTGTGCTTGCTTTTCCCCCCCATAATCTACAGTGATGAATCAGAGGGTGGCAGTGATGTACCAAAGGGTGGCATGGGTGAACCAGAGGGTGGCAGTGGTGAAACAGAGGGTGCTGTGAACCTGTGATGATGAACCAGACGTAGAAACAACAAAGTTGCGACCGTTGCGAGCCGACAAGTAAGTTCGCAATTGCGAACTGGTACAAAACCCTCGCAAACTGGCAGAAACCCTTGCGAACACAAAAAAAAATCTGCAAATTTGCGAGAGTTCGCAGATTTTGCAGATTGCGAATTCGCAAATACGCAAATTCGCGAATGCCAGATTCGCAAAATTCACCCATGCTTATGATGCTGAGCGGAGCTGGAATCCAACAATGAGCCCCACGCTCTGGAGTCTGCCACTCTGGCCCCTGCATCACATCTCTTCTCCAAAGCATCAACGCCTAATAGTAATTTGCTTGACAGGTAACATGCTTGTTGCAAAACATAAAGTCCATGCATGCTCCTATGTTATGTTATATGATTTTCATATAGCGCAAATCCCCAACAAGTCTCTAAGCGCTTCTAGAGAAAAGTGAGCAAGTCACTAGAGCAGAAATGTCTGGCAGCAGGGGATGCAGTTGTTAGTGCCTCTCTAAAAAAAAATGTCTTAAAAAATTTCCTAAAGGTGAGCAAAGCCGGTTCCTTTCGCAAGTACTCCAGCAGATCATTCCAGACCTGCGGGAGGAAGACGGAAAACACTCTACCCCCTTTGGATTTAAAGGCGTACCTGGGTGGAGCCAACATACAAGCCTCCGGTGATCGTAGAACCCGACCTGGAACATACTTCATCAAGCGATCTTTTATATATTTGGGTGCCTCACCATAAATTGCCTTGTGGGCGATACAGAGACCCTTAAACTGCACTCTCTGTTTAATAGGAAGCCAGTGCAATTTATGTAGCAAATGGGTGGCTCGTGTCTTCCTAGGGAGTCTAAAAATTAGCCTAGCCGCATCGTTCTATACAACCTGCAGTCTCCTAAGGAGCTTTTGGGGAAGGCCACGGTAAAGGGCATTCCCATAATCCAGCCTAGAGATGACAATGGCAGAGACGATTGACTGCAGTGGGGATGTTGATAGGAGAGCAGCAAGTTTCCGTAGCTGCCTAAGTGCACCCGTACAGGTTCCCACAACAGAGGAAACCTGACAAGACGTAGACAGTTCAGAATCGATTTTCAGCCCCAGGCTTTTTACCACCGGGACTGGTGCTGGGACCACTCCTAAATCTGGGGGTCAAAAAAGATCACACCATGGGCTATTACTTGTTGGAATGACAAGCACTTCGGTTTTATCTGGATTTATTTTCAAAGAATTGGCTGTCATCCAATTTACAGTGAATCCGAGCATGTTTTTTACTGACTACTGAGTCTGGCAGGAATTATTAAGCCGGACAAGAAGTTGAGTGTCATCTGCATAATTAAAGACCTGACAATCCATATGGGTCAAGGTCTCTACCAAGGGTTGCAAATAGATGTTGAAAAGGAGGGGGCATAATGCAGAGACCTGGGGTACTCCGCAGGTCAGGGAGCCCAGATCCGATAACTGCTCACCCAGCTGAACTCTCTGAGTGCGGTCTGACAGAAAAGACTTTAGCCATTGATATACTTGCCTGTTTATACCCAGGTTCGTAAGACGGTTCAGCAGTATGTTGTGGCTGACCCTATCGAATGCCGCTGACAGATCTAATAAAATCAGGGCACTCAGCTGTTTACTATCGGCCCTAACTCTGAGCTCATCCAAGATGGACACCATCACCAGCTCTGTGCTATCATGAGCTCTAAAGCCCGCCTGTCTAGCATGGAGCAGTTGATGATTTTCCAGATGCCTTGAAAGTATCTTCAGTACATACTGCTACAAGATCTTCGCTAGAAAGGTGAGCTGAGAGATGGGCCTATAGTTCTTTAAGGTCTGGGTGTCCGCACCAGACTCTTTCAGCAGGGGGGTAACCCTAGCTTCTTTCAGATTTGTTGATAAATAACCCAAATCTAGAGAATTATTGAGTAGTCCCAGGACCTGCTTCTTCACCCCTGGCAGGGCCATTTGGAAAATCCTCGGAGGACAGGGATCCGCTCGAGAGCCAGATTTGGTACGATATGCTAGTGATACCAAAGTAGCGGAATCAAACTCGGGAATTTGGACAGCTGACTACTAGGACAGGGAGAAGGGCTAGTCTGGTTGAGGGAACTAAAATCAATGAGTGTTTTGGTAATTTCCGAAATAATGTCCGTGACTTTCTGAAGGAAGAACTCCTGAAAGGCATCACAATCTGAGGATGTGATTGTGGACTTCTTCTTGACTTTTTGACTCAACTCCTTTAGGATGGCAAAAGTCTCTTTTTGTTTGTTTTCTGCCAGAATGATCCTTCCTTCATAGTATTCTGCTTTCCTGGCTAGGATAGCCAATTTGTAAGTAGCGAAAAGGACTTTATAAGCTTTTAGCTCAGCTGACTCATAACTTTGTTGCCACCGGCTCTCAGCTTGGAGGAGGAATCATTTCTTTTACCTTAGTGTATTATCAAACAATGGGGCCCCATTTCCTTAATCTCTGACCTTTTCTTTTCGTTCTGGTGCCACTATATCAATGGCCTGCTGTAAATGAGTAAATAAGGCTTTACTTTCGTGATCCTGATTATCCTTTCCAATACAAGGGGGTGGAATTGAGTGAAGCGTAGCTATTAAGTGATCTGCCTCAATATTTTTCCAGATTTTAACCTTCCTCCACAGGGGTAGGGGCTGCGGTAATTGACTATCACTTGGGACCCAGCAACTCAACAGTGAGTAATCCGACCAGGCGCAGGGGCTGATGTCAGTTATCTGTGCCCGAGGCTGTGAGGTCCAAATCAGATCAAGAGTGTAGCCCCTTACATGAGTAGGACTGTTAACCATTTGCTGCAAGTCCATCGAGAGCATAGTGGTCTCAAATAGACCCGCTGCGGACTCTCTCTGTGTCTTGTCTCAATGGTAGTTAAAATCCCCCACTACTAGGAGACGTTTATATCTGGAACATAAATCAGTAATGAGTTTAAAAAAAAGCTCATTAAAACTAGGGGTGGTCCTAAGGGGCCGATAGACTAATAATAATAATAATAATCCACATTTGTAAAGCGCACAATCACCCATAAGGGTCTCTAGGCGCTGGGGGCCGTCTGGAAGATTAAGCAAGCTATTGCCCAGAGTCATATGGTGCTGGGTTAATCTGCCGCCGGTGCCGGGGATCGAACCGTGATCCCCAGATTCCGGAGTCAGTCGCCCAAGCCGCGGCACCACACCTCTTCCCATGAGTACAATGCAGAAGGACTTAAAGGAAATTTTTATCCCCAAGACATCCGCATTGTCACAACTTTCAGCCATTATTTTTGAAGAGGGAGAAGACTTCAAGATGGTGCTTCTGCAAAGACCGAGTATTGAGCACCGCTACCTTCAAACCCCATGCTGAAGGGGCATAGGTCTGTCCCTGAGTCCTCAAAGGCCCAGTCGCCACCTCCATACTGTTAGTCCTCAATAAGTTTTCGGCCAACAGCCTTGCCTGCACATTCTCCTCCAACAAATAATCACCCAGATTAAGGGACCGTAATATTTCTGCCGCATAAATCAGCAGAGGGGCAAGGGTTCTGGCCGCTGGTCCCGGCCAGGCGCGGACGGGTGCAGATGGGCTTGCCTTTGGCGCGCCCGCTGCGTGCGTCCACTGCGCGTTGGCCCCATCAGCTGATTTTAAAGCTGCAGTGGGCGAGCCAGTAAAGAGAACTAGAGCGCGACAGAAAATGGCGGCATCAACTGTGCTGTCGGAAGTGAGTAAAAGCACTGTAACCGTCACCCTGAACTCCCTCCACACAATCAGCACTCTAGAGCTGCGGTGGACCGGGGAGAGGTGATCGGCATGCGGCAGGTAAGTAATGCCCCCAACAGTTCAAGTGAAGCAGATTAAGAGTGCCCCCAGCAGTTTTAAAAAGGCAGGTTTTATAATGCCCCAAACAGTTTTAAAAACACATAAGGTAACACAACACAATTGAAATTAACTTACTTTAAAAAATACACAAGCGCGAAGACCATCAGCGTATTCCGGTATCCGGCGCTACCTGTGCTTCGCTATACTGCGCGTCGGCCCCATCAGCTGATTTTAAAGCTGCGGTGGGCGAGCCAGTAAAGAGAACTAGAGCGCGAGGGAAAATACACACAATGTACCATACAGAAAAGACTCTATGCATTAAAATGCCTGCATTCACCATGAAATATCCCTACATTTGGCTTTTGTTCTTCACAGACAGGATTATTCTCACCCACGTAGGTCTTTCTACCCTCCAGCAGGCTTCCTCTCTCCATGAGCATCACCAAACCCTAATGGAAAAAGTAGTCCATACCTTAGAAATGGACCCCCTCAAGTCTTCCTTACTAAAGAACCGAGGCCTAGATCCAGCTATGTCTTGTAAGGACAACTGCAGAGATACCCTTTATTGGTGTGTAAATAACTGAAGAGACATCTCCATTACTTTCATTTGCACATTTATTATTAATAACTGTAGTTTGTACTCGGTTTGCGCGTTTGACCCTAGCGCTCCGCTGTGCTCCCCCCTCCGCCTCCATTTTGTTTGTTGTTGTCGTCCTCGTGAACCCGCCCCGCCTCCCAGCTGAGCCGCCCTCCCACGGACTAGAACAGCGCTCTCCTACCTTAAGGCGCCGTGACTCGCTCCTCTCACTCGGGCTGAGTGGTCGCTCCCAGTGTCCCTTGTAGGCATCTGGTATCGTTGTGCTGCATTGCGATTTCTATTTCAATTGCTATTGCCAATTTGTTTTGCCTGCTTGCTGCATTTGCACATTTATTATTAATAACTGTAGTTTGTACTCGGTTTGCGGGTTTGACCCTAGCGATCCGCTGTGCTCACCCCTCCGCCTCCATTTTGTTTGTTGTTGTCGTCCTCGTGAACCCGCCCCGCCTTCCAGCTGAGCCGCCCTCGCCCCTCCCCCTCCACTATCCATATATGACAGTTGCTCCCGCGCGCAGCGTTCACGCGCAGCGACCGCGCCCCATTCGCGCCGAAGGTGCGCCAAAGGTAAGCCCGTCTACGCCCGTCCCCGCCTGGACCGCGCCCAGCGCCAAACCCCCTGGTCCTCGCATTGCCCAAACATCCCGCATTACTTACGATGCCACCACCCTCCTAGCCCTTAACCCCGGCCGTTCCCCCAACTGCGTCCAAGCCGCTCCTGGACACACCCATGGACCTTTCTCATGCTACTCCTGCAAGTTCATCGGCACTGTCAACAACTCCGCTACGATCGCACCTCAGATTCCCGACCCCAACCACCTACAATGCATCTTGCTCAACACCCGATCGGTCCACAGGCACGCCATTGACCTATGGAATCTACTAGACACCATCTCTCCGGACGTCGCCTTCCTTACAGAAACATGGATGAACGCCTCCTCCGCCCCTGACATCACCATTGCCATCCCACAAGATTATAAGATCATACGCAAGGACCGTACCGGCCACACAGGAGGAGGAATCGCTATCGTCCATAAGAAATCTATCCACATCTCAACCAGCTCTGACATCAATCTCGCCAACTCTGAACACCTGCACTTCCAGATCCACATCGACCCCAAGACCACACTCAGAGGCACCCTCCTTTACAGACCACCAGGACCCCGCGCACAATTTAGTGAGGACATCACGGACTTCATCACTCCACACGCACTCCCCTCTAAAGATTACATCCTTTTGGGAGACCTCAACTTTCACCTTGAAAAGAACAACGACCGCAACTCCACCACCCTTCTGGACAACCTCGCCAACCTCGGACTTAGACAACTGGTCACTTCCCCCACCCACATCGCAGGTCACACTCTCGACCCTATCTTCACCTCCAGCAATCATGTCTCCTTCAGCCACACTACGGCTCTCCTCTGGACTGACCACAGCTGCGTTCACTTTACCTACAACAAGCCCAAACCCAACAACCACCCCCAACCAACTCTGCAAAGAAACTGGAACAAAATCACCATCGACCAGATCTCCTCATCGCTTCTTCTAAACCCCCCAGCCCACTCCTCAAACCCCGACCAAGCCGCCACCAACCTCTCCCTATGGCTATCCAACAGCGCCGACAGGCTAGCACCACTGAAAAAGCGACAAAGCAAACTTGGCAGCAAGAAGACCTCATGGTTCAACGATGATCTTAAGAAATCCAAGAAACTCTGCCGCTCCCTTGAGAAGGCCTGGAAAAAAGACCCAACCACCAGCACCAAGGACGCCTTCAAAAACGCCACCCGCATACACCACCAACTGATCCGAAAAGCCAAGAAAACCGCCTTCAAGGAACGACTAGATAACAACGCCCACAACAGTAAGGAACTTTTCAACATCGTCAAGGAATTTACCAATCCCTCGGCCAACTCTAACGACATCACCCCCTCTCAAGCACTCTGCGACTCCCTAGCCTCATTCTTCCACAACAAAATTGCAGACATCCACAACAGCTTCGACAACCAACCCGGAGACCAACCCTCCCAACCATCTACCGGACCTTCACCCCCCTCGAACACCCTTTATGACTGGAACTCTATCTCCACTGAGGACACCATCCGCCTGATGAATTCCATCCACTCAGGATCCCCCACAGACCCTTGCCCTCACCACATCTTCAACAAAGCAGACTCCATCATAGCACCGCACCTCCGAGACGTCATCAACTGCTCCTTCAAATCCGCCACCTTCCCAGAAAGCTGGAAACACGCCGAACTCAGCGCCCTTCTGAAAAAACCCACAGCGGACCCCACCGAACTCAAAAATTACCGCCCCATCTCGCTCCTTCCTTTCCCGGCCAAAGTCATCGAGAAAGCAGTCAACAACCAGCTCGCCGCCTTCCTCGAAGCCAACAAATCCCTCGACTCCTCACAGTCCGGCTTCCGAGCAAAACACAGCACTGAGACCGCCCTCATCGCAGCAACAGACGACATTCGAACTCTACTGGACAATGGAGACACAGTCGCCCTCATCCTCCTAGACCTCTCCGCAGCCTTCGACACAGTCTACCATAGCACCCTTCTACAGCGCCTCAGAAACATCGGAATCCAAGGAAAAGCACTGGAATGGATCACCTCGTTCCTCACCGGAAGAACCCAGAGAGTCCGCCTTCCACCATTCAAGTCAGAGGCCACTGAAGTCATCTGCGGCGTGCCACAAGGATCTTCACTCAGCCCCACCCTTTTCAACGTATACATGAGCCCCCTCGCGGCCATCGCACGCCAACACAACCTCAACATCATCTCCTACGCGGATGACACTCAACTGATCCTTTCACTCACCAATGACCCTAGTACCGCCAAAACTAACCTACACGAAGGAATGAAAGAAGTAGCCGAATGGATGAAACACAGCCGCCTAAAACTGAACTCAGATAAAACAGAAGTCCTTATCTTAGGTACCTCCCCCTCTGCATGGGACGACTCTTGGTGGCCAGAAGCCCTTGGAAAAGCACCCATCCCGACAGACCACGCACGGAACCTGGGCGTCATCCTGGATTCCTCACTCTCGATGAACAGACAAGTCAACGCCGTCTCCTCTTCTTGCTTCAACATTCTTCGCATGCTCAAAAAACATTTCGTTGGATCCCTACCGAAACTAGGAAAACGGTCACTCACGCTCTGGTCACGAGCCGACTGGACTATGGAAACACCCTCTACGCCGGTACTACAGCTAAACTCCAGAAAAAACTCCAACGAATCCAAAACGCCTCAGCCAGGCTCATATTAGACATCCCGCGTAAAGAACATATCTCTGGTCACCTGAAAAACCTCCACTGGCTTCCCGTCAATAAGAGGATCACTTTCCGGCTCCTAACCCACGCACACAAAGCACTCTACGAAATCGGACCAGAATGCCTCAACACACGACTGTCCTTCTACACCCCCTCCCGCCAACTACGTTCATCCAACCAAGCCCTTGCCACGGTACCCCGCATCAACAAAACCACCATGGGAGGTAGATCCTTCTCCTACCTGGCAGCTAAAACCTGGAACTCACTTCCCACTTACCTTCGCCTTACCCAGAACCACCCAGCATTCAGAAAGCAACTTAAAACGTGGATATTTGACAAGTAATTCCCCTCCCCTCCTCAAGCGCCTTGAGACCCTCTGGGTATGTAGCGCGCTATATAAATTCTATGACTTGACTTGACATGTTCTTGACCTGTATAAATTCCACCCAGATCATGGTTTTGCGGTGGCTTCCAAGTAGTTGATAACATTCTCGCTGTGACTAGTGAGGGTGACATGGAATGTTTAGTCTTGATTAACCTCTCAGGGGCTGCTTGGGAATACATTTCCACTGTGGCTGGGGGTCAAAGAAACAATGTTGAATTGACTTTATCAGCTATAGGAGTCAACAGGAAAAACATGAGTCCACCTTATCATCAATTTAAACCTTAACAAGTGTGGTCGCCAGGCATCGCCTCTGTCGCTGTATCCTTTCACCATCCAAATGCACCACCTCATGGCCCAGACTGCTTTGTATCGCTCACAGGAGGAGGATCATACTCACTCATCTCCTGATTAAGATAAGCCTCATGCATCCCAACTTTGGTAACTTGCTGAGGTGCCCCCCTGGAATAGAGGCTTTGAGGAGGTGCAATAAACAAAACAAGTTAAGGCAGGTGTCATTCTTTCCAGCACGCTATCACCTGCATTGTCTGTGCCCGCCATCCTTGACTGAGTCTCATCATTACATATGAGCTATGTTCTTACTCTTGTGCCGCCAGAAGATCCTACCTCTTAACCTGCGCTCCACCCAAAGCAGGGATTGGCTAATTCCCATTCCGACAACAGAAAAAGGCTTCTGCTGGAGTTTTCTAAATGGAGTTTGGCTCTTCTACGTGGCGGGCGAGGCCTTGGGGGATCCGGACAAAGGAGCTTAAGTTTGTCTCCACTGACAAAACATCAGTTCATGGACTCCCTCTCTGTTTTAAATACCTTATACGTTTGCCCTATATCCCGTTATCACCTGGTCCACCCGTATGCTCATGCGAGTAGTGTGCAGCCTCTGATCAAAATCAGTTTTTCCAGCTCCTCATAAACCATGACACTGCAGATGGGTGGCAAGTTGGGGATTTTGGTTCTTGACTCAGGAATCCTCCCCCACCTAGAATTTGTCTTAGTACTGACAGTTCTTCCAAAAACAAACCCAAGTCCTTTCTTTTCTGAATCACTCCTGATCCTGGATAACCCTCACTTGCAGACCAGCCACTAGTGTCCGCCAAACACATGAATAGCTAATCTTTGCGATGGACTATCAATGGTAGAAAGCTCTAATAAATCATCAACATGGCTGGTAAATATTTATATGGTACTGATGAGTGGGATGATATTTTGTAATTAAAATTTACCAGTTGAGACTAAAATGTTCTGTGCATGATATACAGATGTGTTCCCCTGCCCTAAGTGCTTCACTGTGTGTGTATATATATAGTATACTGGACACTGCACTAGTTATACTTTGCAAGACATCTAAAACAAATATGTCATTGACATTGTATAATGTACTAATCTTTTGAAATGCATCGGTCGATAGTTAACACATGTAAGAAATGTTAAAGCCTAATAAAATATCAGTGAAAAAATGAGACCAAGAGAGCGGATAGTGTTCCAATTTACGGTGTGTTGTGCGCTAGGGATGAGTAGCTTAGAGGGATGGAGGCCAAGAATTTTAATGCCCTTAACCAGGTGACAGCGACAGAGCGACTCGAGTGAAACCAACAGCTTCATCAGTAATCACCTTGGGCTTGGAAAAACCTTCCTGTTCTCCCTTCTCCTTGTGTTTCTGACTTGGAACCCAATTCCTTTTCTATTTGTGTCCTCCATTGCATCCTTGGGATTTGCCCGGGCCCTTACCGTCTGGTTCGTAACCAGTCTGCTGAGAGTTCTTCTCTGTGTTTGGCTTAGCGCAGGGGTCTCCAACCTTTTCTGTAATGAGAGCTAATTCTGCTCAAGGAAAGTCCTGCCGAGCTACTAGCATATTTTCTCACTGTAAAATGCTGATGATATGTATCATAATTAAACCATGACCAACCTAAGAACGATTTATCAGTAGTAACCACCCAAACGTTCCAGATGGCGTTATCAACAAAATGCTACAAAAAAGTTTATTAATATAAAATGCTTATACTCAAGTAAAATTGAAATCATCACATGCTGTGTGCCACGAAGGGTACTACCACAGCAGTAAGTCTCCCCAACTCAAATTGAATTATCATTCTAGCTTAGAACTTTAAATGTATTTTATAATTGTATTATTTTGTCTTCATTAGCATATTAGTTTTTTAAAATACACATATTTTTCTATCAAAACCACTTTCCACTTTGAGCAATCAAACTCAATTTTCCAAATGAAAAACCTTTTCAGAAAAAGCATAATTGTTTTCTTTAAAAATCAAATCAGTTTTCATTGTTAGAAAATACACAGTCCCTAAACATCATCTTTTCGTTTTCATTGAGTACCGCCATGTAAAAATGCCTCTGATGGACAAATTCGGCTTCAAATACCCAGAAATTGGAATCATAGTCCATGCTTGCTCATCATAACACTATTAATGCATCTGTTATGCTAATAATGCCCACTATTAAACTGGGGCTGCCACTGTGCCACAGCTGGATGCCCAACATATATCAGTTATGGACATTATTATGTGAGAAGCGGTTGCCACTCTATCAGGAATGGCTTAAAGCAGGCCAGTCATGCTCCTAATATGTCAATGATGGCAGCAAGTATGTAATTACTAGACTTGTATGCCCAAAATAGTCAAGGCTGAAAATATTATGGCAATGGCACAATTATACCATGAACGGGCATCAGAGATAATACTCTTATGATGGGGACCAGCACACATATTTGGCAGCCCTTGACACTAGGAGTAGCTTTAAGGAACCAACACAGTTTATTAGGGAAGGACACAATGTCACACACCCACACAAAAATGAATGTGATGCTTCTAATTTTCTGTGCCTTGGACGCATACTCTCTTTCCTTAGCTCTTTGGTTGATCATGCTCTCAACTAACACATTTTCACTCTAGTTCTTACGGTCACACACTTTGGTGGGTCAGCCCTGGTTACTGCTGCCACTATTCTTTAATGTCACACAAGGTGTGACTGATAGAGCAGGGTATATAACATGACCAATCTCCTTCTTAGGTAGATTTAAAGTGGATAAAGATGGTTCATGTGGCAGACCCATAGGCCAACACTGTAGCCTCCTCATGCTTCAACACCCTCCGCATACTTCCCAAGACCTTTAAATAGATCCCCCTGAATCCAGAAAGACCGTCACCCACGCACTCATCACCAACAGGCTGGACTACCGGAATGGCCTTTTTGCCAGAATCAACAAATCTCGGCTCCACAAACTCCAGACCAGACTGTCCAGAACGCCGCAGCAAGACTCGTCCTCAGCATATCACGACAAGACCACATCACCCAGCACCTACAAGACCTCCACTGGCTCACCTTTGAAAAAAGAGAGACCTTTAAGCTGCTCACACACACCTACAACGCCCTCCACAACACCCCAATACCTCAACAAAAGAATCTCTTTCTACGCCTCCAAGAGAAACCTCCGCTCTGCTGACTAGGCCTTGGCTGAAATCACCCGCATTCACAGAGCCAGAACATGAGGCAGATCCTTCTCCTACATCGAGGCCGAGACCTGGAACGAACTCCCCCCTCAGTATCAGACAAAGCCCCACACTGAAAGCATTCAGGAAGAGCCTCAAGACCTGGCTTTTCGAATGACCGGAGCTGCCCAAATGTCCCCCCCAGCGCTTTGAGACCCTCACGGGTGAGTAGTGCACTCTATAAATCCCTGACGGATTGATTGATAGGCCAACAGAGCGTGTGTTTGAGTGTTATCAAGAGGCCCTGCCATTGGTTTGGCTGTCTGTAACTCTTACGGGTAATAAAACGAGCAGTACTGCCTTCTTTAATAAACACAAAATCTCTGAGATCTGATTGGTTTAGCTTCACCTCTGAGAGCTACTTTGAGGGTGCTGGGAGCTACCAGTGGCTCCCGAGCTACTGGTTGGAGACGCCTGGCTTAGCGTCTATGCAGAAACCTCGTGCATTATTGTGCCTATGATGTGGGTGCTCCGATTTGGTGACCGCCCAGTAGTACCTGCTGTAAGAAGAATCCCTTTACATGAAGGCTTATCTGGAGAGCAGCCTGAGGAGGACGGTTGAGGAGACCCACCCTACACCAGTTCTGAAGTTTGAAACAGTGAATTCACATCCTCGGTCTAGAAAATGTGTGTAACATTAGGACCCAAACCACCTCACTTTGTTCCAATTACAGGTCCATCAAGATCGGGGAAGGGTCTGCTCTGAAGAGTACTCGATGGACTACTGTGAGACCAGAGGTGGTGATTTCCTGACAGTAAACCTCGTAGAGGTGGAGGGGCATCACCTGAAGTCTGCACTGTATGCTGGAAGAGCTTAGGGATTCCCTAGGTGCCTGAAGACGTCTGCTGGCCCTGTGGGAGGGGAGACCGTCCTAATCAATCAATCAATCAATCATCGCATTTATATAGCGCACTACTTACCCTGAGGGTCTCAAGGCGCTGGGGGCGGGGGTCTGCTACTGCTCGAACAACCAGGTCTTGAGTTGCTTCCTGAAGGCGAGGTGGTCCTGGGTCAGGCGGAGGTGGGTGGGGAGGGAGTTCCATGTCTTGGCGGCGAGGTAGGAGAAGGACCGTCCCCCTGTGGTGGCTCTACGGATGCAGGGGACGGCGGCGAGGGCGAGGCTGGTCGATCGAAGCTGGCGTTTGGGAGCGTAGAAGTTGAGGCGGCTGTTGAGGTATCCTGGGCCTTGGCTGTGTAGGGCTTTGTGTGCGTGGGTGAGGAGACGGAAGGTGATTCTCTTGTTGACCGGGAGCCAGTGCAGATCTCTCAGGTGTCCGGAGATGTGGCTGCGACGGGGATGTCCAGGATGAGTCGTGCTGAGGCGTTCTGGATCCGCTGGAGTCTCTTCTGGAGTTTGGCGGTGGTTCCGGCGTAGAGGGTGTTGCCATAGTCCAGACGGCTGGTGACGAGGGCCTGGGTCACCGTCTTCCTTGTCTCGGTGGGGATCCACCGGAAGATCTTACGAAGCATGCGCAGGATGTTGAAGCACGACGAGCAGAAGCCCTGTGTATCCCCTAGACTGAAGGATATTTGACAACCTAAGGGCGAACTTTGAGTGTCCTGAGCTGCCAGGTGTCCACTCTAGTCTTTCAAAACTGGGTAGGGTGACCAACAGTACTTAAATTTCACGGAATGCCCGTAATTTGGACATCTTGTCCGTTGTACGTAAGGGTTTCTACCACGGACGCCTTTTGTCCGTAATTTCAGACACTGGCATGAGCTGCCCCCTGCAAGCAGCCTGTAACTCTCACTGCAGGGGCCAGCTCACGCTCCTGCTGTGATCTGTGGCCTGCAGCAGCCCTTCCCTGACCTGGCACAGACAGCTATCGGGCCCATTATCATTCTTGATGTTGGCCTAATTATCACATACAGAATGATAACGGGCCTCTCTGCCCAGTGACAGCATTTCGGATCTGGTGGTTTTTTTCAGTGGGGGAGAGGGGGCATGTAAGATCTGAGAAGCCTTCAGCTTTGATCTTTTTCTTCACTTTATTTTTGGAATATGCAAATACAGGTGTGTTTCACTCGCATACACAACAGATGCAGTGAGTGCAAAGTTCTTTAAACCCAAAATAAACTTATTTTGCCTTGTGCTTGTGTTGATTGTCTATTTACTTATGCACTATTGCGCGACTTCCTCTGATGTGTATGCAGAACGTACCTTTTGTCCTGAATTTTCATCCTGAATTATGACCTTCTGTCCTGAATTTTTGCCCTGAATTTTGACCCTTTGTCCTGAATTTTTTCACTCAGTTTCCTGAATTTGCACCCATGCCAGTTGGTCACCCTAAGACTGGGCCCTGCTTTGTGCACCGTGGCTGCATCAGCCCAATCGGGGCTGCACCTGCCATGTGGATGTCATCTGCCAAGTAGACAACATTAGTTCTTTTGGGGATGAAATTGCCTTTACCGGCTCGGCCAGGGTTACACCTGCCATATTGAGGATATCAGCCCGATCATGCTGCAAGTACCTTGGTGAGCCCAGTCAGGGCTTTATTCTACTGAAGTGACATGGACAGACCAGGCCTGGCCTGGTCCTGCTTCAGGCGGTTGTCCCAGTCGGGACTGGGGGCACTTTAATGCCAGAGCGGAGTTAAGCCGAGCGGCTGTGCATAGAGACACAGGCCCCGCCTGGTCTACTCGACTGCCTTTGAGACTGTCTGCACTCACCGTGGGTCTCAGCCCGCGGCAAGGACTACAAGGCCAATGGATCTGTTCCAAGAGGACTGTAAAGGACTACTGCATTACCCACTGCACCACCAGCACTGAGAGACTGAAGAGAACGTGAACTGTGTGTGCCTTTGACTTAGGGGGATATAGGAGAGTGCACTTGACCCTCATTCATGCATCTGCCCTACTTACTGGTGCTTAAGGGGAATAGGCCATCAAGTTATCATTCAATGTTGGAAAAGCACTAGTGAACACAGCGGTGTAGCACCACAAGGGAGAACTGCAACCAGGGCCACTGGCTCCTATACTAAGTTGAATTGTGTAGTAATTAGTACTGCTGAGTGATTAAAGGTTATTTATTTTCTTAAAATACAAACACTGTGGACTAGTGTTGTGCCCTAATTACCGTGTCTGCTACACTGTATGTTCTCTGTTAGTTTCTTATTTAATAAAGAGTGTTTATATGAAACAAAACATTGACCTATAGGTTATCCGGAACACGAACTGCCTGATCTGTACACACCTTACTCTACCACGCCGCCGGACCCCAGGGTTGTCGGCTGAAGGGCTGTGTTAGTCCGACATTATTGAATAGAAATTGTACTTAATGCGGCCGGCCCCTGGGGTTGCAGGCTTTTTGCTGTGTTATTTCAGAATTGTACAATAAAGGTCTTAAAAAAAAAAAAAAGACAAACACTGGTTTGGACATTGAAATGATTGCGTCTGTTGGTTCACTGCCAAGTTTCCTGCTTCTGCCTCCCCACACTTGTGAACAACGGCGGTCCGTGCAGGTAATAGTGGTAGGGTGGTGGGGCCGAATTGGGGGGGTTTCGAGGGACGATGCAGGGGAAAATGTATTATTTATTTAATTTTCCCTCTGCATCGCCCCTCGAAATCCCCGCCAACGCGGCCCCACCGCTGTTACCTGCACGTGCTGCTTGTGGATGCTCATCCTCACTATGCTGAGAGTCAAGTGCGGAAAGCCTTGTTCTTGCCCCACTTTGCAGGGCAATAGCAGGAGGGACTCAAGTGGCAAACATCCTCAACCCCCATGTTTGAGGTGCAGTATCACCGTCTGCCCTATAATCCCACACAGCGTCTGACAGTCCCTATTACGTATGCACAATTCATGCAGGTATTGCTTAACTTGAGCAATAGTAGAATGCGAGTATGTGTTAAGAGGAAGAGTCTCCTGTCATGTTGTTGGGGCTGCGGGGAGCACAGGAAACACAAGACGCCAGGTGAGGGTGATAACTTTCTTTATTATCTATGTTGGGAGCGTGTCGCAGCACGTCCGTCCTCGTTGCTGTCCTCTGACCTCTGTCCACTTCCTGTCCCTACAGGACGTGGTGTCCAGTGACCTGGTCACTGCCCTGTGACCCGCAGGGTCCTAGTGCCCTACGTCAGTCGTCACTCTGCAGTCACGGTTGCTACATCTCCCCCCTTGTCACAAAAAAATTCTATGTCACATGCACAAAGTCTTGGTACATCATAGAGGTAGTGACGGAGAGAGAGAGAGAGAGAGAGAGAGAGAGAGAGAGAGAGAGATATGCTCTCTCTACATTTCTTGCTCTCTGTTTTCCACTTTCGGTGATGTTGCCATTGGTTCTTCCTCTTCCACTTTGAGCCCCTTGAAATGGGAACTGTTTCTCATTATTCGTTGATGGTCGGATGCTGCCGTCACCATTGATACTTTTATGTTGGTCACTATTAACGGATCCTTTGAGAATGGACTGTCCGACTTCCGTTGTTGTCTCTGTCTCACCACCACCAGGTCTCCTTCATTTAGCTGACGTTCCGATGCGTTTCTCTTCTTATCCGCACATACCTTCATTTTTCTTTTTGCTTCATGATCTCTTTCCACTATGTCACTTCGATCCGTGCTTACCTTTGTATCTATTTGAGGCAGTCTTGTTTTGCTTGATCGTCCCAACACCAGTTCCGCTGGGCATCGACCTGTGGAGCTGTGAGGGGTATTCCTGTAGTCTCTCAGCACTTGACATAGTGCTTGTCCAATTGATATTTGTGTCAATTTTGCTCGCTGGATGGCTTTCTTTATAGTTCCAATAAATCGTTCTGCCATTCCATTGGCTTGTGGCCACAGGGGTGTTATCTTCCGATGTTTGATTCCCAAGTATTCCATAAATCGACGGAATTCTTCCCCAGAAAATGGAGGACCATTGTCCGTTTTTAATGTTTGTGGGGAACCCCAGGCAGCAAATATGTCATCTAACGCCGGTAATGTGGCACTTGCTGATGTCGACGATATTTCTCTCACAATTGGAAATCTTGAAAACTCATCAATGACCACTAACAGGTATTTTCCAGTCTCTAGTGGTCCATAAAAGTCTGCTGCCAGCTCAGTCCATACTGCCGGTGGCAGTTCTGACATTTGCAGCGGTGCTGGCTTGGAAGGTGGTCCTGTTACTTGACAGACGTGACAGTGTGCTACTTCTTCTTCCACCATGTTGTCCAGTCCTGGGAACCACACTTTTTCTCTCAACATCTTCTTTGTCACTACAATGCCTCGATGTGATTCGTGGGCTAGTTCAATTGTTCTTTTTCTTAGTCGGTATGGTATCACAATTCTTGACCCTCTCATTAGAATTCCGTTCTCAGTTTCAGATAGTTCTTCACTTATCTTTTTGAAAGCTAGCAGTTCTTCTTTGATGACCCCTTCTCCTGCGGGGCTGTTATTGTTAATGTGTCTCCATCTCTGTTGCCGCACTACATTTCCGATTGCCTGCATTGTCGGGTCTCTTTTTGTTTCTCGCTCTAGTTCTGCAATTGTTATTGACGCCGGAGTGTTCTGTTTTAAAATGAAATTTAGATATTCTTCTGCCATGGTGGTGCCATTTTCTCGATGGGAAAGTGGGTGTCGTGACATGTAGTCAGCGGGGTTGTGGTCCTTTCCGGGCTTGTGGACAACCTTGAAGTTGTAGTCCATCAGTCTGATCCCCCATCGTTCAATTCTTGGTGGTATTTTGGCGTTCGGGTTTCCATAGATGGTAACTAGTGCTTGGTGGTCCGTTACGATCGTGAATGGCTTCACATATATGAACATGTGATAGTGCTCACGTGCCCATACTACCGCCAGACTCTCCTTCTCTGGTTGAGAGTATGCTCTTTCAACATCCGACAGGCTCTTGCTTCCATATGCGACGATCCGTTATGGCGAGTCCTTTCCATGTTCATGCTGTGCCAGTATTGCACCAAGACCTACCGGGCTGGCGTCCACAGTCAATTCAGTGCATAAGTTCGGGTCAAAATATGCCAGGCGATCTACAGCCGTTACTGATGCCCTTATTTCTTCAAATGCCTTACTGCATTCTGTGGTCCATTCAAATGTTTGGCCCTGCTTCGTGAGTTCTCGCAGTGGGGTGCTCACTGTTGCGAAGTCTTTGATGTATCGCGCAAAATAGCTGGCAAGGCCGAGGAATGAGCATACTTCAGCTACATCTTTTGGTTCTTTTGCCTTCTCTATGGTGTCTACTTTACTGCGATCTGGTCTCATTCCTTTCTTCGAGAATATGTGTCCGAAGAATACCAGTTCTTCTCTTCCCAATTCACATTTCTTTTCATTTACTGTTAGGCCCACTTCTTCGAGCTGCGAGCATACTTTCCTCAATGCTTTGTCATGTTCTTCATCTGATTTGCCAAATACCAGGATATTGTCACTATAGTTCAGGCTGTTTTTGATTGGTCTAATGATTTGTCTGATCGTTTCCTGGAAGATTTCAGCTGCTGACCATAGTCCAAATCTTAATCGCTTGTAGCGAAACAGACCTAGGTGTGTTGAAAAGGTTGTTATGTATCTGGACTGTTGGTCCAGCTCCAGTTGGTGATACCCTGTGCATAGGTCCAGTTTGGAAAATCTTCTCATTCCCGTCAGGCAGCTAATCATGTCATCTAGATGTGGCCCCGGATGTCGTTCTCGTTCAATCGCTGTGTTGGGGATTCTCATGTCCATGCATATTCAAATTTGTGCAGTGTCCTTTTTTGTTACAGCAACTATTGGGGACACCCATGGCGTCGGCCCTTCAGCTGGTTCGATGATGTCTTGTTCTAAGAGTGCTTTTATTTCCTCTTCCACCTGCGGTTGCAGATGGATCGGTACCCTTCGGTGATGCTGGGCGACAGGTCTGACTGATTCGTTGATATGCAGTGTGATCTGTTGTCCTTTCAGCTTTCCCAGTCCTTTCGTTAGCTTCGGGTACTCTTGTAAGATGTTCTTTTTATCCGATATGTGATATGTCATCTGCAACAGGCCCATGACTTTCGCTGTGACATTGCTTAGTAAGCACGGTGCGGGAATGTCTCCTCGTAACACATGAATTTCTTCAGTGACGGTCTTACCTTTGTGCGTCATAGTGTCCGTGAACTTTCCCATGTTTGTTACTGGATTTTGGGCACCCCAGGTAAATACTCGTAAACTTGATGGTTGCAGGTGTGGTTTTCTCTTCATTTTATCGTATTCAGTGGCACACATAATGTTGCACGTGGCCCCACTGTCTAGCACAAATTCTGTTTGGCGTGGCCCCACGTCTATGGTCACCCAGTCTGTCTTCTTTATTGACTGCTTGTCCACTAGTCTGATGTGTTCTTCCTCCTGCCCTTCATCTGTGGACATGAGGTATAGGCGTTCCATTTTCTCTGTTGTTTCTTCTTCTTCATTTCCTGACTCCATCGACGAGCTCCTGGTGGTCGCTTCCATGTGTTGCATATGTCTGTTTGTTGTTGTTCTCGGTCTCCCTGGCCTTCCCCTTTCATTCTTGAATTGCATTCCTTGACACATGGTGGCGAAATGGTTGCTTCTGTTGCACTTTCGGCATATTTGACCGAATGCTGGTCATGCTCCTCGATGTGGAAACTCTAACCCGCATCTATAGCACTGTGATCCTTGTTTTCTTGTCGCCTGTTCCTTCGACCCTTTCTTCCAATTTCCATTTCGACTCGTGTCTGTCATTCTGTGTACTTGCTCCTCCCTTCGGTCCATCTGTCTTGCATGCGCCATCGCCCTAGCTTCCGCTCTCGCTAGGTCTAGAATTCTTTCTAGAGTGGTTGGCTCCTTTAATATTCTCGTGCGAAAATCTGTGTCGCGACAGCCTTCTATCAGTCTTAGGCGGATGGCCTGCTCATTGTCGTATTTTTCGAACTCGCAATGGGCTACTAATTTCCTTAGCCTGGTTGCAAAATCATCCATTGATTCCTCTGGCTGTTGAAAAGCTATGTTGAAGCTATATCTTTCAAAGTCGATGTTTCTTTGAGGATCGAATTTATTTGTTAGACATTTTATTACCCCCTTTGTATGTGCTTGTCTCGCTCTTTGGGAGTGTTATCAGAAGGTCATCCACTTCATCCCCCACCAGATTCAGGAATAGTCCTAGTTTCTTTTCTTCTACTACATCTGTTGCTTCCATGTATCGCTCAAATTTCACAATCCACTTCTCCCATCTTATTCCCACTTGTGGCTCTGATACACTGAATGGCATTGGTCTGCGACACTGCACGCTTTGCTTTGTTACAGGCATCTTTGCTTCCCTTTATTTTGTTGCCTTTGTATTCCTGTTATCTCTGATGTTTTTGTAACGTTCTTGTTATTTTCTCCTTTTGTATTTCACTTTGTTATCTATTAGTTATTGTTGTGGGGATCTTTCTGTGTCCCTTTCCTTTTTCTCTTCTCTATATCTCTTTGTTTCTTTCTTTAATTCGTCTTTGCCTGCCCCTAAGATGGCTGCCCTTTGTTTTCCACTGTTTTTGTCCTTTTTGGCACAATCAAAATGGCTGCCCTTGTTCACGCGAGATTTCGCGATCGAAAACTTGTGTTTCCTGTCTTTAAGATGGCCGCTGCGTTGTTTCTGTGCTCCTATTGGCTTTCCTCGCCTGTTTCTAAAATGGCCGCCGATGTTTGCACTTCTCGCGAGACTTTGCGCTTCAATTTCTGAGCGCGGGGACCTCGCGCTTCTGTTTTCAGGCACTAGCGCTGTTAGCCGACTGCTGCTTACCGCGCATGGATGTGTTCCATTGGACGCTATCGGGGTGGGCTCCCGTGTAGCTCCTTGCGTCTTCCCTTGCCGCTCAGGCAGTTTTTCTGTAAACACACGGCGGAAATTTCACGCGTGTCATTTCATCACCCTTCGTCGCCAGATGTCGTGTTGTTGGGGCTGCGGGGAGCACAGGAAACACAAGACGCCAGGTGAGGGTGATACCTTTCTTTATTATCTATGTTGGGAGCGTGTCGCAGCACGTCTGTCCTCGTTCCTGTCCTCTGTCCTCTGTCCACTTCCTGTCCCTACAGGACGTGGTGTCCAGGGACCTGGTCACTGCCCTGTGACCCGCATGGTCCTAGTGCCCTACATCAGTCGTCACTCTGCAGTCACGGTTGCTACATTTCCAGGCGTGCAATCACTCAAAAAAGGGGTGGTGCATGATATGCACTGTACATTTTGTGAACACCCACAAGTTATTAAACTTTGTGTTGCACTTGTTCTGAATAGCTTAATGTAGCCAATTACATGGGTCCTTGGCGCTCTTAGGGCTCTCCTAAAATTAGTGTAATGTCCTTGCTACAGCTACTTCCATCAAAACTGCGCTCGTGCACATTTCGAAAGTGGGATTGAGTGCATCAATCTATCTGAAATTCAGATGACCCTTTTTAGGCACAGAAGCCCTTTCTGGAAGTACTGCATTTACTAGGGAGAAAAAGAATGAAAGGAAAAACCGACACATTTTCCATTTCCTAACTCTGCTGGGATATAATATACTCAATGTATTAAATCGACATTTGTATAATTACAGGAAAAAGGAAACGCACTTTCTGTGGGAATACAAAAAATATGTCCCTGGATGTTTAGCCAATGTGCAAGTTATACACGCATAAATTAAGTGTTAATGAAAACGTGTGTGAATTATCAACGCTCCTAACTTGCAGGACCAACCTTTTTACTACATAATTTATGACTTTCTACCAGTACCTTGAAGATATGGACCTCAAAGATTGTAATGTATACTTTCTTCTGAAATGGGACACAAAGGAGGTGTATCATGGCTTTCACTGGCCCCATGTCGAAATGGGGATGTTATGTTGTTTCAGCCAATGACCACATGCATGCTTCGGCCTTCATCAGGAAATGCTTATGTATTTATTTAGGAGTTTTGTAAAGTGCTGGAACATGTAGTCTTGCAGCCACTAGAAAGCACTGACAGGTAGAGAAGTTCAACCCTGATTTGGTGTTACTCTAATGCTGCCCTAATGAACCACAAGTCCCAGTGTGCTTTGCGTTCCTGGGTGAAGGGGCAGGACTGCCCCCATGGCAAAGGGCCAAAGTATGACCAGAAAAGCGACCACAAAGAGATAATTCAGCTCAAACTGTGCCAAGGTCGCACAAATTCACTCGATGAATATTTCTTTAAAACTACAGAATAACATAGCACCACACTGTTTGGGAAACAGCAGCTAACATTTGCTCACAGGTACAAAAGGTGTTAATAACCACTTGAAAAGAACAAAAGCCAGAACAGCAGAACGCCGAGTAGGTTTCAAAACGCTGCGGTTGGTTTCAGGCGAGCTGCTGAAATATATAAAAGTATTTCGGTAATGTAAGCTCAGCATAGCCTCGACCTGTGATGGAAATGTGCGTGTGTCAGGGAACACAACACAACGTTACCCTCATATGTGCGAAGAGTGCGACAAACTCGACAGTTAAAGTGCAGGAAACAAATTCACTCTCCGGGGCAGAAATGATTTGCTGAGAAACATATAATTCTTTGTCTGACAAAGAATGATTGACTTCTGTTGAAGAAAATGTTTCCGACGCTTTTTTTTAATACCAATTAAGGGGTAATTCAGGCACAGGCATCCTGCAAAAATGGTTACAGGCGGCATTCGCAGACATTTTTTGTACTACACCCGATTGGAAGTCGAGCGGAAATTGTGCTCAGATGCATCTGACACTCACTAATACCACAAGCCTTGCATTCCGGGGCCCGGGTGATGCATGGGGTGCGCTATCCCTGTTTGCGCCATAGCACTCCCCTGAAAGGTGGGCCGGAAGGGTGGTGGCTGGTTTTGGACCGGTGGGGGCTGGTTTTGCAGCAGAAGTGCCATATCAGCCCCTGTAACAAAAGCAGCTGCAGTGTTTCCAACCAGCAAGCCCCACCCTGCCCCCTTCCTTGCCAGGGCTGGTTTGCGTTTTCAGTCCAGCCCTGGGCGCAGACCATGTAATGTAATGATGTCTTGTAAAGCGCCTGAATCACCCCACATGGGGTATCTCCGCGCTGTAGACCGCTGGGGAACCCGTCCTGGCTTTCCCTGTGAGATGGACCCTACTGGGTATCTCCAAGGTGAAACCAGGCATCCCGGCGTATGTGGAGGGCCGTTGTGGAGATGAGGCAAACTAATGCCCAGAGTTGCCGAGTGTGATCCCTGGTTAGAGTAGGCATCGAGGCGAGAATTATCGAGTCCGCTGACCCTGGTCCACGACCCTGCCGCGTCGGGAATTAAACCCTGGTCCCGGGCTGTCCTCTGCTCTCGGGTCTGCCGCCTCTAACCAGTGAGCCACACCACTCCACTAGGTAGTGGAATCCTTTTACGATTAATGCGCTGCCCCCAGGGCAACCGCAAACTGATGCCATCCTCCAGGTCAGCATATTCAGGGAAATAACTAGCGGCTGTTTCCAAACCACTCTGTGTTTCGCCTGTACTTCAAAGAGGGCACAGTCACCCCCCTGCAGGTTGGTGCAGTGAGCGGGTGCAATGAGTGACTGCACCCGCCTGCAAGGGTCGTCGGAGAGGTCTGTGGGACCCCCGTTCCCTCCTTTGGAGGGCTGCCCTCAGGGGGCGCACTAACAGTGTGCCACCCTTTTGGGCACACGGCCAGTGCTCCTCCAAAGGACATATATGCCTCCGCCCGTGACCGCAATACGTGCAAAGGCAAAGTGATTTTCTCATTTGCATGGGTCAGGCCCCCCATACAAATGAAGGAACGCCCTCTCAGGGTGGTGATGGTGCCACATGTGTGCTATCACTAACAGTATTACAGAAGGGATCGCACAAGGGTCTGCATCCCCGGGGGCACAAAAGCAGGCGCACATGCCACATGTGCCCCTAGTAGCTCTAAATATCACCAAAAGTCGGATTACAAGTTTACCATAAACTCCAGGTGGAAATCCAAGGACTGTAATTAATGTTCTGAAAGGTATTTCCCCATGGATTTACAGCAATCAAGTGAAAAAGTTCCCAGAATGAGGAATAACCAAACAAATCAGGAATTCATTGATGATAAACAGGTGCGTGGGACTTTTGCTCTCATGTTTAAGACCTAATGCGGTAGATGTGAGTGGGGGACACAGCAGGTTGCTATGAGGTGGGAAGTAACTTGGGGGGCAGGGCAGGTCGTGGGACTGCTGGCGGGAGCATTGCACTCTTTGCCCATGATTTTGCTGGAGATCAGTGGGGGTGGTTGTGCCACAAACCTTTGGAGATGCCCAGTTGACCTGGTGGTAAAACCATGCCCAGTGTTGCCACAGCTGGGTTCTGCAACAGTCATGTTACCATCGAGAGAGGGACAGACAGACTATTAACTCCATTGGTCTAATGTGGGATTGGCTGGCTGCATTAAAGGATTCTGTTGGTTAAGACCTAGTGTTCTGCTGGGCCAGTCAACCACTTCACTACAGGTGCTCCAACCCTCCCTATTAGTATCTCTAAAGGTCAAAATGTCCTTCTAAAGCTATGTTGTGCAGGACATCTACAGCTATGCAGGTCTTCCCACCCAATCAGCATAAAGTCAAACACTGGTTCCTTAGGGACCCCTTTACACAGCTCATGTTTTTGTGCAATGCAACTGCTTTTAACTCTTAATATTCCAAAAAGACAGCTCAGATCAGCATCTATGAGGAAGGTTATCATTCCCAGGTTTCGAACGGTTAAATAGGGTGGTCGCGCTCTTAGTGGCAGCTGCCAAATTATGGAACATGCGGCTTATCCGTATTGCGAGTCTGAATTCCTATGGAGTGTTCATAAGCAGCTAAAAACCTGGCTCGTCTCTCAACCGTAATTGATGGTCTGCTTGACTCTATGAGATCACAATAGCCTTCAACTTTTTTATTTTATATGCAAATGTTAACTATACATAATACTAGATGTTACTTCTGCCAGCACATGGCTTTTTCTCGCATCCTAGTTAAGGTTGGATATCATCGGTCTGTAGTTACTGTATGATCAAATAAAATGCATCACTGAGAGTTAATAATTGTATATCATTTTGTTAGCAAATAGCTCAATTTCTATGGAGCAAAGCAAGGGAGACATTGGACATCGCTGCGGGATGACCGCAGCAGCTAAACTCATCTCAGGTAACAAACAGTTCATCAGAGTTCTTCCCACCAGATCACAGTCTTGGAGAAATAAAAGCTACTATCATGCAAACTGTGAGCCACCGCAAAAACCTCCAACAATCACAGTTCAAGTCTTAATGCGTATTGGTACCCGAATATTGATCTACTAAGACAATTTTCATTGGCTTTATTTTCTATGGTACTTAGAGTATTACTAAGATTATTATTTCCATTAAGCACACCTTCCTGCTACTTTTCTAGGTCTTGCTTAACTGCCCAGGCGTCGTAGTACCTCGTGTTACTAATTCTTTAGTATATATATATATATAGAGAGAGAGAGAGAAAGAGAGAGAGAGAGAGAGAGGGCTATGACTCCACCCTCAGGAGTATTTCTTTCTTACCTCCTGCTATTGGCTGTTTGATCTATTATACACACAACTTTGGAGTTCTTGCATTGGTAGGCATAAAGGACTACTTTACATCTCAAAAGAACACTGTAATATCGCAAACTAAATTCTTTCTCATATACGTATTGTACACAGTAAGCAATGGTTTTGTGTTTTGTTTTTTCACTGCAGCAGGCTTTCTTAACGTCTAACGAGGACTTCTAAGAAAGTCATGCCTGCTTGAATGCACACACACACACATGCCCCACACCCACATAATGGTGCACAATCCAGCTACCTAAGAGAAAACAAACATTGGCATAACCAATATGTTTGGCATTTATTTGGCAGCAGATGGTTTAACAGACATGCACAAATGCAGTTTGCATGTATTACCACACTGAAAACGTAACTATTCCCATTGCCAGTACTTGTTTAGTGTATGGTAGACCACAAACATAGCTCCAAACAATGAGTCTGATTACAAAAAACACTTTTAACAGTAATACCTAAAACATGAGATGTTGTTCAAAGAAATGAGTTTGCTATGTCTAGTAAGATATGATTAATACTGTCAGTATGAGACAGCAAATCGTGCAGTTGTTTTTTGCATAAATGACACATATTTGAGACTGAGCAAGAGGAGAAAATAGGGTTGCTGAGAGTCACAGTGTTTTTTGCTGTTTTTTGCTGTTTTGGTTGTTATAATTAGCACCCATGTTTACGGATTATACTCCCAGAGCTTGGACTGTAAATCACATTTTTATACAAAATGTCTGATAATGATCATTCTACAAAACACATAATTTGAACCCCCTTACTTCACTTCATATCTTGGGACTGAGCTGGCATATCATTCCAGTGCTCACACTAAGTATAGAGTAGCACACGCGAGATAGTTGTAAACCACACTTCTTTTGTTGCACTCTGCTCCTCATTTCTACCCTAGAGCAGTGGTTCCCAAACTTTTAACTCCTGAGGACCCCCATTGACTCACCACTGGAAGCCGGGGACTCCCAGCAATTTGTATGATTTAATTTTCAAACATTAACAGAGTAATTTGAAAAAAATAAACACACATGCACACAAAACAAATACTCGATTTACTAAGGATTTTAGTATTTTATATTGAAAGAGTATGCAAAAAACAGAACATTTTAATGGGAAGGATGGTTCTGCTCCTCCGCGATTACATTTTAAATGGTTAGTTTTATTTTGCAGTACAAGGCTCCTGCTCCTGCCAGGGCCAGAGTGGAAACCCAAAGCACCTCTGGCAAATATTTTCAGATCATTCCCCATACAGTGCACACAAAGTGCAGTGAGTGAACCTTACCACTACAAAGGGGCTTCAGGAGGCCCCCCCCACCCCCCAAGAAAAGTTAGGATACTATGGTGCATTCTGCAACACATTTATCATTATATATTGAATTGAATTAGCTTTTCAAGAATAGTAAATGATGATCTTACTATGCACCAGGATACAACAATCTTTGTTGGGGTTCAATGATTTCATTATTATTACCCTTTAACAGTGCCTCTCATTTCTCCATAGCACACCTGTCACATGTATTTCATTTGTTTTATAGCATCTCTCATACCATTGTAAGATGTCTGAGCACTTTACATCACACACATTTTGAGACAATGAATCATACTTGTAAATCAGCGTAGAGAAAATGTTACATAAGGTAAAGGGGACTACAAGGTGTAGGATTCAATTGTCTTTCATACTGGTAGGCATTTTTAAAGAGTGCTTGGTCTGGAAAAGCACATACTCAGGATCCAGAACATAACACAGTGGCTAGCATTGACTAACAATAAAAATGTATTTCCACCCAAATAAACTCCTTTAACAGCATCAGGATAATGAAAGACTGGGAAAAACATAACCAACTTGTACCATTCAGTGTGTAAGCAGCTCTTTGATGACCGTTTATAGGTCACTGTGCATAGATTGATTGTCTCTTATGAGCTGCAGAGTAACAAGAGAATCTCTGTGACAAAAGCAGCAACCCACTGACCTATGCACATAAAATACTGTTTTTTAAAATGCATGGTACACGTTCTTTGCAGCAGGCATATTAACCCTCTGTGCTACATTAGATAAGTCCAACCTGCCACTGGACAAAACTCTCATCTATCTCCAGCAGGTACATTAATCACTGGTGTTATCTTGACACTTTTATTGTTCCTCCAAAACTGCTAATTCTACAAGGAACTTTGCAGTGCTTTCAAAACCGCTGCCTGCGGACCCCCTGGCCATGTGTCATGGACCCCTGGGGGTCCGCGGACCACAGTTTGGGAAACACTGCCCTAGAGGGTTCCAACATAGATAAGTGCACCTTTAGAAACACTCCTGCTCCTTTACTCCGGGAAAGTTGTAGCCCACATTGGGTACCTTGCGGTCACAGTGTGTGCAGGGACCCAATGATGAATGAGGTCACCATTCATCATTGGGTGTGAGTGAGTGAGGGTTCTCGTCCAAACACCGGAAATGCCCCCACCTTTTGTTCCTATCCCTAGTTCTGCGTGTACCACTCTATACTTAGTGTGAGCATTATAATTCTTGGAAGCAGTATTGGACCCAGCGATCTATTAGTAACTTACACTTCCATCTGACCCCTTGTGTGAGACTCGTATCATACCAGTGACCATGCCACAATCTGACCAACATAAGCAGCATTTTGTGAGAATACAGCTAAAAGCAAAAAACAGAAACAAACGTTTAATTCAATCAATTCATTTATTGCCTTCTCCCCCATTTCCCAATTTTAATTTCAAAATGGCTCCCACCCTCACTGCGTTCGCCCTTTCTTACTTTACCCATGTCTCTCTCTCGCCGTACCGGTCAGTTCCTTTATTTTATTTCATTAATTTGTATTTTTCCTTTGCCCCCGCCCCTCCCCCCCCTCACCCCTCCTTATGCTCTTCAGCTTACCAAACTCGTTTCCAACCCTGGCCCCAACTCAGGATTACATTTAAACAAAGAGGCTTCAGCGAGTTTATTTTGAATATCATTATTTTCTAAATTGCCACGGTGAACTCATTTCCCAGTAGTTGTCTTGGATGGTATTGACTACTTTCAGCACAGACAGGGCTCTTGCAAATAAGCAATTATGCTAATGCTCTAAAAAAAGTTTAGATATTAGTGCAACTTCCATTTCTCCTCAAATGTCTGTTTAAAAACGCCAGCACGGTGTGGATGTAATGGGCCAGCAATGGCACGAATATGTTCCCTAGAGTAAGACACTTCCTGCCTACATTAGAAACATTCTGGGTCAGAGTAAGAGTCACAGCTGCCTGGTTAATAACCCCGATTTTTTAGATTTCTGAGTCCTTAGGTTTAACCAGTGCAAGACCTCAAGTGTTGTATGCTTTGCATAAAATGGCTGTGCCTACACATCTGGAGTGAAGCCATCCTGCTGTACGGCTGACCAGGCCTGAAACAGGACACACACTAGGCTTCCAGTGAAAGGTGTGCCTTAGAGCCCAATGTAGCGGGCTCTTCCAGCCATTAAATGCCCGCTCCAACGTTAAAGGCCTGAGCTGAAGGCGTGGGCCTTTAACAAGGGAGCGGACCCTTAATGGCTGGTAGAGCCCGCCAGGAGGGCTATAAAGGCTATTAGAACATTGCGCCTCTAGAGGGCAGAATGTTTCAATTTGTAAAACAATGGCCCGGAGGGGGCTGAAATATGCTCGAACTCTGTAAGGACTTTGTTTACAGCAAGAGCTGTGAACAAATATTGGAATGTTTGAGCTCTGGGCTTCTACCGGCCATTAGAAGCCCGGAGAACTCAGTTGTCTTCAATGGAGCGCTCAAAATTCCAATGTTCTATTGATAATTAGCAGATTGCAAGGTTAGAGTACTACTGAAGTGGACCTTCCCTGGGAAGATATGCCAGGTTATGGTGGGACTGTAAAACTGAATTCATTATGCACACAGACATGAAATATGTTTGTCACTGCCCTTTAAGTTAAACTCCATTTCTGTCAAAATGTAGCTGATGATATTAAGAGCACGACTCACCCAAGTGATTTACTTATTATCAGGGCCACTGGAATTATGTGATTCTGTGGGTGCTGCTTTTTTTGCATGGTTGTGGATTTTCCGCATTTGCCACATAATCCATTATCTGCTGCATAATCTGCAGAATACATTTTTTTATTTAAAAGTTTTCTAGCTCTAAAGTATCAAACATTCCTAAAAATGTGGTGACATGGTGCGTGCAGTGAAAGGTCCTTCGCAAAGGTTAACTGGTCACCTTTCAGGTCCTTATTTCTATATTTTGCTGTTTAAATTGGGATATATGACGGTACCACGTGTACTTTTACAACGCGTACCGTTACCACGCTACTTTTACCATGCAAGTCGTTACAACGACTTGCATGGAGGGGCGCTGGATAGTAAATTATTTAATTTACTATTCAAACTCCAGTCCCCGTGGACTCTAGGGAAAGGAGTTGGACAGTAAATTAAAGTATTTACTATCCTGGAGCGCCCCCCAGCGCATTTCGTTGTAACGACCTGCATGGTAAAAGTAGCGTGCTAACGGTACCGCGTTGTAAAAAATGCGTGGTAACCGTTGCATACCTTTAAATTGGTACTAATGAGGTGAAATCTTTGCTCAGACAGTATTAGCATCTGAATAAATTCCAAAATAATGAAGTAATAATATGAAAATATGTGCTGCTTTCTGGGCATAATTTGCCTTTTCTTGCCACATATCTTGGTGCACCTCGGCCATATAATTCCAGTGGCCCTGCTTATTAGTCAGGGGTCTAACCTCCTCTGAGGATGAAAACCCTGAGGACAGAGTAGTACCAAAAGTTGGAGGTGGGACCTTAGGTCTCCGGAAGGTGCACAAGGTCCCATCCCATTAAATCAGGCACAGGGGATGGAGATCTATATGCACTACAGGAGAGCCCTGCTCAAACTGAGTGTGAGAGGAGTAGGTCAAGGCGAAGGAGTTAAGAAGTGTAAGACAAATTGATGTGGCAAAGGAAAAACAAAAGATCAACGTTTATAGACTAGCAGTGCTTAGATTGTAAACCAACACAGGAAGAAATGTGAGTAAAGAAATTGATTTGAAGTATGTTTTCCTTGGTGCATTTAGGTAGACCAGTGCAGGCTTGTCAAGCGTATGATGAGTGCTGTTTCTGTACTGTGGTTGGGCCTTTTTTATGAACCATCACTGATGCTATGTGTCACGTAAGCCGCACTGTCCACATCACAAAGTATTAGCAGTAGCCATAGCAGTAACAAGTAGGCTTCTTACCAGATAGGTCTCCAGCTGCTTTAGTAGGCCCTATTCATGTATAAATATATTAATATGCTATACGTATGTATAGATGGAGAGAGAGAGGGTGGTTTGGCCTCCTGGCGGAAGGCGCTGAGACAATGGCAGACCAGGAAGCACATAGCAATATGTTTTGTGCAGAAAATGTTTCAGAGTCAAGTGTCACAGAAATTAAGCACATGGTATTATAAATCTCAGTTTGTAAATAAATAATGTGCTTATAAGGTGTTCTATCAAAAGTGGCTCACTGTGATCAGTTGTCACATACAAATGCTTCCCCATATTCAGAGGGACCATCTTGCCCTTTTTATCTCCATTTGTTCTGATGATGATCCTTTATAGCAACACAGGGCGAAACAACATTAACACAGCTGGATAAATGAAAATATTTAATTCATCTGTAATAATATGTGTTGCAATTGATTAATTCTACACCATCGTATTGAGTCTGACTGGTCCATCACAACATTTTTCTACACCTTCCTAAGGAAGTAAAGGTGGATAACGGGGAAGTAGTTGGTGCAGTTAAGAGGGCCCAGGCTCATTTCAGGGGGTTTGACTAGTTTGCAGGAAGGATGGTATGTACCTGGTAGGAGGTAGGGTTATTGATCTCTTGGTAAGGTGATAAATGTTCACAGGACATGAGTTTGAAAATGAGGACAAGAGTATGTCAATGCCTTAAAAATTAAGGCAATCGGCGGGAGGAGTGCTAAGAGAGGACAGAGGATATAATCTGATGGAGATATGTAGGTGTAGAGGTTGGTGGGTTCGTAGTACTGAAGAGCCTATGTTGCAGAAGACATCAGTTTTGTTAATGTGGAGACTGTTGATGTAGGCGGATATTTCAATGAAATAGGAGATGGAGGTGTGTAGGAGCAGATTTTTACAGTGCATGACTGCTCTGAAGAGTACTCTACTTGGTAATATGCATTACATATTTTCTAATGCATTATTCATTATACTGGGCTGAGAATTCAAAAAAGTGGTTTACTGGTGGGATAATTCAATAGAGTTACCTATAAAGTCAAATGACAAACTACAAAATACAAGGCTGAAAATGTCAGGTGACATCACAGACAAGTAAAGGCTCAGTAGCTAAGTCCCACAGTCCAGGTACTGGAGACTTCACAAATCTACCACAGGAGTCGAAACGTGTTGACGTCTCTCGGATGAGCAATGTATACTAAAATACTGTGGGAATCAAAACAATAACCGAAACAAAGAGATAAAAATGAACTGCTATAAAAGCCTTGTCTGGGCTGCATTAGGTGTCTTTGACAGCTTTAAAAGAATGCCCTCAAACAATCGCAATAACTTGCTACCTCATCAGATGCTAGTCAAATTCTGTTGGTGGTAATATCAAGGATACATGTGCTTTTTTTATTGGTACTTTACATTTTTACTCATACAATCATGAATGGAGTGGCCATTCAGTAATAATTAAATTTTTTAACTCAAAGAAAACCATATTTTCTCTAAAATCTGTTGTTTCAAATGTTATTTGCATAACGCTCTAAAATAAATGATGTAATATTCATTTACACATTTAAGGCTGAGCACTGTGTATCTGATAAGTAAACGTTGAATTGTTCCACAAATATCCACTGGTAGGGGATTTCTTTAATTTCTCACTTTAAGGAGAAGCACATCCCTTCATATGAGCCCAAACCATTTCTATACAATCATTGTTCAGGTCTAGCAGGTCCTCTAGATCGATAGAAGCCGTCTGGTGAACGTTCTCAAGATTCCTAGTAATGAAAGAGGGATCATGGGGCTTGGATCTCTGCTTTGAGGTATGAAGTGCTCACAGATGTCAGTAAATGTGGCATGGCGAGAGAGTGAGATGAGCAAAGAAGCATTCAGATATCTGAGGGGAGTGGGACGGTGATGGTTCGAGTAAGTCTTTGTATTATGACAAAAGCCCTGCCTGATGTGTGGGTATGGTTGGTGGTTGGTTTAATAGCTATTTGGGATGATTTCTGTGGGATCAGTGGGGGGCCATCTTGGGCCGGCCAAACAGTCATGCACACTTTGCATGTTCTCCACTGGCTGTATTGTAAAGCCTGGGTGGAGAACATGCCCAGGCTCCCAGTCCCTGTCTGAGCGCCGAACCACGGCGCTCAGACCAATCACGACACTGCTCTCATGGTGACTGCGTTGTAATTTGCTTAGGGGAGTCTGGGTGCTTCCTGCTTCCGGTTCAGCCAGAAGGAAGAGGACGGAGGAGAGGTGGCGCCTGGCCGGCCGGAAAGCAAGTGATTTTTGGTTTCTTTAAACCCCGTCCCTCAGCCCCACTACTGCTGTCGGGGAGCAGCCGCCACTGCTTGAATCAGATTTAGAAGTTGATCCCTACCACAGGGTTGTTTTACTCCTCAGAACCACATCTGGGTCCCACTGTCAAGGAATTGGCACAGTGACAGTCTCTCTAGTTGTCCTCTTGATTACCTAAAAAAGGGAAACTCCTCTCATTAGCTATGGCGCCTCTGTTGTGCACAGTGATATATATACTTTAAATGTTCTGAGTACCTCTTTTAGAGGGTCCCAGGTAGGAGGTAAAAGCCACAAACAGCAAGAAAAATGCCTAATTGGCAATATTGGTAATTCCTGTTTGCTGTTGGTAGTTGATGTAGATTCGTACAGCAAGGCAATCAAAACCACTCTGAAAATGGGGTTAAGAAAGAGCCAAGCATAAGGTTGTCCAGAAGAGAACATGCCAGAGGAATGCTGCTGCAAACAAATGGACCTACAAATCATGGGGAAAAAGGGATCTGAGTTGGCGTAGACAACACATCTGGGCAATGAATGAGTTGTGACACTCACACCCTTCTCTAGCTCAAGTCTCCTTAACTCTGATCTAGGCAGGAAATGCTATCACAAGACAAGAAGACTTACACCACTTTGGATTGAGAACTTCAAGCAGTGAACGCTGGGTTGGTGACCATCGAAAATAAGCATAAACATAAAACTAGTCATATCTACTGTCCCAGGAGAATGGCCTTTAACTGAAATGGGAGGCAAAGGTAGAAGAACCCCTTGTTTTGACAAAGGTAGAAGAACCCCTTGTTTTGACATCTCTCATACCTTTGCAGTAAGATAATCGCCTCCTGCAAGTCGTGCTGTTTCCTCCTTGCATGATACAAGGCCAGGAAAACCTCTTGTCACTGGTGATTTATGTTATGAGATGACAACCAGGCCTCTTCACAGGAAAACATGAATAGTGAAAATGCTGCTAGGATGTTAACTTTGTCGTCGAAGTATTCTTTTGCATGTGTGGTTGGACCTGCCTGGTCAGTCAAACACCCATTCACACAGTGCTTCAAAACACTGGGAACTTCAACTTATATCTTACAGACTACAAAAGAAAACTAAGAGAAGGCTCTAAAAGCTTCTCTTACATTTGCCAGTCTCCATATTCTGTTGACCAGCAATGATTAATCCAACACTTGAACATCTCCTTACTACAGCTGTAGCTTCCTTAACACCCTTGGTTCCCAGGTGTATTGATTGCTACACCCCCTCTCCAGACATATAGCATATTTATTGCCTCCACCTGGAGTTTGGGCTGGCATGACTATCATGCAGAAAAAAGCTCCACCGGCCCCAAAGAGAAAAAGTATAAAACTCCTTTACTGGTGAAGTTACATGGTTGGTGAGGACTGCACCACCACTGGGAAAATATGAAGAGGATCCCTCTCAGGAGAACATCTGCCCCTCAGACTACCCAGAAGAGCTCTAGGGTCACACCACACACATCCAAGAATGAACATAAATATAGTACCCGTACCAGCTCCCAAACATACAGGGTGTACCCCTACCAGCTACCAAACATACAGGGTGTATAGCACAATATGTTACATCACTACCCTGAATTTTCCCAGAATTGTTACTCATGCCTTTCCTCCTAGGTTACCCCATCTACTTATAACTTCGGCTTCCATAATCTACAGTGCATTCATGAAAATTAAGTGCTTGTAGAGGGAAAGGAATGCACGGTGTGTGATTCTAATCTGGCATTGCATGTCCCAGACATGGTGATATGCCAGAACTTGGGGCAACCACATACCAAGATTATTGGTAGCAGCCCTTCCCATTCCCTTACTGATTCACAGAACTGGTAGCCATAAAGAGGTGAACATGCGTGCTTGCACACTTACTCTTCTGTTGAAGTCCTAGGTACCACATCACTGGTAGGCCTGCGCCACAACAGCCTAGCAGTGGATCAAGGGAAGAGGGTGTGGCGCTATGGCCAGATATGCCGACTCTGGATCTGGGGAACCAAGTTTGAATCCCGGCATTGGGTCAACATCCAATGGTTCTGAGAAAATAACATAATCTCTCCAAGCCTAAAAACCTAAAACCACAAATAAGACCTTGAGTAATTTAGCTGGCACTCATGTAAACGCACCAATTACCTTGGGCTGAGTTTTTGCGCTATATAAGACTGCACAAACCCCCCCCCCCAAAAAAAAAGCAGGGAAATGCCGATCACCAGCAGTATGCCAGACAGAGCTTCCTGACGGGAAAATCCAGAGGTTTGCAAAGCACCTGCCTCAAAAAAGGTTTAAAGGTTTCAGGTTTTTCACACTCAGATAAATCAGAACCAGACGAACTGTAAACATCCCTTTTAGCAACACATCATTTTGCAGTATTTTTGAGTCATCAGCACCACATCCATCTCCTGGCCTGTCATGTGTGGCATGGCCACACAAGAGGAGCAATAACGGGATGGCAACTGACCACATTTACCCTATAACAAAGCGCTTTACTCCTCTGGCCTAGACAAAACACAAGTCTGGCGATTCATTATTTAAGAAAGGACTGCAACAAAATATTTAGCAGTACTTTTCTAGAAAATGCAGCAGTGCCAAGGGCTGCGGGATCAGCCGGGATAGGTTGCATTACTCAATCACATCCCATGCCAGGATCTAGGCAAGTCACTTTACCATCTCACATGTGTGCTGTATAAATATTCATTGGTCTTGGGTTCTGTTGTAACTTAATGCATCCTTCCCAGCGTTCAATGTCCCTGCAGCTCAGCAGTGTGTGAGGACATGCAGAATGATGAGAGTGTTTGTGCTGGATTGAGAGTCAGTTAAATACATGGTCTGAGCAGCAAGGATGCCATCTACTTACCTACTTGTAATCAAGATCTAATAAACCTTCTTGTAATGTACACTACGGCTATGAACTTTGTTTACAACAGGTACCCTGCATGATTTGGTCACTGGCAGAGCCTGTCGATTCCCAGCCACTTAGTCCTGCCAAGTTACCACCATAGGCCACTGAATTAAGCATGGGCGAATTTTGCGAATCTCGCGTTCGCGAATTTTGCGGATTTGAGAACTCGCAATCCGCAAAATCCACGAATTCTCGCGAATTTGCGGATGGTTTTTTTTTTTTTTGTGTTTGCCACTCTCTGTCACCACTGCCACTCTCTGACTACTCATGCCACCCTCTGGCCCACCCATGCCACCCTCTGTTTCATCACAGCACCCTCTGGTTGTCCAGTCAGTGTACATTATTGTGGCAAAGCAAAGCACACCTTCCCTGCCTCAAGTGACCTGAATTAATTTGGGGCTGATTAATGTGTCACAGAATATTTTTTTAGCTGGCACCTGCTTCCTTAGTGCTTCCTGATTAGTGATCTTTTGCACTTGCTAAGTGCTTTCATTGTTGCAAAATTAGTTACAACACCTGCCCTGCCCCAACTGACAATAATGAATTAGGGGCTGATTAATGGATTTGAACTTCCAGCCTGGCTCCTGCTTGTCTCCCTTAGCTGTAATTCAGGACCCTTGTGGCATATGTGTAACTATTCTGAGGTTCAGAGCAGGGTCACATAATAGTTGCAACTGGCAACTGAACTCTGGAGGGGCCCCTCAGGAAGCACTACAGGAAATGGCTACTAATGATGAGCCTGAACTTTTGAACCTGGTAAGTAGTTTCAGTTTTGCTAAGATCATATTTCTGCAATTTAGCGCTTATTCGCGGGGCGCGAAGTTGTACTGGGAAGCCGCGAACTCACGCGAACAGTGCGAGCAAGCCATAAAATCCGCTGCTCGCGGATTTGCGGATTTTGCGGGAGATTCGCGAATCTCGCGGATTGCGAATTTACCGAAAATCCGCAAAATCCGCGAGCGAAGCGGATTTTCCGCCCATGCTTACACTGAATTGACAAGGACGTCTTTGTACTGTTTAACTTTATCAGACTTCTAAATTATAGATCTACATATGACTGCTATTTCATGAGTTGGAAGGGGCAGGCAGGCAAAAATTGGGAGATGGAAGGCAAAGGAATATGGACTGGAGCAACAAGTGGGCGAAGGAAGGAAGGGCGTGAAGAGAGTGACCAGGCATCAGGAGGATTATCACCATCAAAAAGAAGAGTTGTTGGGCAATTAAGAACGAGCAAGAGTTGTGGTTATGGACTGTGTTGTTGGTCCTTCATTTTGTGTTATCAAAAAATTCTACATATGCAGAGAATGTTGACAGCTTGTAATCAGGACAGATTCTGAAGAGTTTAGTTGCTGACCAGAGGCTGGTCTGAGATGTGCTGTCCGTGATTGTGAGCTAATCCAATAAATACTGCCATGTAGGCAGGCTGTTTCGTGTTTGATACTTTGCAACACTGGCGACGAGTTGTGCCTGATTGGGAACAGCCAAATTTCAACACAAATTCCCCTGAATCTGCATGAGTGTCAAAATTGTGCTGCGGTAATTAATCAGCAGTTTATGCCACAGTGTTTAATTAATCTTCAGAGTGACATCTTTACCTCCTGATGTCTACTAGATACGTGGATTTAAAAATTTTAAAATTTAAGTACACTATCACTAAAGTGTATTTGTACTTGTTTCTCTTCACAATATAGGTGTTCCCTTACTCGACCACCTGCTCAAGTAACTTGGACCATGAGTGCCTTAGAACGGGGCATTCTTGTCTCATGCGCAAGTTCTCTGGGGCGCAGCTACCTCCTGACGAGTACGCACAACATGCAATCCATGTGTGGGCGTTACGTGATTAGGTCTTACACGTGGTAGACATCTTAAACTCGGAAATTTGCTGTATGGATGATTTAGTGCGACTACCCGGCAACTTCAACATGAATTTCATGTGTTATAGATGTGGCGGCAATCCTACAGTAAGCGATCTGCAACACAGAGCCACAATTTACCGGATGTATGACGTTACAACGCATACTTTTACTCCGCATACCATTACAACGCGGTATTCACAACGCATACCACTACAACGCATAGCGCTTTGGGGTGCTGGATAGTGGTAAGTATAATTTACTATTCTAACTCCAGTCCCCGTGGAACCTAGGGAAGGTGTTGGATAGTAAATTAAACTTACCTCTTATCCTAGAGCGCCCCCCAGCGCCATGCGTTGTAATGGTATGCGTTGTAATGCCTGCGTTGTAATGGTAGTGCGTTGTAAAAAATGCGTTGTAACAGGTGAATACCCAATTTACCTTGTGTTGCAGATTTTTACTACATGAACGTATCACATTGAGGACATCACAAAACAAAGGTAAATTGTTGATTAAACGAAAATACTTTGCATTACTGTAACTGATTATACTACTGCTTCATTATACAAAATGTCTAGAAGCAACATGACTCAGCCTCCTTCCTTTTTATCGGGAAAAGCTGATCTCGTTCTTCTCAGGAAACATTGGATAACACTTTCTGATTCATACCTGGTGGCTATTGGAGCGGAAAACACTTTGGCTTGTAGACAACAAACCATATTGCCACACAATTTAGGAATAGAACGTTGCAATATATATGAGTATTACCGAAATACCAATTGGTAATGGTGATGGAGAACCTACGTATGTGAAATGTCTGTGAAAATGCTTGAACAATACTTTAGTCCGCCTATAAATGTTGTTCTGGAGAATCAAACATTTTTTACCAGAACCCAGGAAACCACACAGAAAGTTGAAAGTTCCTTCACTTAAAACTCTAGCACGCACGTGCACATTTGTTGAACTGACTCACTCACTAATTAGAGATCAGTTGGTGCGAGAGGTTATTGCCTAAAAATCCCTTCATTAAGGCCATTGTTACTGTAGAAGGAATGGAACACAGGTCCAGTTGGGTTAGGGAATTGAGAGAGTATCAAGCACATTCTGGAAGTACAACCAGAGCACAGAGCAGTGTATATGTAAAAGCTGAACCTGACCTACACTAAGAATGTGAATCAAATGTGCAAAGAGTCCAAAAGCAAGGTATCTAGGATAAGTGCTGTAGATGTGATATAGTCTTTGGAATCCTTCAATAAAAGTCAGCTTCATATACACCTCGAGGTAAGCTGATCAAATGAAGCGAGTGGTGAAACCATGTGCTCAGAGGGCGGTGGAGTTGAGGTTTTCTCTCAAAGATATCTCGAGTAGTGAAACCATGTGCTCAGAGGGCGGTGGAGTTGAGGTTTTCTCTCAAAGATATCTCGAGTGGTGAAACCATGTGTTCAGAGGGCGGTGGAGTTGAGGTTTCCTCTCAAAGATATCTCGAGTGGTGAAACCATGTGCTCCGAGGGCGGTGGAGTTGAGGTTTTCTCTCAAAGATATCTCGAGTGGTGAAACCATGTGTTCAGAGGGCGGTGGAGTTGAGGTTTTCTCTCAAAGATATCTCGAGTGGTGAAACCATGTGCTCCGAGGGCGGTGGAGTTGAGGTTTTCTCTCAAAGATATCTCGAGTGGTGAAACCATGTGTTCAGAGGGCGGTGGAGTTGAGGTTTTCTCTCAAAGATATCTCGAGTGGTGAAACCATGTGCTCCGAGGGCGGTGGAGTTGAGGTTTTCTCTCAAAGATATCTCGAGTGGTGAAACCATGTGTTCAGAGGGCGGTGGAGTTGAGGTTTTCTCTCAAAGATATCTCGAGTGGTGAAACCATGTGCTCCGAGGGCGGTGGAGTTGAGGTTTTCTCTCAAAGATATCTCGAGTGGTGAAACCATGTGCTCCGAGGGCGGTGGAGTTGAGGTTTTCTCTCAAAGATATCTCGAGTGGTGAAACCATGTGCTCCGAGGGCGGTGGAGTTGAGGTTTTCTCTCAAAGATATCTCGAGTGGTGAAGCCATGTGTTCAGAGGGCGCTGGAGTTGAGGTTTTACCTCAAAGATATCTTGAGTGATGAAACCATGTGTTCAGAGGGCGGTGGAGTTGATGTTTTCTCTCAAAGATATCTCGAGTGGTGAAACCATGTGTTCAGAGGGCGCTGGAGTTGAGGTTTCCTCTCAAAGATATCTCGAGTGGTGAAACCATGTGTTCAGAGGGCGCTGGAGTTGAGGTTTTCTCTCAAAGATATCCAGAGTGGTGAAACCATGTGTTCAGAGGGCGGTGGAGTTGAGGTTTCCTCTCAAAGATATCTCGAGTGGTGAAACCATGTGTTCAGAGGGCGCTGGAGTTGAGGTTTCCTCTCAAAGATATCTCGAGTGGTGAAACCATGTGTTCAGAGGGCGCTGGAGTTGAGGTTTTCTCTCAAAGATATCCTGAGTGGTGAAACCATGTGTTCAGAGGGCGCTGGAGTTGAGGTTTTCTCTCAAAGACATCTTGAGTGGTGAAGCCATGTGTTCAGAGGGCGCTGGAGTTGAGGTTTTACCTCAAAGATATCTTGAGTGATGAAACCATGTGTTCAGAGGGCGGTGGAGTTGATGTTTTCTCTCAAAGATATCTCGAGTGGTGAAACCATGTGTTCAGAGGGCGCTGGAGTTGAGGTTTCCTCTCAAAGATATCTCGAGTGGTGAAACCATGTGTTCAGAGGGCGCTGGAGTTGAGGTTTTCTCTCAAAGATATCCAGAGTGGTGAAACCATGTGTTCAGAGGGCGGTGGAGTTGAGGTTTCCTCTCAAAGATATCTTGAGTGGTGAAACCATGTGTTCAGAGGGCGCTGGAGTTGAGGTTTCCTCTCAAAGATATCTCGAGTGGTGAAACCATGTGTTCAGAGGGCGCTGGAGTTGAGGTTTCCTCTCAAAGATATCTCGAGTGGTGTAACCATGTGTTCAGAGGGCGCTGGAGTTGAGGTTTTCTCTCAAAGATATCCCGAGTAGTGAAACCATGTGTTCAGAGGGCGCTGGAGTTGAGGTTTTCTCTCAAAGACATCTCGAGTGGTGAAGCCATGTGTTCAGAGGGCGGTGGAGTTGAGGTTTTCCCTCAAAGATATCTTGAGTGATGAAACCATGTGTTCAGAGGACCCTGGAGTTGAGGTTTTCTCTCAAAGATATCCCGAGTGGTGAACCCATGTGTTCAGAGGGCGGTGGAGTTGAGGTTTCCTCTCAAAGATATCTCGAGTGGTGAAACCATGTGTTCAAAGGGCGGTGGAGTTGAGGTTTCCTCTCAAAGATATCTCGAGTGGTGAAACCATGTGTTCAGAGGGCGCTGGAGTTGAGGTTTCCTCTCAAAGATATCTCGAGTGGTGAAACCATGTGTTCAGAGGGCGCTGGAGTTGAGGTTTTCTCTCAAAGATATCCCGAGGGGTGAAACCATGTGTTTAGAGGGCGCTGGAGTTGAGGTTTTCTCTCAAAGACATCTCGAGTGGTGAAGCCATGTGTTCAGAGGGCGCTGGAGTTGAGGTTTTCTCTCAAAGATATCCCGAGTGGTGAAACCATGTGTTCAGAGGGCGGTGGAGTTGAGGTTTCCTCTCAAAGATATCTCGAGTGGTGAAACCATGTGTTCAGAGGGCGCTGGAGTTGAGGTTTCCTCTCAAAGATATCTCGAGTGGTGAAACCATGTGTTCAGAGGGCGCTGGAGTTGAGGTTTTCTCTCAAAGATATCCCGAGTGGTGAAACCATGTGTTCAGAGGGCGCTGGAGTTGAGGTTTTCTCTCAAAGACATCTCGAGTGGTGAAGCCATGTGTTCAGAGGGCGGTGGAGTTGAGGTTTTCCCTCAAAGATATCTTGAGTGATGAAACCATGTGTTCAGAGGACGCTGGAGTTGAGGTTTTCTCTCAAAGATATCCCGAGTGGTGAAACCATGTGTTCAGAGGGCGGTGGAGTTGAGGTTTCCTCTCAAAGATATCTCGAGTGGTGAAACCATGTGTTCAGAGGGCGGTGGAGTTCAGGTTTCCTCTCAAAGATATCTCGAGTGGTGAAACCATGTGTTCAGAGATCGGTGGAGTTGAGGTTTCCTCTCAAAGATATCTCGAGTGGTGAAACCATGTGTTCAGAGGGCGGTGGAGTTGAGGTTTCCTCTCAAAGATATGTCGAGTAGTGAAACCATGTGTTCAGAGGGCGGTGGAGGTGAGGTTTCCTCTCAAAGATATCTTGAGAGAAACATGGTGAGCTCAAAACACTTCACCTGATAGAGTGACTTTTAAATCATCGTTTGAGTTTCTGAAAGGGAAAGTTGCAACATCGAAATTGAATCCTGCTTGGTTGAACCCAACAATGTAGGGGGAGGTGAAGGTGAGCATGATGGGAAGAGCCGGTGTGAGAGGTATCAACAGAAAACAGGGAGAAGTATGATGCGAAGTGTGCCACTAAGTACAGGAAGTGGAATGTTGGTGACAGAGTGTTGGTGAAAAAAACATGATGGGAAAAGACGGGAGTAACTCAGTACCTGGGACATTTCAAGAATGTGGCCATAAATAAGAATGTTGTTACTGTTGATTCTGGCAGTACCTGGAATATATCAAAATTAGTAAAGTATACACTTAAGGTTGTAACGAGTATTTAGTGCCCGATGTCGCTGTCTGGAAAGGGATTTTGGATTTCAAGGTCGAGACAAAGACTGGCCCATTTTGAGGACTATGGCATGTATTAAAGTGGGTTAAGTCTACGTTATTGTGCAAGTACTCCCCCATCTCTCATGGACGTTGTTGAACGTCTCTTATTTTTATCACATTTGACTAACACGTTTGTTCCCTTTTTGTCATCGCCTTACTGTATTGCTGTATTTTATTTTGTATGCTTAAATTTCAGGGGCGGGGGGGGGAGATGTGTTATGGACTGCTTATTTGTTAGTCCTTCATTTGTGTTAGCATAGAATTCTACATATGCAGAGAATGGTAACAGCTTCTAGTCAGGACAGGATCTGAAAAGTCCAGTGCCGGCCAGATGGTGTACTGCTGGTAATGCTGAGCTAATCCTAATAAATCCTGCTGTGTAGGACAGCTGCTTCATGTGTCTGGTAATTAACAACACAAACCACATGGAATCTGGTTGATAGGTTGGAAGGGTGAAAACGGCATGGAATTGGGGAACAGGAAGGAGGATGGTGACTGGGTGTGAAGTGGGGAAATATACAGAAACAGGAAGGGCCCCGAATGAGGAAAAAAGTAGCAGTAGGGTAGACCCTAAGACAGGCATGGAGTTGGGTGAGAGAAGAGGCCGGCAAACTGAACAGGAAGACATACATGAAGTATATGAAGACACGGACAAGGAGAACACAAGGGTCTGATAGGAGGTGGGCGATGAATGTGACTGGACAGTCGAGCACTTGGGTGAAGAGAATTGTAAAAGATTGCTGTTGGTTAAAGGATTTTGGAAGGGCTTGAGTAAGGAAGGGCATGGTCAAAATTGGCTGCAAGTTTGGAATTTTGCAAAGATTAAGGATGGAGGGTGATCAGATAAGGAAGCAGACAGGCTCAGAAAGAGCAGAAAAGCCAGCTAAATGAGCTACTTTATGCACAGCAGTTTCCCTTAATGTATTATAACAGACTTTACCCTCATGACAACATCAACAGCGCCCAAGCCTACTATAGGTTATGCATTAGGAAGTTGGGCAAGTTGCTTCAAAATCTTTCAGTCTTACACTTAACCTCTGGTTTGGCACTTCCATTTGTGGTCTTGCCAGGGAGTGGATGGTGACACCAGATTCTTCCTGTGTCTTCTCATCTCCACTGTCTTCTACTACATCTCACTCACTATTTTAAACCTCATAATAGGCCAGAAAGTCTTAAAACTGTTTAACCGGGGCATGCTAAAACTATCTTCAAAGAAAAACTTGAATAGGCTTCTAGACTTCAAAGCTCCTGTTAAGGGCCTGATACTGGTCTATAGAGTTAGCATTGCTTTAGTCCTCTGCTAGTTTACAGATGAATTTTGCCTACCTAAACGTGTTAACACTAGGCTTGGGCAGTAAATTCCATTCCTCTTGCGGAATTTGGGTAATTTCGCGTTCCGCGGAGAACGCAGAATTGCCAAAAAATCCAGCGATCCATGGCTTCGCAGAACTTTTTTGCTTGTTCGCACTTTCAAAATGCGTGTTCGCGGGATATTTCCCCCCGAACACGCAAATAGTGTTTCTTGAACAGGAAAAAAGCATCACGAACGAGCGGAACAAGCAATTCTGTGTGTTCGTGGAACTCTGCATGCTCTCAGAGATTTTTTACCGTTTCGCTGAGCTTTGCGTAGCGCGACTACGCAAATTCCGCCTACCCCTAGTTATAACGCCAAATTTTAAGGAGGTACCAGCGGCTCGCATGCTCACCTCCCGCACTCAATATATTAACTGCAGGCCTTTACATTACATTCAAGTTCCTCAGTGTTCTTTCAAACCTTGATGTAAGCTGATAAACTGCAATACTAAATGTTGTTTAGATAGACTTTTATCACATTATTTCAATACGCTATTTATTGCAGAGTAATTGTCAAAACTCAGCTCAGTCCCAAATCTTGAAATACTGGTTCTGGTTCGATTAGGGGCTTCTCTTCTTCCAGAGAACAGTGCTGATAAAATGGGTAAATGGCTGGATGTAATCCTTACATATTCTTGAAAATGGAATACTACCCCTTACTTACTAAAGTTTTGTGTGTACATTTATGCAATGCAACGCGAAACACAGTGCCAATTTATGAATCATTTAAAGTGCTACAAGCGTTGTGCTAAATTAAATTGCATTGTATGAGCGACCTGCAGTCTTTGATGACCACTTTGTTTTACTTTGCCTCTTCTTTACGACCCTCATCAGAGTCTTTCTCAATGCCAAGTTTTGCTGAAGCCAGTCTGGGGTTGCTTTTGTTCCTGTTTGGATGAAAACTGATCTGACAGTTCGGTTTGAATACTTACTTGCTGCGGTGACATGACAGATTGACATATATAGGTCCTTGTCTGTACCAGCACATATGAGCTAAAAATGATGGAATGCAATGAGGCCAACAGTAACAATAGCTGATATTAATTCAAAAATGCTATCATTCACCTTCTGTGCTGTCTATTTCATAGTCCCCGCTACCATATCTATTGCCCCTGCACAATTAACTCATACTTCAGTACTAACAGAGATTAGCCACTTTTTATGCATGAACCTCGGTTTTTTATAAGCTTGAACTAGGAACTAGGTAAGACTACTTATAATGTACCAGCAGATAAAGCATGTTTAATGTAATAACTTAGTCTGGAAAGTCTGGATCACCAGTTCCCCTACTAGCTTAATAATGTAAGAGAACACCTCACAAAAGGATTAATTTCAATAACCTCACAGAGAAAAGTAGCTGTTTTGGGCTATGTCAAAGTTAGGAAAATCAATAACATATATTTCTTTTTAAATACACAGAGAAACTTAACCTCAAATATGTCTCTACAGAGTTTAGAAGGAGTCCTTAATAACTGTCTATGATTATAAACAGGCTATTAAGAACTCTCAAGACGAATTACGGCTAAAGAGAAGGCAAGCATGGAAGAGATGACACAGAGGACAGTGGAAATGACACTGTTTAACATTCAAAACTACATTTCCCAGAGTCAGACTTGCAACCCTAGCCACTAGAGGGCCAGAACACTCAGACACACTTTCAAGTCAACAGTGCCAGATAAAGTGTTTAGGCCTGACTTACACTGAGCTCCCTTGTCTGGCAACATTGGCTGTTGTGATTCCTCGCTATTCGCATCACTTTGCACCCAGCTTGACTAATTTTATATCTTTGGTTTTATTTCACTTGTTCGGTTCCGCACAGTCTTTTTGAACCCTCTTCTGCTGACATTTTATCTGTCTTGTTGCATCTCTTGTTCAGTCTTCCACCATTCCGGGGCTGCAGTGATCTTCATCTTTGGCTCTTGTGTTGGTTTTGTTGTACACCGGGGTCTAGTTACAGTGCGCCATCTGATGGTACCGGATAAGCCCAATTCAATGTATCTCTCTGTTTTACTTCCCGTCTGTGGTATGTACTCTTAGTAATGTGCATTCTCTCATCCACTGGAGAACGAAATCTAGAGAAGTTTGGACCCTAGTCACTATGCCTAAGGAATCCAGTCTAGATCTTTCAGCTACTAATCTGTGGGAGTCTCTCTCTCTGTTCTCTCACCATCCTTGACCTTGTTGAAGTGAGTGAGTCGACCCACAAGGGGAAAGGGAGAGATGGGCCTTGACCTCCTTACACTCGTGAGTTTGTGACATGCTTTTTTTTGTGTTGACATTTTTTATTGAATTTTATAAAGAGAATACATCCTAAGAATAACATCGATAAACAAGAAATTACAGGAATAAATAGTTTTTAGGGATCACTGATGCTTTTAAACACATGTTGAACAGTGGTCTCAAGGTATTATTTGCCCTTGGACAGCAGAGATATCTAAACGATCCTTTAAATCCAAACAACAAATGGTGTCATGGAAGTCAATTTCCAGCACATTGGCTCTACTGAATTCAGGAAACCATGGACTTTATCTAATATGAAATCAGCCTTTGGACATTAGAAAGTGTCTTTAAAAAACTGATTTATTTATCAATAGTATAAGAACAGCTTAGAAGATAATTACGTTCTTTTATTTGGGTGTATCTAATAGAATGTTAATCGTTGTGTGATACTTAAAATGAGCAATGAAACGTATTGATCAAGCGTTTGATTGTATATTGGTGTTTTTTAGTTGTTTATATATGGAATGTAATTTATGCTTGAATAATGTTTGGTGGGCTGTATAGGTTACATTTTCCATTTTCCATACATGCTACACTGATGCAGAAGGTTATGTTTATTTAATGGTTAAAATTTATGAAATACTGGAAACTAACTTTGTACTAGGTGATTCTGGTCGTGACTAATGATGTTTGTAGTTTGGACCCATGACCCATGAGTTATTTTGTGCTATTTGTATGAATGATACAATGATTGTTGATTAACTGGATTTGAGTTTTCATCCTTGTAAAACAATAATTTATTTTATGTAGACATACGTTGCCAGACATTGTCAAACAACTCCATTTTCCACTCCACTAATATTTTCATGAAATATTTAATATGCAATACCAATTACTGAAAAGCAGTACTCTTTTGTGGCCTACAATACTCTAGACTAATAAACAACTGTCACATTCTGACAGTAACATTTCAGACCATATCATAACGAGAGGGGTAGTGGCGTTGGCAAATGTATGTCTCAAGCAAAGGTGAAAACGTTGCAAAAAATGTTAAGTAAAGGAATAAAATCTAAAAATGTAAAAAAGTTGGTGCAGTTTTCCAAGTTAAAAAAAACTATCTCAAAGGTGATCGTGCACCCTTTAATATTTCACATGACACAGCTTCTTACTCCTCAAATGTTGAAGTTGGTGATTCTGATTGTTGCCATTTCTTTTTACCTGTTTTCTTCATTTGAATCCCAAACTAAAGCTAATAATTGTAATCTCTTCAAAAACATTTCAAAATGTCACTTTTGAAATTCTGACTGACAAGGTACTGCTATTCCTGCCATTCACCCCCTTTCTGGTGATGTTAATGACCTTTTCTACCAGGATTCAACTGCATTCATTGCTGTGGACCTTTCTGCTTTTTCTTCAAAATGGGTGTGAAAAAGCATAGCTCTTTAGTGTAGAGCTGCTCTTAGGGAAGAAAAAGCTGCCATTAAGAGACCTTGCAACCTTTCAGGATTACTGCTTCTCACCAGCATAACAAACACAATTTTGCTGCAGCCAAAGCTCTTCATTTCCACATCGGTTTGCTTCTGCTCAAGTACTTCTTTTTACAGTGTTAGTACTTGTCCTTGTATAGTATAAACCTAGTTAGAAAACATTAGAGAACTGTATTTAATAGAGTTACAAAACGACTGACGGTATTTGGGTAGTAAGGCTTTATCTGAAGGGAATTGAAGAAAAAAAAAGAAATCTACTTTCTGGTCATGACCCACAATTGACGCTAGAGGAACTGTGCTTTAAACTTCCAAGGCTCCTGCTGTATAAGCAGTGATTGTATTTCCTCTCTTCCATTCCACGAATGTTTGAGTTCTGTTAAAAAAAAATCTAGAAGTGCTTTTACCCAATCCAGGCCTTTAAAATAAACCACTAAATTTATGTAATGAATAGAATGCAATAGACTTTTTAATGATGAGTAACAAAAACACAAAATTTGAACCACATTTTGCTATGTTTAATGTGCTTACTGTATGATCTCTTGGCAATTACTAATGCATTATGCAGTTAAAAAATAATGTTCCGTGTGGTTTAAAAAGAAAATCTAAAATAAAGATGGTGCATTAGTGGGAGGGTGTTGAATCCACATCATGTTCATAATAGAACATAGATAGGGTCTTTGTTTCAGTTTGCTGCAGGTTGGAGATTCGGGGGTGTTATCAGTGTCTGATGAAGTGATCAATCAAGACATGCGATTCCAGTTTCTTCAACATAACTGAACATGGACCACTATTCTAATCATGTCTACCCGGTTATTGTTTTGGTGTTGGAGTTTTTCTATCTTTTCTCCTTGACAAACCTATGGCATTCAGACAAGATGCTCCAAGCTCAGCCTTTTCAAGCTGTGTGGGATGCCCCAGTGCTGTGTCTTGCCACCAACATCTTTTATCATCTTATGAAGCCACTGAGCTCATGTAGAGAAGTTCAGGAATTTGACCCCCAGAATGATGAAGAAACAAATCAATTTTAACGTGTTATCTTTAGATCATGTCACGTCATGGAGAACTGGATGTTTTGACATATTCTGAAGTTTAATTAATACAAATTTGACTTTGTTCATGGTACATCTCTACTGCAAGTTAAACATTGGTTTAACATGGCCAAACCACGGTTGTCCATAGTTACATGCTGTGGGGCAGGCGCACTTCTCGGTTCCCATTTCCCACAGTCAAGCCCTGATGTTACGTTTGCTGCTAGGTGAAATTTGCAAATATGAAAAATCTGCAGGTATAGGGGAGATTCTTCATAATTGTGGATTAAAAGTAAGGGGTGGAAACTTGTGTGTTTGCTGGCAAGCAATAGAGTGGTGGTCATTGGTAAGACTGAAAATTCACAGAACCAAAAATTTGAGGGTGTACACAAAAATTCTCAATGTTTTTCATTCCTACTTGCACAAGAAAATAGACTCTTAAAAAAGGCAAGATTAAGAGTGAAAATGGAATAGACATGTTCCTAAAATACGCTTACTTTTTCTGGGAAGAGGGGGGGGGGGGAGGCGTGCAAGAAAACAGATTTCTGCACAACAAAACATTGTACCGGTAGAGAAAAAGAAATATTATTGTGCTCATGCGTTCTAATGATTTTAACCATATATTTTAACCATATTTCATACTTTTAAGTGTCTGCTGCATAGAGAGCAATCCTAAAATAATAATTATATGGAAACTCGCCAACCTTCTGGTGTGCCCTTGACACCAACAAGAACACACAGTGTTGCATTTTCAAAGGGATCCTCACACAACACTTACTTCAAAGTAGTGCATTTCTTCCATAGATATCTGTTCCCAGCTTCTCTTATTATTCTTACTTGCTGTGAACACATTTTTCCACAGGTCAATTTGCTCAGATATCCCAAAGATAGACTACCTATTAGCTAATGTAATAAACTTGGATAGCGAGAACCCTACCTGTAAATTCCCTGCCTGTATCCACTCTTCTATTTCCTGCTTTCACTCAGTACTTTGTCTTATAATTAGTTATCACTCAGTGCTATGTTATACGCTTTCTGTCACTCAGTGCCTTGTATTTATCTAATTATTACACAGTACGAAGTTAAATGCTTTGTTATCATTCAGTACTATGTTGTATGACTGTTGTTTGTATTATACCTAGTTATCATCCAGTTCATCCATATACCTTTTTCAGTCATTATTTTGTATTATACTATGCAGGGTTATCACTCAGTGTTAACTACGGTTATATTGCTTCTTTCACTCGGACCTTTGTATTATACGTAATTATTGCTCAGTACATTATATGCCTTACTGCAATGAGTAGTTTGTCTTATCTTAGCAAATCATCACTCATTCCTACTGTACAGTCCTTCTTTTATACAGAACTTTACCTTACACCTAGGCATCACTCAGTTGTGTGCCTTCTTTCAGTCAATACATTGTATTATATTTAATTATCCCCACGCAATCCTACATTACACACGTTCTACCAATCCGTAATTTAAATTATGCCCAATTATCGCTCAGTACTTAGTTAAATTTATTTTTTAACTACACATATGTGGTACTAAACCAAGCTATCCATCATTGCTATATTATATGCATCTGTTTCTGCTGCTGCTCCATGTATGTTTTATTCAAAATAAAGTACATTTCAGCTTTCACCCTGTTGTGGGTCTAGCTGCACTGTTCAAAAAAACTCAATACACAAAAATTTGTAAAACTGGGTGGGTGCCTAGACATTTAGCATATGTTTGCTCTTCCCGGGTATTTCTATGAATCCCTGAAAGTTTGAAATCTACTCAAATAGTAGGAGTAAACTTTGATGGAGAAATCTGTGACTTTTATAAAGAGCTTGTGAATCCTCTAACATGTCCTCCTTGTGTTTTACAAAATAAGAAACAAAACAAAAAGAAAAATGGAGACAGAAGAAAAATGGAGACGGGGTGTACTGCAACATTGTACTGAATCAGATGACAAGTGTACTATCTTTGCTGTAAGACTAATTTTAAAACGTGTCACTATTCTACTGTAAATGACAAGAGAGCTAAGCTTTGGTGGCCAGTAGCAGTCTGGTCCAAAAACAGGAGCCAAATACTCTTCCGCAGTTTTTCCAGGTTTTGCGCCTGGATATGTATATCAACGCAAAATATCTGAAAATATTTGTGGATACTTTGCACGTGTCACTTGCGCATTTTTGCCAATCTGCACTTGCATTTACCAACAACTATAAGATGATTGCAGTTGATGAACAAGTGCAATTACTGAGGCTAGTGTTAAAAGGTTGCACATACTGTTTGCGTCAGTTTTAAGCACGATCACCAGTGTCAATATATGGGACCACTTGTTTCAAAATACTACCGTTTCTGAACTTACTGTCTGAGGAGGATTTTTACATTTTGTATCTCACACAGGAGATCTGAAAGCTTGCTATCCCTATTGTGTTACTGTACTATAAGTTGGATTCTTTATTTAAAGCAGAGTTGTGGTCTTTAGAGGCATTTATTTATTTTTAGAAACCTAGATGATGACTAAGTATGTAATTTTCTTGCAGGCATGGGCAAGATGGCGCCTAAAGCAGCCATGTTTTCATGAACTCGGCTTACCGACTCACCGTAAAGTATCCTGTAGTGGATCCTCACCCAGCCAAAGCCCCTAATGACGTTTCGGCAGTCATTCTGGTCCCGGTGGCGGGCTCCAGGGGACCAACAGGGCCTTTGGCAAACCGTCTTACCTCTTGGGCCGACACCACTTACCAACTCCAGCCCCTACAGGGTAGTCGTGGGAAACAATCTGAACATTAGCAGGGCGGCGTCCTTCCAGTGGCTGTGCTGTCCCAGTGGTCCCTGGTAGCCAGGCCATGATTTTCTCACCTTAGGGGCGAGTGACCCCTCCCACAAAATTCGCATCCTTGCACGGCCCCTGATGGTGCGCCCTAAACACAACAAGACAATGACTGAGGTGAGGTGCTTAGACTCCAGAGGAGATGGAGGGGTACAGTAGTGGGAACCACATATTCTAGATATTCTATGGGAGTACTAATATAGGTGGCCCACAGTGTTCCTCTTTTGATTCAGCATTCACGGGTGGACCCTGAAGGCAGATATGTGATGCTTGAAGGAGTTATGGATGGTGCACCATTGTCAATAGTGGCAATGTATGCGCCAAACACAAATCAAGCAGCCTTCTTCGACACACTCTCTAAGGCCCTACTTACAATTACACTGCATCATGTATCTGGGGTGGGGACTACATTGCGTGGCTGACACACTTTGGACAGACCATTACAGCCGGTATCAGGCACCCAATCCCTCGCACTTGCTAAACACGTACAGTAATGGGCCTCCCACACAGAAGTAGAGGATATATGGAGACTACTCCACCCACTGAAGAGAGAATATTAATACTTTTCAGGGTTACATGATGTGCACACCAGAATCGACTTCTTCTATTGCAACTCTAGTACAGGGGGCCACATGTTATAAGACTATAATCCCCTACTACTCACTCTAAATTGGGGATAAATGTGCTCTCCTATCCCTATGTAGCATCTCCCAGTTGAGGGTCTACGTGGCGCGGCATTTAATGCCACTCTGAGGTTACGTGGTTTTCGACTCCGCTTCGTATCCAGCTGCCATTTTGTGTTAAACCGCCATTTTGTGTTGCCTCACTCAGGCAGCACGGCGGACGTGGTGAACGCGATGTTCTTGCCTTTTCAGCTGCTATGTGTCTCTCTCGTTAAAGAGTAACTCCTGCCCATGTTTACGAAACCGATGTCAGGGTTTGCCGAGTCTGTAAATCCATGTCTAGACTGATTAATCCATGTCTTACTCCACTGTTTGGGTCCCACCATTCTTCTTGACTTTTTCTTGTTTAACTGACCTTCGCTATTCTCTTCGTGTGTTCTCTTGTTACATAAACTGTCTTTTGAAGCATTCAAACATGTTCTACCACCTGAAAATTGAATTACGGGCACTAGTGTTGATTAACTTGAGGGGAGGAGAGCACACAGGGTCTGAAAGAATGGTGTGTTTTAGACATTTGATAGCTTGTTTTCAAATTATTCCTATTTGTCAGTTTTGTATGTTTTGGGAGTTGGCATTGTAAACTTGTGTACTATAATAGATTGTGCGCCACGGAATGAAGTGGCAGTCTCTTGAGAACCTACCATTGGTGTACTTACAGGACAACTGTGCTTAGCTGCAGCTAATAAATCTGTTTTTCTACGCCTAACAGAGTGTCTTGTGTCTCTGTCTGCCAAGGCAGGTGAACCCGGAGATCTTAGGCGTGCCCTGCGCCGCCTGGCCCATAAGGTCAGGTTCTCCAATTGGCGGCCCAACGTGGGGCGACTTCAGTGGTAGTAGTTTTGCCCAAGGGTCGTGAGGAGCTTCGCAAGAAAATTCCGGAGGATTTCGCGAACCACGTGAGCGACCCCTGTATGTCGAAGTGGACCGAAGGTCTTTTGAAGCGCGGCTACTCCTTCCCGACGGCTGCTGACGACTGCTGCCCTGACTGTCGCCCTGCCTTGGCCCCCTGGTGATGATTAGTATCGCGAGACGTTAGACGGACATCTGTTGGCGTGAGAAAACATTTAGTTAAGTATTCGTGGGTAGCGCCCACTCTTTGTTTTTGTTTTTGTTATTCGATTAGTGCACTAACCGAAGCCGAGGGGTAAGTACGTTTGTGCTCTGACTATATTGTCTAAAATCCCTTGACGTTTGTAAGAAGTCCAGTTCATTACAAAATGCCTGGATTTAGTAAGTTTAGGACATTTTGTTGTTTTGGTTGTATTAGGGATTCCCGGCTAGAGGATTCTTGTCCGATTCCTCCGGTTGGAACTCCCACTTACGAGCTCTATTCAAAACATGGTTTAGGTCCTATTATTTTTAATGAAACATGGATTCGATATACCAAAAAAGATGGTGTCTTATGGTGGCCACAAAATGGCACCTTTGAGCCTGATATACTAGATAATTTGGAAGCGATTTTATTTAAGAGAAAAGCCTGGCCGGCAATATTTGACTCTTTCCGCCTCTGGCGTAAGGAAGCCAAACAGAAAAAAATTAAGCAAATGAAGAAAGATAAGAAAGAGCAGAATATGACGATTTTGCAGGCTGCCAAACAGTTTAAAAACGATGAAGCTTATCAGATGGTTGAGGTTTCGGAAAGACAGCATCGTATGGCAATAGACAGATGTTATCCTGTGTTACCTATGCCTCAAAGAGTAAGGGTTCTGACGAAGATCCTTTCGTGTCACATCTATTGACGTTACCTCCAACTTATGTGTTAGGTGCTAATGCACCTCCATTACAACCTGTTGCTAATCCAGCTGTTCTGGTTCCTGCACAGTTGCCTCTTTCTGTGATTCCACCTCCGCCCCCATTGCCAGCGACTTCTGTACCCCAATCTTCTGTGCCTCAGTCTCCTTTACCTTTACCTTCTTTTGCTACTGGTTCTTCTCCTGTTTTACAGAATACGTTGTCTCCTGTTCTAGTATCAGATTCCCCTACAGCTGGACAACGTTTAGTTGAAACTGTTTCTGGTCTTCTGTCACCTTTTCCTGGACCTCTTTTCTTTTCTCCTGCTTCGTCTCGAAGACAATCTCGTAGCCAGATTCCAGATTTGGAAGAACGGACTAAGTTAGATTCTCTTGCTCATAATTGGATCATGAGTAATCTACAGTATAGTGTGCGTGATATTTTAGACACCTTTCTGCAATGGAACGCGCCTACGCAGAGGTATGTTTTTAATACTATGTGCAACACTCTTATTAAAGAATGGGAAGATATGTATTTGGATTCACCTCCTCAGGAGTTATTCGAAGTACGGGATCAATTTGATAAGGGACTTATTGTGGGTCCTGATGTAGAGCCTGCTGTTCAGAAGCTTGTTACTTTCCGATCTTCCTTTTTCTCTCAAAATTCTCTTGAGCCTGATCCTGCGGTTCGTCGTAAAATGGCACAATATCCTATGCGAGAAGTTCCTCCAATATGGAGAGAGGCAGACCCAAACTCTCATCCGCCTGTCCTTGCTCATTTTCAGCGCATATGGGTACATGATCCTTGGAAAAGATCAGAAGTGTTGGCACCTAAGCAGTCCTTACCGGACCCTCGTAAGAATCCCGCTGGGTATTATAAAGAATTGTCTCAGACTGTTAATGCATGTATTATGAATTTGGCAGATATTGATTTACTTATGGGAAATGTAGTCCCACAAGCATTATGGGCTAAAATTCGGAGACAAGACCATGATCAAGCTTTAGGTGGTAATTGGGCTGCTATTACAGCCGCAGATGCAGGACAAATAGGTGGTGCCAAACCTGATGATCTGATTACGGAATTGCCCGGTAGAATAATAGATCTTATGAAAACGATGATGCCTGCTGTACGCGTTAACTGGGATGAGTTAGCAGCGTGCAAACAAAAGATTGATGAAAGCGTCTCCGATTTCTTTACTCGATTCGAAGAGACTTTCATCGACCATAGTGGTCAAGATATGAATACTGAAGGTGGACAGCGATTATTCGTAGATAAATTCATTTTTAATTTACTTCCAGAATTATCGCATAAATTGAAACAATCAGAGAGTGCATGGGCTGTTTCTTCCACAGCCCAGATATTAGCTACTGCTCAATATTATGAGAATAGGGATAAGGAAGATAAGGAAAAAGTGGAGAAAAAGACTAAAGAATTAAAAACGAAGGTTCTTCTGCAACAGGCTTATCCTCCTCGTTCTGCTCAGCCTCAATTTCAACAGCCTCCGCAGTTTCAGAAGTTGTTGCAGAAACCTTTATCTTCAGTTCCGCGATTTCCGTTGGGTCCTAATCAATGTGCCTATTGTAAAGAGGAAGGACATTTTAAGTACAGTTGTCCGGTTTTGTTGCAGCGTTATGGCGGATCATTAGCGCCACGGGGTCGTGGAGATTTTCGGTTAGTGTCCAGAGGTAGAGGGCGTGGTGCGTAGTCTCAGGAACAACGTCCCTCTCCCCCTCAGGACTCTACAAATTATTTTGACCAGCAGAATTCTCAGTCTGCACAATATTACAATGACGATTATTGCACAGATAGTGAGAATGCTGATTTCCTCACTTGCTAGGACAGCCATAGACAGAGTAAGGGAGTCGTATCAGTTCCAGTGGATCAGGATGGACCTTATGTTAATGTTGTAGCATTGGGTGTTACAGAACCATTTCTTTTGGATACTGGTGTAATGAGAAGTTCTATTATGCATTCCAAACTCCCTGGGGCACCTTTGTCTGGCTTAACAAATGTTTCTGTGGGATTCTCTGGCGCCCCAGTTAGCAACCCTGTTTCTTGTCCTTTGCCTATTTCCATTGGTCCGTACGATTTAGAAGCTCCACTTCTTTTGACGACGGGTTGCGGAGAGAATTTATTGGGTTTGGACTTATTGAAACGCCTGCATGCCACATTGTATTGTTCACCCTCTGGTGTTCATCTTACTTTAGGTGATAAATTGACTTCTCCGATCTACGTATCTAAAGACCAACTGCCACTCGAACTGCGTTCACTTCCTGCTACGCTTTGGGCTACAGGTCCGAATGATGTTGGTTTGCTTCAAATTCCATCTTATGTGATTACTGTGAAGCCTGATGTTAAGTTACCACATATTCCGCAATACAAAATCTCTAATGATGGTGAGAGAGCTTTGTTGGCTATTGTTCATGACTTGGTTCAGAAGGGTGTGGTCGAGGAGACTAGAGGAAATGTTTGTAATAGTCCTGTTCTGCCTGTTCTTAAGCGTACTGATCCTTCTCAGCCACCTGTGTATCGTTTTGTGATAGATCTCCGAGAGGTCAACAAAATTGTTGTCCCTCAGTTCCCTGTTGTTCCGGATATTACTGCTTTGCTTACTATGATTCCAGCTTCGGCAGCTTGGTTTTCGGTTATTGATCTCAAAAATGCTTTTTTTAGCATTCCCATTGCTGAGGAAAGTAGGGATCTCTTTGGTTTCTCTCTCGGAGGCCGAAGTTTCCGATTTAAACGTGCACCTCAAGGCTATTGTGAGAGTCCCTCCATCTATAGTCAAGCTTTGAAATCTCAGCTTGACACCTTTTCTTTGCCATCAGGTGCTACTCTTATCCAGTATGTGGATGATTTGTTAGTGGCTGCCGATTCGGAAGATGTCTGCAAGAATGCGACTGTGTCACTTTTGCGACATTTGTCTGATCTACACCACAAAGTGTCACTTTCTAAGTTGCAATATTGCCGCCAAGAGGTTACCTATTTAGGTCATCTCTTGTCGAAGGAGGGAAGGCGATTGACCCCAGAAGGTATCCATGCAATTGCACAAATGTCTGTACCATCCACACAAAGAGAGGTACGTGCTTTCTTAGGCATTACCTCTTATTGTAGACAGTGGATTCCGAACTTTTGCTTACTAGCTAAACCCTTGTTGGCACTCACTCTGAAAGGATCGCCCCAACCTCTTCCTTGGACTGATGAATGTCAAAAGAGTTTTTCTGACTTACGTACTGCTTTGTGTTCGGCTCCTGTGTTGGGTACTCCAGATTACAGTAAACCTTTTACACTCTATGTTCACGAAAGAGAAGGTTGTGCATTATCAGTCTTGACACAACAATTTGGAGATAAACAAAGGCCATGTGCCTATTTTTCGGCTACATTAGATCCAGTTGCTAAGGCATTACCCAGTTGTCTTAGAGCAACAGCGGCATCAGCGATTTCCATTCGTCAATCTGCTGGATTGGTGTTGGATCATACTCCTAATGTTATGGAGCCACACGCAGTAGATACTCTCTTGAACAGGACAAAAACCCCGCACTTAACGAGTGCCCGTTTGTCTAGATGTGAGTTGACGCTTTTAGCTAGTCACACACATATCAGGAGATGTAATGTTCTGAATCCAGCAACATTGTTGCCTGTTTTGGATGAGAAAAATGTACAAGATCAGCATGATTGTTTTCTTCGTACGGAAGAAGAAACTAAAGGTCGAATTGATTTGAAAGATACGCCACTTACGGATCCGGATGGGATCCTGTGGGTAGATGGGTCTTGTTTCAAGCTTCCTAATGGTGAGACGACAGCAGCTTATGCTGTTAAAACTCTACATACAATAGTAGAAACTGCACGCATTTCACAGAATTCAGCGCAAGCTGCAGAGTTGATTGCGTTGACGAGAGCATGTGTGTTGGCGAAAGGGAAGAGAGTGACTGTTTATACAGATAGTCAATATGCTTTTGGCGTTGCCCATAGCTTCGGCCGTTTGTGGAGAGAAAGAGGATTCTTTACCTCCCACGGCACTAAAATACAGCATGGCCAGTTGGTGACCGACCTTCTTGAATCACTTGCTTTTCCTACTCAAATAGCGATTGTGAAGTGTAGAGAGCATAAAAAGATCACTGATGACGTGGGTCGAGGAAATGCATTTGCAGATGAAATAGCGAGGGAAACGGCACAAAATGTTGAAAGTCGCATGTATGTTGCAGGACCGGCAAGATGGGTCCCAGATGTTGGTATGTGTGAAGACACAGTAGAAATTGAATTGTTTGCTTGATGCATAATCCAGGAAAGAGAACTCCAACTCCAGCAGGTCACTTTGCTCCCCCTACGTATCCTTTTGAGGTACTGCAAATAGATTACATCCATATGGAACGTTTCAACAATCTTAAGTATGTCCTGGTGGTGGTTTGTACCTTTTCCAGATGGATAGAGGCTTACCCCCTACAGGACAATACTGCTTTGTCTTCTGCCAAAGTCCTTCTGAAGGAATTCTTCCCGAGGTTTAGTTTGCCGCGCATTGTCTGGAGTGACAATGGGAGTGAATTTGTAGGTCAAATTATGCAGAAGGTGTGTGTGGGTCTTGGTATTAGACAGAAATTTCATGCGGCAAACCACCCTCAGTCAGCGGGTCTGGTAGAGTGTTACAATGGCACTCTCAAACTTAAGTTAGCAAAGATTCAGACCAGCACAGGCCTTTCCTGGTCTGATGCCTTGCCTTTGGCACTTCTCTCAACAAGAACGACTGTCCATTCTTGTTTGGGGCTTAGCCCATACGAGATTGTTTTCAGATGCCCAGCCAATGTCTGGGGAGTCCCTCGACCCAAGAAATATTCAGACATTCCGTATCCATTGTTGGTTGATTATTTGCATGACCTCACCACTAAATTGCGTGTTATTAGTCAACAGGTCCAAAACGCTTTGCCGGAGGCCTCCTCAGATCCAGGACACTCCATCCAACTTGGGGACTGGGTTTGTATGAAGAGTATTCAGAGGAAAAAGAATCTGGAACCTCGTTGGGGGCCGCCGAGACAAGTTCTACTAACCACCCGTGCAGCAGTGAAGGTCGTCGGAAAGAAAAACTGGATCCACGGCGTGCACTGCAAAAGGGTACCATTACCTTTACCTTATGACCAGTGGGTCCGAGAAGGTGTTGGTGATAGTGACTGTGAGAAGGTACCCAAATTCGTACCATTCAGAAGGGCGCCTGGATTGGACTAGTTCTGAGAAAGAGGACAACAACGTTTTGCAGGAAGCTGTACCTTCACACTTACGATTAAACACATCGGATCCAGAGACTTAGTTTAAGGACCAAACGATACCTGGCAAGACACGGTACAACCTAAGAAAAAGGTTGCCTAAAGACAATTAAATTCTGTGTTTTTTTTTTATTTTGCCTTTATTAAAAAGAAAAACATTCCTTTTCCATTATCCATCAATTTGCAGGGTCACGGTAGGAGTCTTAGGCTGACCTGAATAGTGACTAGGTCAACAGGACTTGCAGTGTCATAGGACGGCTAACAATCACAGCCAAGTGATTAAGGAAGATTATCGTGAGCAACGCCTTTAGAGTAATGGATAGCGCAGGAAAAGGGGATGATATTAAGATAATGAAAAGAAACCATTATAAGAAATTATTATTTAGTCGTTGTGGCGTAGCATTATGTATTTCAGTATGTTTATGTAGTTTATTAGCATGTGTAGGATGGATCGTACACAGTATGCAGCTGGCACCTGTTCCCACTTCTACTTCTTTGATTTCCTCTACTACTATTTCTCCGAACAAATTTTACTCACTCCCAGACCATGAGCAGTTGAGAAGAATGGAATATCTCAACAATTCATTTATCCAATTGTTATATCAGCATCAATTGGTAGTAAATACTACTGATTGTTGGGTTTTGTGGGCTCATACCACATAATACAGAGAGAGGGATGCCGTATTTAGTCCTTCCATTTTCGTATGAAGGTTTTGCTTGGGCTTATCTGGCTATGTTTTCTAATACATACCAGAACCAACTCCGATATCCTCCTGGTGGGTCCTATAATGGTGGAGTGGATTTCAGTCACAGTCCTTTGATAAAGGGAATAGTGACTATGGCAAAAATCGCTGATATTGGTAAAATTCCCAAGGATGAGAAGAGAGCATATGATGGATGGAACGTGACTCGTTATATCACTAGTCTTACTGACAAGGTTAAACAGAAGAGATTTGCACCAATTTGGGTTTTACCCCAAAGAGGTAATTTGTGTTTACAAATAAATGGCCAGAATACCATAATTAAGCAAGAAAAGAGTAATTGTTCCCACACATACGTTTATACACCCATGATTTTTTAGTGCCATCTCAAGGTACATACTTTATCTGCCACGACAGAGCTTATACATGGCTTCCCACATATTTCTCAGGAACATGTTATATAGCCTTTCTTTTTCCTCCGACATATACTGCTCCTGCAGATCACCATAGAAAAAGGTTTGGTAGAGGGGTTATTGATGCGGAAGACACAGCCGGACAAGAGGGAGGAGATTTTCTGAAAGGGTTTCTTCCCTTTTGGGGTCCAATGGTTAATAGTAGAAATATCAGACGCCTAGTTCGTGTGGTCGATGCTACCATAAACGTAACTTCTGGAGCATTGAGTAATTTGACAGCTGATCTTCAGGCGGATCGCCTTATGACCTTGCAGAACCGAATGGTTCTAGACATTGTTCTTGCAGATAGAGGAGGTAAATTGATTGGGTCCAGTTGCTGCGTTTACGTTCCTGATAATGCCCCTACAGTATACCAAGCCATTTCTAAGCTACATGTCATCTCCGAGTCCATTCATCAGGACACTGGAGATTGGTCTGTGATGGGATGGTTTTGGGGACTACTGTCCACATGGGGATGGAAAGTGTTAACTTTCCTTGGAGCGATTCTAGCGATCATCTTTTCTTGTTGTCTTTGAGTACAGTGTGGTCCAGCCATTTGCCGACTGTGAGCCACTGTGTGTGTTTCTAAGCCAGTAACACAGAAAACAGAGAATATTAGAATGATGTTGCAGCAACAACTCAATGACCTCATGACCGTTGATATTGACTCAGACTAACATGAGTCTTCTTTGTGCTTTGCCTGAGTATGGCAAAAGGAGGGTCTGAGGTTACGTGGTTTTCGACTCCGCTTCGTATCTAGCCGCCATTTTGTGTTAAACCGACATTTTGTGTTGCCTCACTCAGGCAGCACGGCGGACGTGGTGAACGCGATGTTTTTGCCTTTTCAGCTGCTACGTGTCTCTCTTGTTAAAGAGTAACTCTTGCCCATGTTTACGAAACCGATGTCAGGGTTTGCCAAGTCTGTAAATCCATGTCTAGACTGATTAATCCATGTCTTACTCCACTGTTTGGGTCCCACCATTCTTCTTGACTTTATCTTGTTTAACTGACCTTCGCTATTCTCTTCGTGTGTTCTCTTGTTACATAAACTGTCTTTTGAAGCATTCAAACATGTTCTACCACCTGCAAATTGAATTACGGGCAGTAGTGTTGATTAACTTGAGGGGAGGAGAGCACACAGGGTCTGAAAGAAGGGTGTGTTTTAGACATTCAATAGCTTGTTTTCAAATTATTCCTATTTGTCAGTTTTGTATGTTTTGGGAGTTGGCATTGTAAACTTGTGTACTATAATAGATTGTGCGCCACTGAATGAAGTGGCAGTCTCCTGAGAACCTACCATTGGTGTACTTACAGGACAACTGTGCTTAGCTGCAGATAATAAATCTGCTTTTCTACGCCTAACAGAGTGTCTCGTGTCTCTGTCTGCCAAGGCAGGTGAACCCGGAGATCTTAGGCGTGCCCTGCGCCGCCTGGCCCATAAGGTCAGGTTCTCCAACTCTGGTGGAAGCCTGGAGAATTATTTTCACGACAATACGGGAACTGCTACTCATATACTCATAGAATGGGACGCTTTTCAGTAGTCCTAAGGGGACACGCCATTAAGACAGTGTATGGCTCCAAACTCACACACTGTAGGGACTTGCAGAAGCTAAAGCAGAAAATGCGCACCTTAGAAAATGCATCCCACCGGACAGAACTGTTGCGGCTCGTTTGCGCAAGTGAAACTCACACATAGTTCTACATAAAGTTGGGCTCCCTGCATTACAAAGAATACATTGTACACCAACATGCAGAGGGGGACAAGGTGGGGAGACACAGCCTGGCTACTCCGGCCGGACTCTCCCAGAAGTCCAGTTTTGGCATTGAGAACACCGCAAGGGGATATAGTTATTACCCTAGAAGCAATCTATCAGACGTTTCATACTTGCTAGGACACACTATAGGCCACTGCGGGAGACATAGAATTGCACACCATACGAGGGTTCTTACATAACCTAAGACTTCTGAAATTGCAGGTGGCCAAGCATGCGGATCTTAAGGCTCCACACTACCCGGAGGAGGTAGCGTAAGCAATCCGACTAATGGTGCTAGACACGACCCCTGGCACAGATGGCTGGCCGACGGAATTCTTTGTCACATATGTGCAACACCTGACCATTAGACTGTTCAAGGTCTATGAAACAGCTAGGGTTAAGGGTTTACTTCCACAATCAATGAGGGAATCTGTGTTGGTGGTCCTTCCTATACCTGACAGTGACACGCTGTTCGTAGGCTCTTACTATCCACTGTCACTTTTGAATATGGGCTACAATATTCTGGAAAAGGTCTTAGCTAACCGTCTGGTCCCAATAGCGCATTTGTTGATTAATCCTGATCAAAATAACTTCTTCTCTGGGTAGGACCCTTTCTTCAATTTACGTTGTCTGTTTATGTTAATGGACAGGGCGCGCACCTACGGGACTCATCCTTGGATAGCCTCACTTGACCTTGAGAAGGCCTTCGATACTTCAGGGTGGTCCTACCTTATGGAGGTGCTCAGCACAATGGGGATAGGACCCAAGTTTCTCTTATGGATATCCCGACTATACACTGACCCAGCAGCCAGGATGAACACAGGTGGAACGATCTCAGATCCTATTTCTATTAGGCGGGGCACTAGACAGGACTGGCCTTGTCGCCAATTATATTTGCCCTGGCCATGAAACTCCTGGCTTGTACCCTAATGCCTCGAGGTCTGATTGGAAGATCCTAATGAATGGCTGACAGCACATAACATCATTGTATGCAAATGCCTTAATTTATCTCAGGGAAAGGAACTGAAGTTACAACACCTTATTTTCTTATTGGAGGAGTTTGGGGAGATCTCGGGTATCAAGATGAATTGGAACAAATTGTGTTTAAACCCCCTTACTGAGATGACTGAGGTTCAAAGATTGCCACTCCCTACCTGTCCCTCGGTGTTTCAATACTATTAAATACCTCGAGGTCTGGGGGTATCACGAGAAGGATTTAATAGATGGCAACTTCAGTAGCGCACTGTCCGCAATTAGGTCATCACTTCCATTCTGGGCAAGTTTACCACTCTCGCCTTTGGGGGCAAACAGCAATCTCCAAGATGCTAGTGCTTCCACGCCTGCTGTATTTTTTCTTGGCACTCCCAGTCTTCTTTAGGCAACTACATTCTTTATTGACATTTGGGTCTCTCATAGGTGCAGAGCAGGATTACCAAACTGTACACTCTGCTATCTGGGGGAGGCCTCAGAGTCCTGAATTCCGAATATGCGACCAACTTACAGTGGCCAACGTGCGGGATGGGTGGAGTCTATACCTTGGAGTTGGGAAGGTGGCATTAGGACTCTTGTCCGACTGACATACTGACATGCTTGCTGGTTTTTAATACTGAGGAAAAATACTTATAAGGTCAGCAAAGACCTGTAGGAAAACCTACACAACACTGCACACCAACCCCATTCCATATGCATCAGAACTCCCACTGTGGGCGAGTTTATGTTCTTCTCATGATGTGCGCTCCTGAATGGCAGTGTGCCTCTCTACATGGGGGGACGTATTCACAGAGGGCATACTTCAACCTTTTGCAGATATGGTGGAAATCAATACCTTGCCCCCAATGGAACTTTCACCTCTATTTGGCACTCTGTACAGTACCAGGCTGAAAAACAGCATGAGAATAATCCATGAATTTCAGTAGAATGTAGATCGCCACAGGCACCGATTTTGGATGTGCGGCAGCCTGGCTTTGAAGATACGTATCTATCGCTTCCCGACTTTGCAATATTTGAAAGTCGGGAAGCGATAGATGCGTATCTTCAACGCCAGGCTGCCGCACAACCAAAATCGGTGCCTGTGGCGATCTACATTCTACTGAAATTCATGGATTATTCTCATGCTGTTTTTCATCAACCACCCATTTAGGTCTTATTCCCTTGTTACCTATATTTACAAGCACTAGACTCTCATTTTAAAAGTGTGATTTACCGTATTTTCATATAAGTTCCATGCTTGACTGATTTTCAAATTATATATCTCCAGAATCCCTATCGGAATCCGGCTTTTCTCCATTTGATGTTGCCATATTTTTCCAGTCTCACTATCTTGCGGACCGTATTTGATTCTTGCTGTTTTTGAGACATATCGCAGTCGGCCAAATCAGTATTTTCCGAGTTTCATTTATCTTAGAATCTTCAAGTGGTTCTCCAGAAGAAGGCGTGTCATACGCCGAAACGCGCGTAGAGATCAACATCCTACCCACTTTGATGTGTTCAATTTCTTGTATTGTATTTTATTATTGAATGTATATTTAACCTTGATTATTGTTTTGTATTATCTTTTTTGCCCTACACTTTGTTATATGTTGTGATTACTTTATTGTTTTAAATTGTTTTTTTACCTGTTTTCTTTTTTTTTAAACACACAATTTTAAACTAATAATAAATGAACAATACTTTTTTATACATTTTGTCGTTATTAATTTAGTACACTGTAGTCTCTGTTACTATCTTTATTGCTGTTGTATCTGCCATTCTGCAGAGTAAGAGTTGCCTAGGAATGTTTTAATATTTGAAATACAGTATGTAAAGTACCACAGTATTTCTTTACGTATTCCTAAATGACTTTGTGAGTAGGCCCCCATAAGTTGATGTGCTGTCAAGATATGGCATTTATTAATGAAATGTTCTTTAGTTCATTGTAAGAACTGTATATGGCATTTATATCTGGCCCACCACAAGCTCAGTTGTCTCTCAGGGCTTCCAAAACAGATCAATTAAAGACACAACAGTACTCACTTCATTGACATCAGAAGAATAAAAGGGTGAATTGGCACACTGGCACATGCACATCCTTGGGTGGGCTCCAAGTCCACTGCGCCCATTGAGCTGTGGAACCAGAATGTGCATCATCATCATTCAGCAATAGTTAGCAGCCTTTTCCCAGAATACTCTATAGGTTGGAATTCGATGATACAGGTATTTGTAGGGTGCATGCATCTGGGTGGTTTGATGGTGCATAGAACTAACATGGTCTCAATTAACAAACATTTTGATTTCCTATTTACTGGATATTCGCCACCAGGAACAAGGCGAGTAGAAAACTACCTAGTTCATAGATCTTCATCAGTCCTCCAGTTATACTCTGGAATACTGTGCTGAGGTCGGACAAGCTGCACAGAGGCCTGAAGCATACTTGTGCGCTGGCATAGAAAAAAGGTTCCCTCTTTTTGCATCCCCAATACATTATTCTTTCCAAAGGAAGAACAACTTTCTCCACACCACCATGAGTTTTTAAGGTGTTCTGCCACTTTTCCACTGCACAAACATACTTACTCTTGCCTTTAACCCCTTGTGTGCTGCCGTCGGCCAACGCTAGTGCTGCCGTCGGCCAACGGCCGACGCGGCCTCGCTCATTTTGTGGAAGTGCGGCACTGCCACGAAATCGCTGCCGCAGCAAAGGGGTTAACATACGTGGTTTTACATGTGGTTTGTAGGTTAGAAGCGGCATGCAAAATGTTTGTGAGTACTCTAGGTGCAAATCACGAGGACATATTTGTGGGTGTTCCAAGTATTTTGCCACTCACTTTTCTGCCGCTAACTCAAATCTTTACATTGAGATTTTGCTGATGTATTTGAAAGAAAAAACTATTTTTCTTATTATCCATAAGTGCAACTAAGGCAGATAACATATGCAAAGGATTCTCATAGTACTTCTATATTGCTAAAGGCTTGGGGCATGCACCTTGGAAGTGCTGTTACCTTTATTGCAACAGTTCTGTTTCTATTGCCGTCAGAAAATTAACAGGCTGAGAAAATGCCATGGGTTTTGAGCATAATAGTTTGCACACAAATCTCTAGTGTGGGTAACACACTGAGTTAATGTGCTTATTACTTACCACTAACATGTATTACACATATTACCCTTGCTATTCCAAGTACTTAGTAAATCAGGTGAGTCCACCTCCCTGCACAAACCCGAATAACATAATCTACGCCCTCCTTTTCAGAACCCTTTATCCAATACCAAGGACCGTAAATGAGGCAGACACCCAAATCACATTCTGACACCCCAAAACACTAAGGGCCCCATTAGTATGGCGGGCGGACAAAGTCCGCTCGCCATACCCTCGGGAACCTGAACCGCCTGCTGAGGGTGCGGGGGTCCCGGACTCCTTATTAGCATGCGCCCACCACACTGGCGGGCGCATAGAGCATCTGCAATACTGGGGCGGGCAGTGCAGAGAGCACCGCCCACCGCAATGCCACAGAGGCAGGTTGTGCGTTTCAATGCACAACGTGACAGGCACCGCGTGGTGCCTGCCACGTTGTTCATTGAAAGGCAGGGGAGTATGGTACCCCCCCATGTGCACCCGCCACCCCCTAGGAGTCCCTGGGGGCCAGCAACGGCCCCCCAAGCAGACTATGCATGCCTTTCCATGGCGGTAATGCCACCACAGAAAGGCATTTCCAAGGCCACATTCTGATATGGCTGGCGGTGACTTTCAGACACCGCCACCATATTGAACCCTTTTCCACCCGGTCAACATGTCGACCGGGTGGAAGAGCGGCGGACGGTCTTTCCGTCCGCCACGGACCGCCAGCCATTGCAATATGGCGGGGGTCATTTCTGCAAGGATGGCGGGCGGATCGCCCCCGCCGGGCCGACGGTGACTACCGCCGGCCTGGCTGGGGCGATCCGCCCGCCATCCTAATGGGGCCCTAAGCATAGATGACACAACAAGGTGTAGGGAAACCCTCAGCAAAACAAGATGCCCGAAGAATAAGGGGCACATCAGCACCAAAAGAAACGCAGCGGAGAAGAAAACGACAAACTGCCCCCCAAACCAGGCAGAACTCGAACGGGGTAATCCAACCCAAGCAATGTAGAGCTAGAATCCAGGAAACGCAAGCTAAAGAGGGCAGACCCAAGGATCAGCAATATGGAGCCAACCAACCAAGAGACACTCATTAACCAACAGACTCAAATGGCAGTGGACCCCCTCCACCAATAATGCAAAGTAGAAGCCCAGCTCCACAAGCACCAAAAGGTCCAGGAAGGCATCACAAGGAAAGGAACAGCAGCCCCAAGACAGCCACAAGCCTTCCAAAGCCAAAGATGAGTAAGTTAGCAGAACTCCTGACCAAAATGGAGCTACTCTCAATCAATCAATCAGGGGTTTATATAGCACACTACTCACCTGAGAGGGTCTCAAGGCTCTGGAGGTGGGGGGAGTGGCTCCGGATCAGTTGAAGAGCCAAGTCTTGAGGTCCTTCATGAACGTGTGCAGGGTCGGGGAGCGTCCGATGTGCAAGGGGAGCTTGTTCCAGGTTTTGGCTGCGATGTAGGCGAAAGCTCTCCCGATGGTTCTGTTTCGGGGGACTCTCCAAACCCATTGGGAAGCAGATGGGGAAGCTCCAGGCCAACCACTACTAAAAAAACGGGGATGACAAAAAAATATCAAAGGTAGGGGAGGGAATTCAAGAACCACAACCAAACCACCATAGAAAAGGGAGAAGGCAAGACCAAACTTGCCTGGGTGGCAAGAGCTGATGTACAACAAACTAACCAAGGAGAAGACATGGAAACATGTAAACCAGAATCGAAGCTCAAACACAACACCCCACCGCACCCCATGAAGCCCAGCAGGATGCACAAAGGGAAACACCTGCGCCCAAGCAGGTCCCAACCAACCAAGCACAAAGGAGCGAGGCAGTGGTAAAGAAGGGCAGTCAGAGAGGAGTGCAGAACAGTACAGGAAGGCATCCCGGCATAGCCAGGGCCACATAGCACAGTCTGCAAGAACAAACAAAAACACTGGCTATGATTTGGATATCTGCCTACTTTTCGGTCCGTTGTACTAGGAAGTGGCCGGAAGGGGAGGACTAAGATTAGAAGGATTTACAGTTTTTTTTCAGCTGGGTGAAATGGTGTGTTGGGAGAAAATGTCACACCTTATTAAGTACTAACAGAGACAAAGAAGGGTTGAGAAGGTAATGCTTCATGTAGAACAAAACAGTATTTACACCAGCCAGATTTCTGTTTCATGGGACATGTCTTGGCTATAGGCACTGACCCAGGACTCTAGAAGAGATATAGTTTACAAACTGGTTCATTGTTTTACAATTTTTAAAGGTATACAGCCTGCAGTGTAGGTTTGGAGAGAGGTGGTACAATTTTATATAAAGATGAAGAAGTGGACCTAAAAAATAGTACTTAAATTGGAGCTGACAGCCAGCAAACCAGCCCAAGCAATGAGAAAGAGCCAACTGAAGTGTATCCGAAGACATGCTTCTATATTACAGGATGCTCTACAACTGAAAACAAACAGCAAGATAACAAGAAATGCAACATGACATGTCAACAACAGAATTACAATAGAACAAACACCATTACTACACATCTACCCTTCAAATTAAATAGCTACTCTTAATAATGAAATCTCACACGTCAATGGATTTAGTAAGTGCTTTTTTCATTACTTAACGCACATCAACTGCTTCGAGTGCGTCAGATAAATCCAACACATTACATGCACAGATATACTAATGCTTTGCACCAGGTTTTGAAGTAAAACCACTACGGTCCAACTCCATCTTAGGTAGGACATGACTCCATCTCGGCTAATGGAGTCACTATCTTCTCACTCTTAATCAATGGAAGTCGCTTTCTTTCCTAATTTATGCAGAATCATTGTTATGTCTGCCATTAGACACAGATGTTGTCTGACCTTATTTTTCCAAGCACTGTGAAAGGGTTAAGCCATCGGATAGATGACACAAGTACAACACTTGATGCAAAATTCATCTGGGTCATATGCCTACTTTTCACCATGTCATGGTTGAATGAGAAAACTTACAGATATATAACCAAAATAGTGTAGTCTGAACTAATGTCCTTTTACCTCATATGTTCATAAGGAAATGTCCGGGACGCACACCTCAATGCACATAATCTATGCCAGACATTCCTACACTTATGTCAGAAATTTCAATTTCTAATAAGATTTACTATAAACGTACTGCCACTTGACAGGAGAGGTCCTTGCTCATATTATAGACTGAGATTCTGCCAGAGACGGTCTCACCGACTGCCAGCACACATCGCAAACATTACATCTCGTCTGAAGCTGATTAAGATGAATCCTGGAGTAAGAAGAACCGACTGCTACCGCAGCGTCTTTTTGCCCTTCACAGGGAACACCGTCTTCACGTCATTAACGATAAAGACAGCCTTTGCAGTCAACAAGGTATGCACTGCCTCTCTTCTCGCTAAGAAACTCTAGACTGCAAGTTGCTCTGCCTTCCATGCCATCCTTGTATAGTGCACAGAAGTGAGCATTAGAGGGTTAGGTTTTAGATGACATTTTAAAAACATGCTAGAAATATTCATGTTATTCTTCTTATTTATAATGTGTCTTCTTGCTGTGTTTATAATATTCTGTGTTTGGATGTACTAAGAAACAAATTATTCCAGCAGTAATAAGTACTTTTTACTTAGAGTATTCACACTTCTTGGTACAGTGTGTGTGAAACTAAATAACGAAATAATGTTTGTTACTGTTATCTGTTCAGAGGATTGTTAGTAACCCAAAATCAATAATTCTATGTTAATTACATATTGAATAGTGTTTTGTGGGGCTACAATAACCTGTCTATCACATTCATCGCCGGTATATTGAACTAAGTTCACTTGTGTCATCTGTGGGTGGGAAAACATACCTTGTAGAGTTAGCCCAAAGTCGTAACTGATGCAACAGTTTGCATTACTTTTGTAGCACAAGCTCAACACAAAGTGTTATGCTGGGAGTTACTATCTAACACAAATCTGGGTTTGCATAGGATAGTTTCCCAAAGTAACTCAAAGTTGGGCTATGTGCTGCTTTATCTTACTTTGTATCAAGAGGGCGTTCCTTGTGTAGTACATGGGTGTTCCCATGCACCAATTCCCGGGTTTTGACGCAAATCCTTATCTACAAATATTTGTAGATAAGGATTTGTACCAAAATGTTACACCTCCTAGAGGCAGGAGTAATGAGGAGATTTTTTTCATTTCTCATACTCTTTATCTACGCTGCATTGTTTAGCAGCACACATAAAAGCCAGGAAAAGCATTAAAGGATAGTTTTTGTACTGGAAGGGTCCCTTTCCAGTACAATAACTATTGCTAACAGATCGCACACACCCTGACACTATGGCACAAGGCGGTGGTGCATGGCAGCCTAAAGTGTGCCAGCTCAGGAGAGAGAGGAAAGCAGCACCATATCTTAGTACATATGACACTGTTCTTTTTGCTCTTCCTTTCATGCACCACAGTGCAACAACTTGAGTTGCTGTGCTGCAGTGTGAATTTTTCATAAATCCAGGCCTGAATTTTTACCCAGAGTAACCAGCTTTCATAGTCTAACTTTGCAAATGAACGCATAAAAATCATGTAAGGCAAATTTGAAATTTGAAATTCTTTCAAGTGACCACATAGGCATTTCAATCTGATTTTGTAACTGCAAAATCAGATTTTTGCTCCACAAGCGCTTTCCCTCTCACAGCACTCCTTATACCGCGTCAACCATCCCTGATCAACTTTTGTCACTGGCATATGTTTCTTATACCAGAAGGTTTTCCTTAGAATCATAGCTTGACATCCACACAACATAACAGTGTGCAATCCTTCACAAATTATTCTGTGGACTCTCTCCATTAATCCACACAGTCTTTGGGGGTACAAAAAGATTCTCTTTTGGGCTCCACCGCCCACTATAGTAAGAAATTCCACATGCTTTATGAGGTGAATAGGAATTCCTTTATTACTCTTTAAAAATACCAGCGTCAGTCCTCTAAAAAGTCGTCCAACACAACCATATACTGCCAGAATGCTGATAACACATCAAAGAGAACTAAACATGCAGTGAGTCATTCCTATATTTCATGTGCTTATCAGATAGATCGAATCTTCACCCACAGATAACGGTACACTAAAAAAACAATTGGCATACTGCTATCATATTTTAGGATCCTGTAGGCCTGTGAGCAATGGGAGGTTCCAAGGTCCCTACATAGCTGTTGTAGCCAGCAATGTCTTATTAACTTATATGTTGGGCAAAAAAGCAGTACATGTAGGACTGTCTCCATACAATTTTTGCAGGTCGGACAATCTTTAGTGGAACTGCCCCCAGCTTCTGAGTACCAGCACATAAGGGAAGTGCACCGTGCTTAAAATGAAAATGACGTTTTTTTGCAAGAGAAGGCTGTATATAATCTATGCTAGATTCTAAACTATACTGCAGTTTGACTTCTAGGAAGGATATTGTAAGTGTGCCTATCCTGGGGCCCCTCAGTAGTAGATTGAGATTGTAGTCCTTAACATACTCAATCAAAGCCTTCCTAGCTGTTAAAGGGCCTCTATCTTCAGCACTATCTAAAAAATCTCCCATTCCAATGGATAGCAAGGATTCCTTGATGTAAGTGAGCCAAGATATTTTACGTGCACCATTGAGGTTTGCCACTTCCCTCAGTTCCTCTCTGTACATAGATAATTCTGGGGTGCTTCATAAGCGGCGCTGTATAGCAGAGGTCTGAGGGCAATCTTCAGTGCCACTGGGCTAACGCCAAGATCCATTCGGAGTGGGGTTAGTGGTGTACTTTGGGAAGTCCCAAAAGTTGTCTAAGAAATGAGTTTTCAGTCTTAACAAGTTGGTCAGGTGACCGATGACCCCATAGTTCTACCCCATATAGGGCAGCTCCTCTGGCTTGCGCCTTATATATTTCCAGCACTGGCCCCAGGAACTTATGTACACACTTCCTCTGCTGTTTCGCTAGCCCCCCTGTTGTTTGAGCCAGTTTAACACAAGCCTTCTTGATTTGAACGCCCCACTCCATTTTCTCATTAAGGGACAATCCCAAATACTCACATACAGAGACTTTACCTAGGGATTCCCCAGCTAATTGTGCATTATGCTTAATGCTTGTCTTTGCAAATATCAAAATGTCACCATGGAAAGCAGTCATAAAAATATGATTGTATTAGCTTCTGAAAATGTCAACAAATCACCTGTATAGAAGTAGTAAATACTGAAAAGCCCCTGCAGGGGTTATAAATGTAGTTAGATACCTATGCTTAAATGGAAGTATCACCTGGTGGCATGCATCACCAAGATCAGGAGATGAAAATTATTTGCCATTATCACCCTTTGCAAATGTGTAACTTCATTACTTGATGATAATCCACCAAATCCTGTAGAGGTCAACATACCTCAACCCGCCACATTGCTTTATTCGTGAAGATCACTGTGACAAATCTGCTGCTTCAATCATTCTAGCGATACAAATCTGGTTCAATAATGGGTAATTTCATCTGCAAATCCTTCCACTTGACCCAACTCTCTTCTAATCTTCACACAAATCCAACTTTATCCAGTTGCAGCCGGCATGACTCGCGGGGGGATGGATCACGCGGGTGGGGGTAATTAAATGTTTAAAAATACATATATAAACTTACCATCTCCTTCGGTCCCGCGTCGAGTCTCCTCCCTCCTCTCCATACAGGAAGCAGGCAGCCTCCCTCCCCTAAGACAATCACAACACTGCAATGGCAGCGTTGTGATTGGCTGGGACGCCGACCCCACAGGCGTCTATTGGGAGGCCATCATCTCTATGTAGGCTGCATGCAGCTTACATAGAGAAAATGCAGAGTGTGCATGACTGGTTAAATTCCGGCCGAGGTAGAGACGGGAAACAGTAGCCCTACAAGTGTGGAGGAGATGTGGACCCTGTTTTATGTCCGGAATCGCCAGTAGAAGGTAAGGAGGAATAAGCTGTGGTCTGGTTGGGTGTCGGTTAATGGCCTTGTCTACCGATGCGGCAATATGGAGATGCATAAACGAATTAAACCTGCTGCGTCTCTGTTGTATGCACTAAATAGTTTTTAGATATACCTATATTGGAATAATGGATATCTCTGTAATTGGTAGTAGCGAGGACTAAATGAATTATGTTGCATCTCCGCGTATGCACATTCTATCACTCAGACACTTAGGGTATCAGGGGAAGTGTCTTTTCAGTTTTCTGTCTGCCGCTGTAGCAGTGTGGCAACCGTAATATCAACTGTGTTTTTACCTAAGGTACTTTAGAGGCTTAAGACATTTGTATGGCAGGATAATGGATATTGCTTTCACACATGTCTACGTGTGTGTGTAAAAAACACTTTTTAATTATTATAACATACATGCACATGTGTTTATAACACTTTAGGCATGTGTATTGTACTTGAAGTATAATAGTGCACTTGTGGATAAGAGAATAATAGTGTGATATCATAATAAGATTAAGTATAAATATAAGTATAAATATGGTAGGGCAATCTGGATAGATATAACTTGAGCAACATGTTCTTTTGTTTTAGACTAAACAAGAATAGTTCGGATGAGCAACACAGGACTGATGGATATATTTTAAATTCTGGAATCCCACAACAAAGAAGAAGGAAAGTGGGTATATATTTGAGGCCACATATTGGATCCTAAGGTAATTAATAGGCCATATAAACTAGATAGGCTTCACGCTGTGAACAAGGGTTATCAGTGGTGAATAGGATTACATTACATTAATGTCTATTTGCAGAGGTATTCAATGGCCTCGTCTCCTCGTCTCCTCCAACCTCTGGGTGGAAGGCACACAAGTTTTAGAGGTAATGATTTTTTACTATGCATTGAATAATGAGGCAATGTTTCTATTGACAACACCCCAGTGATAAGTACGTTTGTACTTTGTATTTCAGGGATTTTATGGAAACAATAGTGGTGCGTAACCAAGAGTGAGGTTACTCATACCGATCAAATTTGTTTAACAAAGGATACCTATAGTTGGAGGTAATGATTTCCCTTTCACATTTAACAATCTTGGAATGCATCTTTTATAATGAGGAGCATATATATAAATAGCTATGATTGAAATGACCTTTTAGGTAATTTACCCAAATAATAAAGGTTCTTCAGCCCTTCCACATTCGATTACTAAAGGATAACTGCAGTGGAGAATTGACACATATCATGGAAGTATAACAGGTATGTGTAATTTTTCCTGGCTTCACTGAGGTGAAGAGACTAGAATGCCTAGATCTTTCTGGGTATTGAACTGGGTATGTTTGAAGCATGTATGTGAGGGATTGGAGGAAGGACTTTTTCCTGATCTCTTCTGCTTGATAAAATAATTGTATGGTTGGAGGAGTAAGTGGCATATCACCAGAATGTTGATACATTGTTTTTCAGACACCAATCATTGGTTAACTGTCCCTCTTTTTTAAACTGTTTTTAAATTGTTCTTATTTTTTCTTATGTCTTTGTCTATATGATTGTGTACAGACTCAAAACATTGTTTATTGGGAGATATCGTCTTTTGTCCTGAAGAAGGTGGTGCTCAAGCAGCAACATCCACCGAAACTTGTCAACTCTTTTGTCAACAGGCTTACTGTAGACTGTAAACGGCATTTGATAATATCGTTATATTTTGGCAAAAAAATGAAATGTGTTCAAAGAAATTTTGGTCTGATGTGTTAGCCTGTTTTAATGACTAGAAACAATTTTTCTGGAAGGTTCTCCCGTTGTATATGTCTGAGTAGTTTTTAACATTGCGGACAACAGCTGTCCTTGCTAGTTTTTATTGTGTTTTTCGTTTTTTATATTTCAATAAAATACCTATGTATTGACTGAGCACTTGACCCTTGATGCTGTTGATGTTATGTTCTGGTGATGTGACTAAAATTCGGAGTGTATGTGGTTTGTTTCTGCTTCTAGAGTATACCAAAGGGGAACTCTTTTTTGACCTTGGTCTATTTGGTGCACTACCCCTTTGGGATTAAGGGGGTCCTCTCTGTTTTTGTATAGGATAATCCACCAAATCCTGTGGAGGTCGACATACCTCAACCCGCCACATTGCTTTATTCGTGAAGACCACTGTGACAAATCCGCCGCTTCAATCATTCTAGCGATACAAATTTGGTTCAATAATGGATATTTTCATCTGCAAATCCTTCCACTTGACCCAACTCTCTTTTAATCTTCATACAAATCCAACTTTATCCAGTCGCATCCTGCATGCCTCACAGAGGGGATGGGATCACGCGGGTGGGGGTAATTTAATTTGAAAAAATAGACATATAAACTTAACATCTACTCCGGTCCCGTGTCTCGTCTCCTCCCTCCTCTCCATACAGGAAGCAGGCAGCCTCCCTTCCCTAAGACAATCACAACACTGCAATGGCTGTGTTGTGATTGGCTGGGACGCCGACCCCACAGGCGTCTATGGGGAGGCTATCATCTCTATGTAGGCTGCATGCAGCCTACATAGAGAAAATGCAGAGTGTGCATGACTGGTTGGTTGGTTCTGGGGCCGACCAAACAGTCAGCGCCCACAACAGTGGGCTATCCACTGATCCAGGGCTCCTACTAAAATTCTGCATAAATGATGTCACTATCTACCACCAAACTTACCAATCAATACCAGGCCCATAAAATAACAGAGCAGCTGAATCATGAGGCGAATAGATCTGATATGTTATTTAAACTATCTACAATAAACAAGACCAGCTTGTCATTTTAAAAGTTTATTCAAACATATTCAGGAAAACGTAGGTTTTGAAACTTTATTAAACAAGCATTTTTAAAAAGTCATAAGAAAGTTATATTCAGCATTTATAAAGAGAGCTTAATTCAAGAAAATATTATTCATTAGCAGAATTAAGTGAAAAAGAGCATTTCCAAATCCTAACTAATTCTCTGTCTCTACCCTCATCGCCTGAAAACAAAGTCTTTTAAAGTCACCTTTCCTTACGTGTATTCATCGAACAGCAGAACACGTCCCTCTGGAACCAAGAAGCGTAAGCCAAAGTCTGCTCCTTGAGCCAATTCTTATACCCTAAAACTAAGGCTAAACTAACTAATTTCACATACCAACAGCTGAATTCTAGCTCCCCATTGGCTGAACCACCTCACGCCACAGTAAATTGTGACATCTTCCACCTCGAGTCCAGGCTTTTACACTAACCCTTTGTTCATGCACAGAGTACTGGCGGCACTTCCTTAGGCTGCTACATTTTGTAGCAAAGATTGTTCATGTAGTGCACAAAAATGCCGCGACTCACATTCCTGACCTCGAGCCTGTCCGTTCTGAGCTTCTCGTGGCACATTAGCAAACCTCTCCACAGAGTCGCCTTTTGCAGTTCTTTTCAAAAACTTTTCACAATAAAAGTTTATAGGCTTCTCATCCTATTCAAAATAAGTTTTTCTCGTGTGGCTTTTCATCAGTAGGCCTCTTTTCAGAAAGCGTCAATTTTCTGCGCCACTTTTGCTTGCGTCACTTTTTCAGAATGCATTATTTTTTTGCAGCCAACTCAATGCTTCTTTCAGAAAGCTATTATTTAAACAAACGCAAAACAATAATTAATTCAGGTAATGAAAGTCATTCTGTTTCCCATCCACCATTGATAATGTTAACCCATTAGTATAAGTCACCTTGCAGAAAGCACAAAGAAAAGCAGCACTTTGAAATCTACCATTCTTCATAATGTCCAGCAGGATTCTTCATATATCTGTAAAAGATAAACAGACAGAACATAGACAAGAGTACATATGAAATGAGCCCATGCCATTAATTAATCAGCCGCATTAATGTTGACAAAGACAATAGGACAGACAAAACAACATTAGTTATGAATTATTAAACAAACTTGCAAATGCAACATAAAGCACATTAGTCCCATGTAATGATATGGAATTTTACTCTAGATTGATTTAGTACAACAAATCGCGCAATAATTCATTAATATATTAGTTCACGTTATGAGAGTTTTAACTTCACGAGCCAGAATAAAATTATTTCTGAAGCTCGCTCCATCACCACTCATCCCCTGCCTGGAGCAGGCCCGCCCCCAACCAAGCCCTGCCTCAGCTTTCTCGCAATGCAAGAAGCAGAAACATAAAATTGGATTTAAAATACCATTTTATGTTTCTGCTACATGCACTGAAAGAAAGCAGTGGGGCGACACTCCTTCGCCCACGTGGAGGAGCGGACTCTGACTTTACCTAATGCTATATTTGATGTTACTAGCCTAGGACATGCTGTCCTTTGCTTGTGACATAAAGCGTTCCAACTATTTCTGTTGTTCAAACGGTATTATACTGATGAGGTAACCTAAAATGTCAATGGGTTCTTGTACTATAGAATCCTAGTTTGAGATCAGCGTTTGACCATGTCACTGCATTGCCAATTATTACTAAGAAGTTATAAACAAGGACTTTCTCTGTAGATTTCATACTCTCCTTCAGGACCGATTTCCCCACCTCACAATGCTGCTTGCCATTCACACTCAACTCATGCAAACTTTTACAAAAGTGGCTTACTCTGTTACACAAATGACATCCTCACTTTATAGCTGGGCACTTCTTAATTCAAGAGGGGTGACATTTAGGAACGCATCTGTAAAGCTTGGTCTATCCCCCTATTCGCTACTCACTCTTTGCTTTTATGAGTCCCTTGCTTCCATCAACTATTGCCAAGTCATTGCGCAAGTGCACAATACTTTTTGACTCATTTATGTATTTAAATGACTTTTCCTCACTTTCACTCTGTCTACAGTGCTCTTCAAATTACTACTGCTTCATAACTAGTGTCAAATCACTTGATCCCTGATATACTGGGCAATGGTATTTCACATGCAGCTGTAAATGAATTAATGTTATGTTAAATACATATATTAACCGCAAAAATCCCCCCCCACCCCCCCCCCCCCAAGAGGTCTCTCAGCACTCGAGCACAGATACAGGTTAGAATTAGTTAAACGTTTACGGACAGAAGAGCCATGTTTTTAATACTTTTTCTTAAAGAGGTTAGATTGGCGCAGGAGCATAGATACAGTGGTAGCTGATTCCAGTGTAAGGGGGCTGAGCGGCCCCCAAACCTGGCCATACGGATACACCAGGGAGAAGTAACAGTTGCTCCCTAGATCTAAGATTGTGAGTGAGAATGTAGGGCTGTAACTTGTTTTGCAAGTAACATCTGCCACTTCCATGTAGAGACCTGTGGACCAAGCACAGGAGCTTAAAAAGGTCATGCTTTCTTATAGGGAGCCAGTGCAAAGATCTCATTGTGAGTTCCAAAGGAGAGCGAGAGGGGAGGTTTCAGACCAAGCAGGCAGCAATATTCTGTATAATCTGAATCTTAGAAAAGAGAGACCCTCGTTCATTGCAACCATTAAGGCATTACTGTTGTCCAGGCGACTCACAAGGAGTGCTTGGGTGAGGGACCTCCTGGACCTCAATGGTAGCCAGTGGAAGACTTTCCTAAGCATACCCATCAAGACGAAACACGTTCCGGAGACTCAGTTCACATGCTCTTTCATTGACAAGTTTGCATCAATTAAAACACCAAGGTTCTTAACTTTTTTTTGGGGGGGGGAATAGGCCCCAGCTCACTGGGCACACGTCATTAGACCAGAGGGAGTGAGCTTTCCCAAAGAGCAACAGCTCCGTCTTACTGGTGTTCAGTTGCAGGTGGTAGGCTGACATCCAAAGAGCAACCTTAGTCATACATTTCCTGAATCTTAGTTTGGCGAATTCAGGGATGGGCCCAATAGTGATGACAAGTTGTGTGTCATCTGCATACGAGATTACATCAAATCCGAGCAATCTTATCACTTTGGATGGGGGGGCCCGCATAAATATTAAAACGTGTTGGGCTCAAAGACGAGCCCTGTCGCACCCCTTTGTCCAGTACTATTGTTCTAGAGTGAAAAGATCAAGCTGTACTGAATGAGTTTGAACAGCCAGAAAGTTTTTCAGCTAACCTAATGCTTTACCCTGACATCTATATCCCTCAGTCTTTGAACTAAAGTTGCATTGGAGATGGTGTTAAAAGATGCAGACATGAGGAGTAAAACCAACATGGATGAGTTCCCTCTGTACAAGGGGAGTCTAATTGAATCCAGGCCCTCCATTAATGGTGTTTCCGTACTATAGGAGGCCCGGAACCCTGACTGTGAGGGATCCAAGAGCGAGTGGGTTTCATATGAATGTTTTATAGAGCACGTCTGCTACCCAAACAGGGCATCCTGGCGATAGACTGATTAGAGAGCTGACCTTGTGAGCAAAGAGGGGCAAAATAATCAGAGATGTATAGCAATTTTTGGGCTTTTCCCTATACTTGCACTTAGATGTAGAGTGGTGTATACTTAAAAGTATGTTGTTACAGGGCTTAGAACACAGATAACCGGAGAGACCCCCCCCCCATCAATACTTGTAAAAAGCAGTGCATGGAGCATGTTGCAAAACACAAAATTCTCTGTAATTATGCCTTGGTGGCATAATGTCCAATGGGGGATTCTAATATCCCTGCTATCAACAGTTTAACTTGTTTCTACTAGGTACTGAGGTAACTCAGTCGTACTGCAAGTCCACCCACATTAAAGGTCCCACACTAGACTTACTCATCTCCAAAGATTACCTACCCTCGACCATGGACCCTGGTCAGATCAACTACAGCATCCTTTCTAGTAAACTTTCACACACAGCAAAAGCCTTGGTTAACTAAAAAAGGTAGATAACCTTGTTTTGTGACACTATAACTGTTGACATAAGCTCTCTGACAGGGAAGGCTTTGAACAACCCTCCTCCTACCTGCCTTAACAAAGATGTCTATGCTTCCACTTCTAATTGGGCAAATGCGTAAATAAATGTCTTGCCGAATTAGCAATTCTTAGAATGAAATGGAAAAGGCCAAAATCCTCTACCCCGTGGCTTTCAGGGGAACTCTTTGAAGAAGTCAAATCTTTAAGACCGATGGACAATAAATGGAGACAACACCCCTCCTATTTTAACTTTAATACGCTTGGCACTGATTAAAGCCATTGTAGGAGAAATATTTGTAGTGCACAGGTCACTCATATCAAATAATCCTAAACATCTCTCTCAACTAATAAGAATGGCTAATAATCCTCCCAGATCATGTGGCTAAATGTGAAGAATTTGCACAGCTTGATAGTGTCAAATCTATTGAGCACTTGCTGCCTTAACATCCCAATCTCAGGTAACATTTCTACATTAATTGCAAATCCAGAGTTAAATGGCCACTTTCTAAAGAAATTTCAGAGAAAGCAGTATTAAGATTTATTGCAAAAGTAAAACCATTGAAATCTTTCACACAGTCGATGGCAGGAAATATTTCCCAAATGTAACTATTAGGTCTCTCCATAGTGGTCCAACTTAATGAACTTATTTCTTGCCTAAAGAGTATTCCGAAACTGGCTCACAGGTATTCTAAACTAAACCAGAATATATCTGAATCCAAGCTTTTAGAAGGGTTTCAGTCGGGCTTCAGATATTGATGTTGCACTAAGACAGCCTTGCTCCAGACTGTTGCTCATGTACTTTGAACTACTCTCGACAGTGCAAATGTGTTTGTCTTATTCTTCTGGAATTATCTGCTGTCTTCAGCACAGGTAATCATGCTCCCCTTTCAACATCCTCAAAGATAATGTGGGCATTGAGGATGTAGTCCTAAACTACTTTGAAATCATACTTGATGGCTACCGGTTCACATTAGCAATTCCTTTTCGATCCCAGTAAACCTACAGCAAGGAATACCACAAGGCTCCATCTTGGCTTGGACTTTTTTTTATCGTTTCCTGGAACCCACTGGATTTATCATAAAGAATTCTGGGCAATGTGGAATACTGCTGCACACAGGCGCAGCACATTTCTTTCTATCTGTCAACGCCACATATTGTTACATTTTATATTTTTACATCGATATTATATATCCCCATCTGACATAGCCAAGTTTGACCACACCATATCTGATGCCTGTGATAAGTGCCATGATGGGGGAGCTGACTTTGCACACCTCGCTTGGACTTGCTCCGTAGTACATGCTTACTGGGCGATGGTGTTCAAATGGATCTCAGCTATGATGGGCGCAAACCTTGCCCACTAATGGCATTTATTTATTTAAATCATTTGTAGAGCGCACTATAACCCTGCGGGCATCCTGATGCTGAGAGATAGGTCAAAGGAAAGCAATCAGGCATTATTGGGATATACCCTCAAGGTGCCACGCGGGGCCCGTAGGTTGGTATCCATGGCGCAGATATTAGCTAAAAGCAAGGTGGCACTGCGATGGAGTAGTACTTGTCCCCCCCACCCCCACAGCTTCAGGATGACTCAATCAATCAATCAGAGTTTTTAGAGCGCACTACTTACACGTGAGGGTCTCAAGGCGCTGGGGGTGGGGGAGGGCGGTGGGGTGCGAGCAGCTCCGTTGGTCTTTAGAAGAGCCAGGTCTTGAGGTACGTTCTGAACTGGTGCAGTGTCAGGCTTCGTTGGATGCGAGGGGGGAGTTTGTTACAGGTCTTGGCTGTGAGGTAGGAGAAGGATCTGCCACCTGCTCTGGCCCTGTGGATGCAAGGGACTTTGGCTAGGTCGGCAGAGCAGAGGTTTTCCGTGGTGGGGTAGAAGGAGATTTGTTTTTCGAGTTATTGGGGTCCGATGTTATGGAGGGCTTTGTAGGCGTGTGTGAGAAGTTTGAAGGTTATTCTTCTTTCGACAGGGAGCCAGTGGAGGTTGCGGAGGTGTTCGGTGATGTGGTCGTACTGTGAGATGTCAAGGATAAGTCTGGCTGTGGCGTTCCCGAGTTTGTGGTGGAGTTTTTTGTTGATTCAGGCATAGAGAGCATTTCCGTAGTCCAGTCTGTTGGTGATGAGTGCGTGGGTGACGGTCTTCATGGAGTCGGGGGGTGAGGTCCAATTGAAGGTCTGGCGAAGTATGCAGAGGGTGTTGAAGCATATGGAGGACACAGCATTGATCTAACGGTTCATGGTGAGTAAAGAGTTGAATATGATGCAGAAGTTGCATGCGCGGTCAGTTAGGGTGGGTGGGTTTCCGAGGGCAGGGGGCCACCAGGTGTTGTCCAATGCAGAGGAGGTGGCGCCGAGGATGAAGACTTCTGTTTTCTGTGAGTTGAGCTTCAGGCAGCTGTTGCTCATCCAGGTTGCGATGTCTTTCGTCCCTTCTTGGAAATTGCACCTGGTGATGTCAGGTTCCTTGGTGAGGGAAAAGAGCTTGGTGTCGTCGGCATATGAGACTATGTTGAGTCTGTGGTTTCTGATGATGGCTGTGGGGGGGGGGGGGGGGGGGCCTGTAGACCTTGAAGAGTGTGGGGCTGAGGGAAGATCATTGGGATACTCCACGTCTGATCTCTGTCGTTTCTGAGAGGAAGAGCAGGAGTCTAATTCATTGTGTTGTGCCTGAGAGGAAAGGTCAAATACAGTCTAAGGCTGTGCCTTGGATGCAGGCTTAGTGGAGCCTGGAGAGACGGATGGCTAGAGAGTATGTGTTGTTGCGAGAAAGTAGGAGAGGACTATGCACAGCTACAACCCCTGAACTCACGCCCCAAAGAATTCTGGTCCCCCTTACGGGTCTACCTGTCATCTATAGAGCATGATGAGTTGGACTGAAATACAGCTCAGCATCCAGGTCAGTTTAAACATGTGTCTGTACTATCTGATACCTAGAGTGTCCTGAGGACTAGAGCCTTCTGGCTGAAGCCAGGGCCAGACTGGGAATCAAAACAGGCCCTGGAAAAGAGATCGGCGGGCCCCTCTGGGAGCAGCTGAGCTGTTTGCAGGGGCCGGTTTCGGGTGATTTTGTTACAGCCGCCGATTTTGCAGCTATGCTGCACAAACGGCCCTGTAACAAAAACGGACCTAGGGGCCCAAAACCGGCCACCCACCCGAGCTGCCCGCCGGGAAAACGCCCAGGTGCCCACTACAGCCAGTCCGGCCCTGGCTGAAGCATACTTAATAATGTGAGATATTTGTCAATGGAATGTTATATTTCTAGATAAGATGGTAGGATGTTCGAACTTTTTTTTTTACTTATCATTTGACAAATGTGATGTGCATATATTGTTGATGTTAATTTGAAATGCTCAATAAAGAAATAAAAATAAAAAATTCAATTCTGAGCTCTTACACTATCAATACAATATCACACACCTTTAACTGAACATGTAATCACCTAGAGATATTCTGCACCTTGCCCAAACGTTTCATGTTGTGAGAGATCGACTCCTGCAGTATTCTGTATTTTAATCCTACTATCACTGACAAGTGCACACGCAGTGGGCTTCTATCTAGACAAAAGACTAAACCTACAATCTCAAGTTGACGTCATGTTTAAGAGTGCTTAGCTCCAACTGAGACACTTGTCAGCAATCCAACAGGTCACACCTGAAAAAGACCTCAACGGCATAATTCAATCCTTCGTTTTGTCCAGCCTTGACTGGGACAACTCTCTCCTAGTAGGCTTACCAGAGTTGCACCTTAAACCTCTGCGGGCAGTGTACATACACCGGGTTGCTGTGTTTCGAGAAGCAAAAAATTAGACCATGACGCTCAAGTTACAAACACTTCAATATGTGCGCATTGAAGCCAGAGCACTTTCCAAGAATCTATTATTCATGACATTTTGCACACAGCCTCCACCTCTTTCTAATACCCTGAAAATCTCTGGAAGCCGACAGTCCGTACGAAGTGTCCGTTCTACTCCCCTGAACTTCTTGCTTGGAATAAAGAGCACGCCATCAGCCAATCTTTTTCAGGTAGTGCAAATAGAATTTGGAACTCACTCCCCTAGCGCTTCTCTCAACCACGTCTCTTTCTTTGTTCAAGAAGCATCCTAAACTTCTCCTTCTCAGCCACATTTTGAAACAGTTCTGAATTATGTCTGCTCTTGTGACTCTCTTCCCTGGTTTCTTTTTTTATTTTGCACTTTGTTGCATCCATTTTTTTGCTCTATCGTCCTCTTTTGAGCTTTATCTAGATCCAGCCGCTTTATTCTTGAGCAGAACAGGGTGTCATACATTCAAGCCTCCATGACCAAATGTTTCACTTCTGAGGGAATGCAGCTTGCTAGGATATTTAATTATCTGCTTCAGAACAGTACATTTACTTTGGCATTTCCTTGTCTGAAGGGTCTCTACGCAGTTTCTACATATATCCCATTTTGTACTTGCAATAATATTTTGTATATATATTGTAGTGTTCCTCTTTTTCACAGTAGCAATTTGGCACCTTAATCCTACAGTGCGATAATGCCTCTGGGACACATCCCCACTATATGGAGGTGGAGAAGTGTGGCTCACTGGTTAGAGCAGGCAGACCCTGAAGCAGAGGTCAGACCCGGGACCAGGGTTCGATTCCCGATGCGGCAGGGTCTTGAGCTCAAATGTCCACGGACTCGATAATTCTCGCTTCGGTGCCTGACCTAATCATGGGTTCACACTCTGCAACTCTGGGCATTAAGCTTGCTTAATCTCCACAACGGCCCCCCGCGGCGGGATGCCTGGCTTTCACCTTGGGATGCCCTGTAGGGGCTATCTCACAGGGAAAAACCAGGACGGGTTCCCAAGGCAAGCACGGAGATACCCATCGGGGGTCGATTCTGGCGCTATATAAGAAATGTAATAATAATAATATAAAACCACAAAAATGAATCCATAAAAATAAACTAATAAGGAATGTAGTAGAGGACAAGGACATGTTTATGGGTGAGAGCTCCCTGTTTCATGACTGTTTCGACAATCCCATCTATGTAAACTGCTGCACTGTGCCTACATGATGCACAGCTCATCTGATGTAAATGAAGAATTGACAAACAGAGTAGGAAAGGTACTAATGGCAAGGAAGACAACTGTTTTAAGACGTGAGCCAAGTCAGCAACTGCCCAGGGCTGCCCCCCATATGGACAACTGTGAATTATTTAATTTGACACCTGGGCGTGCATGAACTGCCCAACCTATGCCCTCGTGGTTCCTGTCAGTTGTTAGCAGTTAAATTAAAAAAATATTAGTTCTGTCTCTCACTCTCTTTCCATACTTCTCACATTTTCTACTTGTCCCTTTTCTTTACCTACACTCTCTCACTTCTCTCTACTTCATCTTTGTTTCAAAACACCTCTCAACCTCTCTCATGACCTCACATATCTTTCTCTGACTGAATCTACATTTCTACCTTCTCTGTCTACCTTAGATCTCTCTACATCCCACAGCTCCTACTCTAGCTGAAGATCCCATGAAGTCTGACATTGTCCAAGAGATGAACTTCCTGTCTTCACTAGCTCTCGAGGATCTGGCCTACAGCACAATCAATACCTTCAGGTCGGCTATTTCGGCAGGTCATAATCCCTGGCAGGGATGCCCAGTAGGATAGCATTCTATGGTGAGTAAGCTAATGAGGGGCATCTGGCTATCTATTCCACCGGAACCAAGGTACTCTTCCTTATGGGACATTAATAGAGTTTTAAATGTGTTCCTGTCATGGCAGAACTATAACTATCTATCCCACATGGAGCTCTCCAGGAAAAATGGCAATACTGCTAAATCTGGTGTCTTGCCGCAGAGTTTTGGACATTAGAGCTCTGGATATCCCAGGTTGAGTATTGGAAGTAAAACCAAAGGGGATGATGGATGGAGTGTTGAACTTTGCAAACACTCACCCCCAGTCAACTGATCTGGGTTTAATCCATCATCTTTCTTTAGCTCACCCCGCCACCCCAGTTCAGACATGGCCATAAGCAAATCAGTCTGACCCTGTGCCTCATGGGAATAGTCCAGCCTGAGCTGGCAAGCCATGTCTTCCCTGGACCGGAAACAAGAATCTGGGATCGGTTTCTGGCTAATCAGCCGTCATCAGCCAGGCTAGCTTGAATCCAGTGGCAAAGTGAGCAAGGGACCCACGTCTGGGCATACCCTGCCAATTTAGGGCGAACAAAGCAAAACCAAAGGGGATGATGGACAGAGTGTTGAGCATTGCAAGCACTCTATTGGAAGGGACAGAAGGGGCCACTTTGTACATCTCCAGAAGTACCAAATGAAAGTCTAAAATGGTGTCTTACCCAGCCTTGACAACTCCCCAAAATTGTGTGTGCTACTCTTCCTAAAGGCATAGAAAAATATGACGAGGCCTCCTGGGAAGTGACAACTCCTTATATTCCTTAAGAAACCTTTCAAAGCGGTCTCCTCTTTAACCACTAATAGATGGACGCGATAGAATATGCAAGAAGCAGGCATTGATGTGTCATAACTTGGAGCCCACTCAGTTCGTTAAGCCATAGCCTCAGACTTTTTCTTGGTGCCAGGTTATAAGTCATAATCAATACAGCTAACTAGTCTTCGGATTCCATGTTTAGGAGATTCTACTTTAGGCCAATCTTGAATATGATATCGTTGATGGTGGATGAGTTTTGAACTAGCATAATCCTTGCCTCCGGTCCCGACATAGAATGTTATATTTCCTAGCTTTCATAATGGAAAGTTCAATACTATTAAGGACACGGAGGAGAGGATTATTCCCATCCGAGGATTCTGAGAACATTCCCCTAACCTGGATAACTGCAAAGGATCTGTACATCCTATAATTTGATGAGGCATTCAGGTTCCTTCCGTAAGGTACAAGTAATGACATAATTTATTTTGGGTTACAATAGATTCAATGGTAGTTGTTTTTCTAACGTTAGCGCTTATGCAAGGTGACACTTGCAGTCTAGTTCCTTTATATGATGAAGTTATCCTGAGTGAAGAGGAGGTTATTGATTTATGTTCTTTATTCCAGGTACGGATAATTCCAAAGGGGAATAAAAGAACTGGATCCTTGGGCTACTGTCGCAAGAAGAAAGAGGTAGCTTGAAGGAAGGACATGACTTATTATGGGGCACTCTATGTTATGATGGGCTGAAATTGTTTATTTCCTTTCACTGTGCCTATTGGAAAAGGCAGTTTTCTGTTACTTGTTGAAGGCTGATGTAGTTAAAATAAAGGCAGGAGGAGCATAATCCCCGCCCCAAAGTCCTTTAACCACTTGGCTGCTAAGGTACAATTACTCCTCTGCATTAATTTCCATTGAAATCAATGGAAAGTCCATGACGAGTTACCCTTGTCATTAGCGGCGAAGAGGTTAATAGAACTGAAACTTTCCATTATGAAAGCTAGGAAATTTTACATTTTCTACCTCACTCTCCTGCTAGCAATATAAAAAACATCACCTCTTTACCTACCTACTGTCTCTACTTGCCCTCTTTTCTCTCTGTATCTCATCTCTCTTTTTACCCTTTAGCCCTCTCAAACTTTCACTCTACTTTTTTGTTTGTGCTTCTCAGTTTGCCCCTCTATCTTGCATCACTTCACAGTACCTTACCTCCCCATCTCATTACCTTTCTTTCAAACTCATCTCTTTCTACCTCAACTCTCTCAAAATAGCTCTTCAGCATACTCTACCACCCTAACACCCTCTACATTTTATTGTCCTTACCTCAAGCTCTCTCTACCTCATGTTAAAACCCTACCTGACTTTCTATCTCTTTCCCAACTTCTTTCTTTATCTGCCTATCAATCATTTTTTTGGTATCTCATCTTTATCTCTTCTCTCCCTTTATATCACCTCACTCACTATACACTTCTATTTAGCTATCTTTCCTTTTTCTGCTTTCCACTTCCTCAACAGCATCGGGGATCATTGTTCACATTAAAACAAGAGAGCACGGACAAGGCAGATGGAAAGAATTAAAGGGAAAATTATTATATCAGATGTTACCTGGTGAAATGATGAATATTCTCGAAGCAGTGAAAGGATACCAGTTAAGGGGTGGTTTGTGATTATGATTATAAGGCAACTAAAGCTACAATTTCAACAGGAATTACATATTATGTGCTAGGGGACCAACTGTCCTCCAAGTCACTATTACCCTGGAGGCACAGGCTGGGGTGGGCGGAATTTGCATAATCGCGTTATGCAAATCTCCGCGAAACGGTAAATAATCTCCGCAAACAGGCAGAATTGCTTGTTCGCTATGCTTTTTTCCTGTTCACAACCGCTGTTTGCATGCTCGGGAGGAAATATCTCGCAAACACGCATTTTCAGAACCCGAACAAGCAAAAAATTTCGCGAAGTCGCAGAATGCAACATTTTGGGCAATTTCGAGTTCTCCGCGGAACGCAACATTACCCAAATTCCGAGAGCGGGACGGAATTTACAACCCAGGCCTAGTTTTGACACAAAATTCCAAATAAACATTGCACGACAATAAAATCTACATCAAAGAGCAAAAAGAGATGGCGTTGGCACTGCTTAACTATTTTTTTATACTGTTTCACGAGCAGACGCTGGCAGCTTGAGCCGTCAGCAACCTGTGCATGCGCACGTTTATAAAAGTTTACCAGATAAGTCAGTATTCTTTATCATCAAATGGGCTTGAATTAGATGAAAATGGGTAAAAAATGTAAGTGGTTCTAAACTGAGGCCTCAAAATATGTCTTGCATGGATCCTCAAAAACACCTTAAGGTTAAACAAAAGGCCACAGGATTAGGAAAGAAATAACGTGTGGGGTGGTTAGAGAAGGTAGAGAGGGGATCCTAGCTCAACTGGTCATGGTGTTCTCCATTCTATTACAGGACGGAAGGCTTCGGATTATGCTTTCCCTTTCTTTACTGGAAAATATACGACAGCCAATAAAAAAGTTTTTAAAATATAAAGAAAAACTACATCCCCAAGATGCCATGGTACTGCATCAATAACCATAGAGACTAACCCTATAAATTAAGCTCTTCTTACAAACACTTCCTCTTTCTTTGCTGCTTGCAGCCGAGTTAAGTGCTTTACTATAATTATTCTTGATGACACACTTTATAGTGATTTTGTTTTAACTAATTTTTATGGTTGTACTTATTTATTATCGTGTTCCTTCACTATTATTGTATAACTAATGAAATATGTGACAATTGTTGACAAGGAATTGCCTGATTACCTCAGCCGCGTCTCAGCGGTAGCGCGTGGCAGTGCAAGTGCTGGCAGACATTGTTGCAGTGATCGGGTGGTGGCGAGGGCAATTAGGGCAGTTTCAGCTCACGCCTCGCCCCCACCAGAGTGCCTGATTCTGTGCGTGCTGTTCCCCTAGTTAACTGAAAAAACAACAGTTGATGGACAGAATGCAGAACAATGTCATACATTCATCCCAGTACAGAGATCTGGGCCTAAATCCATTGTTTATTTGCACTCCACACCACCCCAGTTCAGACATGGCCATATGCAAATCAGCCTTGACCCTGTGCCTCATGGGAACAGTCCAGCCCGAACTGCCAAGCCATGTCTTTCCTGGAGCGGAGTCAAGCATCCTAGGACCGGTTTCTGGCTATCAGCTGTCTTCAACCAGGCTAGCTTGACTCCAGTGGTGTGGAGAGCATGGGACTCACGTCTGAGCACACCCATCCCACTCGGGGTGACAAATGCAAAAACAACAGTTGATGGACAGAATGCAGAACAATGTCATACATTCACCCCAGTACAGAGATGTGGGCCTAAATCCATCGTTTTTTTGCTATCCACACTACCCCAGTTTAGACATGGCCATATGCAAATCAGCCTTGACCCTGTGCCTCATGGGAACAGTCCAGCCCGAACTGCCAAGCCATGTCTTTCCTGGACCGGAATCAAGCATCCTAGGACCAGTGTCTGGCTATCAGCTGTCTTCAGCCAGGAATCTAAACAATGAACAAAAGCACGCAGCAGCTGACCAAGGTTTCGCACATCAACTTTGTCTGTTTCAGAGATATTTAGTGGTGCAGCTACTCTCACCATCCGCTGCCGAGGATGTATATCTGAGCAATAGTATAGTAGAGTAGAGAGGCGCACTCAATGAAGTCAGTGATATAAAAGAGTCCATAAAATGCGTAGATCTTCTGTTCTTATTCTAAATATATTCTTTATTTTCACATACAACGGCACAGCCAACGCGTTTCATTCCCATTCGTGCCTAGGGAATTTCATCAGGGCATGTACTAAATAGTCAGGTCCGTGCGATAATCCTAGATGAGGTTCCTCCTAGGAAGCTGGTGTAGAAGAATGATCACTGTAGACCACAATGTATTCCTGAAAAAAGCTTCACACTCAATTCCAAGTGGAATGGTGGTTCGAGTCCCCCGGTTAGCTGGAAAGTATCACTTTGGCGAGTCAAGAAGTATATTGATTCCGGACCCCTTAGGGGAACTCCAAGGCGGAGGGGGGTCAGTGTGCTCGGGAAGATGACCGGCTTTATTGATGGATGCGTCCATCAATCCACGAGGAGGAGCGGCGGAGAACGGAGACCATATCATAGGTACCGTCCCGTACTAACGCGAATACAACTACCATTAAAGCCGGTCATCTTCCCGAGCACACTGACCCCCCTCCGCCTTGGAGTGAAGCTTTTTTCAGGAATACATTGTGGTCTACAGTGATCATTCTTCTACACCAGCTTCCTAGGAGGAACCTCATCTAGGATTATCGCACGGACCTGACTATTTAGTACATGCCCTGATGAAATTCCCTAGGCACGAATGGGAATGAAACGCGTTGGCTGTGCCGTTGTATGTGAAAATAAAGAATATATTTAGAATAAGAACAGAAGATCTACGCATTTTATGGACTCTTTTATATCACTGACTTCATTGAGTGCGCCTCTCTACACTTCTATACTAGTCTTCAGCCAGGATAGCTTGACTCCAGTGGTGTGGAGAGCATGAGACTCACGTCTGAGCATACCCATCCCACTCGGGGTGACAAATGCAAAAACAACAGTTGATGGACAGAATGCAGTTAACAGCACGTCAGTGTTGCAGTCCGCAGCGCCTTCCCTGATCGGGCCCATGTTTGCTTTTGGAGCCGGACGCTGCGTAGCCCAATTGGGCTCCTTTTTGGCAGCGCGAAGCCTAGTAACGATTCCTCCTGTGCGCGCCAATTTCAAAGCAGAATTGCAGACAGCTCCCTTCTCGATTGCCTCTGTGTGCACAGATGCCTTTCCTGGGCTGCATAATAAAGAAGACCCTAAGCCGGGTGCAGGTTGTGTATAAGGTTGGCTCCCTGATGCCCTCCGGTGGGCTGAAACTATAGTGACTACAGCAGGGGCTGAGGAGCAGTTGAACCAATTTTGCACTAAGGGTTGCTCCCCCTTAACCAATACCTTTGGAATTTTTCGGACTTGGCTAAAACATTGTCTAGATCGCTGCAAATTAATTAGAGATGGAAGACTGAGCCTATTTTGAGTATGATGAGTACGGATATTATGAGGAAGAACAAGGTCCTCTCCTCGAGGACAATCTGGTTGACGCATCAGTACAGCAATCCGTCAAAAAGGCAGTAGAGGCAGCAGTTCCCAGATGGTCAGTAAAGCACTAGCAGGAGCACTCAAGCCCATCACGGCACAACTTGAAAGCTTTGCGAAAAGGCATGGAATGTATCCCCAAGAGTCAGTTGGACCAGCCGCAGCCACCTCAGGGGGAAAAGTTTCAACTAAGACCAAGTCCTCGAACTGGCCGCACGCGCAGGCTCTGGCTAAGTTACCCCCATCCTCTTCTAGGGACCATGAACATTCTGTAAATCCAGAACCGATCCCATCTTCCAATAAAGCTCAGGACACCAACACGGGCACTGACACAGACTTTACAGGGCATACTGCATACCCCAAGAAGAAGAAGATAACTAAGAGGGCACACTTAAATCCGCCGACTCCCTCATTCTTCCAAGCAACAACTCGGTTCGATTTTAACCCGCAGGACATTGTCCACCCAAACTCCTTGGACCTTGGTAGCGGATTACTTACATCAAAACCTGAGGAGGAGTTTTGACAAAGAGGTAGGAGTAGGTTGACGTCCGAATGTCCTCATCCGGACGTTTCAGATAAGGTGGCAGGCACGCCTGACATCGATCCCAACATATTAACCTTTTTGAAAAAATTTGCTAAGGACCCCAAAAAGGGCATTGACCGTGCGTGGCGCGGTTGCCAGGATAAGCTCCTGGACATCACTGGCCCCCTAGCGAAGATCTTGGAAATGGCCTTTGTGGCCAAGGACAAGGGTGCTCCGATAGACCCAGATATCCTCGCAGGATGAGCACAGAACACCATTTGTTTCCTGGGAAACACGAACTGTGCCATCTCTACTGAGCTCACAGAGGGGAAACTTCCAACCCCAGAGTACAGCAGGTAAGAACAATGAATGACTCTATCTCTATGTCCTGTAGGGGGGGTCGCAGTCACCATTTCTGGGACAATTGGTCAGTCATTACACAGGATGCTTGGGTTTTGCAAATGGTACAGGGGTTTTGCATAGATTTCTCTTAAACCCCCATGCAAAACACTTCTCCTCCTCCTTTATTTTTTTCCCAACAAGATGTAATTTTTATAGATCAAGAAATAGGAGAGTTGCTGGAGAAATGCACAATAGCTTATTTTGACGACAAACCAGAGGGTTTCTGCAGCAATGTCTTCCTAGTTCAGAAGAGAGGCGGGCCACAGACTGGTTCTAAATCTGAAAAGTTTCAACCAGTTTGTCCTGTATAGGCATTCAAAATGGAGGGGATGCACCTTCTAACAGACATTTTTAGGCGAGGAGACTGGATGGTCCGTCTAGATCTGAAGGATGCCTATCTAACGGTTCTGATTTTCCCCCTTTACTGGCACTTCTTGCAGTTCCAATGGCGAGGCAGACAGCTGGAATGTTTGTCCTGCCTTTCGGTCTTTCTTCAGCTCTTTGGTGTTTTACCAAGCTGATAAAGCCAGTGACCGCACACCGTCTAATAATTTATCTCGGTGACATTCTGATAATGGCTCCCTATGTCTACCTAGCATTCCAACTTCTGCAGATGACAATGCACCTGCTAAAGAATCTGGGTTTTGTGATAAACAAGACAAAATCTGTTCTGGTCCCAGCGCAATTACTGGAGTTCTTAGGTTTTGTAATCAATTCTCAGACAGCTCAACTCCAGTTGCCCAAGTCCAAATTGAAAGATCTGAAGAAGGAATTAAAGCAACCCTAGCAAACAGGTCACGGCCCTACGGGTGAATGCGCTTTTAGCCTCTTCCATACAAGCAATCTTTCTGGGGCAGTTATATTACCGGGCCCTTCAACGTCCGAAACTCCAACACCTGCAGAAGGGTCTTTCTTACTCAGACCAAGTTCCACTCACAGACGAGGTCCGGGAAGAAATCAAATGGTGGCTAGCCTACGTGGATGCGTGGAACGGCCAGGCAATTTTCAGTTCTCGCCAGGGTATAGTCATAGAATCCGATGTCAGCCAGTCGGGTTGGGGAGCACGATGCGAGCAGATTACCACAGGGGGCAGATGGTCTCTCCAGGAGTTATCGTTACACATCAACTGTCTTGAGTCCTGACGGGATAATTTGCGATTCACACTCTCTCGCAGAGGAAGATATCTTGTTGCATCCTCCTGAGGATGGACAAAATCTCTGCGGTAAGATATATAAACAAGCTGGTGGGGGACCAGATCCCAATTGTTGGCGGAGATTACCAAGGACTTTTGGCATTACTGCCTGGCTCACCAAATAATGATGATAGCGGAATACCTTCCGGGGCAAGACAACACAATAGTGGATTGGAACTCCCATCACTTGAATGATTACAGAGACTGTAAGCTCCATCCGTCTCTCTCTTCCAAATGACTCAAGCGATTTGGGGCCCTTACCACATAGACCTATTTGCCTCCAGGCTAAATCGTCAACTGGAGACATTCTTCAGTTGGAGACCGGATTCTCTGGCGAAAGCCACAGATGCCTTCACGCAGGATTGGTCGAAGACACTCAATTATCCATTTCCTCCTTTTGTCTTAATTCCAAGAGTAGCGAACCAAATTGTTCTGCAAAGAGCGGAGATTTCACTATGGAAGGCCCAACCCTGGTTTTAAGTTCTACTGGAACTGACGTGCGACTTCCCTCTTCAACTTCTGTGGCCCCCGATGATGCTCCAGGGCCCTCAGTGAGAATTTCCCCCTCTAGTTCTCTCTGAGAAGCTGTTCCTGATGGCCTGGAGGCTTTCAGGCAACAATGGTCGTTGCCAGGAATTTCAAAAGAGGCTTCAAGCTTCATCCAACTAGGAAACAATACTGTTCAGCATGGCGAGCATTGTTGGGGTGCTTGGAGAAACACCTGGATCCCATGGAGGCAGACCTCCAGCAAGTTGTAAATTTTTTATTCAAGAAAGCTGCAGATGGCTTGTCATATAGATCGGTTAACAATTTCCAAACAGCCCTCTCAGCTGGACACATACAGATGGGAGACCGGTAGATATGCACCCGGTGGTGTGTAAACTATTAGAAGAAATTCGTATGACGAACTCACCTAAGGCTAAGTATTTTTCTTTATGGGATGTGTCTAAGGTTCCAAATGTATTTGATAATTGGCCTAGAAATGATTTGCTCTCCAGAAAACAACTGTCTACTAAATTAGCTATGCTTCTTTGTTTATTTGCAAGCCGACGTGTCTCTGATGTTAGAGTCTTGGATTTAGATGGTAGAATATTTTCTCCTGAGGGGCTGTCATTGGTAATTTCTGCATGGACATAAACCTTTTCAAGGTCCAATGATTACAATGCTTTTCCGTTGAATGATAAATTGTGCGTAGTGAAATGTCTCAAAGTTTATGAGGAATCTAGCCGACCTATCAGACCGGTCGGTTGTGCAAGAATGTTGATTGCTTTACAAAAACCTTTTAAGCCTCTTACCTCTGCTACTATTGCCAGGTGGCTCATATGTATATGATGACAGAAGCAGGCATTGACACTGGATTGTTTGGAGCACACTCCGTAAGAGACGCTATGGCCTCAAAATTCCATTAAAGACACAGAGGCGAGGATTATCCCGCTCAAGGTACATTTATTGTTGATAACCCTAATATTTTACCCACCCTGAGACGATTGCTGATCATAGTTATTACGAGTACGGTTTCTATTTCAGGTGCAGAACAGAAAGGCGAATAAAGGATCGCTTTGGTCTTCTTGGAAGGCGTATTTTAAAGTCATCACCTGTGAAGTCTGCTGTTGAGTCTGCGTCGTTACTGTTTGCTGTTTTTAAACAAGTTCTAGATTCTTGGACTAAGGACAATTGAATGAATGAATGAATTCGGATTTCTAAAGCGCGGGTAGCTGCCCTGAGGCGTCCAAGCGCTGAGTATATCTCTGAAGTTTGAGTTAGGAGGGAGGCAGATTCAGTATCATGGTTATGTGGTGAACAGGAGCGTTTTCAGCTGTTTGCGAAAGGAGAGAATGTCGGGGTTTGATCTAAGATGCTGGGGTAAGGCCTTCCACTGTTTAGCCACATTGAAGGAGAATGAACGGCCTCCGGATCTTGATTTCTTTATTTGCGGTACAATGGCTAAATTTGCGGAAGTGGAACGCAGCTGTCTAGTGGGTAGATAGGGTGTGATGAGAGGGAGATTGATGGTCGGGCCTCGCGACCAGAAAGTCTGGTGTGCGATGCAGAGTGATTTGAAGTCTACTCTTTCCTTTACGGGGAGCCAGTGCAGTTTCCTCAGTCCGGGTTTTATTGAGGATCTGCGGGGGATTTGTAGAAGTGTTCTGGCTGCGCAGTTCTGTATTAATTGTAGTTTGCGCAAGGTGAAGTCGGGAGCTCCGAGATATAATGCGTTTCCATAGTCCAGCCGCGATTGGATCAGGCCCAGGACTACGGTTTTTCTTGCTTCAAAGGGGAGTAGAGGCAAGATCTTCCTGATGACTCTCAGGATACCAAAGCAGGTGGCAGATAGTTTTGTAGCCTGTTGGTCAAAGGACAGGGACCTGTCGAGCCAGACACCAAGGCTCTTAATGGCGTCTTTGGGTGCTGGAGCCGGACCCAAGCTGGTGGGCCAGAGATTGTCTATGGTCGATGGTAGAGTGTGACCCAGGAGCATGAGCTCTGTCTTGTCTCCATTAAGTTTGAGACAAGACTTGGTCATCCAGCTTTTGACCGTCTCCAGGCAACCTGCGAGATCTACATTAACAATTAACTCATGGACAATGCTTGTTGGGCAAAGAAAGAGGAAGTGTTCGTAAGGGCCTCATTTATAGGGCTAGTGTCTATGGTTAGTGATGCAGTACCATGCCATCTTGGGAAATGTAGTTTTTCTTCATACGTTAAAAACTTTCTTATTGGCTGCTGTATATTTGCCAGTAAAGAAAGGGAAGGCATACTCCTTGCCTCTGTGTCCTTAATAGAATTGAACATTCTTAGCGCGAATGCTAGCAAATTTGTTATTTCCGTTGTCAGTGCAGGCTGAAACCGAAATTGAATTCAACTTTTTTTTCATTTACCACAACAAATGAGGTCGTTGTCTGCTTATAACTGTAGATGCATATTTGGCATTGTAAACATTTTCCCTTTCCATTCAGTGGACGTCAGCAATTTTGCCAAAACTACTAATATATCGCAGTGGCGGCTCCTGGAGGGAGAGCTGTGGGGTGGTGAGGCGGGGCGGGGCAGGGTGGGGGGTAGTAATCTACTGCATACGGCCGAACAAGAGTTAACTATCTAAATAAATAAACAAATTACATTGCACGCACTGCATCACCATTTGCGATGCAGCGCGCACAATGTAATTCGTTTTATTTATCTAGTTACTTAACTCTGTTCGGCCGTATGCCGTAGTTCACTACCCCTAACCCTGCCCCTTCCCCGCGCAAGAACATTTACAAGAATGACACGCATGCACCCTAGATAAGAGATAGTAACAGTAATAATTCTTCAGCTGAATAAATCTGCAAACGCATGGCAAATTTGTGTAGTCCGAGAAGAATTACTGATGACCCGCAAAATTTAAAATCGGTATCACTCCACCTAGTTGGCATTTTACGTTTCAGAGCGTCGGGGATCGTCCAAGTGTGGTCTGCAACAATACTGGTCTCTCCACAGGGGTCGGGAGAAAAAGAATGTTCTTTCGCAAGCGCATGTGTTCTTACGTGAGGCACGTGCGCAGGGTGACGTTTCCAACGGATCGGAAAGGTGATGGGTGATGGGCGGCGCGTAGGAGGTCCTGGCGCCAACAACACGGCGGAAGTTGAGCAGAAATGTCGTGCCTTTCAAGCCTCACTTTCGTTCACTGTTGGGAGTGCTTGCGGCATAGGGGCGGAAGGCATACGGGAACTCTCGTCCAACGGCAGGTTCTTGGTAGAAAGTGAGTCAAGAAAGCCAATGGCTCACGTCTGTATATGACACATTGTTGTGGAGCTGCATAATACATTTTGAAGGTAAGAATACTATGTGTATACTGCACAGGGGCCGGTCTGCATGTCTGTACATCTTTACTTCACTTTCAATTCTGTCAGCCAAAAGATCGTTTCGTAATGGCCAATTAGCTTGATATGGCGTTTTCGTAAAAATGTAATGGAGTGTTTTACCAGTGAATTGAAAGGAGAATGCATAACTATTTTTCCCTATTGAAGGGTACAACCAAAGTAAATACATGGAGAAATAACTTTAAAAGTATTTGGGAGTTGTGTATGTTCAATATAAATATTTAACAAACCAGGATAATTGCCATTTTACCGAAGAATACTGAGAATGTTCCAGACTTCCTTTTTATCGAACAGCTCTTAGCCCTTCCAAATTAGCAAAGCATAAACAAATGGCATTATTTATTTTCTAGTGAGAAAGGTAGCAACCCTGCAATGTTGGTTTATCCTGGGTAAGTTGGTATGTATGTATGAACTGTGGCGGGCCCTTAAGTGGGATGAAAAAAGTGGGTAGTGTCTATATTGAAGAACAAAGGGCATACATTAAACTGTTCACTGAATTTCTGTGATTCCCTTAGTGTGCAACCCAGAAGGTATTTTGGTACTTCTGAGTTTTGTTATTGCATTCGGATATGTATCACAGCATCTGACATAACTCCTAAAACCAGCTCAGGACTGTTGGATTTGTCAATGATCTTTAGCTGATTAACATAAACCAGTAACGACAATGATTTTGTTCCAAGTAACTAATATTGAAAATGTTTCAATTCTGTGATTGTGAATTAAACACTACTGTGTCCTGTGGAAGGAGTAGTGGTCTTCAGAGAGTCTTAATCACATCTTTTATGTCCACTCTGTTAGACATGTACGCCAGGGCTTTAAGTGGGCTGGACCTTGTCGGGTCTGGCAGTAATTAAAAGGGGCTATTAAATGGGGTCTCTTTGGGGCGCTATATTTTGCCCCATAATTTAGCCAGCCTCAACTCGTTTACTCTAACAAGCTAGACAAACAAAACATATCCTTTATGGTCTGGCATCACCTGGCTCACTGTTGCGCTTCCTGGACCTGCACTAAAGAGAATTAACAACAGGTTGTAGAAGACCAGAGATGTTTTTTTTTTGGTTCTTGTTGAAGATGAGTATCATCTTTACTCCAGGACTGAGTCCACTAACGGGCTCATCTTGTGGGCCTTTGCCTTGCACACAGGACGAAGGACCCGGTCTTCTTTTGCTGGTGTATTACTACTATTTTGAGTGCACGTATCATTTTCCATGGCCACAGCAATAGTAGGCTGTGAGCCTTGGAGCCTGTTGGCAGCCCAATTGATTGTACATATTTTTTTATTTTGCCGCTGCAGGAGACAGTCTGGCCGTGCATCAGGTGCAAAGGGAAAAACAATATTTGTGACAGTAAGAACTCTGTCGGACCAGCCACACTGGGCTGGGGTATTGCTTTCATTGGTTCAGCAGGTGCCGTGGCACCAGGGCACAGAGGCATGAGGAACCCACTGACCTATGATTAGCGATGTATTTTATAATTCAAACTGCAGGCTGGGGGGCCGTTTCCTTCCTTTCACTGGGACCCATGACACACTGGTTAAACTTCTGTCAGTGGATCCGATAGAGAGGTGCAATATTGGAAATCAATGTAAGTTTGTTTTTATAGTTTCTCCTACCACATTCTACAGAAGGGCTGTGGTCATGTCTGAAACGGAAAGCACAAAATGTGAATCCTCAATCTTTCTCAAATGGAACAAGGCACTCCCCGATCCCTGGCTGTATTTTTCCCAGCCTTCTCTTTAGTATTTTCAGTTTCAGGACTGCACCCTGGTGTCCTTGCACCTTCCAGCATCTAAGGCAGCATGCTCACTTTTAGAATTCGCGAGCCACAGGATTCTAGATTAACTTGATTTAGGCCACACCCATAATTATATAGTCCACGCCCCTTGCAAAGAACTTCTGGTCACGCCTTTTTGGTCATGCCTCGGAGACCCCCCACTTTTTATTTTTATCCCACCTAAAGCCCTGATGTACACCCCTTATCTCTCCACATCTCCTGAATCTTTATATTTTGCAACTCATCTTTCATCTTCAGTATCCACTCGTCAATCTCTCTTGAATGCACCTCCTCACATCTCCTTCACTGCCCCATTTCCCCAACACACAATGCACCAACTCACCTGTAAGCAATGGGCTTTCTTTTACTTTCACCTTGGCAACTGTATTTTGGCAATGGTATACCTCTTTCAATCGATCAATCAATTCATCAGGATTTGTAAAGCGCGGCTGCTTCACCTGTGAGGATCTCGAAGCACTGTGGTGTCCTCCTGTGGGATTCCGATGCCCGTTCCTATTGGTTTAACATCCAGGTCTTGATGTCTTTCCCGAAGTGTTGGAGCTGCAGAGCTGCTCTGAGGTGTAGGAGGAGGGTGTCCCAGGTCTTCTCTGCGAGGTGGAAGCAGGAGCGCTTCCGCTGTTGGCCTGACTGATGCGTTGGGTAGCTGCTAGCGAGAGGGATCTGGAACGGAGTTCCATGGTAGCTTGGTGGAAGTTCACTTGTTTGTTGAGGTATGCCGGTCCTTCATTGTGTAATGCCTTGTAAGCGTGGGTGAGCAGCTTGAACTGACATCTCATTGCAACTAGTAGCCAATGGAGTTTCCTGAGGTGAGGTGTGATGTGCGGTTGGGAAGCTCGAGGATTAGTCTGACTGCTGTGTTCTGGATGGTCTGAAGTTTTCCCAAGAGTTGTCCGGTGATTGCTATGTAGAAGGCGTTGCTGTAGTCAGGTCTGCTAGTGACAACAGCTTGTGTGACCGTTCACCTGGTGTTGGCTGGGAGCCATCTGAAGACCTTCCTGAGCATTTGTAGGGTAAGGAAGCAGGCGGAGGAGACGGCGCTGACCTGCTTCTTCATGGATAGCTGGTTGTCGATGATGCCGAGGTTGCTGGCATGTTCTGTGGTTGACCAAGGCTGTTGCGACAGCCGAAACGTGATCCAGTTTTTTACCGAGTGCTGTTAAATATGAATAAACCTTTGGATTTGAGTGCAGAGCTTCTCTGGATAAAGGAAAAAATGGTATGCGTTTGTGGTATGCCTCTCCTCTGCACAACCGGCGCCTTTCCCTTTCTCCACCACTCTGCAACATGCCTTCTGGAGCGTTCTTGGTTGAGGGATTAAGTCCCCTTGCCGCTTGAGAGTCCCTGGGGGCCAACTCGCTCTACTGTTACCTCTAGTAAGCCCAATACATCTGGATTGCTGAAAGGTGGTCAGAGGCCACGCCCTCTTTCTCCACCACTCTGCAAACATGCCTCCTGGTGCACTGCTGCTTGGGGGGATGAAGTCCACTTTAGTCCTAAGGCCCTCAAGACGTAAATGGATCTCATAGCCCCACCAGCAGCGCGCTGACAGGTGCTCTTGCAGAAGGGATGCTGTGTGGCTCCCCTTCCCTTGATGCTTTTGGGCCCCGGGAACCATATTCCCTGGGGCCTGCCCCCTTTTTATTCTAATAAAAAAGTAGAGGGGCCACGTGACCTTGCTCCTGAGGCTGATTTCTGCCCGGGTTCCTCATCCCCCGAGGCTAGGCCTTTCTTTTTTGTTCAAATTACAAAAGGGTAGGGGAGGGCCCCTTTCCGTACCGAGGACCCATCCCCCTGGGCATGGGCAGCTGGTTGGGGACCACGGAGGGAGCCTGAAGGCCCCCACGGTCCCGGACGGCTCCCGCAACCTGTAGAAGCCGGCATTGCTTTTTACCCCCAGGGAGCGGCTAAGGTGAGTGGCTGTATTGGTAATGGTGTTTGTGGTTTTGAAAATCAAATATGGAGTGGGTGTATGAAAGGTTAAATTGGGGTTGTGAGTAGGTGCATAAGAGATATTTTTGGTTGATTTCATCAGTGATGTCACTGACCTTGTCACAAATAATGTAATAGGTGATAGTGTATTGCGGGGTCGCAAGTTCTAGTTAACTCAGCTAACTATAACGGCTGAATTTCACAGGTTTTGTACAAGTGATATGTCAGGCTAACTATAACGTTCCTATAACCTGTTTTTTTTCCCATGAATTTCCTAAGGTTTTTTAAATGCTAATTCCTAACTATAACGAATATATATCTATCCCACTTGGTAGTTCTAGTTGGATCGTGTTTCCGTATTAAATTTCTTTTTGTATTGCTAATATCTTGGGCCTGTTGGACTCAACACAAACTTTCCAAACAAAGTGCTGCTGTTTGACTAGTTTGCACATGGAAAGTTTTGCGGTGATTTGCTCAGCAGTTTTCCAGCAATTAATGCTAAAAAATGTATTATCAAGGATGCAGAGCCTCCACGGGTCCCGAAAAATCTTAAGCTGAGATCTAGTGGCCACCTCAACCAGGAAGTGGTGGTAGCCCTCTCAAGACTCGGTCCTGAGTCTTTAACCACTTCACTGCTAGGCCTTCCCCCCCATGTGCTAAGCCTTTTTTTTGGCTATTTGGGGTAGTGCGCGCTTAGGCCCCTGTACCTTTTTGACCACATAAGGTATCCACAACAAATATGCGTCCTTTTCTTCGAAAATCATGGGGATTCTAAAGGTACCCAGGCTTTGTGGATTCCTCTGGAGGGGTCCCAGAAATTAGCCAAAATACAGCTAAATTTAGTTTTTTGGGGGAAAAATAGGATAAAAAGGGCTGCAAATGAAAGCGTCTGGGTTTTTCCCTGCAAATGGTATCAAAAAAGGGTTTATGGGGCTGAAACCACCATTTTTCCCCCTTTTAGGCAATAATAGACTTTTGTCGGAAAACTAACTTTTTTTTTACACAGTTTTGGCATTTTTCTGGGACATAGCCTATTTTTATGTGCTTTCAATCTCCTTCCAGTTAACCCCTTCGGGGCTGATGACGAGCTGGGCTCATCATGGAGTAGGGCACTCGCACGCTGATGACTAGCCCAGCTCGTCATGAGCCCCACCCTCGGGTGAAGCGCCAGCGCTCTCCCCGAGTCTGCCTGATTTCGTTTGTTTCTGCGGGGATGGCAGGGGAAGACCCTCCCCGCCCGCGCTGACGTCACTGGGGGTTCCTTTTGTTTACCGACGCGCAGGGAAGCCATTTGCTTCCTGCGCGTCTTCGGTAAAAGAGGTTCGTTTCGTGGCTGGGGCGGGGGGGATTGATTTCAAACTTGCATCGAGGGAAAGGAAAGGCTTTTCCTTTCCCTAGATGCAACTTTAGAGCATTCCTGCTGCACGATCGTGCGATCGTGCAGCTGGAATGCTAGGGATTTATTTATTTTTTGCCAATTTCGTTGTTCGTGGAGCGGCCCCTTGGGGAAGGGTCGCTCTGCTTTTTATGTAAAGAGTAGAAAAGTGTTTTTGGGCATATTATGTGTGTTACTGGCCCATTTTATTAACAAAAAATGCTGATGGGGGTCATTTTCAAATCCTCATTACAGTGCTCAATTTTATTCAAGGATGCAAGTGCCTTTGTCCTTCTTTACTTTCAGTTTTTGTGTACCTGAAGTGGCTAATTATACACACCTGTCCTGCCTAGGCAAAGCTCACAAGTGTTTTTGGGCTGATGAATGTTTTTTTGTGTTTGTGCTGCAATTTGAGCACATGCTTTGTCTGCAGTGACCATGTGTGTGTTACTATGCCATCGCAGCGATGTGCGCAGGGGTCCCTTGAGTGAGCTGTCCATCATAGTGGGAAGCTCACAAATGTTTTTTGGCTGATGTTTGTTTTCTTGAATTTGTGCGGCAACTCGAGCGCCATCTTTGTCTCCAGTGACCATGTGTGCGTTATTATGCAATTGCACAGATGTGCGCAGTGGTCCCTTGTGTGAGCTGTCCATTGTAGTGGAAAGGTGACAAATGTTTTTGGGCTGATGAATGTGTTACTGAATTTGTGCTGCTACTCGAGCGCCATCTTTGTCTCCAGTGACCATGTGTGCGTAACTATGCAATCGCACAGATGTGCGCAGGGGTCCCTTGTGTGAGCTGACCATCATAGTGGGAAGCTCACAAATGTTTTTGGGCTGATGATTTTGTTCCTGAGTTTGTGCTGCTACTCGAGCGCCATCTTTGTCTCCAGTGACCATGTGTGCGTAACTATGCACCGGTTCTGCGAAGGGGGCACAACAGGTCCAAGGCAAGCTCTGGCCAGAAATCCTGACCAACCCCTTGCCACTTCAATAACCTTGAGGAGAAAACTTTCTAAAACTAGCGTGGTCTTGAGAAGGGAATCCCCCCTCTCACACATAGATACACTTTAGGGCGTGTAGACACATAGTCTGTACCACACACCCACTAGTTTTAATTGCATACACTATTTTAATCTTGTCCTGAAGAAAGCCAGCATACTCATAAGGCACTGGCTGAAACATGTTGACTCACTAAAGGACGTGGGAGGTCGTAACTCGCCTCTAACGTCCCTCTGCCTTATTTTTTTTTTTTTTTTTTTTTTTTTTAAACCTTTATTGTGCATAGCAAGCGTACAATTACGGGCCTACAACCATACAGGCCGGCCTCGAAAGGAATCAATAGCACAAAAAGTACGGATATTGCAACTCAGCAGTCCCATTGAATGTACAAACGATAATTGTCCGAAACGTGGCCAAACTGAAGTGGGACCACCAGGCACAGGATGCATAAGGTTAATTTTTAAAGTTTTGAAGAGAAATTAGGATCAGGTGCATTCTATCCACTAAAAGAAATGGCAGGCAACGAACCAGCGAGACATAAGCAAGACGAGAAATAAAGTTAACAGCACTAAAGGATAGTGACCCTAAGGATACTAGTACGAGAAAACAGTACATGCTGGCCATCGCCCGCCCCACGGACTCAGAACACCCAAATCCACAAAGATGACAGCAGCGACAGCGGAGAGAATAGGTAACACTACCCCGAAGCACCTGAGAACCCAAAGGAAAAAAAAGGGAAGAAAAAGAAAAGGAAGAGGTAAAGAAGAGAAACACAAGAAAAAGGCCCATAGAAACCGAAACTAAAACAAAACCCCTACCCCCCACCCCCCACCCTGCACGTAAGCGGAGGCTACGGCCTACCCCCCCCCCCAAGCTGCGTGCCTGTCGCCCACGAACCAAACCCGAAATTTAGAGTAGAGAGAGAAAAGAGAGGTAAAAGAAAAACGTAACTCACAGAAGAACGGAGGAGGGCCGTCGAATATATTCAAAGCACTATACAGTTTCATTCCGGCCGCCCGATCCCAGACCCCGCGACCAATACAATACCCATAGTTGATATCCCCGGCAGTCCTTCAGTGACCCAGCAGTACAAGTAGAACAGTCTCGACATGACGGGGGGGCACACTCAACCCTGGCCCCTGCGATATGGGGCAATGACGTAGTCCGGCCTCACGGTAGACATCTTGCAGGAGGAAAGCGATCCAAGCATCGTGATCCAGGCGGGGGAACGATCAATGTAGTCCATCCGATAGTCCGCAGTGTAGGAGTCCGCAGCAGAGTCCAGGATAACGCACAACAGAGTTTCTCCGAGATTGTAAGAACCAGTCAGTAGGAGTGGATTCAGGATTATGAGTCGAGACACGCCAGGGTCCTTAGGAGGAGAAACTAGACATGGGTTCCAGCTGCAATGCTCTTGCCACACTACATGCCCCGTTTCTGCAGCCTGTCCCCAGAATAGTTCAGCCGGCATCTTGACTGCGCTTGGGTCCCGCACCCGTTGTATGCCCGTGATGGCCGGAGAGGAAAAACAACAGAAGGCAGCATCAGTAGGAGACACTGTGTCCTGCTCCCGGGAGCGTCCATGTTTAGGCAGCGGTGCCACAGAGGAAATCATAGCCAGCCGGTCTCCCAATACACGAACGGCAGAATGGAGGGCTGCTCTCACAGTTTCCAGGGCGCACATCACCTCACTGAGCGACACAGATGCGCCGGGATGAGAGGGTTGGGCAGATCTCGGCAAGCAGGGCGAACAAAGGCAGCACTGTCCGTCTAGCCACCCACCATTGCCATCCATGGCCAGCGGAGCACCGTCGATATCCGGGCAACAGCACTGACAGCCTTGGGGCACATGAAGGGCACACGACATGGAAGCAAAATAGTAATGCGGTATGGCGGGACGGCTGTATCTTCGGTAGCAGCCCAGGGTCCGCTGCTACAAAAAGGGAGATCAGCTTGTAAGATGGCGCCCAGCCCGGCGCGTAGGGAGACAAAGTATCCGCCAATGTTGCATCCGGGTGAAGAACACGATACAAAGTGTTTTCAGTACCAGCGATGTGCGCGACCCTGAGAAGCAAGGAATCTCACCGCCGGGAGCAGGACGAGGCTGAAACCGCTGTAGATGGTTCACCGGCCACGGCGGCTGTTGTAATGCGCGAAGCCGACCCCAGGCAGAGAACAAAGACCCAGCCGTAGCCGTGCAGCGCGAGGCAGGGGAGAAGTGGTTTCAGTGGGTGCGCCGCCGGGATCCAGACAGAAAGCACACCAATAGATCCGGGGTCTCTTCCCGTTTCCGCCGATGTCGCGTAGTAGCAGGATAGGTCGCAGGATGAGGCGGAAAGCGGGAGAAAGGCAAGAGGGTCGGCGGAGCCGAGAGATCAGGCGGCCATCATGGTCGCTGGTTAGGCTCCTCCCCCCCTCTGCCTTATTTTTAACCGCTGACGGAGGCCCAGGTATTAAAGTTTCTTTACCCTCTGGGTACTGGGACCACCGCCAAGCCGTTTTAAATTCACTATCTATTCACCCTTCACCGCGCACACAGTGACATACCTGCTCCGCTGTAACCAGGCGTCGTAGCACACCCGGGACACGCTAGGTGTCACTGGGTGGGCCCGATGATGAAGCATGCCACCAACTAGGTTGGTGGGTGAGGGCTTTATAAGGACACCCATCAGGTGCCACAACCCCTTGACAAAACAAGATTGAGTCACTAAGATTGCAAAACTAATCTTGTCAAACCCCCCATAAACATAGCTAGTCTCTTTTTGATTAAACTAACTATGCAATCGCACAGATGTGCGCAGGGGTCCCTTGAGTGAGCTGTCCATCATAGTGGGAAGCTCACAAATGTTTTTGGGCTGATGATTTTGTTCCTGAATTTGTGCTGCTACTCGAGCGCCATCTTTGTCTCCAGTGACCATGTGTGCGTAACTATGCAATCGCACAGATGTGCGCAGGGGTCCCTTGTGTGAGCTGACCATCATAGTGGAAAGGTCGCAAATGTTTTTGGGCGGAAGAATGTTTTCCTGAATTTGTGCTGCAACTCGAGTGCTTGCTTTGTCTCCAGTGACCGTGTGTTACTATGCCATCGCACCGATGGGTGCACAGGTCCCTTGAGTGAGCTGTCCATCGTAGGGGGTAAATTTAGGAAAGATGTTGCACTCCGCTAGTTGGTGGGCGGGGCCAAACGGGGGTCTTCTGTGCGAGTTCACATGCCTCTTATGGTCCCAGATTGATGAGAGCAGCAGATGGGGAGAAAGAAGCTCCTGGTGATAGGAACTGTTTTGGGATTTCACTTGTGAAAGTCAAGGATGCAAGTGCCTCTGTCCAGCATCACAGTTAACCACATTAATTCTGCTGCTCCCATCCCCATGAGAATCCCTGAGGACGTCAGCGCGCACAGCACGCGTCAACATCTTCAGGGATTCCCAGGCGGTCGGGAAGCCATTTGCTTCCTGCGCCTGGAGGTGTTTTTGAGAGTGTTGGGGGGGTGTGGGGCCGCAAAGAGGCATCAGGGGAGAGGCAAGTGATTTTCCTCTCTTCTGATGTTTTTTTCCAGGGCATTTCTGCCTCACGGTTGCGCACAGTATTGCGATTGTGCGGTGGAAATGCTCCCACTAGCACCAGGGATTTTATTTTAGATTGTAGGAAGTGACCCCTTTTGCAAGGGTCGCATCCTGGTGGGTTGGACTTTTAACGTAGATTTTCTGGCCCCTCGGTGGGCAAATAAACCTGTACTTTTGTCCGTTTTGCCCTTTTTGATGGCCCATCTGTGTGGATCTGATTTTGTGGGTACATTTGTGTGTTGTTTGTTCATTTGTTATGTTTGTGTAATGTAGTATTAATTTGTTTACTTCGTCTTTGTTTTTGATCCAGGCTTTTGCTGTTTGTATTGGTGTAGGTTGTGGTTCAGTTACTGCTGGTTTTGCAGCTTGTGTAGTTGCATGTGCTTGGTAAGTAAATGTTTTTTGTACTACTTTCCTTAGATGAATGTGTTTTTAAGAAAAGTCTAGTCATTGCTGTTTGTGTGGCTTTGTGGTTCTTGTTTGTTTAGTTTTTTTTCTATTGCTGCTTGATGTGTACTTTGTCTAATCTATACTTTTTTTCTTTCTAGTGGGATTTTCTTTCTTTTTGCTGTGTTTCAGCAGAGTAGGTGCTGGTGAGTGTTCTTATATTTGGTTAGATTTGAATTGTCTTTAAAGTGTATTGATCTTTGTGTGAAGACTCTACCTTGTTTACTTCTTACTTTGCACAGTGTAGCTTGTTGTTCGCTTGTGTGTGTAGCTTGCTTTGTAAGGATAATGGCTGCTCGCAGGATGACTGCTCAGCACGTTGTTAGTTTGCTTTTTGAGTCTTCCTCTGAGCATGGTCCAGACACTGACTCCGATTCGGAGCATGAGGAAGCTGCAGAAGATTCAGGCAGTGAGTTTTCTCTTCGCATGGTATCTTCATCATCGGATGATGATTCTTCTAGTGCTGATGAAGTGCCTGTGGTAGAGAGGGACATTGATGTGCCGGTAGAGAGGCAAGAGCCATCATAGCGGCAGCCTAGGTCCTCAAGGTTTCCCTTTTTTTCTCGTCGGGAAGAGGCAAGTGTGGTAAAGGGTGTGCCCAAAAGGCTTCACATTGCTGTGGTTCGCCAAGGGTTATCTGGTGCTATTAGTGTTCCTGTTGTAGAGCAGCATGAGGCATCTGGTGCTGCTAGTCTTTCTGTTGTTGTTGAGCAGCAAGTGGCATCCGGGAAGGCGAGTTCTTCTGTTGATGTTGAGATGCATGAGGCAGCTGGGGATGCAAGTGTTCCCGTTGATGTAGTGCAGCAAGAGGCATCTGGGCTGCAGGCTAGGGTGGCTACTTCTTCCGATGTTAGTGATGACGTCTGGGTTGCCCCATGCATGGTACAGCCGGAATTGCCAGACTTCACTGGTGTTCCAGGGTGTAGAGTGAATACTGACAATTTTCTGCCAATTCAATTTTTTCAGTTGTTTTTTGACGAGTTTTTGCAAGAGATTGTGGAGCAAACTAATTTGTATGCAGAGCAGTATTTGAGGGACCACAGTGCAGGGCTCGACAAATCTGAAAAATTGTACTAGTCCTGCAGGTCTAGTTACTTGGAAAATCCCCTCGACCCAAGTGCAACCTACTTGACCTCTGTCTGTGAAATCGGAGCAAAAGTGACAAGTTAACAAGATTTAAAGGCATCTTTATTGCTTAGCCCCTTTGTGAGCAATAAAAATGCCTTTAAATCTTGTTATATTGTCACTTTTGCTCCGTTTTCCAAGACGGATGACAAAAGTTAGTTTGTCTTCCTACTCGCCAGAAAGGGCGAGTAGGACCTAAAAATAGCTCGCCCTCATCCATTCTCCCTCGCAAATGCGAGCGGGCGAGTGGATTTGTCGAGCCCTGCCACAGTGCCAGCCTTAAGCCCCATTCTAGAGCTACCCATTGGTCTCCCACATATGTTGAAGAGATGAAGAAGTTTTTGGGATTAATTTTTTTGACGAGCTTGCTAAGGAAGCCATCAATGTCTTCTTATTGGTCCACTAGTCCCTTGATGGCAACATCTATATTTCCAGCAGTTATGACTCGTGATCGGTATATGCTTCTTCTTCGCATGTTGCATTTTGTTGATAATGATTTAGCGTTGCCACGCGATCACCCTGATTGTGACCGTCTTTTTAAGATTCGGCCTGTCCTTGATCACTTTGTTGATCGTTTTTCTGAGATCTTTGCTCCTGGAAAAGAAATAGCTGTGGATGAGTCTTTGGTATTGTTCAAGGGCCGCTTGGTTTTTAGGCAGTATATTCCTAGTAAGAGGGCACGCTATGGAATCAAACTGTATATGCTTTGTGACAGTGAGACTGGATATGTTTATAATTTCAGGGTGTACACCGGTAAGGATTCCAGCATTAACACTTCTGCTTGTCCGTCCACTTTTGGAGTGACTGAGAAAATTTTGTGGGAACTAGGTAGACGATTGTTTAACAAAGGCCACCATTTATATGTAGATAACTTCTACACTAGTGTGCGTTTGTTCAAGGAATTGGCCAAAGTGGGCACTGTTGCTTGTGGCACGATGCGCAGTAACCGGAAAGGTTTCCCAATTGAACTTGTTTGCAAAAGGCTTGTGCGGGGACAGTCTACTGCATTGCGATGTGGGAATCTTCTAGCTGTGAAGTTTTCAGACAGGAGAGATGTGTATATGCTGACTACAATCCATGATGAAAGCACTGAAGCTCTGCCTGTTCGGGGTGAGCGTGCTGAAGTGCGTAAACCTGTGTGCATTTTACAGTACAATAAGTACATGGGTGGTGTTGACAGAGTAGATCAGAGGTTGGAACCTTATGCTGCTCTTCGAAAGTCTTACATTTGGTACAAGAAGTTGGCTATTCATCTTTTCCACTTGGCATCCTTTAATGCTTTCGTTGTGTTTCAGAAATCTTGTCCTGCGGTAAAGATGCCTTTTGTTAACCTCATAAGTGCTGTGCCAGTCCAACGGCCGACGGCACCACTACCTCGGGAGTGCTGCCGTCGGCCGTTGGACGTTCCAACTGCACCTGCGCAATGGAACGTTCAACACTGGAGCTGGACGTTCCATAGCTGCTAAGGTGTTAAGTTTCAGGAGACTATAATAGGCAGCCTTGTACTAGTGGAACAGGCAAGTGTCCCAAGATTTGGAGTGGTGGAGGAAGTGGCTAGACTGAAAGATCGCCACTTTCCAGAATACATTCCTCCCACAACTGCAAAAGACAATCCCACTAAAAGATGTAGAGTCTGTTGGCGAAGAGAAGTGCGGAGGGAGTCTCGTTTGTACTGCCCTGACTGTCCTTCAAAACCTGGATTGTGTGTGCCAGCTTGTTTTAAATCGTACCACACACAAAAGAAGTTTTGGGAGTTTCATTGAGCTTGTAAGTGTACTGTCTGGTCTGTATTCTGTAATATTTTTTAGTCTGCTTCAAGGTGTGCATTAGTGCACAGCATTTAGTTTTTGAATTTGTGTTAGCAGATTTGTAGGTTTCATCATTTGATTTCTGGTATATCTTAAAAGAAAGTCTAAATTTCAATGGTGGTGTGTGCAGCATTGTGCTTGGATTGTCGGTGTGCGTGGACTGGCGTTTGGCTGGTGGTATGCGTAGTCTGGTGCTTGGCTGGCATAGTGCATGGATTGGAGTTGTGCTTGGGGGGTGAGTGGATTCTTGCTTGGCTGGCAGAGTGCATGGTTAGGTGCTTGGCTGGTGTGAGTGGATGGTGTTTGGCTGGTGGTGTGCGTGTTCTGGTGCTTGGCTGGCATAGTGCATGGATTGGAGTTGTGCTTGGGGGGGTGAGTGGATTCTTGCTTGGCTGGCAGAGTGCATGGTTAGGTGCTTGGCTGGTGGTGTGAGTGGATGGTGTTTGGCTGGTGGTGTGCGTGTTCTGGTGCTTGGCTGGCATAGTGCATGGATTGGAGTTGTGCTTGGGGGGTGAGTGGATTCTTGCTTGGCTGGCAGAGTGCATGGTTAGGTGCTTGGCTGGTGGTGTGAGTGGATGGCATTTGGCTGGTGGTGTGCGTGTTCTGGTGCTTGGCTGGCATAGTGCATGGATTGGAGTTGTGCTTGGGGGGTGAGTGGATTTTTGCTTGGCTGGCGGAGTGCATGGTTAGGTGCTTGTCTGGCGGTGTGAGTGGATGGCGCTTGGCGTGCGTGAACTGGTGCTTGGCTGGCATAGTGCATGGCTTGGAGTTGTGCTTTGGGGGTGCGTGGATTTTTGCTTGGCTGGCGGAGTGCATGGTTAGGTGCTTGTCTGGCGGTGTGAGTGGATGGCGCTTGGCTGGTGGTGTGCGTGTTCTGGTGCTTGGCTGGCATAGTGCATGGATTGGAGTTGTGCTTGGGGGGTGCGTGGATTTTTGCTTGGCTGGCGGAGTGCATGGTTAGGTGCTTGTCTGGCGGTGTGAGTGGATGGTGTTTTGCTGGTTGTGTGTAAGGATTGGTGCTCGGCTGGCGGTGTGAATGGATGGTGTGAGAAGTTGGCCCGATATGCAACGTTCGCTATTCTAGCGACCGCTATGTATCGTTCCAGCGACCCTTATGGTGTTTGGTTGTAAGTCAACCTTATAGACCAGCTATCCTAGTAGCGTGGATACGGGCAGTCTAAGGCTAAAGACTCGAGAGGGCGCGTTAAGCCAGCTGTTTACCACACATGTACCCCTCGAACACCAAGTGAAAGGACACCACACAAGTGTTATGAAAATAAACAGGATATTTATTAAGAATCACAACAGCCCTGTACTCTTTATGAGGACAGGGTACTAAGCACAAACCAAATCTCTTAGGAAAATACTTCAAGTGCGCAATTAAAACAAGTGTCCGAGGACACGGAAAGTTTAAGGTCTCGGGCGGACCCGATAAGGCAAGTCGGAAGCGAGGGACTCGGGACCCTAGAGTAAGGAGGCTATGCAGGCACCGAAATGCCGAGTTACCTAGCCACGAGGGCTGCGGCTGCACAAGTCTTACAGGCGTCGGGGTCTTCGCTGACGAGCCAGGAGCCGGAAGAAAAGGAGTTGCTGGCCGGCGACCAGTGCTGAATAGTTCGTAGAGATCCAAGCCTGGATCGGAGATTGATGAAACCTGAAAGCAGAGGGGACCAAGTTCGTACTACTAGCCAGTAGTCAGAGGGTACCAGGAAGGCACCGGTTGGCCGTCACCTCGACCAGGTGAGTGGGCGACGCTAGGCTCTGCAGTCTCACGGACCAGGAGGCGTTGTCGGCGACCACGGTGGAGGTGCGAGCTGTCCCACGAAGGATGATGCTGTCGGCGTCGCTGGGCCCAGGATGGGGCAACAAGCCTTGGCAAATCTCGGGGCCACGGGATGGGCCTAAGATGGCGTCTTGAGTGGACCAGGAGGGTCCGGGGTGCTTCTCGCAAGGATGGAAGCAAGGGCCAGTCTGGAGCAACCAGACCAGCAGTGATGATTCTCGGATGTCGTCACAGAAGGGCACAAGCCAGCGGCTAGTGACCAGACAACGCGCTGAGCAGCGAGCAGAAGGGCCCCACGCAGATCGTGGAGATGCTGGGAGACTGCACTTCGGTGCTGGAGCGGCTCAGGGTCGGGGCTTCTCGGACCCCAGAGCACTCACCAGGGAATTGCTTCGATGGTCGTGCTGGTTTAAGAGCGTGCAGGTTCTGATGATGGCCGGTCCCTCGAGGTCTCGTCGCACCCACAGATCACAGCTGAGCTGATGACGTGGGTAGAGGTCAGAGGTGCCAGGGAAGCCGGTTCTCGTCGAGCTGGGCCGTCGGATCCTTGAGGAAGGACTTGCAGCAACCCGCAGAGTTCTTAGTTGGTGCCCGCTGATGCAGGGTGACTACTCCTTAGTCACAAGGGAGAAATCTTGAGAAGAGTCTTGAAGTCCTTTCGTAGAAAGTATTCTTGATTCAAAGATGATCTAATTTGGAAGGGTCCCCGCTCCGGTCTTTATCCTAAAGAAAGGGGTGGGTACATGACTAGGTCCTGCCCTAAGGGTGGGACCAGGAAGGGGGGTAGTTACGCCCCTCTCCCCTGCCGGGCTTTCCCCAGGCCAGGGCTGTCGCCCCTGGAACTGGTTCTGACCGGCAGATGCGTAGTGAGCACCGGGGTGCCACTCCGCAGTCACCTTCTCGCCAAAGCCCTACCTACCCAGAATACACAAACCCTGTCTGGGACGGTGCGAACAGCGCCCTCGACAGGAAACCCTTTGTCCAAGTGCTCCTCGCTGGAAGGACTCCCAGCAGCAGGAGGTCAGACTTGTGTCTGTGGTGGCAGCATCCATTTTGTGGAGCTGAGGCTTTAGTTAACTTTAACCGGGGTTCACAGTTACGTACATGTCGTGTCCCTCTAGAAGGGCGGAATGCTAACCTCGTCGCCAGGGTTGGTGAGAGGGCAGCATCCCGATTCGTATGACACCTTACTCGACATGCCTTGATGACGCGATACCGGAGTTACCGATATGGTACGCGTTATCATGGAACAGCTATTGGGCCTTGATCCCGCAAGCTGCAGCCGGGCTCGGCTCGGGCCTGAACCTAACTCACACGAGCCCACGCACTCTGCCTTCAGGATTGATAAGGCCTGCCATAGGAGTGACTGATAGGGACTCGGGTGTCCAGTGTATGGTTAGATATAGGGCTACTATACCTAAAGCGAAGGGTGGTTACACGTCTTCGCCCCAGCTGTCGTGCAGCCAGTTGTGTCAAATTTGAGAGGCCAGCCAGGGGTGGCATAATACATGCTGCAGCTCCTGGCGGCCCTGGGTACACCTATGCCCTGCGTTACGGGGTCTGATAAGGTGGCCCAGTACCAATTGGTAAATGCACCTAGGGTACATCTCGTAATTTAGAAAGAGAACAGCCAGGCTGTGGGTCTGATTAGCAGGCCCACAGCCAGAGAAAGTCATAAACCAGTGAAACAAAAGCAAAAAATCTGGGTGATCATAGGATTGCAGACCCTACTCTCCTACAGATGGTGCTTTGGTGTTTGTGTACAAGGGTAGGTGCTTGGCTGGCGGTGTGTGGACAGGTGCTTGGTTGGTGGTATTGGTGGACTTGCGCTTGGCTGGCGGTGTGTGAGTATTTACTTTCTGATGGTCACTACACACAGTGCTAGCTGAGTGCCACTCCACCCAGTCCATCAATTTGTGTATTTGCTGTGTCTGGAATGTGGGCGTGTGAATGTGATGGGCCCTTGAATGGCGCTGTCTGTTGGTGTGAGTGTTTTGATGTGAAGGGCCTGCGGCTGGCGGTGTGCATGTTTTGTTTGTGTCAGATGTATGAAAGGTGTGTGAATGGCCTGTAAAGAGGTTGGTGCCTTGTCGTGGCTTTACAGCTCACGAGCTGTGAGTCAATGGTTCAGTTTCTCGTTCTCTCAATTATTAGCAGGGCATTTCATTATTTGTGAATTTGCTTGCTAATAGAACTGTATATGTTGAACCTTCACTCACCCTCGTGCTAAATCCAACCAGTGTGTGTGTTTGAGGACTTGTTTGCTGTGTTTTTTTTTTATTATATTTTTCAGGTAGGGTGCTCTGTGTTTTTTTTTGGGTAAATCTTGTGATGTGTTCCTTTTGTGCCTTGTGGTGTTATTGTTTTTCTTTGTTTCAGGTATGAATGGAGTGTGAATGGCCTGTAAAGCGGTTGGTGCCTTGACGCTGGCTTTACAGCTCACGAGCTGCAAGTCATTGGTTCAGTTTCTTTGTCCATGTAATTGACAGTGCATTTCATTTTTGGGAAATCTCTTGTTAATGTTCTTTTATATACTGAACCATCACTTGCCCTCGTGCCAAATCCAACCAGTATGTGTCTGGAATTGATGGGCTACTAGGGAAACCTACCAAAGCCATACATTTTTGAATTGTAGACACCTAGGTGCTTTCAAGGAGCTATGGCTTGTGTGGATCCTCCAACGTTCCTTTACCCAGAATCCCCTGTAAACCTCAATATTAGTTAAAAATATTCATTTTTTTCATCAATGTTTGTGTTGAAAAGCGTGGCATCACTGGGCTCACCCAAATTTCCTCCCACCCAGTGTTCCCCCATGTCTCCCGGAACAAATGGCACCTCACTTGCGTGGGTAGGCATAGTGGCTGCAACAGGAAACTGTTCAAATCGTACAGTGGTGAATTTACAATAACCAATAGCAACATTACCTTTTTGGGGGGGGGGGGGAGGGGGGGCTGAGTTTTTGGACCGGGGCTCGGCGGGCATCTTTGGAAAGTACCAAACCCAAACAGTTCTAAAAACTAGACACCCGGGGGAGTCCAGGGAGGAATGGCATGCGTGGGTCCCCCAATGTTTTCCTACCCAGAAATCCCTGCAAACCATAACTTTTGGTAAAAAAAAACAGTTTTCCAAACATTTTTGCGTGGGATCTCCGTGTCGACACAAATGTCCTACCACCCAGCGTTCCCCTTGTTCTCCCGAGTAAAATGATACCTCACTTGTGTGGGTGGGCCCAAGGCCTGTGTCTAAGGCAGTGGGGCTTAATTTGTAAAACATAAATAATACTTTTTCAAAAGTCATTTTCGGACTGTTCTGCTTTGGGGCACCCACACAAGTGAGGTATCCTTTTACTCGGGAGAACAAGGTGAACGCTGGGTGGTAGGACATTTTTGCCGACACGGAGATCCCACGCAAAAAAGTTTGGAAAAGTGATATTTTTATCTAATTTTAAGGTTTGCAAGGAGTTCTGGGTAGGAAAACATTGGGGGACCTACGCATGCCATACCTCCCTGGACTCCCCCGGGTGTCTAGTTTTCAGAACTGTTTGGGTTTGGTACTTTCCAAAGAATACCACCGAGCCCCGGGCCAAAAACAAGGTTGTTTTGCAATTGGCTATTGTAAATGCACCACCGTACGATTTGAACCGTTTCCTGTTGCAGCCACTATGCCTACCCACGCAAGTGAGGTACCATTTTTATTGGGAGACTTTGGGGAACGCTGGGTGGGTGGAAATTTGTGTGAGCCCAGGTAACCCCTCTTGCAAAAGCTACCACCAGCTTCTTGGAGTCTAACAATCTGCTCCACCCATCCCAATCCGGTTTCCGTCCGAATTTCAGTACGGAAACAGCGCTGGTGGAGGTCTCTGAGATCATCAGGGAGACCTTGGATGGGGGTGGCAAGGCCATGTTAGTCATGTTGGACCTGTCGGCGGCTTTCGACACCGTCCCCCATAAGGCGCTGCTCGCCAGGCTTTATGACATCGGCCTAAGGGGGACGGTGCTCAGATGGTTTACATCTTTCCTGGAGGGCCGCCGCCAGACGGTCTGGGTATCCCAGAGCTCAGCCGAGATGCAGCCATTGGGTGTTGGGGTTCCACAGGGCTCTGTGTTGAGCCCGACATTATTTAACATCTTTATGTCCCCTCTGGCGGCTGTGGTTGAGGCTTACGGAGCCCAGATCGTGTCCTACGCCGATGACACACAACTCCTCTTCACTTGTGAAAAAGATCAGACATTTGATGGGGAGAGAATCCGGGACTGCTTGGACAGGGTCTTCAGCTGGTTTCAGCTAAATTGTCTGAAGGCCAACTCCAGCAAGTCGGAGGTTCTATTCTTTGGCTGTGCCTCCGATCCCGAGTGGCGGCAGTGGTGGCCGGCCGCCATGTGTCCTCCGGCACAATCATCCTTGGTTGCCAAGAACCTGGGTGTTAAGCTCGACAACAAACTTTCTCTGAGAGCGCACATCCTTGGCCTGTCCGGCACCTGCTTCGGTATCCTCAGAATGCTCCGCAAGTTTCTTCCCTTACTGTCTGCGGAGCACAGACGGATTACGGTGCAGGCGCTCATCGGATCTAGGCTTGATTATGCCAATGCCCTTTTTCTAGGCCTTCCGGATTACTTAGTCCAGCGTCTGCAGGTGGCACAGAACTCGGCAGCCCGGGCAATCTTCGGTCTGCACAGACGAGCACGGGCTTCTGTGTTACTGCAGACGCTCCACTGGCTTCCAATTCGGAAGCGGATTGTTTTCAAATCCATGACCCTGATGCACAAGGCTTTATTTGGCTCAGGCGCTGGATATCTGAAAAAAAGATTAGTTTTCTATCGCCCGGCTCGCTCACTGCGTTCAGAATCCCTTTTCACTGCTGTGGTTCCACACGTGAGGAAGACACGCACTGGGGGGCGCTCTTTCAGCCTCAAGGCCTCCCAGTTGTGGAATTCGCTTCCATTGGCACTGCGTAGCACCCCCAACCTGCTTCAATTTAGGAAGAATTTGAAGACGTGGCTTTTTAATCCCTCTGCTTAGGTGGTTTTCTTTTTCCTTCTCTTTCGGGGTCTGCTTTTACTTGTTATGTTGATTTCACACTGTAAGTTGCCTGTGGAAAGCGCCGGGACACTCTTTTAGAGTAGCCGAGCGCTATAAAAATGCACTTTAACATAACATAACATAACATTGCAAGAGGGGTTACCTGGGTTTTTGGCCCCGTGCTAGACGGCCATCTAGGGAAACCTACCAAACCCACACATTTCTGAAAAGTAGACACCCGGGTTCTTCCAAGGAGGTATGGCTTGCGTGGATCCTCCAACGTTCCTTTACCCAGAATCCCTTGCAAACCTCAATTTATGTTGAAAAAATCAGTTTTTTAACACTTTTTTTGTGTGGGAAAGCGTGGCGCCACTGGGCTCACACAAATTTCCGCCCACCCAGCGTTCCCCAAAGTCTCCCGATAAAAATGGTACCTCACTTGCGTGGGTAGGCATAGTGGCTGCAACAGGAAACGGTTCAAATCGTACGGTGGTGCATTTACAATAGCCAATTGCAAAACAACCTTGATTTTGGGGGGGGGGGGGGGGGGGCACCTGAGTTTTTGGCCCGGGGCTCGGTGGTATTCTTTGGAAAGTACCAAACCCAAACAGTTCTGAAAACTAGACCAGGGAGGTATGGCATCCGTAGGTCCCCCAATGTTTTCCTACCCAGAACTCCTTGCAAACCTTAAAATGAGGTAAAAATATCACTTTTCCAAACTTTTTTGCGTGGGATCTCCGTGTCGGCAAAAATGTCCTACCACCCAGCGTTCACCTTGTTCTCCCGAGTAAAAGGATACCTCACTTGTGTGGGTGCCCCAAAGCAGAACAGTCCGAAAATGACTTTTGAAAAAGTATTATTTATGTTTTACAAATTAAGCCCCACTGCCTTAGACACAGGCCTTGGGCCCACCCACACAAGTGAGGTATCATTTTACTCGGGAGAACAAGGGGAACGCTGGGTGGTAGGACATTTGTGTCGACACGGAGATCCCACGCAAAAATGTTTGGAAAACTGTTTTTTTTACCAAAATTTATGGTTTGCAGGGATTTCTGGGTAGGAAAACATTGGGGGACCCACGCATGCCATACCTCCCTGGACTCCCCCGGGTGTCTAGTTTTTAGAACTGTTTGGGTTTGGTACTTTCCAAAGATGCCCGCCGAGCCCCGGTCCAAAAACTCAGTCCCCCCCCCCCCCCCCCCCCACCCCCCCCCCCAAAAAAAGGTCATGTTGCTATTGGTTATTGTAAATTCACCACCGTACGATTTGAACCGTTTCCTGTTGCAGCCACTATGCCTACCCACGCAAGTGAGGTACCATTTTTCCCGGGAGACATGGGGGAACGCTGTGTGGGTGGAAATTTGTTGATCCACGCAGATTCCAGAACTTTCCACCACAGAAATGTCAGGAAAATGTGTTTTTTTTGGTCAAAATCTTAGCTTTGCAAGGGATTCTGGGTAACAAAACCTGGGGGTAGGCAGAGGAGTCACCCCATCCTGAATTCCCCTGGGTGTCTACCTTTCAAAAATGTATAGGTTTGCTAGGTTTCCCTAGGTGCTGTCAGAGCCAGGGCGCAAAAACTAAAGGTAGTCTTTTTGTCCAAAAAGCTCAAAATTTCACTGAAAAATTGAGGTGCCACCATGTTGCGTTTTTGCTCTGTTTCCTGTCGCAGCCACTATGCCTACCCACGCAAGTGAGGTACCATTTTTCCCGGGAGACATGGGGGAATGCTGGGTGGGTGAAAATTTGTTGATCCACGCAGATTCCAGAACTTTCCACCACAGAAATGTCAGGAAAATGTGTTTTTTTTGTCAAAATCTTAGCTTTGCAAGGGATTCTGGGTAACAAAACCTGGGGGTAGGAAGAGGAGTCACCCCATCCTGAATTCCCCTGGGTGTCTAGTTTTCAAAAATGTATAGGTTTGCTAGGTTTCCCTAGGTGCTGGCAGAGCCAGGGCGCAAAAACTAAAGGTAGTCTTTTTGTCCAAGAAGCTCAAAATTTCACTGGAAAATTGAGGTGCGACCATGTTGCGTTTTGCGCTGTTTCCGGTCGCAGCCACTATGCCTACCCACGCAAGTGAGGTACCATTTTTCCCGGGAGACATGGGGGAACGCGGGGTGGGTGGAAATTTGTTGATCCACGCAGATTCCAGAACTTTCCACCACAGAAATGTCAGGAAAATGTGTTTTTTTTGTCAAAATCTTAGCTTTGCAAGGGATTCTGGGTAACAAAACCTGGGGGTAGGCAGAGGAGTCACCCCATCCTGAATGTCCCTGGGTGTCTACTTTTGAAAAATGTTTAGGTTTCCCTAGGTGCTGGCAGAGCCAGGGCGCAAAAACTAAAGGTAGTCTTTTTGTCCAAAAAGCTCAAAATTTCACTAGAAAATTGAGGTGCGACCATGTTGCGTTTTGCGCTGTTTCCTGTCGCAGCCACTATGCCTACCCACGCAAGTGAGGTACAATTTTTTCCCGGAGACATGGGGGAACGCTGGGTGGGTGGAAATTTGTTGATCCACGCAGATTCCAGAACTTTCCTCCACAGAAATGTCAGGAAAATGTGGTTTTTTTTGCCAAATTCTTAGCTTTGCAAGGGATTCTGGGTAACAAAACCTGCGGGTAGGCAGTCGAGTCACCCCATCCTGAATTCCCCTGGGTGTCTACTTTTCAAAAATGTATAGGTTTGCAAGGTTTCCCTTGGTGCCGGCAGAGCTAGGGTGCCAAAACTACAGGTAGGCACTTTGCCAAAAAAGGGTCAATTTGTAACTGCAAAATTTAGGTGTGAGCACATTGCATTTTGCGCCGTTTCCTGTCGCAGGCACAAGGCCAACCCACACAAGTGAGGTACCGTTTTTATCGGGAGAATTGGGGTAATTCAAATTTGTAAATGAACTGTTATTACCCATTGAGCTTTCATGCATTTCTCCCTTTCAATGAAACACATTGTGTTTAAAAAACATATTTTTGAAAAATGACCAATAATTCTCATGCTAGTACGAGTATTCCCAATTTTGAAAATTAGCAATTATATACTGTTTCTGAACTCTATAATTTGTACCCAATTCAGAAATACATAGGTGACTTTCATGCAGATTTTTCCATGTATACATTTTCCAAAACCAAGTGCTCTATACCCGGTAAATGAAAAAATACCATTGCAAGTTGCTGCTCAGTTTTTGGATCTGGGTTCGTCGGGTTCTTGGTGACACTACAAGTCCTATATATCCCCACAACCAGGAAGGTCTAACGGACGTAACGGTATATTGCTTTCCAAGAGCTCTCTAAATTAGAAAAAGTTATAGGTGAAAACGTTGAGACAACAGGCTGTTTTTTTTAACAAATTTTCAATTTTTTAGAAATTTAACTGTTAGTTTCTATAAAGAAACCTTCATGGATTTAGACAAATGACCCCTTTCAGAATTCAGAATTTTGTGTACTTTTCGAATATGTACAGCATTCCAGGATCCATTATTGCTTTCAAACTCTTTTCTACCATTAACTGGAAGGAGGTAGAAAGCTCTAAAAATAGCAAAAATAGGCTATGTCACAGAAAAATGCCAATACTGTGTGAAAAATGTCGGTTCTCTGACAAAAGACTGTCATTCCCTAAAAGCTATGAAAATGGAGATTCCAGCCCCACAAACCCTTTTTTGATAACTTTTTTAGGGAAAAACCCAGAGGCTTTCATTTGCAGCCCGTTTTTCCAATTTTTCTAAAAAAAAACAAAAAAATCACTATATTTTGGTTACTTTCTGGGACCCCTCCAAGAGAATCCAGAAACCCTGGGCACCTTTGGATTCCACATGATGTTGGAAGAAAAGGACGCAAATTTGGCGTGGATACCTTATGTGGTCAGAAAGTTACAGGGGCCTAAGCGCGCACTACCCCAAATTGCCAAAAAAGGGCTCAGCACAGGAGGGGAAAAGGCCTAGCAGCGAAGGGGTTAATGGTCGAAATGGGTATGAAAGCAATAATGGATCCTGGAAAGACAAAAGTAGAGAAAAAGTTGTCAAAATTCTAAATTCAGCATGGGGTCATTTGTGTAGATCCATCAAGGTTTCTTTAAAGAAATTAACAGTTAAATATTTGAAAAAATTGAAAATTAGTTGAAAAAAACAGCCTTTTGTGTCAACGTTTTCCCCCGTACCTTCTAATTATGACAGCTCTTTGAAAGCAATATACTGTTACATCCGTTGGACCTTACTGGTTGTGGGGATATATAGGACTTGTAGGTTAACCAAGAACCCGACGAACCCAGAGCCAAAAACTGAGCAGCAATTTGCAATGACTTCTTATGTACTGGGTATGGTATACACTCAAAATATAGAGTTTTTAATATCGATTTGCATTAATATCGATTAAAAAATATAGAATGGACATAATATCGAATGGACAGAATATAGACAACAAAAATATAGAATGGACAGAATATAGACAACACAAATATAGAAGGGACAGAATATAGACAACAAAAATATAGAATGGACAGAATATAGACTACAAAAATATCGAATTTGAGGTAAGTAAGTTAATATCCATCTTTAAAGTGTTTTTTATGTTAGTATATGTTTGAAAAGTGTATCTTTATTTTATTATTTATATTTATTTTTTTATGGTATTTAATTTTTGCGTAATATGATTCTGTAGCGGGTTGTGGGATTATAGGGGAATAGGGTGGGAAGTAATTTAATTATAATTAATTAAATATGTTAATTTATTTATTTTGAATTAATTGTTAATTAATTATTAATTGGTAATTAATTAACATATAATGGGTAATTAATTTTAATTAATTTATTATTTGATAATTATGTTTATTTTATTTTCTGTTGTGGGTATATAGGGGAATAGGGTGGGAAGTAATTTAATTGTAAGTCATTCAATTTTTACATTCTTTTTTAATCTAATTTTTTTTATTATTAATTAATTTATTGTTGATTGGTAAATAATTTGTATTAGTAGGTAATTATTTTTAATAATTCATTTGTGTTTGTATTTTTAATTGATTAATTAATATCTATACTAATATAATAAAGAGAGAGCCCAAACCGTTGAGGCTGGTAATCTCAGGAACCACAGCACCACTCACAACACCCAATACAGCGTTGGAAAGGGCAGTTGCAGCAGAAGGACATAGGCTATGCAGACGCCCACCATATATATTTTAAAAGGACAAAGAGCCGTGCCAGCAAAGTAGTCCCTTGTGGGCGTGTCTGCGTTGTGCTGTGGACCTGTGCTGGGGGTGTGACAAACGCTGGGGGCGTGTGGTACGTTCCGCCCTTCATGCCATGTCTCATATCGTGTGCTAATCCCACCCTTACTCCTTAAAATACCCCAACACCCTTAAACACTAACCCATCTTAACCCTATAAATATACCCTGTACCCCAAAACCCAAACCTATCCGTAAACCCTAAAAATACCCCTGTACCCCAAAAACCAAACCTATCCCTGAACCCTAAAAATACCCCTGTACCTCAAAACCCAAACCTACCCCTGAACCCTAAAAATACCCCTGTACCCCAAAACCCAAACCAAGCCTGGAACCCTAAAAATACCACTGTACCCCTGAACCCTAAAAATACCCCTGTACCCCAAAACCCAAACCTAGCCCGGAACCCTAAAAATACCACTGTACCCCAAAACCCAAACCTAGCCATGAACCCTAAAAATACCACTGTACCCCAAAACCCAAACCTACCCCTGAACCCTAAACATACCCCTGTACCCCAAAACCTAGCCCTGAACCCTTAAAATACCCCAAAACCCTAACCTAGCCCTGAACCTAAATAATGGGTGTTTACCCCCCCCCCGGTAAGTACATTGGTGGCACGGCGGCCCACATCTCCAGCAACATACTCATATTTTTTCATCACCCATTTGAAAAATGCACAGGTCTCTCTCATTGATGGCCAGCACCGACATACACTTTTAGACACACCTCCCGCCACAAGTTCTAGAATTGTGAACTTTAGAGCTGGGGAGCTACGTTCGAATCTCGGCATCAGCTCAACATCCTGTGATTCCAGGCAAATCGCTTTGTCTCCCCATGCCTTCCACAAATGAATGTGTTCATTTGTAATGTAAATTGTGCTCATGCCATGTTTGTCGAGTTCGCGCTATATAATATTGCAAGGAAAAATAAAGTAGGGAAACTCGAGTTCACACACTACTGAACGTGCACTCTTAAGTGCATCAGCAGTGCACTGTGAATCGGAGCGTTTCACAGGCCTGTCACAGATAAGAAATGCTATCAAAACGAAATCCTACAAAACAATATACTACTGGCCGGCAGCAATTTATACCCGGACAACGTCGGGACGGGCTGCTAGTATTATATAAAAGTGTTAATTATTTTAATTAATTTGTATTTGGTGTTAATATTTATTTTATTTTTATTTATATATGAAGTATTTACTTTCCCTACTGTTACACTCACTGGAGTGGGAATAGTAGCTTTTACCCTCCTGCTATCCAACGCTTTCCCTACTGTTGCACTCTCTGGAGTGGGAATAGTAATTTCTATCCCTACGCTATCCATCGCTTTCCCTACTGTTGCACTTTCTGGAGTGGGAATAGTAATTGTTACCCTCCCGCTATCCAACGCTTTCCCTACTGTCGCACTTTCTGGAGTGGGAGTAGTAATTTTTACCCTCCCGCTATCCAACGCTTTCCCTACTGTTGCACTCACTGGAGTGGGAATAGTAATTTTTACCCCTACGCTATCCAACGCTTTCCTTACTGTTGCACTCTCTGGAGTGGGAATAGTAATTTTTACCCCTACGCTATCCAACGCTTTCCTTACTGTTGCACTCTCTGGAGTGGGAATAGTAATTTTTACCTCTACGCAATCGAACGCTTTTCCTACTGTTGCACTCTTTGGAGTGGGAATAGTAATTTTTACCTTCCTGGTATCCAACGCTTTCCCTACTGTTGACTCACTGGAGTGGGAATAGTAAATTTTATGCCTACGCTATCCAACGTTTTCACTACTATTGCACTCACTGGAGTTGGAATAGTAATTTTTACCCCTACGTTATCCAACGCTTTCCCTACTGTTGCACTGTCCGGAGTGGGAATAGTAATTTTTACCCTTCCGCTATCCAACGCTTTCCCTACTGTTGCACTCACTGGAGTGGGAATAGTAATTTTTATCCCTACCCTATCCAATGCTTTCCCTACTGTTGCACTCTGGAGTGGGAATAGTAATTTTTACCCTCCCGCTATCCAACGCTTTCCCTACTGCTGTACTCACTGAAGTGGGAATAGTAATTTTTACTGCTACGCTATCCAATGTTTTTTCTACTGTTGCAGTCACTGCAGTGGTAATAGTAAATTAACCCTCTCGCTATCCTATGGTAAATATATTGTAGATTTTTTATTAATACAATATATATATATATATATATATATATATATATATATATATATAAAATGTTTATATATATATATATAAACATTTTTTTATTTATTTATTAATTTTAATGTTATTTAAGTATGTTTAAGTTATATTTATTATTTCATTAATTTTAAATTACTTTTAACTATTTAAAAATTTGATATTTTGACTATATTTTTTCAAACAATATTTTTGATTTGATATTTTTGTACTTACCTGTTTGGAGATAGGAAGTCGATATTTTGGCATTCTATATTTCTTACTCGATATTTTTGTAGTTCTATATTTTTGCCATCGATATTGTTTCAGTGATCCACTGGGTATATAGCAATTATTGTGGGAAAATGTATACATGGAAAAATCGGTATGAAAGACACCTATGTATTTCTGAAATGGGAACAAAATATAGAGTTTAGAAACAGTAGATGTTTGCACATTTCCGAAATTGGGAATACTCATACCAGCATGAGAATTATCGGTCATTTTTCAAAATGACTTCTTTTTTACACAGTGTCTTTCATTTGGAAGGCAGAAATACATTGAAAGTCAATAGGTAATAACAGTTGCTTTACAAATCTGAATTGCTCTGTCTTCCGATAAGCATGGTACCTCACTTGTGTGGGTAGGCATAGTGCCCACGACAGGAAACGGCTCAAAGCGCAACATGGACACACCCCAATTTCACAATGAAAAATATCCCTTTTTTGGCAAAGTGCCTAGCTGTAGTTTTTTAACCATAGCTCTGCCGGCACCTAGGGAAACCTAGCAAACCTATGCATTGGTGAAAACTAGACACCCAGGGGAATCCAGGATGGGGTAACTTGACTACCTCCAACCAGGTTCTGTTACCCAGAATCCCTTGCAAACCTATACAATAGTCCAAAAAACCAAATTTTCCCCACAATACTGTGGTGAAAAGCTCTGCAATCTGCGTAGATCCACAAATTTCTACCCACCCTGCGTTCCCCAAAGTCTTTTGAGAAAAATGGTACCTCAATTGTGTGTGTCGGCCTAGTACCCGCGACAGGAAATGGCTCAAAATGCAACGTGGACACACCTCCAATTTCGCAGTGAAAAATGACCCTTTTTTGGCAAAGTGCCTAGCTGTAGTTTTTGAACGATGGCTCTGCCGGCACCAAGGGAAACCTACAAACCTATACAGTTTTGAAAACTAGACACCAAGGGAAATGAAGGATGAGGTGACTTGACTGCCTCCCACCAGGGGCTGTTACCCAGACTCCCTTGCAAACCTATAAAATTGTAAAAAAAATACATTTTCCCCTCATTTCTGTGGTGGAAAGTTCTGGAATCTGCATGGATCCACTAATTTCCCGCCACCCCGTGTTCCCCAAAGTCTTCTGAGAAAATTGTACCTCACTTGTGTGGGTCGGCCTGGTGCCTGCTACAGGAAACGGCAACGTGGATACTCCTCAATTTCGCAGTGAAAAATTACAATTTTTTTGGCAAAGAGCCTAGCTGTAGTTTTTTAACCATAGCCCTGCCGGCACCTAGGGAAGCCTAGCAAACCTATACATTTTTGAAAACTAAACATCCAGGATGGGGTGACTTGACTGTCTCTCACCAGGTTCTGTTAACCAGAATCCCTTGCAAACCTAAAAAACTGTCCAAAAAACACATTTTCCCCACATTTCTGTGGTGGAAAGTTCTGGAATATGCGTGGATCCACAAATTTCCACCCACCCCGCATTTGCCAAAGTCTTCCGAGAAAAATGGTTCCTCACTTGTGTGGGTAAGCCTAGTGCCCGCGGCAGGAAACGGCACAAAATGCAACGTGGACACACCTCAATTTCGCAGTGAAAAATGACCCTTTTTTTGCAAAGTGCCTAGCTGTAGTTTTTGAACCCTAGCCAGGGGCGTAACACAGGCCCCCGCCGCCCCTGCAGTGCGGGCCCTGGTCCCTCACTCTCAGCATGGCCAGCAAGCCTAATGGTGCCCACGCGGCCTCCGCATTGATTAAATGGAGGTGCGCCATGCGCAGGGCACGCCAAGGCATCTTCTCATCATTAATTAAGGTGCTGGAATGCACTCCTGGGCCCCGGCCTCTTCATTAATCATTGGTGAAGCCTTGGCCGGCAACCAGGCCTCTGACAGTGTTGCCAGATTGGTCTATTTCCCCGCACAAATGGGCAATACTTTTCCCATTTGAGCGGGGAAATACCTCTCCTGGTGGAGTGCAGAAACTTGTGCTTTATTTTGCCTTGAGTGCGCAAGATTTAGACCTGCGGCGCCGCCAATTAAACAATTACGTAGCTCCCAAGCAAAGCAGAGCAAGGCTGCCCATCCATAGCGCAAAAGCGCTACCTATGACGGGCCTGCTGAATGCTGCTGTCCTGCCCCCAAGAGAGTCTGGACCAATGTTGAAACCAGGAACAGCAACAAATAAGGCCTGTAAAAAAGGTTAGAGTACTCATGACCAATCACATAGGAGAAAATTTGGAGCCAGTGGAGAATAAGGACACGGAGTCGATCATAATTAGAGGATGCCCATCTACAGGCTGAGCAATGCAGTACACTGGACCTGCACCAGTAAGGTGATATATGTTTTGTGTTTGGCATTGGCACGGCACTTACGAGGATTGCCACCCCCTGACTGTATGAGTCTACATTAGCAGAGCAGCATCCTAGAAGCCTTCATATTTCATCTTTACGAAAGCGTTTTTTGAAGTTCTAAAGCAGATCGCAACTAGTAAAACACTCTCGAGGTTATGCGAATTCAAGAGAATACACAGGGGAATTCTGATATTTAATTATGTGGTTTGTCTAGTGTGAACATGGCCGGAGGGCGATAGAGGTAGTTATGATGGACTGAAGAGATAGTTATGAAATTAACTGCAGATAGTTATGAAATTAACTGCTTAACGCATGCTCAGAATAGACCCGTTTCAGGCGGGAGACTCTAGATTTTAAAGGCAAACAAGCTTTATTTTACCTGTCTCCTTCCTAAAATTGCTTCTGCTGCTATAGTAGTCAGAAAGGAAAATAGGTTACCATGATTTAATTTTCAAAATCGTCCACTGTCCTGATCGAAAATGTTGGCATGCATCTAAAAACTGCGTGTGTGTGTGTACGTGCTTTGTCTGTAAGCCTGTGCGTGCAATTGTGTTTATGACTAACTGCACTATGTGCAAGAGCATGTGCGGGTGAATGTACAGTGTGGGGGTGAATTTACAGTGTGGGGTGAATGCATAGAAGGGGGAAATGTGCATCAAGCGATGGATGGCTAAGAGTGGGGGATGTGCAGCTGGAGAAGGGTGACTGGGAAGAAAGAGAGGAGTGACTGTGCAGCCAGAGAAGAGAGGACTGACTGTGCAGCTAGAGAAGGATGAATGCACAGCAAGGGAAGGGTGATTGGGAAGCAACAAGCGGGGGGAGGCTGTGAAGAAATGGAAGTGTGATTGTGCCGTAAGAGATGGGTGACTGTGCAGCAATTGAGGTGACTGAGCAGCTAGAGATCGGAGATGCAGCAAGAAAAGGTGGACTGAAGCAGGAGAGAGGTGATTGTAAGATAAAATATGGGGGAAACAGAAAGATGGGGTGAATGTACAGCAAGAGAGGGTGATTAAACTATGTGTGGAGTGGCTGTGCAGCTAGAGGGGTGAATGTATCTAAAGGGCAGTGAGTGCATAGCTGGAGATGGATGACTGTGCAGGTAGCGAGGGGAGATTGTACAGATGGAGCGGGTGGGTGTAAGGCAAGTGAGTTCAAGTTACTTAGAAGTTGAGTTAAGAAGAGTAATGCTATACTTACCTATTTGCACTTACACTTCTGTATTTGCTACAATATTTTGGTGACACAATATTTAAAGCTCGAAATTCAGACTTGCCACCCTTTGAAAGTCCTAACACAGCCCCCAGTCATGTCTGTGAGAGTCCTAAGGCACAGCCTGGCTTCATGTCTGTGAGAGGCCTAATGCACAGTCTGGTTTCATGTCTGCGAGAAGCAGGACACATATGCTTGGGTCATCCTTGTAAAAAAAAGTCTCGAAGTACAACCTCCAACCTTCCTTCTGAATAGTGATCGTTTGACAAAGAAGAGAGAGAAAAACACACCTGCAAAAGCCATTAGTTAAAGCTTACCTGACCTAATGAAAGCAAATATAAGCATGCACAAATGCTCCTACATGCTTTTCATGCACAAATTCTGTTGACCTAGTGAGTTTACCAAAGGTGGGTGAAACAGCAAGAAATAGTGGCTTTCTGTACAGAACACATATAGAAGATAAAGAACTAAGGGCCCGATGTAGGTAATCTCGATTTACCTACTTTTAAATACTGAATCATACCGATTCGGTATTTAAGAGTAGGTAAATGGGATGTAGGTAATTCCACTTTTGAAATTACCGAATCGGAATGATTCGGTAATTACCGAATTGGTGTTTACCGATTCGGTAATTGCCATTGATTCCTATGGGCCTCCAGGCCCATAGGAATCAATGCCAATTACCGAATCGGTAAATACCGATTCGGTAAAATTACCGAATTTGCAAGGGGGACAGGGTGTCACTTTGACACCCTGTTGCACCCCTCAATTGTGCATGGGTGCACATGTTTCTGACATACATGCCCTTAGGGGCATGTATGTCTGCAACATGGCACATTTTTTAAAGCAAAAAAAATGCTTTTTGAAGGGTTTTCATTATTTACCACCAACTTCTAGTTGGTGGTAAATAATACATTCTTAAACCCTTGTAGCACTGATTACAGTGCTACCTACATGTTAAATTACAGAATCTGTAATTTTACCAATTCGGTATTTTACAGAATCTGAAAAATTACAGATTCGGTAAAATTACCGATTCTGTAATTTAACATGCCCCTACGTCTCATTTTCCAAATACCGGTCGGTAACGGCCGAAATTACCGAATTTCGGCCGTTTCCGACCGGTATTTGCCTACCTACATCGGGCCCTAAATGTGACAAATAGTGAGACCTTGAAGTATATTTATCAGATGTAAAATTGCCCCTCATACATTCCAATGGAAGGAGTTCCTGGAAGGTGGAATATTGCACTTAATGGCCAATTGCAGGAGGTTGTATGTGAATGATGAAGGCCTGACACACAATGTCAGGTTTTGTATGGATGAGGGTCTGAAAGCCTGTTATAATGTCTGTGACAGGCCTGACACGCACCTTGATGGCATGTCCATGATAGTTCTTGTGTGTGTGTGTGTGTCTGGTCTGTGTCTCCACCTTGTTTGGGTTCCGGGGTAGCGTGCCCCCTCTCTGCCTATTCCTTACATTTGAAATTTAGATTTACTGCTGTAGTGTGAGAATGCATTTCATGAAAAGGAATATAAAGTAAGGTCGTCTTGACACTAAATGGGGTTATAAATAAAAATGTATGTATTCATTTGTAATGTGACTTTTCTGTCTTTGTTTCCTTTAAATATCAGTCATGGATCATTCAAGCATCCCTATATTTGCTGTTCAAAGTATGCATAGATAAGTGCTGAAAATACAACTTTAGGTGATGCTTATTTTTGTCCTGGAGGGGCATCAAAATAATGAGCTGGCAACCCTAATCATAAGACTGGAAGTTTGTTGCACGATCAGCACATGATTTCCTAACCCTCTATCCCTATTAATACCAGAATAACAATAGTTTACCTTATACCTGAAACCCTACACCTCCGTCAATAACATGCTGAGTTACTTCAAGTGTTCGGGACTGCACCCTGCATTCAGTCAACTCACTCCTCATTCTCGCCCTTCACTTTTACGCTCACCCTGCACTCACAGCAATCACAATTACCTCACACTGACCACCATGCACTCACACCATTCACCCGCTCACCCTGCACTCAGTCATCACTCTGCACTTGCAGTGCAATTGTGACTTTCGCTGTTCACCCTTTGCCTCACCCTGCACTCATGTCCCACTGCACTCACCTGTCCACTTCACTGCTCAATCTGCAATCTCACTCAAATAAGCCTATCATTAACAATGCATTCTTTCATCCAACTCTGCACTTACAAATGGTCACCTCACTCCCCTTGCAGTCGCTCCTACTCTCACACTGTTGCATCACTCACTATACACTTTTTATTCCATGCCTACTCAGGCCCAGTATTTTCTGAATGAACGACTCTGTGCAGTAATCACCAAAGTGGGATTTGAACAAAATAAATACCATAAAGTGACCTGCAGAGAGATGAAAATCAAAATTGTGTGCATATCTCTCACCTCGTAAGCCATTGCTAAGCGCTGCATCCTTTTGCACAATAAGCTGCATGCACCCAGTCAGTGTTCCTCATGCACAACATGGAATGGTAACACTTCCAACATAGCATCAAAACAAATACAACGCCCTTCCAACCACACACCCTACACATATTGTAGCTTGCTTCAGTGCTCCATCTAGGGGTAGTAGGTCCTCTATAATTATAACAATACTATACATTGAAGGCCGCTCCATCCCCTGTCTTATTGGTTCTGTCCTTTAGCTTATGCCTCCTTGCCTAGGTTTCTGGGTGGTAGGGTACAGTGGTAGGTGGTGGGCCAAGCCGCTGCGGGGTGGGGGCACCCTCCATGTGCTTTGCAGGGGGGCCCCCTCAAGTTTTGTTACGCCACTGACCCTAGCTCGGCTGGCAGCTAGGGAAACCTAGCAAACCTATACATTTTTGAAAACTAGACACCCAGGGGAATCCAGGATGGGGTGACTTGACTGCCTCCCACCAGGTTCTGTTACACAGAATCCCTTGCAAACCTATGCAATTATAAAAAAAAACAAATTTACCCCACATTTCTGTGGTGGAAAGTTCTGGAATCTGCGTTGATCCTCAAATTTCCACCCACCTCGCATGCCCCAAAGTCTTGCGAGAAAAATGGTACCTCACTTGTGTGGGTCGGCCTAGTGCCCGTGACAGGAAACCGCGCAAAACGCAACGTGGACACACCTCAATTTCGCAGTGAAAAATGACCCTTTTTTGGCAAAGTGCCTAGCTGTAGTTTTTTAACCCTAGCTGTGTCGGCACCTAGAGAAACCTAGCAAACCTATACATTTTTGAAAACTAGACACCCAGGGGAATCTAGGATGGGGTGACTTGACTGTCTCCCCCCAGGTTCTATTACCCAGAATCCCTTGCAAACCTAAAACATTGTCAAAAAAACAAATTTTACCCACATTTCTGAGTGGAAAGTTCTGGAATCTGTGTGGATCCACACATTTCCACCCACCCCACGTTCCCCAAAGTCTTCAGAGAAAAATGGTACCTCCGTTGTGTGTGTCGGCCTAGTGCCCATGACAGGAAACGGCGCAAAATGCAACGTGGACACACCTCAATTTGGCAAAGTGCCTAGCTGTAGTTTTTTAACCATAGCTCTGCCAGCACCCAGGGAAACCTAGCAAACCTATACATTTTTGAAAACTAGACACCCAGGGGAATAAAGAATCGGGTGACTTGACTGCCTCCCACCAGGTTCTGTTACCCAGAATCCCTTGCCAACCTAAAACATTGTAAAAAGAACACATTTTCCTCACATTTCGGTGGTTGAAAGTTCTGGCATCTGCGTGGATCCACAAATTTCCTCCCACCCAGCGTTCCCCTAGGTCTTCCGATAAAAATGGCACCTCACTTGCCTGGGTGGGTCAAGGAACCGCGACAGGCAAGGGCCCAAAACCTATTGAGGCGACATCAAAATTACTGATCACAAACCAACCTAGTTTTTCATGGGGGGTACCATGGGTTTTTGGCCTGGGGCTCGGCAGCCATCTAGGGAAACCTACCTAACCCACACATTTCTGGAAACTAGACACCCGGGGGAGTCCAGCGAGGTATGGCTTGCGTGGGTACCCCATCATTCTCCTACCCAGTATCCCCTGCAAACCTCAAATGTTTCCAAAATGTCCATACCTGGGGCGCCTTTGAGCTTCTGTGCTTGCTGAGAGTGGTTCGCCGGACAGGCGTATGCAAATTGCATTATACGCCGCTCAAAGGGACCCATGGCAGTTGCCACTGCCTGGTGGATTGAGGCATCCATAGCATCTCAAAATTCATCCTCAAGGGAGAGCACCTGCAGAGACTCCTCCTCTGTATAGTCCTCCTCCATGAAGGTGAGCGAGCACTACCTCTGGGCAAGGGTAAAATGCACAGTAAGGCACTGCAGCGCTACCAAAGGAAAAACCAAGGCGCTCCGCGCAAGCCAAGGGAGTATTGTTTTAAGGTATAGGTGAGAAAGTGCAGTACAGCGTAGACAACTGGCTCCACACAGTGAAAAAAAAACCTCACTAAGCGCTCTATGCACTTCCTTTATTAAATGCATCCCGTGAAGGTCATTAACCCGCAGCAACGTGGGCGTCACAAGAGGAGGCAGCGAAAAAAATACAGACCCGTTGATCGTGGGGACATCTGGGCTTCCAGGCGAGATCCAGATAGTTGGTGCGGGCGCGGAGAAATGTTGAGCGCTCGTTGATCCCAACGGATAGTAAGGTCGGGATCAATAGGATGCGGACACGCGCCCCCTAGGAATCTGACAGAACACCTCACTGCTGCCTGGAATGGAGGACTGCGAGCAGAACATGACAAATGTTCCAGCGGCCCCGAAACTGTAATAGAAAGAGTGGTACACCCAAAATACAGCACGCAGATAAAAGCGCTACAGATAAAAACAAACATTAACAAGAGGTCGCAATAAATCCAATTACTTGGTGAAGCAATGGAGAGAGAGAGAAAGGTAACGAGTACTTATCTGCTGGAAAGCAGGAAGGAAAGAGGCGGTTGAAAAGGAAGCGCATACCTATGGATCCCTCGGAAAGCTGCTTATTGGTGGATTGGACATGACCCTTGTGGAGTGCATCATGGGAGCTTTCGTTTTGAAAGATGAAGTCAAGTTACTGCTGGAAAAAGAAATAAAGAAAGTAAAGCATAATCCTCGCCTCCGTTCCTGACATAGAATTCACAGAAGGCTTTAACACCTCTGTTAACTTCATTGGGGTATCCAAATTTTCCTTGCAAAATGCCCTTTAGACATTATAGGGACCGTCACGTGTGAAACTGGCATTAGTAAGTGCATTGTGGCATTGGTAGGTATGTTTTTAACATGTAATGAGATGCGTGCGGTTGATATGGTAGAAGTAGCATTGGATTTGTATCCATTGGATTTGTAGACAATGTATTTTCAAGTGAAGGATTTCCAGCAATTATTTTGACGGACACTGGTGTGCAGTCTAAATTTTCTGAAACTGAATTTCTTGGTGTTTTCAGGATTCCAGCACTTTATTTTCTCAGTGGTAATGTGGTTGTGGAAAGGTACAGCAGGGTAATTAAGGGAATCTTACAACTAGCCAATAACAGCAAAGAACGTAATTTGATATCGTATAACAAGATCAATTTATATTATGGTGCAAAACATGGTGTACAAAAGGTGAATAGAAAAGTTAAGCAGTAGGTGTGGAAAGAATAGAAAATAATTACAAAAGGATAAAACCTATTTAGGAACATTTTTAGTGAACAGAGTATTGGAATAAAAAAAATACTATTATTAATGGTTCCTGGCGACCATTACTACAGTGGCACTCAGTTGTACTTCAGTGAGATCAGAGTGACTCCTTGCTTTGGTTGCTAAAAGACTTTGTGGGGGCTGTAGCTGACAGTATCAATTCATCAGCGTAGCACTGCACCTTCTGAGTTACAATCTGTATAAATCCGAAATTGTGATTTTCCTAGATGTCACTCATAATTTAGTGGAAACCTGCTGACCAAGCGATATACTGCACCCAGGCTCCCCCCAAAATTGTGTAAAGAACTTGAAGATTAAAATTGACTGCTCACTCTCCTTCCAACCCCAGATTCAGGCCCTTGCTGGTTCCTGTTTCAGCATGCTCCTCATGAAAAAAGAATTCTACCTCTTCTATCAGAGTCTGCTGGGAGAAAGGTGATGCAGGCCCTGATTACGAAGAGACTTGACTATGGGAATGCTCGTTATCTTTCTCTCTGACCATCTCCGTAACAGACTGCAGGTGGTGCAGAACACGGCGGCAAGACTGCTACTCAGACTCCCAACTAGGTCTCACCTGACTCATCATTTGAGGGCCCTTCACTGGCTCCCTATAAAAAAAGAGGTTGGTCTTTAAGGCTATGGTCCTAATGCATAAGGCCATGCATGACACAGAAGCGGTTTATCTCAGAGACAGGGTCAGCAAATATATTCCAGCACGCACTTTTCGCTCTTCCTCTGCGCACCTGCCAAGAGTGCCCTGCATCAACCTCCTTAGAATAGGCAGGAGATCTTTTTCCTCTTTGGGTCCACTCATTTGGAACAACCTTTCAGAATATGTTCGCCTAGTCGACAACTTGGACATCTTCAAGAGGAAGCTTAAGACCTGGCTCTTTAAGTAGTCTGTCTGGTGCCCGGTTTCTTGCCCACTGCCTAAGCGCCAGGAGATTCTGCAGAGGATCTGCATGCTTTACAAACCTGATTAACATAACACCTTTGCAGTTCTTAGTAACTGACAATAGCGATGCTTGCCTCATTTTCAATTTGTTGATGAGCCTCTCGCATTGATGTAATTCTGTAGTATCTGGCGGTCCTTGTCGACTGGCATACTTTGGCAAAATGTTTGATTCCAAAGACTTGATATTTTTGGTTACCTGTGCAAGCATATGATTTAGAGGGTATTTTTCAAAATGTCTAATTTATTACACCCTTGCTTACATTTAGAAGGCACAAAGGAAGTGAAATACTATTGGTAATAATAAATATCCTACTATTGTATGCTTTCACATGTTTTCTGATAAAAATGGTACCTCACTTGTGTGGGTAGGCCTGGTTTCCGCGACAAGCCCCGGCCCAAAATGCAACATGGATGCATATCATTTCTCCACTCAAAACTGACCCGAGTTTTGCAAAGTGGGTAGCTGTGGATTTTTGGGACCCAGCTGAGCCGGCACCAAGGGAAATCTAGCAACCCTGTACGTTTTTGAAAACTAGACACCTAGGGGAGTCAAGGATGGGGTGATTTGTGTGGCTGTCACCAGAATGTCTTGTAAACTTCAAACTTTGACTAAAAAACTTATTTTCCTCACATTTCTCTGATGGATCTGCAGGGAGCCACAAATTGCCTACCGCCTACCATTTCCCCACTTGTTCCAACAAAAATACTACCCCACTTGTGTGGCTGGGCCTAGTGCACATAACCAGCAAGCATCAAACCAGGTCAATGGGAATGTCGCGGAGCTACTCACCGACCCTGGTTTGATTTGTGCCTGTCTGGGTCAGTAGGCCAAGTTACACAAGTGGGGTAGCACTTTTATTGGGACAAGTGGGGGAACGCAGAGTATTAGGATTTTTGTGGATTTCTGCTGATTCTGGAAGTTTTAAAAAAAATTATAAGAACAATTTTTCAAAGCATTCTTTGCTCGCAACAAATCAACACCGTAATCACATAACGCCGTTGGCCCCCCCATTCTGGCCCGACACTATGTTGCAGGGTCCAGCCTGGCCTCCAGCACTCCACCCCTCTGTACTGTCCAGCCCATAGTAGGCCACCATTTGCCTCATACTCGTTCATAATTGAAGGGTCAGCCACTTGCCTCATAGATTGTTTCCTCCTATTTTGGGCACTAGTCTATGCCCTTCCTTCAGTTGGTCATAGGGAGTGCAGCGGGGGACCTCCAATGTTGCTCTGTGTCACTTTTGGCCAATAATTTCCCCAGCCCCACCAATGCCCTGTCTTCCTGAGGGGCCACCCATATTGTTCAGGTTACCTAGTAGGGTGTAAATACAAAGTATATTCCAGCGTCTAAATGATAAGAGAGCAAAAGAAGAAAATTCTTAACCGGAATCAAAATGTGATCTGACAAAGTGACATAAAAGTTTGTGTGTGGATTCCCATCATTCACCAAGCCTGGTGATCAGCTTCATCATTTGGGTATCCTTTTGTATACAATGACAAACCAGCTCTATGGATATCAGCGCTCTCGAGTGTCAAAAAGGTATAGTTACCAAGATGAGCAAGATAGAATATGTGGGAACAGATTTTTAAGTGCAGTGCAAATTGTGAAGTGCAAAAATATAAAATTGATGCATGAACAGACTGTGAATTTTATTAGTGTCAGTCACGATCAAAGATTAAAAACACGAACTCAAGCACCAGTTTTAACAAATAGCTGTCCTAAACAGAAGTGGTCAACATGTTTCAGCACTTAAAGGCAAGAGATTACGCCATGTGCTTTCGTCAGGACCTCTAAGATAAAAAAGCTACTGCTATTTACAATTCATCACAAAGGATATAGTGTGAGTTTGACGTCTCACAATCCAAAATTCTTCGTGGTATCTTCAGTTTTCTGAAACATAAAGTAGCACAAAGCACAAATGATTCCTGAAAAAGAATAACTAAATAGTTCTCTCATTATATGTGGCCATAAAGTGTTATACCATCATATTTACACCCACTCAATGGGGCAAAACTCCATCTTACCTTTATAGTATGGAGGACAAAACCTCACCCCACCTGGCAACAGCTCAGGATAAAGGAGGCACCGCTCTAAAAAGAAGAAGAGTACACCAAACAAAAATTCTTGTGGTGTACCATACTTTAACGTTAAAAACAGAGGCAATTGCTTCAAGCAGGCGATAAACCAAAACAAACATGGCGTCAAATACACTCTCATCATTTATGTATTACTAATGATAAAAGGCAAAAGCAAGCCCTAAGAATTCCCAGAGATGCTTTGATACAGTATACACAATCCAATACATCACAGCTATTAAAATGGACCCTGATGTAAAATGCTGTATTTCCACGCACTCCCTGTCGAGTCTTAATGTTTAAGAAGGCCAAACTATGCTGGCCCCCTATATCTGAAAGGCGTGTGCGCTGTGGGTCACGCCACCAAGCTATTCAAGTAAGCCCTGATGTGACATGCTGTATTTAAATGCGCTCCCAGTCGAGTCTTAATGTTTAAAAAGACCAAACTAAACTAGCCCCGTATATCTAGAGGGCATGTGCGTCATGGATCGCATCCCCAAGTGCCAGGACGTTCTCTTACCTTTCTGTCGGTACCTCTGACGGTCTTCAGAGCCATAGGGGAGGTACCGGGCGGGAAGTCGAGGGCAGTTAAATGTGTTCGCGTTTGCAGCAACAGTCTTCCGGGTTCCTGAACGAAATTTTGGAAACAGTATCGCGAGACTACGCTGTAGACTACGGAATAACCTGGGATATGTAGTTCGGGAGGTACCCGCGGGTATAAAGATGGTAAAATTTAAACAGTATTTGTGAGTTATCTAAATATAAGCTATTATGTTCATCAAGTGTAGAACTGGGGAGTTATTAAATACCCATCTTCCTGTTTATCCGAAAAAGATCCCGGAATGTCCAGAATTTGCAAGACCACGTTCAGAACTACCAAGAAACCTGGGATATGTAGTTCAATGAATGCGAGCTAGTACAAAGTTCTAAAACTCAAATCATGTGTACAAACAATGTACAACAAGTTACACCATCAAATGCTTCTTTACATTGCACTCATATTAATAAGTCAAATGAATTATGATCATTAGCTGTGTAACATGCCCAGATATTCTAGAGACATCACTAATCTGCCATCGCACAAAGTGTAAAAAAACTATAAGAAGGCAAATGGGCTTCCAGGGATGACCAAGGAATAGAGTCATTAAGTCCTTGCACATCACTTTTAAGTCTAAAAACACATCGCTGTTCTCTAAGGAATAGGAATTTCGAGATGTCTGTGACATGTTGCGGGATGTAAGATTGTTCTAAAACAGTCCATGTCATATCCTCAGGTTTGTGGTTCAACTCTAGAAGTGGGCAGTTAGTCTCGTAGCTTATTTTTTGCACCTCATGATGCTCATATGTTCCATAATACGTAATTTAACCTTACTTGCCGTCATTCCCACATAGTTAAGTTTACAGGGGCAAGAAATAAGGTAGACCACTCTCTCGCTGTTACAATTGGTCATCTTCTTCTGCACCCAGGGGCAATCTGTGCCTATGTCTACTGTTTTGGAATTCTTCGTCATAGGACACACCTTACAGGTGCCACAAGGGAAATGTCCCTGTAGGTTCGGAGTGCCCCAGATGGTATCTTGTGTTGCGGCTTCAATGGCACGTGGTCTAATATGCACCAATTTATCACGTAAATTGCTGTTTCTTTTGAAAGCAAAAAGAGGGGCAGGTAGATTGTCACCTTCAATACTGAGAATTTTCCAGTTCTTCAAAATTGATGTTTTAACATCGTTAGACACTGTACTATACGTGCTAACACATGTCAACCTTGGAGTCAGGGTCCGCTTATGCAAGTCCACCAGGACAATGACTTTCACATCCGGGTGGAAGCATCCATTAGCGACTGCCTCTACATACATGTCTAGTATGGGGGGGGGGAGTCCTGCTCGAAGGCTGCAGTAGTGCTCCACTGGGAGGCCATTGAGTCCCTGTGTTTTGCCCGAGTTGAGGTTGAGGTCGGATAACGCCCTACCCACTACCTCAATATTAAGGGGCTGGGCCAAGCCCTCCTGTCCTCTTGGATAGTCTAGGCTAGAAGATCTCTGTCACTTGGGGGGGGGGGGGTCTGATTCACACTCCCGGCTAGGCTGCTCCCCATTGAGATCCTCGTATCCAGCGGGGGGGAGCAGAAAGACTGTTGGGGTTATATCGGAGGTGGAGGCTAGGCCGATGTGTGGGCAGGCCACCCCTACACCTTGTAGCAATAAAAAGCTCTCTGGTGTCTAATGGGCTTTCTGTCCCTACCTGTAGTTAAAGACCATGTATCTGCCCCTGGGGAGGAGGGGGATCGGAAAGACTGCTGCAGGTACCCCCCTCCCCCGGGTGCAGTTTAGAGGTAAGAACCTCCAATCTGCCCACAGGGTGGAAAGACATTTGGGCCTGAGAATAGGAGAGATATAATTCCTGGAGGTCCAATGGGCTTTCTACCCCCAACCTGTCCGGAGGCAGATTTGAGGAAGACTCCTCTTGTCCGCCTCTGGGGCAGAAAGACTGCTGTAGGTATTCAAAAAGTGTGGGGGCTAGGCCTGATTCCTGAGTGGGCCGACCCCATCCATTTATGCCCCTGTTAAAAAATCCCAGGTGTCTAGTAGGCTTTCTGCTGCCCCTCCCATTTAGGAGCGGATTGGAGGTTAGTACCTCCAGTCTGCTCCTGGGGGGTGGGGGGGCAACAAGATTTTTGGGCCTGGGGAGGAGGGTAGCACTAGCCCATTGTGAGGGGCAGCTCCTGCCCTCAAAAACAGAGTCTCTTGTGTAGTGAAGTAGATTCCTGCTTGGGGATTGCCCCCATGCGGCGATTTTCATGCATTGGTCCACTAAGGACATGTACCATTGGAAAGAGAGATTCTGCCCTTTCCAGTGATATTTCTACTGTGTGCTTCGGTGGTAGCGGGACTGAGATATGCCTCCGAGCACCGAAGTAGTCAAATGAGCTGAACTGCTCATTTTACTTTCTCTGAAATTACATCAGCACGCTGATCATCATTTTAGAGAAAAAAAATAAAATAGCCTTAAGGACTGGGGAATCTCCTCTCCAGCACCCAAAGCTAACATAAATGAACGGAAATCCCTCTAGCGCTCACTCTGAAAGGATTTCCTGCCTCTGTGTAAGGACGGCCTGAAGCTGTCCTCCGCAGATGAGGACTGGTGTGGAGGATGGCATAGAGCCATCCTACGCTTTGAAGCACTTAAAACAACAGGTAGTTTGCTTGTTACTGTTTCAGTTCTCACTGAATTTGAAAGTAAACAAACCAGTTCCCACCCAAAGCATACCCACCATTTAGTCATTTACGAGCAACAAATGGAATAATACTTGAGACTCACTCATTACAGTGTCACTGTATAGTGGTTCATTCATTTGAATGACTCTAAAAGTGACTACCATGAATAAGGGCAGTGTTAGAGGCTATATCAAAAATATGACTCTGACAGGAGCTCTGTTGTGCACATACAAGCACCCCACACCACTTTCAGCTCACAAGAAGCTGCACCAAATAATTCCTGTTTGTTTTCTTTTTCTAATTTTCCATGTACTTCCAATATTACGTGCTGGTTAATACACACATTCTATTTTTGCTTTTTCCGCCATACTGCGTTTCATTTTGTAACCATAAATGTATGTCAAACTTTACAGTGGTTATGTAGTACGATTTTTAGTTGGGCATAAAAATAGAATATAACATAATACTTTAATATTGAAAAAGTGTTAAAATTATTTTTGGACTATCCCTCCTTCTATATTGTTTAGTACAGACTAAAATAATCGCTATAGCATTAATGCTGATTTTGTTATGATGATGATTACAAGAAAATCAAGTGAAGTAGGCAATAAAATTACTCTGTGGTACTAATGCGGTCTGTATGACTGGAGGGTCGAATCACCGGTCCACCCATTCCTACTCACTAAATCGATTAAATGAGTGACCGTAAGAGCCAAGTAATTTTGTTTAAAGTGATTCTAACCCGTTAAACAATCTAAAGATCTGATTCACTAAGAGTTTTGTAACTTATTTGTGCACAAAATAGTCTGGTAAGGCGTCTTAACTTTGAAGTAGCCAGGCATTGACAGTACGCCTCCGAGATCCAACAAAATGAATGTTTTTTTTTATTGGTCCTTCTTTAGGTTCCTTAAAAAAAGTACAATTTTTCAAACCCTTCCTGAGCCTCACTCCACAAGGTACCCTTTTTATGTCTCGCCTAAACAACGCATGTGCTGTGCTTGCGAGGAGTATTGTTTACCATGAAGGGCTTGAAGCATGCCTTTGTTTCTCATTCGTTGATTCCATTGACGCTCTTCTTTGCTGGCTCCTGATAAACCAGCGCATGCCATGCGTCACTTCCTGTTTTGAATCTGGCGCATGGACGAAGTACAGATTGATTCCTGTTAATTAATGTCTGTCCTCTGCTCGTGCTGTAATTGTGGGACTATTTCATTCGCTCACGTGTTTATCCTTCATCTTCTCCGTGTTACTCCCTCCTTGTCATTGCCACACCCGCACCCATTATTGCTTGCAACGGCAGCCAAGCAATTTATTTATTAAAGTAAGTAGCACTTACAACGACGCCATCCTAAACGACGAGAAGCACAGATAGACCATAGAAAACGCCATCAAGGAGTATCTAACAATTAATAAAAAGGGAAACACCACTGACTCCATCCGATGGGAAGCTCTGAAGACTACCATAAGGGGTCTCATCCTAAAAATAATGTCTGCGATAAATAAAAATCATAACGCCGCCCTCTTGAAATTAGAAAAAGACATTTCGAGACTCCAAAATGATTATCTGGAAAATAGAACTGCTGAATCGCTAAATAGCTTGACTAACCAGAAGTATGCCTATAACCAATTATTAAGTGAAAGAGCAGGAGTCTGGTTGGACAGAAGAAAATGTTTTAAAATTTGCGAGTCTAATAAGGCAGGGAAAGGACTAGCAGCCTACCTTAAATTTAAAATCCAAAAAAAACCGATCAACTCCCTGCTAGATGACAAAGGTATCCCCAATTCTGACCCCATTAAAATTGCGGAATTGTTCAAAGACTACTATATGCCTGTCCTACTGCAAAAGTGAGGGCTGGTGGAGCTTTTTCCTCGCCTTTCAAACTAGAACAAGGCACTAGACAAGGATGTCCCTTATCTCCCTCCTTATTCCTCCTGGCAATCAAACCCTTCCTGTATCGAATTCGAGACAATGACAACATCCCAGGAATTCCATTTAACGATTGCATTATAAAGCTCACAGCCTACGCTGATGATGTTTTGGTTTTAAGTGAACAGGCTGATAAAGCAATACCTGCCCTGTTGTCCACGATCGAGGAATTCTCTGACGTGTCTGGCTATTCCTTAAATAAGGACAAAACTGAGGCCAAACTTCTAAACAATATGCGTGATAAAAACATTTTAGGCAACTCGGGACTTACCTGGCAGCCGAAGAGCTTCAAGTACCTGGGCCTAGAGTTTGAGAAGGATCTAATTATGACACTAAAAATTAACGAAGAACATCTTCTGAAGAAAGTACACAAGCTCCTAGAGGGATGGTCTCCCAAATTCCTATCGTGGTGGGGAAGAGCGGAGACATTGAAGATGATGGTCACTCCCCTAATTAACTACATGGCGAGCATGCTTCCTATGACTTTCTCAGAGGACTTTTTACAAAAAATAGATACGTTATTTAGTAATTTCCTGTGGCAGGGGAAGGAACCCAGGATATCTATGAAAAAATTACAACTTCCAAAAATAAAAGGCGGCCTGGGCCTACCCAACTTCAGGAACTATCAAACTGCTTTTCTGTGCAAGCAAGGGGCATGTTGGTTTACTGAGGGTTCCTGTTATACACCACTGTGGATCAGTATAGAGAAGTCCATCATAGGCAAAGCTGCTCTCCCAGCGATACTCACCATGGACCTGTCACACCTTACACACTCTAGGTACATTATGCTGAACACCAGAAGAGCTCTTCTTAGACTAGACCAAACGCATAACTCTGGGCTACAGATGAAGAAGACGGCTTCCTCATCCCTCTGGCGCAACCCACACATCAAGATCAATGGAACGTCACCCTCTTGGGAACACTGGTCAGTTAAAGGCATCAACATAGTCTTGGATCTTTACGATGGGCACATGCCAATGCCGTTCTCTACGATCCAGACTAAACATTCCCTTTAGCCAATTGACTTTTATGCATTTCTGAAGTTGAAATCAGCCTTGTCCACACGCTCGTTCACATTTTCAGATCTCTGGTTAAAATCAATACTCCCACGCCTACAGTCCACAGGTCACTTTGTCTCGAAAGTGTACAAAATGCTCTCACCGGCATTGGGCAAATCACTTAGACGCAACAAACTTAAGTGGGAAGAAGAACCTAACAATACGGACATAGATATTAACTGGGATAGGATCCATGCTTCAGCTCTTACACACAAGGTGTCACCGATCCTTTCACAAACCAAATACATGCTACTTAACAGGGTATTCTGGACCCCCCCCAAAATTATTTAAGCTTTATCTAAGAGACACTCCTACATGTTGGAATTGCTCCCTCGCTGATGGTGATCTACCACGCATGCTTTTCCAGTGTCCCTTACTGCACAAATATTGGTCTAACGTCTTTGACTACATTGAGCACATATTTCAGATTAAGCCAAAGAGGGAATTTATTTACATAATTTTGGGTGCCATTGATCCGTTGTTATCAAGAGATCATGATTGTCAACTCCTTGATCTACTACTTACTCTAGAGTGCAAAGTTGTCCTATGCCTTTGGAAGGCTGCCTCAGAGGTCTCTTTCGCTATGTGGAAGGAGTGGCTGTCATGTATCAGAGGGATAGATAACTCTGCTCTGCACTCTTCCCCATGGCACACCACTAACAAAAAACTCTGCTCCTCTCTTGATGCTTCCTCCTTCAATCCACCGTAGATTGTCCAATATTCATTGAACCACTATGGAATTCCCGTCACAAATGTACCCAGAGGTAAGACACCAGTGAGAATGCTACTATTACATTAACGTACTGTCAAGGTGTTAGGCAATAGGTGTTGGGCTACCTTGTGGTTTCACACGCTATAACATAAGAACACAATACATGGAAGCACAGCATATGTTTATTCATTGTATATTTTATGACCGCTTATCGCTTTGGACCACAACCGCTCGCATTGCGGTCCTCTATGCTGACATTGTCTTAGAGAATTCTGTTTATGTACTAAGATCCACTCCTACTTGTATATACTGTTGTATAATACCAAATCTCATGTAAGTACTATTCTAATAACTGACCGATTGCCTTCCACGAGCTGTGTGGTTCTGTATATGTATTGACTTATTTTTACTGTATTTGACTCAACAATGTAAGAACCATGATTATATGTATTAATGATTTGTATTTACTTTCTTTTCATTTCTTGTCCAATAAAAATGATTTGAACACAAAAAGTAAGTAGCACTTAGGGATACCATCACTTTACTCTGGCCGCAACAGTGATAGGTCTGGCCGCAAACTGCTGGCAGCAATTGTGACAGGTCTGGTCGCAAAAGTGACAGGTCTGGCCACTAACTGCTGGCAGCAATTGTGACTGGTCAGGTCTTAAAAAAGTGACATGTAGGGCTAGTCCCAAAAGTGATAGGTCTGGCTGAAAAAACAGGGGGGTGTATGTATGTGTTTAAAAGTGCGTAGAAAAGAGCGCAGAAAAGTGCATGCATTAAGAGAGACCTGTTTAAAACTGTTGCTGCAGGCAGCTGGTGGTTGAACAGCTGAGGAGCAGTCCCGAGTCCCCAGTTCCGGGCAAGGGAGGTGTTTTTTGTTGTTGTTGAAAAAAGTGTTTTTCTTTAGAAGCAGCTGATCGCAAGAGAGGAGCTGAAAAATGTAGAGGGGGAAACCGTAGCATGCTTTAAAAGCACAACCGGGGCCAGTTTCCCAGGAAGGCTCTGGCATGTAGGTGTCAAAGTGATAAAGGGTAACCGGCGTAGGAGGAGGGAGGATGAGTGAAAAACCAACGCAGTGCCCTCACAAACCTTACTTTGGCAATTCTCAGAAATAGGCTAATACAAGCCCAGTTATAAAATAACAAACCACAGCCACCCAGGAGCTTTGAGATGTGAAAAGACCAGGGGGTCCTGTAGAGCCCAGCTTCCCATGAGAACCTGAAACAGGGTGACAACTGGTAGGCTGTAATTCACACATCCCAAAGCTCTTGGCCGCAAAAGTGACACCTGGTGACAAAAGTGACATGTATGGCTGGTCCCAAAAGTGACAGGTCTGGCAGCAAAAGCGGCATGGCCTGTTACCTTAAAAATGACAGATGCTGGGGCTTGGTATTGGAGATAGAGCCTATTCCATGGAGACAGCCTTCCCAGGAGACGGGCCAAGCAGCTTTAACAACTGGGGCCCATTATAAAAGTGACAAGACTCTGTAGAAAGTTTTGTGTGTGATACCCAAGCAGAGATGATTAATCCTACTCTTTCCAAGATAGCCCGTGAGTTTAAGTAACAGATGTCAAAATAATAAAGTTTGTACTGTTTATACTGTACAAGGATAGAAAATGTTCCCACCCAAAGACCACCATCACATTGTTCTAAACCCTCCGCAGCCATAAATGGTGGGGGGCTTCTAATTAGCATGCCTGGACAAGTATAAAAAAAGGCACCCTTTAGCGGTCCAGCGCAAACAGCAGTTCAAAAACCCCCTTTGGATTGATCAGCGTCTATTGTTTTTGCTGCACAGAGCCACCCCAGGAACTTAAGGCAAGAATGGAGCAGATCAACTTCTCCCAGCTTGATGAGGCTTGCTACACTGTAATGGAGGTAAATAGGGGATGGCGCAATGTTTCATGCTTTTGGGGTTATTTAAAGTATTAGATGTGTGCATTCAAGGTTAACAAAGCTGTAGTTTTAAAAATGCTAAATAGAACTATGTATGGTGGTATGTACGCTGTTTTAATTAATCTTTAAGGCGTTGTGATATGTTTAATATGAATAATGTTGTCATTGAAGTTGTTTTTAAAAGGCACAATTTGCAATGTAGATGTATTTAAAGGAGGGGTAAAGGTTTGTTACGTCTGTGACACAGATGGTGGGATAAGTGTAAGTGTGATCGAGTACAGGATATAATATACAATGCATACATGTGAAAATAAATAATACAATTCTGTACTCACCAAGTCGTTGTTATGTGCGTGTCAGAAGCAGCGGTATGTTGTCCTTGTAGGAGATCCTGCAGGGTGTTCCTCCAGTATGTATGGCCAGGATGTAGTGTGACCATGGTTGTCTGGGTCTGTGTGGGGCTTGCAGGCCCTTTTTTTATAAATAAAAATGGCCCCTGAGCCCCCGCCCCTGGAGGGCTCTGGACATTGTGGCCGGTGGTGCGAGGTCCTGTGAATTTTAAAATAAGCCCCAGAGCACGCTTGAGGATGGGGCTGCTCTGGGGGTATTGGTGGTTGGTCTCCAGAGGCAGTGGTGGCAGTGTGGGGCTTGAGGCCCCGTTTTAAAAACAAGCCCCGCTTGAGGATGGTTCTGCTCTGGGGGTATTGGTGGGTGGTATCCAGAGGCTGTGGTGGCTGTGTGTGGCGTGAGTCCCCATTTTAAAAATAAGCCTAGCGCCCTTTTTCGGCTGGCGCTGCGCGGGGTTGTTGGGGGGAGGGCTCCAGTGTCCGTTGTGGTGGGGCTGAGGATTCCGTTGTGGTGTGGGGCGTGATGCCCCGTTTTCTAAAATTGAAAAGCCCCAGAGCCCGCTTAAGGGTGGCACTGCTCTGGGGGTATTGGTGGGAGGTCTCCAGAGGCCGTGGTGGCGGTGTGGGGCAGGAGGCCCCGTTTTAAAAATAAGCCCCGCGCTCGCTTGCAGCTGGCGCTGCGCGGGGTTGTTGAGGGACGGCTCTGGTGTCCGTTGTGGTGGGGCTCAGAAGTCCGTTGTGGTGTCGGGCGCGATGCCCCGTTTGACGCATCGAAACCGCCAGAGCCCACTTACCAACGGCGCTGCTCTGGGGTCTGCGGAATTTCATAGCTGCTACTGGGCAGGGTTTGGGGTAGCAGGTAAGTGGCGCTCAGGCAGGTAGCTGGTGGAGATGACTATGTGGTGTATATCAGTGAGTGTGTGGTGCCTCCAGGACAGGGGAAGACTCAAAACCCCTAAATGAGTGAGGAGCTAGAAGCCCATCCTTCAGCACGAATAAACAAACCTGGGCACACATATAAATATCAACAGTTAGTACAGCAATTGGTAGTAAATGTTGTCGACACCGGTGGTTTTCTTTAAAGGTTTTTTTATATGCAGATGTTCATAGGAAAAACAACGCCAGCGGACACGTTTCGCCAACCGGTCAGTGCCTGTGACTCTTCAGGGCTTAGGAGGCGTGGGGACGGTATTGATGGTCCGGTGATAATTCCAACCCGGAGTGCGGGTAAAAGGTGACGGTGGGTTCGTTAAAAAAGAAGTTGTCGGGCAGGCGGGTGCGTCCGTGACAACCGAAGAGCCTATGAAAGCAGAAATCCCCTGGTGCTTGTCTCGTCGGAATGAATGGATCCGCTACTCTGAAGGTGAGGTGCGGCACGTGTAGGCTGTTTTGTCACTCGCAAGACTGCTTGAGCATATACAAGAAAACTTTGAACTGCATCCCTAAAATGGATTGCCGCGAGTGTGGGCGGTATGTGGCAGCGGATCACAAGTGCAAAGGTATGAAATGCCCCCGTTGCCAGATGTCTTTCACGGCAGGCACCAACCATCAATGTTACATGGTTAAAGGTAGACCCCAGACCAAGACCGAAGACTATATAGTGTTTGATATAGAGTGCACACAGGAGACGGGGGTACACCAAGCTAACTATATTTAGGCACACCATCTAACTTCCGATGACAGCTGGGAGTTTGAAGGGCGAACATGCGTTGGTGATTTCCTCAGCACTTTCAATCGAACCAAATTCAAAGGCTATACCATGCTCAACCATAACTCGAAAGCCTTCGACTTCTTTATTCTGCAAAACATGATTCGCAAAAAGATACAAATGGAACTCGTAACCCAGGGTTCTAAACTGATGTTGTTAACGGTATGCCTTTACAAATAAGGTTCATAGACACCCTGAATTTCCTACCCATGAAATTGAGCAAGCTGCCAAAGGCCTTTGGTTTCCCAGGGTGTAAAGGTTATTTTCCACACTTTTTTAACACCAGGGCGAACCAGAATTATGTGGGGCCGATGCCGCCTCCTGACAGCTATGGGATTGAATACACGATGCCTGATCAGAAAGTGAGCTTTCTACAATGGTACTTTGAAAACCGTGAAAAGGAGTTTCATTTTCAAACCGTGTTGAAAGCTTATTGTCAGGCTGATGTAATGATCCTGTGGCAAGCTTGTAACCTCTTCAGAGATGTTGTGGTGTCTATGACTACAAAAGTCAAGGTCTTGAAACCTAAGACACGGACTAAGAAAGTCCGGGCCTTGAAATCCAAAACCCCTGAAATGCTAGAAACGGTCGAATACATAGACCCGTTTCAAAACATCACTCTGGCCTCCATGTGTATGTCCATCTAAAGGCACATGTTTTTGAGGCCGAAAACTATCGCTCTAGTACCGCCAGACGGTAAATAGAAACGTTATTCAACCCGCTATATCCAATGGCTCATGCACCTCTCTAAGAGGGAAGATATACATATTCAGCATGCCTAACAGGGTGGTGAATACCGCCTGGGCCCCTATTACCTGGACGGGTACACTGTAATTAAGGGAGTGCCGACGGCTTTTGAATTCAACGGCTGCTTTTACCACGGCTGTCCTAAGTGTTACAAACCCCACGAGTATAACAAACTGATGGGTGCCCCATTTAAACACTTATACAGACGTACTCTGACAAAGGCCCAGTATGTTGAAAAGCGGGTTCTTTGGGAGCACGAGTAGCAAGACAAGTTAAAAACAGACACTGGCCTCTGCTCTTTTCTTCAGACTCGTGATTTACCCAAACCTCTGGAGCCACGCGATGCCTTATTCAGGGGCCGTACAAATGCCATACAACTGTACAAGGCCGTTAATGAGGGTGAGAAAATACACTACTATGATTTCAGCAGTCTGTACCCTTTTGTGAACAAAATGAAGTTGTACCCCTTGGGTCACCCCACCATCATCTATAGAGATTTTAAGCCCCTATCCGAATACTTTGGGCTGGTCAAATGTGAAATCTATCCTCCTAAGCAGCTTTACTTTCTGGTGTTGCCATTCAGAGTCAATGGTAAGTTGATGTTCCCCCTCTGTCGAACATATGCAATGTTTAAAGAGGTTGATGGTTGTAGACACACCGAAGAACAAAGGATGCTCACAGGGACTTGGTGTAGCATTGAGGTACAAGCTGCCTTAGAGAAAGGGTACAGGCTCGGTAGAGTACACGAAGGTGGCATTTTAAGAGCACTGCAGCACAACTCTTTGCCCCATAGATTAATTTGTTTCTCCGAGACAAACATGAGGCCTCCGGGTATCCAGAATGGTGTACTAGTCTGGATGCAAAACAAATACATCGATGACTATTACGCTCACGAGGGTATCCGTTTATGCCCCATCTGATAGAGGTCAATCCTGCACACCGCCAGTTAGCCAAACTCTGACTCAACTCCTTATGGGGAAAATTCACACAGCGTACCATCCTGTCAAATACTACCTTAATAGCAGATCCTGATGAACTGTTCAAGTACCTGTTTGCCCATTGCTATTAGGTGTCCAGCTGTGAGACTTGTAAATATGATAATTGTCGATGACCTTATGCGTGAAGGTGGTGATCATCCGGAGTTAGAGAGAGCTTTTACTCAATATTCATATCATCGCAATCTAAGAATCTGCTACATTGTGCAGAACTTGTTTTACAAGGGAAAGAACAGTCGGTCTATAGCTCTCAACGCTTCATACCTTGTTTTATTTAAAACCCCTAATGACAAACAGCAAATAGCTGTCATAGCTAAACAGATGTACCCCAGATTCACCCACTTCTTCGTGGAGGCCTTTAACGATGCTACAGCAAAACCCCCCGGTTACCTGTTGGTAGACTTAAAAAATGAAACTCCAGAAGACTATAGACTGAGGGCTGATATTTTTCCCCCAGAGCTACCGGTAGTTTACACACCAATGCCCAAGACCCGGACCTATAAAAAGCCTCGATGATGTCTTTTAGAGCCATTTACAGACCCGCCTTTATAACGCGTAGTGTTGACCATGTCTACCCGCCTATGCCGCAATTTAGCTCGCCTGAAAATGCTTGTTACAGCCAGCCCCCAACACAGAAAGGCCATCCTGGGCTCCGCTTCTGAAGATTTAGTGTCTGCCATTTCAGAAATAGCCCTAAACACCCTAAAAGGCAACGTCCCTATATCAAAGCGTCAGTTACAGGTGCTGAAGAAGAAGAGGGATCTTATCAAGAAGCTCAGTAATAAAAGGGCCTCACTCATCACCAAGAAGAAACTGGTGAAACAGTCTGGGGGCTTTATAGGTAACTTGCTGAGTATAGCTATACCTCTAATTACAAGCCTCCTCTCTGCCCTGTGATGGAGCATGCCACAAAAATGTATCTGGTTCCTAGGCAGCAAATGGAGCATATGGGGTCTTCCTTGAACAACGCCTGGGATTTCCGTAGAAATTAGACTCTACGCCTGGATACTGAAATTAAAGACATTCTGAGCAGGACCGATCTAAACCCCCACTACAAGGCTAACCTTTACACCAGCACTCTCAAAAAATTCTTAAATTACTACACCCAGTGGAATACCGAGAAAAACAAGCTGACTCTATACACCCCAGACTCTGAACAACCAGCAGCTCCTGCCAACGCCCTCAGCCCCTGCAACCGTCTCCCGATCTTGCACCATCCTCTGATACCTTTGTTGTTGATCTCTTAAAAACTATAAGCCAAAGGCATAGAGGGGCTGCGCAGATGATAAGGAGTAGACTCTCGGCTTCTAAAGACCTAGCCTCTTGGAATGAATGAGGCGAATTTCTGTACAAGGGACAACCGGTTGCAGGGTCACACATGTACGATCTAGTCAAAGGTCTCACGCACCACAAAATCCTAATGCCTCAAAATGCACCGCGAGGTTGGGATCCGTTTCTGCGAGCCGCTGTTGAACTCAACATACCCTCCACGCTCGTTGGTAATAATGAACACCGTTGACTGATAGAAAATTTGAAGGACCCCCTACTACCGTAGCCTACAGGTTCTAATGTTCGAAGGCTATCCCCTACTTGGTCTACCCCTGCACCTGTGGTGCCACCTCGAAAAAAGACATTGACCAAATCCCTCAGGTGGATTACACCTTGATGTTTCTACAGACTTTTTGAATAATTGTGTGTATTATGTGTATAAATGTGTTTGGTTTTTTTCTTCATAGGTTTCTTCAATAAAGTTTGTCAAACTAATGACCAACCTACCTACCTGTTTGTAATAAACACATGTTATAACTTTTCAGTCCGTCTGTCGTCTTTTAAAGCATTTATGGTGCATGTATATTGAAATACAGAGTCTGAATGCATGTTTTAAAAAAATATGTCTTTATTTTACACGTTCAACATTAAGCACATATCTGTTATAAACCCTTACAGTTTTGACAAGCTGCATATTCTGTTTTCACAGGTCTGACCGATGCCCTTGTGTTTTCTTTTACATATTTCACAACTATACTGTCATTGTTAACAAGATCCCTCGAATATAGATTTACGAAATTTCTAAACAAAACACACTCTGACATTTTACTGATAAAATAAATACAGTGTTCCCCGCATGTGATGGCCATGGAATCCTGGACCCTCAGCTTGTTATACTCCACCACAGCTGCAGCTATTTTCACAAACATGAATATAGGCTGTGTATAGATACTGTGTTCAAGGAACTCTGCTGTACTATCAAACACTGTAACCTTGTCACTAGCTATAAACACGGCAGCTCAATGTGTCCCACCCTTGTCATGAGGGTCTGTGTTGAAGACTAGAGTGTGCGGTCTTTCTGACCCTATTTCGGTTGGTAACCCATCACTAGGGAAAACCCCTAAAAAGTTTTTCCTAGCGTATTTATGTCTGCTTAAGAAGTCTCGTATCTGCACAGTGTCCATTTCACAAATATTTTAAAGATAGTCAAACAAAATCTGTCTGGCGTGGTTGATCTGAATGATGCTGTCGAATACCGAGAATACGACTGTGTTCACATTAGTCCGCAGTGGATCTGCGAATCATATTTCAGCTTTTAGATTCCCGTTTTTCACCAGGTTGTAGTGATCGCCATCTTCCATGTCAGGTGTTAGGTCGAATGCAAACAGCGTGTATCCACTCCCATAGCCTTCTCTTGACACGGCCACACAACAGTCCCTTTGATGCTTCCTGGTTATCGAAACTAGCCCTTGATATTCCCTGATGTAATTGGGGGTTGTAAAACAGGGTGTTCAGGGTTTTGCAGGAATCACATTGCCCTCGTGGACCAACGCCGGGTAGTTGATACTGTAGTGTTTAAAATTGAAGGGTTTGAGGCATAGGTGCCGCTAAAAGCTGTTTTGTTGAGTTTGGGTTGCTACCCCAGATATAAATTCTGTCTGCTGTTGTGTTAAGCGGGTACCTGCCGCGATACTGACTACCTTCAGAGATACTCTTTCCACAGCGTACTCGGCGTTGGATATTTGTAAAGCTTCGGCGTGCGCTAACCTGACGCTCGGGGACACTTTCACTCACTTTACAAAAAGGCTCGCGGACAGTATTTTCAGCTTGTACTGTTCCGCATCCCAGCTGATGAGGCAGATTGAGTCCTTCTTGCGATTGAGCCTGATCTTAAGATCAATTCCGTTGATGAGCAGTTTATTTTGGAAGAAGAGTTCTGAATGTATGCGCCCCAGGAGGTCAAAGTTGCAACTGGCTGCTGCCTGCCCTGCTCTTATTATAAAGCCCTTATTGGCGCTGTCCAGAGCTGTGATTTCAAACTGACCGTATGTATCCCTGTGAAAGAGACCCGCTGAAAGCTGTGTGTCAAGGGCGTTGCTACTGTAATTTAGAATGCTCTCGATGTAGGCTCTGTAGGCGTATATGTTCTCGTTCTGTGCGATGAGCCGATCGCCCAAGGTGATGTCCACTTGATTAAACATGGAAGCTAGAGGGTAAGCGATCGTTGCCACTTTAGCGTCGTCTTCAATGTCGGCTCCATCCTCTTTTACGATTTTACACATAAGATGCATGTTGTTGAATTCCAAATACATATCCGTGGACCCTGACAAAAAAAACTCTATAGGTACCAACGGTGTCAGTACTGCTAAAGGTGATACCTCCATGAAGAAGCTGTTTTCGATGCTTGTCTGCATGGGTTTTAGAGTAAACAAGTCTAACTCTGATTTGGCGCACTCTCCAGATGCACAATATACGAAGGCCATGGCGTTTTTTACGAGGCTTTAAAAAATATTTACTTTAGAGCAGCTTTGCTTCTTCGCAGCTCTCTTCCTTCTTGGAGCTCTTCTTTTCTGAGTGCGTTTTGAAGAGCTCCTCCTTTTTTCATAGGGGAACGGCAGTCCCCTGTGTCTGGAAACACGACATTTCCTTTTGACACTCGCTCTGGGCTTATACACCAAACCCGCTCCTTCTTGCGGCTGTTTGTTCATGCGCTCTGCAACCGCCGATGTCGCAGACCCCACCACATCCTAGGCAAAGTTCGTAGCAGCCGCCTTAACATGGGGTTTTGCAATTTCATAGCCTCTTCTCAAGAAAGGCATAGCTCTTCTAAACAGACTCCTAAAGAATACTACTAATCCAGCCCTGTACATAACAGGTGAACCTTGAAAGTACGGTGGTCCTCCATAACCGGCTTGACTTCTGAAATAGTCCCTGTACATAGAAGGATCCTCGTATGTTTTCGTAACCACCATTCTGGCTGCTTAATATCCCCTGTCGTGTCTAGGCCTTAAATGAAACTAAACAATAACTTTCCCGTATTTAAAGGCCACTGGCTCAGATTGATCATCGTAGATCATAATTGAAATAATGTAAAAATGGTTTTTAGAAACTGCGACGTAGTCAGGTTTGTTAAATTGTATGTTGACCATCGTATTATCACCCTGTACATGGACCAATCTTAACAACGGCGAGTAACTATCCTTTGAGCCTCTACAATATCACTATACACATAGAGCATGTAGAACCCACCATTATTATTTGGGGCACGTGTGATCTTGATCCACCGGACTTTTCACATGTTGTACTGTACCTAAAACCTTTCTTAATTTACCGGAGCAGTTAAACAGGGAGTTGCGATTTATGGCTTTAAGAAACACCTTCCTTCTAATGTTATCTAGCACCAGATGAATATTCGGATGTGGTTCTATGGCAGCTATGGATTTGTTGATGGCGTCGACAACGCTTGAAACATTTGGGTAGTAGCCGTAAGGAAATGATACGTGTATGCCCATGGGGTCCTGTTCACGCTTGATGTGAAACTTGGTTTTGGCCGCTGTAAATGTATTCCATGTTCTAGGGTATTTGATTTCTGTTAGGGCAACCTCCCAGTCCCCTTTCAGGTCCACAGGCTTAGCCAATTTGACGGTGTAATTAGAAATCTGATTGTTGGGAAACAGGTCCTTAGAAGCGTTGGATGGCAAGGTTATATAAAAGGGCGTTGTCTCCATCGTATCAGCTGTTTTTAGCTCATACACCTTTCAGGGAGCTGGCCAACATCCAACTGTTAAATTTCTCCAGCCATCCCTTCCATTTGACGTCTGCCTGACTCTTAGCACTGCTACCTTTCCTTTTCAGAAATCTTTCAACCCTATACACACCGTTCGGATCATCGGTCACCTTTTGTAACTCTTCCTTGTAAAAAGCCCCCAACACCGTTTCCCCATCATAGTCCTTTAACCTGTAAATATACAACCCTTCCTTAAGCTCCACACTTCCCACTATAAATATTTAATCGCTAAAAGTCTGTTGGTAACCCTTCGTGAAGACTCCTTTCAATTTTGAAATCCCTACGTGATCACCTTTTTTTATAAACAGGCTTCTTCACCTTTGAACTGAAATTACGACCATACACATTTCTCCAAACAGTTAACGAATTACTAGGTGTTCCCTCTTTAGGTGCCATTTCGATTGTCCTATGATAACTGGCATTATATACAGCTAGAAAAGCCTGTATAACATATGCGTATCTGTAGGTGCTATGTGGCGTAAAATACCTCTACATCTTAGACTTTAAAGTTCTGTTAAACCGTTTTACAACTGCTGCTTTTACCTCCGTGTGTGTTACAACATATTGAACATTGTACTGCTTTAATAATTTCTGAAATTACTTTTTTAAGAATTCTTTTCCGGTGTCTGTTTGTAGTTTTTGAGGAATACGCCCCTTATCGAAGATGGCTTTAAAAGCGGTTGTGACGCTAGCCCCACTTTTATCAAGCAGCGCTTGTGCGTCGGCGTCCTTGGACAACACATCTATGACTTAATATATAACCGGCGTCGCCGTTATGTTTTGCTATATCTTCAAGGCTGATTATGTCCGCTTGCCACTGATAATCTATAAGCGCATTAACGATTGTAGGACGCCTCTTAAAACGTTTTTTGGCAGGTTTATGGAGTGAATACGCCTCCCCTCCTGATAACCACGTCTTCACAGCTTCTCTGCTTACCGACTCCTTTTCATCCACAGCCCTGCTATATAGAGCGGCGGCACTTTAAAAGCTGCCAACCCCGCTTGTATCATAATAAAGTTTTCTTAACAGGTCCCCCATGTTATCAGGCGTTACAGCACAGGAAATGAAAGATGCTTGTTTTGTGTAAGAACATATTAATAAAAATAAAGAATATTAGCAAATCATAGACAAAGGGGTTTCATATCTTTTCACCATCTGCATAGTAATTACGGCTTAACACATACACTTCTTTTGGGTGTAACATTCTACTACTTTACTTTAAATACACGCTAGCATGTAACAAGACATAAGGACTTATTTATTATAAAATAACCTTTGTGGTCCCAGGGACACTATTTTTCTGTTTTTTAGAGTCAGTCATTTTTATTAAGCGGGAACATGGCATGGTACACAGCCCAGCTGCCTACATCAACTTGCTGGTAGGGCGAAAAACTCAGTGCAATGACACAGCATACGGGTCTACATCCCGGAGGACAACTCCACGTTTCCGTACTCTGGTATTTACCCCACCCGTGCTGCAGTGTCCGCTTTTTATCAAAGAAACTCCCACTCACATACCTATCGGATCCTTTGCTGCTGTGAAACGAAGGGCGACTTCCACGCAAATCGTGCTCAGCTGTGCCCTGACTCCCCGGAGGTCGCGCCGCTGGTGGGGGCTCTTCCGTGGTCGACTGAGTGCCCATCAGCTCCCAGCGTGCGCTTGACCCCATTTCCTTTGGCTGCCTGCACCGGGGGACTGCGAGGACCAGAAGCCTTTGCTTCTTCCACCTGGTGCCTCTTCCCCCGGCGGTAACGCCCTCCACCTGCTGCTGCCTATTTACTGTTCGTGACACCCGCTTCGCGGGTGCCACTCACATACCTATCGGATCCTTTGCTGCTGTGAAACGAAGGGCGACTTCCACGCAAATCGTGCTCAGCTGTGCCCTGACTCCCCGGAGGTCGCGCCGCTGGTGGGAGCTCTTCCGTGGTCGACGGAGTGCCCATCAGCTCCCAGCGTGCGCTTGACCCCATTTCCTTTGGCTGCCTGCACCGGGGGACTGCGAGGACCAGAAGCCTTTGCTTCTTCCACCTGGTGCCTCTTCCCCCGGCGGTAACGCCCTCCACCTGCTGCTGCCTATTTACTGTTCGTGACACCCGCTTCGCGGGTGCCACTCACATACCTATCGGATCCTTTGCTGCTGTGAAACGAAGGGCGACTTCCACGCAAATCGTGCTCAGCTGTGCCCTGACTCCCCGGAGGTCGCGCCGCTGGTGGGAGCTCTTCCGTGGTCGACGGAGTGCCCATCAGCTCCCAGCGTGCGCTTGACCCCATTTCCTTTGGCTGCCTGCACCGGGGGACTGCGAGGACCAGAAGCCTTTGCTTCTTCCACCTGGTGCCTCTTCCCCCGGTGGTAACGCCCCTTAAACCTCCCCTTAAATTAAACCGCATCACACGCGACGCGCGCGAGGAGAAGCGCGGGGCGAAGCCCGGGCCAAGGGCGGGCCCGTTTCAGCCCGTTTCAGCCCGTTTCAGCCCGTTTCAGCCCGTGAGAGACTGGACTGGGCCACGGTATTTGTGTTTCATTTTTTCACTCCTAGACTTGTTCCGATAATAACTGTGGAGACCTACACCCACATCTTCACTCAACAGTGAGACCTGTCTGTGTTTGCCTTATCACAATTGCATAGCGCCCGACCATGACTAGAGTCACTAGAAGTAAAAAGACAGACAAAACCACTGACATAACCGGTCCCATTGACTTATTTCTGAACAAAGCCAATGCTGTTATCGATAATACCATCCAATTGATAGATCGCCGGGTGTCACATGAACTGGAGATTGCTAGGAAAAGATCGTCATTGGGCCCCTTGGCTCTAGCACAAACTCCAAGTTGCAAGGGTCCAATCACGCCCTTGTTGAACCAAGCAAGTGCACTAGTTCACACAGTTCCAAATACTGTGGACCTGTCAGCAACACAATTGTCATTAGGATCTGACTCTGTGGAGGACCTGGAAAAAACCCCGGATTTGCAACTCCTAGCCAATCAAGACATGGCATTAGAATCTAACTCCACGGGCGAAAGGGAGGGGGCCATACCTAAGAGGTCATGTAAGGGGTTGATTTTACAGGAGAACACACCGGCTCCACCTAATCGTGCAAACCCTTGCAACCTGATTAGGGATAGTAACAATATTGTAGTACTGCAAACCCCCCCCACCCACACACAGAGTGGTCCCTGACATGCCCCCACAGCTCACTGAGTCAAGGGGGAACTCAGACGCACTAGGCGCTGCAGGTGGTATACACAAACCTTGCACCACATGTGTATCACTACACGATTTTCTTACAAATAGCATGGGGGAATTGTTAAAATATCATCTGAAACCTCTGGAAAAAAGTATAAGGATAATTGAAAAACAACTTGCAAAATTAAATACCCCTGCATTTACTCAGAAGTCACTGGGCACCCTAGATACGGGGGAGGGGAAATCCAAAGAGCCTCAACCGCTAACCGTTACCAGTGGCGTGCCCAAAGCCGGCCAAACCGGCCCAACCGCTTACTATACCAGCGGCGTGCCCAAAGCCCCGTGTTCAAGATAAAGTAGCAAACACCCAGACCAATAAAGGTGTCAAATCAAATTCACAAAATACCCCTAAACCCCTAATTGTAGAAGGAAAGGGCCAATCCGATAACACTAGCGATAATGCGCAACCCATCCCAGCCCTTGTGGCGTTAAATACTCAGTTAGCTAATCTAAAGGAGACTGCACACACATCACAAAAAAACCAGCCACCCCAATCTCAGGGAAAACAGAGGACGGGCACTAGATTCAGGAGGCCGTTCCACCTGCCACCTGAGGCTACCCCGTACACTGTCGTCCTAACAGGGGTGTCAGAACTGCCAGACGGCTCGGATGAGCCCCCGTGGTCACTGAGGAACAAAGTTCTGCAATGGTTAAGTCAAAACAGACCCATACAGCCATCACATCTTAGCAGAATAAACTCAGTAAGAAGAGTGTATTGGATTGGGGACACGAAAAAAAGCCTACAGGGTGACTGTGTTATAGTCAATTGTGACGATCCTGCCATGGTTGACTATATCTCTTCCTGGCCAGCGCTCGAAAAAAGGGGGGGGTGGACGTACAGCGTCTTTCCTTCTTCTATCCACCTTTAAATACTCCTAATTATGGTGATATAGCTGGTTGGGACGAAGACCAAGATTGGCCATGGACGCAGGTGGGGTACACCAATAGAAGTAGAAACAGGAATAGCAATAATCACTGGAATAGAGGCTGGGATTCTCGCCCCTGGTATTATAGTAGAGGAAACCCAAATCATGATTATTGGAGGGGGGCTCCTATAAGGAACAGATACGACTGTTTAGATATGGTCGATTGACCAATAAAGGTCACTACAGGGGTACCAGTAATCTTAGCCCCCCAATTTAAGATCCATGATGTCCCTTCCCAGGTAGAAAGCACTAATCCCGTGATGACAGAGACCACATCAGATCATGACACGGGTGGTGTAATATTGTCAGGCCAGCATCTAATAGATAAACCTAGTAAGCCACGGAAGGAGAACGGTCCTGAGTCCACAATCGAAACAATCTCTATGCTTCCACATCTGAGCACAGCAGACAAGTTTAAGTTTAAGAGTCAAATCCACAATGAGGATGGAGCCCTGCCCGTGGGCATTGCCCCACTAACTAGCCAGGAAGAACCGAGTCCAACAAATGAGGGGAAATGTTTATTAAAAATAACATCATGGAATATTGCTGGTCTGGCAAAAAAAATCCGGGACCAGTTATTTCTAACGTTCATGGAAAGGCAGGATATAATCTGCCTACAGGAGTGCTGGGACCCAGTTGAGACCCACATCGAGGGTTTTAGCACTTTCTATGTTCCCTCGATTCAGGGCAACCGAGGCAGAGGCTCTGGGGGACTGTGTATCTTCACTTCAAACCTCTGTAATATAGAACAGAGTATGTATGAGGCAAGCGGATCAAAAGCAGGCGTAGGGAGCTTACTACAAGGCCTGTTTATTAAATCGAACGGGCGCTCCTTTTTCCTGATCAACCTCTATAACAACGCGCCAAAAGTTGAGGTTAAAACCCTAATAGAGGAGTTGGACTCACTGTTGAAGAAAGGTGGGCAGGCGGCAGACTGCTTACTTATAGCAGGGGATTTTAATTGCCACTTATGCCCCTATAGTCAAACTAAAAACGGTGGCATCTTTGACCTAAAAGGGGATCCAACTACGCACTTTGAACACTCCATAGGGGGCAACCTGTTAAATCAATTCATGCACGAGTGGGATTTTGCTTTTGCAAATGAACTCTGTCAGCCACCTGTAGCGTTCCATACAACTTTTTTTGGCCATGGGGCAGGCACTGTAATTGACTTTATTTTAGTCTCTAACAGGAATCAAGGTTGGGTGGGGGGTTTTGATACGGAGGATCTAGCAATAAGCGATCATTTCCCTATCAGCACCTCCCTTAGTCTAGGGAAATCGGGGACCCAAAAAACTAGTACTATGAATATACTTCATGGTCATTCAGTCGCGCTGGCCAGAAAAAATGGCTACGCCATTAAAATGGGCAAAAATTGAACCTACAAACTTTCTAAAAGATCTGGTACGGAAAGAATCTAGTCAATTTGCCACCTGCTTAGAACCAAGCATCAACCCCGAGCTAATAATACAGGCGTATGAAGGGATCAAAGCTACAATAAACGCCAAGTTAACTAAAAAATTAAAGTTAGGGGACGACACAAGATTACACGGCTGGTTCAACCGAGCCTGTACTAAGGCACACAAAGCCCTCTTACAGGCCTTAAAGATCGTCCCTAGGGATAGCGGCCTGGTTAAGGAAGCGAGACAGGCTTATAAGCAGACCCTTCGACTTAGACAGAAAGAACTCAAAAACGCAGCCTGGGAAGCCCTAATAAAGGCAAGCGCTCTAAGGGACAACACGTCGGTCTGGAAAGAAATTAATCCCCCCTTCTTTCTGGACAGGAAGGCAGACACCTTGGAAATAGGCATACCTGAAGATGTCTGGGTTAATTACTTTACCTCCCTCTACAAGAAAGATTCACTTGCTCCGATCTCACAAGATGAGATGGATGCGGGGCGAGGGGTTCTTCCACCTCTTCAGGAAAACTTTCCACTAAAAGTAATGTTTTCCCCTGTAGACGTGGAACAAGCTATTTGCCAGAGCGCTAGTTTAAAGGCCCCTGGACCTGATGGAGTTCCTATTGATTTGTTTAAAGGGAACGTAGATCTTTGGGCCCCCTTACTAGCAAATGTACTGAATGCTTACACTAAACTAGGTTTTCCCAACACATGGAATGAAGCAATAGTTATCCCAATATTTAAAAAAGGGGACAGACAAGACCCAAAATGTTACCGCCCCATCTCCCTGCTAGATAATCTTATGAAAATAGCAGGCAGGGTGTTGTTAACCAAATTACAAACCTGGTCTAAGAGCAATGGGATACTTTCAAAATTCCAATATGGTTTTAAGTCTGGTTTGGGAACCATAGAGCAGGGTCTAAACCTGTCCCTGATAATGAATAAATATATTGGAACAAAAAAAGGGAATCTGTTTTTAACATTCGTTGATTTAACCTCGGCGTTTGATTGTTTGGATCATGGTATGCTGTGGAAAACCCTGAACACAATGGGGATAGATAAAAATATCTTAAGTTTCATCCAGGAGTTGTATAGAGATGCTGGCGCCACGGTGAGATTTGGCAAAAATGGCGAGCAAACTAGAAAATTTCCCATAGCAAAGGGTGTTCGCCAGGGCTGCATACTTGCGCCATTTCTATTCAACCTGTACATCAACGAGGTAGCAGCTTCTTTGTCTGATCTGGAGGTGGACTACCCCAAGATAAATGGTCTCGCAGTCCCACTATTGTTATACGCCGATGATGCGGTGATCATGGCCCGCACACAGCGGGGACTTCAAAAGGCATTAATGGGCTTTGCATCCTTTATGAGCTCTAGAGGCCTAAAAATAAACGTGGGGAAAACTTTCACGATGTCATGTACCACCAGTAAAAAAGTTCCTGAGTGCAAAACCTTTGTTAATGGTTCAAAGATAGCTATGTCCAAAACGTTTTCTTACCTAGGCATTATTTTTAACAATAGGGGGACATGGTCCGCAGCAATCACCTCCCGGAACCTGGCCTTTGCCCGCTCAATAGGGGCGGTCAAGCAATTTGCTAAAAAAACTCGGCGGGAAACCGGTAGACACACTACTTAAGATCTATGCAGCAAAATGCGTGTCTACAGCTGTGTATGGGGCGGGGATATGGGGACTTGCAGACAGCTCCCAAATCCAAAGGGTGGAAAACGCTTTCCTGAGATATCTTTTAGGAGTCCCGCGTTCCACATCTACTACCATATGCCACAATGAACTTGAGAGATCCCACATTACTGATCTGATAAAGATAGCGCCAGTCATGCTGTGGTACAAGATTTGGACATGCGAGGACACAACCTTCAATAGGGAAGTAATTTATGATTGCCTGCAGCAAGCCAAGGGCTCTAATCAGCCATGGTTGGCCTATGTAAAAAAATTCCTGATTTCCATCGGCCAACCAGAATTTTTCTCAAACCCAACCTCATGTGCCCAAATGTCAAAAAAAGCATTAAAAGAGACATGTCTTGGTTTACTGGAGGAGAGGAGATATTATCTAGATGGGAATAAGTCTACCATCGTAGCCCATCGCCAGATCCTCCATGATCATGGCCTTCATCCATATCTGGCGCCAAATTTTTCATGTTACCATAGAATGCTCTTAGCACGATTGAGGACTGATTCCTTTTTTAGGCTAATAACGTTCCCTGCTCCAAATGACTGGTCTGGAAATCTGATAAAATGCCCGTGTGATGGAGTAGCCACTCCGTCTAATATACACTGTATTCTTTTCTGTCAGTACTATCAGTGGGGAAGGAAAAAACACCTGCTACCACTATTAAAGCTGTGGGGCCTGAGAAGCTGTAAACTGCTCTCCATAGATTGTATTTGCTCCAAGATGAGCTTACTATTGTAGTGGTGATAAAATTCCTGTCGTTCATTATAAAATGTAGAGGAACCATGAGAAGTGACTAGAAGGCTGAGGGTTTGTTTGAGTATTATTCTGTGCCTAATAAACACCATATAATACATAAATATGCTATATTTACCTCAACCGTTCCATTAACCCAATGAACTTATTTTTCCTACCAAATGTATTTTATAAAAAGTTTTTATGGCCTGTATGATTAGATTAATTGATTGATAAATGTAACAAAGTGTATTTGTTGCAGTGATTTTGTTTTAATACCAAGTTTTTAATGCTGTGTTTGGATTGTACCTTGTATTGTTCGCTTTTATGGTGTTTTGACAAATACCGAATAAAGTTATTTTTGAATTTGAATTTGAATCAAAGAAACAAAACAAGCCAACCCCCCCCCCCCCCCTTCGTAAAACGACCCCCCTCCCACCTCGCTCCGCATCAGCTTCACTCCTCTAAGGGCACCTCCACCATCACTAGGTTAGTCAAAGAACAGTTAGCCCCCTGTCTTGGACACTGGTGACTCCAATGGAATGAGTTACAGAATCTGCAGGTATTTCTGGCAGGTTACTTCCCGGAGATCCTTCGATAAGAGCTGCAAGAATGGTTGAGCATATTCCGACCCCTTCCAATCCACTCCCATCAAAAGCCGCTCCATCGCTAAAATGTGCCAAAGCCTTTGGAGCCAGTCCCGTGGGTCGGGCTCAGCCGGAGAGTTCCATTGCGCCAGGTGCACTTGCCAACAACACCAGCGCAATCGGTCTACCTTTCAGGGAGCGCAGGGGAAAGACTTAAGGGTAAGGAAGCCCTAGCAGAGTGTACTCGGAAGACAGTGGGAATGTAATCTGAAACGCAGCATCTAATTCATCTAAGATTGTGGTCCAGTACCTCTTCAATTTTGGGCAATGCCACAACAGGTGCGCCAGCGTCCCCGTAAGGCCGCACCCTGCCAGCAGAGGCCGGACTTGGAGGGATCCCACACCTTAATGCGCGCTGGAGTATAATACCAGTACGTCGCTACTTTGTAGGCTGACTCGGTACCTGCGGTGCTAGCCGCCTGCAGCCATGTGCTGTGCGGGATAGAAGACATGCTCCCACTCCTTTTTCGTCAGCGGCCGTCTCAGTTCCGTTTCCCATCTAACTTGTGCTGCTGTACGCTGCCACCTGGGCTGGTGCACAATCATCGCATATAATTCCCAGATAAGTTTCTGGTCGTCTTTCTTGCAGACCACCCATTTTTCGAACGCTATCAAAGGGCAGGACATGGAGGTCACATTAGCTGGGTGGGTGACCCTGTGCGCCACCTGCAAATAATGGAAAGCGTCAGTTACCGGCAGTGAAAAGAACTCTGTTCGCAGCCGGGTGAACGGGATCAAACCATCCAAGTCATAAAGGGAACCAACCCTCTTGCAGCCTTCCTCTCGCCAGCGATGGAAGACCGCGGACACACGGCCCGGTGGAAAGTCCGGATTATCCACGATAGGGGTCATTGGGGAGGGGAACTAAGTCCACCCTTTGCGCTGAGCCAATTGATCCCATGCCTTAAGGGTCGAGACGTCACCGGGGAGGAGTAAAGGCCCCAGGCTCTATGTTTGCGCAGCAGCCAAAGCTCCCTCCAGATATTACAACCTGCCACTGTCTGGTCCATGAAGTTCCAATGCTTGCTGGACATGGGCCTGTTCCATTCGACTATATATCACAGAACGTTTGCCTGGAAGTAGGCCGTCAACAGGGGAAAGCCCAGCCCTCCTGCTGCCTTTGGTGGGACTGCCACGGACAGGGCCTGCCGCTGCAGTTTGTTGTTCCATAAGAACCGATTGAGGAGCCTCTGCTGCTTCCGAAGGACACCGTGCGGGGGACTTAATGGTAACATTTGAAAAAGGTACAGTATGCGGGGGGAGTACCGTCATTTTTAGAGCTGCCAGTCGTCATACCAGGCCAGGTTAAGACGGGACCAATCCGCAGGGCTTTCGTAACCTGCTCAACCAGCAGCGCATAGTTCAGGGTTTTCTTTTTGGCATTAGAAGGGGCCAGCCGTATACCCAAAGACGGGATGTCAGATGAAGCCCATTGGAACTCGAAGTCCTGCTTCAAGTCCCGGACATCCGTCTCTGGAATGGATAGGTTAAGGATTTGAGATTTTGAGTAATTAACTTTGAAGCCGGCTACTTTCTGGAACTCAGACAGTTCCTTCGAAAGGCTGCGCAGAGAAGAGTAGGAGTTGGCGAGCGCCAAGATAACATCGTCCGCATGAAGGCTGATCTTATGCAGGTCCGCCCCAAATTTAATCCCTGCAATGGCCACATTTGACCGAACTCGCTGAGCAAACGGCTCCATATAGAGCGCAAAAAGCAACGTAGAGAGGGGGCACCCCTGTCGCGTCCCCCTCTTGATAGGAAACAGTGCTGACCAACAGCCATTCACCGAACCGCTGCCCGAGGAGCCGCATAGATACACTGAATCCATCTCAGGAAGTTATCCCCCACCCGAAGGCCCCTAGTACCGCAAACCGGTATTCCCAATCTACATGGTCGAAGGCTTTCTTCGCGTCTATGGAAAGCAGGAAAGCCTGTGTCCGCGAGCGGTGAACCCCGTCCATGAGATGTAGCAGTCGTTGCGTATTGTCCCCCCCCCCTTGTCTTGTAGGGACAAATATTGCCTGGTCAGGTTCAATAATCCCATCCATCAAGGGGCTTAGCCTCGCCGCGAGCACGCCCGCAAAGAGTTTACCGTTGATGTTCAGTACCGAGATCGTCCGATACGATCCGCACTCTTTAAGGTCCTTCCCTGGTTTGAAAATGACCATAATGGCAGCCTTTAACATGGACGGAGTCACCGTCGCCGTATCCAGAAAAGAATTAAAAAGACGGGTCAGAAGAGGAGCCAGTTCCCTACAGAAGGTCTTATAAAAAACTGCAGAGAAGCCATCGGGCCCTGGAGACTTCGACACTTTTAGTTTTGCGATCGCCGAGATGACTTCTTAGATTCGTATCTCCGAATCTAAACTCCCCGCTGAGTCCCTATGCAAGGGGGTAATCCCAGAGGTAGCGAGGTAGTCCGCGATTCCCGTAGCAGGCATACCCTCCGATTGATACAGGGTCTGGTAGAAGCGACGAAAGGTCTCTACGATAGCAGAGTCCGTGGTATTCTCCACCTTCTGCGAATCCCGCGCAACGTGTACCGTGTGTAGCTTAGTGCGTGCCCGAAGCCTATGCGCAAGCATCCGTCCTGCCTTATCGCCACAAAGATAACATTTATGGCGCAGTCGCAATAGGGCGTGCATGGCTCTATCCATGTCGAGATGCTTCAGCATGCGCCTCTTCGCCTCCATTTCCCTCCAAACCCTTGGCTCCCCAGTCCTCTTATGAATTGCTTTCAGGGCCTTCACCTCCCCCTCTAATTCCGCCTGTTTTTCCTTGCGCAGGCAAGAGAATGTTGCAGCCAGTGCGATAAACTCTCCCCTCGCTACCATCTTCAGCGCCTCCCAGACAGATGCGAGAGGCGTATCCCCCACCTCGTTCTCCGTAATGTAATGTACGATGACCTCCCACATCTTTGCCACCACCAATTTGGAGTGAAGTAAGGAGTCGCGATGGCGCCAACCTGCGGCTGAGGGTCTAATCTCCCCAGAAGTAAGCACTACAGAAATAAGTGCATGGTCCGACAAGGAGCGCGGCACAATGTCTGCTGCAGATAAGTGGGGCATAAGGGAGGACGTAGCTAAAAAATTATCTAAGCGCGCATACGTCTTATGGGTCGCTGAATAGTAGATGTAGTCGTGTTCCTGGGGATGTTGAGCGCTATACAGCATGCAACCCTCCATCCAACAGCCACTGCTTCCCCCCTGGGGATAGCGCTCCAGCCTGATTGGATCGCTGTCCCGATCTATCAACGTCAGCTTCCATAACAATGTTTAAATCTCCACCCACCAGCATGAGGGCATCCGGGGACGCCAGGGCCTGCGCAAGCGCTGTCTGCAAGAAGGGTTCCTGGTTCGTGTTTGGGGAGTAAATGGACCCAATCGTAAACATTGTCTACCCCCACTGAATCCGCACAGCTAAGAACCTGCCCTTAATTTCGACTACCTGTGAGACGACCCCACAGTGTGCCCGTGCACTAAAAAGAATGGCCACCCCATTTTTCTTATGAGGCTCTGAAGACCACAGCTGCAAGGGGAAGCGTCTGTCTGGCAGGCGTCGGGTATCTTTAGAAAGGAGATGAGTCTCCTGCAGCAGACAGATGTCCCCCTCCGCACCCTCCAATAGTGTTAGGACAGCAGCACGCTTCACCGGGCTATTAAGACCTTGGACATTAAGGCTCACCACCCTCAGTTCCCTACTCAGCATGGCCACAAGTAGGACAGAAGTTCAACCCTGAGTGGAACCCTGGATCACGCTTGGTCCCAAAGCGACCCTGCTGCCCTTTCTGGATCCTTCCTCCTGCCCCACCCAGCTGATGTGGAGCCCCCAACACAACCCCCACCCCCCCCCACTCCCAGCATCCCCTCCCCCCAACCAAGGAAAACCCCAAGAACACAGGGCACAACAGTTCAAGAAAAGGGAACATACGATTCGTAAAATAGGCCCCAAAGGCAGGGAACATGACACCAACCTTTCATTCGACCAACTCCTGATACAGAACTCCCGTCTGAACCAGGACACAGAAATTCTACTCATTTACCTCCTGTGGACGGTCACCTCCGGCGCCAGCTACCGGCCCTGTTTGGGCCTAGCGAAGGGTCCATACCTCAAGTGCCGTCCGTTACCAGAGCCACAGAGGCCAACGCAGCCCCCCGTTCCAGCAACCTCGCTGACAAGTCGGGTTTTGCAGCGGGAGCAGGCTTACCAACTCTCTGCCATTCCGTGGAGCGCCTTCGTCGCCTACTGCCGGCGTCCGATGAGGGGGTGGGCTGTTCCATCCCCAAGATGTCAAAGGCCGCCTCCGGAGACCGGACCTGAATCAGCTTGTTCTTCCATTTAAAGATAAGCCTGAATGGATGCCCTCAGGAATAGGGAATACTCTGCTCCTGTAGGTAGTTGGTGACCGGCTTGAATTCTCTTCGTTTTACCAGTGTAGAGGCTGCAAGGTCCTGAAAAAGCAAAGGACGGTGGTCGCGGAATTGAAGGGGAGTAAGGTCGCGTGCCTTCCTTAGGATCCGTTCTTTGAGCTGAAAGTCATGCACACACACCAATATATCAGGAGGAGGGGCCTTAGGTCCTCGCGGCAGACCAACACGATGCACTCAGTCCATTTGGATATCTTGCAGGTCCTCCTCATTTAGGATGTGCTTGAAGAGAGCTGCCACATACTCACGCAGGTCCGAACCCTCACCTGTCCAAGGCACCGCCGCAATCCGAATGTTATTGCGGCGGGACCTATTCTCTAAGTCCTCGGCGTGGGCTTGTAGGTCTAGGTTCTGCTCTGTCAGGTGAATCACGTCTTGCTGGAGCTGATGTATGTCCTCCGCCGTCCCCAGATCATGCTCCTCTAAGGTCGCGACCCGCTCTCCCACATCATCCACGTCCCGCCGCACCTCGCGAAGATCAGACGCCAGCTGGGAGATCAGTTCCGAAATGTCCTCTTTGATAGCAGAGAACAGCTCTATCATGAAGGCCTTGGTCGCTGGCGCCTCATGATCTTCCTGCCGCAGGGTCTTATCTGCTACCGGCGAAGCTGGCTGCGCAGTCACTTTTTGGGCCCCATCTTTCGCTGGATTGTCTAACTTGATCCTGGTCGTCGCCATTGCCTTCCTTGGGGGAGCCTCTAATCAAGCTGCTAAGGCGATGAAGGGCGCACTAACCAGGCTCCCTCTGTCAGCAGCACCGCAGACCTCCAGGCAGCTACAAACCCTCAGGCCTCTTTTAAGCCAGGCCGAGCCCAATCGTCACGCTATCGCTCCATCTCCAGACGGGCGAGTCCCTCTGTTGGGCAAAAAGCAGGTGGGTTCTTCAGGGCCCTGTGTATTGCTGCGTTCAGGCACAGACCACCGTCGGTTTCGGCACTGTGAGAGGGGGCAGGGCGCCACTTCCAAATCTAGGCCTCACCCAGCCTTCTCGTACCCACCGGAGCACCGGGGGGGGGAGGGGGGCGGGGGGAGAGCCGGCAACAGTCCTGGCCACCCAACCCCGTTCCGCCCTTCAAACGGGACAGCCACGGTCCGCCGGTCTGCGGACCAAGTCCCAGTCACCTCAGGGGGTCCCCTTCCCGCTCCTCGTCTCCAGCCGTCTCACCGCACCAATGCAGGGGGATTAATGCAACCGGCGGGCGCTATTTATTTATTTTATTTATTTTATGTTCTTGTATAGCGCAAGAATCGACCCCTTACGAGGTATCTCCGCGCTTTGCTCGCAAGATGGAGTAGCTGCTATAGAACAGAGAATGAGGATGTACACTGATGTTTGGAAATATTTATTCTTCCTGGAATAGGACGGTTTTTAGTTTCTTCCTGAAAGAGGAGTGATTATGGGTTTGTCTGAGGTCAGTTGGAAGATTGTTCCAGAGCTTGGGCCCTACCAAAGAGAATGCTCTGCCCCCTTGTCTGGTTTTTTTGACAAGAGGGGTTTTAAGTAGCAATTGGTTGCTTGACCGTAAGGCTCTGTCAGGTTTATAGAGAGGTAGCTTTTGGGACAGGTAGTCAGGGCCTTTCCCGAACAAGCACTTGTGGACAATGCAACAGATCTTGAATTTGGTGCGTTGTCTTATTGGCAGCCAATGCAGTTCACGCAGCAGGGGTTTGGAGGGGGTTCTGGGGGGGGCATTCAGGACCAATCTTGCTGCTGTGTTTTGGACTACTTGGAGGCGATTAATAGCACTCTCATTAGCTTGAATAAGGAGTCCGTTGCAGTAGTCAATTTTGCTGATCACCATAGTCTGCACTAGGGTCTTTCTATAGCTGTCAGAAAGGTAGGGGAAGACTCTTCTTAACAGACCGATGGTGTGAAAGCATGCCCCAGCGACTGCATTCACATGTTCCTTCATGGTAAGGTCCCGATCCAGCTTCACCCCTAGATTTTTTACTGTTAGTTTAGGGGTGGGTACTGGTCCCAAGTCAAGGGGCCACCAGTCGGGGGACCACAGTAAGGACGCTTTTCCAAAAAGCATTAGCTCTGTTTTTCCAACGTTGCATTGGAGGCGGTTGGCAGCCATCCAATTGGAGATGGCCCTCATTCCTTCTGCAAAGTTGTCCCTAACGTTGGAGTTGAAGGAATGGAAAGGATAAAGAAGCTGGGTGTCGTCAGCGTAAGACACCGGGGTGAATCCATATTTTCTCACAATCTCAGCGAGGGGGGCCACGTACACATTAAACAATGTGGGGCTTAGGCATGAGCCCTGTGGCACCCCCTTCGTGAGCATCCTGGAAGAGGAGCGATATGGTCCCAGGCTGACAGATTGTGAGCGCCCGGACAGAAAACTCTCCAGCCAGGAGAGGGCTTGACCTCCTATGCCCACTCCCTGTAGACGGCTCGTGAGGATCTTATGGGACACAGTATCAAATGCGGCCGACAGGTCTAACAGCACCAGAATCATTGAGCCTCCTCTATCCTGTGACATCTTGATGTTATCGGTCACGGTGAGGAGAGCAGATTCGGTGCTGTAGTTGGGCCTGAACCCAGATTGGGAGTGGTCCAGGCCCCCTGTCGCCTCAATGAACCTGGACAAGTGGATGTTAACATGTTTTTCGGCCAGTTTACTCAGGAGGGGCAACAAAGAGATGGGACGGAGGTTAGAGAGTTCTGTCCATGGGGAGGTGGCATTTTTACGAATAGGATTCACCACTGCCTCTTTCCATTGTTGGGGGAGTTTACCTTCTGTATAGGAGAGGTTCAAAACTCTTTGGATAGAGGGACAGAGGTCGGTGCAGAGCATATTCATCACTCTGGGGGGAAGAAGGTCGAGAGGGGACCCTGTTTTTGTGGTATTTAGTAAGGATTTTATCTCGTCCTTAGAAATTTCAGGAATCTTAATGAAAGTTTCAGCATTGGTTTGTGAACAGAGAGCGTCAAGCGTCTCTGTGTTGTTGGGGTGTTTGGCCAGTATTTTTTTGTAGATGATATCAATTTTTTCCTCAAAATATAGGGATATTTTGTTACACAGATCCTGCGAAAAAGTGTCAGGACTTTCGCAGGCTGTGGGATTCGTGAAGCTTCTTAGGATTTTATAAAGTTCTCTGGTAGAGTTGTCTGCTTCGTCTATTTGGGACTGTAAGCTAGTTTTCCTTGCCTTTTTTATGTTGTTGTAGTAGGAGGAGGCAGCTTGCTGATAAAGCTCTTTACTTTCGCTGGAGTGGTTCTTCCTCCATTGTTTCTCAAGCTTTCTACACTTTTGTTTCTCAGTTTTTAGAGCTTCAGTGTACCAGATTTCTTTTTTGTTATTAGTGGTTGGTAGTTTGACCAGTTTTTGAGGAGCTAAGAGGTTTATTGTATCGAGGAGGGAGTTGTTAAGTTTGGCCAGGGCCAAATCAGGGGTATCCGAGTCGGAAAAGGTTGGAGTTTTCCATGTTTCTACAAATGCTTCCGGGGATATCTTGTGCCAAGGTCTACGTTTAATGCTCCTGGTTGCAGAAGGTTCGGGAGGTTTGGTGAGTTGCATGAAGGAAAACTCCAGCATGCTGTGGTCAGACCAGTATACTGATTTGGGGGGGTGACAGTGAATTGAAGGATCATTAGTAAAAATGAGATCTAAGGTGTGGCCTCCTCTGTGGGTGGGACCACTATTTCGTAGGTGTAGGCCAAGTAGAGCAAGGTCCTCCAGTAGGAGTTTGGCATCAGGGTCCTCTGGTGTATCTACATGGATATTAAAATCACCAAGTAGAATGAAATGCTCTTTGGCTTTCATGTGAGGAGCAAGAATTTCAGTGAGGGCCAGGGTGAAACTGGTGTCGGTGCCTGGGGGGCGGTAGACTAAAGCGCCTTTCCAGTGATGTTTGTTACTGGTATTTATTTTAAAAATCATAATTTCCATAGAGGGAAGAAGAGCTTGTTCTAATATGGAGATATGGAAACTGTCTTTATGTATTATGGCAGTGCCGCCACCAGTTTTTATCGGGCGGTCTTGCCTCAGGATTTTATATCCTGTGGGGATTCCTGTCATAACAGATGGAATAGTGTGGGGCTTTAGCCAGGTTTCCGTTAGGAAACATATTTCCGGTTGGTGGCAGCTAATGGTATCCCATATTTCAATGCAGTGACGTGGAAGGGATCGAACATTAAGCAAGAAACTTTTCCAGCCTTTATGTGTGGCTTTAGGAGTAGGAGCGTGCCCTGGTATGTGTGTATTACAAGTGGTTTGGAAACCACACTTATAACATGAGAAAGGTCCTTCTGGGTAGGGCCAGCCACTATCTAAACATTGGTAGAGATCCTGTGGGCGAAGCGAGTGTAGAAAATCAGAAGAGTACCTGATGAGAGAGTCTGTAGAGGAGACCGGGGCAGGGGGGGGGTGGGAGGACATGTGGGCAGGGTGGGTGGCCCCTGGTCCCATCCTGTCGCGGACGGGCGCAGACGGGCTACTCTTCGGCGTAGCTTCGGCTCCACTGCGCGCGATCGCTGCGCGCTCAGGGGAAGGCGAGGGCTAAGTAGCCCTGAGAGCCCCAGCTGCTAGAGCGCTAACCGCCCAGCAGTGTGGGAACAGGAAGTGGTGTCCTCCCTCTAGCTTCCGCGAGAGGACGAATCAGAGAGCGTGTCCTCTGCTGGCTTGCACCAATCAGCAGGGTGTTGAAGTGGTGAGTGAGGGCAATGCGGAGATCAATTTTAAAAAGGTTCCGTTTTCGATACAGGTAATTAAAACAGTTAAAATGTTTCAGAACAGCAGAAAACAAGCGCAGGCTCAGCGCTATAGCCTGGGCAAGCAAGCGGTTACAAGGTACTGCCACTACCTCTTACCGCAGCGCCAGGAAGTCAGGCTCCGCCTAAGTAGCCCCGAGAGCCCCAGCTGCTAGAGCGCTAACCGCCCAGCAGTGTGGGAACAGGAAGTGGTGTCCTCCCTCTAGCTTCCGCGAGAGGACGAATCAGAGAGCGTGTCCTCTGCTGGCTTGCACCAATCAGCAGGGTGTTGAAGTGGTGAGTGAGGGCAATGCGGAGATCAATTTTAAAAAGGTTCCGTTTTCGATACAGGTAATTAAAACAGTTAAAATGTTTCAGAACAGCAGAAAACAAGCGCAGGCTCAGCGCTATAGCCTGGGCGAGCAAGCGGTTACAAGGTACTGCCACTACCTCTTACCGCAGCGCCAGGAAGTCAGGCTCCGCCTAAGTAGCCCCGAGAGCCCCAGCTGCTAGAGCGCTAACCGCCCAGCAGTGTGGGAACAGGAAGTGGTGTCCTCCCTCTAGCTTCCGCGAGAGGACGAATCAGAGAGCGTGTCCTCTGCTGGCTTGCACCAATCAGCAGGGTGTTGAAGTGGTGAGTGAGGGCAATGCGGAGATCAATTTTAAAAAGGTTCCGTTTTCGATACAGGTAATTAAAACAGTTAAAATGTTTCAGAACAGCAGAAAACAAGCGCAGGCTCAGCGCTATAGCCTGGGCGAGCAAGCGGTTACAAGGTACTGCCACTACCTCTTACCCTTAGGTAAGGCACAGGGCCCCTGCTCGTTACTCAGGAAGTGCTATCTCCGTTGCCCCCCCTCGCCGCAGGGTCCAAGCCTGCTCCTCAGCCTCCTCGTCATCACCGGGCACTCTCCACACTCCAGGCCAGGAATGACACCCGTGCACAGGTGTTACGCCTCAGGCTGCCTCCTGCAACCGTCCCCGCACCTCGGGGGCCAGTCAGGGACCCCCGGGCTCACGCGGCCCTCACCACACCAAAGCCAGCCGAGGACAAGAGGCACACTACAGCCACTCTGCTGATCCCATAAGGCAGCGAGGCCCGGCCCAAAGCATTCTCCATAGCCAAGTCACCTGGCCCACTCGTGGAATTTCCAGCACAATCGCCTCCATTTGTCAGGCGGGAGGTGGTAGATATGTCCGAGGGCCCACCGTCCCTCCTCCTGGCGCCGTGAGCAGATCTAAGGGTGGGGAAAGGGCCCCTTCGCCAGCACTAGGCCTCTTTAACGTTTCCCGTGCCTGGGGCCTACTGTAATCCCCGTGCCGCAGCCGGGGAGTCGCGCAGCAATTTTGACTGCCCTGCCCCCTTCCGAGCCAGGGGCACCACACCGCCCTCCTGCGCTGATCGGCTGCCAACCCACGGAGCCGTCCGCCGGTCTGCGGACCGAAACTCAGGCGTCGCCAGGAGTCCCTCTCTCCCTCCTCACCTTCAAAGGCCGCAGGAAGGAGCAGCGCCTACGCCGGATGCCAGGCAGCTCCCGAGCCCCGGCTCAATTCTTGGCAGGCCCGGTCACCGCTGCTATCTCCGCCGCGAGGACCTAGCAGTTTTTGCATCTATTTTCCACTTTTATTGGCAGTAAATCGGAGCATTGGCTGTTACTGCTATTCTGAGCTCAACAGGCGGTTACGGCTATTTTGAGCAGGGTTTAGCTTGTTGCCTTCAAATATGCCCTGTGGCAGCGCAGGCTCTGATTGACTGAGAGCCTGCCTGTGCCCATTGGCAACAGTTGAGGATGCGAGCAGCCTCACAAACACACCCATCACTTCCCTCTTTGGGCTGAGAGCTGATGATCATAATGGCCTGAACAGTTTTTCTTTCAATTTAATCTGTCCTTCTTTCACTGATGACAGCAAACCTGCATTAAAAGAAGTGCTTTCGTTTCTTACACCATTCAATATAATGGGGTTACCCTTTGTCCCTCAGAACCTGGGTATGCAGTGATGAGCTACAAACAATTCCTTTGGGTGAACAAAATCTCCTCAAGGAGAATTGTAAAATAATGTTTTTCTTTAAACATTAAATACTAGAAGAACCTATATATGATCCCTTAAACATGTGTGAAACTTCTTTTATTCAAAAATCTTTAGTATTAAATCTTTTTTATTAAGAGAAAACATTGCGACAAATACAGCGACCTGTGCGTGGAGAGGCACGGGCCTACCAATGATAGTACATGTATGTAAGCAGGGCTGGAATAAGCTCCATTCGTTACGCGTTAGACACAGCAAGCCGCCTACAACCCAGCTGGGCCGGCCGCGTATTAAAGACTTAGAAACAGTTGTTGGCTTCGTTGGATCATGAAACAGAAGCAAACAACCCCAACAATCCCGTCCTCCCCCACCACGCCCTCCTTGTCCACAAAGCAAAGAAACAAGAAACAAACTAACACCACTTGAAAGGATTTCCTGGATAGCGTCCCACCCCCGGACTTTCCGCTTGCGTGGCTGTGTTTTAGGATCTGCAAGTGGGGTTTCTGCGAGGCGCAGCAATCGCAGGTAGTGGGGACAGCTCAGTTCCCTGAACTCTCCCGTAAGCAGGTTCAAGAACTGCCGCCAATGGTCCGCAAACTCTTCACTCTTCCCCGCCTTTGTCAACGATAGCTTCTCCATTCCCAATACCGTCCAAAGCCTATGCAGCCAACCAAGTATTAGGGGGGGTTGAGCGTCTCTCCAGTGAGCCACTATATTCTGAATTGCCGCCCCCAGTGCAATTGCTATAAGCTTTCCCCTCATGGATTTCAGGGGATACATCAAGGTGTTAGGGAGGCCAAGCAACACGTAGGCAGGGAATCGGGGGAGTTGAGTGTCTAAGTGCGTGTCTACTAAGTCTAGGATTGAGTTCCAATAAGGTTGTAGACGATCGCAGCTCCATAGTAAGTGCTCTAGTGTGCCAAGCTCCCCACACCCTCTCCGACAGCGATCACTAATTCGAGGGTCCCAGCGGTGCAGGCGTGTGGTACCAATAAGTGACCACTTTGGTCAGCGTTTCAGTAAGGCCTATGTGGTAGGCTGAGTGTCTGGCTCTGTGGTATATGCCCTCTCACTCCTTGCGTGTGAGTTGTCTCCCCAGGTTCTTCTCCCACCTGACCCTCCCTGCATTGTACGTGTAGATGTTGGTGAGAAGTAGGTGTTGGTACAGGTCGGAGGGCAACTTTTTATCGGATGTGCGTGTCAATAGCCATTTTTCATACGGTGTGAGGAATCGCTGCGCGCCGGGTTTGATCAACGGGTGTAGGACCCAATGACGGACTTGCAAATAGGGCAAACGGTCCACCTCTGGTATGCCATAGTCCCCTTTCACCTTCTGGAAGGGGAGAATGCCGCTAAGGTCAAACATGTGCCCCACATCGCTGCAGTACGTCGTCCTCCAAACCGCAAACGCCCGAGGGTCGAGGCTGGGGGAAAAGTCAGAGTTGTCGAAAAGCGGCGTCATCGGAGAGGGGAACGAGGTGAGATCCCGCCGGACTGCCACTCTGTCCCATGTGTCCAGGACCGTGCTCGTGATCTGCGAAGCATAAATATTGGGTGGTATATGGCGGCACGGTAAGATCGAAACACCCTGAAGCGGCCGACCTGCCACCTGCCACCGCTTGGTCCTGAAAGAGCCAGTGCTTACTGGACTCTAGTTGGTGCCATTCTACAAGCGTGCGTAGCTGGGCCGCTTGAAAGTATAAAGTATTCCCACTCCGCCATGCGCAGGAGGGAGTATAGCAATCGAATGCTTAAAGCGCGGGCGGCAACCATTCCAAATGAAACGAGCCAGGTCCGATTGCGTCTTCTGAAGCCATCCCGCCGGAGGGCGCAGAGGGAGAGTCTGGAAGACATAGAGAATCTGTGGCAGCAGAGTCATTTTGGCGGCCGCTATGCGGTCCAGCCAGGAGAGTGTGAGGTGCCTCAATCTCCTAAGTTCCTCGCAGAGATGCGAGCTGAGCCTTGCGTAGTTGGCGTCAGCTGTGGCTCGCGCAGTCGGCGCCAGTAGGACTCTCCGGATAGGGAATGGAAGAGTCAGACCACTGCAGGTCAAACTCAGCATTAAGCCTCCGCCAGTACGTCCGGCAACAGGGATATGTTCAGGGCCTCCGACTTCTCCACGTTGACTTTAAAGCCTGATGCCAGCGCAAAGATATGAAGCTCAACAAAGAGCGCTCGGAGGGATTGCATCGGATCCATCAGGGAGAGTAAAATGTCGTCTGCGTATAGACTGACTTTGTGCATATCACCGCCAAACGGGATGCCCTTAATAAGGTTGTGCTGCCTAATTCGTTGCGCTAACGGCTCCATGTACAGCGCAAAAAAGAGGGGGGAAAGCGGGCAGCCCTGTCTAGTCCCCCTACCAATCGGGAACCGTGGGGAGGTATGACCATTGACTCTGACCGTCGCATTCGGCTGTCGATAGCAGTTAAAAAAACGATTGCGGAGAGTCTCTCCCATGCCGAACCTCTGCTGTGCCAGGTCCAGGTAAGGCCAGTGCACTCAATTGAATGCTTTCTCCGCATCGATGGTGAGGAGCATGCAGCCCGGTCTCGTCCGTGACCCAGCCTCGATTAAGTGGAGGACTCACCTAGTGTTGTCGCTGGTCTGCCATTGCGGAATAAAGCCCGCATGATCGGGTTTCACTAACTGCTGCATATACGGGGCCAGCCTATTCGCGATGATGCCCGTGTAGAGCTTGAGGTCGATGTTTAACAAGGATATTGGTCTGTATGAGCTGCACCGAGTGGGGTCCCGGACAGCCTTGGGTATCGCCGATACTGCGGCCTCTAGCAAATCTGGAGGTATGGCACCCGGTTGATCGAAGGTATTGAATAGGTCACGTAGCAGTGGGGCTATTTGTGGGCAGAACGTTTTATAGAAGGCCGCCGAATAGCCGTCAGAACCCGGCGGCTTTCCCAGTTTAAGGCGGGATATCGCCGATATCACCTCCTCTAGACCTATGGGTCGATCGAGGAACTTCGCTTGTGCCTCATTCAGGGATGGGAGGGCAGCTCCCTGCAGATAGTCGCGACCCGCCTGCAAATCCAGTTGGTCTGCGGCATAGAGTTCAGCATAAAAGTCCCCTAAGGTCACGGCAATTGCCGCATCATCTGTGAGGGTCCGAATGTGTTGTCTCTGACGCTGCTCCGGCAGCTTGCTCGCAAGCAGTCTCCCGCAGCGGTCTCCTCCGGTGTAATATGCATGCCTTAGCCGCAGGGTTGGCTTTGCGCCAACATCCTGGTCCAGGGCTGCTAACATCTTCCGCTCTGCGCATAGCTTACTCCACGCTCGGGCTGCCCCCGTGCGTTGATGCATCTGTTCCAGCTCTGCCACACGTTGGGCGATTTCGGCCCTCATTTGTGCGCGTTCTCTGTTATTGACCGTGGTCAGTGAGATAAATTTGCCTCGGAGGACCGCCTTGAGCGCCGCCCATTGAGTGGCTTTGGTGGTGTCTTCATTAGCACTCTTAGTGAGGAATTGGCTGAGGGCAGCTTTGATCCGCTCCACTGTGGCCGGGCTCTGTAGTAAGCCGTCCCGCAAGCGCCAATACCGCTGCGGGCCAGGCGTGGTTGGCATCAGAAAGGACGCCACCACTGGAGAGTGATCCGACAGAGATGGCGGAAGGATCTCGACGTCTTGTGCGCAAGTCACCAGTTGGGAGGAGCACAGAAAGCAATTGAGTCTTGCGTAAGTTTTATGGGCCGCTGAGTAGTGAGTGTATGCTGTGGCCAATGGATGCGAGTGTCTCCATAAATCGACCAGACCTAGATCTGCAATGCGAGTATGACCCATCATGGACAATGCCCCCACTTGGCCAAATCGTTGACCAGAGCGGTCCCCTGTGTTGTGAAATACTAGGTTAAGGTCGCCCCCCAGCAGTAAGTGTGAATGCGTGTTGGCCGTGGCCGCCTCCAGGGCCGTATGGAAGAATGCCTCCTGACCTTCATTGGGTGCGTATATGGAGCCTATCAGTAGTGTTTGCTCCGCCATAAGAAAGCGGTGGACCAGCAACCTGCTTTGATCTCTGCTTCCTTCTGCAGGACCCGCCCCCCAAAGGATTTAGACACCAGGATCGCTACTCCAGCCACCTTCCTGTTTGCAGAGGAGAAAAATTGCCACGGGAAGGAACGGGATTTAAGTCTGTGGTGATCTTTAGGCAGTAGGTGCGTCTCCTGCAGGAGGTAGATGTCTGCCTTTGAGTGTTCCAGGAGAGAGAGAACCGCCTTACGTTTGACTGGGTTATTAAGCCCTCTCACATTGAGTGAGAGAACAGTCAAAGGCCGTGTCATCTTAAGCAGTCAGGCAGAATGGCTGGTTCGCTGCGCTCGGTTCGTGGTGGTGAAAAGGGAAAGATAACCCCGCTCAGCACTCGTGGACAAGGAGGACCCCCCACCCACCCTTCCCACCCCCCCTGCCCCCCAAACCCCCCCCTTCCCAACGTCCCCCCCCCCCCCCAACCCCAACTGTGAACAACTATCTGGTGAATATTGTCCCAGGTCTGCAGGCAGTTCGGCCAGACCCGTGGAAAAGTAGATAGGTAGGGGAAAAAGGCAGTCGTCGCCCGATCCCCTTCACTCAAGTGCGACATTGTAGTATGGGCACCCCTGTGTAGAGGCGGCTCATTCTTCACCGGTCGTTTCTTTTTTGCCACTTCTTGGATAGCCGCCACGTGTTCTTGTGCTACGGTTGCTGGGTCCGGCTTCAAGCTCTTCCTCGCTGCTCTCCTGCGCCTCACCCTCTGCCAGCCCCCCCAGGATGGCTGAGAAGGCGTCAGATTGGCCGCAAGATTGGCTCGTCTCCGGACATGTCCTCGTCTTGGGGGATGCCAAGGAGGTCGTAGGTCTCACGTAGAGATCTGAGTTGGTGTAAAGCCCCGTTCCACTTAAAGATGATCCTAAACGGATGCCCCAGGAATATGGGACCCCTTTGTCGTGGAGGAACGCCGTGGCCACCTTGAAGGACTGGTGCTTCTGCAGTGTGATTGCCGAGAGGTCCTGGAAAAGTTCCACTGCTTGGCCTTGATACTGAAGTGGCTGCTTGCGGCGAGCTGCCTGAAGGAGCAGTTCCTTCAGAGGATAATCAGGGAGGAAGGCCAGTATGTCTGGGGGTGGAGCTGGTGCTCGCCGTGCTAGGCCCACCCTGAGGGCCCTGTCAATGCGGACCTCGAAATCGGCGGGCTCCCCTAGTTTGTCCCCGAAAAGCCCTTGTAAATAGGCAGTGACGTCCCCCCCCCCACTCCGATTTGGCCGGCACATTCCGGACGCGAATGTTGTTGCATCTCTAGGTCCTCTGTTGCGCCTGTAGGTCCATCTGCTGCTCGTGGAGTCTGGTGATTTCCTGTTGCAAAATATAAACTTCCTCGCTTCTAGCTAACCCGGTGTTTTCCATCTCCGCAACGCGCTCCCCAATGTCATCGATGTCTCGACGCAGCTCCTTGTATCCCCCCGCCATCTCATGTTTGAGATTCTGGATGTCTTCCTTGAGGGAAGTGAAGAGGGCCTCCATGAAGGATTTGGTCGTGGGGCCTCGCCTCCATCCTGGGCCTGCGTTTTGGGCAGAGAGGCTGGTAATAGCTTGTCAGTACTCTTGTCCCCTTTGGCTGTGCTTTTCGCAAGCATTTCGGGGATAGTGCGGCCCCCCTGCGGCCCGTGGTAGACCTGACCGGGCCGTGCTATACCAGTGACTTCGTCTCAGCCTCCCGCCTCGGGCTCTCGTCGCCCAGGTGCTTATGTCCCCACCTATCGCCGAGTACTGAGTCGGCGCCCTCTGAGCGTGGCCTCACCGCGTCCTGGCTCGCTGTGTAGCGACCTTTGGGTCCCTTCCCGGGACCGGAGCCTTTCTCTGAGTCCTCTGAGCCGCAATTGGTGTGTGGCCCCTAGTGTCCCCGGGATATGACAGATGCTACCCCAGTGCGCGTGGCCTCACTCCCTCTCCTGCGGCGCGCCTGCGGCGCGGTTCAGCCTTCCGGCCCTATCAGGCCCTGCCCCGGGGACTCGATTTATGCCCCCCGAGTCTCCTCCTCAGCACCTCGAGGGCTATGTGTCCGCCCCTCGCCACCGCTTATCCTCACCCACTCCGCTGGGGGGCCCCTTGGGGGCGCGAGTAATGTCAGGCCCAGTCACGCTCCAGCGCCTCACGGGCCTACTCCTCACCTCCGCACTCCAGCCCCTGCTGGGGACCGGCGCTGCAGCCCGAGGTAAGGCTATGGTTGCTATCAAGGCCCCCACATCGCCCAGATCCAAATTCGCTATCTGCGTGGGGGGGGGGTCTGGGGCGGTTTCCAGTCCCGGCGACTTTTGTCCACTGGGCCCTCCCGGGGTCCCGGCGTATGTGGTATGTGCACTGAGGCCTGGTTGCTGCGAGGCTTCCCAGGGACGCCGCCGCGTCTGGCCCCTTCTCGCCTTGCAGCTCCACCGCTGCCGAGGCCTGTGGCCCCGCCTGGTCGCAGGTTTCACCGGGGGCCCGATGCTCTACCCCCAGAGTCATCGGCGAGGGGTGCCACCCGGCCCGCTCCTCACCTCTGGTCTCGGTCTCCGGGGGGATGTGTGCCGCCGCCTTTCGCCCAAGCCCAAGCCGGGGCCTTGAGTGTTGCTTCCTGTCTGCACCTCCGCGCTACCGCCCAGAGATCGCCGTCAGCTGGGTGGCGGCATGGTCCCGGCTCCGTGCTTCCCGGCCTCACATCTGCAGAGGGCAGTCGGGTCCCGCCGCGACGCCGCCGCCGATGTTGGAGCCGCCTCTCCGGCTACTCCTCACCTCCGGCTGCGTCCGTGCTCCGAGGTCTGCTGCCAAGGCCCAAGCCGGGGCCTCGAGCGATGCTTCCCGCCTTCTCTGCGGTGACCGGACCAGGGCTCGCCCACGGTCCGGCAGCGACGGAAGTCCGACGTCTCACCCCGCAGGCTCACACTCAGAGAGGGGCAGTCAAGTCTCTGTGTCGCAGCGGTTTTCCACCCCAGATGGGCTCCGTCCGCCAACCGCTCTCGGCTGTGGGCCGCACCAGGACTCCCCGCCGGCGGGGGCCGCGCCCCAGGAACCTCTCAACCGCCCCAGAAAATAGCGAGGGCGGTCTTAGTCGGACCCGGGCAGCTGCCCCGTTGGTATCCGACCAATATTGCAGCTCCCAGGGGGTCAAAAAGCAATTTAGCGATTACGGGGGCTCGGGACGGGGAGCCACCACTGAACACGTCCGTTCAAGCCGCCATCTTGGCCACGCCCCAAACACAAATCTTTAAAGAAAAATTATATCTAAAAACCACTGACACAACACAACCATTAACTGGTTTTAAATATATTATTTTTCATATATCAAAACATGCATATCTATCTCTCTTCATATTTCTCTTTTCAACAGCTGTCCAGAGAACATAAAGAATGATACATCACATTAACTTATACATAGTGAAAATCTCCCAGTGACCACATACGCAACATGAGACCTCGAAACCACAAATAATCAAAATGTCCCAAAAATGTTTCATTCAGTGTATGCTTATATCTTCTTTACATATTCAAGGACATAGGACATAACGTAATGTCAGCATTTTGACCCTGTGATCAAGTGTTATTCACTATACATCATGGCGGGTCTTCAAAAGGACTAAAACTGACCAAAGGGCAGCCTTGAATGGTGTGTCTAAAACTGTATCCATTAGTTAAGTAACATGACATCCCAGAACCCAGCCGAAGGACAGCAGACAAGACAGGAGCTGCTGCTGTATATTTTAAATGAAACCACGATTGGGCAGAAAGGACTAAAATTGAAGGAGGGTGAAAATAACCCCATCCCCACATTGAGAGAACCCCGGCTGGGGTCTGGGATGTCATGACGTCTGGCCAGCTAAAATAAGAAAAAACTGTGTTAATCTTATAGCTCCCTAATGGCGCTCACTGCAGCATTGGTTACCCAAGCATTCTCAAAATAGGGCAAATGTCTCCTGTACTCAAGAGAATAATACATTTTCGTACAATCAATTGGGGCATCTTTTTCATCACTTGTTATCTCCAGATTAGATACAAGCAATGTGTTCATAGTTGGCCTTCCAGCTTGCAACCTGCTACCTCTTAGGGCTGTCCTTCATTCCTCAGCAATGTTAATCACTGCCAAAATAATATTTGACCATAACATTTAGTCATGAGGATCTTCACTGGTGTCCACTAGAGGCTCAAATTAAATTCAACTTTATTGCTTAACCTTCGAAGTCTTACAAACTGATACCCCCAAATAAATTTTTGAACTAATGAAAATCTTTAACGGTCCAAACAAATCTCACACCCAGACTATCTTACGTTAGAGACCTCCACCTGAGGATTCAAAACTGTTTAGTCTCAAAAAGAATCCTCTTCTGGATCTGTGTCCACTATCCAAAACACCCTTCTAATCCAGATAAGAATGTCACAAAATCATACCTGTTCCACCCATTTAGTCCAACAGGATTTTTTCCTTGCGACTACCCCCCTTCTATTTTTTTCTTTTTTTATAATAATTTTACTGCAAGTCTTATTCCTGGTAAATTCACAGATCTTGGACTAAGTGTGTTAACTGCCAGTGTCTGCCTTGTAAGGTGAGGCCTTGGTGGTGCAGCTAGGGTGAGGGGCACTGGGCTTGTTACATGTGCGCGCAGATGTGCAGGCTGCGCATACAAGACTTGCTTTCTACATAGCCCGGTAATTGCACACAGGTAGCCTGGTTCAGAAGGGAGTGTAGAATTGTTTGTCTAACCTGGGCTTGGCCTTATAATTTTAATTTAAATGGGCACTCATAGTGTTGTGCTGCAGGGCTTCCTGGAAAATCTGTGATGTTTATCTGTATTACATATAAGCAAAATCTGCCCGCGAATACACTTTCGTCCGCTTATGCCTACAGGATCACGTGAGGTGTCTAACTGCAGTAAACATGTATGCAATGTTTGAATTTGCAGTTCCAACACACTAAATCCATTGCTTGTGGTATGTTATCTTATGTTAAGTTAAATAAGCTTATAAAGCTCACGTTTACCCGGAGGTGTCTTGGCACTAGCTAGAACACCTGCCATCTGTGCTCCAAATGAATCTAATGTCAATAGCTAACAGTTGTTAAACTCAAGCAGAGTTGATAACGTCTGATATTGTCATATTTTTCTGGCTCAGCTAATAATCCTATTCCAGGTATTTGTCCTCACTACTGGGCTAGGTTAATTACTCTGCCCCTATCAAAGGGAACAAAGGCCTCCCCATATTAAAGGAGCAATTATCAGTGATTGACTCAGTCCCAGTTTCTAGAGCCAACACAGAAGGGGCTCACCTTTGAATTGTTGGTAGAAAGGGATCTGGCAGTGATGCCAGCTAGGGCAGAGCTGAGGACCTCAGAGAAGCTCTTGCCAGAGAAAACTGGAAGTTGCCATGTTGGATTGTCCCAGCATGTTGTGTAGGACATATAGGACAGGGCTGGAGGGATGATGTGGTAACCTAGGAATGGCCCGGGGATGCCTGGCATCTAGAACTTGCCACCTCCACTTAAAAGCCCCTACACAAGGGAGAGACAATTGAGAAGACCCTGGACAATGGAGATGACTATGGCGGAAAGGATGCCCAGTTGGTAAGAGAAGCCACCTGATGCCCTACAACGATGAACAAAAGACTTTAAGTCCAGCTCATGCCCAGGGCTAGGATGAAAGGCACTTGCCCTTTTATGGACCAATTTGGGGGGGGGGGTAGGCTCCTCTGCCGTCCAACCCCCACCCTCAGGTGCTCTGCAAGACTGCTTGGAGACTCTGGGGCCAGGGAAGTATGGCAAGGAGGGTGTTTTGCTGGCTGATTGCAGAGGGGCTGTGCAAGATGCTCTCACTAGCAGCAGAGGAACACACGGAGCCAGGCAGTGGAGAAGGCTGATATTTTTTTAATTTTAGAGGTTTTATATAGCGCTGGCTGGACCCGGAGGTACTAGAGTGCTTTACATGATAGAGCTAGTAACGGTCCAAAACAAATTACAGCATCAAGGAATAACAAAACATCAGATCACTTATACGACCAAGCTAGAAGCAGTTATATAAAATAACAACATCATGGAATAACAGCATGTAAAAACAGAAGAAAGAGTGGCTTGAGATTATACAAATCGTGTAAATAGCTAGACAGAGTAGAGTTAAGTTCCTCGAGTTTAAGGTGCAGGTAAAGAGCCCTAATATTTGTTGAGGAAGTGCATTTTGAGGTCTTTTTTTAAGGCTGGAGTAGGAGGGGTTACATCGTAGGTCTTTGGGGAGGGCGTTCCAGATGTAGGGGGTATTCCCGGAGAAGGAGCTGGATTGTGCAGACTTCTTTTTTAGCAGGGGTGGGACTGGGAGGAGAGAGTTAGTGCTTCTCAGAGGTCGTGTGCTGCCCGCTTTGCAGAGTTTATTGGCAAGGTATGAGGGAGCATTTTGGTGAGGGACTTTGTGTGTGATGCATGCGTTTTTGTAGGCAGATCTGCCTTCCATGGGTAGCCATTGGAGAATTTTGAGGGCTGGGGAAATGTGGTCGAAACGTTTACAGTCGGTGATGAGCCTGGCTGCAAGATTAAGTACATATTTGAGCTAGAAACAAAGATGGGCGCAACTCTGTTGGCCTCTCCACCGGATCACCCCTCTGCATCTTGGTATTTGTAGTGCGAGTAGCACAAAGAACTGAGAAAAAGTTCAAAGTATATCACCATGGTTGGTGCAAGTATGTTCTTGAAAATTCCATCATCTCTAGACCTGAGACATGGCCCGGGTTTCGGGATTTATATCCCTCATCAGTAGAGAAAGTTCAGGGGTGGTAGAGAAAGCCGCCGTAGAACCGTCAAGGGCTTCGTTGCCTGCTAGGCGCGCAGGTGCGTCTCCAAAAAGCTCGTCCGCTTTGGGGGCTCGCAGGAGCCCTTAAATCAGAAACAAAAATGGGCGCGACTCTGCTGGCCTCCACCGGATCGCCCCTCTGCATCTTGATATTTGTAGTGCGAGTAGCACAAAATATCCCGAAACCCGGGCCATGTCTCGAGTCTAGAGATCTTCACAACAACAAGTACTTACTTGCACCTACTGAGGTGAACCACTTATGAATTATACGTACCAGAATCCTTAGGGGAGATCCGGAGGAGGGGCTAGCGGTGTGCGATTCATTGCGGGTGATTCTACAAATGGGCTCCCTTGAGCCTTTAAGCTGATGAGCTTCTGGATGACGCACCTGCGTGCCGGTTAGGCATCAAGGCCTGTGACGGTTGATTGGCGGCCTTCTTTTCCACCCCAACTACGTTCTCTACTGATGAGGGAAGATATCCCGAAACCCGGGCCATGTCTCGGGTCTAGACATCTTCACAACAACAAGTACTTACTTGCACCTGCTGAGGTGAACCACTTATGAACTATACGTTCCAGAATCCTTAGGGGCGACCCGGAGGAGGGGCTAGCGGTGTGCGATCCATTGCGGTTGATTTTACAAATGGGCTCCCTTGAGCCTTTAAGCTGACGAGCTTCTGGATGACGCACCTGGGTGCCGGTTAGGCATCAAGGCCTGTGACGGTTGCTTGGCGGCCTTCTTTTCCACTCAAACCATGAACAGGATGGACCCACTCTAGTGTGCACTGTGCCTATTGAACTCTATGTTCACAATTTTCAATCATTAATTAATATCAGACAATAAACATAATACCACGATGTTGATAACTACATATCAGTATTTACTCATTTTTTCTTTTTTTTCCTTACATAGATTGTTTACTGTTTCATGTTCATATTCCATTTATATGTTATTTCATCACATATGATAACAATCCAAATTGTTGAGAAATACTTAATCTCATTACAATACATGAAAATTATTCAACTCTCGAATTTCTACGATGATTCCATAATTGCTACTGAACCAAATTTAATCTCTGGCCCAATGCATTTCAGAACGCTTGTTCCTTCCTCAGGGGCAGTGTTCTGCAAATAAAGATTTTCAATTACTATACATATATACAATCAGGCTACATGCATTAAACTGTTTTACTTGTCTGGGGTCTACCATAACAATCGTTCTTGTTCTGACTATATCATGCAATACAGTAATGTGTGAAACTATCTCAAACTTATACCTGTATTATACAAAACACCCATGATTTCCTAATAATTTCATAAACATTTTGATTAAGCCTCAGGCAGTACTGTTATCTGCTATATATACTGGAAATCAATGATCACAAAACAATATCTAGAACATTTAAGTAGCCTCATATACTCTCAGTCCCTCTCGTAAATACTCCGTGTAACAAGCCTATTTACCATCTCGATAAACTCGCTAAGTGGGTGAAGTTGTCTGTCTTTTACACATGTCAAGACTAACATTTTCCCAATGGTTTAGCCTAAAGCCTTACTCTGCCAATTTGAGACTTCCTACAATAATCTGAAACTCACCGCCGCTGCAATGAACCTGTCTCTTCGCCATAAGAATGTGTATATATAAAATGGACGAGTCGGTTAACCTTTGGTATCTGAAACTAGATACACAGTTGCCATTAGTATACTTTCTAACTTTATTGTTACTTATTTGGCGATTTATTGTCAACAACGCACTCACCGGTCGTTAATGTAAACGGTGACACTTCCTATAAGGGATCAAATCCTCGGGATATGAGGCTTTTATTCTGTGTCATCCGATGCTAAAAGTAAACAGAGGACCGCTTATTATGCTACGCTGTTTGCCGTTCTTAAATTGTTGTATTCCACTACATTGTCCTGTCTCAACTTACTTTAAGCGTTGCGAGACCCTTCTCGACATGCGGTCAACTTTGGGATCTAAGCTCGGGATGTGCAGCTTTTGTTCTGTATCAACCACTGCTAAAAACAAACAGAGAGCCGCTTACTAAGCTGCACTGTTTTTCGTTATTTAATAATTACCTCCCATTGCATCGTCCGTGCTTTAACTTACTTAAAACGTTGCACGACCCTTCTCGGTATTTGCTCAACCTAGCAATCAATGCTGCGAGTTCCCCGCTGTATCCTCGTTCTCTAACCAAACGCCGGAGACTCCATTACGGCTGGTTAATCTACGTGTATAATCACGTGACTCGTGATTGCTGGGATATGTAGTTTAAGCATAGTCTATGTCGTATAGGCCTTATTCCTGGCCCAGGTTTACGGCCATATTCCTTGATACCTATATTATTCATGCTTACACTACCTACCGATAGTGCCCCAATGGGATGTTTAATGGGATATATTCCTTATCGCCTTGTTTATATAAATTACAACACTGGTTCTAATTCCTCCATTGTAGCAAATCTACGATAAGCCTAATTCTTGAGGTTCCTATTTGCCTAAGTGTCCAATTTACTAAGAATTATACACCATTATCAGCAATAATAGTCCGCATATGTGGTGTTCGCATTGGTCATATGATCTACTCACAGTAGGTACATTCTCACAATAAATTACCCTAAGAGTTAACATATTTTTCAAGTGGAACATGGTATACAGTATCATTTTGGTGACATTATATCCTCGTTGTTTTACATGTGGATAGTCAATTCCTAAACTCTGTAGAGCCTAATGTTATGTGTCAAATGTTCAATTACAACAAACAACTCATGTCTATCTTATCATTTAATCCTTTCGGCTGCATGGTTTGTAAAAATTCAATCCAAAACACATCTCTCTGTAAAAGTCTCTGGCTATTGTCAATACCCTCAAATTTCATGACCACTTCGACTATTTGTGCCCTTAGTTGTGCTATTGTATGTTTTTCCTCAATCCAGTGCATTGCTACACCTGATGTTGTGTTTTAAGTCTTATAGTGCTTTTATGTTCTGATAACCTAAGTTTGAATTTTCTCTCTGTCTTTCCTATATATGCCTTCCCACATGGGCATTTTAGGCAGTAGACAATGTTCAATGTGTTACAGTCAGAAGTATGCCTCAATTTGATTCTAGCTCCTGTTAATGAATGAGTGAGGGTTTTACCAGTAATAATATTATTGCAATGTGTGCAATTGTAGCATTTTTGGGTTCCTTTGTTCTCTATATTTTTAACTTTGCTTGCTCCTGTCTGTATGAGTTCTTGAAGATTTCTTGCCCTCGTATATGCGAAAGTGGGCGCTTGACTGAAAATCCCATTAAACTCAGGTTCATTAACCAACAACTCCCATCTATTCTTGATAATTTTCTTAATCTGAACTGACTTGTTGGAGAATTTGGAGACAAAAGTGGGGGTGTTGGATTGCCTTCTCACTGTCTTTGTGAAGAGTTCTTCCCTTTCTTTCATTTGAATTCTGAGTATGTTTTTCTGCAGTATGTTTTCTGGATAACCTCTATTCACGAATCTATCCTTGAATTCTGTTATTTTCTGTTTAGCAACTTCATAATCCGAACATATTCTTTTTATCCTGATAAATTGTGAATAAGGGAGGTTTTCTACAAGATTCCTTGGATGAAAACTGGAGTGCATCAGTGTGCTATTCCTATCACTTGGTTTCGTGAAGATCTCAGTGCTTATTTTCTTGTGTTTTTTCTTGATTAAGACATCCAAATAATTGGCTTTATCTTGATTAATGGTGTAGGTAAACTTAATCCTTGGTTCCTTATTATTAAGTTCCTCAATCAATTGTTCAAGTGTTTCTTGTGAGCGGGTCCAAATCAAGAAAATATCGTCGATATATCGACAGTATTGAGCTATTCCTTGTGTCCATTCATTCTGTGATAAAATGTGGTCGTTCTCAAACTTTGCCATGTAAATGTTTGCGTAGGCAGGTGCCCCCGAAAAACCCATTGAAGTTCCTGTGAGTTGACCAAAGAAATCATCCTTCCACTGAAAATAGCTGTTGTGCAAACAAAAAAATAATAGCTGTAAGAGAAAGATGTTGTGATCTTGTGTTGAGTCCATCTTTAGTAGTGCCCATTCCACCGCTTCCATCCCTTGTGCATGTGATGTGGAGGTATACAAAGATGTAACATCTATAGTGCAAAGCAACCAATGGTCTTGTACCAGAAATTCAATTGTTCGCAATTTGGTGAGGAAATCTGTAGTGTCTTTCACATACGTGCACCAGCTTTGTACACATTTTTGAAGGAAATAATCTAAGTATTTACCCAATGGTTCAAAAATTGAGTTACAAGCTGACACGATTGGTCTGAACGGCGGATCTGTGGGAATCTTGTGTATCTTTGGAGTCATGTAGATCCGTGGCCTTCTCGGATTGTGTGATGTTAAACAACTTTTCAAATTGGTATCAATGGTTCCTTCCCCCTCTGCTCGATTCAAAATTTCTTGAAGCATAGATTGTAACTTCTGGGTCGGATCTCCCTCCAGTAGTATATATGTATCAGTGTCCGATACATGTTCATACACTTTTGTCTCATAATACTCGGTATCCATTGCTACCCATGCTCCTCCTTTGTCAGCAGGTTTCAGCGTTAAAGCCTTGTTGTTGGCAATGCCTTGTATCAAATAGTTTTCATATTTTGTCAGATTTGGTGTACCTCTTCTTTTGTAATCTAGTCTTGCACAATCATGCTTCACCAAGTTCTCAAACATATCCAATGTTTTGTGTGAGCTGGGTGCCAGAAATTTACTTTTGGATTTTAACCTCTCAATAAGTTCATTGCGCAGAGTGTTCCACAACTGTGGCGCCAGCAATCCAAAGGAGCGGCCTCCAATACGGGCTCTTTTTACTCGCGGCACCACCGCCAGAAACAGAGATTCTGATCTGAGAGCGCGAGCCGGGTGGTAAAAGGCAAGTCTCCTTTGGAGATACTTAGCTCGCACAGCATGAAGGGCTTTATAGGCCAAAGTTAACGCCTTGAAGGCAATCCGTTTTCGGATAGGCAGCCAATGGAGCGACTGCAACTGGCTCGCGGCCGCATTCTGCACACCTTGAAGCCGCTGCAATAGATACTCTGGCAGGCCCAAGTAGAGGACGTTGGAATAAACCAATCTTGAGCCAATCGGAGCTTGCACTGTCGGCTTCCTATGTTCCTCTGAAAGAAGAGGCAGAAACTTCCGGAGCATCTTGAGGAGGCCAAAACATGTTCCCGTCACACCAAGGATCTGAGATCTCAACGTTAGACCCTTGTCCATCTTGACCCCCAAGTTCTTGGCTAGTTGGGACGGGCAAGACGGGGGGGGAACATGTTAATAGGCCACCAAGCCTGCCAGTCCGGATCCGATGGGCACCCGAAGAAGAGTACCTCAGACTTATCTGAGTTGCACTTGAGGCTGTTCAGCTGGAACCATTTAAAAACAGCCCCAAGGCAATCCCGGATACTCTCTCCATCAAAGTCTCCTCCCTTCTTACATGAAAAGAGGAGCTGGGTGTCATCGGCGTAAGATACGATCTGGGCCCCGAAAGACTCCGCCAATGCCGCCAGAGGGGTCATAAAGATGTTAAAAAGAGTCGGGCTCAACACCGAGCCCTGCGGAACCCCGACTCCCAAAGGCGGCATCACGGACGAGTTAGGGGAGGCCCAGATTGTTTGTCGACGACCAGCTAAAAAAGATGTAAACCAGCTGAGCACCGTCCCCCTTAGGCCGACCTCATAGAGTCTAGCGAGAAGGCCCTAGTGGGGGACGGTGTCAAAGGCCGCCGACAGATCTAACATGACCAGCATGGCTTTGCCCCCGGAGTCCAGTACCTCTTTAATGGCTTCTGACACCTCCAAAAGCGCCGTCTCCATGCTTAAATTGGGGCGGGAGCCAGATTGGGTGGCATGCAGAACCTCATGAGTTTCCAGGAAATTAGAGAGCACCGTATGCACATGCTTTTCCAAGATTTTCGTAAAAGCAGGGAGGAGAGAAATAGGCCTATAATTGGCCAGGACCTCCGGATCGAGACCAGGCTTCTTCAGCAAGAAGATAATAACAACTATTAGGACACTTACAAGATTCCACTTACAAAAAGGAGTCCCAAATTTTTTCAAATTTCATTAACGATATTATGCCTCTCTGTTTAGCCAGAGCAGATTCCATCACATAAATTTCGTTGAGAAGAGACCACCATTCCATAATATGTGGAGGAATGGGAGAAATCCATGCACGGGCGATTATTAGCTTGGCACATGACAACATATTCGTGATTAAGGTTTGTTGGGGCAGATTAACAGAGCAAATATCCAGTAAGATTAAAGATGCCGTGAGAGACAGGAGACATGTTAATTTTTGTTTCATTACTTCGTCTAAGGCCGTCCAAAATTCAGATAACTTAGGTCACGAAAATAATATATGTTCCAAGTTCGCTGCGGCCAAAGCGCACTTGGAGCATTTAGTTTGTTCAGTATATAAGACATTTATTGACCATTTTGAGATCTTTTCAGGAGTGTGATACAACATACAAGTAGTTTTAAATTGCTGAAGCCCCAAGCTAGAGGAGGAAGTGTAGCTGTTGCTATTCCGAAGAGATTGACTAATCATAATCGGGGTAATATTAGTTCCCAACATTTGGCTCCACTTTACCGCTAGCTTGGAGCAATCAGCTACCTTATACCTCCCGAATCCTTTATATCCAATGCTAATTAAAGATTTATTCTTTTCAGAATACAGATAATCCCAAATATCTGAGTCCAATAACTAAAAAAGTTTCATTTTCAGAATAAAAAAATCATACATCTGTATATATTTAAGACTCATTAGTTCCGTGGCCTTATATATAACCTTTAGTGACTCAAAGCTCAAGAAACCCTGAACCCCATATAAGTCCCCAAGTGTTTTTATACCACATATGCCCCAACTATTAGTTCCCCCATCATTGAATATTCCAGGAAGACCAGGATTCCCCCATAATAAGAGTTTAGGATGATAAAAGGAAGTGTGACAAAAACCAAAATATTGCGCCAGATTTTGACTAAGTCCTTAACCGTCTTAAATTTCACTCTTTTAAAATAATTAGGGTCGTTAGTCCTTAACAAAAATAAATTAGAGTCTGTGTTTAGCATAAAGATAAAAAAATAAGGTTTATTATCAGTACCAAGTAAGCCCCGCAAGCGTCCTAAGAAGGTTACCCAAAAATATAACTTAAAATCTGGGAAGTTCAGCCCACCGTCCTCAGGGGCTGCCTTAAGCAGCTCCATAGACCGCCGGGCTTTACGATAACCCCAGATGAAGCTGCTAAAAATTCCGTCCAGCTTCTTAAAAAAAGAATTACTCAATGACAGAGGGATAGAGCGGAACGAATAAAGAAATTTAGGTAGTATTTTCATTTTGATCAGATTGATCTTACCTATAATATTAAGGGGAATTTTATGCCATTTTTTTAGCATCATTGTCATAGTTTTAACTAGGGCATCATAGTTGATTGTTATTATATCTTTGATTTTGGCTGAGATTCTTACCCCTAAGAATGTAGCTGTCTTACATAGTCCAGATATTACTGTCGCCGGTTTGTAATTGGCAATAATTTGGGTTTTGTTTAAATTTTAGTTTATAGCCAGAGACTTCTCCGAATCTGCTTGCTTCACCAATGATTCCCTTGAGTGCCTTTAGAACATCCGTAGAAAATATGGCTATATCATCGGCATATGCCGTAATCTTCAATAAATGAGGACCCCGCTTAAAAGGAATGTTATCAGATTGTGACTGTAAAGCATAAAGAAAAGGTTCCATGGATAAAGCAAACAAAAGTGGTGACAGAGGGCACCCCTGACGAGTGCCCCGTGATATGGAAAAACTAGAAGAAGTCAAACCCGCATAGCATACTTTCGCAATTGGATTATCATACAATGACTGCATCCAGCTTAAGAATTTTCCACTAAAGCCAAATTTAGTCATTACTTGCCATAGGTAATCCCACCCCACTCGGTCAAAAGCCTTTTCTGCATCCAGCAAAATCATACCGAGCGGGGTGGGGTCTTCTGTCTCTGTAATATCAAAAGCAATAATGGCCTTATTAATATGAGCCGTAGTGTCTCTGCCTGTTACAAACCCATGTTGTTGCGGGTTGACTATTTTAGGGATGAGCGGAGCCAAGCGAGTAGCCAAAACCTTGGCAAAAACCTTAGCGTCCGCATTAACTAACGAAATAGGACGGTATGAGCCACAGTCCTCTGCTGGCTTATCTTTCTTTAAAAAGAAAACCAGTTTAACCACGTTCCAAGACCTGGGAGCTTTTCCGTTATCACCAATAAAGTTAACAACTTGATGAAAGAGAGGTAATATTTCTTCAATACAGATCTTATAAATTTCAAGGGATATAGAGTCTTCTCCGGACGCTTTTCCAGAAGGCAAAGCACAAATTGCCTGCCCAATCTCGAGCTGGGTAATATGATCAGATAACTGGTGTAGCTCAGGTAGAACTATGTTACCTGGAGTGTTATCTGTTAAATAATCCTGAATGCAGGTCGATGTCGGGTGAGTTTCAGGAGTGTATAATCTCTGATCAAATTTAGAGAATTGATCCAAAATCTGTAATGGTTCTTCATATGTAGTATTATTTGGGCCGATCAGTTTTTTGATCCGGGTGTTAGCTTTCTCATCCGCCACCTTATAGGCTAATAGACTCCCAATTTTGTTCCCACTCTAATAATGCGTGATATGGTATTTATTCAATTTTACGCTGCTTTTTTCCCAAAAAATAGTCTTAAGAGTCGTTTTTAGCCTCCCTAATTGTAATCCTAATTCAAAGGCATTAGGCGAGCATAACCTAAGTGCCTCAGCCAACATACGTTCAGCCAATAGAATCTCACTAATCAGCAATTTATCCTATTCCCGAGATTCGAAATTCTGTCTAAAAAGAAATTTGTGTGTGGGATGCTTTACAGGCATCCCACACTGTAATACATGTGGTAGAATTAATGTTAAGCTCAATAAAGTCTAAAATATGTACCTTAAGTTGGGTTATAAATAAAGTGTTTGTAAACAAGTGTCTAGGGAAAGAAAATAGCCGAGGTGAAGGATGATTATGCTCAATGTTAAATGAGAATAGGATAGGGTTATGATCTGATGTGACACGAGGGAGAAGTTCTATAAAACAAGAATTCAGAAGGGTGTTTGATGACCAAACTATATCAATGCGTGAACAGAGTCTATGAGGAGCCGAATAGTATGTATAACCAGGTACGTCAGGATAGATACTACGCCAGACGTCCTTAACATCGTGGATGCGTCCTATTTCGAGGCAGTAATTCCTATCACCCAGACTGGATTCCGCAAACAACTGGGCACAACATCAAACATGTTAGCTCTCTCACTGCTCATCGACGCCACAAAAGCAGCAAATCTACCCCTGTACGTATGCTTCATCGATTTCACTTCAGCGTTTGACACCGTCAACAGAAACTTACTATGGTCAAAGCTGGAAAAAAGGAACATTCCATCAGGCCTTCTCACACAGCTGATCTTATTAGACACGGACACATGGGTCTAAGTCAAGCTAGGGCCATGTGACCTCCTCTCAAGGAAAATAAAGACCACGAAAGGTCTAAAACAAGGCTGCGTCCTAGCGCCAACATTATTTAACATCTTTTTGTCTGACCTTGCCCAGCAGCTGGACGAAACTAACTCTCATGCTCCTAGCATAGACGGCCTCACTCTTTCAAACTTAATGTATGCTGATGATATTGTCCTAATCAGTAGAACACTGATAGGGCTACAACATCTGATCACCACCACGTATAAGTACTCTACAGATAACAGCTTAAGCATCAACCTATTAAAAACCAAAACAATGAGGATCAACGCAAAAACATTGTCGGCAGGATTTAACTGGCACATGGGAGGGACCACACTGGAAACAGCGGACGAGTACAGGTACTTGGGGGTAATCCTCGACAGAAAGGGCTCATTCCACCAGCAAAAGGAAGCATTAAAACGGAGGGCTATCGGCGTAGGGATCGCGCTAAGGAGCCTCAAAACAAAAGTAGTTGGCCGAAGCTTCACCTCCCTGTTTCAAGTAATTCAGGCAAAACTAACACCGGCCCTAACCTACGGCAGCGAATGCCTACGAGGAAGGGACGCCCAGCAACTGAATAGCACAATCGCGAAGGCCATGAGAATAATTTTCAGCCTGCCCAATTACACCTCTCGGGCACAAATTAGGCTGGAATTTGGCCTGAGGAACCAAACATTTGAGCGAATGGGTGCCTACGCCAAAAGATGGCACAAGATCCAGAGAGGAGATGCCATAAGCCTAAATCATCATCATCTAGGGAAAGAGTTGGAAAGTAAGAGCAACAGTGCGGCTGCGATATATCTCAAGCACTCCATAAACTCCTTGTGCCTACAAGAAGCCTGGAAGATCGGTGGATCTCACAATACCTTTAAACAGTTAGTTAATAAGTCAGCCAGATCTATGTCGCAAATTGAGGATAAAGCAAGTCTAGCAACCCAGTCCCTTGGCTGGACAGTTATCCAAAGCTACACAAGCAGTTTCTGCCAAAGCTATTTAGGAGTTGGCTTCACCAGGCGCAGAAAGGAGAAGTTCCTACGACTACGGCTGGGCCAACTTCCTGTACAAAACCATCTCCCTCCATGGAAAAGGCCCCAAGAAACAATCAACTGCTGAGTCTGTGGGAAGGAAAAAGAAGACATTGTGCACCTACTATGTACCTGCAAAGGACTGGACACAGAACGCAGATACCATCTAAAACAGCACCTCAGCAGGCTGGGAATAAGAACACGCAGGCAGGCGGTAAAGGCCTGCTTTGACGGGACGAATATCCAGCTAGCAAGCCACTTTGCCAAATTCTTGGAGAAAGCAGAAAAGAAACAAAAAAGATAGAGGGCAGAAACAAGCTGACGCCAAGTTACGAAGCAAAACCCAAACGGTCATTGACAAGTGACCAATCACTCGAATGGGTATTGGACCGCCTCCTGAAGGCTCAAAAAAAGCAAGGCGTTATATAAATGCCTCACCTTATTTTTTTCTACGCTCAGCCCGAAACAAGCACAAATTCCTGTATAAAATCTTATTTTACACTTTTATACACAATTGCATTTAATTAATGGTTTTATTTGCTAACAATTGCAATGGTTTTAATTAACTGAGCAATAAAGATGATTAATCATTAGTAAAACTATTTCGAGGATGGCAGCCCGAGTTCGTCGCATACGTTGGAAGGCATCTCGCCTGGTAGTATCAAGTTGGTAATTCATAATGCAATTAAAATCATCCATCATCACTAATTCTCCCTCCCATCCCAGCAGTTCTATATTCAGTCGGTCAAAGATAAAGGCTTCATCAGTATTAGAACCGTAGACCACACAAAAACAAATTTACGTTTCTCTCATATTAATTGAGTAATAGCCCACCGGCCCTTTTTGTCAGATATAGATTTACAAATTTCAGTCTTGAAACGAGTGTCTTTAAGAATAGCAACCCCCCTAATAGAAGCATTATAGTTAGAGCAGATTATAACCTCATATCCCAACTGGCCCAAAATCTTTTTATCCTTATGAGCAGTATGAGTTTCCGATAGAAAGGCAAAATGAGGTTTATACAGTGCTAGTTCTTCCCTTACCAGACGTCTTTTGCTTTTGTTGTTAAGTCCGGCAACATTCCATGCTAGGCATTTTAGTAGTAGTGACATGTAAAATTAGAAATCAAATTAATCTTTTCATTCTGTAATATTCCTTCATACAATCCTCCCTCAATCATTTAAAAAAAAAAAACTTCCATCCTGAGAGGCTTTTTCCAAAGTAAACCCCACTACCCTGCCCCACCCCAAAAAAACCTACCCCCTCATACCCAGCTCCCTCCCCTCCCTCAAGAAGGAGCACCCCCCCAGGTCCTGCTGCCGAAGTGTTGGTAGCTAACTGGAGAAGCAGCATCGGCTCGACCTACCCTTAACCAGCTTTCCTAAAAAAAGGAGAGAAAAAAGAGACAACCTAAAAAAAAAAGAGAGAGAACATCTAAGAGAGTACATGAGCCAGAGCAATACATTTTTCCCTAGCTATCTAGCTAGTTAATTCAAGAAAATGTGCTTAATACCCTCTCGGCTTCCTTTACATCCGTAAAAAGAAATGTATGTCTTCCTTTGATGACTTTTAGGCGGGCCGGCTCCTGTAAGAACACTTGGGCGCCCAAGGATTTAAACAGATCAATTAATTTACGCAATTGCCAGCGTCTATCCATGGTGGCCTTGCTAAGATCCGATTTAACAAAGAAGGACCAGTTTCCTACAATGACCGGGGTGTTTGGTCTAGCTTTTAAAGAAACTGCCTGTCTTAAAAGGGAATTCCCAAAATGGATAAGGAAAGGCCGGGGGAATTTTCTCTGTTTATTCCTCAAAACTAAAGGTAACCTATGTGCTCTCTGAAGTTGGGAGTCCCAATCCCAGTCAGAAAGGTCTGTAAAAGTGTACTGGAGTAAGGTCACGACAAATGCCTTAGGGTCCGCACCCTCGGCCCCCTCTGGTATACCAAAGAGTCTCGGATTGGATCGTCGTTGACGATTTTCCAAATCCTCAACTTTTAATTGTAGAGTTATAAGCTGGGCATCATGCTGGCTAATAACTGATTCTGTTCGTTTTGATCCCTCTTCCACCTTGCCCCCCCGTTGTTGTAGCTCATCTATTTCTTGAGAGAACCCCCCAATCTGGAGGGTAATATCCTGTAAACTGCTCTGTAATTTAGTGTTATCGTCCCGTAACAACAAAGTGTTCTTGAGCTTCTTTCCTATGGTTCGTCAATGTTTGCAGGATAATGTCGAAAGATGAGTTACCAGATCCCTGCTCTCCCATTGATGTTAATCCAGTAGCTTTAACAGTTATTAAAGATCTGAGAGGGGCTGATAACATAGGTGGGGTTAAAGGTATCGACTCAGCAGCATGTATAAGATCATTAGACATTAAGGTATCCGAGGGGACAGCCTCTGTTGGTGTGCCATTTCTGGGTGCTTAGCTTCAAGGATCAGTTCCGGGGATAATGCTATAGGAGCAAAGTCTGTAGCAATTGAATGAATCTGACCTACAGTAGGTGGAACGTTTTCTGGTTGCACCTGAGAATCATCCTGATCAGGTGGACTGGTGCCAGATAACCTTAGCGTCTTACTCTTTACCAGTCCTTTGGCTTGGATCCATTTCCTTAAGGGACTTTTCTCCACCAGTAAGAATTTTTTTGCGGGAGGAGCAGAGATTAATGGGGGAACCCCTGTGTGACCAGGGCTAAGTCCTTTTCCCTTCTTATTTTTTAACTTTCTATTTCTCTCCTTTTCGCCAAATATTTAGCTGTGCCTAATGGGGATCCAGTCTCAGTAATATCATCATCCTCATACTCATCGTTTGATACCCCTTCCCCCCCTACTGCTTCTTCCTCCAATTGTAGATTTATGGTAGTAGTAATATTTGCGACTGTGTTCGCGTCCTGTATGCTTCCCAATGGTCCAACCACAGTAACATCCTTCTCCAAAACATCAATAGAAGTCATAGTTATACCATGCTCCCCCATCTCTGATCCCTGCCCAGGAGAAAATAAATCAACGTGACCCCTCTAGAGTGCTACCACCTCCTCTGGGGTCTCTTTGGTAGTATTTCCCAGTACCTTCACTTTCCGCTCACCAGGAGCGGGCACTGTCAGGACGGGCGGTCGGGCGGAGTACCGGTTTTCCTGCACCAGGTGCATCTAAAGGTAAAAGTACCTCCTTTGTCGCCTGCAGCGATCCTACAGCAGCTTGCAGAGTAATGCTCCCAGGGTCCAAAACAGGTGAGGGCACCGGCACATCCAGCACCGAATTCTTAGTCGCTCGTGTAGATCTAGGTACATTTTTAGGCGCCATCATCCGCCCGGTGCGAAACGCCGACC